>NC_054824.1:169679359-170932359 GCF_018345385.1 Vulpes lagopus | reverse complement strand
GTGGTATTACAAGATCCACTGTCACCAAGTGCCAAGATTTCCTCTGAGGATATGAGGTGCCATGCTGATTCAGCTCCCACCCCCATCTACTCCCTCCAGCCTTGTTATTTGTGTGTCTGTTCTATTTATTAAAATTTCTCTTTTTCTAGGTGGTGCAGACAGGCAGCAGCTAGACTCGGAGCTGCAAAAGGAGACCCTGGCCATATGGCCTCACCTGTCCCAGAAGATGCTAGACCTGCTTGTGCCCATGCCCAAAGGTGTGGGGTCTCCTCCTGGGTAGTGTTGTCGCTGTGGGCTCAGCATACCAAGGTCACATCTGTCGGGTGGAGTGGGGGGAATAGGAAGTGATCAAGGAGATAAGGAAAGGTGGCTATTTTATCCTTAGGGGAAATCCAAATCCCCACTTCTTAATCCCTTTTGCATGAATTGGAAGGTTTTGTTTGTTTTCTCCCCACCCCCTCCAAGATTGGTCACTATAGTTGTGGGTAAAACTTCTTGAGTGCATAGCTCTCTCCCTACACATGATAGTGTTCAGCAAACCCTCCCACAGTTGGGAATAAGGTGACTTATTCTATGCAGCTGTGACTTAGAGATAGCACTGGAGATCAGCAGAGGTGATGCTTATTAATACATGGGTTATCATCAGCATCCTTACCCTCTCTGGGTGGCTGTGGAAGCTCCCCGAGGGTAGATACAGGACCTCGTCACTTTGTATCCCCAGGGTCCGGCACCTGTGGCACTCTCCATAAATGTTGGCTAGATGGGTGGCTGAGGGAGCAGACCTGCTTCAGAGAGTGGGAAAGCTTGTGAGGTGTCCTCACTCTCTGCCACCTGTCTTCTCCCTATTCCCTTCCATGCCACACTTGTGGTTTTAGCCTCTGACCTGACTGTGGGCAAAATCTATGCAGCAATGATGATCATGGACTACTATAAACAGAGTAAGGTGAAGAAACAGAGGCAGCAGCTGGAGGAACAGGTGAGAGTCGAGGACAACTTGGGAGTGGGTGGGCCACGAGGAGTCCCAGGAAGGCCCCTATAGGGACAGGCCTGCGCCTCCCTGGGGTATGGTGCCCTGCAAGCGCTAGAAGCAGAGGAAGGGGTGCAGCGTGCAGGAACCTTCTAGTGTTGGAGATTAGAAACTCAGGGGATCAGAGGATCAGGCATGCTCCTGTCTTACCCAAGTAATTTGTATTTCCCATCCCCCCATGAGCATACCCCATAGTCACATGAGTTCCTTTTTCTGACTTTTAATACAGAAAAATGCACCCATGTTCCAGCGAATGGAGCCCTCATCTCTGCCTCAGGAGATCATTGCTAATGCCAAAGCCCTGCCCTATCTCCAGCAGGACCCTGTTTCAGGCCTGTGAGTATTACCAAAGGTCCACAGCTGGCCTGCTTGCATCCCATCACCAGTGCCATCATGCAGGCCCAGAAACGCCTAAGAAATAATAGTTCTAAGCCAAGCAATCCTTTCTCTGAGGTTGAGACAACAATATTTTTTTTTATTTTAAAACAGTTCTTCAGCAAGGGTAATAGTGAGTTCGGCACTGGGGCCAGCCCGAGAGAGAGAGAGAGAGAGAGAGAGAGAGAGAGCGAGTGCACTGTGAACGGACAAAGAAGGAAGGGCACATGTTAGTGTCATCACTCTACAACTAAGAAACTGGAGACTAAATAAGCTGCCCAAAGTCATGTGGCTAGTAGGAAGCTGAACTGAGGTTAAGTTTGTTATCCTTAACTCCAGAGTATTCCCACTGCACTATTATCAGTAATGAACAAAAGGAATGTTAGATAAGGAAAAGAAAAAAAAAAAAAGCCTGTATTAGAAGTGGAAACAAAACATCAGTTAAGGAAGTTGCCAACTCTTAGCCCCTCCATTGGTCGTTAGCCTAAATGATGTATTATGGCATACATATCTCGTTATAATAACACAATCTTTCTGTCATCAGCAAACACGTACAAGTATCCAAAGGACAGGAGTCCCTCTACCTCACATGAGGAAGTTTTTGTGGTTGGATTTAAGCCAGTCCTAGTTCTCATGGAGCCAGTAATCACCAAATACCACAACTTCAGTAATTATCAGAGGAATGAAATCAGGGCCTGGGAATGGGTCAGAAGGCCATTTGGAATTTCTCACACCACGAATCCCTTTCAGCCTGTGGTGTTAGACACCTGTGCTTGAAAAGCACTGATCTCAGAGGTCACAAGGTAACACATGTGCAAGAGAAGCAAAGGACTAACATCATGATCAAAGCTATTATTGATCTTTACAAATATTTGATGGTATAAGATAGCAAGGTGTGAAAAAAAAAAGATAGCAAGGTATGGCTTCACGTGTCTACAGAAAACCAAGAGATGTTTATCTTTGGTCTGTGCAGGAAGGGAGGTATGACTGGAGCAGTGGAAGTCCAGTGTCTTTCTCAAGGACTTTGGCTTAGAAAGGAGGGCACCCCTCCACTGAGATCTCCCTCACCCCACCAGTTTACCATACATGCCTCCCACCATGGCATCAAACCACTTTATTCCCATGTTTATTAATTCATTTAACTCCTTGATTTGACCAATATTTTTTTAAAAATCCCGTATGATAGAAAAGCTGGCTCAGACACTTGGGCTTTTGCTGATCACAGCCCTCATGGAGACGAATCCTGAAAAAAAAAATTACAAAAGCAAAGAAGGTTAAAATGCAGAAGGGTAGCCTATTGCGATGCCACCGAAGGGAAGTAGCACATCTGGTTCGAGGGTTTGGGGAGGCCTCCCTGTGCAAAGTGAGACTCAAACCCATGGTCTTCAAGGCAGGGGAGAGTGGGATAAGCCTCAGGAACCTGACAACTGTCAGAATGGCTGGAGCACAGGTTGCTCAGTGAGGCCAACAGGTGGAAGCATTATAAGCAGAATACAGAAGTGAGAGTTTATCTAAGGGCCATGGGGTTTTACTCATCAGTGAGACATGATCAGACTTGGGCTTTTTAAAGATGATTCTTGAAACCAGTCTGGACAATAGAACTGCTTTTAGTATGTGACTGCCATTGTGCTAATCATTAATGACTGTGACTTGGACTAACAGGCTGGAGATGAGGTGAGATGCTCAGACCTGAAATATTTCCAGTAGGGAGACTGGGTGGGATTTGATGATTGATTTGCCTCAGGGGGTGAAGGAGAGGGAAAAATAAAAGATGACTCCCAAGTTTCTGGCCTACACCTTGGGGTGGATGTTGGCATGTTTCCTGAAAGGGGGGGGGGGCACTGGTGGAGGAGCAGGCTGGTTCCTCAGGACCTCCTGCCGTCATTGAGCTTACCCCTGCTGGAAAGCCACTCATGAAGCAGAATTGCTGGAAAGAAGAACAGTTGTCATTTTCTGTGATTTGTATGAGGAAGAAAACAACATGGCACAATCTGAGTTCATGTGAGCTCTGGCAAGGGGAAAAGTCAAAGCGTATTTCCTTCACAAGGTGAATTTGAAAGAATGAATTCAAAATGATATGAAAAGAGTTGGGTTGGGAAAAAAAGCTTTCTGCTCTCTGGGAAGAGTCTGTATTAACGTCTTGAGGCAGAGAGAAGCCGGGCGGGCACATTCAATGAACTAGGAGAGTCCAGTGTGTCTGAAATTCAGGAGCAGGAGGTACAGGGCAAGAGAAAGGAACTAGATCATGAGAGGCCATATTCCAGACTTTATCCTGACAATGAGGAACCAGACAAGGTTTTTAAAGTAGGAAGGACATCATCTCGCTTCAAGTTCTTCAACTCTATGAGCTTGTTTGGTGATCCCAAGGGTCCTCTCTACCTGTGGGAGATTCTGGGATTTCTCATAGAGCAGTGCTCATCTTGCTCCTCGAGGTTCTCAGAAGGCCTCTGAGGAAGATGACTGACATGTAAGCCAGTCATTTAAATATCAGATAACTCTGTGTCAGTTGTGAGAATTCAGCAAACATCCTCCTGGCAGCAAGGGGACAGGTGGGGATGACTCTGCTCTTCAGATCTCTCCCTGTGATCCCAGTCCAGGTAAGATTGTGCCTGTGGATTAATTTTTAAGTAAATTTGTTCATGCCTCGCATTTTCCAGTGGATGCATTCATGAGTGCAATACCCTCAACGATGAAATGGCTGTCCCTGGAGCACGAGATGATGCCCCATCTCTCCCTTCCGGCTCCACCATTATTGAGAGCTGTGGCTCAGTCCCTGACCACTGTCCCTCCCACCACCAGGAAGCTTACTCTGCATTCTTGAGGAGGTCAGAGGGCACCTGGTACTATGCTAGTAGCAGTGAATGGCAGCAACAGCCATCTTCTCAGGAGAGACTGGCTACTTCTGTTTCTCCTAAGTAGCCCTTTGGACCCCATTTGGCTAAGAGTGCCTACAGATACCAAGCAGTGATTTAATAACAGGCACATTGGGACAGCTCACCATAGCTTTCATTCACAGGCCTCTTACCTCATCACCATTTCGGTATCCTCCTCCATAGCCATCAACCCAGAAGTTACCAACCTTCCTCACCACCACCTCAGAGATCATTGCACCTAGTTCCTAAACCAACAGACATAGTGTCTGGCACAGAGCCATCCTTCGATAAATGCTCATGGCATTGAATTGTTTAGTTTGGCCAAGGATGTTGGCATAATAAAACCGTATTTCTACTGAAACTGGAGGAAATTATTTAAAAGACCATGACTGCTTAATATTTAAACAAACTGTTCACTGTTTAAACTACAGTATTTTTTTTTTTCCTGCTGAAGGGAGAAACTGAGCAGAAACAGGTTTGTAATCGAGCACTGGTCTTCCATATGGCTGAGTGTGACAAATAATGCCGTTTGTCACAGATAGTCTAGTCACCAGCAGAATGATGAATGGTTCCAAATACAGGTTGAAAACAGTGGCTTCTCCTTTCCAATGCTTTTTTTTTTTCTTTTTTACTTTTTAATTCTAGGATCCAGCCTGTCAGTTACCAGCCTTACAAAGCCAGCCAGTACTGATAGGTGTCACCCTTTGCCTGGGAAGGAAGTCCTATCTGGGGTGGGAATTAGTAGCGGCAGCTATGACATGACTTTCTCTTTCTCTCATGAACACGTTACCTCTTACTTTGCCATTGCTTTTCAGGAGTGGCCGTAGTGGATACCCTTCGATGAGTCCACTCTCCCCCCAGGAAATATTCCAATTGGCTTGTATGGATCCAGCCGATGATGGACAGTTCCAGGAACAGCAGTCTCTGGTGAATCAATGAGTTACATGACCTCACAAATACATCCTTGGTTTCCTGATCCCTCCCACTGTCATTTCCAAATTTTATTTCATAGCTAAAGGTTTATCAGGAAAACCTTGCTAGTTAGTCACCCTCCTGTCCCTCCTTTCATGGTTCAGTTTCTCATGTTCTCTGACAAATGCTCCCTCTGTGGGTTTTAGAATCCCAGAGGCCCCTTACCTGCAGCAGGTACTTCAATTGCTTCAGGCCAAACCTTCTTAATTTATGCCTGCAAGCAGCAAATATAGAAGCAAGAGTCACAAATTCTTGCCTTTGATATAGAGCCTTAGGATGAATCATCAGAATGAGTGGAACCAAATGGACAGCTTACTGTAGCCAGGTGCTGTTTCTGGGAATCACAGGAATGCTCTATGCCAGCCCTTTGGAGGTACTCATCTCCTGGGTAACTCAGGGGGTCAGATGTGAGTGACTTAGCTATCTGCTAAGAGTTACAGAAGAATTTCTTACCTTTTTTCTGTGTCCCTTTTGGTCACAATTCTATAAATCAAGTTCATATAGGAGGTCCCTAAAATCCCTCTCTAGAGCCTAGAGTTTTTCATTAACATAAATGGTAAAATTCCCGAGAAACCTATTGAATCAGGTTGAAGCTTGAAGAAGGCAGGTTGCGGGGGCGGGGGGGGGGGGATGTAGCATTGCCTTTAGATTTTGCTAATGCAAAGCTAAAATGCGATTCTTAATGATAATAGACTTTACTATTAACCTTAGTTCAGGAGTTGTGAGAGCAAGTTCCCTCCAGAGCTTAGAATAAAGCTCAAGTGTTCGCAAGTCTGGAAAGGAAAAGACAAAACTCAACATTTGCAAAAGTCCATATTAGACAGTTTATCCTGAGTTCTGTGTCACTTTGATTATAATTCATCTGTGTTTTTTCTCTTCCCTTCTCTCCTGACCCCCTCCACTGCTACCGTGCACCCCAGAGCCATCCTGGATGGATGATGTGGGTGGAGTGTGGGACTGGCCTGTTTATGGAGTACATGTCTGTTGGCATAGGTACCCTTAGAGGGAGGGCAAGACCCTCCACTAGCTCAGACAAATAGGTGATTCCAACTCCTGCAACTGCTGAGACAGGGAATTCTGTGTAGATGTGTGGGAGACTGCTAGACCAGACCCTCTCAGAGTGGGTTTTCTTGGTAAGGTAAGCAGGAATCCTTGGACTAATTCCCTGCCTTCCTTTATGAGGAACTTAGCACCATGGACTAATTGGTACAGATAGTTTGATTCTTAAAAGTGCCTCTCAGCATTTTACAGCTTGTCTGCCTGATGATGCATCTGGCTGGGAAAATCTCAATAATGTGTCCTTTCTTTCACAGGGAGGCTTCATTACATCATTATTTCTGTGGGTTCCCCGGGGCTGAGCCGTAGTGCCAGGACTTTTTGGATCTGTGTTCATCTCATTGTCAGTACTGGTGTCTGTAATTCAGTTCAGGTGTCAGCCTGTGCTACACACTCACCACTGTGTACTCCTGCCCATCCTCGGGGCCCCCTGCTCCACGTCCGGAGGCGTGGCCATGATTTGTGCGTGTGTCTTATACCACCTCTCACACCTCACAAACTGCAGTGTTGTTACCACGTCTGTTTTAAGTTGGACCTGTGTGCTTTATAAAGCATGTACTGCAAACACTATAGTTTCCTCAAGAAGTGCACATATCACATGTCCTAGATGGGCAGTCCTCCCATGCGCACCAGAAACCACCTGGCCAAATGATCTTGGAGACTAAGGGGGAGGGTCTTGAGCACCCTTTCCTTCAGCAGTCCCCTATTTAAACAACTAGGTTTTTAGGGTGTCATTCCCTAAATATAAAATAGCCTTTTTTTCTAGTATAATCTCCAGATGTCCAGGATATTTCTAGGTCTCTTTGGTGTCCCATGTAAACATTTCTAAGGCAACTCTACCCCTTATGCAGTGACAGTAGCTATCTGTGTAGATCATGTACAGTTGCCAAACTAATATTCTTTAACCAGGAAAATCACATAAAAGAGCTGGTAGGACCTTAGAGATTTCCAATCCAACCTTCTAATGTTCTCGGGTGGCACAGCGGAATATAATAGCCACCACCCACATGTGGCCATTGAGCACTTGAAATGTGACTAGTCCAAATTGAGATGTGCTAGAAGTAGAAAATACATGCCCATGTCAAAGATGTAGAGGGAAAAAAAGTGAAACATCCCCATTTTTAGATTGATTACATGTTGACATGAGAATATTTGAATATATTGGGTTGAATAAAATATATTACATTGGATGTTTTTAAAGACTTTTTAAAATGTAGTTACTAGGACATTTAAAATTAGAGGTAGTTCGTGTAATATTTTTATTTGACTTCCCTAGTCTAGAGCATCCCTGACAGATGGCCATCTATCACATTTTTTGAATGGTTTTAATCACAAGAAAGCTCTCAGCTAATAAATCACGTGGCTTAAGGTATGAGCTGATGTGTTTGACACCAGAAATTAGTGACTTTCCTTAGAACAGTGGTTTCTGTTTGATAAATAACTTCATCACATTAAGAGAAGAATCCTAACACTACCAACTATCAGAAAGTAAACTTCACATATCTAAGAACTATTATGAGTGATACTGTTTTACAAAACTAGCCAATCTGAAGCACTGCTTCGTGGTAAATAAGACGATACTTGACTAGAAAAGGCCATCTTTACTTTTTTATTCCCAGTAGAGCTTTCTATCTGGGACATCTGGTATACCACATGTGCACACACGGATGCACCCACATATACACATACAACTGAGACCTCAGAGATGCAAGTCTCTCTTCTAAAAGCCATTCTTGTCATGGAGGAGGCCGAATCATCCACTGGAGGTGAGAAGCAATGAGATGGAACCGAGTCCCACAAGCTTGGCTGTGTGTTTATTTCCAGGAGCCAGAGGTTAGTGAATTAAAAAGCGTGCAGTCCTCTAACCATGGCATCTACCTTCCTTCGGACACCCAGGAGCATACGGGATCTGGGAGGGCATCTTCTATGCCACGCCTGACTGTGGATCCCCAGGTAAAAAGCTATTACCACCTGCCATGTGTAGTGGCATCCTGGGCTGTATTGGATTGGTGGGTTATGACAAAACATCTGATATTTTCAGGTGAGCCCTTGATTTGCCCCCTCCCTTCCCTATAGGCAAAGTCTGGCTTATGGACCTTCTCTATAGAGCCTGCTCCTCCAAGATGTGTTTTCAGTGAAGCCCCAACCATAACAAGCTAGGCAGCAAAATGGTATAACTCCTTCTGGATGGGCTCAATATCCTCAAGACTTAACCAGCCATGCAAGAAATATTTTCCAGGATTTTCCTTGTGTTTTTTCCCCCCTTTCCTCCTTTCCTGGATCCCCCAGCACATACGCAGTTACTTACACACACAGCTCTGTGTCAGGACCGTCTGTCCTAACCAGTGCAGGCCACGCCTCATTTCTTTGTCTGTTTTCCTGGCTTCTTTTTTCTGTCTGTCTGTCTTACATCAAGTTTTGACAGAGACAAGAAGTTTTTGTGAATCTGTTTAACATCTGTGGCAAATCAAAATGCCAGAGTTTAAGGTGGGGCTGAGGAGGGGGTGGGCATAGGTATGGGGGGAGGTTATGGATGAGAGAGAGCAATGCATTTTTAGATGCTGCCCAGTTACAAGCTCTCCTAAGCTCCTGTGCTACATGGCAGCGCAAGGCAAGGGCAACAAATTAAAGGCAAAGCTATGCTTCTCTCATGGTGCAGACTTTTTGACAATTGCCCTCACAATATTTCAAGGTGACTCAAGGTTCACTGGCCAAGTGCCTACGTTAGATGGCTCTATGGGAAGCTTGCACTATACACTCATCTGCTTGCTTCCTTGAACATGAAGAAAAGACCATAGATAAGTCTTAGTGTCTATGTTAATATAGCCCAGGACCCTTTTCTCCAGCTGACGTCTCAGCAAGAGGGATTCCAGGGAGGTTACAGTTGGCAATCTTCAACAATCTCCATCTCACTTCCTCCTTACTTCTAGACCCTTTCAGTAATTAATCCAGATTTTGTGTTCCTCTGGGGGCTCCTATTTCCAGGTGGTGACAGATACTAGCTCCATGAGACGTTCATTTTCCACTATTCGGGATAAGCGTTCAAATTCCTCCTGGTTGGAGGAATTCTCCATGGAGAGAAGCAGTGAAAACACCTACAAGTCACGTCGTCGGAGTTACCACTCCTCCCTAAGACTGTCAGCTCATCGCCTGAATTCTGACTCAGGTGAGGGGGTCTTTGCTGTTCACCTCTTTTCAGGCTCCTGCTCTGATGACCAATTCTGAAAAGAACTGCAAGTCACTGGAACAGGATTCAGGTTGAGGAGAACGAGGGAAGGAAGAGCACTTGTCACCAGGAAAAGAGTTCCCTCTCTGACTTATCCTAATACAGCATCTTCTATATTCATCATAAAGGCTGGAATTTTTTTCAGATTAGGGCTATAGAAATCATTAAAATGTATAGAACTGTTCACTCAATTATGTTGTACACCTGAAACTCCTATAATCTTATATTTTAATTATATCTCAATAATAAAAATGTGATTTTCAAATGACCTTCTGCAAAACCACTAGGGTTCCTTAGGGGGCCTCTAATACATTCCTGGCAGGGGCTGGGCTTTTACCGTCAACTCCACTTCAATCCCAATAGTGATACTGGAATCATTTTAGGTTTTTGGAGTTTTGTTTTGTTTTTTTAAGGAAAAGGGTCATACTGATAGAGTTTGAAGCATTCTAATGGTTTCTCTTTTACGAAATGAGGAAACAGAGATCAAAACGCAGTGACATGCCTTTATCACAGAGCTAGTAAATGGCAGAAATGGGACTAGAAGTCCTCAATGGACCTGAAACCCTTTGATCTCCATCCCTTTACTGATGCTATCTTTCCCCAAAAAAGGTTATATACCCATGTTTAGGACATAGATAATTCCTGGGCCGTAGTGTTGACAAAGATTCTATCTTATTTATGTCTAGCATACCTAAAAACCGAAGAGAACCAGTTGCATCCTTTGACCTATGTGTCTTTCCAGTGGCAGCTCGCACACTTATCTCTTTACAAAAGGAGAATTTTCTACCCTTTCCCTCCTGCCTCCCATTCAGATCACCTGTTGACATGCCTGGAGAAGTGAGGATTCTTCAGAGGCCCAGTCCCACCCAGGCTGTATGACATCTCTTTGTGCTCAGAGGCTACTATGGGTAGAGTGGTGATCAGTTGCTTTTGTCATCTCTCTCAGGCCACAAGTCTGACACCCACCGCTCAGGGGGCAGAGAGCGGGGACGGTCGAAAGAGCGAAAGCATCTTCTCTCTCCTGATGTCTCCCGCTGCAACTCAGAGGAGCGAGGGACCCAGGCCGACTGGGAGTCCCCAGAGCGCCAACAGTCCAGGTCTCCCAGTGAGGCCAGGTCACAGACCCCCAACAGACAGGTGAGCATGGAGAGGAAGTGGAGCCCCTGTAGAAAGACAAGGAGGGGTGGTCTGTTAACATTAGGTGCAAAATGTGGACCTAATGAAATCCTTGATTTCTTAGGAAACTATATCCATTGTGCACAGACGTTAGCTACTTCATGCTTGTGTACTCAGAAAGGATAGGAATTCATGGAAAACAAGATGGTTCCCCCCAAGAAAGACAATGGTATCTAGAAGTTATTGCATCTCAGTCCTCAGAACCCAGAGGTACAAAGTCACAACAAATACACAAATGTCTCAGCCAGATCTAGGAGGAAAGGAACACCTTTGGCCAGAAAAGTTTCTGTGACCAGTTGCATGATCCCTAGTATTAGTTACGATGGTGATTCATCTCTCAGCACAGAATTTATAAGTTGGATCCGTTCAACCTTGTTTACCTGGCTTCCAGCCAATCCCAAGAGGACTACTCCTTTCTTCCAGAAATTGCCATCAAAGCTGTGTGAAAACATTCTCTCGCCCTGTTTTCCTCTTCACTCCTAGCCCTACCTCTCCTCAAGGCTGTCAGAGCCCAGATGGGAGACCCCCTCACCAGCAGCGAGCAGAGGAGAGGAGGAGGAGGGTCTATTACAGTGGACTTTTAGAGGCAGTTGAGAAGTTTCTTCTAGAGCAGTGGCTTTCAAATTTTATTGACTAGAATCATGAAAGCCTGTCATAACCATATATTCCTGGGATCTAAAGGGTTCTGCTTCAGTAGTAAGAACAGCGGGTGAAAGGACCCTTCCTTCCCTAGGGGCTTCTGAGCAGGTGGTTCAGAGGCCACACACAGCTCGAGAAACACCTTCCAGAAGGTCCGTGTACCAGCACTGGGTTTGGGGACCCTTGGATCTAGGTGAACAGGTCAAGCTGCTAAGCCTGTGAGTGGAGCAGCTGAGTTAACCTCAGCCAGCCACTAAACCCATGAAAGCAAAAAGTGAAGATGAGGGGTCCTCAGATCCGCTTCCCAAGAACTGTCTCTCGGACAGCATTTATTCACCCTCACTCATGCCATTGTCCTTCTCCCAAGTTTCAAGGCTTTCTCAGTGTGCATAAATAGTGTTCTCAGTGTTACATAGTTTCTCAGTGATAGTTTCTCAGTGTTACATAGATAGAGCTTCCAGATCCTTGCTGCTCTGAGCATGTGTTCGTGGTCCAGCAGCACCTGGGAGCCTGTTGCAAATGCAGAGTCTCAGCCTCCACCCCCCACCCCCCACCCCGCCACCACCTGCAGAGCCTACAACTGCAGTTGGGGTTAATATGCCCTGGTCTCCATGGTGGAGACCCATTGGCCTCCTCAGTCCCTCCATCCTCAGTGGATCCTGCCCCTCAGCTGGGACCCCAGCTCTGACCTCCCTGCCCCGGACTCTAAGGGCTGTCCGTGAGAAGGGTCAGGGGAGCTCACCAGGGCCCCGAGCAGGGATCAGGCCAGGCCCCGACTAACATGCCGTGTCTGTCCCGCCGCACAGGGCACGGGCTCCCTGAGTGAGAGCTCCATCCCCTCCATCTCTGACACCAGCACCCCAAGACGAAGTCGCCGGCAGCTCCCACCTGTCCCACCAAAGCCTCGGCCCCTACTCTCCTACAGCTCCCTGATTCGACACTCAGGGAGCATCTCCCCGCCGGCCGACGGAAGCGAGAGGGGCTCCCCGCTGACCCCGCAGGCGCTGGGGAGCACGGAGGCCGGCCTGGCGGAGCCCTCGGGCCCCCGGCACGGGCACGGGCATGGGCACGGGCAGCAGAGCCAGCACTGCTCCCCGCAGCGCTACATCTCCGAGCCCTACCTGGCCCTGCACGAAGACTCCCACGCGTCGGACTGTGGCGAGGAGGAGACGCTCACCTTCGAAGCCGCCGTGGCCACCAGCCTGGGCCGCTCCAACACCATCGGCTCGGCCCCGCCGCTGCGGCACAGCTGGCAGATGCCCAACGGGCACTACCGGCGGCGGCGGCGCGGGGGGCCGGGGTCGGGCGTGATGTGCGGGGCGGTCAGCGACCTCCTGAGTGACACGGAAGAAGACGACAAGTGCTAGAGGCTGCTCCCCCCTCCGATGCATGCTCTTCTCTCTCACACGGAGAAAACCAAGACCGAATTGGGAAGCCAGTGCTGCCCGGGGGGGGAGGAAGAGGGAGGAGGAAGACAGAAGGACACCGTGCATTATCGGACGGACGGCGACGAAGGGACAACAGGAAAACCAGTGGGACCCGCCAAATGGCTTCACTTCCCTTTGCAAGATGGGCACTGCCATAGTTCTGCCTCTTTGCTGGGGAAAGGAAATACGAGAACGTGCAGGGTTACTCCCCTGGCAAAAGGGACGTGGTGAGGGGGGCTCTGCTTCCCCTTGCCCCTTCCCACCTTTCTGTAAGCCGCGGAAGGATGGAGCTGGCCTGTCTCTCCGCCCATTGCCCTGAAAAGCCTGCAAGACTTTCTGGCTCTTACCTGGGGAGTCGTGGAGACCACGGGAGAGGCGTCTCCTCCCTCACCAGCTCTTGCTCCTCAGCTCCACTGCCGTCAGGGCAACCACACTAGCATCTCATGCATCCCCCTCTGGCTCGCTTCCCCCAGAGAAGCACAGGCTAAGTTCAGGAGCATCGGATGCCACGGGGCGGAGGCCAGGAGGGAAAAGCTGAAGTGGGACAAGGGGCCGGGGGGCTGTGGCGGCAGCAGCAAGGGCTGGTCTGGGTGAGCAAAGCCATAGTCCTGCAGCCCAGACCACGGGGAAAGGCTCCAAGAGCTGGAGAGGATGGGTGGTGCAGGGAGGGACAGTCCTGTCTCTTTGAAGCCTGACGCCTACTCAGTAGGTGCTGTGTTAGGATAGGCCAGGGAGGTCCCTCAGGCTCCACCGAGGTGCCTAAGGCTCCAGGAAGGGTGATATTGTAAAAGCATTTAACATCCCCCGGGGCCAGAGGACAAGCTGGCGTGAGCAGCAGTCCAGCCTTCCTGCTGGAGCCCAGTGCTGTGCCAGGCCTTAGCTCTGCAAACGCTGGTCCAAAGGGATCCCTCGAGGGTGGTGGGGTAAGTGTTGGGGGTGGAGAGTGCAATTGAGGCAAAGTCTGTTTTCCAACCAGTATAGAAGAATGTGGAACAGCCCTAGAGTTGTATCAGCACATATGGCCGAATGTCAACCTAGACTGTGGTCCAGGAGGTAGTGGCCCTTTCTGCCAAGCAGCAAGGCCACGAGCCAGAGGCTCAGTCTTCCCTGCCACTTCCTGAGAAGGTAGCACACACATACCCAAGGTGGGCCATACATCACCTAGTAGAGGCTTCTAGAGAGAAAAGGCAGGCAGACTGAAATGAGAAGCTTCCATGAGAGAATCCGTCTGAGTTTACTGAGGACCTCCTGGGAGGAGGGCCCCTTCCACAGCCAGTTGGTGTGTGAGGGTCAGTTTGTCCTGATACTTTGAAGGTAATTGGTAAATATACCTCAGCTGAGACCTGGGCGGCTCCTCCTAGCCAAGTAGGCTCTGATGGGGCCTCATCACATAGTGTAATGAGATGAGGGTCCCCATGGCCCTGAATATTTTCTGGAGCTAGGACGGGGCTTTTCCTCTCCCCAGAGTAAGAGCTGGACAGCAGACAGCCTCAGGCCACTGTGCCATTCTTAACCCCCTAAACTCAGAAGCATTGAGGAAAAGAGAGCCTTTCTTGGCTAATCAGTGCTCATCTTGTATAGATTGTCCGTCCAGGGAAACACGTCACTCTGTCTCTGGTGGAGATGTACCATTCCCTCAACTTCCTCCCCGGTCTCACAGTGGCCAGAAGGACCTTCTGGAGAAGGATTCCAGGCAGGGCTTTCCCTTCTCAGCCAGGAGCAGGTGGAGCTTGCCTCACAGGACCCTCCCCCGGCCTGAGGTCACAGTGGCTAGACACTCTTTTTATCCTCCTCCAGCCAAGACAGACTCCACCTCTTGGGTAGGAGAAGTTAGTGGCTGTTATTTTTCTTAGAAGGAGCCTCTTTTTACTTATGAAATTTTTCTGTTTGTTTTGGTTGAAATAGAACTAAGGAGTAGTTGCATCAACCCTGAAAAGCCAAATACAACCATGTGGCTGCAGAATCATTTCATGGCCCTGCCTTCTTTTAGATACCGACGGAGCTTCATGACCCACAGCCCCCAAATCAAAGTAGTCCCAGGGCAGGAGGCCACTGAGTCAGAACAAAAGCCTCCTCCTCTCAGACCGTGTGTCTGTTCTCACTTTCCTCTCCCAACTCAGCACTTGCACGCTCCGGAGTGGCCGGCAATGTGAACGCGAGTGTGTCACACCCTGATCCTCACTGGTGTGCTCTTTACATAAGACTCAGACGCTGGGCCTGGTATTGTGCTAAAGGTTTCCTCTGCTCAGCGTCATTTCATGCCAAAGTGCTGCAGTGGGCTGCTTTCTGCACACAAAATTGCTTTCTTCCACCTCAGAAGTGCAGCTTTCCCTAGGGACAGGCCTACCACAGGACCGCCTTTCTGAGTCAGCAAGGCTATTGCATTGTGTTGGGAGAAAAGGAATTGAAGTGATATCTTAGGCCATTTCAACAGTAGGAGGAATTTAGCCTGGCAGAGCAATTACCAGAAATGGGATTTGCCTGTAAACCACATTATGAACACTAAATTTACTGTGCCGGGAAGCCTTCCTGGACACCTGAACTCCTTACACTCACATACACAGAAGCACTTGAGCCGTGAATGAAGTGGTGTGAAGCACTGCAGATGCATTTCCCCCGGCCAGTCGGGGTCTTGTTAGAACTAGTGAACTTATGAACTCTGTGATTCAATTTCCCCTGACCAAGAAATTGCGTTTCTTATCCCTTAGCCTACATTTACCTTTCTAGTAAGACCAGAAAATAAAAGACAGTTTTCTGTTAAGTCACGGAACTCATTATCATGATCTTCTGACCGCTTCCTCCCATCTCTTCACAAATGTGACCTCTCACCTTCCCTCTGATAGCTGAGCAGGACATCCTTTCCTACGTGTCAGAGTCTGCCTCTTTCTCCCTTGAAAAGAGGCCCCTTGAGATCTCAAAATGTGTGCTGCTATTTGGATCAAAAAGTATGGCCGCATCTCAAGAAATGTCAAGCAAAGTGGAAACAGTTTGAGATCCTCAGGTCCCCTCAGAGGAATGTTTGGCTCTGTGTCCAGTTTCCCTCGCTAATGTCAGCCTTTGGCATCCCCTAAAAACAAAGAGGGAGGGATGGGGGAAAAGAGAGGCGGAGGAAAAGGAAAACAAACCAAGGTAGAGAGACATTCTAACTGGGCTGTGTTTAGATACTCCTCTCTTCACTTCCACACAGACTTCCGGTGGGGTACTCATGTGTCTCCCTCTTTCGATCCCCATGAGGGCCGAATGCCAGCAGGCTTTCAGACATAGGGGTAGAGCTCTGGGCCAAGATGCTCTGTGAGCCAGGGTCAGGATAGAGTTGCCTACACTGTGAAGAGATGAGCATCCCCCCACCCCCACCCCATGTCAACACAAGCCATGAACATGACTGCCCAATGGCAGTCTGTCCACTCTTCTGGCTGAGGAATCTATTTCTATTCTGGGCTTCACTTCTCCCCACTCAGCATCCCTACGGGGTACTAAAATCAGGTAACATTTTTCTGAAGCTGAAATCCAGATGTTCTGGGTTCTGCCCTGTTTTGACCCTGGGACCACAAAGAAGACGATCCCACATCCCACCATTCAGCCAGTGTTTTCTTTCCATACATGCTTCCATCTCTCTTACAGCCTTTGTGAGGGGCCTCAGTGTCTCCTGCTTTCTGTGCTCCCCTCCCAGCCCTTGTTTTGCTGCATGTTCTCATTGACCCAACTCCTGAGATATTTTAAATCCACCCAGTCCAAGCTTATTTGCTGACCTGCCTGCCTCTGCTGGTGGGGAATGCATCATTCTCATAAAAGTAGTTGGGAATTCACCAGGTAATATTCACAAGGTGATCTGAAACAGTATAAGGTATGGTACTATTGGGGTGAGTGGGGGATATGGAATGTCTGCATACTCAATGAAAGCCCACTTCAGGGAAATTAGGTCTCTCCTGGCATAATGGAACAAAATTTTAATTATTTTGTTTTTTTAAAGAACATTCTCAATTTTCCATTACATCCTCTTTCTAAAGCCTGCTCTGGATGTCTCGTTTTTGGACAGGGTATTTATTTAGTGGGTTGAGCCAGGGATAAGTTGAGATGCTTTAATTTCTCAACCTAGCTATAGTAAATATTATGAGATCGGAATAAGAAAAGGTGCATGTGTAGCAGCCAGGGAGCAGATAGTCATCTACTATGCTGAGATTTTGTGAGACATGAAGGTTAGGGAATTTTCACCCTATTGTTATCAGTTTCATATCTGTTAAGTTTGAGGCCCTCAAAGGCCTGCTGCCAGTGTGCACAAAGCATCATGGTGAGGAGAGGCACTTCGATGCATTGGGGTAGCTCCTTCCTCAGCAGATTCTTGCATCCTGTCCATTTTTCCTACCTGAATTCCCTGGCACTGAACACTGTCCAAGAGATTCAGGTGAAGACTTTATAAGGCAAGAAAAAAGAGAAGTGGGCCCCCTGAAAGTGGCCAGAGTGTGATGGTTTAACTCCAGACAAGAACCCCATAAGGAACCAGGTCTAGTTTTGAATAAATAGATCTCCATGTTGAAACTCTTATTTTTACAAAAGCCAAACAGAATTAACTCAGGACTTAGGACCTAACCTTGGCATGGTAGGATCAGAAGAGATCCCATATTATGAGTGCTGCCTATATCTGCAGCTCTTTCTGACTTGTTTTTTCTTTGGTAAGCCACCCTGTATACTGTAGCCATTTACCCCAACAGAGCCCCATCTGATGGCTTCTCTGGCTCTGTAACCCTGGGCTCAGCTAAAGACTGCTGGCATGATCCGTTAGGCATCATGTGCTGTCACTCATTCAGCCAGAAGAACGCAGATGTACCACTTGGAGGGGACAGAAGACTAGGAGCAGAAAAAAACATCTTTGGTTTCTGATGGCTTTTTCTTCCCTTAAATCCTTTCTGCTTTGACCCTCTGAGGCTTAGGCATCCCAGAGAAAGATAAGCCAAAGACAACAGGTTCATAGATTGTCCCAACCTATCCAAAGGGCCTGGAAAGCTTCCCTTAACAAAACTCAAGCCAATCTGAATGAGACTCCTAGCAGAGGCATATGGAAGGCTAGGGTACCTCCAAACTGCCCTTCTATTTTTGTAGTCTTCTTCTGATCCCTTCCCTCATGCTAAAAATGGGGGGTGGAAGGGGCAACTAGCATCTTGACCTTATAAATGCAAAAAGATTTTATAATAAGCCATGCTACTATGTAAATACATTATTGAAGTTTGAATTCTTATTTCTGGGGGGTGCGAAAGAGTTGAGCAGATCCAACTTTAAAAAAATGATAAGGGGATCTATGTTTATTTTTCTTTGGGATCTTTTTGTTTGGATTTTTTTTTCTTGTAACAGACCAACCCTAGAATAGCAATGAAGGATAAATGTGTGCAGTGTTTCTGAATCACCTTCTAATTAATTTCTATCAAACAATATATTTGAGCCAAAAATCTGAGGTCATATAGTACCAGTTCCATCTTCTCTCTCTGGTGGTTTTTGGTTTTGTTTTTTGATTTGGTGTAGGTTTTTTTGGTTTGTTTACTTTCTTTTGTCTTCTCCTTCTAAGTCAGCCTCTGTCTCTTGTTTCCAGGGACTTAAAATACAACCTAATGTAAAACAGCTTGAGAACTTCAGTGAAAGCCAAGTAAATAATAGAATGGATATAGATTTTTTTTCAGGATATCTTTAACCAATAAACAAAAAGTTTATATCCTGAGAAGATAAAATTTTTAAGAGCGTGGTAATCTGGTAACTGAAAATTATTGGGAGTCAAAAATAATTCTAGCCCAGCCTTCTGTACTTGTGCCTTCAGCAAGGTATTGCATCTGCGTGCTTTATTTCCCTCATTAGGAAATTGAAATACTAATGCTTGGCTAATTCATAGGTGTGTCAAGTGTTTGTAAGTAAGTTAATATTGCATTATATAAAGTACTTAGTCTCCACAAATCAACTTAGAAAAACCTTCTCTCCTTATATACCACTAAGGACCTATGAAATTCTTGACATTGCTATAAGCATTCCGTTTTTTGGAAGAAACTTCATGTTTAATGGAACCAGAATCCCAGATTTGCTTTAATTTCACCATCTATTGTTCCCATTTTCACTTCCTCCTCTTTTTAGCTCTCTAATTAAAACAAAAACAAAAAACAAAACAAAAACCCCAATACTTTTTTTTTTTTAATGCAGGAAAGGAGTTGAGTTTTCATGATCTTCTTTCTGTGGATACTTCAGCCAGTCTTAGGTCAAATAACCATTCTCTAATGCTTAGGATCCTCATGAAGACCTCTTCTTTTGTTCTGCCGATTTGTCAGAGATAAGGGATTGCTCTCTAGATTCTGGAACCAGACCTGAAGACTCTGTACTAAGTACTACCACTTCCTCCTCAGTTCACTCACAGGTGGGCCCCAAAACTGAAAGGGTACTAAATCAAAGCTGCCAAATCCAAATTTGACCTTATTTGGTGACTTATTTTTCTTTCCAGTACTCTGATTTCTTATGGTGATAACCTGTACCACACAGGAACCCACTGCTCAAAGCAAGTCTATTAGAAATCCGTATACGGGATGAGCGGGAAAAACACAATCCAAAATTTCAAAGTGCCATTAATCAATTAAAAAAACTAAAGGTAATATGAAATGAGGGCTAAACAATGTAAACTAACTGCCAATTAAAGTATACAGTAGTTCTGGTCTTAGCTACATTTGGTATGGAATTATATCACATTAAGCAGATCCCAGCAAATTTAGTAAAAACATAGGCATTGAATTTTAATGGCTACCAATGGGGATATATACTTAGCCTGCAGGCCAAACTTCAATCAGTGTTTTTCTATCCTGGTGTTTTGTGAACAAGCCAAAATTTATACAAAGCCACCCTAAGTGCTGCAATTGCAGAGGAACCTCCCTCTTGGTGATATTAGAGAACAGTCCAACTCCACTCAAATTGAGTCCAAAATTTGGAACTCATCCAGAAAAACAAACGGAGGAGAAAAATCTAATGCACCAAGTATGCTTGGCATTTGTGTAGCTGGGGCAATGTGGGCAGAGGCTAGACAGACAAGCTATAGAACAAAGACAAGGTTGAGGTGGAAAATATCAGCTAGTCCCAGGAACAGAAGGTGTGTGACCTGAGAGAGTCACTTATATTAGATCACTGGTATACTTGTTAGCATGATACTGGATTCAGAGCAGTTGTTTCTGCTAAACTCACCAAAGGTAGTGGGTTTGAAGGCCTCAGAGAATTAGTAGAGCCCTGAACAACTTTTCCAGACCTAGGAGATGGAGAAGGGAGGTTCTTGCTTTAAAGCAGCCCAAAGACAATCTCTGTGACTTTAGCAACTCTTCAATAGAGTAGTGCCAATAACAGAGAGATTTCACTGACCTTCCTAGTGGTACAAGTGCCACGGGAGGGGAAAGGGGTGGTGAGTGGGACAGATGAGTTTTATCAGAAAGAGATTTCACACTACGAAGGGTGCACCGGTACTAGCCTCACAGGATATCGCTGCAGAAAAGTAGACCAATGGGTGGCTCAGGCCATGCCCTCTGTCCTTTAGGACCCAAGGTCAGGCCGTTTCCACCTTGATTTGCTTTTAGAGAAGGAGCCCGTACGATGGGATCAAGAGGGAAATTGGGTGCTCTGCCTTAGGCTGTTAAAACGCTGCCACCTGCATTACAAAACTCACATGAGTCAAGACGCTTGAGATACTTCCTTATGGGCAGCATCCACTGTGGTGTGCCAGCCTGACACCCCTTCAGGAACGGTGTTTAAATGGCAGCCAGTGCTGGCCCGCCCAGAGTATCGGTGCATCTTTCCTAAAGCCAGAGTTCAGCACTGCATGTTGACCAGGTGGATATCCTGTAATATAAATGCTCGTTTGGATCCAAAAGGAAAATTATTAAAAATAAAAGAAAGATGAACAACTTTAATGTTTTTGGGGGGGGGTCAAAGAAAAGAATAAATAAAACCTTGTTGTAAAGAATTAATCGGCCTGATTCCCCTCACTCACTCTGTTTCTTCGGTCCCTATAAAGGGAAGTCTCCGGAGTGAAGCCTTGCCAGAACTCTCGGGGTAAGTGGGCAGCAGGTTCAGCAGTGCAGTTGGTTGACATCTGCTCAGCTCAGCTAGTTAGGAGGAATTCCAGAGTTTCTCAAAGTTTCAAGGACACCCTGTCCCTGAAAGATTTCCTTTCGTTAAAAGTATTATCTTGGAGGAAACAAAAAATAGGCTTCAGACAAACTGCTTCCCTGAACAAGTTGTTTCCTTTTCTATTTATTTTTTCAAGATTTTATTTATTTATTTGAGAGCAAGACAGAGAGACTAAGTTGGGGGAGGGGTAGAGGGAGAGAGAGAAGCCCCACCCCCCTGCTGAGCAGGGAGCCTGCTGCAGGGCTCGAACCCAGGACTCCAGGATCATGACCTGAACCATAGGCAGACCCTTAACCAACTGAGCCACCCAGGCATCCCAGAACAAAAGTTACTTTATGACCAGAGAAATTCTATCTGTAGGTAAGGAGTTTAAAAGTAGAGGGAATCTATGGAACACAGAGCTTCATGACTAGAGTTTGAAAGAGGACACTAACTTAGCTGCCAGGGTCAAGGAGGAGAAGATACCCCAAGACTTTGAGGAGACACTATTCTTTCCCTCTGCCTGTATTACTCTTTAATCATAATGGATTACTTAGTGAAAAGGAAGCAGCAGTCCTCAGATCCAGTGGTCCCTTTGAGACTCCCTGGGGAAACACCATCTTCTAATCCTAGTGTTGAGTTTATTGTTTTAATCCGAATAATTCTTCAGTTAATTCAATGGAAACTAGCTTCTAGAATGAATCCTCTATTTCTGCAGAGGCTTCTCTGCCATCAAAAATGGCTTCTCAAGCCCTAAGATACATTTTTTTTTTTTTAAGTAAGGGAAAACCCTTACTTACACCAGGATTTAAACCATCCAAAAATACGGTAATTGGCCAAATAAAGCCCTTAGAGGCTAGATTGTAATCTCTAATATCTTGGCCAACTCTGAGTTTATTTTCCAGTCATAATTTCTTCCCCATGGCTTCCATCACCACTGAAGTTGGAAAGACAGAATTTGAAGAACAATCTTTACCTAATTGCACATTTCTATGTGACGACTAGTTGCTTTAGGCAAAGGTTGCTTTGTAAGAAATTTCTTACATTGCTTGAGGAGTTATTTTGGTTTCTTTCTAATCTGGACCTTAGGTCCATAGTATTCCCCAGGCTAATGGTACTGAGAGATTATATATATATATATATATATATATATATATATATATATATATAGGCACTACTCTAAACTTCTCTCTGGTGATTCTGTGTTATGCTTCTGAGCATCTATTGGTTTCCCTAGCACATGTCCCTTAACCTAAATTTTGCCTCTAGGACATTACAAAACTTGTCTTTACTAGTATACCATGTTCTTTTGCAAATAAGCTAGAAAATTTTCAAACCAGAGACCAAGATTTCAGTTTGTTAGACACTTAAACACAGAAAGTTGGGACTAGTCACAAGTTCACATAGTTCTAGAACACCACAAACATGAGAAAACAAAGAGCAGGAAGAGAATAGAGGCTATAAATGCAAGTTTTGTGGCCAGATCCAACTGAATTCAAATCTGTGTACCACCACTTGAGCAAGACACTTATCCTTAAAGTCACTTTCTTAATCTTTGCAATGGGAACAAATGTAGCAATGTCCTTGTAGGATTACTGTACAGAGTGAATGAGTTTTTGCACATGAAGAGAACAGCTAGCATCTGCCCCATGAGGCATTTGATAAAAGTCTGGTACAATCATTGTAGCCATCAATGTTGTCACTTAAGAATACATTCCCAAGCTCAGGGAACTGAACCCTACCTAGAGATACAATCCAACCAGAAGAGTGTGCCAGGTAAGTGTGTTCCCCTTCTGCTAGTGAAAGACAGAGGACAATTTGATCCTCAGACGGTTTTCTAAGGAAAAGGGAATAAATTAGCTTTAAAAAGCAACCAAATCATTATTATGTATCTATTTTTAAATAATGCCTCCACTCTTGTCTCAGAAACAAGCCCTAATTTGCTTATTCTTCACTTCTAATTTCCATATTCATTTAATAGCAAAATGAGGGAAACATTAGTGGGAGATACTAATTGTAAAAGTAGCAATAAAGTTAATGGCAACATTAAAATACTGTACACATACAAACAGCAATATTCAAGATAATTTGAAATATCAAGCAACTCACAAATTAACAGCACACATGAGAGAATCATATATTCAGTGTCAATAGCCTTATTATGACTATTTTTTTGAAGATTCTATTTATTTATTTATGAGAGACACAGAGAAAGAGGCAGAGACATAGGCATAGGGATCCCTGTGGGGAGCCTGATGCGGGACTTGATCCCAGGATCACGACCTGAGCCAAAGGCAGATGCTCAACCACTAAGCCACCCTGGTGCCCCGATTATGACTCTATTAAAAGGATTAAAAAATTAGGGACGCCTCCTGGCTCAGTTGGTGGAGCATGCAACGCTTGATTTCAGGATCATGAGTTCAAGCCCCATGTTGGACATAGAGATCTTAAAAATCTTAAAAGATTTTTATGTAATCTTTTTTTAAAAAGTCAAAACTCAATCTGTAAAATCTCAATCTATAATCTGTCAATAGTATACTTCTCTGAAGACCTCATTACTTGGAAAACAAAAAATACTCAATTATACAAAATAAACATCCTGAGGTTACATCTATAGTAAAGCAAAAAAAATTTAATAAAAGGAAAAAAAGTAAAATCTATCCTTTAAAAAAAAACATTTCTAGGTGGTCAGTAAAGAACCATTAGTTCATAAGGCATGAGCTCTGGACATAAATAAATTATACAATGCTGTGCAGGTGATTCCTGGGGGAATGGTCAGGATACCACAAAGGCAGACAAACGTTAAGACTAAACCCAACCACTACAAATCTGTCCAGGATGGGAACTCCCATGCCTCAGAGCATTGCTTCCAGATCTCTGGCCTCTGCTTACATGCAAGACTACATGTGCTCATAAACACAATAACTATAGTCTGCATCTGCTGACATTTAAATGATTCTATGATTCTATAACATACAGGAACCACAGAGCCCAGAATTTTAGAGCAGGAAAGGGCCTCAGCATCTGTCCTAATCTATTTCATATGTAAGGGACTTAAGACTTAGAAAAAAACCCTAATATGTGTTTTCCAGAGGTCAAGGAGCTCTCCTGTGAATGTGGCCAGCCACAGAAGGCTCTTGAGGTTGCCCCAGCAACCCTAGAACAACCTTCTACAAAACAAGAAAAGAAAATAAGAGAAACACTGCAGGAGGCCCTTGGCTCATGTGTCTAGAATTAACAGACACTGTGCACCCTCTCCCTTGCAAAGAGTACAAAGAAATCTGGGTCTTCACATCCCCCAGCCCTACCTCAGAGTCTTTTTATAACCTCTGAAACAGTCCCAGGAAATATAAGGGAAAGACCAGGCACAAGCAAAGCAACTTGCACCAAAGGAATTCAAAGGAAGAGATGCAGCAGATCAAACTATCAGGCCTGAAAATACAGAGTGGCATCCAGGCCCAGTCCCCAGGCATGTGAAAAACACTGTTTTCCTCTGCCTCCAGATCAGAGGGTTTGACTTGAATGGGAATATAGTTTGGATGGCTGGGAGATGGGGTGAGAGGGGGAAAAGTTGTCTCAAATACAGCTTGGTAGGGATCCCTGGGTGGTGCAGCGGTTTAGCGCCTGCCTTTAGCCCAGGGCGCGATCCTGGAGACCCGGGATCGAATCCCACTTCGGGCTCCCAGTGCATGGAGCCTGCTTCTCCCTCTGCCTGTGTCACTGCCTCTCTCTGTGACTATCATAAATAAATAAAAATTTTTTTAAAAAAATACAGCTTGGTAAATGTGCTGACATAAAGATTTAGGCAGACCTGGATCCAAATTCCAGCTGTGCACTGAATAGTGTGACCCCAGGCTCAGCCATATTATTTACCTTCTAACCCTTGGTTTTTTCAAATGTAGAATTAGGATAACAAGACCTACTGTGTGTAGTTGTATTTAGGATTAGAAATTACACACACTGGAGGGTATTACGCTGAGTGAAATAAGTCAATTGGAGAAAGATAATTATCATATGTTTCCACTCATATGTGGAATATAAGAAATAGTGCAAGGTACCATAAGGGGAGGGGAAACTGAGTGGGGAAAAATTAGAGAGGAAGACAAACCATGAGAGACTCCTAACTCTGAGAAAGGGTTGCAGAAGGGGAGGTGGGTCGGGGGAGAGGTAACTGGGTGACAGGCACTAAGGAGGGCACTTGATGAGATGAGCACTGGGTGTTATAGTATATGTTGGTAAATTGAATTTAAATAATAATAAAAAACCCCAATCATTTATCTAGCACTTCTTGTGAAGAAGTATTGAATGAATATTATTTCCTTTAATCCTTACAACTAAGTCGTAAGTTTATCATCATGAGATAGTTTGCTGAGACTCAGAAAGAGTCAATAACTCCCAGGGTTTCCCAGGTCACCAGCAGGGAGCCAGAATGAGAACTCAAGTGTGTCTGAACCAAAGCCCATGGCTCTGGCTGCCCCAGGTAGCATCAGGCTCCAGCCAATCCAAGGTGAGGCAAAGAGGAAACACTGCAGAGAAGTCCTGCCCTATATTGGGGGAACACTCCAAGGAGGTCTCCACCTATAGCCCCCCTCACTTTCCTTTTGAGCCCCTTTGTCCAGAGCTCCCACAGTCCTAGAGAAGGGCTGTGCAGATGAGCATGAGGAAGTGGCGTGGCAGCTATCAACATGAGGCAGAAAGAGGGACTTACATCACTCTGAGGATACCTGTGGCTGTAAATGTGAGGCCATCCAGTTAGATGATGGGATCCAAGAGGCTCTGAGAGCTCGAACTGCTCTGGAATTGGGTGAAGGCAAAGGGGATCTTCTGGAGGTCAGAGTACTATATCAGGGAGAATGGCAAAGGACAAGAGGAAGGCCCTAATGCTCAGGAGTCATTCTTCAATAAACTTTATTTTGGAATAACTTTGAATTTACAAACCACTCTCCATGTATTTTTAAGGCTAAAATCCAGGGGAAAATTGGCCCCAAAAGAAACCAGAAAATCAAAACCAAAGAATGCTTCTTTTGTAGTTTGCAAGGAATAACCTTGCCAAATGCAATATTTCTTAAACTTGGATTTTTTTTTAAAATTTCATAATACATGAAATCAACTTGTAGGCTATATGTCTTCACTTCTCAAGAATTTCTATACACATACATACTTATTGGAAAATAAAATAATAAGATAAATCATGACTTACATGAAAAAACATAATAAAGAAATCATTAATTATTTGGCCAAGTTACCTTCAATCTAATTTCCCAGCAAAACTATTTTTATAATCCTTTCAATGCTTCTAAACAATAAAAAAACTATTTCCTAGGCCATGTGAGCACGTATTAACCACCACGGAATTTCCTCAGGCCAGGGCTCAGATCAGCCCTAGTGCATTAGGACACTAGCCTCATCATGGCACAGGTCCACAAAGCCAACCCTCAGTGATACCAGGCCTCCTCCAGGTTGGCCTTCCCCAAGGCAACTGCCACCTCCACCCCACTCCCTGGATCTTGGGGACCCAGTCTTCACCAGGGTGTTGATACCCTCAAACTATCCCATCACAACTCTCACGAAATCCTTCATCTGCTTAGAGTCACTTTGATCAGTGCTGCCAGAACCATCAATCTGGAAGACAATGTCCATCTCTTGACTTGGATACTCTGTAGAGAAGGAGGAAGGAAACAGAGGCACAAGTGGGTCCCAGCCACCTCCAAGAGCTCAGAAACCTTCCTGCTCCACACAGCTAGGGGGCCATTCTTGGCCTAGGAATCAATCCACATCCAGTTTCCATACCCCCCACAGAAGAGGTCCAAATCCATTGCCCAAACTTGAAGAAATAAAACAGATGAGCAAGAGAGAGAGAGAGAGAGAGAGAGAACAGACTCTAAACTATAGAGAACAAACTGCTGGTTACTAAAGGGAGGTGGATGGGGGATGGGTTAAATAGGTGATGGGGATTAAGGAGTACACGTGTGATGAGTACCAGCTAATGTACAGTTGTTGAATCACTACACCTGAAACTAATATAACACTATCTGGCAACTATACCAGAATTAAGATTAAAACTTAATTTAAAAAAATAAAAGAAACTGCGCACACACACACACACATTGAGTACCTGGTATGGTACCTATCATATAGCAGACATTCAATGAACCTATTGTTTATCATTATGAACTCATTCACTCATTCATTAAATGTATTTATTAATCACATACTATGGTGCCAAGTGCTAGGTGGGATTTCAGTAATGAACAAGCCAGGTGAAATAGCAGTCTTGAGTTGTCCACAGCTTAATGGAAGTTCCATCAACAAACCAACCATTGCTCCAATGGTGGGGAGTAGGGAACTTTCATGGTACTGTGGCAGCCCCTAGCAGTGACTTGGGGAGTCACAAATTGCTTCCTGAGAGAATTGATGTTTGAGCTGAGGCCTAAAGAATGACGGGTTAGCTGGGCCACAAGGAAGGGGAAGAGAGTGTCAAGTAGAGCTGTGGGTGAAAAAAGGCTTGCTGCAGTTCCAGGTGTAGCTTTAAGAGGTATTATTAAAGGAAAAGCTTGGAGCATAATGGAGGAGCTCATAAGCCATGTTCAGAGTTTAACCTTTACGCATCCACTTTTTTGGCAAATGGCAATGGCAAGTATCAAACCATGAGAAAACTAGATACAGGTATCACATAAATAAGCCAAATCAGGTTTGCTTACCCAAAGGATAAAGAAGAAAATCAGCATCGTCAGTATACACTACAGAGAAATAATATTCTCGAAGACATCCTGCAATCCACAAGCTTCTTTCCCCCACCCCCATGGCAATGTAGGTACAAGCTGAAGATGATCATGTGAGGGAGAGGGGGAAGGTTACATTAGGTGCTATGGAGGCTTAACTCTCTCCTCCAGGTTCCACTCACAAACAGGACATCAAAGCTGTTCACAGTGTAGGTTAATCTGAAGAAGTGCCAGGGTGCATCTCAGCTGGCTTGCCTCATCAATCTCAAAGACACACCATGGTGATGGGACCTGTGCAGAGCAGAACCCTAATTATTTATCACTCTCAACCTCAGCCCCTCCCCAGCCCGAGTAAATCCCTGAGTTGAGTGCTGCAGAACCCAGCAGCTCCCAGACTCCCAGTTGCCTATATGTAGCACGGAAGGGAGGAGCCCTCTCACCTGTGACCCTCTTTATCCCCCAGGCTTTATCCTGAAGGAAGTGAGCAGCCACCAAGGCAAAGGAAGCACAGGAATGACCTGGTTTGATTTTTAAGAATAAAACAAAAACATTTTAGCTGAAATGAGGAGAATGGGATTCAAAGAAGAGAAAAGCCATTATAGTAGAGCCGGTGAGAGGGGCCTGGGATCAGATAGCGACAGCAGAGGTATAGAGAAGTGGACACCCCTGAGAAGTCAGTTTAGGGGAAGAATAGTTAGGATTTGATGATTAGTGTGTCTCACTGGCATTTAAATCTATGGTTTCCAATAAATGAGGGAGTCAGTTGATACGGTATATTGTTTCCTTTTGCTACTGCAACAAATTACAAAACAGAACAGAATAACAACAAAACACTAGTGGCTTAAAACAATACAAATTTCTTCTCTTGTAGTTCTGGAGATCAGAAGTCCAGAGTCAGCTTCAGTGAGCTAAGGTCAAGGTGCTGGCAGGGCTGGTTCCTTCTGGAGTCTCTAAGGCAGATTTCCTTTCCCTGCCTTTCTCAGTTTCTAGTGGTCATCTCTACCCCTTGGCTTGTGGCCCCTTCTTTCATCTTCAAAATGTATCACTCTGATCTCTGCTTCCAGAATCACACTGCCTTCTCTGAGCAGCTCCTTACATAAGAAATATTGTGATTACATAAGTCTATGCAGATAATCCAGGATAATTTCTCCATTTCAAGAGTAATTCATCACATCTGTCAATTCTCTTTTGCCAGGTAGGGTGACATTCACAAGCTCCAGGGTGTGGACATTTGGAAGGGGGGTGCATTTTCCAGCCACAGAGAGTTAACCATCATTTATTTGAGCAACAGCAGCTCCACATATCTGTACCTCCTCATGGAAGGCAGAGGCCTTAACCAGCACAGTTAAGCCTTCTGATCTTCCCTTTCCAATTGTCTGCAGCTCAAAGAGACCCAATGGATTCTTGCTAGGATAATTTCCAGGTTTTCCTTAGTAGCACATACAGTTCTGTCACTCATAAGTTCTGCTTTTTTAGAATTTTTCTCATAGTGCACGATAAGAACCAAAAGAAGTCATACCAGCATCTCATTTTCTAATAAGAAAATCTTCTGTGAGAATCACAATCCGTGGTTGAAATAAATTAAGCTTGTTTTATGCCATGAAACCATTCATTGCTTCATTAAAGGTCAACAGTGGTCCCTTTATGTGTTTAAAAATATGACTGAGTTTCATGATAAATTGATTCATAAACAACTTTCGGGAGTACATCTTAAGCAAAAGCTCAAATACATCTCAAATGTTTGTCTCTGGAGAAGCAAACTCATTGCAGAGGTCCCCCTTTGTTTTCATTTGAAGTCCTCACATAAAGGTATGAAGTCCCTTTGTCAGGGACTCTATTTCCCTGGTATATTTCTGCCCCAGACCTATCAGCTCACCCTTCTTTCTTATTTTCCAGGTATTTAGAATCTATGTTTTCTTTATTAATCACGTTTATTAAGTGTAGGCCCATTCCTTTGATTTGTAACTGTGGGATTGTTAGTAAAAATGGAAGAAAGGGACTTTATAAATAGATTATACTGGGGACAGTTTTGGTGAAGTTTTAAATAATTCCTTACTTCTTAGATTCAATTCAAAATAAGTCACCTTGCAGGAGCCAAAGTGCTTCTTGGGGGAGAAGGGATTAGTAAACCCTTCCCAGATAAATGCTAAGGAGAGGTAAATGAACTAATAAGGGTCCCAGGCATTGTATGGGCCACTTGGCTCCCCAGTGAGACAGGCTGTGGTACAACCTCTGCATTTTGAGCTGGATTCTGTGAGACATAAACAGCTGCTGCTCAGATCTGAGCTGAGAGGTGGTGGCTTTAACCTGGGACAATAATCAGAGTTCCAAATGGCAGCTGCTCTGCCAGACAGAGGGATGAAGAGAGGGTTTTTAGGCACCATGACTTGTCACTTCAGCAGAAATTTCTTAGAAAGGAGGGATAAAGAGGAAAAAGTAGTATTGACACAACCAAAGTGTAACTTAATCATTACCAAGCATCACAATCTAACCACCAAACATGGCAGAAAGGTTCTTTTGTAATTAGAAAAATCAGCAGGTTAGTCACACACTAATCGAGACCTATTTTTGCTTGAATTAGGTCAGTCTTCGTTAAATGCCTCTCTAGAAATAGGCGGAGGTCGAACTCCCCATGGGTGGTTTGCACTGATGAAGCAGAGATGACTCACGTTGCTCATCTTATAAGCTGTACAGATGGCTGGTGGAATTCTTCCTGCCAAATCCCCGGAGAATGAGGAAAACTCCCCACCCCCATTTCACTGGAAGCCCTGCAAATGGACTGCAGAGTCGGCAAAGTGGTTTCTGAACCCATTCCCACAGCAGTAGGGGCACAGAGATTCCCTGACTCCTTGCTGACAAAGTACCAGGAACTTATGATACCACCTAGTTGTGTAGTTGTGGCTGGCACAGAAGAGTTCCTGGTATCTTTGTGGATTGGTGTGTCACTGAAGTGAAATAAATAACCATTATAGCTGGGTCCTCGTGGGACCATTTGCCTGAAAGGCCTGCATCGTGGGAATCACCTGGGTCCTGGCCAACCAACCATTGGTCTCTATAGGCCTCTTTATAAAGGGTAAAATCCAAGACCAAATCTTTACTTGACAGATACTCCAGGTTCTTCACTGTGGATAAAACTTATTGCATGAGAAAATTTTCAAGATGAAAGGGATACTAGTAACTATGTGATCCAGCGTGCATCCGAATCTATTGGACTATTTGTTAAAAATGCAGATTCCTGAATTTTACCTCCAAAATACTAAATCAGAGGTCTGAAGTGGAGTTCGATGTTTTATGAATTTAGCTGCACTCTGGATGATTCAGATTACAAGTGGTCCAAGAAGCCATGTTTGAAAAATAAGGATTTTATTGCAGTGCCTCATATTATTGATAAATCTGTTCTGTGAGGCCATACAATATGCCAGTTACAGCCTGATCTAAAATAAAACCTCAAAAACACACTCCCTTCCTAGTCCAAGGTTATTTTCATTTATAGCATTTGAGGCTATAGTTCTTTTTTTCTTATAAAAGTCTATTTACATTGTCCTTCTAGAATATGTCATATGAGAAAATATTTGACAGAAAGGAAAACTGAGACTCACTAGAGATAGCTATATTTATAGGTTTTAGCTTTCCGTCTCTGTGAGTAGGTAATGGTAGCTTCAAAGAAAAGAGATGTAATGTTTTGTTTCCATTCTTAAGGAGTTTCTTAGAAGCATTAGCTGCTTTGAACCAGTCTGCTCTTGTATAGAAGGATTTGAGACCTCACACTGACTCAGCCAGGATAAAGGATGTTAATTACAAAGATATCTGGGAGTATACATACACACAAAAAAACATCTTAATCCAGTCTCCCAAATTTACACCTTGTGAAACTGCACCCCGGATGTTTTGTGTCAGTGTGCCTCTCTGGTTTGCCCATAACATGTAGAACCAATCTTTAAATATAAAAGTGTAAGCTTTCAAAAATAATAGTTTAAAGTGGTTCTGGCTAAAAAGGTGGCAATTTGGGATAGGCCCCATTTTATCCTGTTTCATTCCTTATGTGTGTAACTTTCATCTATTACGATAGACCTGTCCTCTGGAGCTACCTATGTCTAATTTCTCTTCCAAAGGACAGTTCTTTAAATATTTGAAGATAATAATCAAGACTTTTCAGGTTAAACATCTCTAATTTATTTAGGTGTCCCTTTTCCAAACTTTGTTCTTCTCCAGGTATAATCTAGAGCACTGCTGTCTTCTAAAAGTATATCATCCAGAACTGAACCCAGTTCCTCAGTCCCACCCTCTTCCTTCATACCAGCATCCATCATTAGAACTGGGTGGAAAAGGTAAAGGGAGGGAACTCATCTCAGTTGGAGACTTGAAGGTTTCCAAGACTAAGAAGAGTTTGTGAAAAATAGACTCACCAAGGAACAGAGAGAGAAAGCATTCATGCCTCCCACCTGCCAGGTATGGACTGGGAATTTCTTTAGCAGTGGTGACAAATTGAATTTATGTGGAGATGTGAGTACTCCATTCAAAATGTTGGTATGACCAACTTCTTAAACTTTTTTCCTCTAAGCGGGATTACACATAGTCCAAGCAAAAGCATAGTATTATTTTTTCAACAAACATTGCTTATTTATTCATGAATTTAAGAGTTCTATGTTTTGTCTTTTATTTAACAGTTTTAGTGAAATATGATTTACATTATAGTTATAATGCATCCACTAATAGCTACAATTCAATGGTTTTTATTATATCACAGAGTTGTACAACTACACTACAATCAGTTTGAGGATATTTTCATCACCCCAAAAACATAATAAAATTTAAAACATTATTCTAATCAATTAACTTCCTAATTATTGTCACTCATTTATAAGACATCCACTATATGCAGTGATACTTAACATTCTAGTAAAGAACTGGATATTATAAAAACTCAATATGAAGGAATGATGAAAATAAGTCAAAACAAAACAGTGCACTCCTTAGAGAATAAATGACCCTGTTGTGCAACATTAATATATTATATATTTCACACTTTTGTATAGAGGCTAAGAAGAACTTTGGGGCCAAATTAGTTGAGTTCAAATTCTGGATACACGTTTATTGACTGACCTTGGGAGAGTCACTTCCATCTGTACAATGAAGACAATAATTGTTCCTACCTCATATGGTTCTTATAATAATTAAATAGATTAATATACAAAGTGTTTAGAACAGAGCTTGGTTCTACATGAGTGCTTGCTAACCTAAGTATTGTATATATGTTAATCTTATATATACTGACCTACAAGGGTAACCTTTTATGATTATATGGACTGTGAGATATTGTATTTGAATATCTAATATGCTATCAGTTCTACATGTATTGAGAGTCTGTGGATAGAATTAAAAAGTCTCTGTGAAATTATTGGTTATTGGGTTTTTTATTTGGAAGAAAAAATAGATGGTCTAGTCATATCTAATGAATGCATAGGGGGGAAAAGTAGGGGTCAAAGATGGTAGCATGTTGAATCCACACCAACATATACAGCAATCCCTCCTGAAGATTAACTAAGGGCTGATTGAATAGCTTCTGCACAACAAAGGATAGAGGGACCATATAGGCAATGGTGGGAAAGGAGACACAGTAACAATGAGAACCCCACCCCTGGTGCTATGAAATGCAGTAGGGAGGATACCACTAAAGAGCCCACACTCAGATTTGCCTGAACTGGGTTATAGCAAAGAAAAACAAACACAAAATTCAGTGTTTTAAAGGGCAACTAGACTGTAAGTAAAGGAAATTCATCTACTAACCCTACGACATCTGCCAAATTGTGGGGGAAATGCTGAAACTCTCTCTGGGATTGAGAGATGCTGGCAAACTCCACTGTTTATGTCCCCCCCCCCCCCCCGGCCACACACACACACACGGATAGATCAGATGACAGTAAGGTCTGGGTGCTCTAACAAGCCTGCTTCCAAAGATAGCCACGGGCTTCTAGACCATACCACTCGAGCTATCCACCCATCTCTCTGACTACACTTGCCACAGTTCCAGCCATCCCACTAAGGCTGCCCTGGTATGGCACACACCAGGAACCCCCAGCCCACGCCCACACTGCTCCAGCATGCCAGGCAAAGCTGCCAGAAACATTCAGTCTACATAGCAGATATTTCTACAAAAGGACACTCCTTCGAGACTGAGAGAAGTTGGGCAGCCCTAATGGCTTAGCGGTTTAGTACTGCCTTCCACCCAACGTGTGATCCTGGAGACCTGGGATCTAGTTCCACGTTGGGCTCCCTGCATGGAGCCTGCTTCTCTCTCTTTCTCTCTCTCTCTCTCTTTCTCTATGTCTCTAATAAATAAAAATCTTAAAAAAAAAAAAAAGACTGGGAGAAGTCATTGTTTTGTCTAGTCCATGAGGGATAAGCACAGAGGTCAAACAAAATGAGGAGACAAAGGAATATGCTCCACAAGAAAGAATAAGACAGAAATTCAGAAAAAGAACTACAAGAGTCAAAGAATACAATAAGTGAAATAAAAAATACACTAGAAGGAAACAACAGCAGACTAGAGGATGCAGAAGAATGAATAAGTAAGATCTGGAAGACTTGGTATGAGAGAGCACACAGGGTGAATGGCAAAAAGAAAAAATATGGTAAAAATATGAGGGCAGGTTAAGAGACTTCTGGGATGACATCAAGCATACTAACAGTCATATTATAGAGGTCCCAAAAGGAGAAGAGAGAGAGAGGGCAGAAAACTTATTTGAAGAAATAATAGCTGAAAACTTCCCTACCCTGGGAAAGGAAAAAGACATCTACATCAGGAAGCACAGAGAGTTGTAAGCCAGGTGAACCAAAGGAGGGCCACAAAAAACACATAATAATTAAAATATCAAAAATTAAAGATAAAATCTTAAAAGCAGCAAGAGAAAAGCAACTAGTTTTATACAAGGAAAATCCCATAAGGCTATCAGCTGAAACTTTGAAGAAACTTTAAAGCCTACAAGAGAGTGGCATGATATGTTCAAAGTACCAAAAAGAAAAAAATGTAAAGCCAAGAAAACTCCACTCAGCAAGTTTATCATTTAGAACTGAAGGAGAGAGTAAAAAGTTTCCCAGAAAACAAATGCTAATCATTCATAACCACTAAACTAGCCTTACAAGAAATGTTGAAGAGATTTCTTTAAGTGGGAAAGAAAAGACATTTACTAGAAGAAAATTATGAAAGGGATAAACTTCACTGGTAAAAGCAAACATATTACATAAAAATATGTAAAACAAGACATTACACATAGAAAATGTAGAGAGGAAGGAATAAAAATGTAGTGCTTTTAGAATGTGTTTGAATTTAAACAACCATTAACTTAATATAGAGTGCTATATACTTAGGATATTATAAATCAAACTTCTGATAACCAAACACCTATATTAGATATACAAAAAGATAAAGGAATCCGAGAATAAAACTAAAGAAAGTCATCAATTACAAGGTAAGAGAGCAAGAGGAGGAAGAAACAGAAGAACTATTAAAAAAAACAACAACCAGAAAATAATGAACAAAATGGCAATAAGCACATACATATCAATAATTAAATGTAAATGGTCTGCATGCTCCAATTAAAATACATAGATGCCAAATGGATTTTAAAAAGTCCCATTTATATGTCACCTACAATAGACTCACTTCAGACCTAAAGTCACATAGAGTCTATAAATAAAGAAGCAAAAAAAGATTTTTCATGCAGAAGGAAGTGGGAAAAAAAAACACCCTGGGGTACCAATAGTTCTATCAGACAAAATAGACTTTAAAACAAAAACTGTAACAAAGACAAAGAAGGGCACTACATAATGATAAAGGGATTGTTTCAACAGAGGATATAAAACTGTAAACATCGGGGATCCCTGGGTGGCTCAGCAGTTTGGCGCCTGCCTTTGGCCCAGGGCACGATTCTGGAGTCCTGGGATCAATGAGCCTGCTTCTCATTCCTCCTGTGTCTCTATCTCTCTCTGTGTCTATCATGAATAAATAATAAATCTTTTAAAAAAACTGTAAACATCTATGCACTCATATAGGAGCACTTAAATACATAAAGCAAATATTAATGGAATAAAGAGAGAAATAGACAGTAATACAATAATAATAGGGGACATTAACATCAATGGATATATTATCCAGACAAAATCAGTAAGGAAACACTGGCTTTGAATGACACATTAGACCAGATGCACTTACAAGATATATACAAAACATTCCATCTACACACACTAGAATATGTGTTTTTTTCAAGTGCACATGGAATATTGCCATGATAGATCACATGTTAGGACACCAAACAAGTCCCAACAAATTTAAGAAGATTGAAATAATATTGAGCATCTTTTCCGAACACAATGGTATAAATCAATTACAAGGAAAAAACTGGGAAAAACACAAACACATGGAGGCTAAACTACACACTACTAAAAAGAAAATAAAAAATACCTGAAGATAAATGAAAATGGGAAAAAAAGGGATGCCTGGGTGGCGCAGCGGTTTAGCTCCTGCCTTTGGCCCAGGGCGCGATCCTGGAGACCCGGGATCGAATCCCATGTCAGGCTCCCTGCATGGAGCCTGCTTCTCCCTCTGCCTGTGTCTCTGCCTCTCTCTCTCTCTCTCTCTCTCTCTCTCTCTCTCTCTCTCTCTCTCTCTCTCTATCATGAATAAATAAATAAAATCTTAAAAAAAAAAAAAGAAAATGGGAAAAAAATGATTCAAAATCTTTGGGACACAGCAAAAGCAATTATAATGATACAAAACCTCCCTCGAGAAACAAGAAAAATCTCAAACAATCTAAACTTACACCCAAATTACTAGAAAAAGAAGATAAAGCCCAAAGTTAGTAGAAGGAAGGAAATAATAAAAATCAGAGCATAAATAAAGGAAATAGAGGCAAAAAGGTAGAAAAGATCAATGCAACTAAAGCTGATTCTTTGAAAAAAGAAACAAAATTGGTCCACGTTTAGCCAGATTCGTGAAGTAAAAAAGGAGAAGAAACTCAAATAAATAAAATTAGAAATGAAACAGAAGTTACAATTGACGCCACAGAAATACAAAGGATTATAAAAGACTATTGCAATGCCAACTAATTGAACACCCTAGAAAAAAATGGATAAATTCCTAGAAACATACAATCTTCTAAAACTGAATTAGAAGGAAATAGAATGCTCAATCAGATTCCTAGTAAGTTGAATCAGTAAAAACCAAACAAAAACCTCCCAACAAACAGAAGTCTAGGACCAGATGGCTTCACAGGTGAATTCTACCAAACATTTAAAGAAGAGTGATGCCTATTCTCCTCAAACTATTCTAAAAAAAATAGAGGAGAAAAGAAAACTTTCCAATTCATTCTACATAGCCTTGATACCAAAACCAAACAGACACTACAAAAAGAGAAAACTACAGCCAATATCTCTCAACAAAATATTAGCAAACCCAATTCAACAATACTATAAATAATCATTCACCACAAACAAGGAGATTTATTCCAGGGATGGTTTAATATCACCAAATCAATCAAGGTTATGCATTATATTAGCAAAATGAAGAATAAAAACCATATGATCATCTCAATAGATTCAGAAAAGGCATTTGATAAAATTCAACATTCATTTATGATAAATTCTCAACAGAGTGGGTTTAGAGAATATATAACTCAACATAATAAAGACCATATATGACAAACCCACAGCTAAGATTACAATGAATGGTGAAAAATGGAAAATGTTTCCTCTAAAACAAGGAATAAGTAAACCAGGATGTTTACTCTCATCATTTTTATTCAACATAATATTGGAGTTCAAGCCACAGCAATTGGACAAAGGGGAGAGAGACAGACAGAGAAAAGGAGATAGGGAGAGAGAGGGAGAGAAGTAGAAAAGACTGGTAAACAAGAAGTAAAACTGTCACTATTTAAAAATGACATGATTCTCTATATAGAAAACCCTAAATGAGCCACCAAAAAAAAAAAAAATCCCCTTAAAATAAATGAATTCAACTAAAGTTGCAGGATACAAAATCAATATACAGATCTGTTGCATTTCTATACACTAAAATTGAACTATCAGAAAGATAAATTAAGAAAACAATTCAATTTATAGTGGCATAAAAGAATAAAATACCTAGGAATAATTTTAACCAAGGAGGTGAAAGACTTGTACTCTGAAGACTCTAAGGCATCAATGAAAGAAACTATGGACAAATAAATGTGAAAATATACCATACTCATGGTTTGGAAGAATTAACATTGTTAAAATGTCCACATTACCAAAGCAATATACAGATTCACCACTATATCTATAAAAATACCAATAGTATTTTTTTTTACAGAACTAGAACAAGTAATCCTAAAATTTGCATGGAACTCAAATATCCAAAGCAGTCTTGAGAAAGAAGAACAAAACTGGAGATATCACGACTCAAGATATCAAGATATACTGCAAACTACGGCGCCCAAAAGAATATGGTACTGGCACAAAAATGACACATAAGTCAACAGAACAGAATAGAGAGGCCAGAAATAAAGCCATACTATTATGGTCAATCTACAACAAAAGAGGCAAGACTATAAAATGGGACAAAGATGGCCTCTTTAACAATTGGTATTGGGAAAACTGGACAGGTACATGCAAAGCTACATGAAACTGGACCACTTCCTTATACCACACACAAAGATAAGCTCAAAATAGATTAAAGACATTAATGTAAGACTTAAAAACATAAAACTTCTAAAAGAAAACATAGGCAGTAATCTCCTGGACATCAGGATTTTTCTGGATGTTTAGTGATATTTCTCTGGACATGTCTCCTCAGGAAAGAGAAACAAAAGTAAAAAAAAAAAAAAAAAAAGCACAAAACAATTAGGACTATATCAAACTAAAAAGCTTTGGATAGTGAAGGAAACCATCAACAAAATGAAATGGCTATATACTAAATGGGAGGAGATATTTACAAATGATATATCCAATAAGGGTTTAAAATCTAAATATGCATAACCCCCCAAAAAACCCCAAAAGATTTGATTTAAAAATGGGCAGATTATCTGAATAGGCATCTTTCTAAAAAAGAAACTCACCTGCTCAAGAGATACATGAAGAGATGCTCAACATCGCTAATTATCAGAGAAATGCAAATCAAAACCACAATGAGTAAAAAAAAAAAAACAACACAATGAGTTATCACCTCACATGAGTCAGAATGACTGGTATCAAAAGACAAGAAATAACAAGTACTAGTGAGAATGTGGAGAAAAGGGAACCCTCATGTACTATTGGTTGGAATACAAATTGATGCAGCCACTTTGAAAAAAGTATGGAGGTTCCTTGAAACATTAACAATGGAAGTACCATACAACCAATAAATCTAGTCTGGATATTTGCCCAAAGAAATGAAAACACTAATTTGAAAAGACACAAGCACCCCTTATGTTTACTGTAGCACTATTTACAATAGCCAAGATATTGAAGCAATTTAAGGGTCCATCAGTAGATAAATGGATAAAGAAAAGGTGGTGTATACACACACACAATAGTATATTACTCAGCCATCAAAAAAAGAATACAATCTTGCCATTTCAGATAACATGGATGGATCCAGAGTGTATTATGCTAAGTGAAATAATTTAGAGGGGAAAAAAGACAAATATCATAGGATTTCATTTGTATGTGGAATTCTGTTCAGAATATGAACAGAAATAGGCTCATAAATACAAAAAGCAACTGGTAGTTGCTAGAGGGCAGTAAGGTAGGAGGATGGGTAAAATAGTTAAAGGGATTAAGGGATACAAACTTCCATTTGTAAAATAAGTAATGGGATGAAAAGTGCAGTATATAGTCAATAATATGTTGAGCACTTTGTAATGTATGCAACTGTAAAATTATTATGTTGTACACCTGAAATTAATATTATATGTAAATTACACTTCAATAAAAAATAAAAATAAGATGAATGCAAAGGATAAAAGGAAGCCCAGGGAAGTAACTTACTCAAATTCACACAACTATTAGTTGGCAGTTCTTGGCTTAAAAATGAAATCTACTAGCTCTCATTCTAATTTGCCAGTGCCTGGAATGGTACCCGGTACACAATAGACATGAAAATGTTTTATTGAAAAATAAATGATTCACTTAGAATATACTAGAGTAATCTAAGATAGTCACTGACCTTTAGGTTTCTTTATTATAGTATACACTAAGTCTCTTACTTAAGAACACAAACACACACTTTTGTTTTACCTAGAAAATCTTTCCCAATTATATTTTTCCAGAAAACCAGAGAAACATTTTTACTTACTAGATTGCCAGTTCATTATAAAATGATATAATTCAGGAAGAGTCAGACGGAAGAAATAAATAGGGCAAAGTATGGACAAGGGTGCAGAGCTTCCATGTCTTCTTCCAGTACGACACTCTCTCTGAACTCCATGTGTTCACCAACCCAAAAGCTCTCCAAGTACCCTACTTTGGGATTTTTATGGAAGCTTTATTAGGTAGGCACAAATGATTAAGTCATTGGCCATAGGTGATTGATACAGCTCCAGCTCCTGTCCTTTAAGCCCTCCCCAGAAATACGGAATAGAACTAAAAGTTGCAACACTATATTTGAGGTTGGTTCCCCTAATTACCAGGCCCCATCCTTAGGTTATTCAGGACAGTTCTAAAAGTCACTTCATCAACATAATTAAAGACATCTTTATCATTTTCATCACTTAAATTCCAAATGTGTTTAAAACTCTGAGCCAGAAATAGGTATGAAGGTATGAAGACTATAATACTATATTATATATATATATTACTATAAATCATGATAGCATACCCTATAATCTATTAAACAGGTTCCATGGATTAGGCTGTGGACATTTGGGGAGGACCATTAATCTGCCTTGCATAAGGTGGCTATGGGTAAAAAATATGCTAGCCTTTCAGGATTATCTCATTTGCTTTCTTGTAGGACAGACATTTTGTATTTTTGTTGTTGTTTATGGCACTGAGTTAAGGGTTGAGACTCATTTTCCCCTCATATGCATAACCAGTTGTTTCAGCAGCCATTAAATACAGAAATTATCTTCCCCATTAAACTATATTGAATTTTTGTGACAAAATCAATTGACCATATACATGTAGGTCTATTTCTGAAATCTTTATAATATTCCACTATTCTGGGTGTCTATATTTACACAATTATTAGCTTGTCTTGATTATAGTAGTTTTATAGTAAATCCTAGAGTCAGGTAGTGTTGGTTTTTCAGTTTTTCAACTTTTTCAAAATTGTTTTGGCTACTCTGAGACTTTATATTTATGCATTATTTTTGGAATTAGTGTGTCAATTTCCTCAACAATAGCCTGCTAGGATTATGATTGGGATTGTACTGAATCCTTTTATACATTGCTGGACTGATTTTATAAATTGCTGAGTTCCGTAAAGCAATCAATGTGATAGGTCATATCAAGAAGAGAAAAAAAAACAAGAATCATATGATCCTCTCAATAGATGCAGAGAAAGCATTTGACAAACTACAGCATCCATTCCTGATCAAAACTCTGAAGAGTGTAGGGATAGAGGGAACATTCCTCAGCATCTTAAAAGCCATCTACGAAAAGCCCACAGCAAATATCATTCTCAATGGGGAAGCACTGGGAGCCTTTCCCCTAAGATCAGGAACAAGACAGGGATGTCCACTCTCACCACTGCTATTCAAAATAGTATTAGAAGTCCTAGCCACAGCAATCAGGCAACAAAAAGAAATAAAAGGCATTCGAATTGGCAAAGAAGAAGAAGGCAAACTCTCCCTCTTCGCCGATGACATGATACTCTACATAGAAAACCCAAAAAACTTCACCCCAAGATTGCTAGAACTCATACAGCAATTAGGCAGTGTGGCAGGATACAAAATCAATGCCCAGAAGTCAGTGGCATTTCTATACACTAACAATGAGACTGAAGAAAGAGAAATTAAGGAGTCAATCCCATTTACAATTGCACTGAAAAGCATAAGATACCTAGGAATAAACCTAACCAAAGAGGTAAAAGATCTATACCCTCAAAACTCAGAACACTTCTGAAAGAAATTGAGGAAGTCACAAAGAGATGGAAAAATAGTCCATGTTCATGGATTGGCAGAATTAATATTGTGAAAATGTCAATGTTACCCAGGGCAATTTACACATTTAATGCAATCCCTGTCAAAATACCATGGACTTTCTTCAGAGAGTTGGAACAAATCATCTTAAGATTTGTGTGGGATCAGAAAAGACCCCGAATAGCCAGGGGAATATTAAAAAAGAAAACCATAGCTGGGGGTATCACAATACCAGATTTCAGGTACTACAAAGCTGTGGTCATCAAGACAGTGTGGTACTGGCACAAAAACAGACACACTGATCAATGGAACAGAATAGAGAATCCAGAAGTGGACCCTCAACTTTATGGTCAACTAATATTATCCACTGGAAAAAAGACAGTCTCCTCAATAAATGGTGCTGGGAAAATTGGACATCCACATGCAGAAGAATGAAACTAGACCATTCTCTTACACCGTACACAAAGATAAACTCAAAATGGATGAAAGATCTAAATGTGAGACAAGATTCCATCAAAATCCTAGAGGATGGGGATCCCTGGATGGCTCAGCGGTTTAGTGCATGCCTTCGGTCCAAGGCGTGGCCCTGGAGTCCCGGGATCAAGTCCCACGTCGGGCTCCCTGCGTGGAGCCTGCTTCTCCCTCTGCCTGTCTCTGCCTTTCTCTCTCTCTCTCTATGTCTCTCATGAATAAATAAATAAAATCTTTAAGAAAAAGAAAAGAAAAGAAAAGAAAAGGAAAGGAAAGAAAAGAAAACATTAAAAAAACTCCTAGAGAAGAACGCAGGCAACACCCTTTTTGAACTTGGCCACAGCAACTTCTTGCAAGATACATCCAGGAAGGCAAGAGAAACAAAAGCAAAAATGAATTATTGAGACTTCATCAAGATAAAAAGCTTCTGCACAGCAAAAGAAACAGTCAACCTAACTAAAAGACAACTTACAGAATGGGGAAGATATTTGCAAATGACATATCAGACAAAGGGCTAGTATTCAAGATCTATAAGGAACTTATTAAACTCAACAGCAAAGAAATAAACAATCCAATCATGAAATGGGCAAAAAACATGAACAGAAATTTCACAGAGAAAAACATAGACATGGCCAACAAGCACATGAGAAAATGCTCCGCATCACTTGCCATCAGGGAACTACAAATTGAAACCACAATTGAGATACCACCTCACACCAGTGAGAATGGGGAAAATTAACAAGACAGTAAACAACAAATGTTGGAGAGTATGTGGAGAAAGGGGAACCCTCTTGCACTGTTGGTGGGAACTGGAACTGAGCAGCCACTCTGGAAAAATGTGTGGAGATTCCTCAAGGAGTTAAAAATAGACCTGCCGCACGACCCAGCAATTGCACTGCTGGGGATTTACCCCAAAGATACAGATGCAGTGAAATGCCAGGACACCTGCACCCCAATGTTTATAGCAGCAATGTCCACAATAGCCAAACTGTGGAGGGAGCCTTGGTGTCCATCAAAAGTTGAATGGACAAAAAAGATGTGGTCTATGTATACAATGGAATATTACTCAGCCATGAGAAACGACAAATACCCACCATTTGCTTCGATGGGGATTGAACTGGAGGGTATTATGCTTAGTGAAATAAGTCAATTGGAAAAGGACAAATATTATATGGTCTCATTTATTTGGGGAATATAAAAATAGTGAAAGGGAGTAAAGGGAAAGGAGAGAAAATGAGTGAAAATATCAGTGAGGGTGACAAAACATGAGAGACACCTAACTGGGAAATGAACAAGGGGTAGTGGAAAGGGAGGTGGCCGAGGGGTTGGGGTGACTGGATGAGGGACACTGAGGGGGGCACTTGGCGGGATGAGCACTGGGTGTTATGCAAAATGTTGGCAAATTGAACTCCAATAAAATTTTTTTTAAAAAAAATAAATTGCTGAGTGCAATTTGCTACCATTTTATCAGGAATTTTTACATTTATTTTCATAAGGAATATTGGTCTGTAGTTTTCTTTTTTGTAATATTTATGAATAAATTTAATGCTAGCTTTATAAAATGAATTGGGAAGTATTCCCTCCTCCACTATTTCCTGAAGTTTGTGTAGGATTCATATTATCTCTTCCTTAACATATGCATGTCTTTATACTTTAAGTATCTTAATAAATAAATAAATAATAAATAAATAAATAAATAAATAAATAAATAAATAAATAAAGTATCTTATAGTGGAAAGGGGAAGTTTTTGGTGGAGTAGGAAGACCCTAGGCTCACCTCATCCCACGTATACAATTAGATAACTATCAAATCATCCTAATACACCAGAAATTGAACTGAAGACCAATAGAACAAACTCCACAACTAAAGGTAGAAAGGGGGCCACATCTAAGAAGGTAGGAAGTGCAGAAACATGGTTAGGGAGAGGAAGGAATCATGGCCACTGTAGTTGGGAGGGAGCTGCAGTCACGAAGATGGATGAGAGACACACTAACACAAAGGGAAACAGATTGCGAAAATGAGTCCCTATAGCAATTGTCTTGGAAAGTGAGAGGGGCTGAATTTCATGAACTCTTGCAACCAGCAGTCCATAAGGTCTGGAGTTTTAAAGGTCAGCAAGCTTGGTTCACAGATAGCCCATAGGCATTGGGGCCATATTTGGAGAGAAGGCAGGGCAAACAGCCTGTGGATGTGCAGCATGGAAATAACAATCTGAAGAGTGTCTGGAGAACACAACAGGGAGGTTATTTGCTCATCTTGAAGCATGATCCAGAGAGACAGTATTCACAGAGAAACCACTCCGGGAACAAAGGAACAGGAGGTGCAATTTCCCCTCAGTATATGCCCCTCAGTATATGCCCAGGGCCACCTGTGGGAATAAACATAGTACCAATACTTGCTACCTAATTGCTTACTCGAGGCCCAACCTGCCACCCCATGCTCCAGTGGAACTGCCCTTCCCAGTCACACTTGCCTCAGTCCTGGCCCAACAGGCCTCACTTCCCCACAAGACCACCCCAAACCCTACCCACACATCTTCTGACCTGGGAATTTTGTGGGTTCCAGCAGCAGTGGTGACAGGTCTTATTTCACAAGTGTACCAGAGCACACATAGTTAAAACATACCACATTCAGACCAGGGGTGAAACAATGGCCACAATAGGCAAAGAGAGCCTCTGCAGATGATTGGCCCAAAGGATAAAGTGGCAAGGACAAAACAGTAGAGCATACACAGCACACGTTGGAGATATGCTCAGAAGTACCAGGCCCTGGGGAACAGGGTAGACTATATGGCAGGTCACTACAACCTCTTCTCCATAAGGCCATTAGCTTCAACGAAAGGAATGTAGCTGACTTTCCTAACGCAGAGAAACAGGCACAGAGACAGACAAATTTGTCCCAGATGAAAGTACAGGACAAGACCATAGCTGGAGATCTAAGAAAAACATATATAAGTAACATGCCTATGGAGTATTTAAGGCGACAATCATAAGGATACTTACTGGCCTTGAAAAAAGAATGGAAGATATCAGTGAGATCCTTAACACAGAGATTAAAAAATAATAATCAGAGATGGAGAATGCAATAAATGAGAGTAGGACACACTTGATGCAATGAATAGCAGGTTGGAAGAAACAGAGGAATAAATTAATGATCTAGAAGACAGAATAATGGAAAGTAATGGAGTGGAACAAAAGAGACAAAGGAATTTTGCAAAACAAGAAAGGACTTAGGGAATTCAGTGATAATATAACAACTTTCATTATAAAAATTAAAGAAGGAGGAGGAGCAGGAGGAGGACGGAGAAAAGGGGCAGAAAATTTATTTGAAGAAATAATAGCTGAAAACTTCCCTAACCTTGTGAAAGGAAACAGATATCAAGATCCAAGAGGCACAGAGAACCTCCAACAAAATCAACAAAAGCAGTTCCACACCAAGACATATTATAGTTAAATTGGCAAAATACAATGATAAGGAAAACATTTTAAAAGCAGCAAGACAAAAGACAATAGTAACATACAAGGGAAACCCCATAAGGCTTTCAGGAGATTTTTCAACATAAACTTCCTGAGGCAAAGGGACTGGCAATAATGTTTAAAGCGCTGAATGGGTAAAATCTGCAGCCAAGAATACTCTTCCCAGCAAGGCTACCATTCAGAACAGAAGTGTAGATATCAAAACCACAATGAGATACCACCTCACACCAGTGAGAATGGGAAAAATTAACAAGACAGGAAACAACAAATGTTGGAGAGGATGTGGAGGAAGGGGAACACTCTTGCACTGTTGGTGGGAATGTGAACTGGTGCAGCCACTCTGGAAAACTGTGTGTAGGTTCCTCAAAAAGTTAAAAATAGAGCTACCCTATTACCCAGCAATTTCACTACTGGGTATTTACCCCAAAGATACAGATGCAGTGAAATGCCGGGACATCTGCATCCCAATGTTCATAACAACAATGTCCACAATAGCCAAACTGTGGAAGGAGCCATGGTGTCCTTTGACAGATGAATAGATGAAGAATTGGTATATATATATATATAATGAAGTATTACTCAGCCATCAGAAAGTAGGAATACCCACCACTTGCTTTGACATGGATGGAACTAGAGGGTATTATGCTGAGTGAAGTAAGTCAATCAGAGAAGGACAATCATCATATGGTTTCACTCATATGGGAAATATAAGAAATAGTGAAAGGGATTATAAGGGAAAGGAGGAGAATTGAGTGGGAAAAATTAGAGAGGGAGAAAAAACATGAGAACTCCTAATTCTGGGAAATGAACAAAGGGTTGCGGAAGGGGAGGCTGGTGGGGGGTTGGGGTAACTGGGTGACAGGCACTGAGGAGGGCACTTGATGGGATGAGCACTGGGTGTTATACTATATGTTGGCAAATCAAACTTCAATAAAAACAAATGAAAAATAAAAATAAAATAATTTCCCAAAAGAAAAATAAAGGAGTTAACTACTAAACCAGCCCTATGAGAAATATTAAAGGGGACTCTAAGGGAAAGAAAAGGTCAGGGATCCCTGGGTGGCGCAGCAGTTTAGTGCCTGCCTTTGGCCCAGGGCGCGATCCTGGAGACCGGGGATCAAATCCCACGTCGGGCTCCTGGCATGGAGCCTGCTTCTCCCTCTGCCTCTCTCTCTCTCTCTCTCTCTCTCTCTCTCTCTCTCTCTCTCTGTGACTATCATGAATAAATAAAAATTAAAAAAAAGAAAAGATCAAAAGGGATACTATGAGGGTAGAAAACACAAATGCAGTAAAAATTAATATTTCTGTAAAAAAATCCAAGAACTCACAAAATAAAAGGATATAAAATCTGACATCATATACCTAAAATGTGGAGAGGAAAGGAGTAAAGAATGGGTTCAAAGTTAAACAACTATCAGCTTAATATAGACTGCTATATGCAGAAGAGGTTATATACAAACAGTGGTAAACACAAATCATAAACCACTAATACATATGCAAAGAATAAAGAGAAAGAAATCCGAATATACTACTAAAAAACCCCAGTGAACCACGAAAGAGATAAAGTAAAGAAAGGAACAGAGAAAACCTCCAGAAACAACCACAAGTAAATAAAGTGAAAATAAATACAGATCTATCAATAATTACTTTGAATGTAAATGGACTAAATGCTCCAATCAAAAGACATAGAGTGACAGAATGGATTAAAAATAAGATCCATCTATATGCTGCCTAAAAGAGACTCATTTTAGACCTAAAAACACCTGCAGATTGAAAGTGAGGGGATGAAGAAATATCTACCATACAAATAGATATTTATCCATCTCTTTGTGTCTTCCTCAATTTCTTTCAGAAGTGTTCTGAGTTTTTAGAGTATAGATCCTTTTCATCTTTGGTTAGGTTTATTCCTAGGTATCTTATGCTTTTCAGTGCAATTGTAAATGGGATTGACTCCTTAATTTCTCTTTCTTCAGTCTCATTGTTAGTGTATAGAAATGCCACTGACTTCTGGGCTTTGATTTTGTATCCTGCCACATTGCTGAATTGCTATATGAGTTCTAGCAATCTTGGGGTGAAGTCTTTTGGGTTTTCTATGTACAGTATCATGTCATCTATCCAGTGAGATTTTAACTTCAAATATTTTATTTCTCATGCCTGAAGCTTCATTTGATTATTTTTATATCGCCATTGATTTTCTCATTATGTTCATCATTTACTTTAAATATTTGAACATAGTTACAGTAACTATTTTAACATCCTCATTTCTAATTCTATCATTTCTGTCATTTCTGCATCTGTTCCTATTGACTGATTTTTGTACTAATTAAGAATCACATTTTCCTGTTTCTTGGGATGCCTAGTAATTCTTATTGAATACTGTACTTTGTGAATATCATGTTGTTGAATGTCGATTCACACTGTCTTCCTTTAAAGAGTGTTGGGGGGGCAGTTAAATAATTTGCAGATGTTCAATCCTTTCAAGACTTGCCTGAACTTTTCTAGAGCATATCTACAATAGTCTTCACCCTATGACAGCACAGCTCTCCTACTGAGCTGTGGGGTCTCCACTGAATGCTCTGGGGTGGATCACCAATGGCTCTCCAACCGGACTGGTCAGTTTGAACACCTCCCTGCAGCATGAACATCACACTAACCTGTGTAAACTTCTAGGGATCATTCTGATTATAATTCTGTAGATATTTTCTGCCTGGCATTGTAAATTTTCCTCTATGAACATGCAGCCTAATACTAAGCAAAGACTCAGGATCCTTTTTCAGGTCTCTGGAGTTTTTTTTTTTCAACTCACATCACATTTTTCTGAAATTCTACACTGCAATATCCAAGAGCTTTAACTTCCTTGTGCTTTGATTTTCTAGGTTAGAAATATCTATCTGATATTAGATTATTTCTATATTAGAAAATTCTATCTCCTGAATTCATTTAAGGTCACTAGGCCCTGCTTGAGTTGACCCCACCTCCACTATGCCCAGAAATTGCCTCCAAGCAAAAATCCAAGGTGATAAGGGAGTTCACCTTACTTGTTTCTATCCATTAGCAATCAGGTGTCATAAATATGTATTGCCTGTTGCACAATGTCTGAAAACAGTTGTTTCAATTTCTATAGAGTATTTATGTCGCCCCTCCCAGTTCATATGTTGAAATCTAATGTACAGTGTGATAATATTTGGAGGTGGAGACTTTGGGAGGTGACTAGGTCATGAGAGTTGACCCTCATACATAGAATTAATGCTCTAATAAAAGAGGTCCTTGACCCCTTCTACCATATGAGGACATAGTAAAAAGATGGCCATCAATGAACCAGGAAGTGGCTCTCACCAGACACCAAATCTGCAAGTGCCTTGATCTTGAACCGTCTAGCCTCCAGAATGATGAGAAAATAAATTCTTATTGGTTACTATCCACCCAGCCTATCAAAATTTGTTGCAACAACCCAAATGTACTAAGACACATATATTTTGTCTAATTTTCCAGTTTATGATGGGAGGTCTGCCCTAGTCCTCTTTATTTCATCATGGCATTAAGTAGAAGTCCAGTTAGAGACCTTTTATTTAATCAGTTTCTATATGTAAACTAAAGGTTTCAACTTGAATCATTCACATAAAGGAAGAGTTCATATACAATGTAAATAGAGAAAGGATAGGCAAAGAAGAGATGAAAGAGTAAGTTTGCCAAGTGTGAATTTAGGTCCCTCAGCTTTTCACCCAAATCTGACTTTGATCATCTTTAGAATTGCTTTGAAAGTATAAAAAGGAAATATTGAGTTTCCTTTCATTGGCTCCTAGATAAATAATGCAGATTCTAACAGTAATTAGGTTGAACTAGTAAGCAAAAGAGTTTCATGCCCTGATGGACGTTTTGATACAAGCCTGTAACTCCGTAGATTTAAGATTAGTTACAAGTGATAAACCTATTCTGGTGTTATCCAAAGTCTTTTCATCCTGAAGGATGATCAGCCTTCCCTGTAAGACTGAAAGAATAGGAGAAAAAATATCCATAGATACAGCACCTGAATGTTCGAAGGGTATATAAAGGAATTTACCAAAAGTAAATTCCCATCCCTGGTAATATTTATAAAATAACAAAATAAATACATCAATAATGTCTAAATAAAGCTGAAAATAACCTCTGCTGAAAATTTTCCTTTAAAACTCTCTTTTTTTTTTTTTTACCATTTAGTCTGAACTAAAAGCTAGTGGGAGAAACAGGTACTATCTCTATATTTCTGGACCACCCTTCCTGTTTCTCAGCCTGAAGTTGTAGTATATCCACAGAAAGGATTATGTCCAGTAGATGTTAATTATTAGCATCACTGCTCCCACCATATTCCCTTATAAATATTCATATTCATAAGAAACAAAACTATTTTCCTTCTGAATTCAACAACCAGGGCCTCTGGGAAAGCTCTTCCCTTGCTTTGATCAAACTTGCAGAGCAGCAACTGTTACTGCTGTGAAAGGATGAGTTTTGGAAAGAAATAGATTGTCTCTGGAAAACGGTTTTCTCTGTGAAAGCTGCAAGGTAGTAAGGAACACACATAGTCTAACCAAAGTCAAAACCAAAAATGTCTACATAGTCAAAACCAAAAATCCAAATATGTATTTACAAGTTTGCTCCAGGTGGAAAACTCTTATTGAGACTTTTCTAAACTCTAGAAACTGTGTTGAGTGCTATGAGGGATATGTAGATGTTAAGTAAGGCAAGGACTTTAGATTAAATAAGCCCACAAATCAGATGAGATTGACATTAAATACATAATTCTAGATACAGCAAAGAGTAACAAGGTGTAAAATTCTCAAGAGAGACACATACATACAAACCCAAGAGAGTGAAAATACCAACTAGCCTGGCACATAGTAGATTCTCAATAAATATTTATTCAGTGGATGAATTAATGATGAATACATTTCTCTCCTTCCCTTCAATATAAAACAATTCTACTCTCAAAAATGAAGCTCTAGGGACTTTTGCTTCCACCCAAGATGTAATAATACGGACTATATTTAACGTCCTATCTGAAACAATAAAAAAATTCAAATATATGAAACAATGGTTTGAAGACACTTAATAACAGGCAATAAAGGAGAGCAATTGTAGGAATGCTAACAACTCAAATGTCACCTTTGGCCTTCCATCTTGTTAGCCTCCCTGGCACATAGATGGTGCCACATTAGATAACTATGCTGTGGCCTCCTCACCATGCCCCTCACTCCATAAAAACTGGGGACTAAGGTCTAGATAGGAGTGAAGAATACCTGTATTGTACCCTGGATCATCTCTGTCTGCCCATCTGCCCTGCCAATAAATTACTCTGCAAGAAACTCTGTATAAACAATATGCAGCAGCTTGTTTTGTTTTGTTTTTGTGTTAAAGTGGCTTCTCATTCTGGAGGATACATTTATGGCCCTCCTCTCCCTTCTAACAGTGATCCTTGAAAGGTAGGAAACACAATGATTCCTATGAAAGATGAAGCACTGTAATTGCCCCACTTTACTACTTTGAGAAAGTTTCTAGGCCATAGTGCAGGACTGGTGGGAGGAGGACCATGTGGAGCCCAATGAACTTCTAATGCTGAGAAGAGTGGAAAGTTTGTAGGAGACTACAAGGTTCAAGTTGGTAGAACAGAATGTCAGAAAGCAAAGAACTACACAGAAAGAGAACTCTAGAGATATGCAAAGACTACCCTTGGTATTAAGCTGGATACTGATCAACACATGCATATTGGGAAACTGCCCCAAGTCTGGGGAAGAACTGTTTGAAATAATTAGAAGTAACAATTCCTAGAGGTAACAGTTCCTGGTGACTAGATGGAATTTAGAACATTGTGTGTTCTCCCCAACATACTGATAACCGGAAGATTAAGGAGGCACTGGGTAGATTATACACAGGATTTTACCTCAGTAACAGGAAATATTTTTTAAAATTCTATTTATTTATTCATAAGAGACAGAGAGAGAGAGGCAGAGACACAGGAAGAGGGAGAAGCAGGCTCCATGCAGGGAGCCTGATGTGGGACTTGATCCCAGGACAACAGGATCAAGCCCTGCACCCAAGGCAGAGGCTCAACCACTGAGCCACCCAGGTGCCCCAGTAATGGGGAATAATTAACCAGAGATTGATAACTATTCCAGTCTTGCCTTCTATATCTTAACAACAAAACTTGAAAGGATCAAACTGTTCTTGGATAATACAACTACAATCCAGAACAAAGCTCAAGGATATGGGAACACAAAAATATCCAGCACCTGACAGGCAAAATTCAAAATGCTTGACATCTAATCAAAAATTACCAGGATGCAAAGAAGCAGAAATATATAACCCATAGTGAGGAATTTAATTAATTGAAACTGACACAGATACTAGAATTAGCAGACAAGAACATTAAAACAATTATTATAGCTGTGTTCCATAGATTTTAAACCTTAAGAAGAGACATGGTAGATATAAAAATCACTAAAATTTCATTTATAGAGACGAAAATCTGAAAAGATTAATAGCATATTAAAGATAAGTAAGTTTCAAGACATAATAAAAAACAACACACAGAGATAAGAGAATTTTAAAATGTAAATAGAACATCAGTGATCTGTAAGACAACCTCAGACAGCCTAAACATGTAATTTGAATCTTTGAAAATCTTACATAAAAGTGATTTGAAAAATAATGGTTGAAAAATTTCCAGAATTGATTAAAAACTACAAATTCATAGATCCAAAAATCTAGATGAATCACAAAAGAAACAGGAATAAAAAAAAAACAACAAAACAATCTAAGGTATATCAAAATCAGATTGCTCAAAACCAGTGATATAAGAAAATCTTAAAAGCATCCAGAGGGTAAGGGGAAAACATGATATACACAGAGTGTGGAAGATAGATCAATGGCTCACAAAGAGTATGTCCATTTTCTAATCCTTGGAATCTATAAATACATTAGGTCACATGGCAAAAAGAATTAATGCAAAAGATGGAATATAGTTTACTAATCAGACAACCTTAAGACAGGAGGATTATCCTGGATTATATAAATGGACCCAATGTAATCAGAAAGGTCCTCAAAAGAGAAAGAGAGAAGAGAGAACCAGAGAGATGACAGTGTGATAAGGACTTGGTTGCTGACTTTAGAAGTGTGTGTGGCGGGGGTCATAAGCCAAAAAATGCTAGAGGTCTCTAAAACCTGGAGAAGGCAAGAAAATGCATAATTGCCTGTAGCTTCCAGAAAGGAATGCAGCCTTGTCAATTCGTGATTTTAGCCCAGTGAGACCCATTTCAGACTTGAATATTTTTCCAGAACTATAATTCCACAACTATAAGATAATAAATATGTACTGTTTTAAGATATTAAGGTTAGGGGATCACTGGGTGGCTCAGCGGTTTAGTGCCTGCCTTCGGCTCAGGCCATGATCTTGGAGTCCCGGGATCGAGTCCCGCATTGGACTCCCTGCATGGAGCCTGCTTCTCCCTCTGCCTGTATCTCTGCCTATCTTTCTGTGTGTCTCTGATGAATGAATAAAATCTTTTAAAAAAAGGTACTAAGGTTATCATAATTTGTTTCAGCAGCAATAAAAAACCAATACACAGAACAACAACAAAAGGATGAGAGCTGTTTTATCAGAAGCAATGCAATAAAAAAAGATACTTGAACAACATTTTTGAAGTAATAAATTTAAAAATTCAACCTTGAATTCTATACCCAGGAAAAATATCTCTTAAAAATAAAGGTGAAATGAAGTTTCTTTTCGATACACAAAAGCTGAAGAGAACCACGAAGAGAAATGTTAAATGAGCTCCTTCAGGCAGAAAGAAAATGACATCAAATGGAAATATGAATCTGTAAAAAGAAATAAAGAGCAATGGAAATAGCTCATGGATAAATATATTTTTATCACTTAAATATTTTAAAGTATAATGTTTAAATAAAATAATGTATTTTGTGGTTTATAATATCTGTGAAAGTAAAATATATATGACACTAACAGGGCAAATGTCAAGAGGGATGAAATAAAAGTATACTATTATAAATCTCTTGTATTTTATGAGGAGTGGTATATCACTTGAAAATAGACAACTGATAAGTCATGAATTAAATATGTATACTATAAACTATAATGCAACCTCCAAAATTGTAAAATGAAGAGTTACACTGAATAAGATAAAAAATGAGATGAAATGGAATTATAAAATATGCTCATTACATTCAAAATAAGCCAAGAAAAAAGGAGAAGGAAATGAAAGCCACATTGAACAAACAAAAAATAGTAAGATGATTGTCTAAAGATCCCAATTTAAAGGCAAAAATTGTCAGGTTGACCTAAAAAAAAGCAAGGTTAAGTTCTATGATACCTATAAGAAACACAATTCAAATATAAAGATACAAAGAGATTAAAAGCACGAAAAAATACACAATTCTAACAATAGTAGAAAATAAAGAGCTGAAATGGCTGTACTAATATTAAATAAAATAAAACGCAGAACAAACATTATTACCATGCAGAGCAATTATTACCAATAATTGATAAAGATTTTTCATAATATAAAGGAGTCAATATAAAGGAGTCAATGCTCATTTAATTTGATCTAGTTAAGAGCACAGAAAATTCTACACAATAGTAGAATACACATTATTTTCAAATGTGCAAACAATAGATACCAAGATAGACCATATTGTAGATCATAAAACATACCTCAAGCAACTTAAAATTATTCAAGTCATACAAAGTATGCTGTCTGATTACTATGGAATTAAATTAAAAACTATTAACAGAAATATCTCTGGAAAATCCCAAAATATTTGGAAACCAACACACTTCTAAATTACTTATGGATTAAAGAATACATCAAAAAGGAAATTAGAAAATATTTAAAGCTTAATGAAAATGAAAACACTACATATAAAATTTTGTGGGATGTCACAATTTTATAGAATTAATGCTAATATTAGAAGAAAGTCCTTATATGAATGACTTTAGCTTCCACTTTAGACAACTATAGAAAGAAGAGCCAATGAAACTCAGAGGAAATAGAATAAAAGGAATAATAAATATCAGAGCATAAATGAATAAATAGAAAACAGGAAAATAGAGAAAAATCAACACAACCAAGAGCTGATTCTCTGAGATCAAGTGATAAGCATCTAACTAAATTGGGATTAATGTAGATTACAGATACTAAAAAGGCTAATAAGTAAATATTATACATACATTTATGGCAGTACATTTGATAACTTAGATAAAATTTGTAGTTAAAAACCTTCAGAGTCCTCCCAAGATTATCCTATGAGTCCATCCTTAAACTGATACGAAAACAAGATAAAAACAATAAATGAATTACCATCAATATCCCTTATAAACAGTTATAAAAGTCCTATACAAAATTTTAACAAATGACATTACATAATATATAAAAACAATAATATTGAATGACCAAAGGTGGGTTTCTAGGTATACAAGGTTGGTTTAACATGCAAAAATCAATCAATGCAGGAGGATTCTGGGAAGATGGCAGAGTTGGAAGCACCAGAAATACATCTTCTCACCTAGACAACAATTATGCTAGCAGAATCTATGTGATGCAACTATTTTAGAACTCTGCACTATAGATTGAAGGCTTGTAACTTCCAGGGAAAGACTGATAGTAAATTGCAGTTAATTTCAGTCAACTTCAGCTCTTAGCACAGTAGCAGCCATGCATTCCCACCCCTTTAGCCTCATTATGACAAGAAGCTCTACATGTTTTCCTGGAGCAGCTTGCAGGAACCAGAGCAGGCAAAAGAACCCTGTCCTCCAAGTTTTAGGGATCTGTGCTCTGACTGCTGATTCTGGTCACAAAGGTGCAAATAAAGAAGTAGCAGTTAATGTTGTATCTCTCCCAATTTTTGTAAGCCTATCTCCCTCTGACTAAAGTGACTTAGACAGCATTTAAAGAGCCAGCATAATTTTGTTAAGAGCCAGAACCATTTTATTTCATTATTCACTTTTTGGAGCTAGAAATTGAAGACTAGGACATTCAAAAGCAGCCACATGTATGGTGGAAATTAGAAAGTCACTATGCATGCCCAGAGGAAGGTACAGATTCAAAAAAGACCTAAGAACTTAAGCTTATACCCAAGGTGATCCTTGGCACAGAGATAGCCTACAAAAAACAATAATAACAACAATAAACTAAAAACAAATGAACCAACGAAAACCAGGAAATCCTGGGGAAGGGAGAAGATAAGATTTTCAGTTACCACATTATTAGATTCAAGTGTCCAGTTTCCAGCTAAAAATCCAGGCATATAAAGAAACAGGATAACATGGCCATTTAAAGGAAAAAGTAAACCAACACCAAAGTGTCCCTGAAAAAGAACTGATCTACTAGACAGAGACTTTAAAATAACTGTCTTAAAGATGCTCAAATAACTAAATGACAATGAGAAAATGAAGAAAATGATGAACAAAGTGGAAATAAAGAGAAAGATAGAAAACCTAAAAAAAAATATAAGAAGATATTTTGGAACTGAGAAGTATAGCAACTGAAATGAAAAAATAATGTACTAGAGTGATTCAAAGGCAGATCTGAGCAGGCAGGAGAAAGAATCAACAAATTTGATAATAGAATAATGAAATTATTGAGTCTGAAGAACAGAAAAAAGATATATTTTTAAAAAGTATTCAGAGCCTCAGGAACCTGTGGGATACCAAGTGGAGCAGCATACACATTGTGGGAGGCCTAGAAGAAGAGAAATGGGCAGAGAGAATATTTGAAAAAGTAGTGGCTGAAAACTACCCAAATTTTATGAGAAAACAAATATAAACATTAGGAAGCTTGGAGTGCCTGGGTGGCACAATTGGTTAAGCATCTGAGTCTTGGTTTCAGCTCAGGTCATGATCTCAGGGTACTGGGATTGAGCTCCACAGTAGATTCCATGGAGTCTGCTTGAGAGTCTCTCTCTCTCTCTCTGCCCCTCACACCCATGCTCTGTCTCTCTCTCTCTCTCTAAAATAAATTAAACCTTAAAAAAAAAAGAAGCTCAACAAACTCCAAGTACAATGAACTCAGACTGATAGTGAGACATATTATAGTCAAACTGTCAAAAACCCAAAAGCAGAATTTTGAAAGCAGCAAGAGAAGCAACTTGTCACATATAAGGGATCATCAATAAAATTATTAGCATACTTCCCATATGAAACTCTGGAGGCCAGAAGATAGTAGGCTAGTACAAAGTGCTAAAAGACAGGAAATGTCCACCAAGAATCCTATAGCTGGCAAAACTGTCCTTCAAAAGCAAGGAAAATTTAAGTTATTCTCAGATAAACAAAAGCTGAAGGAGTTTATTATCACTATATCCTTTCCTGCAAAAAAGAAGAATGCTAATGGGGATCCTATAGGTTGAAATGCATAGAAACTAAGAATATAAACAAAAGGAAATGAGAAAGGAATTTGAATGTTTCATTACAAAAGAGTTAATTAAGTACAAAAGATGATATTATTAGTAATAGTAATAATAAAGATATAGGCATATAGGCATATAGAAAACAAATATCAAAATGACCAAAGTGGACTCCTCCTTAGTAGTAACTACTTAAATGTAAATGGATTAAACTCTCATAACAAAAGGTAGATTGGCAAAATGGATAAAAACATGACCTAAGCATGTGCTGTCTCACAGAGACTTGCTTTAGATCCAGATACAAATAGATTGAAAGTGAAAGGCTTAAAAAGATATTCCATGTTACTAGTAGTCAAAAGAGAGGAGTGGCTCTATTGATACCATATTAAATAGACTAAATTAAAAAACTGTGAAGCAAAGAAGGACATTATATACTAATAACAAATTCAAGACAGCAAAAGGATATGACTATAAATACCAAATAGCAGCTTATCAAACTATGTAATGAAAACATTGGCAGGATTAAAGGGAAACACAGTTCAACAATAATTGTTGACAAGTTCAATATCCTTTGCTCCATGTATAGAACATCCAAATAGAAGATAAGGAAATAGAGGACTTGACAATATAATAAACTAACTATGTCTAAGAGACATACACAAAACACTATACTCAACAATAGAATACACATTCTTCTCAAATACATTTTAAAAGAAAGGATTCATTCATGATATCTTCTCTGACCACAACAGGATGAAGTTAGAAATTAATAACAGAAGAAAAACAGAAAATTCACATATTATGGAAATTAACAACACATTCTTAACCAATGAGTGAAAGAAGAAATCACAAGAGAAATTAGAAAGTACTTGAGATGAATGGAAACAAAATCAAAGGATACCCAAATTTATAGAGCACAGTGAAAGCAATGTTAAAGAGGAAATTTACATCTAGAAAACTTATATTAGAAAACAAGAAAGATTTCTACAACCTAATTTCACAACCTAAGAAACTTAAAATACAAAAAGAAAACTAGGGTGCCTGGCTGGCTCAGGAGGTGTAACATGTGACTTTTGATCTCAGGGTTGTGAGTTCAAGTCCCATGCTGAGCAGGAAGCCTACTTAAGTGATTTTAGAAAAAAAAAATTAAATCCACAGCTAGCAGAAGAAAGACATAATAAAAATTAGGGAGGAGATAAACTAAGTCAAGAACAGAAAAAAATTAGTGAAACCAAAAGATCAACAAAATAAATAAACTTTAGCTCTTCAAAAAAATCAACAAAATAAATAAGCTTTAAATAAAAATATTATATAAATAAAAATAAATAAACTTTAGCTAGATGTACCAAGAAAAAAAAAGACTCCAACTACTAAAATCAGAAATTAAGGTGGGGACATTACTACAATTCTGCAGAAATAAAAAGAATTATAAGAGAGTATTATGAGCAATTATATGCCAACAAATTGGACAACTACATGAAATGGAAAAATTCCTAGAAACACAAAATCTACCAAGAGTAAACCATGAAGAGATAGAAAGTATAAATAGACCTATAACTACTAAGGGGATTGACTCAGTAACAAAAATGTCCTAAAAACAATAAAAGAATTCTGGACCTGATGGATTCATTGGTGAATTCTACCAAATATTTTTTTAAAAAATTAACACTAATCTTTCTCAAGCTTTTCTTAAAAAAAAAAAATTTAAGACACTGGAACACTAATTCTCTGAAGTGAGAATTAACCTGACACCAAAACCAGACAGATATTACAAGAAAACTATAGACCAATACTTATGAAATTGATGCAAAATTACCCAATAAATACTAAGCAAACAAAATTCAGCAGCACATTAAAACTATTATACATCATGATCAAGTGGGACCTATTCCTAAAATGCAAGGATGTGTATTAAAAACCCACAGCAAATATCATATTTGAAGCCAAAAAATTAAGATTTTTCTTTAAGATCAGGAATGAGGCAAGGATGCTCACTTTCGCCACTTCCATTCAACCTAGTACTGGACGTTCTAGCCAGAATAATTAGATGAGAAAAGGAAATAATATGCATGTAAGTTGGAAAGAAGAAGTAAAATGATCTCTGTTTGCAGATGATATGATCGTATATGAGAAAACTAAAAATTCCACCAAAAAATTGTTAGAAGTGATAAACAATTTCAACAATGTAGCAAGACACAAAGTCAACCAAAAAAATCAGTTGCATTTCTATATGCCAACAATGAATAATCTGAAAAGGAAATTAGGAAAACAATTCCATTTACAATAGCTTCCAAAAATATACTTAGGAATTAACTAAAGAGAGAATGAAAATAACAAAACCATTTCTGAAAGAAATTAAAGGCAACATAAATAGATGTACAGACATTCCATGTTCATAGATTGGAAAACTTAATGTTCTTAATATGCCAATACTATCCAAAATTTAATGCAATATCTATCAAACCCCAAAGGCCCCCCCCACTGCCTTTTTTCAGAAATAGAAATAGAAATAGAAAAATCCATCCTAAAATATATATAGAAACTTAAGTGACTCCAAATAGCCAAAACAAGCTCGAAAAATACAAAAATAACGACATACTTCCTGACTTCAAAACTTACTATAAGGTTATGATAATCAAAACTATGGTACTGGTCTAAATTCAGACATATAGAACAGTGAAATATAGAGTCCAGAAATACATCCTTGCATATATAGTCAAATGATTTTCTTTTTTTATTAAATATTTTATCTATTCACTCATAAGAGACACAGAGAGAAAGAGAGAGGCAGAGATTCAGGGAGAAGGAGAAGCAGGCTCCATGCAAGGGGCCCAATGCGGGACTTGATCCCGGGTCTCCAGGATCACACCTGGCCGAAGGCAGTGCTAAACTGTTGAGCCACCCAGGCCGCCCTAGTCAAATGATTTTCAATAAGGGTGCCATGACCATTCAGTGAGGAAAAGACAATCTTTCAACAAATGATTCTGGAAGAAGTGGTTATCCACAATCAAAAGACTGGAGTTGAATCCTGAACTAATATCATATACAAAAGTTAACTTAAAATGGATTAATGACCAAAATGTAGACCTTAAATTATTAAACTCTTAGAATAAAATATAGGGCAAAAGAGTCATGACATTAGATTTGGCAATGATTCCTATATATGGCAACAAAGGTGTAGGCAACAAAAACAACAAAATAGTCAAATTGAACCCCATAAAACTTTTAAAACTTTGGGCATCAAAAGATATTATCAACAGAGTAAATAGGCAATCCACAGAATGGAAAAATATTTGCAAATTATATATCTGATAAGAGATTAATATCCAGAATGCATAGATAATTCTTAAAACCTAAGAACAAAAAGCAAACAACTCAATTGAGAAATAAGCAAAGGACTTGCTTAAATAGATATTTATCTAAAGAAGATATACAAAGAGCCAACAAGCATAGTTAAAAATGCTAAACATCACTAATCATTAGGGAAATGCAAATAAAAACTGCAATGAGGTACCACCTCATACCCATTGGGATGGCTAATATATATTAGAAAAACAAAATAGGGGAGCTGAGATGGAGTAGTAGGAGGACCCTAGGCTTGCTTCAACCCTCAGACACAGCTAGATAAATATCAAATAATTCTGAACACCTAAGAAATCAATCTGAGAACTGACAGAACTATACAACTAGATAAAGAGAAGAGGGCACATAATGGAAGATAGAAGGTGTGGAGACATGGTTTAGGGGAGAGAGAGATTATACTGGTCTGGAGAGGAAAGAGTCCTGATAACAGAGAGGAGGGAGGAAGGGAGAAAGGAAGGGAGATAGGAAGGGAGAGAGGGAAGGAGAGAGGGAAAGAGATCATATAAGGAATACACTTCCCAAAGTCACTGTCTGGGAAACCAAGATGAGCTTATTATCCTCAGTTTTTACAACAAGCATAGCTTAAAGACTGGAGTTTTAGAGACGTCTGTGCCATGGGCAGTGTGGAGTCTGGTGGGCACTGGAGTGCTCCTGCAGAGAGCAGGTAGCCTGGTAGCAGACCACTTTATCTTAGGATCCCCTGGGACACACTGGGAGAGACTGTTCCTCCTTCTTGGAGCACACTGGGGAGAGGTGGTATTGCCTCTCAGGGGACAAAAGAGTGGTGATGCATAAGCCTCCCCTGTCCCTCAACATAGGCACAGAGACACCTGCTGAGGGCAGCTAACCTAGATGTTGGCTTTTTCTTGTGCTTTACTCCAAACTCCAAGTACCTACACTTTGGTGCAACTGCACTTTGGCATACATTTTCACCAGCTCCAGCCCAGCAAGATACTCCCCCAGAGGACCACCACAGGTCCACACAACAGGTCCCTAAGGTTTGGAGCTTTAAAATTCAGCCAACCAGCCTGGGATAAAACACAAGTGTACTGCACTGCCAGTCAGGCAGATTGTCCAGAAGACAGGATGAAGTCAGGGATCTGAGGCATGTCTAGGACACACAAGTAGAGGGGAGATTGTTTGCTCTTCTGTGAGGGCTACCCAGACAGTGGTGGGCACCAACTCCCTTCTTTGGGGTTGAGGGAAAGGACTGGCACCATTTCTCTCCCAAGCCACTCAGCATAAACTAACTTCAGTAAGGAGCACAGCACCAATAGTAGTGGTGTCCTAAACTGCTTACACCAAGCTCCATCCCCCTACACTCTGTAGGTGCTACTTTATTAAGACAAGTGTGCCTGAGAACCAGAGAAGTGACCCCTTCTCCTGAGGACAAGCACAACCCACCCCCCACACACACATCAATACTACTGATCACAGAGTGCTGCAAAGCTTCAGCTCTAGTGGAAATAGCACCAAGTCTCTTTTAACAAGCAGACCAGAGCACGCCTACTTAAAACTTGCCACACTCTGGCCAAGGTCCAAACATTTCCCACTGCAGGCAAGGAGAAACACTGAAGAGGACTGTCTTGAGGGAAAGAGTAACAAAAACACGGTAGCAGAGTACATGCAGCATAGGCTAGAAACACTTCCTAAAGTGCCAGGCCCTGGATAGTATATGACCTCTTCTTAATAAAGCCATTACTCTCAGGAATAGGAAACATATCAGACTCTTCTAAGAAGAGACAGAGAAGAAGACAGAGTCTTAGACAAAATGCCAAGATGGAGGAACTCATCCCAAAAGAAAGAACAAGAAAAGATCACAGCCAGGGATCTAACTGAAACAGATATACGTAATATGCCTGATCCAGAATTTAAAATAATAATCACAAGGATAATAGCTGGGCTTGAGAAAAGCATAGAAGACATGATGGAGTCCCTTACTGGAGAGATAAAAGACCCCAAAATTAGTCAGACCAAAAATTTTTTAAATGCTATAACTGAGATATGAAAATGACTGGATGTAGTGACCACAAGGATGGAAGAAGCAGAGGAACAAATAAATAATATAGAATATAAAATTATGGAACATAATGAAGCTGAAAAGATGTGGGAAAGAAAAATATTGGGTCACAAATACAGACTTAGGAAACTCAGTGGCTCCATAAAGTGTAATAACATCCATATCATAGGAGTCCCAGAAGAAGAGAGGGAAGAGGGGGCACAAGGTATATTTGAGGAAATTATAGCTGAAAACATCCTGAATGTGGGAAAGGAACCAGGGATCCAAATCCAGGAGGCACAGAGAATGTCCATCAAAATCAATAAAAGCAGAACAATGCCAAGACACATCATAGTTAAATTTGCAAAATATAGAGATAAGGAAAGAACCCTAAAAGCAACCAGAGAAAAGAAGTCCCTGAGTTACAAGGGAAGACAAAGTAGGTTAGCAGCAGACCTCTCCATAGAAACTTGGCAGGCCAGAAGAAAGTGTCATGATATTTACAATGTGCCGGATGGGGAAAATGTACAGCCACAAATACTCTATCCAGCAAAGCTGTCATTGAGAACAAAAGGATAAATAAAGAATTTCCCAGACAAACAAAAACTAAAGGAGTTCATGACCACTAAACCAATCCTGCAAGAAATATTAAATGGGACTCTTTGAGTGGGAAAGAAAGACTGAAAGTGACAATGACTATAAAAGACAGAGAAAATCTCCAGAAACAACTACTTACCTGGTAATGCAAAGGCACTAAATCCATGACTATCAATAATGTCTCTGAATATAAATGGACTAAATGCTCCAATCAAGAGATATAGTGTGTCAGAAGGGTAAAAAACAAAACAAAACAAGACTCATCTATATGCTGTCTATGAGAGATTCACTTTAGATGCAGACTGAAAAATTCCCAGATTGAAAGTCAGGGAGTGGAAAAGCTTCTTATTTTGATGAAGTCCCAATAGTTCATTTTTGCTTTTGTTTCTTTTACCTTCGTGGATGTATCTTGCAAGAAGTTACTGTGGCTGACTTCAAAAAGGGTGTTGCCTGTGTTCTCCTCTAGGATTTTGATGGAATCTTGTCTCATATTTAGATCTTTCATCCATTTTGAGTTTATCTTTGTGTGTGGTGAAAGAGAGTGGTCTAGTTTCATTCTTCTGCATGTGGGTGGATGTCCAGTTTTCCCAGCACCATTTATTGAAGAGACTGTCTTTCTTCCAATGGATAGTCTTTCCTCCTTTATCGAATATTAGTTGACCATAAAGTTCAGGGTCCACTTCTGGGTTCTCTATTCTGTTCCATTGATCAGTGTGTCTGTTTTTGTGCCAGGACCACACTGTGTTGATGACCACAGCTTTGTAGCACAACCTGAAATCTGGCATTGTGATGCCCCCAGCTATGGTTTTCTTTTTTAAAATTCCCCTGGCCTATTCGGGGTCTTTTCTGATCCCACACAAATCTTAAAATAATTTGTTCCAACTCTCTGAAGAAAGTCCATGGTATTTTGATAGGGATTGCATTAAACGAGTAAATTGCCCTGGGTAACATTGACATTTTCACAATATTAATTCTGCCAATCCATGAACATGGAATATTTTTCCATCTCTTTGTGTTTTCCTCAATTTCTTTCAGAAATGTTCTATAGTTTTAAGGGTATAGATCCTTTACCTCTTTGGTTAGGTTTATTCCTAGGTATCTTATGCTTTTGGGTGCAATTGTAAATGGGATTGACTCCTTAATTTCTCTTTCTTCAGTCTCATTGTTAGTGTATAGAAATGCCACTGACTTCTGGGCATTGATTTTGTATCCTGCCACGCTACCAAATTGCTGTATGAGTTCCAGCAATCTTGGGGTAGAGGCTTTTGGGTTTTCTAACTTTTCTTACTTTTTGTTGAGTATCATGTCATTGGCAAAGAGGGAGAGTTTGACTTCTTCTTTGCCAATTTGAATGCCTTTAATGTCTTTTTGTTGTCTGATTGCTGAGGCTAGGGCTTCCAATACTATGTTGAATACCAGTGGTGAGAGTGGACATCCCTGCCTTGTTCCTGATCTTAGGGGAAAGGCTCCCAGTGCTTCCCCATTGAGAATGATATTTACTGTGGGCTTTTCGTAGATGGCTTTTAAGATGTTGAGGAATGTTCCCTCTATCCCTACACTCTGAAGGGTTTTGATAAGGAATGGATGCTATATTTTGTCAAGGATACAGTCAACAAAACTAAAAGACAACCTACAGAATGGGAGAAGATATTTGCAAATGGCGTATCAGATAAAGGGTTAGTTTCCAAGATCTATAAAGAACTTATTAAACTCAACACCAAAGAAACAAACAATCCAATCATGAAATGGGCAAAAGACATGAAGAGAAATCTCACAGAGGAAGACATAGACATGGCCAACATGCACATGAGAAAATGCTCTGCATCACTTGCCATCAGGGAAATACAAATCAAAACCACATTGAGATACCACCTGACACCAGTGAGAATGGGGAAAATTAACAAGGCAGGAAACCACAAATGTTGGAGAGGATGCGGAGAAAAGGAAACCCTCTCATACTGTTGGTGGGAATATGAACTGGTGCAGCCACTCTGGAAAACTGTGTGGAGGCTCCTCAAAGAGTTAAAAATAGACCTGCCCTACCACCCAGCAATTGCACTGTTGGGGATTTACCCCAAAGATTCAGATGCAATGAAAAGCCGGGACATCTGCACCCCGATGTTTCTAGCAGCAATGTCCACAATAGCCAAACTGTGGAAGGAGCCTCGGTGTCCATCGAAATATGAATTGATAAAGAAGATGTGGTTTATGTATACAATGGAATATTACTCAGCCATTAGAAACGACAAATACCCACCATTTGCTTCAACGTGGATGGAACTGGAGGGTATTATGCTGAGTGAAGTAAGTCAATCGGAGAAGGACAAACATTGTATGTTCTTATTCATTTGGGGAATATAAATAATAGTGAAAGGGAATATAAGGGAATGGAGAAGAAATGTGTGGGAAATATCAGCGAGGGAGACAGAACATAAAGACTCCTAACTCTGGGAAACGAACTAGGGGTGGTGGAAGGGGAGGAGGGGGGGGGTTGAATGGGTGACGGGCACTGAGGGGGGCAATTGACGGGATGAGCACTGGGTGTTATTCTGTATGTTGGTAAATTGAACACCAATAAAAAAATAAATTTATTATTAAAAAAAAAGAAAGAAAGTGAGGGAGTGGAGAAGACTTTATCATGCTAATGGCTGTCAAAATAAAGCTAGATAAACATGCTAATATATAGATTCTAAGCCAAAGACTGCAACAGGAGATGAAAAACGGCACTATGTTATAATAAAGGGGGTCTATCTAACAAGAAGATCTAATAATTGGAAATATTTATGCCCTCAACTTGGGAGCACCCAAATATATAAAACAATTAATAACAAACAAAGAAACTCATACAATAGTAGGGGACTTTTACACCCCTCTTAAAATAATGGACAGATCATCTAAGCAAAAAATCAACAAGGAAAAAATGTCATTGAATGGCACTCTAGACCAGATGTACTTAACAAATATATTCAGAATATTCCATCCTAAACAGCAAAATATTCATTCCTTTCTAGTGCAGATTCTTTTCTAGATCACAGATCCCTGTGATCTCCAAAACAGATCACATCTAGGTCACAAATCATGTCTCAACAAATACAAAAAGATTACAATCATATCATGCCTATTTTCTGACCACAATGCTATGGAAATTGAAATCAACCACAAGAAAAAATTTTGAAAGACTACTAATACATAGAAGTTAAAGAATATCCTACTAAAGAACGAATGGGTCAACCAGGAAATTAAAGAACTTAAAAAGACCTGGGAACAAATGAAAATGAAAACATGATGGTCTAAAATCTTTGGGATGCAGCAAAAGCAGTTATAAAAGGGAAGTATATGTCAATACAAGCCTGTCTCAAGAAGCAAGAAGAATCTCAAGTACATAAGCAAATGCTACACCTAAAAGAACTAGAAAAAGAACAACTAATGAAGCTTAAATCCATCAGAAGAAGAGAAATAATAAAGATTAGAGCAGAAATATATTATATAGAAACAACAACAAAAAATAACCCATAACAGATCAATGAAACCAGAAGTTAGTTCTTTGAAAGAATTAATAAAACTGATAACCCCCATCCAGGCTTATCTTTTTGACAGGGGACCCAAATAAATAAAATCATGAGTAAGAGAGGAGAGCTTACAACCAACACCAGGAAAACAATGATAAGATAATATTATGAAAAATTATATGCCAAAAAATTGGGAAATCTGGAACAAATAAATAAATTCCTAGAAATATATAAACCACCAAAAATGAAACAGGAAGAAACAGAACACTTGAACAGACTGATAACCAGAAAAGAAATTGAATAGTAATCAAAAACCTCCCAACAAATAAAAGTCTAGGGCCAGATGGCTTCCCAGGGGAATTTTACCAAACATTTAGAGAAGAGTTAATATCTACTTCTCTCAAATTGTTCCAAAAAAATAGAAATGGAAGGAAATCTTCCAAACTCATTCTGCAAGGCCAGCATTACCTTGATTCCAACACCAAACAGACTCCACTAAAAAGGAGAATTACAGACCAATATCCCTGATAAACACAGACGCAAAACTCAACAAGATAATAGCAAATTGAGTTCAACAGTACATTAAAAGAATTATTCACCATGATCAAGTGGAATTTATTCCTGGGCCACAAGAGTGTTTCATCGTTTGCAAATCAATCAATACACATTAATGAAAGAAAGGATAAGAACCATATGATTCTCTCAATAGATGCAGAAAAAGCATTTGACAAAGTATAGCATCCATTCTTGATGAAAGCCCTTAAGAAAGTAGATATAGTTGGAACATTAACTCAACGTCATAAAGACCATACACAAAAGACCTAAAGTTAATATCATCCTCAGTGAGGAAAAACAGAGCTTTTCCTCTGCAGTCAGGAACAAAACAGGGATGTCCACTCATATCATTGTTATTAACATAGTACTGGATGTCCTTGCCTCGGCAGTCAGACAAAAAGAGAAAAAAAGGCATCCTGATGACAAAGAAGAGGTCAAACTCACTATTCGAAGATGACATGATACTGTATGTAGAAAACCTGAAAGACTCCACCAAAAATTGATACACAAGTTCAGTAAAGTTGCAGGATACAAAATCAACATACAACAATCTATTGCACTTCTGTATACCAATAATGAAGCAGCAGAAAGAAAAATCAAGGAATTGATCCCATTTACAATTGTACCCAAAACCGTAAGATACCTAGGAATAAACCTGACAAAAGAGGTAAAAGATATCTACTCAGAAAACTATAGAACACTTATGAAAAATTGAATATGACAAAGGGAAAAATATTCCATGTTCATAGATTAGAAGAACAAATATTGCTAAAATGTCTATACTACCCAAAGCAAACTACACATTTAGTCCAATTCCTATCAAATTACCACCATTTTTCACAGAGCAAAAATAAGCAATCCTAAAATTTATATAGAACCACAAAAGACCCTGAATAGCCAAAGAAATCTTGCAAAAGAAAAGCAAAGCTGGAGACCTCACAATTCTGGATTTCAAGCTATATTGTAAGGCTGTAGTTATCAAGACGATATGGTACTGGCACAAAAACAGACACATAGATCAATGGAACAAAATAGAAAACCCAGAAATGGAGTTACAGCTATATGGTCAACTAATGTTCAACAAAGCAGGAAAGAATATTCTATGGAAAAAGTCTTTTCAACAAATGGCATTGGGAAAATTGGACAGCAACATTAAAAAAAAATGAAACTGGATCACTTTCTTACACCATACACAAAAATAGATTCAAAATGAGTGGACGACCTAAATGTGAGACAGGAAATCATCAAAATCCTAGAGGAGAACATAGGCATCAACCTATTTGACGTCGATCATAGGAACTTCTTACTAGACATGTCTCTGGGGGCAAGGGAAACAAAAGCAAAAATGAACTATTAGGACTTCATCAAGATAAAAGACTGCGCAGCAAAGGAAACAGCAACAAAACTAAAAGGTAACCTCAGAATGGAAGAAGATATTTGTAAATGGCATACTGGATAAAGGATTAGTATTCAAAATCTATACAGAATTTATCAAACTCAAAGCCCCAAAATAAATAATCCAGTTAAGAAATGGGCAGAAGAAATGAACATTTTTCTAAAGATGACATCCAGATGGGTAACAGAAGCATGAAAAGATGCTCAATATCACTCATTATCAGGGAAATACAAATCAAAACTACAATGAGATCACCTCACACCTGTCAGAATGACTAAAATTGACAATGTAGGAGAAAACAGATGTTGGTGAAGATGTAGAGAAAGGGGAACACTCTTGCATTGTTGGTGGGAATGCAAACTGGTGGAGCCACTCTGAAAAACAGTATGGATGTTCTTCAAATACTTAGAAATAGAAATATCCGGGATGCCTGGGTGGCTCAGTGGTTGAGCATCTGCCTTCAGCTCAGGGTGTGATCCCGGGATCCGGGATCAAGTCCCACATTGGGTTCCCTGTGGAGAGTCAGTCTCTCTCTCTCTCTCTCTCTCTCTCTTTCTCTCTCCCTCTCTCTCTCTCTCCCTGTCTCTCATGAAAAAATAAATAAAATCTTTTTTAAAAAGATAGAAATACCCTATGATCCAGCAATTGTACTACTAGGTATTTACCCAAAGGATACAAAAATCCTGATTTGAAAGGACATATAGCCCCCTACGTTTATAGCAGCATTATTTATAGTAGCCAAATTATGTCCACTGACTGATGAATGGATGAAGAATAGATGAAGAAGTTATAGTATGCATATATATATATATACACACACACATACACACACAATGGAATATTAGTCATAAAAAAGAATGAAATCTTGCCATTTGCAATGACATGGATGGAGCTAGAGTGTATTATGTTAAGCAAAATAAGTCCGAGAAAGACAAACACTTATGATTTCACTCAAATGTGGAACTTAAGAAATGAAACAGATGCATATGGCAGGGGAAAAAAAGAGAGAGGCAAACCACAAAACAGACTCTTAACTCTAGAGAACAAACTGAGAGTTTGCAGAGGGAATGTGGGCAGGGGGATTGGTTAAATGGCTAATGTACTAAGGAGGGCAGTTGTGATGAGAACTGGGTTTTTTTTTTTTTAAGATTTATTTATTATTTATTTATTATTTATTTATTTATTCATGATAGACATAGAGAGAGAGAGTGGCAGAGACACAGGCAGAAGGAGAAGCAGGCTCCACGCAGGGAGCCGGACGTGGGACTCGGTCCCGGGACTCCAGGATCGCGCCCTGGGCCAAAGGCAGGCATCAAACTGCTGAGCCACCCAGGGATCCCCAGCACTGGGTATTACGTAAGTGATGAATCAGTAAACTTTACTCCTAAAACTGACATTACACTATATGCTAACCAACTGGAATTTTGAAAAATTGGAATCCTAAGTGCACTGTTCAATGGAAGGGAAAATGGTTATAGTCACTGTGGAAAACATTATAGTGGATCTTTAAAAAATTAAAAATAGAATACCATAAAATCCAGGAATTATGCTTTTGGGTATATACTGAAAATAATTAAAAGGGGGGTCTCAAAGAGATATATGTATACTATGTTCACAACAATATTCACAAAAGCTAAAAAGTGAAAGCAACCCAAGTGTCCACTGACAGATGAATGAATAAACCAAATGTGACATATATGTATATACAACAGAATGTTTTCCAGCCTTAAAAAGGAAAGAAATTCTGACATGTGCTACCACATGAATGAACCTTGAGTACATTATCCTAAGTGAAATAAGCCAGCCACAAAAATAAATACTGTATGATTCCATTTACATGAGGTACTTGGAGTCATCACAATCAGAGACAGAGAGTACAGTGGTGGTTGCAGAGGAGGAAGAGGTAATCAGGAGTTATTGTTTAATGCACACAGTTCCATTGGTGGTGTTGATGTTTGCACCACAATAAGAATATACTTAATCCCACTGACTGTACACTTAAAAATTGCTTAACATAGTAAATTTTATATTATATGTATTTTACCACCAAACCATTAAAGATTTTCTTCTATTTTTCTCCTCAGCTTCATTGAGATTAAAAGCTCATAGAACAGTATCAACAGCAGACTGGATGGAGAAGAAAGAATTGGTGAAGTAAAGATATATCAGAAGAAAATACTCAAAAAATAGAAGCAGAATTAAAAAGATTTTTTAAAAAAGAAGACAGTAATAGATGCATGGAATATAGGTTAAAATAAAAATATGTCAGCCTGCCTGGGTAGCTCAGTTGGTTGAGTGTCTGACTCTTGGTTTCAGCTGAGGTCATGACCTCAGGGTCCTGAGATCAAGGGCCATGTCAGCTCTAAACTCAGTGGGGAGTCTGCTTGGGATTCTCTCTCTCCCTCTGCCCCTTCCCCTCATGCTTTCATTCTTTCTCTAAAATCAATCAATCGGTCAATCTTGAAAGAAAATAAAAATAAAGGTATAGCATGTTTATAAGTCCCAGAAGAAGGAGGGGGAGAGATTGGAGCAGAAATGATAAATGGAGAGATAATGGTTGGGAATCCAACTCCAAACAGTATAAATACAAAGACAGTCAACTGAAGCACACAGAGTTAACCTGCTGAAGACCAAAAACCAATTTCAGTTTCCCCCAGTGTCCAGTCCCTGCCTGAGCTGAACCTGATTCCCAGTCCTTTTCCTGATTCATAAAATACTCTCAGGAAATAAAATGATTCCATTATCAGCTCACACAGGAAGAGGTCTTCTTCCTCCAGAATCTTTGATCTAGTTTGTCTAGGCCTATCTCTTCCACATTTCTCTGAGGTCTTAAAAAATAATTTTTGCAATTTTCCCATTATTTCTTAGTTGTTGCAGATATAGTTTCTGATTCTCTAATGAAAACTGGAGTGCCAATGTTCTGATAACAATCAACTGATATGATCTTTGGTGTGGAAGCTCCCTTATGTTACATTTTATTTAAAGAAAAAAATTAACATCATCATTTCAGAAATTTGAGAAGCCTAAACATCCACTATGTTAAAGGCATTTTATTTAAATGTCTGGGAAAAATAAAGAGGTTTCATAAATTATTTAATTGGTGTTAAAAGTCCATAAAATCTCAAATATTAAAAATGTTTAAAAAACAGATATCATAGGAATATAGAAGGATGGTATATAAATATTGTATTTAGACCATGCTTATATTCTCAATTATTATTATGCACTTATAATACAATGGGATTTAATTTAAAAGCTCTAAGTTTTCCCTGAAATATACAGGTGACTAGATCTCTATTCTCAGTATCCTTTGACCTCATTAAGCTAACACAATGCCATGACCATTGGACAATGGTTTGGTGGTAAATGTTTATCAACTGGCTCTTCAAGAAAAAAACAAAACAAAACAAACTCTTTAATTTGTAGCATTTGCCAATTTCCATGGTATATATACTCCCACTATGTCCAATTTTAAGCTACCAATATGAAGTTTCTGAATGTGGGACTTGGGAAAAGATATGAACAATTGGCTTGCCATTTGTGACAACATGGATGCACCTGGAGGGGAAATGAAATAAGTCAGACTGAGAAAGACAAATACCATATGATTTCACTCATATATGGAATCTAAGAAACAAAACAAATGAATAAACAAAAAGCAGAATTGGACCTATAAATACAGAGAACTGACGGTTACCAGAAGGAAAGGGGGTGGGGGCGGAGCAAAATAGGTGAAGGAGTTGGAGATACAGGTCAGTTTCGAAATGGAATAAGTCATTGAAATAAAAGGCACAGCACAGAAGATGTAGTCAGTGATATTATATGTATGGTGACAGATGGTAGCTACAATTGTGTTGATCATAGCATAACATCTAGAGATGTTGAATCACTACCTTGAACACCTGCAACTAACATAACATTGTGTGTCAACTACACTCAAAAATGAAGAAGCAAACAACTGGTTTACATGAGTCAAAGCCAACCAACTTTCATATACCCCTGAGTTCCTAGGACTGACTAAGCCGAGGGCAGGGAGAGGGAATTCTTTAACAAAGCTCATTCAGGCCCTCTTGAGGTTTTACCACCAGCCATTCTTATATGGTCTGAGTGAAACAGTAGACAGCCTTGAGTGATCCTCTTCTTGTCCCCTGGCCCATTATTTTTATATAGGCAACTCAGAAACATAACATCTCCTATAGAAGAACAATAAAATGCAAAAAAAAAAAGTTCCTAAATTTCAGGATGCTATTCCACCTAGGACATTTATTAAGATGATAAACACAGATTCCAAGTGAGAGCCAGTTCTCAGTGGGAAGGGAATTTCAGTGGAAGGTGCAGGGAGTCCAGTGGCAAAAAGAAAACCTGGAGCAGCTTCCAGACCTAAAAAATAGTGTCTTGAGGAGCCTAAGAAGAGCCCTGAAGCTGCCAGAACATCAAAGTTGGAATAGCTCTTGAGGATCACAGTCTTACCTTCCACCTAGGACAGTGGTCTCCCCCACAGTTCAATCTCAACATCTCCTGGAATTCAGAGATTTCTTTCTCACTCTTTAACTCAGTTTCTCTATCCTCTATAATCAAGGAATACCCAAGGAAAATTATGACTCTGATACTCCTAAAATATGTTGAGAATTTATGTCTTTACCAACTACCAACTACAAAAAACTTAAAAAGAGATAGGAAAGTTTCATGCAAGTTGTGAAGTTCAGAAGCCATTATCCATCGCTGACACCTGCCATGGACACAGGAGAGGCAACTGACTGCTAATACTACAAATCTATCATCTTTCCCTTAAATGAATCCACTTCTCTTGGGTCTTCCTAGGTTTGATAATTAATATAGCTTTAAGGGAGAAGAAATAAGGAGAAAACTCAAAGCAGAGTGAATTTGTTTACTTCTTTCCTGCCATACTTTATCTTTTATAATTTACAGGGGATACTTAGAGGCAAAAATATGACGCTATCCAGAATTTGGAAAGGTAGCAAATTTGCCTTATAGAATTGTGACTCAGCGCATAATAGGTTATAGGAGAGATATGCAAAATCATCTTAAAATATAGCAAAGTTTGACTGTAACCCAAAAGGATATATGAGTACAACTCAAGAAAGCATATAACAGTCACGATTGGATTGATCAGTTAAGAAAAAAAAAAAAAACCTTAGAAAACGATGATTCAGAGGGATGATTTAAACTACGTAAAAGTGTATAGCAGAAAGTATACAGTAAGAGAACTGTATACTTTTGAGCCCTTACTGGTAAAATCCTTTCTTCAGTCACTAAAGGATTTTAAGCCTTCTTATGGAGAGTAGAACCTTATCTAAATAAATGCCTTTTTTTTTTCTGTTCACCTGTTCCTGAAGCACTTAGCTTTCCAGAGAGCTCTGCTTCTTTATGATAGATGTGGTCCACAAGGATAAAGAGCTTGGAGGATAGAAGTATCATCTCAGAATCACCTAGTGTACTTTCTACAAGGTGTGGGAACACCATGATGGAGAAGGTAAGCAGCCATGTATATACTGAAATGCTCTCCAGGTGATCCCTGATACCCCACACCTATCACCCATCCCTGAATACCACCAGACTTTTTAAAATGAGTACATCACACCCACATGAAATTCTAGTACACATGACAATTATATTTTTATAATTTACTAAATTATCAAAATGATGGACACAACAATTCCTGTGAGTTTAGCTACCTTGAGTAACCAACTCACTCTCAGTAAACCAACTCACTCCCAGTAAACCACTTTCTGGTGCTCAAAACTGATGACCAAAGCCTGGACTGAGGTAAATCACCTGGTTAAATGACAGCCAGTCAGCTCACCTTCCTTGATGCTGCTTTATGATGAGGACTCAATTTGTGGCAGCACAATATGGTGTGACTAAAAGTTCTTTCCAATCTCTCCCTGTACAACAGGGATAATGATACCTTCCACATAGGATTGCTGTGAGGAGTGAATGAGATAACAATGATAAAGAGCCTAGAACAACCTTAGTGTGGCAGAGGTGGGCTAGATGATCATCAATCCAATTTCTTATGCACAGAGAAAAGCCTCCTTTGAAATCAGATTGAGGTCTCCACATTCTGGCTAATAGGATGTGAGGTAGAAGTGACACACATCACTCCCAGTCTTGACCATAAAATTCCCTGCACAATTATCACTTCTCTCTATTCCCTTTTAATGTGCTCATGGAAGCCATATGTTTAAATGACAGTTTCACAGATTATAAGAATACTGAACCGCGGGGTCACTGAAAAACAGAGAGCCCTCACGGAGAGTCGCTAACCTGCACTGAATAGGGTGTAAGCAAGAAATAAACCTATGTGATGCTGAGCTACTGAGCCTTGCAAGTGGTGGTTAGAGCAGCTAGCAGAAATTCTTCTAGCACAGAAATTGGTATCTTGAATTGGGAATCTGCTGAAAGCAAAAGTCTAGAATTTGTGCCAGTGCCTAAAAAGCAGCACTGAGTGGCAAGCAAACCAATGTTGGAGGCTAAAAAAAGATCACGATACATATTAAACAGTTCTATGATTTTGATGAAACACTAGAACTTGAAATACAATCCTGTAACTTGGATGTCAGAGATCACATGGCTAAGGACCTCAGAGTTTTAGGGGAAGAATGCAGAAAGCAGTATGCTAGTAGCATGTCTGGCTAACTATTGGTTGCATTTGATAAGGTATTACAAGAAAGAGATAAATTCAGAAAAAAAAATCAGCTTGCTTGTAAGCAGAAATGAAATGAATAGAGAATCCAGAAATTCAGGGCTTTGCAGGATTGTAAAATCGGACTGCTTCTAACTCTAAAGTGTTAGAAGAAAGTGGGTGTGGTTACTGGCATATGAAATAGACTGAAAATAGATTAGGAACCCACTACATTTTTGAGGCGATTATATTGCCTAAGAAACCATGAATCTGGACTAAAAAATAGCTTTGACTGTTCAGAACTTAAAACAATCCTTAAAATTTCCATGAGCAGGGCAGGCTTCAAAAGCTGTACAATTCTCCCAAAGAGCCACACTTCATGTATAATTAAGAGAAATTACACATGGGGTAGGGGGTGTTCCTTGAGGAACCAGGAGGCACAGAGAACAATGCATAAGGAACTGCTTCCAGAACCAGGATATAATCAAGGAATCATCCCACCTCAAGGATGGGTGCCTTTATAACACCCGCCTAAATAGGATTTCAAAACTGCTCCAGAGAGGTGTCTGTACAGTGTCTCCACTCTTCTCATTTCTGAAGGGGTATTCATCATGGTCATCCCAGCCCTGTTCCATCAATGTATATTACTGAGGGGAGGGAAGGCAGACAAGGAGAAGAACATATATTTCTTTTTATTTCATCAATCGCCAAGCTAAGAAAAGCTATCTAGACCCGACAGAAAAGACTGCACAACTCCAGGGTTTCTGAGCTTTAAGCAAGATGCAGGGACTGAGTGGAGCCTTGAGTGGTAAGTACGTGTTGTATGTAAAACAAGAGTGAAAAAGGCCTTGACGATGAGATGGACAGTCTATGGAATAGGCTTGCTAGATGTTTACCAATTCTGCTTTCTTCTTCTTGAGCCCATGGGAGACTACATTTCCCAGTATAATTTGCAATTAGGCTGGAACAATAAGAATGAGTTCTGGCCAGTAGTATATGGATAGAAGTGATCATGCATAGCTTCTGTGCTGTCTGATAATATGACCACTAAATTTATTTATTTTTATTTATTTTTTTAATAATAAATTTATTTTTTATTGGTGTTCAATTTGCCAACATACAGAATAACACCCAGTGCTCATCCCATCAAGTGCCCCCCTCAGTGCCCGTCACCCAGTCACCCCCACCCCCCACCCTCCTCCCCTTCCACCACCCCTAGTTCGTTTCCCAGAGTTAGGAGTCTTCATGTTCTGTCTCCCTTGCTGATATTTCCTACCCATTTCCTCTCCCTTCCCATCTATTCCCTTTCACTATTATTTATATTCCCCAAATGAATGAGACCATTTGTTTGTGCTTCTCCGATTGACTTATTTCACTCAGCATAATACCCTCCTGTTCCATCCACGTTGAAGCAAATGGTGGGTATTTGTCGTTTCTAATGGCTGAGGAATATTCCATTGTATACACAGACCACATCTTCTTTATCCATTCATCTTTCGATGGACACCGAGGCTCCTTCCACAGTTTGGTTATTTGTGGACATTGCTGCTATAAACATCGGGGTGCAGGTGTCCTGGCGTTTCATTGCATCTGTATCTTTGGGGTAAATCCCCAGCAGTGCAATTGCTGGGTAGTAGGGCAGGTCTATTTTTAACTCTTTGAGGAACCTCCACACAGTTTTCCAGAGTGGCTGCACCAGTTCACATTCCCACCAACAGTGTTAAGAGGGTTCCCTTTTCTCCGCATCCTCTCCAACATTTGTGGTTTCCTGCCTTGTTAATTTTCCCCATTCTCACTGGTGTGAGGTGGTATCTCATTGTGGTTTTGATCTCACAGAGGAAGACATAGACATGGCCAACACGCACATGAGAAAATGCTCTGCATCACTTGCCATCAAAGAAATACAAATCAAAACCACAATGAGATAAAGAGTTTATTTATTTTTTCATGAGAGACACACACAGAGAGGCAGAGACACAGGCAGAGGGAGAAGCAGGCTCCTCACAGGGAGTCCGATGTGGGACTCAATCCCAGGACCCTGGATAATGCCCTGAGCCAAAGAAGATGCTCAACCACTGAGCCACTCAGGTGCCTCATGACCACTAAGTTTAAATTTTAAAAAATTCAGTTTCTCAGTCACACTATATTTCAAGTGCTCAATAGTCCTAGATCTAGTGGCTATCATACTAAATGGTAAAGATATAAAACATTTCTTTCATCAAAGATTCTACTCAACAGTGCTGGTTTAGCCCTTCTGCAGTGAATTTGCCAGTCATTTCCTAAATGAGATGAAGGCTCAGGAGGCCCAGATAGAGGGGAGAATGGTGCTTCTAAGGATTAGGGCAAACTTTATAGGTTTAAGTGTCAATTAGAAATAATGCCTAAAGTTAAACAATTAAGTGGCCAATGGGTAGCACAGTCCTACTTGTGTCTATAGCAGAAATCTGGAGACAAGGGGAATCTTTGCTAAGTTAATAATAATGATACCTTACTCAACACTGAAAATATTTGTATTATTTATCTGCTTATGGTGCTATGAAAATAAATCAACAGATTATCCTGACTTCTGGACTGATACCCCCTCAGAAATCTTATTAGCACTCTTGAATTATGTTCTCCATGAAGGGAGAGTTTGTAAATCAAAGGTAAACCTCAGGGCTTGTTGAAACAAATTCCTAATCCATGTAGTCCTGGGATCCCTGAAAAAATCCTTTTGGAAATATTTAATATTATTTAAATTATGATTAGGGCCAATGACTGTCAGTATGGCTGAAAGATTCCCTGTGGGAGTCATAAAATTCTCCATGCCTCCAACCTAGCAGAATCAAGTTAATCAGAGCATTTTGAGAAAAATTTCAGAAGGAAACGAAGTGGATTTTTTTTCCCTAAGGAAAACAGAATCCACCATAATTTCCAACCTGAACATACTATGTTTCCCAATTTTGTTACTTGAACATTTCTCCCAAAGAATCTAATGGGTGACAAAGCACCATTTATGACATTAGCTTTTTCTCTGATAATTCTGACAAGTCAAATGGCCCGTGTTATTCTGGAGCCACAGATGTTGTCTATTTATTTTTCATGTATGAGTATGTGTCTATGTATCTAAATGTTACACTCCCTTTTTAAGATTTTGCCCTTCTTCACATTCCTACACACACAAGCACATCACGCTGGTAGCATTTTGAAGCAAAAGACAAACAGCATAATCTGACCACTATCTATGTGACCATATGCAAAGTTACTTAATTATTCAGGACCTTGTTTCAATCTACGTTAAAATGCATGCATAAAAAAATAAAATGCATACATGAAAAATAATCTCTAAGATATATTCTTATTAATTTACATCATTTATGACTTCTATATAATTGAAAAACAAATAGGAAAATATATTAATAAATATTAATAAATTTATGAATATAAATTCATTGTTTAGCTTAACCATTTATTAGTGTTAGGCAAGAATATTTGACTTATTTGTTATGCCTATAAATAAATTAAACTTTGCTTGACTTTCCCTAAGTATTCTTGAATTCACAAGAACCCTTAGCTATAAAGGCAAACTATCACATCATTAAATACCAGAACCGATGAGCTGATTCTGTTGGCTAGATAAACCAGGATAAAATCTGCCATGATATAGAATTTGACCAAACCAATGTGTATTTTTGTCCTATAAATTGAAAAATTGTCCTGCTTACATTGTTATCACATATAGGACTCCATCCATCTAGTTTGAGTTACTCTAATCTTTCAGATATCCTTATTTCATCAGATACTTTTAAAATACCACAAGTTATCATATGATCTTCAGAAAAAATACTTGATCCCCTAACATCTTCATAGGAAAATAATGTTTAGTCAGGAGGCGGCAAGACTATAATGTGAAATAGTGTCACCCTGGAAACCAGAAAAATGAAATTTGAGCCCTGGTTTCCATTTAATCCAGTAGATATATATTGAGCAAACACTATGCCCCAAAATGCTGGGCTAGCATATGGAGATAATAGTGGGAAATAAGACAAATATAACTTACTAATTTATTGGGGAAAATAAGCATTAAATATGTAACTGCAAATGTGATAAGCATTCCCACAGATGATATAAAGGGTTCTATGGGAACATAGAAGGCTTTTATTCAGTCTGAGGGATAAGCTCAGAAAGAAAATTGAGAGTTCTTCAGGGAAAGATAATGGAGAATTAAGCCAAACAGTGGGGAAAACATGTGCAAAGGCTTAGAGGCAAGACTATCATATCTATGAGAAATTAAAGGAAGTTCAGACCAGCTAGAGTATAGAGAACAGGGAAATAGTCTTAGATGAAGATGAGGTACACAGGAACCACAATGTAGAAGACATTAAAAAAAACCCAACGCCCCCCTCCAAAAAAAGCCATTAACCAGCTGTGATAGTGGGAAGACCAAACCTCTCTAGGTCATTGTAGCATGGGAGCTTAGGTAGGTTGACTGCAAGGAACCTTTTAGCTCTGAGGTTGAAAGGATCTATGACATCTAATTATTCCACACTGCAGAAGTCCACTAGCTTAGATTCAAGGTTTGAGAGAAAAGCAAATATTTAGGGTAAACCTTAGCCTGACATTTCAAGCAATTTTTTACTATTTTATGGAGGCCTTTGTATGTTGTTAGGGCAAAAAAAAGCATGAAAATGCCAAATTTTCATGCTATGTGGTCTAGTCACTGAGTAGAGATTCCGAGAGTGTTAGTTAGGTCTTTTGTCCTGCTTTGGACCTTTGCTGACTCACCCATTCTCTACCTTATTACTTCTATTTGTCCCTCTGAAATTACCATGGGGATACTAAAAACACTTCTCCTAGGACAGTCATGATGATTACATTGTATAAAATGTTGTAAGTATATGGAAGGAAAGATATGGGCAATATTATAATTGGTTCAGTTCAGCCTGGCCAAATAAGTTGCCTGAATTTCAGAGAGATGATATTTCTTGATATTCTTATGTGCTAGGTAAAGTAATTTGGCTTAGAACAAAGTTCCAGTAAGCAGTCACAGCTGGCAAGGAACAACTGCCAAGACTGTGTGCCTTGTAAAATCAGGAAAATGTCTTTTTTGTTCTGCTATATTTGGAACACCTAGATAGTGTCAAGGCCCAAACTCAATAAATATTTATAGAACATGCAAATTAATCAAGGTATTCATTGGTATGGTTTATGCTGACTCAATTTACTTTGAACATGCAGCAAGAACTCATAAAAATCATTAAGGATACTAATCTACATTTTCAAAACTGGCCACATTCTTCTCTTGTTTATCCATTCTGATTAGCTTTGTGTAAATCTTGACTTCCTTGGTTTTCCAACCTTAGCTTGGATCAGTTACTCCATGTTAAATTTCCTCTAATGCTGGCCTTAACAACAGTTTGGATTCACTACTCCATCTTAACTTGGTATCTCACTTTGTACCAAAGGCTAATATTTGACCTTTGGAATAACATACACTGTGACAGGAACTTTTGGTTTAATCTTCTAGTGATATAGAATAAGCCACTTGTGAAAGCAAGGTGTGTTCATCACCAGGCAGTCCTTTGCTGCATTGTGGCAAAAGTTGCTTCCTTTATATTCAAGTCATTTAACCTAATTCTTTACCTCAGAGAAACACAGAATAAGTCTACCCCTCTTTCACACAGCATTCATTCAAATATGTGAAAATTAGTGATTATACTCTACCACAGGCTCTTTGCTGTAAACTCAACCACCTCATTGGACAAAGTTTTGAAACCATCTATCTTTCTGATAATTTGAGTACAAAAAAAGAAATTGTAGGGCAAGAGCCACCATAACCTAAGTTATGGAAACTGGTAAACCAGAAGAAAATATTTGTAAGACATATCATAGATAAAAGCTAATATCCATAATATGTAAACAATTCATAAAAATTTAGAATAGAAGGCCTAAAAATCTGATAAAAAGATAGGTAAAACAGACAATTCAAAAAATATACTTAAAATGGCCCTCAAACATATGAAAAAATGTTCAATCTCAATTACACTTCATAAAAATTAAGTTAATGCATATTAAATAATATTGAGATACTTCCTCTTATCTATTAGTGAAAATTAAGAAAACAAACAACATCAAAAGAAACCCTTCATATTTTGTTAGTGATGCTGTATAGAAACAGATACTCTCATATACTGTTGGTGGGAATACAAACTCATTCAATTCTTTTAGAGGAGAATTTAAGATTACATAATAAAAATATATATATATAAAATAAAAATATATGCATTTATCTATTGATCTAGCAAAAGAGCCAAAACAATTTTTAGAAGTTTGAGGAGTTTATCTCAAAGATACATTCTCAGCAGTGTAAAATATATGCATACAGAAGATTATTAATTGCAGATTTATTTATAATTGCACAATATTGGGAATAATTTAAATATAGCAAAGTGGTTGAATAAACTATGGTACATCCACACAATGCAATACTATAAATAGCATAGCATACTATATTTATACTATAAATAATAAGAATGAGGAAGTTATTTATGAACTAATATAGACTAATTTTTAGGGTATAACATTAGGACAATAGAAGCAACCTGCATAAGAGTGTCTACAGTATGCTATTTTGAGTGCAAAAGAAGAAAAAGAAGAAAATATACGTAAATGTACTCATTTATGAAAAAAGAAAACAGAAAGGATAAATCAGAAAATACTAAGATTTTCTAGTATAGAAAATATACTAGTTGGTGGAAACAGAAATGTGGTAGAAGGGATTAGGAGAGCGACACTTCTTGAATAAAGAAATTTACGTAAATAAGTATATATACGTATATATGGTTTCGATTTAGAATGATGCTAATATCTCACATACTCAAAGAATAGAATTATGAATTAACTATGAATTAAAATGAATGGTTGGAGAAATGACCCCAAATGCAATGTACAAAGTAAAGGAGGAATCAAACTCTGTTACTAATAACATAACCATGCCGAAGGGGTAGTAGTGGTGAATAACTAACCAAAGTTACTTTGGAAAACTTTGACTACATACTCTAAGACTGAATGAAAAAAAAAGAAAAAAATACAAATATTGTACTTTAATTAGTAGGTTTATTTCCCACAGATTACGGGTTATTCTGAAACTGCTTTATGTGTATGTGATGAGCCAGCAAATATATTATGGATAATGAGAATTAGGTTGCTCTTTGCCAGAGAAAGGGGTCGTGAATTAGGGAAGGAAGAAAGCTGGAATAACTCTTGTGGACTTGGACTGAAATTTGAGGCATCAGTATAAGCTCAAGGAGTTACAAATGTATATGCGTAGATAGATATACAAATACCTATAGGTATACACACAATGGAATATTACTTAGTCTTCAAAAATGAAATCTTACCATTTGCAAAGACAAGGATGGAACTAAGGGCTTTATTCTAAGCCAGATAAATCAGAGAAAGACAATTATATGATCTCACTCATTTGTGAAATTTAAGAAACAAACAAAAGGAAAAGAGAGGATCATAGGGAAAAGGAGGGAAAAATAAAATAAGATGAAATCAGAGAGGAATATAAACCAGGAGAGACTCTTAACTATAGGAAACAAACTGAGGGTTGCTGGAAGGGAGGGGTTGGGGAGATGGGCATTAAGGAGGGCACGTGATGTAATGAGCACTGGGTGTTACATACAACTGATGAATCACTAAACTCTACCTCTGAAAATAATGACACACTATATGTTAATTAGTTGAATTTAAATTAAATTAAATTAAATTAAATTAAAAAATAAACTACCACTCTTGAAAACAGGAACCAGGGCTCCTCAAACAAAGGTCACATTTCAAGGCCTGGTTAGGAAAAGTATAAGATAAACTTGTAACATCTTGTGGGATCAGGGATTAGGAAATGCTCAAATTATGAAAGGAGAAAAATGCTCATATCAAAAAGATGATGGAGCCAATGAAATGAGCTCCCAGTGACCAAATCCAGAACAATTTGGCCATAAAAATAAATAATTATAATGTTGGCTTATAACTCAAAAAGTGAAATCCGTGAGTCCACACAGATATAAATAAGTAATTGAATGAATACACAAAGGGTGGGAAAAGAAATATCTCCCTTGAATTAGACTAGAAATAATAAATGTAGAAGGAATACTGGAAATAGAAAATTATCATTTAACAAACATCAAAGTAATAGCTGTTAGGCAAGAATCATCAATTGAAGTTAAAATTAGTAGACAAGTGTGATGAGAAAAAAGACAATTGTTTCAAAGTTTCTCCTCATAAGATATTTATTTACTACAAAGGAAAAAACACAGTGGGGGAGCCTAGCAGATAGCACCTTTATCAAATAGTCAAAGATGACATCATCATCGATGGGTCAAATCAATACAGTATACCTCCTAATATGATGCCCTGAGAGGGACACAACATCACTTCTGTGGCATTCTTAAAAAACACTTATAACCTGAATTTAATCACAGGGAAACATACTACAAATTAAGGGGCATTGTCTAAAATAACTGAACAGTACTCTTCAAAATGTTAAGATCACAAAAGACAGAAAGACTGAGGAACTGTTCCAGAGTAAAAGAGACTGAAGAGACAAGACAACTAAATACAGTATATGATCCTGGTTTGGATCCTCAGTCAGGAGATGACATACCTAGGATAACTGGCAAAATATGAACAAGGTCTGTAAAATACCTAACAGAATTGTACCAATATTAATTTCCTGGTTTTGATCACTACCATGGGTGTTCTGGGCTGAATTGTGTCCCCCATCCTCAAAAATTCCTAAATCCTAACACCCCAGTACCTCTGAATGTGATCATATGAGGATAGAACCTTTAAAGAGGTGATTAAGGTAAAATGAGTTCATATGGATGGGCCCTAATTCCATATAACTAATGTTCTTATGAAAAGAGATTAACACAATGACAACACAGACTGACAGATAACTATGTGAGGCCATAGTGATAAGGTGACCTTCTGAAAGTCAAGGAAATGGGCCTCACGGAGAATTCAAACCTGCTAACACCTTGATCTTGGATTTTTAATTTCTGGAACCATGAGAAAATAAATTTCTGTTGTTTAAACCCTCCAGCCTGCACTATTGTATAATGGCAGCCCTAGAAAACTAATACAACATGCCACAGAATATTATTTAGCCTTAAAAGGGAAGGAGATTCTGACATATACTATAAAATGACGTTATAGCAAGTGAAATAAGCTAGCCGCTAAAGGTCTGTATGGTTCCCCTGATGGCTGTCAGGGGCTGAGGAAGGAGGAGATGGGGAATTCATGTTTAAGGGGTACAGTTTTGGTGATGCAAGATGGAAAGAATTCTGGAGATCAGTTTGGTGATGGTTGGGCAACAATATGAATGCACTTAATGCCACTGAACCATACGCTTAAAATAGTTAAAATGATAAATTTTATGTTTTGTATGCTTTACCAGAATAAATAGAGAAGAGGAAAATTTGGATACATCAGGGGAAGACACACAGGGAGGAAAATATGACAATATAGGGAGAGATGGGAGTAATGCAGTCCACAAGCCAAGAAGCACTAAGGATTTCTGGGAGGCCCCAAAAGCTAGGAAAAAGCAAAGAAGAATTTTCCCCTACAGGCTTCAGAGGGAACATGGGCCTGTTGATGCACCTTGATTCCAGATATCTAGCTTTCAGAACTGTGAGAGAATTAATTTTTGACGTTTTAAGTGAAGAAAAGAAGGGAGGAAAAAAAGAAAAGAAGGGAGGGAGGAAAAGAATGAGAGAAATAGAGGAAGAAAAGAAAAAGGAAAAAGAAAAGAGGAAATCATAAGCCTGAGAACCTCTGAAGTTCTGTGATACCTAACACAATGCTATATATCTAACCAGCTTGGAACAGCTTCAACAGAGTGAACTACCATTATTTCATGTGGATTAAGTGCTTGAATAGTACAGGTCTGAAGTGTCCATAAGTGCATCTGCCCAAACAACAGCCAAGGATCATTCTTTTCCCTGGGGGATACACTTGTCTTTGTAAATCATTGCCTAAACACAGAATTACCAAGAAGAACGGGTGAAGTAGATAAACTTTTTCTCCTATGACCCCACTCCAATTTCCCCCATGCTTGCTTTTCACCAGAGCAATAATGGTGGTGGGTAAATTGTAAAACAGTTAGGAAACTTGCTTCTATTTGCTTTGTGTTCACTTAATTCTTTTATTTGTTCTTATTCAACAAACAACTATTAAGTAACTTATATGTCCTAAGGAGCAATTCATTTAGTTGACAAATATTTATTGAGTATCTGCCATATGCTAGACATTGGTCTGGGTGTCAGAGATATGGTAGTGAACAAAACAATATCCCTGTGGCCACCATGAAAATGCACATCTCAGAGCTCCTACTGAGGGAATGTCATTAACTGCCAGCACCAGCTGCTGTGCTCTGAAATCCATCACCATATTCCTGCCGAGGCTACACTTCCCACGGGCTGTTCCCAGTTAATGACTGAACTTGGCAGAGGTACTAAAACAAACCAGGTCCTAGAAGACATGAGACTCCTCTGATGGATGATTCTTACTGGACTTTGTGAAACTTCCTTAAAATTGTACAATCTATGGTCTTCCTTCTTTCCTCCTTCCTTCCATCTCTCCTTCACAAGAATCAGAACTGCATCATAGTCTAACTTACCTTCCAGCTTCCTCTGGTTCCTTTCCCATACTCCTTTACTGGTGTTTCCTTTAATAAACCTCTTACATGTGTAATCCCATCTTGGTGTCTGTTTTTTGAAGAACGTTGACTAACACAGTCCCCAACTCCCTGCAGGAGGGGCCATAGGGAACATTTAAGAGAATGGACTCTGAAATCACACTGCCTAGGTTTGAAGCCCTTCCCTGCCACTTACTAACAACTTACTTCATCTCTCCCCCTGCCTCAATTGCATTGTAGAATTTGATTTAGTTTCATCACCTGTAAAATGAAGGTAATAACAGTAAACAAAACTTGCAGAGTCATTGTTAGAACTAAACAAATTATATGTAAGGTACCTATAATGGTGCAAAGGTGCATAGTCTATGTATATCATGGTCATTAAAAGAGGTTGCGTTTTAGTGAAGGAGACAAAAATATACAAACACCAGGTGATAATTATACCAAGGTGAAAATAAGGAGGGTGATATGATAGGATGACTAATTAGTCATTTTAGATCAGGAAGTCAGGAAAGGTCAGTAAGAAAGAGTCCACCATGCTGAGATCTGGAGAACGGCTCATTAGGCAAAGAGAACAGCTTGTGCAAAGACCTTAAGGCAAGAAGGTTGCTTGGATGGCTCAGTTAGCTGAGCATCCAACTCTTGATTTCAGCTCAGGTAATGATCTCAGGGTCATGAGATAGAGCCCCAAGTCAGGTTTCTGCACTCTGAGCCCCAAGCATGGAGTCTGCTTAAGGTTCTTTCCCTTGGGGCAGCCCTGGTGGTGCAATGGTTTAGCGCCGCCTGCAGCCCAGGGCGTGATCCTGGAGACCCTGGATCGAGTCCCATGTCAGGCTCTCTGTATGATGCCTGCTTCTCCCTCTGCCTGTGTCTCTGCCTCTCTCTCTGTCTCTATGAATAAATAAATAAAATCTTAAAAAAAAAAAAAGAAATAAAATCTTAAAAAAAAAAAAAGATTCTTTCCCTGACCTTGTGTTCCTCCTCCTCCCAAATAAATAAATAAAATCTTTTAAAGAAAAAAAAAGAGCTTAAGGCACAAATGTGCAGCTATGCTTTAGAAAGAACAAGAAGGTCAGGGAAACTAGAGAATAGTGAACAACAAGGACAGATAGGTGAGAAGATAAGGAGACAGGTGGAGACCAGATCATGGAGAGTGGAATAGGCTAGAAGGAGTTTCATTTCTTCTATCTATCTATCTATCTATCTATCTATCTATCTATCTATCTATATTAACTTACATATATTGACATAAGTACATTTATATATAACTACATAAATAAGTAACATAGGGCAGCCCAGGTGGCTCAGCGGTTTAGCTCTGCCTTTAGTCCAGGGCGTGATCCTGGAGACCCGGGATTGAGTCCCACGTTGGGCTCCCTACATGGAGCCTGCTTCTCCCTCTACCTGTGTCTCTGCCCGCCCCCCTCTGTGTGTGTGTGTGTGTGTGTGTGTGATGAAGTGATGAATAAATAAAATCTTTTAAAAAATAAAATAAAAATAAATAAATAACATATAACAACTAGATTCACTTTAGTTATCAAAGTTTTCATGATTTGAAAACAACAACACTCATCCAGCAATTCTGTAATTGGATGTTATTCTAAGCTTTGCTGATTTCTGTTTGCCTAAATGTGACTATACTGCAAGTTCTCTGGTCAGTCAGTGAGTACCTTTCATTAGGTGGCAAAGTTTGACAACTACTTTAGCAGTTATACTAGAACCTGAAAAGCCCAGTAAGGGGTATGTCTGTTTTACCTTGTTTTATAGTCTATTGTGAAACCAGAGAGAAAAAAAAAAAAGGTTTTGTGTCTTCAAGATCTTAAGTGCTTACTTAATTCTACATAACACTGAGCTATCTTGCTGCACAGGTCCACAGTCATATAATTCACCAGGGTCTTCATTTCATTGTTTATAAAGTGTGGATAATGTGTCCTTTCTACTTGTCTTTGAGCCTGAGTTGATTGAAGTTTTCTATAGTGGATTCTCCTGAATCTGGAGCCATGAGGCATTGGGGGGATTTCAGCATTATTTTTGTTTAGCCCTTTTCCCACAAGTTCAGTGAAGCTGAAAAAAAAAATCTTTAGCTGGAATTCTAGGTGGGAAAGTGATAACTAGAGTGTCGACATAGTTAGACAAGCTGTTGTGTTTTCATCCCAAATTGGAGTCCTGAGGACAAGAATAGCATTTGCAGTAGCACTTGTCTGGGCAAAAATACAAGGGACTTCAATCTCCAGGCCTCAGACTGCAGACTGGCATTTCTGGGTCCTCCCCTAAGGATTATCTTTCCTTTTCTGTTAACATGTATGGACTCCCCAGGAACCCAGAGATGTCTTTGTTTAGATCTACCTCTGGGTGGGGGAGGCCCTATGTCTTTTACTGGCCCTTGGCTTCAATTTTTCAGTCTGCAAAATAGAACATAAAATATAATCAACCTCTCTTCCTCAAAGGTTATTGGTGAGGTTTACCAGTAACTGTGTATGAGGGAGAAAGGGAGAAATTTAGAGAAAGAGCAGACAGTTACAGGAAGCACTTCCTGAAATCTTAACCTTGAAGGAGAATATAGGATTAGCTATCCTCTAGGCTAGATAAAGGACCATAGCATCAAGAAGAAAATATCCCTTAATTTTGGGTTATGGAGGAATGGAAACAAGACTTCTCTACATTGTATTGCTTGTTTGACTATACAGAGTAAAGATTTCATTTTTCCTGAGGTTATTCTTTAGCCTAGAGCAGTGGCTCTGAAGCTTGATTGCTTCTCAGACTCATTTGGTGAGCCCAACCCAATACTTACTGGGGGAGAATCACTGGGACTTCTACTTCTGACTAATATGGAATAACAGAGACTGTATTTATTCTCCCATTGGAAACAGCCAAGAAATGGACAAAATATATAAAACAATGGTTTGGTAAGACACTGGACATAAGAAAACAAAGGACAGCAATCATTGAGTCACAGGAAAGAAATAAGGTAAGTCTTGTGATTACCCCAGCTTGCAGCCTTGAGAAAGTTGCTTGGTTTGTGTAGGGCAGAGCCTGGTGGACTACTTCATCTGAGAGGAGGAAGGTGAGAGTGTGGCAAAATTAAGACAGTAGAATTCTCAGGATTGAATACCAGATAGAAAAAGCTACTTAGAGAAAGCACATGCTTTAGATATTTGCAGATTTTCAGTATTCATCTGAGTATTGATTAATGCACATGTGTAAGAAGACTAAGACTGGGAGGGGGGAAGCCATCTGAAAGGACTGAAGATGACAATATCCAGCACTCACACAGACTCACTCCATCAAGAACATCATCTATTCTCAACATGCTGAATGAAAAACCTCAAGATTCAAGGGGCAATGTGTAGCTTAAACAGTTTTTGCTTCAGTGGTGGCAAATAAGTAGCTCTAAATTGATAACTGCTTCATATTTGTCTAATAAATCTTAAAAGGAAACAGGAAAGAATTAGTGTTCCCAAATAACTGAATTCTGTTCCAGAAAGAAGCTCGAGAGTTTTTATAAGTACAATAATATCCAGTGCTCAAAAACTCAACAGGTAAGATGAACAATGTTTGATATTTAGGAAAAAAATAAAAAATAAAAAATTACTGGCCATAAAAAAAGATAATGCAACTCATAGGAAGACAAATAAAATCACTGAAAATAAAACCAGAACTATAGAGTCAATGATATTGTAATAGCATTGTATGACAGATGGTAGGTACACTTGGGGTGAGCACAGCATAATATACAGAGATGTTGGATGACTATGTTGTACACTTAAAACTAATGTAACATTTTATGTCAACTATAGTCTAATTTAAAAGAAAATAAAACAAAAAATGTAAAAAGCAATCACTTTTATTAATAAATATTGTGAACTTCATTTGGAAAAAAAGAAAAGAACCCAGAGCTGACACTGATAGTAGAATTGCAAAAATATTGAAACAGTTATATGTTGTATTCTATATAATTTAAAAGTAAGTAGAGACATGGAAGATCTAAAAAAGACTGAAGGCAAACACAGAAATAAAAACTGCCATGTCTGAGGTAAAAATTCCCTGGTAGGGAATAATAGAAGATTAGATGTGGTAAACTTAAAATTAGCAAACTATGAAGACAAAGCAACATAAACTATTCAAAATAGAAACAGAAAAAGGATAATTTTTTTAAATGAACAAAGCATCAGTAACTGGAATATCTTCAAGTAACCTAATATATGTTTAATTAAAGGACCCAAAGTACAGAAGAGTGTCAAAATAAATATTTGAAATAATGACTGAAATGTTTTCCAAATTTGATGGATATAATAAAAACAGAGACCTAACAGTTTCAACAAACTGAGCACAAGAAACATTAATAAAATTACACTAAGACACATTATAATAAAATTTCAAAACTGGTGATAGAGTGAAAATCTTAAAAACAGCAAAATGAATAAAAGACACATTATTTGCAGTAGAAATCTTGCAGGCCAAGATAGAATGAGATGATGTATTTAAAGTACTGGGAGAAAAAAATACTCCCAGTCAAGAATACTATATCCAGCAAAATTTTCCTTCAAAAATGAAGAAGAGATAAAGTCTTTCCCAAACAAAAACTGAGGGAATCTCTTACCTACCAACCCCATCTTACGAAAGCTGCTTAAGGAAATTCTTCAGACTGTAACAAAAACTAAAAACAGAAACATGAAAGCATAACTCTCATTGGTAAAGGTAAATATATAAACAAATACAGGATAATGAAACACTGTGATGGTGATATATAAATTACTTTTAGCCTGGGGGACTTAGGAAAGATGGCAGAGGAGGAAGATTCTGAGTTCACCTCATTCCACAGACAAACTAAAGGAACAGCTATATCTATGTAGCTAGCTCTGAAAAAGACCCCAAGACTGGCAGAACAGACCTTGTACAATTAATCACAGAGAGAAGGCCACAGAGAAAGGTGTAGGAGGGCTGAAGATGTGTTTGGGAGCCAGCATGACTAACCACAAATGGGAGAGACATGGCAAGCATGGAGAAGTGAGAGGATCAGACCCTACATGGGGGCCCCCCTTGACACTGGGGATCTGCACTAGAAAGGTGAGTCCCCATGATATTTGGCTTTGAAAACCAGCAGGGCTTAACTCTGGAAGCTTTAAAAATTAGCAGGTTTAGATCTATTAGAGATGGAGGACAAAAGGAAACTGAGCCCTGGCCCTTAAGGAGTCAGAATGCTAAATAACTCAGTGTAGACAGAGCACAGGAGCAGCAGTTTGAAAAGTAACTGGGGTATATGTGAAGATATATTGACTAACCTTAGAACTAATCAAAGGGCAAGGAATCTATAGGAGATTTCTCCAGGAACAAAAGTACTGGTGGATGCCATTTCTCTTTCCTCCCCCAACCTAAAGAGTCAAACACTGGTAGGAGCCAGTGGTAACATTTTCCAGCTACCTTGCAAGCACTACATACCCTATACTGTCATTGCCCTGCAGACCTGCCTCATCCAAACAGCTCCCTCAGCAAGTGTCCCTTTATAGTGACTTCTGTACTACCACACCCAGCAGGTAGCCCTAGCTGGGAACAGTGCCACTCCAGTGTGACCCCTGCCCTGCGGAAGGGAGTAGACCCACATGTCATCTCATCTGTAGATCCTACAGCCAGGCCTTGTAGGTGATTGTGCAGGGAACAAATCCTGCCATTTGGTGTGTCAGCAGCTGTAGCAGAGAGGGCAATTACAGACAACTAAGCAGACAGGCTACCTACCAAAAAGCTCATGGCCATAGACAGGCTTCTCAACAGTAAGGGGAAAATTCTGCCCAGTGCAACAGCAGGCAGAGTGGGTCATTGCAGCTAGCTGGGCTAAAGACAACTGCAGTTTAGCCACAGCAGGAGGGTGCACATACCCCACAAAAGGGACACACCATAATGCCTGGTTCTGGTTACCAGGGAGGATTGCACTATAGGGCACCATAGACTTTTTTTCTATACCACTTTCAAGACCAAGATACATAGCTGATTTACCTAATACATAAAAACAAACATGTAGATTTAGACAAAAGGAAGGAACACAGGGATATATCCCACCCAAATAAAACACACAAACAAACAAACAAAATAAGACTCACAGCAAAAGAGCTACATTAAATGAAGATAAGCAAAATGCCTGATAAAGAATTCAAAATAATGGTCATAAATATACTAGCGGATATGAGAAAAGAGTGGATGAACTCAGTAAGAACTTCAACAAAGAGATAAAAATTCAAAGAACCAGTCAGAGCTGAAGAATTCATTAACTAAAATAAAATATATTCTAGAAGGAATCAACAGCAAAGTAGAGGGTGAAGACCAGATCAGCAATCTGGAAGACAAGATAATGTTCAGCAACAACAATGTTCAGATATATAATAATGTTCAACAACAATGTTGACCCTGTGTGCTGTTTTTTGAACAGCAAAAAGAAAAAAGAATAACAAAAAAATGACAATAGATTAAGAGAATTGTGCAACATCACCAAGAATAATAAAATTCATATTATAAGGATTCCAAAATAAGAAGAGACAGAGAATCAGGCAGAAAATTTATTTGAATAAATAATAGTTGAAATCTTCCCTAATCTGGGGCAAGGAAGCAGACATTCAGGTCCAGGAAACAGAGCCTCTAACAAGATGAATACAAGGAGGTCTACACCAAGATATGTAATAAATAAAATGTCAAAAAGTTAATGACAAGACAGAATTTTAGAAGCATCAAGACAACAGGTTCACATAAGGAAAACACCATAGGCTCTCAGCTAAGTTTTCAAAGGCCAGAAGGAAGGGAAATTGATGAAAGGAAAAAACCTACAACCAAGAATACTCTACCTGGCAAGGTTGTCATTCAGAATAGAAAGAAAAATAGTTTCCAAGACAAACAAAAGTTTAAAAAAATTATCACCACCAAACCAGCCTTTTAAGTAATGTTAAAGGATTATCTTGATGGGAAAAAAAGCCATAACTAGAGGAAAATTATAAAAGGAAAAAATTTCACAGGCAAAATAAACATGTAGTAAATACAGTAGATTAATCAGTTATAAAGCCAGTATGTTTACAAATGTTATAAAATCAATTATATTGACAAAAATTAGTTAAGGTATACACAAAATTAAAAGATGCAACATTGTATACATAAAATGTAAAAAGGGGAGGAAAATTTTAGTGCTTTCAGAATGTGTTCAAACTTAACTTATCAACATAATGTAGATTGTTGGGCAGCCCAAGTGGCTCAGCAGTTTAGTGCTGACTTCAGCCCAGGACATTATGCTGGAGACCCGGGATTGACTCCCACATCGGGCTCCCTGCATGGATCCTGCTTCTCCCTCTGCCTGTGTCTCTGCCTCTCTCTCTCTCTGTGTCTCTCATGAATAAATAAGTAAAATCTTAAAAAAAAAACCACACACACATAATGTAGATTGCTACACAAATGCTATATTTAAACCATGAATCAAAAATCTCTGGTGGATACCAAAAAATATAATAAAGAGAAAGGAATCCAAGTATAACAGTTAGGAAAGCCATCAAAGCAAAGGAAGAGAGCAAATGAAGAGAGAAAGGAACAGAAGAGAATTATAAAAAAAATCAGAAAACATTGAACAAAATGGCAGGAAGTGAATACGTATAAAATTCTACTTTAAATGTAAATGGTCTACATGCTCCAATCAAAAGACATAGGTGGGCAGCCCGGTGGCTCAGTGGTTTAGCACCGCCTTCCTCCCAAGACCTGATCCTGGAGACCAAGGATCCAGTCCGGCATTGGGCTCCCTGCATGGAGCCTGCTTCTCCCTCTGGCTGTGTCTCTGCCTCCCCTCCGTCTCTGTGTGTCTCTCATGAATAAACAAATAAATAAATAATCTTTTTAAAAAGACATAGGGTACCTGAATGGATTTTAAATTTTTTTTTGTATATTTTTATTGGAGTTTGATATGCCAACATATAGCATATCACCAGTGCTCATCCTGTCAAGTGCCCCCCTCAGTGTCCATCACCCAGTCATCCCAACCCCCCGCCCACCTCCCTTTCCACCACCCTTTGTTCATTTCCCAGAGTTAGGAGTTTCTCATGTTCTGCGACCCTCACTGATATTTCCCACTCATTTTCTCTCCTTTTCCCTTTATTCCCTTTCACTATTTTTTATATTCCTTGAATGAATGAAACCATACATTTCTCCTTCTCCGATTGACTTACTTCACTCAGCATAAGACCCTACAGTTCCATCCACACTGAAGAAAATGGTGGGTATTTGTCGTTTCTGATGGCGGAGTAACATTCCATTGCTTACACAGACCACATCTTCTTTTTCCATTCATCTTTCAATGGACACCAAAACTCCTTCCGCAGTATGGCTATTGTGGACATTACTGCTATAAACATTGGGGTGCAGGTGTCATGCCGTTTCACTGCATCTGTATCTTTGGGGTAAATCCTCAGAAGTGCAATTGCTGGGTCATGGGGCAGTTCTATTTTTAACTCTTTGAGGAACCTCCACACAGTTTTCCAGAGTGGCTATACCAGTTCACATTGCCACCAACAGTGCAAGATGGTTCCCCTTTCTCCACATCCTGTCCAACATTTGTTGTTTCCTGTCTTGTTAATTTTCCCCATTCTCACTGGTATGAGGTGGTATCTCATTGTGGTTTTGATTTGTATTTCCCTGATGGCAAGTGATGTGGAGCATTTGCACATGTGCTTGTTGGCCATGCTCATGTCTTCTTTGGTGAAATGTCTGTTCATGTCTTTTGCCCATTTCATGATTGGATTGTTTGTTTCTTTGGTGTTCAGTTTAATAAGTTCTTTATAGATCTTGGATACTAGCCCTTTATCTGATATGTCATTTGCAAATATCTTCTCCCATTCTGTAGGTTGTCTTTTAGTTCTGTTGACGGTTTCTTTTGCTGTGCAGAAGCTTTTTATCTTGATGAAGTCCCAATAGTTCCTTTTTGCTTTTGTTTCCCTTGCCTTCATAGATGTATCTTGCAAAATCTTGGAAAATGCTGTGGCCAAGTTTTTTTTTTTTTAATTTTTATTTATTTATGTATTATAGTCACAGAGAGAGAGAGAGAGGCAGAGACACAGGCAGAGGGAGAAGCAGGCTCCATGCACTGGGAGCCGATGTGGGATTCGATCCTGGGTCTCCAGGATCGCACCCCGGGCCAAAGGCAGGCGCTAAACCGCTGCGCCACCCAGGGATCCCATGTGGCCAAGTTTAAAAAAGGGTGTTGCCTGTGTTCTCTCTACGATTTTGATGGAGGAAGACACAAAGAGATGGAAAAATATTCCATGCTCATGGATTGGCAGAATTAATATTGTGAAAATGTCAATGCTACTCAGGGCAATTTACACATTTAATGCAATCCCCGTCAAAATACCATGGACTTTCCTCAGAGAGTTGGAACAAATCATCTTAAGATTTGTGTGGAATCAGAAAAGACCCAGAATAGCCAGAGGAATAGTGAAAAAGAAAAACAGAGCCGGAAGCATCACAATGCTGGATTTCAAGTTGTACTACAAACCTGTGATCATCAAGACAGTATGGTACTGGCACAAAAACAGACTCATAGATCATGGAACAGCATAGAGAGCACAGAAATGGGCCCTCAACTCTATGGTCAACTAATATTTGACAAAGTAGGAAAGACTATCCACTGGAAAAAGGACTGTCTCTTCAATAAATGGTGCTGGGAAAATTGGACAGTCATGTGCAAAAGAATGAAACTAGACCATTCTCTTATACCATACACAAACTCAAATGGATGAAAGATCTAAATGTGAGACAGGAACCTATCAAAATTGTAGAGGAGATATGCTATATGTTGGCACATTTAACTCCAATAAAAAAAATATACAAAAAAAAAAGAATTTATACAATACCACCAAAAACCCCACAAACAATTCAATTAGAAAATAGACAGAGAAACTCAATACAGGAAAAATGGACAAAGGAACTTCATTTTCCGAAAAGGACATAGAGGTGACAAACAGACACATAAAAAGATGCTCAACATTTCTAATCATCAGGGAAATGCAAGTGAATACTACAGTGAGATGTCTCCTTACACCTGTCAGGTTGGCTAGTACCAAAAGACAATAAATATCAAGTGTTGGTGAGGATGTGGAGTAAAGATACCCTTGTGCACTGTTGGTAAGAATTCAATTTGGTGCAACCACTGTGAAAAACAGTATGGGAGGTTCCCTCAAACAACTAAAAATAGAAATACAAAATCATCCAGGAATTCCAATATTGAATATTGAATATCTACCCAAAGAAAGTAAAAATGTGAATTCAAAATGATATATTCACCACTATGTTTAGTGCAGCACCATTTGCAACACTCAAGATGTGGAACCACCCAAGTGACCATCTATAAATGAAAGGATTAAAAAGATGTGATGTATATATACAATATGATGTTTTCAGCTATAAAAAAATGGGATCTTGCTGTCTAGGTCTTGTTTGGACCTAGAGGGTATTATGCTAAGTGAAATAAGTCAAAGACAAATATCATAGGATTTCACTTATATGTGGAATCTAAAAAACAAAACAAAACAGACTCTTAAATATGAAGAACAAATTGCTACTTGCCAGAGGGGAGGTGGATGGATGGGTAAGGGTGAAACAGATATAGATTAAGGAGTACAAACTTCCAATTATAAAATAAATGAGTCATAGAGATGAAAATTACAGCATAGGGAATGTAGTTAATAATATTATAACATTGTATGGTCATAGATGGTGACTACACATCATGGTATGCATTATGTAATGTATAGAATTGTTGAATCAATATGTCGTTTATCTGAAAGTAATATAAAGTTGTTGGTCAGTTATACTTCAATAAGAAAATTACTTTTGGGCAGCCCCGATGGCCCAGCGGTTTGGTGCCGCTTTCGGCCCGGGGTGTGACCCTGGAGACGCTGGGATTGAGTCCTACGTCGGGCTCCCTGCATGGAGCCTGCTTCTCCCTCTGCCTGTCTCTGCCTCCTGCCTCTCTCTCGTTCTGTGTCTGTCATGAATAAATAAATAAAATCTTAAAAAAAAAGAAAATTACTTTTAACTCTAATATAAAGATTAAGAGATAAAACTTTGTTAATGGATACCCACTATAAAAAACAATAACTACAAACAAACCCAACAAACCAAACTCCGACTATAATAATGCAAAGTATAGAGTAAGAAATAAAAATTGTAGAATTTTTATTGTGATCAAAGTCAAGTTGTTATCAACTTAAAATAGGTTATAACTAGAAGATACTATATATAAGATTTGAGTTAACCACAAAGAAAAAAGATAATAAATATTAAAAATAAAAATAATCAAATCGCTACAAAAATTTATCAAATAACAACAGAAAAATACAGCAAGAGAGGAAGAGAATGATAAAACATTCTCTGGTTTTGCTTGCAAAACCAACAATAAAATGATAATAAGTCCTCACCTATCAAGGATTACTTTAAATGTAAATGCATTAAACTTATGTACCAGTTGAAAAGGACAGAATGGCCAAATGGAAAATAAAAAACAAGATTCAGCAATATGCTCCCTATGTGAGACTCAATTTAGATTAGAGACACACATAGACTGAAAATAAGGGCATAAAAAAAATACATTTCATGCAACTGGTAACCAAAGAAAGCAGGGATGGCTCTTATATTAGGCAAAATATACTTTAAATCTAAAACTGTCTCTCGAGACCAAAAAATACCTTTTTCTAATGTTAAGAGGACCAATTCAACAGGAAGATATAACATTTTTTTGAGATTTAAAAAAAGATTTTATTTATGTATTCATGAAAGACACAGAAAGAGGCAGAGGGAGAAGCAAACTCTCTGTGGGGAGGCTGATGTGGGACTCGATCCTGGGATTCTGATATCATGCCCTGAGCAGATGAAGACAGATGCTCAACCACTGAGCCACCCAGGTGTCCCATAACAATTTTAAATATATAAGCACACAACATTAGAAAAAGCAACATAACTATATACAGCAACTAAATATATATAAAACAGATATTGACTAATCTGAAGGGAAATATTGATAGCAATATAATAATAGAAGGGGGGTTCAATATCCCACTTACAATAATGGCTGGAACAACCAGACAAAAAAATTCTATAATGAATCAATTGATCTGAACAACACTATAGACTAAATGGATCTAACAGACATATATAGAACTTTCTAACCAATAGAAGAATACACATTCTTCCCAAGCATATATGGAATATTTACCAGGATAGGTCACATGTTAGGTCATGAAATAAATCTTAACAAACTTTTAAAAAAGATTGAAATCATTCCAAGTATCTTTTCCAAATACAATGAAAAGAGGACAGAAATCAAAAACAGTAAGAAAATTGGAAAATTCATAAATAAATGAAAATTAAACAGTACATTCTGCAACAACCATTGGGTCAAAGAGGAAATCAAAAGAGAATTTTAAACTATCTCAAAACAAAAGAAAATGAAAACATAACACACTAAAACTTATAAGATGCAGCAAAGCATTACTAAGAGGGAAGCATATAGTGATAAATGCCTAAACTAAAAAGAAGGACTCAAATAAACAATCTACCTATACACTTCAAGAAACGAGAAAAACAAAGCAGGCCCTTAGTTTAAAAAAAAATAAACTAATAAAGAATTGAGTAGGAATAACTAAAATTGAGGAAAAACAGAACTAAGTTAATTTTTTGAAAAAAATGACAAACTCTTAGACAAAAGAAAAGGAAATTTATATAATTATAATCAGAAATGAGAAGAGACATTGCAATGGATGTCTCAAAAGGAAAAGAATCATAAAGGATTATTATAAGCAATCATACACCAAGAATTTGGAAAACCTAGAAGAAATGGATAAATTCCTAGAAACTCACAACCTACCAAAACTAACTCAGGAAGAAAGAGAAAGTTTTAACAGATCGATATCAAATAAAAAGATTGAATCAGAAACTTCCCAACAAAGAAAAGCCCAGAACTACATGGCTTCACAAGTGAATTCTACCAAAAGTTCAAAGAAGGACTAATACCAATTCTTCTTTCATTCTTCCAAAATATACAAAAAGAGAAAACACTTCTAAACTCATCTTATGAGGCCAGCATCACCCTAATACTAAAACCAGACAGAGACATTACAAGAAAAGAAACAAGCTATTATCCCAAATGAACACAGATATAAAAATACTCAATAAGATGCAAGAAAACTGAATTCAACAATACAATAAAAGGATCATACACCATGACCAAGACAGATTTATTGCTGAGATGTTAGAATCGTTCAACACACATAAATCAATCAACATAATATACCACATTAACAAAATAAAAGGAAAAAATTGCCATATGACCATTATAGTACCATTTTACAAAGTTCAATATCCATTAATGATTAAAACTCTCAACAAATAAAACATGTTTAGAGGGAATTTATCTCAACACAATAAAATCCATATCTGATGAACCCACATCTAGCATCATCATGGAAAAAAGACGGAATGCTTTCTCTTAAAGATTGAGTACAAGATGAAGACACTCACTCTCACCACTTTTTTTCAACATAGTACTCGAAGTCCTAACCAGAGCAATTAGAAAAGGAAATGAAATGAAAGTCATCCAAATTTGAAAAGAAGAGGTAAAATGATTATACACATAGAAAACTATGAAGACTTGGGCAGCCCGGGTGACTCAGTGGCTTAGCGCTGCCTTCAGCCTAGGGTATGATCCTGGAGACCCTAGATCGAGTCCCATGTCAGGCTCATTGCATGGAATGGAGCCTGCTTCTCCCTCTGCCTGTGTCTGTGCCCCCTCTCTCTCTGCATCTCTCATGAATAAATAAATAAAATCTTAAAAAAAAAGAAAACTATGAAGACTCAATTACAATAAAAACTATTAGAACTAATCAATGAATTCAGTAAAGTTGTAGGATATAAAATCCACAGGCAAAAACCAATCACATTTCTATACACAAACAATGACTTCTCCCAAAAGAAAATTAAGAAAATAACTTCATTCACAGTAGCAATAAAAAGAATAAAATACTTTGGGATAAACTTAACCAAAAGGTGAAAGACATGCAAAAATTATAAAACACTGATGAAGGAAATTAAAGATGACAAATGGTTAATGATAAATGGAAAGGCACCCTGTGTTTATGAAGGATTAATATTGTATAGATGTCCATACTACCCAAAATGATCTATAGATTCCATGAAATCCCTATCAAAATACCAATAACTTTCTTCACAGGTACACAAAGCTATTATGAGCAAGAAGAACAAAGCTAGAAGCATAACACTTCTGATTTTGTAATATATCTCAAAGTTACAGTAATGAGAACAGTACAGTACTGGCATAAAGACAGATATGTAGACCAATGGAACCAAATGAAGAGCCCAGAAATAAATTTATGCATCTATAGTCAACTGATCTTTGACAAGTGTGCCAAAATTCACAATGGGGAAAGGACAGTTTGTTCAATTAAGGGTATCAAGAAAACTGGGTATCCACATGCAGAATGAAATTGGACACTCATTTTACACCATATGCAAAAATAACTTAAAATGATGTAAAGAATTACAGAAGACCTTAAAGCATAAAACTACTAGAAAACATAGGAGAAAAACTTCTTCATATTAGGATAAGCAACTATTGTGGGTTTCTTGGATATACCAAAAGCACAGGCAACAAAAGCAAAAATAGATAAATGGGATTGGGACTTCATTAAACTAAGAAGCTTCTGTACAGCAAAGTAAACAATCAAAACAGCACGAAAAAAACAACCCATAGAATGGTAGAAAATATTCATAAACCATGTAGCTGATAAAGGGTTAATATGCAAAGTATGTAAGGAACTCATACAACTCAATAGTCAAAACCAAATAATCCAATTGAAAATGGGCAAAGAACATGAGTAGACCTCTCAAAAGAAGACAAATGGCTAACAGGAATGTTAAAAGGGAAAATGCAAATCAGAACCACAAAAAGGTATCACTTCACACCTGTCAGAATGTCTATTATATAACAATTGTTGCTGCAAATATAAAGAAGAGGGAACCCTTACATATTGTTGGTAGGATTGTGTAGTCATTATGGAAAACAGGATGGAAATTTCTCAAAAAAAAAAATTAAAAATAGAACTAGGAGCCCATAGCTGCAGCAACTTCTTGCTAGATATGTCTCCAAAGGCAAGGGAAACAAAGGCAAAAACTATTGGGACTTCATCAAGATAAAAAGCTTTTGCAGAGCAAAGGAAACAATCAACAACACCAAAAGACAACCGGCAGAATGGAAGAAGTTATTTGCAAATGTCTTATCAGATAAAGGGCTATAAAGAACTATAAAGAGATCTATAAAGAACTTATCAAATTCAAAACCCGAAGAACAAATAATCCAATCAAGACATGGGCAGAAGACATGAACAGACATTTCTCCAAATAAGACATACAAATGACCAACAGACACATGAAAAAATGCTCAACATCACTCGGCATCAGGGAAATATAAATCAAAACTACAATGAGAGGGATCCCTGGGTGGCGCAGCGGTTTGGCGCCTGCCTTTGGCCTGGGGCCCGATCCTGGAGACCCGGGATCGATTCCCACGTCGGGCTCCCTGCATGGAGCCTGCTTCTCCCTCTGCCTATGTCTCTGCCTCTCTGTCTCTCTCTGTGTGACTATCATGAATAAATAAAATCTTAAAAAAAAAGAAAAGAAAAGAAAAGAAAAAAAACTGCAATGAGATGCTACCTCACACTTGTCAGATGGCAAAAATTAACAAGTCAGGAAACAGCCAATGTTTGGTGAGGATGTGGAGAAAAGGAAATCTTATACTGTTGGTGGGAATGCCAGCTGGTGCAGCCACTCTAGAAAGCAGTGTGGAGGTTCATGAAAAAGCTAAAAATAGAGCTACTCTATAACCCTGCAATAGCACTACTAGGTATTTACCCTAAAGATATAGATGTAGTGAAACAATGGGACACCTGCACCCCAATGTTCATAGCAGCAATATCCACAGTAGCCAAACTGTGGAAGGAGCCATGATGTCCTTTGACAGAAGAATGGATAAAGAAGATGTGATATATATAATGGAATATTACTCAGCCATCAAAAATTAAATCTTACCATTTGCAACAATATGGATGGAGCTAGTTAGCTAGTGTTATGCTAAGTGAAATAAGTCAATCAGACAGAGCCAATTATCATATGATCTCACTCAATCGTGGAATTTAGGAAACAAAACAGAGAATCACAGGGGAAGAGAGGAAAAAATAAAACAAGATGAAATCAGAGAAGGAGACAAACCATAAAAGACTCTTAATCATAGGAAACAAACTAAGGTTTGCTGGAGGGAAGGAGAATGGGGGGATTAATTGGGTGATGGGCATTAAGGAGGGCATATGATGTCATGACCACTGGGTATTATATGATGAATTACTAAACTCTGTGTCTAAAACTAATAATACATTATATGTTAATTGAATTAAATTTTAAAAATTTAAAAAAAATTATGCCATTTGTGACAACATGATAAACCCAATGACATTATGCTAAGTGAAATAATCCAAAAGCAAAATAAATATTGCATTATCTTTCTTATATATGGAATCTAAAATAGTTGAACTCAAAGAAGTAGGGTAGAAAAGTGGTTTCCAGGACCTGAGAGGAGGTAGAAATGGGGAGATGTTGATCAAAGGGTACAAAGTTTCATTTGTGCAAGATGAATAAGTTCTGGAGATCTAATATATACAATGTGACTATAGTTAGGAATACTGTATTGCATACTAGAGATTTTTCTAAGAGGGTAGATCTTAGGTGTTCTTACTGCAAGAAAAAGAAAACTATGTGAGGTGTTGAATATGAAATTAGTTGAATATAAACTTATTCTGATTATTATTTCACTATGTAAATGTATATTAAATCAAGTTATACACTTTGAATGTATATAATTTATATTTGTCAATTATATCTCAATAAAGGTGTTGAGGGGAGAAAGCTCTAGGTACAAATGGCTTCACTTCTGAGTTGTATTAAACATTTAAGGAATAATACTAGTGATACACAAGCTCTTTCAGAAAATTGAAAAGAGAGAATATGTCCCAATTCATCTACAAGACCATAAGCATGTTGATTAAAACCAGATAAAGACAATATGAGAAAAGGATCAATATCCTTTGTAAACACAAATGCAAAATTCTAAATAAAATTTTAGAAAATAAAGCCTTACAAAATGCAAAAAGGATAATATCTCATAATTTGTTGGGGTTTCCCAGGAATGCAAGGGTGTTTTAACATTTCAAAATTAGTTGGTATATTCCACTATTCATTATATTAAAGGACTAAAAGGAAAATCTGTATGATTTTTTTCAATAAATGCAGAAAAAAGCATTGATAAAATCCACCATCCATTCTTTATAAAAACAATCAGCAAACAAGGAAGAGAACTCTTCCTCAAGTCAATAAAGTGTGTATACAAAAAATTTACTCCTAATGGTGAAAGAATGAATGTTTACTCCCCAAGACAATGATGTCTGCTATCATTGGCTCTATTCAACATTGTATTAGAGGTTCAAACTAGTATAGAAAGGTAAGTAAAAGAAATGGAAGGTATCCAGATTGGAAGAGAAGAGTAAAACTCTTCTTATTCAGAGATAACATGATCATTGATGTAAAAAGACCCATGAAATTTATCAAAATATTACTACAATTCATAAGCAAATTTAGCAATGTTGCAGTTCAGAAATCAATATATAAAAATAAACTTTATTTCTATATACAGTTACCCAACAATTGAAAATTATAATTAAAAAAATATAAATAGGGCACCTTGGTAGCTCAGTGGTTGACTATCTGCCTTTAGTTCAGATCATGATGCTGGGGTCCTGGATTTGAGTCCTACATCAGGCTCCCCACAGGGGGCCTGCTTCTCCCTCTGCCCATGTCTCTGCCTCTCTGTGTGTCTCTCATGAATAAATAAATAAAATCTTTAAAAATAAAAATAATATAAATAGTAAAAAAAATATAATATGCTTGGAAATGACTTTTACAAAAGATTTGCAAGATTAAAAGCATAAAGCTTTGCTGAGACAAGTTAGAGACCTAAGCAAATGGAGATTTACCATATTCATGAGTAAGAATACTCAATTTTATTTCCAAATTATAAAAAAACAGGACTTTTTCATCTCAGTCTACTTGAATATTTTATTCTGCCTTATTTACAGTCTCTGTTTTATTACTTGCTATAGCTGGAGATATTTATATATATATGCATATCTTGCATATATAGGGGCTCAATAAATATTTGAATGAATGAATAAATGTAGTGACCTACTTGCTGAAGTTTGGGTAATAATTACAATGAAAGAAATTCATTAGATGACCTCAGTGGCATTTTATACAATTGATGATTCACTCCTTTAATAAAAATGGCTCTGATTCTGCTTTTTGTTTATTCTTATTTTTAGGTTTCAACTATAAATGGAATCATAGGCTATCTCTATCTGATATTCTCAGTCTGACTTATTTCACTTAGCATATTACCCTCTAAGAGCTCCCTATTTCTTTTAGGATGAAGTTTAAGCTCCAACTCAACTTACCTCTGTTGACTTATTGTTCTCCACTGCTGCTTCCTGACCTTTCACTCTTAACTTGATGGGTGCTTCAAAATCTCCATGTAGCTCCTCTCTTTCTTTGCTCAAGTTCTTTTCTTAGGGAGATAATTCTTCCTCTTTTTTCAGTTGACCAACACCTACATATCTGTCACTATTCAGCTAACTTTTGATTTCCTCATGAAATCATTCTTGATTCCCCAAACCTAGGTTAGAGACTTTTCCATAGTATCCTGTACTCTCCATAAGGTCACTCTTCTCACCCAATTGTACCCATCATATTATTTCTCTTCTTAATTGAAATAAATATTTATGAGGTTGAGGACTATATCTACCATATTCACAATTTATATTCCCAGAAGAGTGACTGCAGGAGAGTAGGAGCTCATAAAAGTCATTTGAATGAGTGAACAAGTTAACAAAGAGTCTATAACTCTTTGTTAACACCCATCTACGTGCCAGAATTGGCTCTTAGTTCCAAAACAACAGACAAACAAACACATCTATATAAGCAAGAGTGGAGAAGAAAGAGCTTAACAACAGCATATGGACAGAGTTTGGGCGTATGACAGGAGGCTAAGGATGAGTCAATAGCTCGAGCTTCACTGATAGTTGCACAACTTTTGCATTGTGATCACTTCAACACTGGGCTTTGACTGTAATAGAGATAAACTGGAGACAGTCACTTGAAGTGACGAGAAAGATGGCACTTGAAACTATGTGAAGGAATCAAAACATGTTTCCTCAAAATATGGCAATCTGGTATATTGATTATTTTGAGCTGAGGTAATTGGGAAATAGTAATGCAGAAATGGCTCTCTGACCTCCTCCCTTCCCCCAAAAGCAGGCCATAAATTTCCCATAAGAAATTTCTGATTTAGGGGATCCCTGGGTGGCGCAGTGGTTTGGCGCCTGCCTTTGGCCCAGGGCGCGATCCTGGAGACCTGGGATCGAATCCCACATCGGGCTCCCGGTGCATGGAGCCTGCTTCTCCCTCTGCCTGTGTCTCTGCCTCTCTCTCTCTCTCTCTCTGTGACTATCATAAATAAATAAAAATTTAAAAAAAAAAAAAAGAAATTTCTGATTCAGAAAGAAAACATTCTTATCACCAGAGATGGGAAGTCAACACCAAGATGAGTCTACAAACAAAACTTATTAAAGTAACCCTTATCTTTTATTAGTTTCTTCCATGTATTTCCTAATCACATTCTCACAGTTTACCACAAGTATCCCAAAAACCATTTTCCCTTGTCTTGTCATGTCTTCATAATTAATCACTCTGTTAAAATGGTATATAAGCCCCCAAGTATAACTGCTCCAGTCCTAACTGCTTCCATTTCTTTCCAAGAAACCCCTATGCTACATAAAAAATTAACATATAAATTTTCTATACTTCTCCTCCTTTCAATATATCTTTTGTTAGTATAATTCACAAGCCCCAAGGATAGTACATAAGAAAGTAGAGGAAGAGTCTTTCTAACTCTACACATGTGAACTGAGGAGCTCTTATAAGCTCAGCATAGACATGAACATCACCTTCAAATGGATGATTCCTTCTGAGTTTCTACAGTTGGATACTTTGGTGTCTTAACTTAAAATACAGAATACCTAAGAGAGTGATAGAAAACAGCATACCTCAAATATATTTGCTGATTGATCAAGGACTTTAGCAACTGACAGAGGCTTCTTTTTTAACCAGGGCCTGAGTGATTTTCTTATTCCTGTTAATGTCATATAGTTTGGATATAATTAATTACTGATTTTCAATTTTCCTCAATTGGACTCCTATGGTGGAACAGTGAAAAGGATTTTTCCATCTTGAGAATTTTGTCTTCTCTATTTTCCTTTGGGAAAGTAGATTAGGTATAAGGTACTTAATTACCTTCCAGACTCTCTACATAGGTGTGAGACTCCCAGTTTATGATCCTTGATAGTTATAAACCAGCTTATGTAAAGCTGCTTGAAGAGGCTCCTATGGCCTATTTCTTCTTTCTTTTCTTTTTAAAGTTTTCTGAGTGCCTCTAAGATTCAATGTTTGCATGCACAATGGGTATTGAAGGGATCCAGAATATGCCACCCCAAAATATGCCACTTTGGCACAAGAGTATTTTGAGTTGAAGGCAATTGAAACTAATAGATACAAGAAGAGTTTTCTGCCATCCCCTTATGTACTTGAACACAAGGCATACATTTCCTTTGAGGACATTGTCCCCCCCAAAAAAAAACTCTTAGGAAGATAGAACTCATTACCAGAGACGGAGAGTTCACATCCAGATAAATTTGCATAAACAGACTTTACTAAAATATCTTCTCTTCCATGTGTTCTTCTACTATTTCCTCATCACCTCCTCATGATTTATCATTGCTTAAGCCCAAATTCCCTTTCCTTTGTTAAAATGGTATATGTGCACCTGAGCCTAATCACTTCTTTGAGCTTCACTTCTTTTCTATGAATTCCTGTGCAGATAAATATTGAAAACTGTGTGTTTTGCCTCCTGTTAATCTGTCCTTTATTAGTTTAATTCACATACCTAAACCTAAGAAGGTAGAAGAAAAGCTTTTCCTCCTTGACAGTATGTTCAATCCTATAACTGTGCTGAGTGTGAAATAGTATACTCAAACCATGATCTCAGTCCTTAGGGTAAATTAAATGAGATACCAGATGGTAGTAAAATACTGCATTGAGTAAATGCTCCATAATAGTCAAGTGTGAATTTAAAAAAACAAAAACAAAACCAAAACTATTTTACCTAAAGGCTTCATTACTGAACACTGGCTCTAAATATAGTCTAGTTTTCTATAAGTATAGGCATTGCTAATGAAACCAATATTCTCACTCCTTAATCCAGGTGCTCCCATTTTACCCCAAACACTTTACAGTTCTTGGTTATTCTCTAGAGAAGAAAGGATCACAAAAAACAGCCCCAGTGTAACTCATGATCTCATTCACAGAGCATTTTGAGATGAGTGGACTGTCACATCTAACGCACAGCGGATCTGGAGGTGGACACCCTTACTCAACACGGTTTACAAGAAAGTGGACAATACATTTACTCCCTGTGAAAACATACTCCATGATGTAAGACCACAAAAGCCAGACCGATCAGCGTGATTCTGTGGACCCCTGACTGGATGATTGACAGACTGTTCTGAAAAGAGTTTTTTTCCTAAAGGGTTTCAGGGGTTCCTCATATCATTTAGAACAATTAAGGTCACCTGATAAGAATATAGAGCATTGACATTGAAACTACTTGAATGTTGTACATTCAATATTAATAATGGCAAAATTCACAGAATTTGTCATCATGTGCAAAATTGCTGTCATGGATTCTCAATGTTATAAGACACAATTCCATAGTTTTTGCCATTCTAGCAATCAATATTTGTTGAGAACTTACTGTGTCCATGGTATGGTGCTAAGAGTTCATATAATCTTATTTATCATAACAACCACATGGGATTAAAAAACTTAATTTTTCCCATTTCCCAAGTAAAGATGAAAACTGAAAACCACTAACATTTACTGAACACTAAGTAGGCACAATTCTAAGGGCTTTAAGAGCCTTGGTGCAACTAAAGTCTTTAAGCAAAATAATCTAAAATTTGAAAATAAGGCAAAAAGACCACTCCAGGACTTTTCAAAGTCTACATAGTAATGGCTAACCTATCTAGAAGGTCCTAGAATTCTCAAGAGGAGGTAATTTTGACTTACCATTTACTATTGTTCAGGTGCCAGGCTCTGTGTATATGTGATTTTTAGCTGTTAGAAAATTGACATGTTACTAATAATTTTTGCCATCTAGAAAAGATGACCCCCCAAATCATGGTTCTTTTACTTGTAAGACATTAACCAGTTTTGTATCAAATGTTGCAATCTTAATGTAGCATTCTTTCTCTTTTCTAGTGAGCATATATATGTTTCCTTTATCCTTCTTCAAACCAGTTTTGTGATTCTCCTGGTTCCATCATTAACAGGCAAAAAAAATCTTTGATACAATGCTTACCATATATATGCATGAAATTATATTAACCTTTTGAAAATTACTTTGACAATAATCCTAATGTTCTATGAAGCAGTTGCTAGAGTCATTATCCCTGGATAAAAGTTGAGGAGACTGAAACATAGAGAAGTTAATTACTTACTGAAGGACAGACACCATGATGCAAACCTAGGCAGTATGATATTATAGTTTACACATGTAACTTCTGAATTTTCTTTTAAGAAGGCTGAGACATTTGAAGGGTTAAATAACTTCCCTACTGAGATCCTCCTCTAGGAAGTGTAAGAACTTGATTATTCTGGCTCTGACCCCATGTGCTTACCACCTATGTTTTGCTATATATCCTGTGTAGACATTGCACAGTTGAAAGGAAAGAATTCATAAGTAGGATGGAGGGGATTTCAGTAAAAATATTCTCACCCTTTTTATTAACTCCATCAGGGTTACATCACAAGAAACAAAAACCAAAATAAGACAATGAAACAAAAGGACAGTCCAGACACCATAAAAATGACAAAGGATTTTTCTCTTCTACATCAGCACTTTTTCCTTTGCCAAGTCAACAAATGAGCTTGCTAATTGCCAAAGCTCCAAACTCTTAGTTTTGCATTCATTCTGATTTGCACTTCAATGCCATTAGGAAAGATTGCCGAAAAAGAGTTTAGAGGATGAGTCCACTGCTGGTACATATGCCAGTGAGAAAGCCAAGTTTACTACCTACCAAGGGAACCAGTGTGAGAAGTAACCTACTGACATTTACCAAATAGAGATTTCTAATGGATAGGAAAGAAACATATGCCTTTTTAAAATAGTTTTGCAAGCACTTGAATGTTGAGGTTCTTTGAGAAGACAGTGGAGTAGAATCCTTCCACTCTCTACATGTTTTTTCCATTCTCTATCTGACCTGAGAAAGAATATATCTTAAACCAGAGGTTGCTAATACAAACTCACACAGGAGGGTAACTAGAGTGAGGGAATAGGTGGGAACTGTGGCCTTGTTCTGACCAAATGGGACAGTCATTGCTTCATTAAACTGATTGTTGCCACATGTTGACATAGAACCAATGTGACCACATGACTGATTTTTAAAAAACCCAAATTTCAGATTTTAATGTGAGAAGTCCTGCTCATAAATGTTGGCAATTATTTCCATTTTTTAACACTGTGCCAACTAAGGAAACATATCCAAAGTCCAAATTTGGCCCAGAGGCCATTGGACAACTCTTGTTTTAAATAAACCTATTATGGGAAAGTCTAGATTTATGCAGATGTTAAAAAGGGGACATGATTATTGTTTAAAAAGATCTATTACAGGTTTCTTTAGGGAACAAGTTCTTCTCTGTATTTAAAATATGACTAGGTTCAGGGAAACTTAATTTTAGACTCATTTTGAGTGATACATCAATAATGCAAAATATCTTATTTGCAGAGACTACCAAGTCTTGCTTGGTCCAATCCTTGTTCTTTGAATTCAGAACATTTCTAATTAAACTTAACACTTCATTCATTCGACAGATATATTTTAAGATGGCCATTAGGTGACAAATTTTCAAGGTGCTAAAAAATACCAGGGTAAATAAGATTTGGTCCGGAAGAGTTTGGTTTATAGGAGGGTAATATATATAGTGGAAAGGAGGTGGATGTCTTTGGAATTGACAAACTCGAGTCTTGAATCACATAATTATTAACTCTTTTACCTGTTACTGGCTTTAATAACCATTCTCAGTTTGTTATCTCATCTGTAAGATGAGAGAAAGAATTCCACCATTCTAAGATTTCATTAGATATATGTGATATATCTACTATAAGGGGGATTTAGTTTCCCTAAAAAAAAAAAAAAAAAAAAGCAAATACTTCAGGAAGAGGAGAAGTCTTCTGGACATTCAAATAACAAATATCCAGCACTTGTTTGATCTCAAATTATTGTATTCCATGTTGATAAGTTGAACCCAGATTTTCTGCTGTTAGCTAGTGTAATTCTCCACCTAACGCACCTTCTGGAACCCCTTTCTTCTCTTATGTTCCTTGCTTACTCAGGGAGGCTCTACTTCATAAGTCTACCAATCCTTAATCATACAAGGTCTCTACCCTATATGTGCATCTAATATTATCCAGCATTGGAATAATTACCAAATACTTTCTCACAATTTTCCAACTTGTTGGTTATAGCACCTCCAAACGGGGCAGAATAAGTATTACCATCCCATTAAATAATGATAAAATAATTCCAAATCGGATCATGTAATTCAATTCAGATATAAGCCTACTATATAATTTGTATGTTGAATCATTATATGCTGAAGCTGACTTGCTTTTACCACTAGACTCAAGTCTCTTTAAGGACAAGAATCTCCTTGGCTTTAAACCTTGTTCCCATGAGCACTGAGCATAGAACCAGATCAGATGTGCAGTAAGATGACCTGGGTAGTCAATAGAAGATCCCACAGATATTTCTTTCATCTCAAAAACAATTCTAATCTGTAGGTTCAGAATGCAGGAGCTATCCCCACATGAAGCTCCATAAATCCAGAACTCCATGAGCCCATGACAGTGATATTATGCTGCCCATCACAATTTCTAACCTATGCATAGACAAAGCATACCATGGGATATCACTCCCAGTCAATTGTAACAGTTTATTGAGGTATAATTAACATACTGTTAACTATATGCCTTTACATTGCACAATTTGATGTTTCAACATTTTAAACACTATCACTCCTTCAAGCCATCACTACCAACCAGATAGTGAACTTAGATTTCACTCCCAAAAGTTTCTTCCTGCCCCTTTATGATCTCTCCCTCATGTCCTTTTCCCCATCTTTATCCCCAAGAAACCATGAATCTGCTCTGTCACTATATATTAGTTCACATTTTGTAGAATTTTACACAAAAGGAATTACACAGTGTGTATTCCTTTTTTCCTGGCCCCTATAGCTCAGCATGGTTATTTGGAGGTTCATCTATATTGCTAAGTGTATTAGTAGTTCATTCCTTTTTATTGCTGGGTAGCATTCCATTGTACAGCCATGCTACCGTGGGTTCATCCCTTCACCTGTTGATGGACATTTGAGTTGTTTCACTTTGGGGATATTGTAAGTTAATCATATACGTACAGTGAATTAGTGGTAGTATGGACATGTTTTAATTTCCAGGGCAAATACCTAGGAGTAGAATATCAGGATCATATGGTAGGTATATGTTTAACTTTTTCAGAAGCTGTATATTGTTTTCAAAGTGATTATACCATTCTATGTTCCCACCAGCAGTATACCAGAGTTCCAGTTCCTCATCTTTACCAGTACGTGGTATGCTCAGTCTTTTTCTGAGTCTTTTAGCCATGCTAAAATGCATGTGGTGGCATTTCATTTGTTTTAATGTGCACTTTCCTAATGACTAATGATGTTGAACATCTTTTCATGGGCTGAAGTGCCAGCTGTTTGTCTTTTTTGGTGAAGTATCTATGCAAATACTTTGCTTTTTTTTTGTATTTGATTTTTTTTAATTATCCTGAGAATTCTTTACATATTATAAGTATGAATCCTTTATCAGATATATGCTTTGCAAATATATTTTCCCAATGTGTGACTTTTTTATTGCCTAACAGTGTCTTTCAAAGAGCACTTTAAAAAAATTTTTGGTGAAGTTCAATTCATTGCTCTTTTGTGGGTCACGCTTTTGGATGCCAGATATTTTGAACTTTTAGAAATATTTAAGTTAAAGTAGCAAACTTGGGATAATGTGAAGGGGGAAATAAGAGAGGGGGAAGGATTTACTAAAATTAACCAGTGATTCGGCTGTAGCTAGCAAACCTGTTCTAAAGGGATTATTATAATGCTTTTATTCTGTGGGTGACACACATAAACACACACAGCTATTTAAGCACTTTCCAGAGAATATAAAAATGTTTCTAAACATTTCTGGCTAGTGTTGTCATATCCAATTGGATTTATTATTATTATATTTAGTTGGCTCCTTGTTTTCTTGACACAGATATTCAAGAGCCTAGTTTGGATTCACAGCATTTATATCCAAAATATGGCCTTTTTGGTATACACAAAAGCATTCAGCCAAGATTGACTTAAATTCCATGTTGATGACCACAAATGATCCAAAGAAATCCATCTCAGGAACAGTGGGAGGTGTTAGGAGTAGGGTCTGTTGGTTTCCTGGAGTAGCAGGACAGATGCTCTGTTGCCCTTGTAGAATCAAGGAAGTTAGGTGGTATTGGCACATACCAGTCAGGAGCTATGTGCTGTGCCTGCACATGGGATCACTGGATGGCTTTTCACTGGACTCCTGACAACATGAACATCCAGCAGCAGGCCCCCCTTGGATGCACCCAAGTGCTTGGAAGATGCATGGGCTGCCTGTCTATATAATAATCCATCACCTGCCCTTCTCTGGAGACTGGAGGCAAACTCAAAAGCTGAGGGCACACTCAGTGTCTTGAAGAACCTTCTAGTACATTGCAGCTTCCTATGTAGGTTACAGCTGCAAATCAGCAATACCATCTGTGACCTGCTAGCAGCCTGCATAAAACTGCAGTCAGAGCACTCTCCAACTGTGATTTCCCAGCAGGCAGTTTGAGGCCTGGGATTTCCCCAAAGGTCATGCTGTGGCAGTCCAGTAGATAACTATTTACTCTTTAGCTTCTGAGACTTGTGGGGAAGATCCTTAGCACCCCTACAATTAAATACCACTGACCACTTTTCACCTTTAATGTGAGGGCCAAGAATAGTTTACTCCCCACAAAATCAAATGAGTTACATCCTAGCATCTTGTGATTTTCTTAGTGGTTAATGGGAGCTAACATTTTTTGAGTGCTTACTAAATACCAAATATTGTTAATCTTTATGTATATAAATTCATTCAATATATATAGGTAATATATTCCTTATTTAATAAATAATGAAAATGAGGCACAGACAAGTCAAGTTGATCTCAATAGGAACCTGGGTACTAAGGTTAAGTATTTGTACTGGTCCACTGTTTGAGACCCAGAACTAGGTTTGTTAAGTTAGAACATCTAGAAATCAAGATGAGAAACCTCTCAGCACATCATTTGAATCAGAGCTATGATCAAATTTGGACAGAGGGCCTCATTTTTCAAATTTGGTATGTATGAAACTCCAAGAGCAGGTACTTAGGAGCTAGAGGTGGCAACCCAGAGACACAGTGAGCAAAGGACAGGGTAGCATTCCACTTGGCTCCAATGTTAAGACATTACATTTGTTTAGCGCTTAAGTTACTCTTACTGCTCTTGATCTTCCTGAGAACCTGAGAAGACTCTGGTAGTTTAACCTCATTCTCCTGTTACATACACCCCACCAGACGGATGTTAATCCTTTGGGATAGTTTCTTTCCCCACCTCCTTTTTTTTTTTTTTTTTTTACACACTCGAAGTTTCTCTTAATGTCACTGAAACTAGCAAAGAGAAATTTGCTCCAAGTGCCACAAACTCCCCCAAGGAGAGTTTTGCTATGGTCAGTGTTTTATACTTACTGGACATCTTGTCCTGGCATATGGCTGTTAGCATAAATAGTTGGCTCCTTTGCCCATGGAGTTGCACCACTGACTTACTGACTTCAACCCAGAGGGAAGCAACTGAGACTTCTGTAAGACAGGCAGTGTTCTGCTAGATAAACATTTATGGATCAAATTCTGATGGTTGAAATGCTTTTCAACCTCTTAAAGTCATGTACTGTCAAGGCAAGTTTCAACATTTGCTACCCCTTCTCCAGATAGAGACAAGGATGTCAATTCCTTCCTAGTTGCCCTTAGTTTGACTCCTGGTTTTTCTTCTTTCTGAAAATAAATATAGATTTTATTATTTTTCAGGTATGTCAAGACCAACAGACCAGGAGACAATTGCCATTAAAAAGATAGTTTGTTCTTAATCTCGGGTGTGGGTTCAAGTCCCATGTTAGGTGTAGAGATTACTTAAAAATAAAATCTTAAAAAAAGATAGTTTGTTAATACTCATGAATCCCAAGAGGAGAGGGCAATTCAAACCATGGGTGCCACAAGGGGAAGCACCAAGGTCAGTCAAGAGGCAGATGTAGCAGGGAACACAAGAATAATAGCCTTTATTGTGATTTCTATGGGGGAAAAATGGGTGAAGTAAGGAAATCATGCTTAGCTTTGTCTAGTTTGAATAATTTCATTAGGCTTTGGAGCATCGGCTGTCCTTAGTTGTCTGGTACCTGGCCCTTGAGTGATTAAAGTGGGGAGGGGGGAGTGGGGGTGCTGTAGGTTGGGAATAATGGCCCAGAGTGTGAAAGACAGGTGGTTGGAGGTATATGGGCTCTGAACCGGCCTATTTGCATGTGAAAGCCATGCTTATAAGCCAGTCCCGGCTTATAAGCAAGTCTACTGTCTGTAAGAATTGGCTAAACCTGAGGGGCAGTCCCTCCAGGGTCAGAAAGGCCCCAAGATGTCAAAGCATGAAATACAGAAACTAGAAAATGTGGTTATTAAAGAAAGGAGTGGCTGGATTCTTTTCTTCCACCTCTCTCCAGGGTCCTGACTTCAGTGGCTCTTGTCAGACTGAAATGCTCTGAGTCATCCTGGGAGCACTCCATTTTCTCTGATTTGCATCTAAAAATTAAAATATCCAAATTCACCAGTGAATTTTGAACTCACACATCTCTGCATATGAGGTTGGTTTCCCTATATCAAACAATTTCATCCTTGAAAAAGGAACTTTAAGTCTCTAAACTCTTGAAAATAGGGTTATGGGTCCCTAGGTCATATATGAATAGCCAATTGGCTCAACCAACTGTGGGTCAACTGCTGAGAAATCAATCAAACCAAGAGCTGCCAGTCCATGTTTTAATAGTTACAAGAATGAGACTAAGGTCAGGTATTCCTCACAGCAGTAGTGGTAGTAGCAGTACTCAGTCTCAGCTTTGAAATAGAATCACCAAGGGAGCTTTTAAAATATACCAATATTTGGATGCTGCAGCAGCCCAATAAAATCGGAATCTTTGAAGGTGTGGCCTGGGTAGTAATATCTTTCAAAAGTTCTCTATGTGGTTCTAATATTCAGCCAGCATTGAAAAGCACTCTCCTATAATTAACTCCATTGTTAAACAACTTGACAATTGGTCATTATAATAGCTGTTTAATACTCAATGGATGATGTAGAATTAAAAATCTGGGTTAATATGAGACCATCCTGATTTAGAGTTCTTGCCCTTAAAGAAACTTGGTCTGAGGCACTCTATACTCCATGTCTGCTGCTTCCTGCTTCCAGGGACTCCCACATTGTCTGGCTTCCCCTATATGCTGCCTAGGTGGACTAACCAGACTGGACTGAAAGAATATCCAATTATTCCCTCCTGAACACAAAAGATTATTGGAAGCTCTGATAGATACTAAGAGGCATGTTTTCACTTCTAGTTGCCATCTGGTGGGAAAACTGGAGACCTACGCTCCAGTCATGACACATGTCTCAGATTCTGATGGAGTTCAAGTGCAGTGCCAGGAGGGAATTGAGGCATTTGACTTTGGGCCAGGATGCCTGTTCTTTGTGAGTTTTCCAGATCCTTAGCCAAGCTCTTTACACTCCAATTACTGAGAGAAGCAGCCGCAGAGCTATTCACCCAAATCAGTTCAGCTCTGCTGCAGTTCATGTCTCCATAGGTACTGGGGAAAGAAGCCAATGTTCCTCAAGAATCTTCTAGGTTTCCATAAAATCCTGGGAAAGGGAGGATAGTCTCCAAGGAAGTCCACACCTGGTTGTATCTTAGCAAACCTTTCTCCCAGAATCTTGTTTCAGAGAGCTCATCATAAAGAATGTGAAGCCTTATTTTGGCTGGATGCTCAGAGACTGTTTATGGCAAACCTCTCCTGACTACTGAAGCTTTCTTTTGTCTTGATTAAGTATCTTAAATGATTACTTTATTGGGGAAACAGAAGTATCCAGACACAATTTAAATGGGCTTTCTCAAAGTCACTGAAAGAGCATCTTCAGATTCGCTCACATAAGATGTCCCATGTATCAGTAAGCTATATCAATTATTATGGAGTCAAAAAATATATTTGAAAATCTGTAAAATAATAATGGTAGTAATAGTAATCCCTTAGCATATTGTGACTTATAAAGCATTTTTTTTTGCCATAGCATTGTTAACAACAGCTAAAGTTTAATGAGAGCTTAACTGAGCTTACTATGTACCAAATGCTGAGCCACTTAAATGCATTTTCACCTTTAATTTTCACAAAACCTTGTGCTATTGTCCCTATTTTTACAAAAGAAAGAAAGAAAGAGAAAGAAAGAAAGAAAGAAAGAAAGAAAGAAAGAAAGAAAGAGAAAGAAAGAAAGAAAGGAAAAAGAAATTGAAGAGAGGTTAATAACTTGCCAAAGAGTTCACACTGATTAATGATGGAACAGGCTCTCTAACATAAGTATATCCGACTCCACAGCTAGTACCACTCAAATGCCCATAGGGTGATATAAAAGAAAGAGATCAGGTGTAAAATAACACTCTTCTACTGGTCCCTTCTGCTGTTCCAGATTTCTAAATGCAGAAGAGCTCTTATCCTTGAATCTTTTTTCTACCTACCCTTACTTCCTAAGTGATGTCACCGAGTCCCATCCATATATCAAGGACTCACAAGTGTTTAGGTTGCTCCCTAGGGTCTCCCAAACATCCAGACCCATGTATCCAACACCTATTGTTCCTTTCCTTGGATGTCTAATAGGTATCTCAAGTTTAACATGTTCAAACTCAAACTCTTAAGTCTTCTCCCTGGAGCCAATCTTTCCTATCCCGGGGTTCCCTGTCCCAACAAATAACACCACCATTCACCCACGTGCTTATGCCAAAATCCTTGGAGTCATCCTTGCTGCCCCTTTTGTGTTCATACACCATAACCAATCTCGCAAATATCATAGTCTATTCCAAAGAATATTCAGGATCTCTCTATCCTACCTTCACTACTGTCATTATAGTTCAAGCCACCATCATTTCTGCCCTGGATCAAGGCACATTCCCTGTAACTGTCCTCCTTGTGCCCGCTTTGTCTTCAGATCAACTTATGCTGAGGGTAGACATCATTTGGATAAGAAACTATCAGCATCGGAGAGGACTGATTGCCAGTTTTACGTACTTCCTCCACCTGGCTTAAATACTGTCACCATGGCATTTCTCCCAAATGACCAAGACTATTGAGCTTTTGCTTGGGTCTCAAATCACTTCTCTGGCAACCTTGGTATGGAATCAGTACTCACCACAGGGAACTGAATTTTTCCCTCTGTACCAATTCCGTTTCCAACAATGGAATTCCTGTGCCTACTTTACCTTTTTCCAACTTCTATTCAGCAGGCCTCAGTGTGGATGACTGGGTTTATGTTTGTTCTGTGTTTTTATGTGTTATGGTCAGTCAAGGCCAGCCAAAGAGGGGACAGAGGAGAGGCTCAGGAAAACAAAGTTTATTATATTCTTAAGTCCCACAGAGAGGGTTACTGCATGTCTTGCTGGGTCACAGGGGAAGAGTCAGGCTTTGGTCAGGTGGCAGAAGACATGAGTGAGGGGACAACTTAGGTGACAGTCTTTACTGGGGTTTCTATAGGAAAGGTAAGATAAGACAGAGTAGACAGTTTCGGGTTGGCTAGTTTGAATAATTTTGGCAGGCAATAAACTATGAGGATAATTCCTAGTTGCCTGGTATCTGGCCCTAGGAAAATTAAGGTAGGGGAATATTACCTTCCTGGGGGAATGGGCCTAATGCTTCTCCCAGTCTGACCTTTGAGATCAGGCCCAGACTGACACTGAAACAGGCTTCTGCATGGTGCTGGGAGGCAAGGTAATCACTGTACTGATGATTTATAGAGGTCCTGTCTATTCCCTGAGTGTGGCATGCTCTATATAATAAGGAAATGTCAATCAACCCAGGGGATTGAGGCAGTCAGGTACTTTACCAACTCAGACCAAAGTGCTCAGATGGGCACAACTGAGTAGCCAAGGGAAACAAAAAACATGATATAAACTGAATAAATCCAACCTAGGATCAAGAACCAGACATTGATGATGTAAAGAACATCCTTAAGAAGTAACCTGATGAATTAGAATTTGCAGACCTCTGTCTTCAGGGCACTTGTGGCCTGCGGCTCTTAAGACACTTTGACAAGTAGGATTTACTCAGGGCAGTATCAGAGGCCCAGGTGGGCAAGAGTTTCTCCATGAGCCAGTGAAGTCTGCAGAGGATGGGTCACCTGGGACTGAGGACTCGCTCCACCAGATCTGAGGAATGAGCCAGCCTATCAGACAATGCTAGATTCAGAGCTCCGCCCCTCCACACCCAGCTCTGTGGCCCAGAACTTTTTTTTTTAAACAAGGGTTTAAGAAAGTTTATTCATGTACAACCTGTTCAAAACTCTTTGGTTGATTCCTCCAATTTACTCGGCCCAAAGCAGAAGCAATTGTACCTTGTGGCCCAGAACTTTTATAGAGCTTCACCAACCATCTCCACAGACACTTTCTCATCTGACCTTCTTAAATTGCAATAGGTTAGGTCAGGCTGCATATTATTTTCTTAGGGCTGCCATAGCAAGTTACTACAAATTGAGTGTCTCAAAACAACATGAATTTATTCTCTCAGTTCTGGAAGTCTGTAATCAAGGTGTTGTTGGCAAGGCTGGTTCCTTTTGGTGACTGCCAGGGAGAAGCTGTTCCTTGCTTTTCTTCTGACTCCTGGTGACTGCTGACAATCCCTGGCATTCCCTTGCTGATACATATATCACTCCAATCCCTGCCTCTGTCTTCATATGCCCTTTCTATCTGAATTTCTCCTATCCCCATTTCTATTTCTTATAGGACAACCACCACTGGATTTACGGCCCATCTTAATCCAATGTGATCTCAAGATCCTTACCTTAATTATATCCACCAAGACCATTATCCAAATAAAGGCACATTTCTTTTCCTTTTTTTTTTTAAAGGCACATTTCAAGCATGGACTCTAGCACTTGGTTAGATCCAAGTAGACATACATTTTGGAGCTCACTATTTAATTCACTATAGGCAGATAGTATTACTACCCATAGATGGGGACACTGAGGCTCCAAGAGGCTAAATTACTCAAGTGACAAAACTATTGATGAAAGTTCCAGAATCGGAAAAGAGAGGATGTGACATGCCATATCTCTGGGGACATTCTTAGGCACTAGGAGTACCATCTACTTGTTTGGTTCTAAATAGGTACCCAAATGTACTGGCTATTGCAATGTACTGGCTATTGATTGTAGATAAAGGAAATTTTTTTGACTAAAAATTAAGACGTAATAAATATCAAAACTAAATCAACTTTATATATATTTTAGTTGCCCAGTTGCTTTCAATAGGACTTCCTTTCCAATTTCTAGGTCATTTCTTTAAAGCTACCATCTCTGAGAACAAATCTACTTTCAGGTTATTTATATTTATATCGCATATATTTATCAGTTACCCATTATGTGCCAGGCACTGTTCTGGGAAGCACAGATATGAAGGTGTGTCAGATATAGCCCTTGTCTGCAGGATGTTCCCTGTCTGGTGATGAACACAGGTGTCAGACTATTGCAGTCCAAAACAAAGACATGGGGATAATGAAGGATGTTCCAAGTACCCAGGAAAGACGAAGCTTGGAGCCAGTTATTGTGCCTGAGGACCACAGGGAAGGATTCTGAAGATGAGCTTTTAGAGAAGAATAGTGTTATTCCCTATGCATCTCCCTGAGGAAACATCTGCAAGGGGAATTACAATAAGTAAATAGGGCTTTTTTTTAGGGGAGGAAGAACTAGTGTCTTTTAAGGTGTTGAAAAGGAAGCAGGAGCCATGATTTCTAGATCTGAATTTCGAGTTTTATTCTAAATCACAACAAACCACCAAATGAGCTTGAAGTTGAGTGAAGTGTGTCTGTAAATGAATTTGCATTTCTAGGTGCTTTTTGGTAAGGTCCAGAAGTCAAATGCTTAGTCTGATGGGACACGTGGCACTGGGGATGAAGGGGAGGCATCAACTAAAAAATTGTTTGTTGGTGCACATCCTCAGTTCTTGCCCTCTTTTGTGCTCCCACAGTGCTCCTAGCATAACATATTTTTTGTGTATCATGTTACACCGTATTTTGCTTTACAAGTCTGCTTCCATCATTAATCATGAATTTCCTGAGACTGCCTTATTCATCTTTGTTTCCCAGAACCTAACAGAGATGTACAATAAATACGTATTGATCGAATTCTTAATGAGGCAGAACCAACAAGAATTGGTGATCAATTAGATGTGGGGAGTGAGGAGGAAAAGAAGAGTCTAGAATGACTCCAAAGCCTTGCTTGTATGGCTGGGAAAGGTGGTTCCATTACTAGTACAGGAAAGATGGAGAAGTTTTGGCCAGCCTGGGCTTGTGGTTGCTATTGTTAGTTCTTCCAGGAAAGATAACTCATCAGACGGAGTTTGTCATAAATACTTCACAGATTTTGTTAGGTTGAATTGCCCGACAGAGGAAAACCTACCGTCAAATGGAAAACATCACTGGAGTGGGATTCAGAACTGAGGTCCATCACTGATCCTTTTCTGCCAGTCACTAACTCTGAGCTCAGGGAAGAGGTCCAGCCTCTATACCTGGACAGTCATGATTACAAAACCAAATGCTTAAAATGCCACCTCCTTCTGGAAGCCCTTCCTGACTTCCCAATTTGACATAATCTCCACCTCTTCCAATATTCATTGCCTTTTTTTCTGTTCCTACATCTCTCATGGTACTTTCATCAATCTCCACTTTTTGTTATATTTCAGGGTGTGCATGTCCTCTCTTCATTGATTAAAACTTCCAAGAGCCGGATTCACAGCAAATTCATTTACTAACAGTATGGAGCATGACACCATTTTTAATAATTTTACTAAAGAAATGAATGAAACCCATTAAAAGGTGGGGAAATGGATCTCCTAAGTTTTACATTTATTTGAGAATCACATGCTGGCCTGGGGGGTGGGTCTGGGGGCAGAGGAAGAAGAAGAAGGCAGATTTCTAGAGAAAAAGGACTCAACTCTTTTGGTAAACTAGGGTATCACACAGGAAATTGCAACCATTTCCCTGATGCTCCCCAAGCTTAGAAATAGCAGGATGAGAATCTGACCCATTGAGTCTGGAAAAAAATTAAAGATGACATTCTGGACGGGCAGGTGGCTGGTTCCCTTAAAGCCTCTGAGAATGTTCTCTTTAACTATGCCCCTTCTAGTCACTGAGAATGCTTCCAATTTATAGCCTACACAAACCTCTAGTTTGGCTGTTTTTTTCAGTGTCCAGTTATCCAAACAGGCTCTGACAAGGATTCCCTGAGAGGGTGAGGGTCCCACACACACCCCCTGCCCACACCCACACCCCCTTGCAGAGCCCTGGCTGGAGTTTGCAGGGTCAATGAGAGACGCCCCCTAGTGCTGCTCCTAAATCAGCGCCTGTGGGGGCGGCTGACAGTGCCGCAGGCTCCTCCTTGCTGTGAGGGCTCCCATTTGTAATCGACTAAAATACTTTGGGCTGCTGTGACTCATGCCCGCCTGACATTTGCCTAATTAATTCTGGCTCTTAAATTCCCGCTCTCTCTTCCGTGAAGGGGCGGCTGGGAGCTGCGGGGAAGTGGGATCCGCCAGGAGCTCCAGGTGAATGTATGGCAGAGCCAGCAAAAGGACAGGCTCCTTCTGGAGAGGGGTGAGCACCTGGAGCCCTCACAGCTCCTGCTAGGGCCAGCTGACGTTCCTGCAGCCCTGCTGGGGAGGCCTACCAAGGCAGAGGTTCAGAGGGGCCTGTGGAAGTTTGCCAGAGACTGGGACCTGCCCTCTTGCTATTGATCTGATATCCCTACAAATGCCCTCCTGGCAGCTCAGCATTGCTGGAGGGGGGGGGGGGGGGTAATGACCTGTTTACATTGTGTGCAGGAGACAAGTGAACAAGGAAGCTTGCCCTCTGCAGTATGATCTGTGGCACAACTATTTTTCCATTTGGGGATGATGCGGCTGGAGATGTATCAGGATGCTGTCAAGGGATTGTAGGAGTCAGAAAGCAGTGCTTTTAAACTTTTGTATGCATTAAAATCATCTAGGAAGCTTGTAAAAATGCAAATTCCTTGGCCTGGTCCCTCGGAGATTCATTATAGAGGTTACAAGCTCCTAGGTGATTCTGAGCAAGCAAACAGTCCTTATACTAGCTCAGTTCTAGAGGGACAGTTGGATCAATGGTCATCCCATGACTAGTGTTCCTTCCAGAAGCACTGATAGCCTGCTTTGATAGTGCTTATTTTCTCTCCCTTCTTTTTAAATTCATGGGGCAAAAATCCCAATACTCAAAATCTATCCATTTGCTTTCTCCTTGGACACCAACTTCTAGATAAACGCATATACTTAGACCAACCAGTGGTCCTTAAAGTCAGGGCCTCTCACTCAGCCTGAGCTATGACCCAAACATCACAAGGAGGTCCTGTCCCCTCACTAACCTATTTCCAAGGATGTTTTACATCCCTTTGCCACTTTCTCCAACTTCCTAAGCCACCTGCTCACCCCATTCTTGGCAAATAGTTTTAACTTCCACTTCCCTGCAAAATAAAGGTCATTGAGTTGGAAATCCATTCTCTCCCAAGCCTACCAAGAACCTTATCTGCATAAGCATTCACTCTTTGTTCTAATTTCAGAAGAGACCTCTGTCACTCTCCTTCATTAGTGTCTTAATTACTCCCCTCCCCCATCCTCTCTTTTTTGGCTCTTTCTTTTTAATACATCTACATGTCCAAGTTCTTCAGTCTTAAAAATCCCCCCACAACACTATGCCCTTCATATACCATTATAGGATTTTTCTTTTTCTGATCAGCTTTTTTGAATGAATGGCTTTACTTCAATATCTCCACTTTTTACTCTATTTTCTATACTCCAACCCCTTCCCCTCCACTATCTTTCTGAAACTGCTATCAAGATAGAAAATGATCTTCCATTGCCAAATACAATTGACATATTCCTTATCCTATTTCACTTGGCCTCTGGGCAGCTTTTGAACCTTTCTGGATCTCCATCCTTGAATCTGTCTTCTTCCCTGGCTCTACTCCCCATCTCACTGCTACCTCTCATTTTCCCTTCCAGAGTCCTCTCTTTACCTGCCTCAAAAAAGGGTTCTTTCCTTGGGTTCCATTCTTACTCCACATGCTCTCATGGCTTCAACCATCATGTATGACCTGACATCTCCCAAATCTATATCCTGAGTCCAGATCTGCTCTATGAGTTCTGATATATTTAGTGGCTTATTGGATAGCTGCATTCTATTAGATAGCCTAACACAGAGCTTTAACTCATGTCCAAAAACTTACCACTCCATCTCTGCCAATTTTACATCTTTTCCTGTATTTTGTAACTCAGTGTTTCTCTATGTTTTTCATTTATTCTTATGTTCTGGCATACATCTCACCTTTTCAGAGAAGGGTCTCCAATGACCTTACCTAATATAGCATTTCTATCCCCATCTTCATTTAATGTCATCCCCTCATCCAGTGTTTTCTTCATAGACTGTATAGCTACCTAAACATAGCTTATTGTATATATTTTATTTGTTTATTCTTGGTCTCTCTCACTTAGAGGCTCTACAAAGACAGGAGATTTGTCTCATCACTTCAGCCTCTCCAGTGCCTAGAATGATGCCTGGCACATAGTAAATATCAGCCGAAGGAATGAATAAAAGCACAGTTCAGTAGAATCCCCTGGAGAGCTTTGAAAGTGCAGATATATGGATGGGCCCAGCTCCACCTACTAAATCAGGATATCTAAGGATGGAGTCCAGAAATTTGGATTCTAAAAAGCTCTCCAAATTAGATCTTATAAGAACTAGTTCCTAACAAGAGGGATGGTGCTACTACTGACCCAAGATCCCGTACATCCTCCGTCTCACACTTCCCCTTTACAGATGCATCACAACAATACCCTATTTTTTTCTCTTCCCCTGTCATCTTGTCCCATCTATTCTAACGTTTTTACATTACTTAAATGTGTATGCTTCCTTCTATTTTCCAGTGTCACTACTTTCACCCCATCACCAATTTTTGTCAATGACCCAGGGAGATTTCTAATTAATATCTCTGCCTCCAGTCTTGACCTAGTGCAATCCATTTTTCTATCCTTCTCTCAAAGTGAACTTTCCAAAATGCAAATATCACTACGTCACTCCTCTGTTAAAAACCTTCCACCCATTCCTTATTGCCTTCAAAATTAGGCTCAAATCCATTATCATGTTCTGGCTGCCACATATCTCCAGTGTCAGCCTTCCTGAGTGAAACTTATCTTCCAAAATACCTAGGAATAAATTTAACCAAGGAGGTAAAAGACCTGTATTCTAAAAACTATAAAACATTCGTGAAATAAGTTGAACGGTACACAAACAAATGAAAAGATATGCCATGCTTATGGTTTGAAAGAATTAACATTGTTAACATGTCCATACTACTCAAAGCAATGTACAGATACAATGTAATCCCTATCAAAATGTCAATAGTATTTTTTTACAGGACTAGAACAAAGAATCCTGAAATTTGTATAGAGCCACAAAAGACCCCAAATAGCCAAGCAATCTTGAGAAAGAAGAACAAAGCTGGAGGTTTAAAGTCCCAGATTTCAATTTATACTACAAAGTATCAAACCAGTATGGGACTGGCATGAAAATAGACTTATGGATCAATAGCATAGGATAGAGAGCCAAAAATAAACCCATGCTTATACTGTGAGTTAATCCAGGACAGAGGAGGCAAGAATATACAACGAGGAAAAGACAGTCTTTTCAATAAATGCTATTGGGAAAACTGGACAGCTACATGCAAAAGAATAAAACCAGACCACTTTCTTACACCATACACAAAGATTGACTCAAAATGTATAAGACCTAAATGTGAGACCTGAAACCATAAAACTCCTGGAAGAAAACACAGGCAGTAATCTCTTAGACATTGGCCTTAGCAACATTTTTCTAAATATGTCTCATCAAGCAAGAGAAACAAAAACAAAAATAAACTTTTGGAACTACACCAAAATAAAAAGCTTCTGCAAAATGAAGGAAACCATCAACAAAACAAAAAGGCAGCCTCCTGAATGGGAGATGATATTTGCAAATGATATACTTGATAAGTGGTTAATATCATATATGTCATATATACATATATGATATATATATTATACATGATACACACACACACAACTTACATAAATTGACACCAAAAACCCAAATAATCCACTTAAACAATGGGAATACATGAATGGATATTTTTCCAAAGATGACATACAAAGAGCCAAAAGACACATGAAAATACACTCAACATCACTAATTATCAGAGAAATACAAATCAAAACCACAATCAGAAATCATGTCAGCTAGTCAGAATGGCAAGTATCAAAAAAACATGAAACAAGTGTTCACAGGATGTAGAGAAGAGGGAACCCTCACGCACCATTGCTGAGAATGTAAATTGGTGTGACCACTGTGGAAATCAGTATAGAGGTTCCTCAATAATTAAAGACAGAAATGCCATATGATCCAATAATTCCACTAAGGGCTATTTACCCAAAGAAAACAAAAAGACTATTTTGAAAAGATATATGCACCTCTATGTTTTATTTCAGTACTATGTACTATAGACAAGATATGGAAGCAGCCCAAGCATCCGCTAGTAGATGAATAGATAAAGAAGTTGTAGTACATATGGACAGTGGAATATTACTAAGCCATAAAAAGAATGAGGCCTTGCCATTTACAACAACATGAATAAGACTAGATGATATTATGCTAAGTGAAATGAGTCAGAAAAAGATAAACACACACAATTCCACTTACATATGGAGTCTAAAAAACAAAACAAAATTTAAAAACCCAGAAATAGATTCATAAATACAGATACAAACTGGTGATTGCCAGAGGGGAAGGGGTTGGGAGGGTGGGCTAACTAGGTAAAGAGAATTAAGAGGTATAAACTTTTAGTTGTAGAATAAATAAGTCACAGAGATGAAAAGTATAGCATAGGGAATATAGTCAATAACATTATAGTAACATTGGCGACAGATGGTGACTATACTTAACATGGTGAGCATTAAGTAATGTATAGAATTGTCCAATCACTATATTGTGTACTTGAAACGAGTATAACACTGCAGGTCAACTATACTTCATTTAAAAAATAATGACAATTAAAACAAAACAAACAAACAAAAAAGACAACTTGCACAACCTTGTGTTTATCATCTCTCCTCAAAGGCTGCACGTTTGTAGCTGCTGCTCCTTTTATCAGCATGTGCTTCCCTCTGCTTTTCTCCCTAGCCAACCCAATTAGTCACATCCTCCAAATCAGGTTTGGGACTTTTCTTAGAACTAAGTGTCCTTCACAGTCAAAGCTGAATTGGAGTGGTTTCTTCCACTAAACTGTAGATATCTTAAATACAGGACTGCCTTTGAACTCTGCATCCTCAGAACATACAGTAGGCATGTGCTGAAGCTAGCTTGCCCCAATATTAGAGAGCCAACTGGGCACATCTCTTCCCAATTCCACATTTATATTGATAACCTGCAATCAGTCAGGGTGGAAGTATTTATATCACAGGGATGGTAAATGCTATAGGTCAGGATGTTTTTTTCTGGAGGGCTGGGTGTTAAACATTTGTCAGCATATTACTACCCACAAGGAAATATGTCTAACATTCATTGCACACTCAGTTAATGTTTTTTGGATACGTGAATGAATGCATGAGTAAATAAAAGTGTTAGGAGTAAATATTGTCTCCTAAAAATTCAAACTTTAGGGCTGCCCCAGTGGCCCAGCAATTTAGTGCTGCCTTCAGCCCAGAGCCTGATCCTGGAGACCCAGGATCAAGTCCCACATCAGGGTCCCTGCATGGAGCCTGCTTCTCCCTCTGCCTGTGTCTCTGCACGCCCCCCTCATGAATAAATAAATAAAATCTTTTTAAAAAGATTCCAACTTCATGTTGCTTTTTAAAGGATACAATGCCCATCTATGTTCTCTTTCATAAAATAATTTTTAAGCTAAATAAATAGGTGTTGTGTTTTTCCTAGTCTTCTATTTTTCTTAGTACAGTTCCCTGACCTGACTCCTTGGGCCATTCCCCAGGGTACTCACCACACTGGCAATGTCCCTGGAAGGGTTCTTGTGTATTTGGGTTCCTTTTTAAAAACCATGGCTCCCAAATGTGACACCATGCCCTCTGGTCTAACCAGAGCAGGCCACAATGGAACTATGAATTTCAGTAACTGTTATGTGGTGCTTCTGTCACTGAAGCCTATGATGTGAACCGTGCTCACACATAGACACACTCATGTGCAAGCACACACATGCATAGACACACAATTCCATCATATACTTTTGCAGAAAGTGGATATTGAAACAAAATGCCAATTTTTGCAAATATCCTTATTAATTTTAGTTTAATGTCTCAGCCTCAGTGTTCCAATCTATTGAAGCATTATTTAATCTTGATTCTGTCATCTGAATGCTTTTTTCTGCCCTGGCATCTGGGTTCTGAATTATGCATCAGAGTGTCTTAAGTAGGAAACAGAAGAGGAACCACAGGAAGGAAAGAAGCTAACTTTCATCGAGGAATATCTTCTATGCACAGGGTATTAAGCTAGATGTTTTCATATATTTTGCCTCCTTCAATACTAATAACAACCTGCAAGGTAAGTATTAATGGTACCATTTTAACAGATGGAGACCGCCTCGTGCCTCAGGAGTTAAAGAATTTGTCCAAAGTCAAACAGAAGTGGAATTGGTACCCATGTTCATCTGAGTCTTAAGGCTATGTTCTATGTATACCATTGCATGGCTTCCCAGAAAATATTACTAATAACTAACATTAGCATTCATGAAATGCTTTCACAGCTATTTCCTCTTGAGATGCTTACGATTTCATGAGGCAGCTCCTATTACCCCACTGTCTTTGGGAGACCCATTTCTTTGGCCAAATTTAGATAATCTCCTCCGGGTAACCAAGGAATGGTCCATGCTGGCTGACTACAAGGTAGAAATGCCACATGAACAGTCCACGGCTGCTCTCTAGTCATGAATGGTAATAAAACCAACACTCTCTCTATAGTATGTGTTGGGCACTCACATGGCAGGCTCTGTGTGACCTTGATATTCACATGTTCTTGAGTAACGTTCCTTGCTAGCCTATGAGATAATAATTCCTATATTCTAAGTGTGTTAACTAAAGCCTCAAGAGGTTTAACTGTTCAAGATCACAGTTAAGAAGAGGCCAAACTGGGGCGGCTTGAGTCCAATATGCCTGATTTCCATACCCATGTTCTCATCCATGACCCTTGTGTGTGTCTTCTTCATAAAAAGGAGTATAAAGGCTCAGATGGTATCCTAGGCTACTTGGAAAATTCAGGGCCTCATTTGACCTTTTATCTAAGATTCTCTGGGTTTTCTAAGGGCAACTCATGTATTTGCAATTCGGTAACATTCAGATCCATGTCCAAATTTCATTTATTGCTTAAATCTATTATAAGAAGAAAAATAAGCAAAGGAAAAGCAGAAGAGGGAGGATTGTGTCTGTCTGTTCCAGAGCTGCAATTTTTCTTCCCATAGTTGCTATTCTGGCTGTGAGAATCTAGTTGTTTCCAGCATGGGCATATCTAATGATGTCAAAACGGTCAATCATTCAGGCTCTCAAGGCTGCCCGATTCTGTGTCAGCACTTCACGTCATGTCAATGACCCAAATAGGCCAACAGATTCCTGACAGGTTTATTTCCCCAGACAGATGTATAATCCCCCACCCACTCTGAAGAAAATGGTATCTTTTTCCTTCACTTGCTCTCTTGCACATTCTCTCTCCTGCCCTGGACAGGCTCTGCCTAAACATTGTCACCACAGTAAGTGGTGAGCTGTCATGCAGAGTGAAGTGTCATACTGAAGGGGGCATAAGCTGCTACCTAGAGCCGAAGTTCTTAAGAAACAATACTTCTGAAGCCAGAACTGAGCAGAGAGAAATACTGCAAAACCAAACTTAGGGGTTTGGTCCAGACTAGCTCCTTTAAATTCCACCTCATTCCATCTTCATCTAACCTATGAGATTAGTCCCCAGGAGGGGTTGTGAACCTCTTTGCTCTGATTCTCCCACATAGCCTGGCACTGTCTGCTCACATTGCCTGAACACAGCCACTCTCAGCGTCACTTGCTTGACCTTCTAGTGGTTCAGGCTTCTATCCCAGCCTGACTCTACAATTTAGAGTCTCCAATTCAAAGATCACAGCTCCAGTTGATTAATGCAGCTATTGGGTAGCTTCTTGGTTCCCAAAGTGAGTCATGGTTCTTGATCTTCTGCCTAGTAGGAAAGATCGAGTGCCCCCCTCAGTGCCCGTCACCCAGTCACCCCCACCCCCCACCCACCTCCCCTTCCACCATCCCTAGTTTGTTTCCCAGAGTTAGGAGTCTCTCATGTTCTATCTCCCTCTCTGATATTTCCCACCCTATTTTTCTCCTTTCCCCTTTATTCCCTTTCACTATTTTTTATATTCCCCAAATGAATGAGACCATATGATATTTGTCCTTCTTCAATTGACTTATTTCACTCAGCATAATACCCTCCAGTTCCATCCACGTCGAAGCAAATGGTGGGTATTTGTCATTTCTAATGGCTGAGTAATATTCCATTGTATACATAGACCACATCTTCTTTATCCATTCATCTTTCAATGGACACCGAGGCTCCTTCCACAGTTTGGCTATTGTGGACATTGCTGCTATAAACATTGGGGTGCAGGTGTCCTGGCATTTCATTGCATCTGTATCTTTGGGGTAAATCCCCAGCCCACTGAGAGCTCTTCAACCCAGATAGCTTTGGGTGGCATTGTCTTCATTAGAATAAACTAGATAAATATGTTCTAGGGCTAAGGAATACTCAAGGAGGTTTGAAAGGATTCAACATTCAACTCCTGACCATATCTCATCCCCCGTATACGAGAAAGAGAATCAAACACCCTTCCTTCAAAAACCATGACATCATGCTTATCCTGACTTGGTGACAAAACTGATCAAATTTGTCCCATGTCAAGGCCAGCCTTAGTTCCAGATGCTGCTGCTCTGTTCTTTAAGTTACCAAGCCTACTACATGTCCCATATTTGAAGAAAGTCCTTTAGGAAATATTAGGTCTGCAATTCTACTACAGCTCACCATTCACCTATTGCAAGAGTAGGTCTGCAATTCTACGGCTTACCAATGATGCAATAGGATTTAGAAAAATACTCTCATTTAGGGGCTTTCTGCTGGCAGGACAACTGAGCTATTTATCTCTCCGCAGTGGCACTTGCTTATTAAGAAAACACCATCTAATTTCTGCTCAATTTGACAGGCATTCATTGAGCATTTAGGTACCTGGTTCTGTGCTAGAACTTGAGAATATAAAAGTAGATAGCAGGACTGTCTCACTCAAGCAGTTTCTAATCCAGTAAGAAGATCCTAACTTCTTATGCATCATATTATGTATGCAAGAAAGAAGTGTGTACAAGCTTTAGATACAAAAGCACTTGTAATGAAGGAAGCTGTTGGTTCTATAGGTGTGGGGTCAATCAGGAAATATCTTTGAACAGGGAGTCATGCTGTACAAGGATTTGACAGATACTTGTGTGCTTCCTGTCAAAACCAGTGGACTAGGGGGCACCTAGGTGGCTCAGTAGGTTAAGCAGCTGCCTTCAGCTTAGGTCATGATCCCAGATGCTGGGATGGAGCCCCACATTGGACTCCCTGCTCAGCGTGTGTCTGCTTCTCCCTCTCCCTCTGCCTATACCCCAGCTTGTGTGCTTTCTCATAAATAAATAAATAAATAAATAAATAAATAAATAAATAAATAAAATCTTTTTTAAAACCCTGGTGGACTGAACACACGTTATCTTCACTATTTCTGAAACCCTACTAAAATGGCAAGGGTTTTGTTTTTGTTTTTGTTTTGAGGAATAAATCTTTAAGGACAGAGAATAGGAAAGGAAATAACCCCAAACATATTATTCTGAAGTGGAAAAACAGATGAGCATTTGATAACAGACTCAACAGATTGGTCAAGAAGGCTGAAACCTTAAGTGGCAGCAGAGTGGTTGCACTACAGAACCCCAGGAAAGTACTAGATACCACTCACAGTGAAGGTGAAGCTGAAAGCAGAAGGAAGTTTGAAAGGCTAAGAAGAAGCCTCAAGACCCCAAGGTGTCTTCCTCCCACCTCTACTCTCTTGCTTCCATATGCAACTGCCTCTCCTCTCCACCAAGGCAAGAGTCTGGATAGTGTGGACTGGAAGGGTGCTGGATTGTAGACATCAGGTGCAATAGAGAGCAGAATAGAGGGCTATCTAGAAAACAGAGGATTAACTAAAAGCTCACAAAACGGAGAGAGACATCTACACTCTGCAATAAGAACATTAGCACCAAGCTCATCTACTCTAGGAAAAGAGTGAAAGCATTTATTCTGAAAAAAACTGACTAGTTCAAGAGACAAGACTTAAATACCTTCCGCAGTGGGAGAACTTAGTCAAATCACCTAATAGTAAAGCTCTTTCTAGTCACCAGACCCCCACCCACAAGCATGGGGTTTTCAGGTCACCACACTTACACTAGAGGGAACAGCCCCAAATTTCCAGATGCTTGAGAAAAGCCTCTCATATTAAAGGCAAAAAACAAACAACAAACAAAAAAATAAAAGGAATTTATGGGGATCCCTGGGTGGCTCAGCGGTTTAGCACCTGCCTTTGGCCCAGGGCATGATCCTGAAGTCCCAGGATCAAGTCCCATGTCAGGCTCCCTGCATGGAACCTGCTTCTCCCTCTGCCTGTGTCTCTGCCTCTCTCTCTCTCTGTGTCTCTCATGAATAAATAAAGTCTTTAAAAAATAAATACAAAGAATTTAGAAGAAAATCAAGATAACTCAGGGAAAAGGAACCTATAAAATTATATATAATATACAAAATATGTAATATATAACATGTATAACATTCCCATATATACATATTTAAATATCCTAGGAAAGAAAGAATTTTTTTTACTGGTGATAATAACCAAGATGTCTTTCTAAGAAGAGGCACATTCAGAAGACCAATAAAATAAAGATCTCTTAGAAATAAAAAGCATGAAAATTCAATAAATATTTCGGAAGATAAGTTATTAAAATCCTCCAGAGAATAGGAAATACAGATATAAAATAGGGGTGAAAAAGAATAAAATTAGAACAATAGTCCAGAAATACTAAGGAATTGCAAAAATAGAGAACAGTAAAAACAGAAATTATTAGATAACTAATTCGAGAAAATTGCCCAAACCTGACGGACATCAACTTCTGGATGACAAAGGTCCACCACTGGCCAGCACAATGGAAGCATATAGACTCACACCAAAGCACATCACTGTAAAAGTCCCAGGGACACAGAGGACCCCAATTGCTTTCAGAGGGTCACCAAGGATCAAGAACCAGAATGGCAGCAGGCTTGCCTCATTTATTCCCTGCACATACCACTAATCCATTAGCAACAGCACTGGAGGCTGGAAAACATAAAGCAACACCTTCAAAATTCTACAGGAAAATAATTTCTAACCCAGAATTCTAGACATGGCCAAAGTATGAATCAAATCTAAGAATAAACACATTCCTGTGCATGCGTGTTTTCAAAAACTTCATTTCCCATACACATACTTCCATAGGAAGCTACCTCAGGATGTGGTCTGGTGAAGAGCAGGAATAATTAAAAGACAAGAAGATATGAGATCCAGGAAACAAGAGATCCAGCACAGGAGAGAGGGAAAGAATTCTAGGACGATAAGGAAGAGAACTCAGGAAGACAGCTGTTCAGCAGGCTCAAGTACAGATGGGGGAGGTAACATTCAAGAAGATGAATTTATACCTGACATGTGCAAATATATTGAGAGGAAACATGTATAAGGAAGAATGTCTAGGTAGGAATTAGTGGTAGGTGAACAGAGAACTATGCAAATGAAGAAACAAGACAATTATTAACTCCAGGGAAAATTAAAAGTTGTACAAGAAAGGAAATGCAATCATGCTTTCTTACACGGGCATGCTGTGAGTATAGTCATAATTATGTAAACACTGAATACTGATCTAACTAAAAATGCTGATATAAGTCTACTGGGAGACTGAGGAGAGGGAAATCGTGGAGGTGGGTGAGGTAGGTGCTAACTAAACACAGCTAAATCTCATCTTCCGTAGTGAGAAATCGATAGGTAATTCCTGAAACTGAAAATCAAGAGGTTAGTAGTCGAAATGGGCTATTTAGCAATATAGAAATAAATGCCCCCAAAGCAGCCAAGAAATGGTTGCCTCTAGGAACTGAGAATAAAGGAGGGAGAAGGGAAAGTTCAGGGAACTGTATTTTTCATAATAAGGTTTACAACTGACTTTTTAGAATACGGATAACTTAGAGGAAATTTAAAAAACAAATTTCCTGAGTGGAGAGAAAGATGAAACTGTTTCTGAGGTAGAGGAAACATTATGTACAAATACCCAGATGAGTGATAAATGTGGCATATACTGATAATTGCCCTGGAGCATAGGTGGTCATAGAAGAATCCAGGTCACCCTGGACCTTGTACGCCTTGGGCCTAGACTGATCACTTCCCCAGGTGTTGGGAGAAATCTGAAATCAGACTGCTGAGCTAGGGATAATGGAAGAGCTGCTGAGGCCCTTCTAAATGGACAAATGTTGGTCTACCTTCCAGAAAGAGGACGGAATTTGGCGCTATAGAATAATGGCTAGGTTAAATTCTAGAATGGACTTTCAAATGTATGTTGAAGAAGAAAAGGATAATAATTAAGAAATCAACATGAGGGGATCCCTGCGTGGCTCAGCAGTTTAGCACCTGCCTTTGGCCGAGGGCGTGATCCTGGAGTCCCGGGATCGAGTCCCACGTCAGGCTTCCTGCATGGAGCCTGCTTCTCCCTCCGCCTGTGTTTCTGCTTCTCTCTCTCTGTGTGTCTCTCATGAATGAATGAATGAATAAATAAATAAATAAATAAATCTATCTTTAAAAAAATCAACATGAGTTCATGAAGGAGTCAGACCACAAAGATCTCTCATTTTTATCTAGCATGGTTATGAGATTGAGAGACCAAGAAAAAACTGAGTACACAGGGTTCTCTTAATTTCCATTACATATTTGTCTCTCTCTGCTACCCATGTGGACAAGAGGAAGACATGTGGGCTAGGTGACAGTACAATGGGGTTACTGGGTAAGTGTTTTGACAATGAGCAGTGGTGTATGTCCTTTGCTCAAGGACTCAGCCCAAAGTGACTTCTGTACCAATATATTTTTTTAAGATTTTATTTATTTGAGAGAGAGTGAGCACAACCAGGGGTGGGGATGGAGAGGGAGAAGCAGACTCCCCACTGAGCAGGGAGCCTGCTGAGGGCCTCTACCCCAGGACTCTGGAAAAATGACCTGAGCTGAAGGCAGATGCTTAAATGACTGAGCCACCCAGGTGCCCCAATATTTTTAACCAAGAATTGAACGGAGGCATTTTTTTTTCTAAAGATTTGAGAGAGGAGCACCTGGGTGGCTAAGTGTCTGCCTTCAGCTTAGGTCACAATTTCAGGGTACTGGAATGGAGCCTCATGGCAGGCTCCCTACTCAGTGGGGAGTCTGCTTCTTCCACTTCCTCTGCCTACCACTCCCCCTGCTTGTGCTCTTTCTCAAATAAATAAAATCTTAAAAAAAAAAAAAGATTTGAAAGGGAGAGAGAAAAAAATGAAAGGGAGAGAGAATGTGTATACATGTAGTGGGGTGGGAAGAGCAGAGGGAGAGGGACAAGCAGACAACCCACTGAGCACATAGCCCAACACAGGTCCAGGGACCCTGAGATCATGATCCGAGCCGAACTTAAGAGTCAGATGCTTAACCAGCTGAGCCCCCAGGATCCCCAAATGGTGCCATGTTTACTAAGTTCTTGCAGGTCAGAACCTGAGAAGGTTGGTTAGTAGCTGGGATGGAGAATGCAGTGTCCTAAATGATTTTGACATATTTGAATAATGAATTGAATCTAGCAATCTAAGCTTAAGAGGAACAAGTGTTAAGTTCTCCACATAGAGTATATGGTTCCATCATTACCTGTCCACCAGTTACCTGTCCAGCAATCCTTGTGGCCAGTTTCTTTGGACTCGGACAAAGGCTATCCTCATAGTTTTGACACAGACGTCCTCCATATCTTTGCAGACAGAGCCATGCTGCTTCTGTTTGAAATGTCCTCCCCCTTCCCTTCTCCCTTTCATATCCTTATTCAACATAAACTCAACTGTCATATTCAGTTTAAGTCCTCCATAAATTTCTCACCACGCTTAATCTAATTCCAGTAGAATTTAACACCCTTCCTTTGGGCTGTCATTGGACCCAGCTGATATCTATCAGAATAGCTATAGTATTTTAGGGTCAGTTCTCCCTTTATTGGTGAGGACGTATGATGCAAACAACACCTGGGAACCACATTAACTAGGTTCAAATGCCAGGTTTGCCACTTAGTGGTTATTTGATATTGGGTATATCCCTTAACCTTTATGTGCCTTACTTTTTCCTCCTCTACAGAGAAAGGGTAATAATAGTTTGTACCTTTAGGGTAGTTAAGAGGATTGAGGGAGCGAATATTAGTTACTAGCATATAGGAAATGCTAGATGTTCTTTTTATACATTCATCTCTTTAATAGACCACCTTGTTTGCATCTCTGTATTTGCAGCACTTAATGCAGTACATGATACATAGTAGGACACGTTCTTAAAACACTTCCGTGGTTTCCCACTGCCCCCTGAGAAAAAAATCCAAATTCCTCAACTTTCTTACTACCTACCTCGCTAGCCTTCACTGTCCCCCCTCAGATCTTACACTGCATACTTGCAAAATAAGCTTCTGGTAGCCAAGCTATCTTAAGCACTGACCTTCTTCAGACCCTCACACTGGGATATTCTGTTCCCTCTAAACATTGATACTGTGTCACAGCTAGGGAGCTTGGAGGAGAGTGGCAGAGCCAAGTGAGATAGAGTCAGGCTCTCTCTCGCTCTCTGTGTGGGTACATTGATATGTGTGGGTACACATATCACCCCTAAACTGCCATCTGGCTGTTCCTTCATTTGAATGAATGCCCATGGAGCCTACTGACAGTTAGGGAGGCCTCACCACATGGAGCCATTGGCCCCTCAAGATAACAGCTTTTGCAACATATCCCTATGCGTCCTCAATGCAGAAATACCCAGTAGTTAATTTTGGATTATTGTAAAACTGAACCAGCATTAGCCAGACCTGGGGATATTGGTTGAGAACATTTTGGTTTCTGTCACCTTTAGTTACAAAGTAAGTGAGGTCTTCGGGGTCAGAGATTCTCGTCTCCACGTTCTGAACACATCAGATTCCCAGCTCAGAGACATGAACTTGAGAGCTGCTCCCAAAACCTTGCTTTTTTGATTTTGATAAACTGAAAGCCCCTAGCTTGGGGTGAAGTAAAAAATGTCCTTTGAGGGCAACTGGGTGGCTCAGTGGTTGAGTGTCTGCCTTTGGCTCAGGTCGTGATCCTGGGGTCCTGGAATCGAGTCCTGAGTGGGGCTCCCTGCAGGGAGCCTGCTTCTCCCTCTGCCTATGTCTCTGCCTCTCTGTGTATCTCTCATGAATAAATAAAATCTTTTTAAAAAGTGTTCTTTGGACTAAGAAGAGCTGAGTTTATATTGTGACAACTGTTAATCACTACTTTATTAAAAAAAAAATTAAAACAAAGAGAAAGTACTGCGGAAGTTCTCCAGCTTTCCAGGGAATTTGGGCCTATGCAAACCAGGGGTCGTTTCCCTGTGCAGGTGCTGCGATCACGTGTGGGTAGAACATCAGTGCCATCCAGTGGCTATCTCATTTAATGCAGCAATCCTCCACACTGCTGGGCCCGTTTTTCCTCACTAACCTAACTTGAAGATTCAGAAACCCCTGTACTATAGAAGCCTTTTTCCCAAAGCTACTTTGAATATTTATCTGGGGGTGGGAGGGGGGCATCGGCTAAACATCTGTTAAACCCTTGAAGAATTACTGTTCTATGGAATTTCTTGGACAACAGCAAGTTTTGAGCATATTCAAAGTGTGATTCAGGGACCCCCCAGGAGGGTTCCCAGGAACTTTGTAGAGGTTCTGCAAGGTCAATTTTTTATGACACTAAAACATTATATGCCATTTTACTCTTATTCTCTCAAGCGTATACTAGACATTTTCAGGGTTTATATGACCCGTGACAAAGCAACAGATTGAAGGAGAGGCAGATAGGAGAAACAAGTCATTAGCCAGATAGTAAAGAGATTTGCAAAATTACAAAAATGTTACTTTTTTTCTTTTAGAAAATAATTTTAAGAAAAATAACTATGTCTCTTACCTTGACACGTAATGGGTTTATTGTTAGTTTAAATGAACACTATTATTTCATTTCTGTTTCAATTTTGGATATTGTGAAGTATTGAAAGAATATTATCCACTCACCAGCACAAAAGCACTTTTAGGGCCCTCTATATTTCATGAGCCTAAGGGAGCACTAAGACTAAAAAGTTTGAGAACCACTGCTTTAGAAGCTTAGTTGCAATGTTAGACTGTCACAGTCATCATTTCTGCACTGAGTGGTACTCAGAGGAGATCCGTGATGACCTCACTAGGGTAGGACACAAAAGGAGGGGCTATTTTTCCCCCCTCTGGAGGAGGTACTCAGCTTTCATTAGGCTTTTAGAGACATCTGTGATACTTATTCACTCCTGCAGAGGCTGGAACCACTTGAATATGGACATAGGAGCTAGAAGGTTTAGGGCTCTCATTCTAATCTGTCTGTTTAAAAAAAAAAAATCTTTTGAGAATTTCTCTTCATGCAGAATCCGTGCTGCAACCATGGAGAAATCAGATAAGTCTCTATTTTATTACTTTACAGTTAAAGAAGCAATCTTTCATGACCTTTTAAAGTGTGATTTATACCATGCCTTGGTTATAAAAAGACTTAACCAACTAATATAAAAAGTGTGATCTACATCCTGGGGTAACCATAGGAGACTAGCCTGGAATTCAAATGCTTTTCCAAATGTTTGTCTAGGCTACTGACCTTCTAAAGATCTGATTATTGGATTTATCAATTCCACTGCTTTTTGTTTTCTAGTTCATTAATTTTTGTTTTCTTGGGTGAATTATAAAAAATAAAAACTAAAACAGTAATTTAACACTATAAGCTTTCCTTTTAAGTATAGCTTTAGCTATATCCCATATGTTTTATATGTTTTGAGGAAAACTCTAAATCTATGATTGGAGCTTTAATTTTTTTTTCTATTATACAAAAATTAGAGGTTTCTTTTTTAAGTTTTTAAGTACTTTATTGTTAACTCCTAGTTTCACTGTATTTTTATAATAGCTTTACTGAAGTATAATTCACATACCATAAAACTCATCATTTTAAAGAAAAGAAGTGTTATATCTATTAGCCCTCACTCTCCAGTCTCCCAAGCCTAACAGCCTCTAGTCTGCTTTATCTGTATGGATTTTCTCATTCAGGGCACTTCATATAAATGGAGTCATATAACCTGGTGGCCTTGCGTGTCTGGTTTTTATCCCTTAGCATAATATTCTCCAGGTTTAGTCATGTTGAAGTATGAAGTATGGATCAGTATTTTATTCTTTTTTCATGGTTAATATTCCATTGTGTAGATATACAACATTTTATCTATTAGCTGATGGACATTTGGGTTGTTTCCACTTTCTGGTTATTATTAAGAATGCTGCTGTGAACCTTTGTGTCCAAGTTTTTATGTGGATATGTTTTTTATTCTCCTTTGGTATATACCTAGGAGTGGAATTTCTGAGATATATGGTAATTCTATGTTTAACATTCTAACTGCCAACTGTGTTCTAAAGTGGCTGAATCATTTTACAGTCCTACCAACAATTTTTCCATGTCCTTGCTAACATTTAAAAAAAAAATTTTTTAGTCATCCTAGTGGGTATGAAGGGAATCTCATTGTAGTTTTGTTTAGCATTTCCCTAACAATAATAATGCTGAGTCCATTACGTTTTAGTCAGTGGCCAAACTTTAGAATTTATTGTTTCTTTGCAGCTTTTAGTAGGTGATCAATGAAATACTCTATGAATTAAAAACAATCTATGTTCTTTTGTAAGACATGAGATGATTAGTTTTCTCTAGCGATCCCTCACTGATACATAACGTGTATATGTCTATATACACATTAAGTATATCCTTGCTATTATTTACCCGTTTGGCCTGTTAAAAACTCAAAATATGTTAAAATCTTTTAATACTATTGACTTTGTCTCTTCTTGTATTTCTGACTTTTCCCTTAATTACATTGAGGCAATGTTACTTGTTAAAGACTTATGATAGTTTTAGCTTTAATTGAACATTTCAATGATTGTCTTTGTGAGAAGGTTTGTAAAAAATAAGTTTTATCTGATATTGTTCATCAATATACTACTGCTGATATTGTTTTTATATTTTCATAGAATACTTTTGTCATGTGTTCTTCTACATTTTATTGTCACTTTGCTTGAAATAAGTCCGGTAAGTAGCATATATGTTTTTAAAATTTTAACTTATTTATTTTTTTTATTTATTTATGATAGTCACACACACACAGAGAGAGAGAGGCAGAGACACAGGCAGAGGGAGAAGCAGGCTCCATGCACCGGGAGCCCGACGTAGGATTCAATCCCGGGTCTCCAGGATCGCGCCCTGGGCCAAAGGCAGGCGCCAAACCGCTGCGCCGCCCAGGGATCCCAATTTTAACTTATTTTTAATAGATAATTAATTTACATTTCTATAAATTGAGACTATGGTTAATTAACAGAAATTATTTTCAGAAATTAGTTTTTTGTGGTATTCTATACTTTTTAAAATGTTTTCTTATTATTTCTCAGTGTTTAGCCCTTTGATAAACTATTCTTTCTGCATTTATGATTTAGAGTTTTTGAAGCATATAAACTGTTCCTAATTATATCGTTGGTTTCCTAAAAAAATTTTCAAAAGCATTCTGTTAACTTATATTTCTTTAGAGTGAAGAATTCAGCAATATATTTAAACTCCTCTCATTTGATACCATTTTTTTCCATTTCATCCCTCAATCACCATAACTTCCAGATCTTTGTTACAATAATCTGGGTATTTTTGTTTTTTACCTATATTGATGTTATCATGCTATTATTGTACATTTTCATAATAATTTTAAATTTCCATACATTTTTTGATCAGACATAAAGTATTTGGACAGCTCTATTTTTAACTGGGTTAGTCATTGCTGTTCATGTACTGACATCCTTAACCTTGAACTCTAATTTTGTTCCTTATTCATTTGGAGCAAATCCTTAAGTATTTATTAAAAGAAATATAAATGAGTTGGACTTTTTCTGAATCCCTAAATATCTAGCAATATCTCTGTATTGCTAACATACAAGAAAAGAAAGCTTAACTGTGTACAGAATTCTTGGGTTGCACAGTTTTCTAGATTGTGTTCCACTGGCTTCTGGAATTTACTAATACAAAGGAAAAACATAATGGCTAATCTGTTTTATTAGGCAAAGCAGAATCAAATAACACACAAATGCTGCCCAGCAATAAACATAATGTTTTGATAGTAATAATTTCATATTTTTATGCCTATGATACAGTTTTCTATTTCTAAGAAAACATTGATTGTGACATGTACCATTAATTTGACAGCTTTTTGGGGAAAATACATTAAAGGATATAAAATTTATTTTTTTTAATTTTTATTTATTTATGATAGTCACACAGAGAGAGGAGAGAGAGAGAGGCAGAGACACAGCAGAGGGAGAAGCAGGCTCCATGCACCGGGAGCCCGACGTGGGACTAGATCCCGGGTCTCCAGGATCGCGCCCTGGGCCAAAGGCAGGCGCCAAACCGCTGCGCCACCCAGGGATCCCTTGTTTTGTTTTTATTTGTTCATTTTCACTAGCAGAAAATAAAATACTTTATTAATATTTTATTAAGATCTAAGTTTTAATCTAAGCTGCCTTCATCTAAGGTTTGAAGATTAAGCATTTTGTCCGTTAGCAATCATACATTAAATTATAGTAATTTTATGCTTTTTAAACCAATCTTCATGACATTGATCTTTTTGGTACCATTAAAATGAATAGCATAATTTCAAAACACAAGAAATGCTAGAATTTGGTCTACATTTCCAACTTGGAAATTTTTATTATTTTGAAAATTATATTATTTGACAGAACCCTCCATCATAGTTCTTTCAAGATACATGAAATGGCCATACCGAACTCCTCTGGTTTTAAGAATTCCATTTAGTACGAGAGATTTGGCAGTACCTATTTTTATTGCCTTGCCTACCATATGATATGCAATCTTCTATTTACAAGACAGCTTTTTATTGCAATGCTGTAATTATGTAGATATCTTTTTAGGACATTCTATGCCACTACAGAGAAGGAAAAAATATTTTTTTTCCTACCCTTTTCAGTTCTTGGCTAAGGTCCCTGTAACAAAAGTCAGATTAACAAGAGGAAAAGCACACAGATTTATTTAATGTTAGATTTATGTGACATGGGAGCCTTCATAAGGAAATAAAAATTCAAGGACGTCGTTGAACCTGAGTGTTTTTATGCTAGGTTTGATAAAAACTGGAAAATCATGGAAAAATATAGTTGGACCAAGAAAAGGTATGAACTAAGTATGGTAAACTAGGGGAAACAGTAAGACCTCGCTGTTTGTTCATTCCTCTCTGCATTCCTGTTTCTTGAGAAATAAGCATCTTCCTTTCCTCCAGGCATGGGGGGCGGGCACCTCACATGGGGGTCTTTTGACTGGTTTCAGAACGTCAGAAAGTCCTTTATGCACTGGCCTGACTTCCTTCAGTTTCAAATATTCAACGTGCAAGTTTTGGAGGTACTGTATTCTGAACCCTGTCTCAGTAAAGGGCATCCTGAATTAAAAGTACAAGGCATTAGGGTGCCTGGGTGAATCAGTAGTTGAGCATCTGCCTTTGGCTCAGGGTGATCTCGGGGTCCTGAGATGAAGTCCCACATTGGGCACCCCACAGAGTGCCTGCTTCTTCCTCTGCTTATGTCTCTGCCTCTCTCTGTATGTCTCTCATTAATAAATAAATAAAATCTTTTTTTTAAGTACAGGTATTTGTCAGTGTTACACCAATGCAGTGGTTAGTGTCATACCAATGCAAGTAAAATGATAATTTGGCATGAAATTAGAGTCCACAGTTCAGTTCATACATACCAAAAAGCAATGACAACCATCTCATAACTTACTGTCCTGACAATTCTAGGTAGTCTTTTAATATCAAACGCACCTTAACATTTGGAAAAATAAAAACATCTTAACATTTAGGAGATACCTTATAAACAGACAAAATTGTAAACAACATCAATATCTACCTGGTTATCTTTTTTAAAAAAATGTTTCAATTAGGATCTGTATATACTTGCATACACTTGCCTAAATATTTCCTTCAAATAAAAAAAAATCCTAAAAGATCATTGAACAGAGTTAAGTATTTAAAGCTCTCCATACACATTGTCAAATTGCCATATAGAAAACTTGTCTGAATTTATAGTCCTGACCAGAAATGAGAGTGCATATTTCCCCTATGTCTTGTCAAAATTGGTTTTATCTTTTCTGTCATATTGTAGATGTGATGGGTGAAAATGAAATCTTATTGTTTTAATTTGCATTTTTGATGCTTACTAAGTTTGGATGTGTTTCATAAGTTCCCTATTTTCTACCTATTTGAAATAGTATTTTATATGTAAAGACTAATACTTTATCCATCATATATGTTTTAAAAATATTTCAATATCTCATTTACATTCTGATTTACTTGTGATGTTCTGGTCACACTGAAGTTTTCCATCTTAATGTAATAAAAATCTACTAGTTCTTCCCTTTTCTTTTGCTATGATCCAGTTTGCTTTTCCTCCAAACTGGTTCCTTGTAAAGTTCTCTTTATTAATCAACATTTGGCAAATTTATTTTGAAGTTCCTGGGTGTAATTTTCTTTGCATTTATCTTGACTCAAGTTCATCATACTTTTTCAATGTGTGGCTCAAGATCTTTCTTTAGTTTTAGAAAATTACCAGCCATCATCTTTGCAAATATTGCCTCTGCCCCCATTCTCCCTGTCTTCTCTTTGGGATTAAAATTTCAAGCATGTTAGACATTTTCATCATAACCTATATGGCTCTTATTTTTTTTCTGTAATTTCATCGTTCCCTTTTATTGAGTCTTACCTTGTTTTCTTCTTATCTGCTTTATCTCTCTTCCATTTCATTTGTGTCTAAACCCTCTCAGTTTTAACTATAGCTGTGTTTTTTAATTCTAGAATTTCCATTTGATTTTTTAATAGTTTCTAGCCTTCTGCAAAAATTCTTCCTCTTGTTTAATTCCTTCTATTAACTATTTTAAATAACTATTTTAAAGTAATCATAACAATTTTAAAGTTTATAATAACTGCCCCACCAAAACTTCCATTTTATCTGAATTTCCCATGGCTTGATTTCAATTATCTGTTTTTATTTGCTCTTGGTTTCAGTCAAATCTTTTGTTTTTACGGAGTTGGTTGTATTTGACAGCTCTAGACATTGCTAGACATTGCTAGACATTGTTAATGGAAGAAAAAAAAAACATCAATAGTTAAAGCATAGAGGATATGATCTTCCTTCAGAGACAGTTTGTGGTTTCATCTCATGAGCTTCTAGGCTAGGAGCTCTAGCAGTCCTAATGCCATCAGATATTTACGTGATTCAAGGCTAGCTTTCTGTCCCTGTTGGAGATCTAGTATTAATTCATGCTTATTCCTAGGGTATAACCCTTCCGAACTTCAGCTGAAAACCTGGACCCTTCCAGGTTGCCCTCCTAATGCCAGTGTTTGTTCCCCTGGGTCTAAAGCTCAACTTCATATCCTCCTAGAAGCTGCTTTTAAACATTGGTGTTAAAAAAAAAAATAAAAAAAAAGGGGATCCCTGGGTGGCGTAGCGGTTTAGCACCTGCCTTTGGCCCAGGGCGCGATCCTGGAGACCCGGGATTGAATCCCAGGTCGGGCTCCTGGTGCATGGAGCCTGCTTCTCCCTCTGCCTATGTCTCTGCCTCTCTCTCTCTCTCTCTCACTGTGTGCCTATCATAAATAAAAAAAAAAAAATTTAAACATTGGTGTTGTTTTGAGTGGCACCTGAGGTGGGTACTTTCCTCCCTCTCTCCTAGAATCTTAGCCATACAAATTCTCACTGCTTTGTAAGCTCCCCAGTGCTTTCAAGCAGATCAACTTTCTAGATTTACTTGTTTTTAATCAAGAGAGGAAACAACCTAGTATATGATTGCTGAAACTGTAACTCCAGCTTGACTTTTTTTTTTAAAAAAAAATTGTTCTAGTCTGCTGATGCCTGTAGAATTTTAATTTTAGAAATTTTGATTAGATGGGGTACTTAAGTGGCTGAGTCAGTTAAGCATTCAACTGGTGATCTCAGCTCAGTTCTTGATCTCAGGGTCATGAGTTCATGCTCCATGTTGGGCTCCACACTGGGGATGGAACCTACTTAAAATAATTTTTTTATTAGGCTGTAATTATATATATGTTTCCTCTTAAAGGTATTAGTTTTTTCTAAAGCCTGCATAAAAACAAGTCTTTTATTTTGCCCTCAAATAGCAGAAATGCCTTTTCTCCTATTTCTTGGACAATTGCATTAGTTTCATTTCCTCTGATCTTTCATTCAAGATTACATATTATATTTATATACTCTCCATCTTCTACCATCCATATACATCATTATCTTGGTCAGCATTTCCCTTCATTTGTCCTTCTAATCTTAATCTGGAAGATGCTCCCAATTTTCCCCCACTGTTTCAATTCTCTGCAATTTCAATTCTACTCTTTAGGTCTGTCATGGTAAATTTTAATTTGTAATATTTGTATGGTAGCTTCCTTGCAAACATCCCCTTAATTCATATAGTTCACATTGCTCAACTTTGAGACCATTGAATCATTTGAAACAAACATAATTTTACAAAGACATCATTCTCAAAATATATATTCATCCTTTGAGTCTCTCAGATGCTCTTAGATATCTTTTCTTTATAGTGACCCATAATTTACATATCTGTATTTTCTACCTGAGAAATAATTTTAAGTGTATATACATGGGAAACAAATATTTTGAGTCTTGGAATTTTAAGATCATTCTTAGGGTCACCATAAGAAAATATGGAGCTAATATAACAAGAAGAAAACTGGGTGGTTACATTGCTTAAATATTTGTAATACTAAAAACTCCCTTAAATGCTAGTGGTAATTTCTATTACTTGTTCACCAGACATTTACAGATCTCCTGCAGTAATAAAAAGAACACCATTTGAAAGGACATGTATCCTAATTTCACATAATATTGGGAGAGAAAAAAAGTATTAATGGAGAAAAGGGTATTTGTGAAGAAAGGTACAATCTATTTGAAAGAGGTTTGAAGAGGGAATTGAGAATTATCTGACCTATTTCACCAGAGAAACTATGTAGAATGTTAAGTAAGTCAGTTGATTTATTTGAACCTAATATCATCTGTAAAAACATTAATTGTTTCAGCTTCTACGTTGCCTAGATTTTATGTGAACATTAATGTGAAGATATATGAGGAACATCTGGCATTTGATATAAGAAAGTCCTTATATAAATTCAAGGTAGATTACCCATGCTATTATTTTTACTATAATTATTATTCTCTTCTATGCTCCTCTAGGTCAATAGTCTATTAACTTCAGAGAGCTGGTGAGAAAAATTCAGAGAAGAATCTATTAGGATTGATGCATCTTCAGAATATAACTATACACAAATAGATATATTTTCCTTACACTTCTTGGCATTCTCTTAAGTAAGAAAAGCAAAAACCCAGCTGACATCTAGTGCTTAAAACAGTTTTATTATAAATACAATTTCTAAATTAAAGAAATTTGTCCTTTTTTTAAAGATTTATTTGAAAGAAAGAGCACAGAGGGGAGAGGGAGAGAGAAACTCAACCAGACGCTGTGCTGAATGTGGAACCTGACCCCAGGCTCTTTCTCTTGACCCCAGAGATCATGACCTGAGCCCAAACCAAGAGTTGACCACTCAACTGAGTGTGCCATCCAGGCACTCCGAACCTTGTTATTTCTTTACATTTACATTTTTTACTTCGCTGTTTTTTTTTTTTAAGATTTATTTATTTTTATTTTTTTAAAGATTTTATTTATTTATTAATGAGAAACACAGAGAGAGGTAGAGACATAGGCGGAGGATGAAAAGCAGGCTCCATGCAGAGGGCCGGATGTGGGACTCGATCCCAGGACTCCAGGATCACACCCTGAGTTGAAGGTAGACCCTCAACCACTGAGCCACTCAGGCATCCCTCCTTGCTGTCTCTTAAAATATACAAACTTCTCTCCGTATTGATTCTCTGCAATCCCCATCATTAAATATTATTTTGTCCATTTTATCAAACATTTATGTCTAAGATTGCCCATTATAACATAGGAGGTAAATAGATGTTTGGGGGGTATCTAGTGGTCTTAAGCATGGTCAGAAATACTTATGCACATGTACATATATGTACCAGTATTGGAGAGATGATATGTTCCCTTAAAATCTTAGAAGTTTCCATCATTATGTTCTATATTGTCAACCTATGAGTTAATGGAATGAAAATCACTATGACGGATCCCTGGGCGGCTCAGCGGTTTAGCACCTGCCTTCAGCCCAGGGCCTGATCCTGGAGTCCTGGGATTGAGTCCCACATCAGACTCCCTGCATGGAGCCTGCTTCTCCCTCTCCCTGTGTCTCTGCTTCTCTGTGTGTGTGTGTCTCTCATGAATAAATAAATAAAACATTTTTTAAAAAAGAAAATACTGACAAATGTTATATATATTTTCCATGTTTAGATGACATGAGTTTGACAGGATAGTAAAGATCGTATGTTTTGCATTCTTTACTTTCAGTTTTATAGTAATGGAGATTAGGTGAAAATTTTTCTTTTTAATTTCAAATCCTGACCCCTGTACCTTCTTCTAAAGTTACACAACCCTTGCCTCTCCCACCCCCCAAGAGCACAAAGAGTCCATGAGCCACTCATTAGCGCTGAGTTTTATGGTTCAGTATTCTGAAGCAAGTTGTTTTCCATAATTGTGTGTTTGGACATTTTTAACATAGAAAACAGTCTTTAGTTCAAAGACCTGAAATAATTTCCCTCCTGATCTATGATCATGTGTTCACTAAATTGCATAAAGTTGATTAAGCAGGACTACTAAAAAGAAACAGGGTATTACAGTAACTCATACAGTAATATGTCAGAGTAAAGGAATCTTCCAGAAGAGGAGGCTTACTCATTTGACCACATCCTCTGCTCTTAATCCTCTCCAAAGTTGAAAGTAGACAATTTCATTTGTCTTTTAGGTTTAAGCTACTGGTTCCTAAAGTTCTGCTGAGCCATGGCGATTTTTGCAACAAAGGAATTATCCTGAGAAAGCATGATGAGTGCTTACAAAATTTATCATGTCTAGACCATCATTTCAGCCAGCATCTATGTCAGATAGTGCAGGACTAAAGGAATGAGAAAAACATGGTCCTTGCACCAACAGTTTTTCCTTGAGGTACCAAATTTTATGCAAAAGGGAGGTATTCAAAGTAAAATCTACAAGACAACTAACAAAGCTAAGATGTTAAGGACTCTGGGTTTGCAGAGAAACAAGGCTCTAAATATTTACATGGCAGCACTGGGGTCCATGTGCTCAAGAGCATGTAGCCATAATTATAGCTAATATTGGGCAGCACTCTACAACCTATAAAGTTCTTGTTCTTGCAATATCATATCCTGTCTGGTGACCCCCTCCAGCTACATGACCTTGGTCAAGCTATTTAATCTCTATGAACCTTAGTTCCTTTGTAACACTGCAGATTATAATAGTGCCTATCTCAGAGTTGTTCAGATGATTAACTACAGCACTTAAAATCTTGACACTAGAAACTACAAAGCATTGCTGATAAAAGTTAAATCCCTAAATAGAGGGATATATTTATAGATGAACATAAATATATAAATATATAGCATATAGGAATGAGTAACACTGCCTTATTGAGATATATATATCCACAGTCAATACACTGTGGATTAGAATGGTCAACATTGTTAAGATATCAGTCTGTGTCTAGGTGATCTATGTATTAAGTACGATTCTAATAAAAAAATTGTCAGGCTTTTTTGGTAGCAAATGATAATTTTATAATTTGTGTGGAAATATAAAGGGCCTAGGAAAACAAAGAAAATCTTGAAGAAGAGTGAAGTTCAAGGACCTATTTTAAAACCATAGTAATACAAACCTTACATGATATTGGTGAAAGAACAAGCAGAACAATGAAATATAATTCAGGAATAAGCCCACATAAGTACTATTATTTGATTTATGACAGAGATGCCATTACAAGTTAGTGTGGAAATAATGGTCTTTTAATTGTCATGGAATCAATTGGATTTCAATATGGAAAAAAAAGAAAATGTCTCGCTTCACACCTTGCACCACACATAAAAATTTTTTAATGGATTATTGGATTAAACTAAAATGTAAAACAACAAAATTTCTAACAGAAAGCTTAGGAAGTCATTTTCATAATTCTTGAGGTAGATATATACTCTTAGGACACAAAAATTAATAGCCATAAAAGAAAGGATTTATTAATTGGATTTCTTTAAAATTAAGAACTATTAGAATAATAAGTCAAAACACAAGAAGAAGATATTTATAAAATCTATATCTGGCAAAAAGCTCAGATCTAGGATAAGGAACTCCTATGAACAAACAAAACAATAAAGGCAAGAAAATTTAAAAATCAAAAGACACGATTTTCATAGACTATCCAATTAGTGAATAAATATATGAAAGTTGTTCAGTGTTACAGATCATCAGGAAAATGTAAATTAAAGCCACAATAAAATGCCACTATGCCCCTGTAAGAATGGTTAAAGTTAAAAAAATAATAAATGCCAGTTGTTGGTAAGAATACAAAGCATATTGATGGTGGGAATGCAATTGGTATAATTATGTTGCAAAACCATTTGACAGTCTCAACTAAAGGTAAACAGTATAAATCCAAAATCCAGCACCTTTCATTCTGGATATATACTCAAAAGAAATGGAAATATGCCCATCAAAAGACCCGAACAAGAATCATTGTAGATTTATGCATAATAACAAAATCTGGAAACAATCCAAATATCCATCAATAACAAAATTAATAAATTTGATTCATATAATGAAATACTGTACAGAAATAAAATGAAAAATTCCTGCTACATGGTTCATAGGTGAATCTCAGACATAACATTTCATGAAAAGATCCGGAAAAAAATGCATTGTATATGATTCTATTTCTATAAAGGGCAAGAATAGGTATAACTAATTTGTTGCAGTAGAGGTAGAATAAGCAGTTACTTTTGGAGGTTATTAATTGGGAGGAAGAATGCTGATACTGCTCTATATTTTGATCTGAGTAATGGTTCTACAAGTATATAGGTATGTAAAAATTCACTAAGCTTTGTACTTAAAATTTGTGTACTTTATTATATGTGTAAATAAATGTGTATTTATATATACATATTTATAGATGAACATAAATATATATATGCTCACTTTTAGCAGTGTTTGGTATATAGTAAGCATTTCATAAATGTTAGCTGTTTTTGTTATTATGAGTGAGGAATGAGTAACACTGCCTTATTGACGAGATAAAAGAGGTAAAGCTTGACCATATATATTCAAGCTTACAGAACTGATAAGGGCGAGGAGTTGGGGTTGGAGTCATGTCTTCTGATACTGGATCGAAGACATGAATGCACCTGCGTTATCTCATTGGTACTCTTAAAATGATGACTGGAGCTCCCTTTCTGTGCTTCTTAGCTTTCAGGGCATGCTTTCTATCTTTTCTAAATGGCACTGGAAGACTTCTTAAGTTCAGTTTAGCTGATTAGGGGAAGCAGGCTGGTAATCAGAGCAAGCACATCTAAGCTTTGGACAGAATGCCTCATAGTAATTGGTGACAAATTAAAGCAGAATTTACAACTATGTACAAATTGCTTAGAACTGTGCATTACTATAACTGCTCACAATTACTAACTTGATATATTATGAGCCTAGAACACAAGGATTGAGAAATAATGGAGTTTTATACAGTGCAAGAGATACCCCTACTTCCTGCATTCCCAGCTCTGCAGATGGCTGTGCTCCAGGCAGAGGATAGAAACAAGCAGGGAGGAAAAGTCATTCTGCTCTAAGACTGCCTAACGCTTCCTTATCTGTGATTACATATTTAGTTTCCTAAAGTACAAGTACAGCTACTATTATTCAGTGTAATAGGAGTTGAACAAATCTTATGGGTAGTCACAGATGCTACCAAAGTTCCCTGGGCAGCTATGTGTCTTGGAGAATAGCCTAAAGGAGGGCAGAAGGAATGGGCAGTGCAAAGACCCTGAGGCAAGACCATAGTTGAGGTTTTTGAGGAACATCAGAGAGCAGTGATGTAGGGGCAAGTAATGAGGGGGAACCTAGTAGAAGTTAAGGTCATGTCAGAGCCAGAACATGCACCATGTGTTTTTAAAGCATGAAAGAAAGGACCTCTGAGAACTCTCTATTATTTTCTGCTTTTATAGCCCTGTAATTAAAAGGTGTGGGGAGGAAGAGGAACCAAGGCTGGATGAATTCCTTTCTTTGTGGTGTATCCTTGTCTAAAAATAGGGCACCATGTTGGGAAAGACTTGATGAGCTCTGACCTAGGCAATAGATTTCTTTTAAGAATTCTATTCCCATAAAAATTAGTGAAAGGGAATAAAGGGAAAGGAGAGAAAATATCAGTGAGGGTGACAAAACATGAGAGACACCTAACTTTGGGAAATGAACAAAGGGTAGTGGAAAGGGAGGTGGGCGGGGGGTTGGGGTGACTGGCGGGGCACTTGGTGGGATGAGCACTGGGTGTTATGCTAAATGTTGGCAAATTGAACTCCAATAAAAAAAATTAAAAAAAATCAGGTAAAAAAAAAAAAGGAAAGAAAGAAAGAAAGAAAGAAAGAAAGAAAGAAAGAAAGAAAGAAAGAAAAAGAAAGAAAGAAAGAAAGAAAAGAGTTCTATTCCTCTCCACTGTCCTGCCCAAGATCCCTGAACCTCAGGGCAGCATTGCTGGTTGGTCAAGTATCTTGTTTTCACCTAGCTTCAGTCAAAATATATTCTCTTCCTCTCCTATCTTCATTCTCCCACTCTTGCTCTCTCACTCGCTCTCCTATCCTCATTTTCTCGCTCATATTCTCCTTTGCTCTCACTCTCATATTTTTCTCTCTCCCTCCTTGAATCAGGCAGAGAAGGTACAGAATTTATTTTTGCACTTTTGTGGCAAGGCTCAGTTATTTTTATCTTTATAAATTATTTCCCATTTAAAAAAAATCTCATTTAATGAGATATATTTCTAAGTGACTAGTGTTATACATATTTCAGTAGGCACCCTTGGGGCCATCTGAGAACCTAGTTTGGCAGGAATGTTTCCAAGTCCTTCTTGCTCTTGTTCTTTCCGGGTGCTGCCCCAAAAGCCAGGTGGTAGCTGTGAGTATGAAGAGAGAGCATGCATATTTAAGTGGGGGAGGATGGACTCCTCCCTCCCAGTTCTCTTCTAAATTGCCTTTGCTAACTAATAACTTTGTTATAGTTGGAGTCAAATACCCATGGAGTCCAGGGTAGAAGAGGACAACAGGATACCTCTCAGCCCTCAGGCAACAATTTTTACTTGAAGCTGCTATGTATAGATCTTGTACTAGAATAAGTTGAAAAGGAAGTTTCAGGTCCTCCCAGGCAGAATAAACATAATGACATCTCTATCTTCATCATAGATTTTTCCACTTATGGGTTTAAAGCCTTTTGATATATGAACAAACCTCTGTACTTTATAAAGGGGGCTGCTTTAGACAGAAAATTCAAAAATGGCTTTCTGATATGGAAAAAAAAACAAAACAAAACAGAATAGGAAAAATGAATAAAAAATGAAAACAAAATCAATACCTAAATATAACAGCTAGCAATCGTTATGTTCTCATTAAAGTCTGAGCTACAGTCCTTACCTATATGATCTCATTTAACCTTGAAATAACTATGAGGCAACCTGTCATCACCCTCATTTTTCAGAAGAGAAAACTGGTTTTTAGAGAGGTTAAGTAACAAATCCAATTCCAAACAGCTCAGGTGCATCAGAGAAGGTCTGTCTGCCCCAAGCCTTTGGTTAAAAGGAAATTAGAAGGTATGGAAATGGGAAATATTTTAGGAGAAGCAGAGGGAACTTTATAGGTAGGAATATAGGAAGCAAGTTCTGCATGGATGATAGAAGGAAAAAATATTTGGGCTTGTAAAATGAATGCCATATCAGTAACCTCCATGAGATGTGTTACCACACAGAAACCAATTGGCAGGGTTTTTAATTTTTTTAAAACTACTTGGCAGGAGTTTTGTCTAGCTTTTAAAGCAATAGCAAGATGGGTTATGAGACAATGAAAAGTAAAAACTGTTCCTGGGGTGTCACTCATCTGGTAGGAGGGGCTAGTTGCTCAGGAAACCAGGTATTACTACTTATTGTTACACTTATTATCTACTTTTTGTAATAGTGTAATAAGTACCCTGCTCATCATCACACCATCAGAGCAGAATAGGTTCCATTGCCCTGACAGTTCATGAGATCTTAGGTCCACTCAACTCTTCAGCATTGAAGGTGTGGGACTCTAAATAACCTCTAAAGTTCCTTCCTACCCTAAGGTGTCATGATTTCCATTCTTCTCATGTTTCATTTACTCTCTCCCTTCCATCTATTTATTCTGTCATTTATCCTTATCTCTGTAGATGCTACCCAAACCAAGTTCATAACTCAGGATTGTACATTTGTGAATCTTTAGAAAGTTGCAGTTAGGTAGAACTCTAGAGTATATGACACTAATGTATATTATGCTAATACTGATAGAGTATTTAATACGAATACTTGGATTGAGCACACAAACAAGCAGGCATTTAATTATTTTATTTAATCTGCCCCACTCCAGTTTGGTATATGTCCAGGCAGGATGCAAAGTGGTACTGTAGTGGCTACTTTTTCAGAGTTGGTTATAGGCTAGTGACCCTTCCTGGTGATATGGCAGGTAAGAGGAAGTGGCACATGTGTGATAGCTCTAAGATAACCCCTCTCAGCTTTCTATCCTTGACTAGGTTGGGGAGCATATTAGGAGGGAGCATATATCTTAAAAGATTTGTTTATTTATTTTAGAGGTGGGGGAGGGGAAAAAGAGAGAATCCCAAGCAGATTCCCTGCTGAGCAAAGAGTCTGACATAGGGCTCCATCCCATGACTCTGAGATCATGGCCTGAGCCAAATATCAAGAGTTGGATACTTCACTGACTGAGTTATCTAGACACCCCGGGAGGGAGCATATTTTTATTAGCATCTTTTGTAGACCTTCTGGATAGTCTGACTTGGGTTGAAATTCTCAAGAACCAAATGGCTAAGTCTTAGATTTATCTAATACGGAAAGGGAGAAATAGAAGTTATTTGCATTGGAAGCACTTGAAAGATGTGTGTGTGGATTAATGACTTGTCTTTCTACCTTTCCTATTCCTCTTTTCTGCCATTTCTTCATCTTCTACCCACTCTTCCAAGAAAAGGAATTGTTATTCTTGTCAATAAAAACAGGTGATTTATCTTTGTATCCAGAAAGACACCCAGTTTTGTGCCTGTAACATAAAGGTGCTCAGTATTTGCTTGTAGGATGGATGGATGAATGCCCGGAGACTGGACAAAAAAGAGGGGAAATTGAAAATCTTAACTCTGCAACTTACTGGCTATGTGAATTAAGCAATTTGTCATCTTTAAGCCACAATTCCATATTTTCCAAAAGTATAAATTACATCTACTTCTTTGTTATGGAGAACTAATAAGATAATCCTTAAAAACACTTTGCCAAACTCCTAGTGTTACTAACCTGCTCAATAAATTTGCCTAGTTAAAGGAAGATAGGAATAAATGTTAAGATTGAGGGGAAGGCAACTAAGGAGGTCAGAGTGGGTAATGGTAGGATACAGGTCTTTTATTCAAGCTGGGTCTTAGAAACCCTGAATTCTATAGAGTTGGGTCAATAAGAACCCCAGACCTGGTGCCTCATGAAGACAGAGTGAGTACGGAGTAAGTTGGAGAAGGTGGAATCTGATCATGAGTGAGAAGGTTTGGACAAGTACTTAATTCCTTCCAAAAACAAACAAACAAAACAAGAAGAAAACAACGTAGTTAGGAATAAAGAATAAGGTTCCTTTTTTTACAATACAGTTGGAAACAAGCCTTATATTTTTAAGGGAATAGTCCCCTAATTTAGTGCTTCCTTCTTTTGCCCTTTTAGGCTTTGACCGAGCAAATATTTGTTGAATATGTTGAATGACTATGTCATTGTAAGGGGCTTCAAAGATAAATAAAAAGCCCACCCGACAGTTGCCAATCTAACATATAAACGGCTTAGAAATTGTCACTCTTGTCCTCACAGGAAGAAAGAAACTGAATTGAAAACTCAATCACTCTTCTTAGATTGAAAACAGAATAGAGGTCACAAGGAAAATTGCCACCCTCAAAACTGGATAGGTAAATACAGAAAATCATAATTTATCTGGAAAAGAAGCTGCTTTAGGACGTAGCTTTTAAGAGTAACTGACTAATTGCTGGAGATAGAATGTGGACTCTCTTGAAAGCTGAAACTTCTGGGGGCCCAGGTTTAAGGGAGGAGTCCCCATACTTTCATGAGTTTTACAACCACGATCCTCATCAGATTTTTGAAGTTAAGACTGAAGAAAAATTCCTCTATGTTTCTAGCATGAAGACATAAAGCAGGCATCAAAATCAGACCCCATTATGTCAAAGACTGAAATTCTCTGACAACAATTTAAAATAACTATGGTATGTTAAGGGCTTTAATGGAAAAAAATAGACAACATGCAAGATGGGTAATGTAAGCAGAGATGAAAACTCTAAAAAATAATTCAAAGGAAATGCTAGAAATAAATAGCACTATAAAACAAATTAAGAATGCCTCTGATTATCTCTTCAGTAGACTGGATATGACCAAGGAAAGAACCAATAATTCTGAAGAAACTTCCCAAACTCAAAAGCAGAGAAGAATAACAAAAAGGAATAGGATTTCTAAGAACAGTGGGACAATTAAAGGTGGTAACACATACACAATAGTAATAAACCAGAAGCAGAAAAGAGAAAGGAAAAGAAGAAATAGTTGAAATAATCAAGTCAGATAATTTTCCCAAATTAATGACAGATATTAAACCATGGTTCCAAGTAGCTCAGAGAACACTAAGCAGGATAAATACCAAAAACTGACACCCAGTTATATTATATTCAAACTGCATTAAAAAAAAGTCAAAGACAAAGAGTAAGTCTTGAAGGAAGCCAGAGGAGGGAAGTACATCTTACCAATAGAGGAAAAAGGCTAAGAATGTTGTTGTGCTTCTCTTCGGAAGCTATGCAGATAAAAAGAGAGTGAAGTATTTTCAGTGTTGAAAGAAGACCATTATCTAGAAAGGGAGAAGACAGGTGAGCAAAGGATTATAGTGTGTGTTCAATGACAGGACACAGGAAGAACTGCTTAACTGTGAGTTGAAGTCAGTCATCTGAGAGGATGACTGTAAACATTATAAAGGAGAAGAAAAGAAATATAGGCAAAAATATAGCTTATTAAATGAAGAAAGTCATGTAAGAATTTAACATTCTCATTTTTATTTCCTCAAGTCTTCATACTTTTCCCCCCATGAGGACCACCTTCATGAAACAACACAGGAGCAAGCTTTCTGCAAAGATGTGGACACTTATGGAAGAGCCTGTGACCAGCTAAGTGGGGTCCCATGTTAACCAGACAAAGGCCACAGGGTGACCCTTTCACAATCAATCCCTAGTTGCCTGGGTTTTGTAATGCTAGTAATGCTGGGAAGTTCAAGGAGTTACTGTGTTTGAGAACTGATTAAGTAGTTGGCCAAGGCCACAAGGGATCCTGATGAACATATGGTATACAATGAGAAGATAAAGGAGATTGGGAGTAGAGTGGAAGAGCTAATGGAATTAGGAAGGTCAGAGGACTAATGTCAGGATGGAGCACAAAACAAAGGTGGATAGGAGAGAAACTAAAAAATGAAGAGATGGGAGAAGGAATCTTAAGATTAGAAATGGAATAAAGGTAATGTAGAGTTCAATCAGTTTGTACATACTAGGCCAGGACTCAAAGGACACAGGACAATAGGGATGGATATATTCAAATACATCTGCACTACTGAATGTATGAGTCAAACAATAGATCTTAGGAGACAGAAGGCAAATCTTGCTATCTTTATGCATTTGCCTTTCATTGTAGTAGAATTTTTTTTAAAAGATTTTTATTTGAGAGAGAAAGAGTGAGTGAGAGCTCACAAGCTGGGGTTGGGGGAGGTAGAGGGAGAAGCTGACTCCCTGCTGAGCAAGGAGCCCAACCAGGGGCTGGAATCCTATGACTTCAGGATCATGACCTAAGCTGAAGGCAGACACTTAAATGACTGAGCCACCCAGGCATCCATAATAGAGTTATTTTTGACCCTTTGGTGCTAATACCTCCAGTCTCCATGATTTATCTATTACATCAGACTATGGCTATTGCTTTTTTATTCTACAAGAATTTTTTTGGAGTATGGAAAAAAGGAAAGGATATGATAAACATCTCTACCTCAATAAGCCATTGTGGTAGATTATCTCATCACTTGACTTAAAATCTAAATTTATCAAGTAGAAATCCGGAACACTCTGAAGCACCACCTGTTCTCAGCTGGGAAGGCCACTTCAGGAAGGAATTGACCACTTAAGTGGCAGAGGAGGAAACCCAAGATATCTGGGAAATTTGCATGGTTGGCAGAAAAATGCACAGGAGGACAATGATTATTTAGGACAAGGTTTGATTCCTGGTAAATGTGAAACAAGAGGCCACACTAATCATTGCCTCCTACATTGGTACTGCCCTTGCATTTAGTTAGAAGAGACCGTTGCCTGTACAGTATGGATTGAGATGCGTAATGAGGAAATGTCATGAAATCTTAAAATAATATAACTAAGTGGGACCTTCAAGATCATCTAGTCTAGAAATTCCCTCCCTGTGTTATGAGTGTGCCTCAGCTCCTGGGGCAGCTCTTTGCAGAGCCTCCTTTATTTCCAGGCATGCTGCACAGCTATGCTTTCCTATGTGTGTTATGACGTGAAGACTTGGAAACACTAATTGCTCCAACCTCATCATTTTCTATGTGAAAAAACTGAACGTAATGAAGTGACGGAGCTTGGTCAGCTGTTTGGGGCAGAGTCAGAACCACAGTCCAGACTTCCCAAATCCATTTCTCAACTCACCATGTCTTAGTTCTTGCTTCATAGTATTGAAAGTTCCTGCACATGTATAGTCATTCTATTAAACTAGGGCGTGGTCTTTTAAGACTTACACTAGATGTCAATTTCCTTCTTAAAAATTTCCAGAAGTATCCCACCAGTTACATAAAGTTCAAGCTTATTATGGGCTACAAAGAGGTCCATGACCTTATCCCAGTTTACGTCTCCAGACTTATCTCCTCTTTACTCACCACACCATGGCTACACTGGCTGACACCCTTTTCCAGATAGTGCTCCTTCTCTTCATTCACATGAAGACTCAAATGTCATTTCCTCAAAAAATACTTCCCTGTTCGCCACAGCTCAGCAAACAACTTTCATGTTACCTTGCTGTATTTTCTTCAGAGAACTTACCACTATCACAAATGGTCTTATTGGTTTACTTATTGTCTGTCTCTCCCACCAATGTGCAAGCAGGAACTTTGCCTGAATTGATCCCTAAGAACAAGGCTTGATACATGGTCAGAATTTCAATAACTATGCATTAGTGAGTTCTCTCCTATTAAGATGTGAACTGAGTAATACATGAAGTCAGGATTGCAGGTTTGGTTAAGAGGAGGTAAGGAAAAGAGACTCATGTGGGAGGCATGGTTTGAGAGAGGTTGCAGGCAAGTAGAGGAGACCTGAGAGACTTATGGAATGTTTACTATCATGATCACTTTTGCTCTTCTCACTGGTGTGCTCAAAGCTGACTTCAAACATGGTACTCACAGAGGCAGGAAAAGGGGAGCTGGAAGACTTGGGGCATTTGTTCCAACTTTAATGGACCTCTTTTCAGTGGCCTAACATACATAGCATACAACACAACCTTGCCTCAACCATGAGGATGCTCATCTCTCTGTACCACTTCCTGAGTAAATTCAGAGAAACAATACAAGCCATTACCAGACGTAAACTTGAAAAGGAATCTAAAACTACAGATTCCTAAAAACTTTGGAGGCCTGAATTTCTAGAGCCACTCATGGGGTGAAGCTAGAGAAATAAAAATGGCAAGGGAGAGTGACAGGCCAGGAATGAGGGACAGTGACACAGGTGCTCCCTCGGGAATTAAAGAACAATGATAAAGGCTTTGGGAAACAATGACAGCTCTAGTCAGGAGGCAGAAATTTAAAAATTTTAGAATCACCTGACAACATCTAAGTGGGAAGCATTAAACAGATAACACTCCCAATAGATCGCACCATTCAGAGCTGAAAAGGCAAAGGTTAGATTATCCTGAGTTCCTTAGCCTCTCACATTCTCTGTTGGATTTCTCTTGGGGTTCTTTCGAAATAGGGCTGTGCCCTTCCCATCTAATTATTCTGCAGGCCTGTGGCACAGACTTATGTAAGACATATGCAAAGAAATAACAAGATTTCTGGGAAGCAGATCTTAAAGGCTTATTTTTTTAAAACTGCATTGCTAAATTTAGGGAAATGATTCAGAAGACACCCCCACTCCATCACATGCATACCTCTCTGTCTAGTGTTCCGTGCACGTTTAGCTGTTCTTCTTGGCATTTTATTTTTTTCTCTAGTTTCAGCAAAGGGCCTTGCATTTGTCCGCAAAGGTTCTTTCTATAAGGATAGTTTGCCTTTTTTTTTTCTTTTGGTGAAGGAATAACTTGGATTACCATGAATAAAATACAAAGCCAGGCATGCCATCTCTTCACACGGATAAGAAATTAGGGAACTAAGTGGTTTATGAGGGAGAATGTGTTCCTCTTCTAAGGGCCTGGGGAGGTTTGGGGTAATTCTTGACAGTAATAGAGACTCAATCTTTGAAATGTCAAGCTGAAAATGAGCACATAACATCAGATTCATGCTAGTGTTTCATTTGTGGTTTTTTCCCCTACTATCTGGATGCGGGGACCTATGTAGTAACCCCCACCCCACCACTCCATGAGAAATCCAGAATAAAAAGAGTTTTTTTTTTCTTTTTACTAATAGGGATCCTCATCTCAGGTGGTAACTAATAAATCAAATGTTTCTGAGCATGCTATTCCTCCTTTAGCCTCATTTTTCTCACGTATAAAATGAGAGGGTTGGCCTTTCCCAAACTGATACACAGCACCCTAGTGTAATACACAAAATTGTATTCCTTCTCGTCACTTGCAAGGTTCAGAAGCACTTTAAAAATTTAGTGGGTCCTGTAATAAAAGAACAACTTTATTGATCACATTGTTTTCCAAACTGATTTGACTCTGAGACAGCCCTTGTACCCCTTCTTTTCTCACTTTCCTTCTCCCCCACCATCAACTTTAAACCTGTATCTCACTGAGCTTTCAGGAGCCCATTTTGGGAAATCCTGAACTACAGGACCTTGTAGATGACCTTATAGGCTCCTAAAAGTTCCAGATGCTGCTCATTTCTGCCATGAGGGCCTACTTCTTGCCAAATATATGTTAGGTGCCATACAAGATGTGGGCCCTGTCTGCAATCTGCTTAGAGTCATAGTCTATTTTAATCCATGTGACAGAAAATCAGGTTACCTAATTAGCTGATGATATCACTTTAGAGGGTAAGCAGGATGTGGCCTCCCCCCAGTCCCCAATCTAGGACTGCTTATAGTTTATTGGCAAATAAACAACAAAGGACTTAGGGCAAGCTCTAACTTGTGAGTTCAGAAATATGTAGATTCACAGTGAACTACTGATGGGAAACTACCACTGTTTCCCCAACTAATCCCCTAAACACTGGGCTGATGGAACTCTCTCCTGGTTCTGGGGAGAACCATGATCAAGTGTTGTCAAGGATCCATGCAGGTACTATCAAGAACTTTTGCATATCGTAGTCATGCTTGAAATCATCTGGGAGGAATAAAATTGAATTGAGAACAGGAAGACTCTTGTGTGATGGTAGAACAGCTTAAAATCTATTCCAGTATATTTTATCAAAACATTTTTCTGATTTGGGATTCTTTCTTCTGGGCAAGGCAACTTCAAATCTGCCTCAAGCTTTACAGCTAATGGTACCACCCACCTAGTCTCCATATGGCCCCGTGACTAAGGACATTTATTATAACTTTAAAGTGGCCCCTAACTGTGCCATAGGCACAATAGTGTTTGAAATGAAGCTATTAGGGATATAACTGAGGGCAGAAGCTACAGAGGGAGAAAAAAAAACGGGCAGAAAAGATGCTGCTTCAGGATACACAGCTGACAGATGGCTCACCTATGGCATGTGGAACATTTCTTAAACAACAGCTCACCTTTAATGAGCACTAAGACAGACAGGCTTTCTCTGCTCTTCTTCCGATCCAGTGTTAACAAAGATGACATTTGGTTGGAAGAGCAGTAAATGAAAATGCAAACAAGGACACAAAGATGTAGGGAGACTGTAGGGAGGGGAGGAAGGTGAGCAATAGGTCCAGATGATAAAACGGAGCAAATGTAAATTGGAGAGAATCTCAGGAGTATCGATGTATTCAGTTTTAAGACAAACAAGGGAATAAAATGCCCACTCCCCTTCTCCCCACAAAATGCCCACTCCCCTTCTCCCCACATAGCAGCAGGCACCAGAACATTGTTCTCTACAAAGAGTGGGAGGTTAGAGAGAGGAGGAGAGAGAGAGAGAGGGAAATAGCAGTGATTATGCCATTGTGGCTCTTTCCATCCAAGACTGGACAATCACCTGAAGTCATGTGCTGTAGGGAATGCTACTTTAATCCACCCATCTGGAGGCATTTGATTGTCTACTGAGCCTTTCTCCTCCATTTCTGTGATGCTGGTGAGGTAGGCCACTGTATGCCATGGGGAGAGAATGGGAGAGCCACTGCTCAGAGGCAGCACCAGCACTTTGGGCATTTAGGTCCTAGGTCTCAGAGCACCAGGAAGGCCAACCAGCTGCTAAGTTGTAACTCCAAAACCCCCTTTCTGACCACTACCTTCTCCCAGTTTTGCCCTTCTACTCACGAACCCTGTTTATCTATCTTGTTGAACCCTGTTTTTTCCCTCTTCCCTCACCTTCCCTTTTTAGCCCCATTTCCTCACTTCTGGCTCTCCCAGACTCACAGCCCATCTCATCAGTCTGACAGCACTATACACAACTTTGTGTCTTTGACTTTATCTTGCGATCACTCTGCAAGTTTCCTATCCCATGGAACTCGAGCCATCTTTCACCTTTTTTTCTGCTTGGAGGGTTGATTGCTAGAGAAAAAGCCAACAATATCTGTTTAGGCTGAGTCCTTGAGTGTCCTTGGCATCCCTTTCCTACAGAGGCTACCTGACATTGTCGCTCCCTTCCTAACCCTTTCTTACTCCTTCTCTCCCCACCCCAGCTCCCCCTCTCCAGCAGATGGCCTTACTTCTATCTGCACAAAGGGTAGTGTAAAAATCAAAACCAGGCAGCTGGATCTTGCCACATGTTAATCAGCAGAGTGTGTACCTTGTGGAAACTTTGATTTTCAATGGAAGGCTTAGACCAGCATAGGGGAGTAGGAGCTTGGGACAGTTGTTTGGCAGAATAGAATGAGGAAAATTTAGCATTCCCAAGGGTAACACGGGAGAGTGAGAATAAAGAGGAAAGATAAAAGAAGAGGAAAAAGGGAAGAGGCAACTAACTGGCCAAAGTATGCTGGCACCCTTGGATGAAGAAGCCAGTGAGAAAATCCCAGCGAACGAAACTAAAAGACTTTTAAGAACATGAGTGAGCTATGTTCAAATGGAAGTTGTTTGTGTTACAAGGATAAATACCTCTCTCTGCTTCCTATGAAAAACTGCTGAAAAGTCTACCACAAATACAAGTGCTTTACAGAACTGGAGGCATAGGCATCAGAGTACCCGCAGGATGCAAAAGGGGCTGTCAACTGAACCAGCTCAGTCAGAGACAGGGTAGAGACTCAGAGAATCCTGTGAAATGCCAGTCCCCAGGGATCTGCAGAAACCAGTGGAAGACTCTAAGACCTTCACAAAGTTTAGAATGATATTGAGGCAATATCATTAACTGATATAGCATATCAGTTTAAAGGGGTAGAGAGGATTCCAGCAAATGGATATCAGGATTAGACAGGAAAAAAAGGAGGACTTCAAGTATAAATTTCTTCAGGTTTGCCCCCATTCTACAAACATATCTGCAGCTCTCTGTACCTCAACCCCATTCATCTTAAAGATGTAGAGATGGTGTGATGTGGTAAAAAACAAACAAAAACAAAAACAAGGAATTTACATATCAGACTGTTCTGTTTTTGTTTTTGTTTTTGTTTTTTGAATTTTGACTCTAACTTCATTAGCTTTGTGGCTTTGAGCAAGTTGCTTAATCTCTCTGAGCCAATGTCAGTTTTCTCATCTGTAAACTGAGGAATAAATACAACTCTTGTAAGGCTGTTAGGTTTAAATGACCTGATGCATATAAAAATAATTCCATGATCCCTGATACACAAAAAAGGTGCTCAGTAAATATTAGTTTTTCTTATCATCTAATTACCACCTCAATCCTATTTCCTCATAGTCTCTGAGGTTGTTTCATCAATCATTTTTGTGTCTTTTTATTCTCTCCATATTGTTGAATAAATATACTTAAAACTTATAAGACTTGTATTTCAAAAAATCCAGTCAAGAAATAGGCAAAAGACACAAACAGACACTTCTCCAAAGAAGACATACAAATGGCTGACACATGAAAAAATGTTCAACATCACTCAGGATCAGGGAAATACAAAGAATACAATGAAATATCACCTTGCACGTGTCAGAATGGCTTAAATTAACAAATCAGGAAACAAAGGTGTTGGTCAGGTTGTGGAGAAAGGGGAACTTCTCGTGGTGGAAATGCAAATTGGTATAGCCACTCTGGAAAACAGTATGGTGGTTCCTCAAAAACTTAAAAATAGAGCTACCCAGCAATTGCACTTGTAGATATTTATGAAAAGGATACAAAAATAGTGATTCGAAGGGACAACTGGACCCCAATGTTTATAGAGCAATGTTCACAACATCCAAAATAGAGAACCCAGGTGTCCATTGACAGAATGGATAAAGAAGATGTATATGGAATATTAGTCATAAAAAATAATGTAATCTTGCCACTTGCAATGATGTGGATGGATCAAGAGGGTATTATTATGCAAAGCAAAATAAGTCAGAAAAAGACAAACACCATATGATTTTACTCATACATGGAATTTAAGAAACAAAACAGATGCACACAGGGGAAGGGAAATAAAAATAAGATAAAAACAGATAGGAAGGCAAAGTATAAGAGACTTTAAAAGAAAAGATTTTATTTGTTTGAGAGAGAGAGAGAGGAAAAAAACAAGCATAAGCAAGAGTGGGAGAAGGAGAGGGAGAAGCAGGTTTCTCACCAAACAGGGAGTTGGTTGTGGGGCTCGATCGCAGGACTCTGGGATCTTGACCTGAGCAGAAGGCAGACAGTTAACTGACTGAGCCACCCAGGTGCCCTCCATAAGAGACTCTTAACTATAGGAAACAAATTGAGAGTTGTTGGAAGGGAGGTGGGTGGGGGATAGGGTAACTGGGTGATGGGCATTAAGGAGGGCACTTGATGTAATGAGCACTGGGTGTGATATGCAACTGATGATTACTAAATTCTACTGAAACTAAAAAAGGCTCATATTTCCCACTGCCCTATATTTATTCTCTAAGGTAAAAGTCTTTTTTTTTTTTTTTTTTTTTTTTTTACTAAGGTAAAAGTCTTGATACAATCATCTAAATTACATCTACTTCCTCAACCTCCAATTAGTTCCCAAGTCCCTTCCTGTGGGCTCTGCCCCATGACTCCATGAAAGTTCCTTTGTTTGGATCACCAATGACCTTCACAATGTTCAGATCCAGAGAACTCTGTTAAGCCTCTTTTTACTCAACCTCTCAGTGACATTTGTCACTAAGATCACCCCCTCTTCTCTTTGAGACAGGGACCACTCCCACCTCCAGCTGCTAAACTACTACTTTGTTTCTTTTCAGTGTCTTTTATTTTATCATCTTTTTTTAAAAAAAGATTGTGTTCCCCTCTCCTACACAGAGCTCCATTACACCCTTTAAAAATTCATATTCCATATTACTATCCTGGGAAATCTTATTCACAACCAAACCTTCAGCCACCACCCAAATGCTGATGACTTTAATTATTTCTCTGAGCAAGAACTTTCCTAAAACACTACACTCATTTTTTTCCTGGCCATCTACCTCTTCAGGTCAGCAAGCATTTATTAGAGTAATTACTATAAGCCAGAATCTTCACCAGGGGAATAAAATGGAATGGAACACACCTCTCTGGGATGTCAAAGGGGTCCTGGATGCTTGAATTAATTCCCAACTTCCCAGATATTCCCAACTCCATCAATAGGGTAAGAGAGGGAGCCTCATACTTTTGAAGCAGGATCATCCCTCCTTAAGAGGGGTAAGATTGAGCTCTGTACCAATAATAAGACCCTAGACTTCCTAATGGCCACAGACAAGGGTCAAGATAGAGTCCCAGATATCCATGCCTCCATACACCCAAACACTCACAGACTGACATTTACAGCCTGTCATCAATATCTATCTTGAGGAATTAATATCCAAAATATATAGGGAACTCACACAACTCTTAGCAGAAAACCAAGTAACTTGATTTTTAAAAATAGGCCAAGTCTCTGAATAGACATTTCTCAAAAGAAGACCAAAGGTCAACAGTACATGAAAAGATGCTCAACATTACTAATTAATCAGGGAAATGCAAATCAAAACCACAGTGAGATATCACCTTACACGTTAGAAGGTCTGTTATCAAAAATAAAAGCACTGGTGAGGATGCAGAGGAAAGGGAACTTGTATAATATTGGTGGGAATATAAATTGATATGACCATTATGGAAAAACTTACAGAGGTTCCTCAAAATTAAGAATAGTATAATATGATCCAGCAATCCTATTTCTTAGTATATATCCAAAGGAACTTAAATCCAAATCTCAGAGTGATATCTTCACCCCCATGTTCATTGCAGTATTATTCATAATAGCTAGATAATAGAAACAACACAAATGTCTATCAACAGATGAATAAAGATGTGGCATAGATGTACAATGGAATATTATTCAGCCACAAGAAGGAAATCCTGTCATTTGTGACAGCATAGCTAGGACTTGTAGGCATTATGCCATAGGAAATAACCCAGGCACAGAAAGAAATACTGCATGATCTCACTTATATTTGGAATCTAAAATAATTGAAATTATAGAAACAGGGAGCAGAATACTAGTTGCCAGAGAGTGGGAGTGGTAGGGGGAAAGAAGAGTACAAAGTTTCAGTTATTTGAGATGAATGCTTTCTGGAGAGCTATGCACAGCATGGTAAGGAGAGTTGACAAAAATGAATTGTATACTTGAAATTTGCTAAGGGATTGCAGATTAAGCCTTTTGACCACACATGCACACACAAAATGGTAACCACAAAGAGGTGATGGATAAGTCACTTAACTTGATTGCATTGATCTTTTTACAATGTTTACACATGTCAAAATATCATGGGGTGAGGGGAAATGAGGAGACCTTGGTCAAAGGGGACAAACTTCTAACAATAAGGTGAGTGAGCTCTAAGGATCTAATGTACAGCATGGTGACTATAGTTAACAGTATCATATTACATACTTGAAAGTTGCTAAAAGAGTAAATCTTAAATGTTCTCACCATAAAAAAGAAATGGTAATTATGTGAGGTGATGGAGGTGTTAGCTAACATGATGGTAGAAATCATTTTGCAATATAGAACTACATCAAATCAACACTTTGTACCACTTAAACTCACAATGTTAAGGGTCAGTTATATCTTAATAAAACCGAGGAAAATGTACATATAAATATACAGTTTTTTATGTCAAAGATCTCAATAAAATTGTTTTAAAAAATTAAATATCTGCCTTTGATCTACCCGAACCAGTCTCCTTATTGTTTCTATCTCAGTCATGTCAGTTACCACAGGAAGCCTTAGACCTCCAGGTCACTCTCATCCCTATGGCTCTGTGTCACCCCAGTTCTTTCCCCATATCGCTGTTCTCCAAATTCTCCAAGCCATCACCATGCTCTCTTAAACTCATGGTCCATTATTACCAAAAATCCCCTATGTCCCCAGTCTCTTCCCAGAGCAGTCCTGTCACATATTTGCCCTAAAGAAAGCTTGAGACCCCCAAGGACAAATGCCTGTAGTAGGGTAGGAGCTGTGTTTCCTTCCACAGCCTTCAGACATCTGGGCTTCAGTGTGGGATGAAGTCCTCCTTACTTTACTCTTCATTGCCACTTTCAGATCATCGTCCCTCTTCCCTCCCAAAATATTCCAGTTTTGAATCACATGTCATCAGACTACATCACCCATTACCCCTCATTGTAGCTATAATTTACTGACATTGGGCTCATCGTCATTCTTTCCACCTTTATTTTGGTCTTAATTTTTGCTGAGTTTAATACACGGGAAACTTAATGCATCCTGGCCACTCACTTCACTAAATGTTCCTACCTTGGTGATATTGTCCTTCACCCTCCCTCAAGATCTCACTCCCGTGTTACAGGTCAAATAACCTTGCCATAATAAGGCATTGCAATAATTCCATAATACAAATTGCATGACACTCCCTCCCCTAGGTTTCAGCAAGCTTCTTCTACAGCCCCAGATGCAAAAACTCTTCTGACGCCACCTGGACCTGTAATTCAGTGATCCTGCTATCTTTTTTACTGCCATTAGCCCTTCATGTCCCAACCCCTTCCCTCCTTAGCCAGTTAATATTTCAGTCAACCCTTAGTAACTTCTGCATATATAACATTTTCCACATCCCTCATTTCATTGTACCTACCTGAGACTCAAATTTGATTATTTTGAAATGCCACTCTGGTCTATGAACTCAGTGCACCTGGAAGTGGCTGGAAACACACACACAATGATGTTGATTTGTCAACATTAAATTTGTGCCCTAACCTCAAGGGGGCCCTTGATGCTGCCCAGCAGCCCCATCAGATTCCTCTAATACACTCTCCCTCCCATTCTAGGAGACGATCAGTTCATACCTTCCCCTTTCTCCTCACATGTCAACACCTCTGCCCCCAAGCTCACTCTCAGGAGAGGACCTTTCTTCTTACTTTCCTGACAAAATTGGAGCAAATTAGAAGAAAATTTCCACAAACTCACACTACCTCATCTACCCACCTCCAACCATCTGCACCCATACCCGCTGCCTTCTTCCTGTTATGAAAGATGAACTCTTTGTGTCCTTCTCTACAGCCAGTCTCTTTCGTCTATATTGAAGAATACCTAACTGGGGAAGATGTGTGTGGGTGCATGGGTGGGTGTGGTTGTATTGGGGATTGGGACAGGGGCTGTTTTCATTTTCTTGTTGTTATAAATAAGACTGTCATGAATAACTTAATGCCTTTCTTGAATTTTGGATTTTTTTTCTGAGGATGGATTCTCAAGAAGTATAATGATAGGACAGACTCCATATTTTTATAGTGATATAGTGATATAGTGTTGAGGGGAGGGAGGGAGTATGACTCAGGGAAATAAACAGCTTATGGCTCATTGTTGAATATGAGGAGGAGAAACCTTATGAAACAAGGACTTTAAAAGAACCAATAAAACATACCATAAAAACACGAATAACATTTATGAAATATGTCTGAGGTTATAGGTTACAATACAGGCACTCCAAATGATAACTTTCATATCCATTCTTTTCTTCAGAAAAAGTCATTTTTTCATGTTAGAGTTTTGCTTAGAGAAATAAGCAAAGAACAAAGCAATAAAAAGCTAAAATATTAATTTCTGCTTGCACCACTTGTGCCAATTTCTAGAAAAAACTTCTGGAAAAAGATTTCCATGTGATTTTTTCATTAATAAATATGTGTGAAATTTAATTACTAGACCTTAATATTCTAAAACCTGCACAAGCATCTATATAACTCTGAAATCTTAGCAAATATTGCAGGGAAGAGAGTGGGTAAAGAATCAAATAAATCATGTGCATTGGCCACCTTCTTGCTTTACTTAGGTAGATTTCTTCATAGAGCGCAGTGTTGACATTTTTGTTATTATTTCAGATTTTTCTATTATAAAAGCAATATATGTCTAGTTAAATGAGGTGGTTTACCATTTACTTAAAAATAAAAACAAAAAACTTCCTCTCTTCCTAAAACCCAATAAAGAAACAGTGAAGAAATAAAAATATATAAATACACAAGGAACAAGAGAACTTAGAAGGAAACTATAGATAATATAATTTGGCAGTTTTGGAAGATATCATTTCTCCTGAGTCCAAATACCAGATGGAGTTGCAGCGACAGACTTTGCAGTGGAGCAAGTGCCAGCCCACATGCCTGCAGAGCAAAAGGTAACTCGCCTAGTAGGTTCCTAGAAAGGCTTGGAATTTGGAGATGCAGGCATTACCAAAGATGAAGCATAGGACTGAAAATCAGGGGCTATATAAAGAGCAGTTGGATCCTCCCAGGTCTCCTTTCCAAAACTAAATAGCCAGATAATCAACCCTGGAGAAAGTCGGAAATTGATTCTTTAGCATAACTAAATAAGAGGAATTCCAAACATGGTAAGAGCAGGCACTAAAAACAGGGAAACCTAGTGAAAGTTTGCATTTAAACAATGGGAACCTCAATTTCCTTTCTTTTTTCTTTTTCTTTTTTTTTTTTTTTAAGATTTTATTTACTCATGAGAGACACACAGAGAGAGAGAGGCAGAGACACAGGCAGAGGGAGAAGCAGGCTCCATGCAGAGAGCCCGGTATGGGACTCCATCCTGGAATTGTGGGATCATGCCCTGAGCCACCCAGGCATCCCATCAATTTCCTTCTTGATCTTGCTTTCAGAACATAGTCAGACATATGTGCCATCCCACCTCCCAGACAAAATATTGGAAGATTCTTCTATGGGGATATTGGATAGCCCAAAGATTTTCATATACTGACACATGTGGTTCTTCCAGTGAAGAGTTAGCTCCAAATTATATTATGGTGAAATCCAACAGCCTCTGAGACCCATACACACAAATAAAACCTCATATCAAAAATTTTTAAAGATTTTATTTGTTATTTATTTATTTATTTATTTATTTATTTATTTATTTATTTACGAGAGACCGAGAGAGAGGCAGAGACATAGGCAGAGGGAGAAGCAGATTTCCTTCAGGGAGCCAGAGGCGGAACTCGATCCCAGGACCCCAGGATCATGACCTGAGCCAAAGGCAGATGCTCAACCACTGAGCCATCCAGGGGCCCCCCCATATCGAATTTTTAGTACCTTATTCTAATTCTGAATGATCAAAAGCCATAAGACATTTAAGGATAACCTCTAACATTAAAAAAAGAGAAACAAATGAGAAAAATGAGTCAGAAGAGATAAAAAAACTATACAAAGAACAGAGAAATTATTTACAGTATTCTGAGAGAGGAGAAAATACTGCATTCATGAAACAAGACAGTACTGTGGGAAAGGAACTGTATTCATTAAAATATAATAAGCTCTACTGAAGCAACACATGCTCAGTTTTCAACAACTTAGGACAACAAAGTTTATTTCTCATTTATATCAAGTCCAAAGTATTCAAAAGTTGTTCTTTATATGTAACTCAGAAACCCAGGCTCCCTTCATTTTGTGATGCCATTATCTTTACATGTAGCTTATAAAAAACACCACAGCCAGAGGAGAGAGGGATGAGATAGAGACACAGTGCTTTTAACTCCCTCAGCTTGGGAGTGAGGTAGGTCATTCTGCTCACAGACCATTAGCCAAAACTAATTCCAATCTAACTGAGGTTGGGAAAGAGAAGCACCTGGAATATTTGTTAAGCCTAATACGCCTACAACAGGAAGTATCAGTATAAGAAAGAGCTCTTGAGAATTAATAGGATAGCTGAAATGAAAAATTCTAGAGAATTTAGAGTACAAACATGAAATCTATCAGGAAATAATTTTTAAAAAGACAAAGATAGAAATTTTAAAAGTTCCGTAATCCATCCAATTATTGGGAACTCCTTAAAAAGTACAGAGAAAGCCTTGAATTTTTCTGCAAAGTCATAACAGAAATCATTCACAAATTAAAAATTGCACATCTCCAGATGAAAAGAATCTACTGAGATGCGCATTCATTCTTTGTGTAAAAAGTTGTGGTCAAGAGTCAGTTTACACAATGTTCAACAATCTGTGAGTAAAATAAAAACCCTCAGAGGTATGACTGGCACTTGGTTTGACAAAAAAGAGAAGCCTGACTGGCAAGCACCTCACAGAGCCTTCTCAGTTTGTTATGTGATGATTGTACTTCCATGGCACTGGATTATCTTCACAGCCATTACATTTTATGATTACAAAGATTCTATAGAACAGATACTATATCTTACCTCTTTACTATAGACTTTAATGTTTATAATCTTGTTATAGCATTGTCATGAAAAACTTAATGTCTAAATTTTAATTTAAAAGTTGGATTATTTTCATAGGATGGATATTGTCGTAGGCTATTTCCAAAACTGTAAAACTGGGACCAAACCTTATATATATGTTCACAATTCTTGGTAGAATTTACAAAAATCAATTTCCAAAATTACACCAATTTATGTTTATAATGCATCCAGGCATATATGCATATACTTGTTTAACCACAAATTCACTATCACTTCATATTTTTACACTAATTTTGCTAACTTAGGGGAAGTAAATGTCTTTGTATTTTTCTTTCTTTTTTTTTTTTTAATTTTTTTTTATTTATTTATGATAGTCACAGAGAGAGAGAGAGGCAGAGACACAGGCGGAGGGAGAAGCAGGCTCCATGCACTGGGAGCCTGATGTGGGATTCGATCCCGGGTCTCCAGGATCGCGCCCTGGGCCAAAGGCAGGCGCCAAACTGCTGCGCCACCCAGGGATCCCGTCTTTGTATTTTTCTACATATTTGTTTACAATGATTTCATTTTAATGAATTATCACTCCATAAACATTGCTTATTTATCCATTTAATGCTTAGTTTTTTTGTTTTGTTTTGTTTTAAGTAGGCTCCACACCGGGTGTGAAGCCAATGCAGGACTCAAACTCACAACTGTCAGATCAAGAGATGGACACTCAACCAACTGTGCCACTCAGGCACCTCTGCTTAGTTCTTTTCTTATTACTTTGCAGTAGTAACCCTTTTACACTTGCCTTTTAGCTTACTTTTTAATATATCAAAGTTTTAAAAACCGTTATGCAATCAAATCTGTCAATCCTTTCCTTACTAATTATAAGCACATATCAACACAGACAGTTGACAGCTACCTAATTTCTTGTTGTTTTATTATGATTAATTTTTATTAAGTCCATAGTAGAATAAGTTCAATATTTATTGAGCAAGTGCCTATGTTCCAGTACCGGAGGTTCAAGATGTGTAGAAGATGTCCCTGCCTTCCAACAGTTAATGAAATTGATGCTTCCTACAAATTGTTAACCCATCCCAGCACTACCACTATGCAGAATGCGTTCTTTTCTGAGTGATGTCTCATAGGTCACAAATTTTTTTTTAATTAATTTATTTATTTATGATAGTCACAGAGAGAGAGAGAGAGGTAGAGACACAGGCAGGGGGAGAAGCAGGCTCCATGCACCAGGAGCCCGATGTGGGATTCGATCCCGGGTCTCCAGGATCGCGCCCTGGGCCAAAGGCAGGCGCCAAACCGCTGCGCCACCCAGGGATCCCATGGGTCACAAATTTTTATATGTAAATATATTCTATCAAAATTCTAATGGCATTAGAAATAGAACCATCCTAAAATTAGTATCAAACCCCAAAAGACCATGGACAGACAAAGCTTGAGAAAGTAAAACAAAACTGGAGGCTTCATATTTTTATTTCAAACTATATTACAAAGCTATAGTAATCAAAACAGTATGTTATTAGCATAAAAAGAGATACAAATCAATGCAATAGGAAACCCAGAAATAAACCCACACCTTTATGATCAGTTAACTTACAACAAAAGAGCCAAGGATATACAATGGGGAAATGAAAGACTCTTCAATAAATGGTGATGGGAAAACTGGACAGCCACATGCAACAGTATCTTCACCATACACGAAACTTAACTCAAAATAGCTAAAGACTCGAATATAAGATCTGGAACTTTAAAACTCCTAGAAGAAAACATAGGCAGTAAGCTCCTTAACATTGGTGTTATCAATTATTTTTTTTGGATTTGACACCCAAAGAAAAGACAACAAAAGCAAAAATAAATAAGTGCGACTACAAACTAAAAAGCTTCTGCACAGCAAAGAAACCATCAACAAAATGAAAAGACAGCCCACAAATTGGGGAAAATACTCGCAAATCCTATAAAAGAAGTTAATATCAAACATACATATAACTTGGGCATCTGGATGGCTCTGGTTAAGGGTCTGACTCTTGGTTTCAGTTCAGGTCATGATCTCAGGGTTAGGGAATCAAGCCCTGTATTGGGCTCCATGCTCAGCACAGAGTCTGCTTGTCACTTTCCCTCTGCTCCCCCTCCCAGCTATGCTTACCCTCACTCACAGGTGTGCACTCTCTCTCTCCCAAATAATAAAATCTCAATAGGAACACCTGGGTGGCTCAGCGGTTGAGCGTCTGCTTTTGGCTCAGGGTGCAATCCTGGAGTTTCAGGATTGAGTCCTGCATGGAGCCTGCTTCTCCCTCTGCCTATGTCTCTGCCTCTCTCTCTCTCTCTCTCTCTCTCTCTCTCATGAATAAATGAATAAAATCTTTAAAAAAATTTTTTTAAATCTTAATATACATAGCTTACAAAACTCATAGCAAAAAAACAAAAACAAGATAAAAAACAAGTACAAAAAAAAAGCAGAAACAAAAACAGAACAATCCAATTAAGAAATTGGCAGAGGATCTCAATAGACATTTTTCCAAAAAAATCCATAAATGGCCAGCAGGTACATGGAAAGGTGCTTAACCACTAATCAGCCGGGAAATGCAAATCAAAACTATAATGAGATATTGCCTCAGACCTATCAGAATGGCTATTTTCAGAAAGAAGCTAACAAGTATTGTTAAGGATGTAGAGAAAAGGTAGGCCTGTGTACTGTAGATAGGAATGTAAATTGGTGCAGCCACTATGATAAACAATATGAAGGTTCCTCAAAAATTAAAAATAAAACACTACCATGATTCAGCAATCCCACTTCTGGATATATATGCAAAGGAAATGAAAACAGGTTATGAAAGATAACTGCACTCTCATGTTCATGGTAACATTATTCACAATAGCCAAGATATGGAAACAATCCAAATGTCCATTGATAGACAAATGAATAAAGAAGACGTGGTGTGTGTATACATACACACATGTATACACAATGGAATATTATTCATCCATGAGAAAAAAAGACATCCATTTGAAACAATTATACTGTCAAATGGAATTTGAGGGTATCATGCTAAATGAAATAAAGCAGAGAATAAACGCCAAGTGGTATCACTTAGGTATGGAATAAAAAAAAAAAAGTCAAACTCATTAAAACAGAATAGAAGAGTGCTTGCTAGGGACTGGGGGGAAATAGGGAAAGGTTGGTAAATGGCACAAAATTTTAGCTTTAAGACGAAGTATAAGGATCTAATGTAAAACATGGTGACTATATTTAATACCACTGTATTGTGCAATTGGAATCTACAATTGTTTTATCTCTTAATGAGTTGACCCCTTTATCATTATATAATGACCTTCTTTGCCTTTTATTTAGATTTTTGGCTTAAAGTTTGTTTTGTCTGAAATAAGTATAGCTAAACCTATTTTCTCTTAGTTTCTACCTGTATGGAATATATTTTTCCATTCCTTCACTTTAAGCCTGACTATATCCTTGAATGTGGAGTCTCTTGTAGTCTCTGGCTGCCATTCTGACCTTGTGCTCATTATAGTCCTTGGCTTCGGACAGTTAAGTGCTGCCACCTGGCCTCTGTTTTTTCCAGAATCCTATCCCTTTATGAAAGAGCCCAACTATTTAACCATCAGTTCTAGTCTACAAAAGACAGCTACAACTGAGATTCTCAAAGATACTGATGTCTTCCTCACCAGTACATTCCTTATTGCCTTGCTAAATGGAATGACCTCTGGTCCTTTCTGAGAATTTGGGCAGCTAGTGGGTTTTCTGGTCTCATACAGCAGATCAAATCTAGCATACCCACTTCTCTGAGCTTTCCTATTCTTCCCTCCATCATTTTCTGCAGTAGTTCTTGTATTTTTACTACACTTTGTGTAGATCTTTGTTTTTTCCAATCTTCTGAAACTTAGCCCAACAATTTAGTCATCTACTAGGATATTAACTTATGGCTATGGTGAAGTGTTCTGATATCCAAACCTTTCTCTTAAGCAATTTTGTATTCTGTTCCCCCTTGGTCAAGTACTCTCAGGAATCTCTGTTAGACACACTCGCTCAGCTTCTGAGAAAATAAATTTTCTTTAGGTCCCGAGGCTTCTGCAACATATAGTATTGTCTCCCTGTTGACTGCCCTACACTTTTCCAGTTGAGCCATGCAGAGATTTGATGTTATTTAGGAGTCTGGTGACCAGGAGGGGAATTGGGAGCATATCCTGAAAAGGACCCCCGCACTATTTTTTATAAGGCCTCGTTTGAAGTTTCTGTATAGTCTTCAAGCAAAGAGGAGGTAGAAAGCTCAGTCTTCGATAATGAGAAATAGGCTGTCTCTCCAAAAATCAGAGGGTTTAAGGGAATCAAAGTTCAAAATGTAACTATGCAGAAATATCTCTCCCAAGTCTCAGGGTCATACTCTTTCCCCATTAAGGCCCCAACTTTGGCTTAAAAGACTTGCCTTAGGTGAACACTCAGCCTCCTGAGAGCTTTGCACTACTGCAGTTAGGTCCCATGGCTGATCTACAGCTGTTTTTGCTCCAACCCCATCCCAGCTGCAGGAGTTAAGGCCTCCTGGCTCTCATGTTTTACTTTAAATTTTTGACCAATAAATCCAAATCTGTGATTTTCTCTCTTCAGCTACCCATCCAGTTCCAAGGACTTTATAATTATTTTTTACACCTCTCAAAGACTGAGACATTGCCTCAATTAGCACATCTCCTTTCACCTGAATCCAATCCCAGCTTATTACAGATGAAAATAATAACAATGCACTGTGTAGTACAGCAGGAAGGATCAATTCTTCTCCTACCTTCAGCTGTGGGATCCTCATTGCCATTCAGCCAGCAAGTGAGCCAACTCCAGAATTCTATTCCCAGGATTAGCTTTCTAAGACCATTTTTTAAAAAAATTTTTAAATTTTTTTTATTTATTTATGATAGTCACAGAGAGAGGGAGAGAGAGAGGCAGAGACACAGGCAGGCTCCATGCACCGGGAGCCCGACGTGGGACTCAATCTCGGGTCTCCAGGATTGCGCCCTGGGCCAAAGGCAGGAGCTAAACCACTGCCCCACCCAGGGATCCCCTCTAAGACCATTTTTTATGCTAGTTGTCTTCAGTTGGGTTCCTGAGTAGCCAGAACAGAAATGAAGTTTCTTATAAGTGACTGGAAAAGTGCTCCCAGGATGAGAGGAGTGAAAGCAGAGTAGGACAGTAGTAGAAAGCTCAAACAAAAGAATAGTACGTGCTGAAGACTAGTTTCAGTTTTTTCCACAAAGTAATCCCACTTTAAGGAAAAGGGGCCAGCCTTTATGCCACTAAATCTGTTGCCTTGGCTCAAATCTGCCCTGGGCAGTAGGGGGCATTGCCTCCTGGGCAAGAAAACTCCTATATAGCTGATGAGGACTATTTTCAGGAGTAGGGGCATCTGTGAATTGTTATAGGCCAACACAAATGACAACCAGGGGATGGGAGCACTGCCTGTAAAGAGGATCCAGGTGGGGCACTAAGAGAATACATTATACTGACATTTAATGAGTGTACACTCTATGCTAAGTTCTTTTTCATTTACTGTCTCATTTAAACTTCAAAATAACTCCAGAAAGAAGGTATTAAGATTGTCTCCATTTTACAGTTAAGGAAAATTAACCTTGGAAGTTTAAATGACTTTCTCATGGTTACATAATGAGTGTCTGTGTTTTTAGGTATAATAAATTTGTAGATACAAAGGAATGCCTCCGCTTATGTATTTCTAAAATGAGTACACAGAGAACTCATTTATGTTCATATCTTTGGAAGCTTAAAGTAGAGTCTCTGGAGTTAGCCGATTAGATTCAAATTCTACATTCTAAGTGCTTTTACAATAATATTGCCTTTTGCATACAATTGTTAATCTTATTCCCTAAATATTCTTGGTCTCATATGTTGATTGTGTGTGTGTGTGTGTGTGTGTGTCTCAACTCAGTTATTCATAATATTTAATTACTTGAAATACCATATTTTCCAACTCCTTTGAATAATAGGTATTAAAAATTACTAAGAAATTCTGTTAAGGCCGGGACACCTGCACCCTGATGTTTATAGCAGCAATGTCCACAATAGCCAAACTGTGGAAGGAGCCTTGGTGTCCATCTAAAGATGAATGGATAAAGAAGATGTGGTCTATGTATACAATGGAATATTACTCAACCATCAGAAACGACAAATACCCACCATTTGCTTCGACGTGGATGGAACTGGAGGGTATTATGCTGAGTGAAGTAAGTCAATCGGAGAAGGACAAATATTATATGGTCTCATTCATTTGGGGAATTTAAATAATAGTGAAAGGGAATAGAAGGGAAGGAAGAAGAAATGGGTAGGAAATATCAGGGAGGGAGACAGAACATGAAGACTCCTAACTCTGGGAAACGAACTAGGGGCGGTGAAAGGGGAGGTGGGTGGGGGGTGGGGGTGACTGGGTGACGGGCACTGAGGGGGGCACTTGATGGGATAAGCACTGGGTATTATGCTATGTGTTGGCAAATTGAACACCAATAAAAAAATTAAAAAAAGAAAGAAATTCTGTTAAATAATGGAAAAGCCAGAAAACTAGATATGTGATTTATGATAATTTATTTAGCTTTTGTCTGTTTGTTAAGTACTTTATATCCAATTTCTCATTATGAAGCAAGTACTAGCATCATATCCCATAATATAGATAAGAAAATTGAGGCTCTCGGAGATTTATTAACTTGCTTCAAATTATAGAAATAGGAAAAGATGTGTCTGGAACTGAACCAAAACCACCCTCTGACTTTGAAACTGCTATTGGACATTAATGAGAAAATGGCACATCATAGATTCACATATAGAGAGACAATCAATGATACAGATTTCAGTATGAGTAAAGGGAATTTTCCAGCTTCTCAACTCTTTTTTACATGAGCCAAATCTGAAAGCTATGAAGGAGACGGAAAATTTCAAAAAGCACTCACTCACCCAGCATATTACCGAACAGAACATTTCTGAGACAAGAAAGAATAATCATTAATAATGACCTGCTAAAATAAAAAGTATTTTTCTAGAGGCAGTGCCCTGAGCTGACACAGGATTGAGTGGCTGACTCCACAGCTTGAGTGAAATCATCAAATCAGGTTTTCTGGCCAAGGAGGGTGAGGTTTTGTGGCAGGGTGGGTATCTGTCACCATGGAAACCATGCCAGCCTCTTGCCCTGGATGATGGCGTTTGTAGAATGCTGCTGTAGCTTTCTTTGCTTCCTCTCCATACTCACACCTCCCACCTCCAATGAATAAATCACTTGCTGAATCCCTCTCTGCTCTGTACCCTGGGGTCACCCTGAAAAAGAAGTAAAATTGTCCTACTGTCGGCAGAAGGCCATTTCTATTTTCCTTCTACAACTTACTCAGCCTTTGTAAGCATCAATTTCCTCATTTGTGAAATAAGAATGACCCACTTCCTTGGATTGTGGTGGGGGCTATATTCATTTTATACATAAGCACATTACACATAAATGAGTGTGTGTGTATACCCATCAGACTAGGACAAAAACATTTCTGAGTAAATGCAGGTACCTTCTCCACAATTCACCCTATTAAAATTAGAAAAAAACTGGAGGAAAGGAATATTACTTTTCTGTTCAAAACTCTCATTGGCTTTCTAGGGCCTCTGAGATGAAGAACAAAGCCTGTATTCAAAACCTTCCACAGTATGGCCCCAAAGTCCCTCCTAAGCCACCTTTCCCATGATACTCCACCTGCCACTCATCACTGAACATGATCTGCATTTGCTCCCCTTTATGCTTTTCTCATGCATCTCTCTCTACTCCTGCTGGTCTGTCTTGATTTTGCCAAAATCTCATCCATTGCTTTAGTCTCAGAGACTGTGGAAATTCTATGCAAAACAAATTTCAGGAAGTTACAGAAATTGCGAGTATTCTATTCCTTCAACATATCTTATCATTTGTTGTGGGTGAAACTCCCATTTAAAATAGTTCCTTAATGTTATCAGACTATTTTAAGTACACAACTTGATGAATTTCCATGAAGTGCACACATCCATGTAACTACTTTCCAGATAAAGAAATAGAGTATTATAAATACTCAAGTAGCCTCTCTCTCACTCCCTTCCTAATAACTACTCTCTTCTCCAAAAGCAACTACTATCCTAATATCTAATATCATAAATTAACATTTTCCTTTTTTAAAACTTTGAGCAGAATCATACAGCATGTATCCTTCTGTGTGTAGCTTCTTCTGACTAAAATCATGTTTGTAATATTTTTCCTTATTGTCACATGTGCCATGTGACATTCATTGTGTTCATTCATTGTCATTAATAGAATTCTAACATGAAAATTCCACTATTGGTTTATCCATTCTATTCTTGATAGGCATTTGGGTAGTTTCTAGTGGGAAAACAGGATATGTGCTGGGAAGGTCTTCATCTGAGTCAGGTACATCTCATCAATCTCTGGCCCAGACATAGTACAATGTGACTGCAGAGTCTGGTACAGTGTACTGAGATGTGGACATATACTCATTTTTCTCCCTCAGCCACCTCCTCTCTTCAATGCCAACACAGTGTGGTCTGAGAACTTTTTTGAGCTTGGAGCTGCAGAATTACAAGAGTCAGTTTCAAAATGTCTCATGAAGTTATGTTAATGGGCCCTTAAAATAGCCAGATGGGTCTTTTAGGTTTCTTTGCCCTCTAGTCTTTAATAGGGAGTTCAGAAATTATGAGTGTGGCCCCACATGGAGACAAGACCTATTTCCTTATGTTTTTGTCTACACCGTTGTGATTCACAGCTTACGTAATTCTAAAATGTTAGACCTGAAAGAGATTTTGAAGCTTACCTATTTTAATGCCCAATTTTCAAATGATTAAAAAAGAAGAGGCATAGAGACATCAGTGAGTTTTCTAAAGTAAAGTATTTTAGGGGCAGAATTAGGTCTCAAACCTGCCTAGAAGTGTCCTTTTCTCCACAAGATACCATCCATGTGAAGCCACTCAAAAGATTTTATAACAGTAATATGTCAACCTTACCTCCCTAGAAACATGCAAGTTTCCCACTGATAAGTGAATGAATACTTTCCTTTCAGGGTCAGGTAGGGAGTTCCACTTAGGGTTCACTTCATAAATCACTTTACCAAACACCAATGTCTCTTTATAGAAGGCCACCAACAGAAAATCTTGAACGCACTATGCTCCAGAATCTCATTAGAGGATATTACATGGGATGCAGGAGCAGAAACTGTCAACCATCATTTGCTTGAGAAGTGTTAACAGGAGAAGGGTCTTTATAGTTTACCCCTGAAGGAGCAGGGCAACAACAGCTAACCTAGACTGAGTGCTTATTATGTGTCAGCTACACTCTAAGCTCTTCACGTGCATTAGCTCATGTAATTATCACAATTCTCAAGTAGGTACTATTATCCCAATTTTACTAATGAAAAATCTATGGCATAGAGAGGCTAGGTCATTTGTGTTCCCATTAACTCTTATAACAAAGATAACTTTATTCTCCTAAGGAAAAATTGAGGGCACAACAAACCTGGAAGCTCACATGGTAGAGGTGTGAAGGGCAACAGCCACAGTTTCAGAAAGTGAATGTGTCCTCAGGTAGGGACAAAGGCTTTTGACATGAAGTCTGTATGTAGCTTTGACATATGTGTGCATGTGTACACACATATATACATACATAGTAAATTTTATACATATATATGTATGTATGTATTTTCTGTATGGCAACTAGCTTTATATATATATATTTTTTTTTTGGTCTGTGTGACAAGTCTTCTATTGCCCAGATCAAAAACATCTCTTAAGAAGGGCATACTTACTGGGTACAAACAGAGAGAAAGTGGCAGGATGAGTAAAAATCCATGAAGCTTATAGGCAGTATTAACACTCCATTTCTTTTGATAACTGAGCCAACAGTGTGGGTGTTGCTTCTGGAATATTCTGTTTTCTCATAATATCTAATTTTCCATAAGATTAAAGTGGAACTTGTCAATGAGTAAGTTCATTTTGCTACAGGAACAGAGAGAGTCCCTCGTAGGTATAGACTTTAGACAAAATGTTGACCTTCTCATCCCAGCTCCTGATCCCATATAGTCAACTGAATGGCTGTGGCCAGATTAGATTCCTTGGAAATGAGCATAGGGTGGATGGATATTTCCTGTGGAAGGCAAAGTAGGAAGCTGGGAGCCAAAGGGATGACTTAGAAGTTGAAAGAGTCAAGCTAGGACCAGATTATCACGTAAGATATACACTGACAGGCCTACAGAGATAAAATAGAAGGTCAAGGTCATTAAGTTGGAGTTGGACCTGGTTGGCCAGGAAAAGCAAGGGCTGAAAATTCTCAGGCAATTCCCTTGAATTCAGACTGGAATTTGTGACTGACCCTTAAATACTGGCACTTGCATACTTAGAGTATGTGCTCATCTGACTTAAAGGTCCAGGGAAGAGTATTTAAAATCTTTTCATTATTTCAATATGCATATTTTTGATGACTAGTGAAAATGTTTTCCTATATGTTCCTGCATGAACATTTCTTATATGTCAGTCATTTGTTTTTCAATGGAGGCTCATTGACTAAATAATTTCCAAGGTGATTCTTGAGAAATGCAATGGATGGAGGCTAATTTGGAATAATCTAAAATGTCAGCTCAGGAAGGTCACCTCTCTAAATACTTTTCTTCTTAGGTCTCTCACTTACTTAAAATAGTATAGAGAATGCATCCTGGAGGAAGACACTAGGTTAGACTCCCAAGTCTTCAATTTATTAGCTGTAACTCTTGCTTTCTGAGCCTCAGCTTCACTGTAAAATGAAGATGGCAATTCCTAATGTATAGGATGTTGTTATTCAGTAAGATAACATGGGTAAGAGCCCCATTAAGTACCTGACACATGCCTGCCTCCTTGCTCTTCCTTTAACCTTCCAAAAGAAGTCTGACATCATGTTAAGACAGTGCAATGATGACTTGAAACTTGAATCAGGCAAGCTGAAATTCAGCAGGTATTCAGGAGCCTCTTTGCCTCTCTCCAATGGCATTTGACCCAGGCCCTTTCCTAGATTTCACTCTTTTGTACCAAAATTCCTCAGAGCATTAAGTAAACAAAGAATAACCTAGTATTATAAGGCTATAAACTTACTATAGTATTTTACCCAATACATAGAAGCTTTATTGTCCAAAGAAGAAAAAAGATGTATGCTTTTTTGTAAATAAGTGACTATAGTTATACATTGTGAATACATATTGTCCCAAATGTTTTTGTTTTGGGGCACCTTGGTGGCTCAGTCAGTGAAGCAGGCAATTCTAGGTTTTGGCTCCAGTCATGATTTCAGGGTCCTGAGATTGAGCCCTGTGTCACATATGGGTCTCCGTGCTCAGTGGGAAATCTACCTCTCTCCTTTCTCTCCCTCTGTCCCTCCTCAAATGTTTTCTCTCCAATCAATCAATAGATAGATAGATAGATAGATAGATAAATCTTTTTAAAAATATTTTTGTTTGACTGCTATAGCCTTCTAAGTGTTGACATGCACTGCCAGACATTGCACCTGCACAAACTTTACACATTCCTCAAACCTTGAAAGAGCCACAGAGATCCATCCTAATTCTTTACTTTCTGTCATTCAAGAAGACCTGGTTAGGAGAAGGAGCCTATTACTGGGAAGTCTTTTCTGTTCCTTGTGATTCCTTGAATAATGTGATGGGTGACCACATTAGACATGTTCTAGCTCTGGACTCTTTCCACCAAGCAGAATCAAAAAACCTTGAATAGATCACAAAAATGGTCATATGCCAGTCTCATTCAGGATGAACAAACATATTTTCCTGGAAGCATTTTGGACTCAGGTCTTCAAAAGTATATATAACTGCTGTCATTAAGCATTGACTGAACTGATCATTCTACATCTTAGCTTCTAGACCCTAACTTCTTGTTCATTGATTTCAGCAGTGACTGATCTCTGGGGCTTTGTATTTGCCTTGCTCTGTTGTGATCTCTCTCCTTATGGTATTTGATATTTATGATGACTCTTCATCCCATTTCTTGCTTCATGAAGTAGATTTTCACATATTTCTTTTTTAAGATCTCTTTTGTCTCCCCACTCTCTCTTCTCCTTTTCCTCATAATTCTTCCTGATGTTTTAGCTTTGTATTTCTATCTTGTTTCTGATGGAAGTAATCAGCCCAGAAAGAGCACAATATTCAGTACCCTTAAGTATTTGCTCTGTGGTGAACTCAGAAGCAAATAAAGATGCCTCAAAGAACTGGCACCTAAGGGAAGCCATAAAAATGTGAACTATATTATAACCCTGTGATTGAAAAAATACAATCTAAAGTTAATGATCATTGCTGGTAATATTCTAAAAACCCACAAGATGAAAGTAGCTTCTCAGAAAATAGTATCTTGTTCCAAATGAAATTAAACTTAGCAAACATTTATTGATTACTTAGTACACAAAAAGTATTCTTTTATGTAATATCTTTCATCAAAATAATGTACAGTAAGCAAATTATCAATAATCTGTGGTTTTCATCCTCAAAGAGCTGGCAATCCATGGGAGGAACAGTCATCCACACACCTTACATTCTAGACCAGTCCTGTCCAATAGAAGTTCAATACAATCCTCATATGAAACTTTAAATTTTCTAGTAGTCACGTTAAATAAGTAAAATGAGACAGGTAAAAATTAATTTTAATAATATTTTATTTATCTAATATATTTCTATTATTATCATTTCAACGTGTAATCAATGTAAAACTATTAAGATACTTTCCATTCTTTTTGTCATACTAAGTTCTGGAAATCTGATGTGTATTTTATTGTTATAGCATATCTCAATGCAGATGCTAAATTTTCATCAGACACATTTGATTTGTAGTTGGGTTTCATAAAATTTACAATTGAAAAGGCAGATTTATATACCCAAGTTGTTTTATCCAAACATATTTAAAAGTTTTCCAATAACTGAATCAAGTATCAAAACATAAAATCCCCTTTTAATATCTGCATTCACATTTATGAAATCGGTTCATCTGGGACACCTGTGGCTCAGCAGTTGAGCATCTGCCTTTGGCTCAGGGCATGATTCCAGTTCGGGGATTGAGACCTACATTGGCTCCCTGTGAGAAGCCTGCTTCTCCCTCTGCCTAGGTCTCTGCCTCTCTCTCTCTCTCTGTCTCTCATGAATAAATAAATAAAATCTTTTTTTTTTTTTAAAGAAACTGGTTCATCTTTTACAGAAGAATTGCTTTGACTTAAAATAATATATTTCAGGTTCAAAATTATGTTTGTCCAAGTTAAATAAAGGTGAGCGATAATTAGTGATAATTCTTGTATTATTAATATCAAATTCCAAAGGATTTTATATAAATTGAAAAACTCTAAATTTATAAATATTAAACTATTACTCAAAAATTTCCTGCAGTTTTGGCAGCTAATTTATACAGTGCTGCTAATCATGATTAAAATTTATACATTTTGGTTCATATTAGAGACATTGTGCAAATTGTTTTTATTGATTTATATAATAAAAAGGTTCGGTTTCAACATATATGCCTGGCTATTTAGGTCTCTTATAACCTTTCTACCCCCCTTTAGACCTTCAAATTTAGTTTTTCCTTGAGAATTATGATAGAAATCATAAATGAATAACACACAGCCATTTTCATCTTTGATCACTAAATATTTGGCAAGCATTACTTGTGTTTCCAAAAACTTTGGAGTTAATCATACAGTAAATCTGTATAAAACTCTCCTACTGTTCAACTAATATGCAAGGAACACAGTTATTAAATTTATTGTCTCCTATTTCTTTCATCCTTCTATAAACCAACAATGATTCATGCTCATTTGCATATATATACTAAAAAAATTTAACTGTATTCATGACACTTCCCAAACTCACTTCTGAAAACTAGGCACAAATATTTTCAATACACGTCATACAAAAGAACAAAGGTATTAAGTGTTTTTTCTTTAGCAATTTTCAAAATTTGAATCAGTTGATATTTGATATTGTTAGAAAGTTCTTGTAGGCTATGGAAAATTATTTAGTGGGTTAACCGAAGATATTTCATTTTTGTAAAATATATGTTTTAGTCTTTTCTTCATAATTTTCTAACAAAATTTCAAAAACAACCTTTTTTTATACCATCTCTCTATCTAAAAGTGTTCATGTGTGCAGGCACACACAATAATTCAAGTTTTTTTTATAGTTGAACAATGTTACAAACTCAGATTATGTTAAAAATCATGAAAAATGTTTAATTGGTCATTTAATTTTGATTTTAGGAAATTAACTTCATTGATTACTGATAAAATTTACCATGTATTGGCTGAACATGTCATTATTATTATCTTAGAACTTTTTATGTGAGTTTTTAAAATTTTTATCAACAAATTGCAATTCAGTGTAAAATTTGAGGCATACCTTCTTTCAGTCTGCTTTTTTTTCTTTGCATTTCTGGTCATAGTACAAGCCTGCATTTTTATTTGATTCTATATCAGTATTATGCCTTTGTTTTTTGTTTTACATTTAAAAATATATACGTTCTTCATTTTTAACCTGGAAAAATAATGTAATTGCATTATACTGAAAATAATGGGTTTCAATTTAGTTACCAGTTATAATTTACATGGATACCACTATAACTCAAACAGCCTGCATAAAATATTCAAATAAATGCATTACATTACGTTGGTGCTTAGAAAAATAAATCATTTAAATGGAATCAACAGGTTACACTAATTAGATCAGTGATATATTTGTGTAATACTAAAAATGACACATATGCCTGACACACACACTATACTACAATAATAAAATTTGAGAAACAAAATAGTTAAAGTTAAATATGATCCTACCAAGACAATAAATCTGTGTTTAACAAATACTTTATGCTACTGCAGCTTTAAAATTAATAAAAATTAAGCAGGTTTAAAAATTCAGTGCCTCAGTTGTATTAGCCACATCTCAAGTGCTTAATAACCACCAGTGGCTAGGAGGAAGGCAACTCCTATTAGTTCTCTACTTTCCTGTCCTCTCTTCTATCACTTTTTATTCTTTTTTTAAAAAGTTAAAATTCAATTTGCCAACTTATAACACCAAGTTGTCATTTCATCATGTGCCCTCCTTAATGCCCGTCATCCAGTTACCCTATTCTATTCGCCTCCCCTTCTGGAAACTTCTGTTTGTTTCCCAGAATTAGGAGTCTCTCAGGGTTTGTCTTCCTCTCTAATTTTTCAACACTCAGGTTCCCCCCCTTTCATTATGGTCCCTTTCACTATTTCTTATATTCCACATATGAGTAAAACCATATGATAATTGTCTTTCTCCAATTTGACTTATTTTGCTCAGCATCATACCCTCCAGTTCCATCCATGTTGATGTAAATGTTAGGTACTCATCTTTTCTGATGGCTAATTAATATTGCATTGTTTCTGTATACACCACATCTTCTTTATCCATTCATCTGTCAAAGGACATCATGGCTCCTGCAGTTTAGCTACTGTGGACATTGCTGCTATGAACATTGGGGTACAGGTGTCCTGTGGTTTCACTACATCTGTATCTTTGGGGTAAATACCCAATAGTGCAATTGCTGGGTCATAGGGTAGCTCTATTTTTAACTTCTTGAGGAAACTCCATACTGTTTTCCAGAGCTGTTAAACCAGTTTGCATTCCCACCAACAGAGAATTCCCCTTTCTCCACATCCTCACCAATATTTGCTGTTTCTTGTCTTGTTAATTATAGCCATTTTCACTGATGTGAGGTGGTATCTCATCACGGTTTTGATTTGTATTTCCGTGATGGCAAGTGATGTGAAGCATTTTGTCATGTGCTTGCTGGCCATGTGTAGGTCTTCTTTGGAGAAATGTTTGTTCATGTCTTCTGCCCATTTTGTGACTGAACTGTTTGTTTTTTTGGGTATTGAATTTGAGAAGTTCTTCATAGATCTTAGATACTAGCCCTTATGTGATATGTCATTTATAGATATCTTCTTCCTTTCTGTATGTTGTCTTTTAGTTTTGTTGACTGTTTCTTTTGCTGTACAGAAGCTTTTTATCTTGATGAAGCCCCAATAGTTCATTATTGCTTTTGTTTCTCTTGTCTTTATGGATTTGTCTTGCAAGAAGTTGCTGTGGCCAAGTTCAAAAATATTGCTACCTGTGTTTTAATTCCTGCCTCACATTTAGATCTTTCATACATTTTGAGTTTATTTTTGTGTATGGTGGAAGAATGGTCCAGTTTCATTCTTCTACATGTGCCTGTCCAATTTTCCCAACATCATTTATTGAAGAGAATATCTTTTTTCCATTGGATCTTCTTTCTTTCGTTGTTGAAGATTAGTTGACTATAGAGTTGAGAGCCCATTTCTGGGCTCTCTATTCTGTTCCATTGACGTATGTGTCTGTTTTTGTGCCACTATCATACTGGTCTTGATGATCACAGCTTTGTAATACAGCTTGAAGTCAGGCATTGTGATGCCCCCCCAGCTTTAGTTTTCTTTTTCAACATTCCTCTGGCTATTTGGGGTCTTTTCTGGTTCCATACAAAGCTTAGGATTATTTGTTCCAACTCTGTGAATAAAGTCCATGGTATTTTGACAGGGATTGCATTGAATGTGTAAATTGCTCTGGGTAGCATAGACATTTTCACGATATTTATTCTTCCAATCCATGAGCATGGATTTTTTTTTCCATCTCTGTGTCTTCTTTGATTTATTTCATAAGTGTTCTGTAATTTTTAGAGTACAGATCTTTTTCCTCTTCGGTTAGGTTTATTCTTAGGTATCTTATGGTTTTGGATGCAAGTATAAATAGGATTGATTCCTTAATTACTCTTTCTTTAGTATCATTGTTAGTGTATAGAAATGAAACTGATTTCTGTGCATTTATTATGTATCCTGACAAACTGCTAAATTGCTGTATGAGTTCCAGCAATTTTGGGGTCCAGTCTTTTGAGTTTTCTATATACTTTTTTTCTTTCTCCCTTTCCCAGAGGAGAAGAAATTGTTAACCAGTTAGATTCTAGGTCATTGATTTAACTGTATTTCCTACTGGTCATTTATTCCAGTTTTAATTATTCCATGTAGATGTATGGGTAAATTAAACTTGGGTCTGCCTTTTGGTAGACTCTCTCCCCCTCTCCCTTTCCCACTCCTTCTATTCAACTAAGTGAGTAAATTTACTGAAGGCTTCCCTATTGGAAGTATGCCCTGTCATGCTGCATCATATTCTGTCTTTATCATTTATACCCTGATAAGACTGAATATTCATGCTCCCTCCCCAAATATGTTTGTTAAAACATAATCCCCAGTGTATGGGTATTTGGAAGTGAGGCCATTGGAAAGTGAGTAGATCATGAAGGTAGAACCCCCATGAATGGGATTAGTGCATTAGTGCTCTTATAAAAGAGACCAAAGAGAGCTTCCTTGTGCCATGTGAGGACACAAGAAAAAAAAAAAAAAGCCCATCTATAACCCAGGAAGCAGGTCCTCACCAGACATGAAATCTGCTGGCACCTTGATATTGGAATTCCCAGCCTCCAGAGTTGTGAGAAATAAGTTTCTGTTTTTTATAAGTCACTCAGTCTCTGGTGCTCTATTATAGTAGCCCAAACACATTAAGATGCACACTTAAGTACAAATCCCTGGTTTGGCGGCTTGGTCTCCAACAGCATGCCACTAACTAGAAATTGGCAAATCCCAAGATTTGGGTTTAGCGAAAGGACAAATCTGCAGTGGCCTTTAGGCTTGACTGCAGGACCCTACCTAGGTTACTAGGGCACTGAAGATATATTTTGTCAGGACTCTCTGATGCAAATGAGCAATCCAATGGGAAGCACTTTACTTTAGTGGAAGAAAAATAATTTATTAGTTCATATAATCAAATTATGGGAAGGACAAGAATGTAGCTATTTTATACCTGGGGGTAACCAGAACTGGATAAATTTGCCTTCCGGATTTTCTTTTGCCTCCACTTCCCTCAGTAAATTGGCTGCTTTCTCTCAGACCTGCATCCTCTGTAAGGCTAGAATCTGAGCACCTGCATCTTCGGCTTCCCCTCCAGAGGAAAAAAGAATCTCTTTGTTTAATTCATATTTGAAAAAAATCCCAAAAGACCCCAATGACCTAATCTAAATAATCTGACCATCCTGGCAGAGGTGGGAAGGGAATTAGTTCCCACAAGGAAGTAGGGGATACTGTTAGTAGTAGAAGACAGGTGTGCTAGAGAGATAAAGAAAGATCCATTACTATGAATAACAAACACTAGCCCAATTTATTGTAAGTTCATCTGTATTACTTTCTTCCCTCTGTTTAAATCCTTCAATAACTTTATGAGGGCAATGTGACTGGGCAAGGTCAAGTTTTTTGGATTTTCTGGAATCTTGAAATTAATATCAATATTTCATCCATGCTTCTAGTGCAGCTCAATAAATGAATTCAAACTTTAGAATGCTTAGAAGGCTTCAGGAATGCTTATTAGTATATATGCTTTTTTAAGAAATAACATAAAAGTAATATAATTTGATTACTCAGTGAATGAGGGCTCTATCTGTTGTAAAGAGAAAAAAACAAAATCAATCTGGTTTAAGAAAAAAACGAAATTGTGGGTTCATGTAGTTGAAAAGGCCAGGAGTAGTTTACATTAGACAAGGCTATCCCCACAGGCTCAAACAATGTTCCCAGGATTCAGTTTTCTTTTCCTTTTTTTGAAAATAATAAATTTATTTTTTATTGGTGTTCAATTTGCCAACTTACAGAATAACACCCAGTGCTCATCCCGTCAAGTGCCCCCCTCAGTGCCCGTCACCCATTCACCCCCACTCCCCGCCCTCCTCCCCTTCCACCACCCCTAGTTCGTTTCCCAGAGTTAAGTTTTCTTTTCTTCATCTTGTCTCTGCTTTGCTCTCTGGCTCTTTTCACAGATGGATTCTACCCCCATGATGACAATAAGGCTGCCTGCAGCTCCAGACTTATATCCTATCCTCTTAGCAATTCACAGTGGAAAGAACCTGCATCATTTCCGAAAGTTCCCATAACAGTCCTAGACCTGGGTCTAATTGCCTTTAATGAGCTAATTGCCTCTAATGAGCCTGGCAGGGGTGGCACCAACCTCACTGAAGCCACATGAACTCTGAGAAAGAATCATCAATTCCCTAGGGAAAGTCAGGGCACTTGTATCATAAAAAGGGCCAGTAGTCTCTGGGAAAACAAATATGACCGATCTCTGATACATCAATAATTTGAAAAATAAAAATAATAACCTTTACTTTCCTCATTCTAATATAACTATTCTTGATTATTTTAACAAATTTACTCCCATTATTTTTCCTACATACATGTTTTTTACATAATTGTAATTATAATCTACTTAAAATTGTTCTGCTTTTTCTCTTACTATTTTATCATATGCATTTTCCATGTCTTTCTATTACTTTCCTAATAACACTTTTTTTTACTAATAGCACTTTTAATGAATACATATAAATGAACTTGGATGCCAAGATTGCTTCCTTTTCTTTAAAAAATACAAAGAAATTTATGATAAACTTCACCGTGCATATAGCTCTTTCCATTGCTTGGGTTATTTAGAACAGTTGAATTTTCCAAAAGTTGAATTACTGGATCAAAAGGTACACATATATTTAAGTTCTTTGTAAAATTTGTCCACTTCCCAAAAAAGAATTGTAATTATTCATAAATCTATCACTAATGAATGAGTAGTAATCAAACATAAAGTGTTGTTATAAAGTCAAAAGGCACTCCCAAAGAAGGGGAAGGTAGCACTTTCCTCTAGGATAATAAAAATACTTAAAAAGATAATTTTTTTAAACATTTAATTCTACACCAGTTTTTCAGAAACCAGCCATATACTGCTCAATTATGCAGTTTTGTGTTTGTTCTTTTTTGGAAAAATTAGGTTAATCATATAAGAACACAAATTGAAAAGATATTATTTAAGAAAGTAATATCAGCAACATGGTACTGGACTATTAGAGATTTCAACTAATTCTCATTTCACTAACATCTCCTACACAATAGAGCTAATTGAGCATCCGGGCAAAAATTTACCATCATAAATGTATGTCACAATGTTGTTAATAATAGCAACACAACGCAGACATGTCTTCTGAGTTTTAGGTGTCTGTCTCTACCAGTTTCCTAGATATCTCAAAATTGAATGTTTTAAGCCATCTCAAATTTATGTCCAAAATGGAAATCATTCAGGAAACAGTTGTTTGGTGAATGAATGAATGAACTCTGACCAATAAATCTACTTTACTTCCTATAATCCATTATGCTTAATGACTTTTCATCTACCCAGTTACCCAAACTAGAAACCCCGTCACCCTAGAATCTACCTTTTTTAATGCACCTTTTAATTTGATTAATCACCAAATTCTGTTGATTCCAATTTAGGAAGGCCCATCATCCCTACTTTCCAAAGGCTTTTCTATCATCCTAGTTTATTATCATCTGTCACCTGGATTTTGACACGACTTCATTGGTCTCCTGCCTCTAGTGTCAACCTTTTTTCACCCTCTTTACATGATGAACTTTCTAGAATTCAGAGCCACTCATAGTAGTCTGCTTAGAATTCCATAGTGGTACGCCATACCATATACAGGTTAAAATCTAATTTCGTTTGACCCCTGCCTATCTGCCTAGCTTCATCTCTCATCTCTCCTTCGACCCCTATGTCTTACCAGTTTAATTTCATACTGTAGCTCAACTGATTACACCCCTCTCAATCTATACTAATCTTTCATATCTTTTTATTTCTGCATATGATTTGCATCTGCCTGCTCAGAATACTCTCTCTCTACTTTGTGAATCTGATAGAAAATTTCTACTTTTTTTTTTTTTTCAAAACTCACCTTAAGAAAAAGTCCTTTGAAAATATTGAAGAGGATGTCAGGTGAGGACAGAATCAGCTATATAGTTCTGATGAATAGCTCTGAATAAAGGTGTTGGCTGAAGCTATCAGAGTGGAAGGATTCTCAGGACAGAAGGAAATGAGAGACAAGCAGTGGGCCATGTTAGAAGGCAGAGGAAGAAGAAAACAAAGAAACTAAGAAGAGCATAAATGGATGTAATCTTCCAGAAATCAAGAAAGGAAAGAGTTTAAGCAGAATGAGAGAGTAGGAACTTTAAATGCAGCAGAGGAGTGGAGTAGGATAATGACCCCAAAGTATGCATTGGCTTTGATATTTAAGAGGTTTTCATGTAGTCTTAGCACATTTTCAATGGAAGATGGAGGCAAAATATGATTGAAGTGGGTTATTTGATGAAGAAATGGAGTTGACCACATATTGCTTTCGAGGGCTGGGAGAAAAAGGATAGGGAGCCTTTGGTGGTGACTTGAGGGGTAGATAGAATAAAGGAAGTATTTTTTTTTAAAGAAGGACTATTAGTAAGCAGAGAGAAAGTAACAGAGGAGGAGGGAGTGATGAGAGATATAGATCTGAGACAGAGAAAAGATCCCTGAAGAGACAAAAAGGATGGGACCAATGGCCCAGATAGAGGGCTTCTCATATAGGGAGAAAGGCACCTTGGTCTCTAGTATAGGAAAAGAGAAAATGCTGGGTGTTCTTGTCAACCTCCAAGGTACTCAACAAGACCTTGCTAATGTCTGCCAAAGGATCAAAAGATGAAAGGCTTCCTGATAGGATTTCTACGTACTTTATAGTATTGCTTCTGGCCAATTTTATAAAGGAGAGACAAGGGCTTAGTGTATTATGTGAATGTGGAAAATGGCTCTTTGGGAAGAATATGGGGAAAGATAGTGTTAGTTTGGAAATAATGCCATGAAGAAAGTGAGGGACAGAGGGGAGAATAATTTATGTGACTAAGGTAAACTGAGGACAGTGTGGTCCTTAGAGCCAGACAGACCTGGGAGGAATGTTGGCTCTACCATATACTTGCTTTGATCCTTTTTTTAAAAAAAATATTTTAGTTACTCGTTTGAGAGAGAGAGAGAGAGAGAGAAGGGGAGCATGAACATGGGCAGCTGCAGAGGGAGAAGGAGAATCAGACTCCCCACTGAGCATGGAGCCTGATGTAGGGCTCCATCCCAGGACCCTGAGATCATAACCTGAGCTGAAGGCAGATGCTTAACCATCTGAGCCAACCAGACACCCCTAGCTTTGATCATAAGCAAATTTCTTAACCCTCTTTGATCTTGAGTTTCTTCTTCCAAAAATAGTTAATACTGCTTGCCTTTTGGGATTGGAATGAGAATTGGAATGGAATGAGATAACATATTTTTAAAGGTTCAAAATATTTGTTTTATCTCACCTTCCATTTCCTCATGTTCAAGAGCTTTCACCTGGAGATATTTATTGACTATATTTTTTTAAATCTTCATTAGGTGTGTGCTGATGAGCTTTTTTTAAACTTATGAATAGCTAAATTTGTAAAAAATGTATAAATAGATTAAGATGGTTTACTTAAAAACAGTAAAAAAATGAAGAGGGTGAAATTTGAAGGGAATGAAAGGTGGAACTTATAGCTTGTGGCTATAAAGAATAACATTAGATACATGATTTTTAAAGATAGTGTTGGTAGAGAAATCAGTCAGTAGATAGATAAATGAGAGACAGGTAGATAGATAATAGATATTGTCCATAGGGAATGTTGTAGAGTGAGAATGGAAGAGAGAGAACTACTTTTCTGGTGTGAGTCAATATTTGATTTTACATTATTTTATGATTGTAAAGTAGGATCAAAGATTGATTCATCTCAGGATAATCAAAAGAGCATGGATTTGGGAGCCAGACAGTCACGGGTTTGGATATTGACTCTGTCTCGGACTATCTGGGTGATCTTGGACAAATGAGAGATTTCTTAAGTCTCCGTGTATTTGTTTCCTAGACTATAACAAAGTACCAAAACCTGGGTGGGTTAACACAACAGAAAATTATCGTTTCATAATTCTGGAGTCTAGAAGTTTAAAACCAAGTTTCCAGCAGGGTCATATTCTCTTGAAGTTTCCAAGAGAGAATCTGTTCCATGCTTTCTCCTAACTTCTGGTTGCCCCAGGTGTTCCTTGGCTTGTAGAAGTATCATTGCAATCACCTGTCTTCCTGTGGCATTCTCCTGTGTCTGTGTCTTCATACAGTTGTCTTCTTATAATGACACTCATCATACTGGATTAAGACCTACTCTACTCTGATATGACTTCATCTTAAATCATTATAGCTGCAATGACTCTATTTCTAAATATAAGGTCATATTCTAAAGCACTGAGGGTTAAGGCTTCAACATATCATTTTGGGGGGAAACATAATTCAAAACATAGCACTCATTGTCTTCATCTTATGCTCCTTGCAAGGTTGTTATGAGAATCCTGTGTGAATACACACACACACACACACACACACACACACACACACACTCCTAGCACAATATCTGATGCATAGTACTTGAAAAAAAATAAAGAATAAAAGCCAGACATCAAAATGATACTTTGGTTGTTATTATTTGACTCCCTGTTATTTACCAAGAACTTTTAGTAGAGAAGTCTTACCAGGTTCTGTGATTCTTTAATATTGCATTCACATGTGACCTTGATTCAATATTTAATAGGCGTTTTCTGTTTGGCACTGTACCAGGCACAAAGATATTGATGGGAAGGGACCTTAGACCATTTCTATGATTTTCTGAGGTTGTTTGTACTCCAACGCCAACTTCTTACCTCAAGGCAGCACTCAAATCTACAAATTATGATCTAGAAAAGGAGTCAACAAACTATGAACCATGAGTCAAACTGATTGTGTTTGTAAATAAAGTTTTATTGAAAGAGAGACATATCCATTTATGTATGGTCAATGGCTAATTTTGTGTTACCTTAGGGGGTTGAGTAGTTGTGACAGAGTTAGGCCCACACAACCTAAAATATTTACTATCTAGTCCTTTATAGAAATAGTACATTTTTCAAAGTCCAAGCCTTGGCTTATACTCTTTTGAGTCCACAACACTATCAATCTTCAGAGCTTTATTTTTTTTAATTTTTTTATTGGAGTTCAATTTGCCAACATATAGCATATTACCCAGTGCTTATCCCGTCAAGTGCCCCCCTCAATGCCTGTCACCCAGTCACCCCATCCCCCCCACCCACCTCCCTTTCCCAGAGTTCGTTTCCCAGAGTTAGGTGTCTCTCATGATCTGTCACCCTCACTGATATTTCCCACTCATTTTCCCTCCTTTCCCCTTTACTCCTTTTATCTATTTTTTATATTCCCCGAATGAATGAAACCATACAATGTTTGTCCTTCTCTGATTCACTCAGCATAAGACCCTCCACGCTGAAGCAAATGGTGAGTATTTTTCATTTCTAATGGCTGAGTAATATTCCATTGTATACATAGACCACATCTTCTTTATCCATTCATCTTTCGATGGACACCGAGGTTCCTTCCACAGTTTGGCTATTGTGGACAATGCTGTTATAAACATCAGGGTGTAGGTGTCCTGCTGTTTCAATGCATCTGTATCATAGGGGTAAATCCTCAGCAGTGCAATTGCTGGGTTGTAGAGCAGTTCTATTTTTAACTCTTTGAGTAACCTCCACACAGTTTTCCAGAGTGGCTGTACCAGTTCACATTGCCACCAACAGTGCAAGAGGGTTCCCCTTTCTCCACATCCTCTCCAACATTTGTTGTTTCCTGTCTTGTTAATTTTCACCATTCTCACTGGTGTGAGATGGTATCTTATTGTGGTTTTGATTTGTATTTCCCTGATGGCAAGTGATGCAGGACATTTTTTCATGTGCCTATCACAGAGCTTTAGATTCATCTACAGCTTGGGCCCTGGCAACTTTAACTTTTCTAGTTTTGAGGCTCAAATCTTTGAGGTCATTCATTCATTTGATCATTTGAATGGGTCCTTTGTGGTACAGTCTAAGCAAAAGAAAACATGAAAAAAAATGGTGTCCATATCTTCAAGAAACTTATAATCCAGGCAGGAAGACAATAAAGTCTCTACACAAATGAGAATAACTAAAGGCAGTAGATAATAGCTATAGATAATGGCTCTAAAGGTGGTAAAGACATGGAGAAGAAAGAAAAAAAGAGATAACTTATACGGTCACTATCCATCTAGTTGCTGATGTCAGAAATGAGTCATCCTTGACTCTTCATCCTTCTTCACTTACCTGCTACTCCACTGAAGTTTTGTTAATTTTATGCCTGAAATATCTCTCAAATCCATCTATGTCTTCACCCCCACTGTTTACATCCTAATTCACATTACTGGATCAATGCCAACCTACTAACTGATCTAGTCTTGCCTTCCAACACATCCTCCACAGTATTGTCAGAGTGAACTTGTAAATTTTAGATCTAATCATGCCATTTTCCTACTTTAAAAACCTTTGATAGCTTTTATTGAATAAAGTGTAAGCCCTTCAAGCTGTCTTACAAAGTCCTCCAGAATCTGATTTCTGGTTCCTTGTTCAGCTCCATTTCTTCTTAGCGGACTACTCCATGTTCCACTCAAATTGGTGTTCTTAGAGTGTTTGGAATCTACTGTGATTTTTCTCATCAGAGGCCTTCCCTTATGCTGTTTCTTCTACTGGAACTCTGCCCCCTCCCCATTCACCTCAGTTCCCCACATCCTTTTGCCTAGCTAACTCTCATTCTTCATGTCTGACATCAAACGGCAGTTCCTACAAGAAACCTTCCCTAACCTACTAGTCTTGCAGTAGTCCCTCCTTATCCCTGAGGAACATGTTCCAATACCCCCAGTAGATATCCAAAACTGTGGATAGTACCAGACTCTTTGTACTGTTTTGTTCTGATACTTGCATACCTATGATAAAGTTTAATTGATAAATTAGGCACAGTAGGAAATTAACAATAACTCAACAACATGGAGCAATTATAACAACACACTGTAATAAAAGCTACATTAATGTGGTTCTCTCTCTCTCTCTCTCTCTCTCTCTCTCTCAAACTATCTTATTATACTGTATTCAACCTTCTTGTCATGATGAGAGGTGGTGAAGGGAATGAGGTAGGCACTGTGACCTAGCATGAAGCTACTATGCCCTTCTGATAGGTCAGAAAGTGGATTATTTGCTTTGGGACTGTGGTTGACAGCAGGTAACTGAAACCAAGGGTAAGGGGGGACTACTGTACTTGATATTTTGCTCTGAGAGCTTTCAGCACTTTCCTTATGCAACCCCCTTGTTTACTTACCCCTCTTGCCCTAAGTACTGAATATATGCCTTCTCTACTTTATGTTCCCTTACTCCTCATCCTATCTCTCCACTCACTACTCAAATCCAGCCCTCCTCCCCACTCACACATGACAGCAACAGGGGCTCAATAAATACTCCTAGGACCAAGGGGCGTGTAACCCTCTACTGGCTCACTTTTCTCTGATGCCTACTGGGGGCAGGTCTCAGTGCTGGGCAGGGGCGGTGTGGGTGGGGCGTGCCTTAGAAGAGGAATATTCAAAGCCTGGCAGGTTGGAAGGCTTATCTGCTAGGACTGGGGGCAGGCCAGGAACATCGTTTAATGGTTCTGTGGGAATGGGCGGGGCAGAAATGTCTCCAGATCCCAGCTTCCTCCCGCTGCCCCACACCCCTCCTGCCAGGGGATAAGGAAGGCGCAGCCAGAGGAGGGCAGGGCGGGCAGGGGCTGCACCTGGAGCTTTGCTAAGTGGAATCCCCCTTGGGTGGCTCATGTGGGAGGTGCAGAATAAGTTGTTCGTTGGGAAGTGGAATTCGTGGCTAATGCGGGGAAAGATTAATTCTCCATGAGCAGGGACAAGCAAGCTTTGCAGAAGCCAGGACTGCATCATTGCGCTTAGGTTTTCTTTTTTCTCTCATCCCACCTGAGCTGCCTGCCGCATCATCTTGCCTCTGATTTATTCTGGAAGCCTCCTAGACAACTTACAAACAGTTCACCCTTGCCACAGGATGATACACCACAGCTTGGATGTTAACGCTACCAATTAGAGATGTGCTATAAGTTCCTCAGGTATTGTTAGAACTAGAGTTTTTTCCACCTTTGCAGATGCACGAATACTATTATTACTAAATACATAGTATATAGAAGCAAAAGTTGTGGGAGAGGAAGAATAGGATAAGTATCTAACAACTTACCTAATATTTTACTTTTTTTGAAGCAACTAATGATACCTGCCTCTTCTTGCATTCACTATATAGTTGTTTAAAATGCTTTTAAGTTGTCAAAATTTATCTGAGACAGGGTCTTCACATCCTCAGTTGAAAATTGGGGGAAACAGAATAGGGAGCGTACCTTTGAAAAATGTGCACCTAACTAAGATAATAAAATTATGTAGGTGGATAAAAATCCAGCAGCTTTCTTCATAAGATTTGAAACCAGAACTGAAGAAACACCATAACATCTTGACTGTGTCCCCTTTTTAGAGTCATCTCCGATTTATTCATTCTATGTTCAAGTCAAACCATACAATTTCTCCAGACTCATCCTGTTTTCTTATATTTCTTATACTGCTCCTTTTCCACTATTATTTGCCTCAAAATTCAGCAAAAATATCACCTTCCCTAGAAAATTCCTGTATTTCTTTTCTCTAAGTATAGGACTTTCCTCTATTGCCATAGTGCTCTGTGATGCTTATCTCTGATGGTACTTTTCAAATTGTGATGTTATCTTTTTTACTTCTTTCTCTACTAGATTGTTAGGGCAGTATCTTTATCTTGGTATTCTTATGTCTGACTCAGTACCAGTGGATATTGTGTAGATATTAGGTAGATGGATGGATAGATGATGGATAAATGTACAGGTGAGGGGATATCTAGAAGTCAATGAACAAATGGGTGAGAGTGAAGGGATAGACAAATGAATATATTGGTATTCAGACTAAAAGATGTATAGGTGAGTGCATAGAAATAAAACTGATTTATAGAACGAATCTTGATGGACGCTCTGGTTGGGAAAGACTGAGAGGATCTTTCAGTGACATCATTATTTCTATTGGAAAAATACTGATAAAGCATGTACTAAAGTTACTAAATGCAACTTTGTAAGGAGAGGATAATACTATTTTGATATCTTTAGTGTTTAAAATGCTAAATGCCGAACTCCAATAAAAAATATATAAAAAATAAAATACAAAATGCTACTAGCATCTCCCTTCTCTATTAATCTCAATTTCTTTTTCAATCTCTAGTGTAAATATTATTTAAAAGTCCACTATAGGGCAGCCTGGGTAGCTCAGTGGTTTAGTGCCACCTTCGGCCCAGGTTGTGATCCTGAAGACCCTGGATCAAGTCCCGACGTAGGGCTCCCTGCATGGAGCCTGCTTCTCCCTCTGCCTGGGTCTCTGCCTCTCGCGCACGCTCTGTGTCTCTCATGAATAAATAAAATCTTTAAAAAATTTTTTTAAAAAGTTCATTATAATATACACTATGGAAATCCACATCAGCATGATTACTTTTGAGAGATGTCTAAGGTTTTTTATTGTTAACTAAACCAGCTGACTTCTGTGTTTCTAGTCCCTGAAAATAATAATCTTAATAGCAACAAATCTTTTTCTCTAACAATGCCTTACATGTGTAGAGTTTTATAAAACTTAGAAATATTTTGTGTATGCAATTTCATCTCAGTAATTCTGCATGGTTACTTGAAATTCTTCATATTGTATAGATGAAGAAACTGAGACTCAAAGAAATTATGTCTTCCAATCACATGGGGCAGTGTAATAGATAAGATTGATGCTCCCAGTTCTTTACTCCTTTCCTTTCCTCTGCTACAGAGTGACTTTGCATTGTGTCCCAGCAAAATCAGTGGAGTATTCATCTCTGACACATTGGCTTTGGTCTTGGCCATGTAGTTGTTCGCCATTGGACTGTTAATGATCATGACATGAACACAGATCTTAAGTCTGTGTGAGTTAACTTGGCCTCTTATGCTTCTGCTGTTGCCATAATGACATGTTCTGAATCACTTAATCCCAGAATTAAACATCTGGAAGGGACCAATCTTAACTGAGCTTGGATACAAACCTAACTGTACCTGGATTAGCCCAGCTTAGCCCAGCCTCATACATCCATCATCAGCTAAACCCCAGCCAAGCTACAAATTTATGAGCAAAGAAAAGAAAAACCTAACCATCCAACAATCATTCTCATGAGTATTTACCCAAATGAGTTGAAAATTCATGTCTAAAGAAGTGTTTATAGCAGATTTATTCATAATTACCCCAAACCAAGATCAACCAAGGTGTCCCTCAGTAGGTGAATTGATTTATAAACTCTGGTAATCTATACAATAGAATATTATTTATATTCCCCAAATGAATGAGAACATACACTGCTTGTCCTTCTCCGATTGACTTATTTCACTCAGCATAATACCCTCCAGTTCCATCCACGTTGAAGCAAATGGTGGGTATTTGTCGTTTCTAATTTTTCTGTATGTTGGTAAATTGAACACCAATAAAAATTAATTAAAAAAAAAAGAATATTATTCAGTGATGAAAAGAAATGGGCTAACAAGCCATGAAATGACATGGAAGAAACTTAAAGTCATATTGCTAAGTTGAAGAAGCCAATTTGAAAAGGCTTACATACATACTATATGATTCTATGTTATGACATCTAGAAAAGGCAAAACTATAGACATAGTAAAAAGATTAGTGGTTGCCAGAGATTCAAGGGGAGGAATAAAGGATGAATACATGGAGCCTGAGATTTTCAAGACAGCGAAACTATTCTGTATGATACCATAGAAATAGATATACCACAACATTATGTATTTGTTAAACCCATGAAACTGCATAACACAAAAAAATGAACCCTTAGGATCTCAGTTAATAATAATGTATCAATATTAGTTCACCACCAGTAACCAATGAGCCACACCAAAATGCAAGATAATAAAAATTAGGCATGTACTTCCCACTGTCAACTCAAGGCCCTCCTGTATTCTTTTTTTTTTTCCTCCTGTCTTCAAATTGGTATTTTAGTCATTTACATTTCTTCCTGGATCCTAGAGAATAATTTGTGATTGTTTTATAATGCTAGAAAGACATGACACAGAAAAATGCATTCCTCAACAAACATTTGTTAAACATCTGTTTCCTTAATTATAGAAGTGTTATCACATAGTTCAATAAATTTCTGATGAAATTTTAAAGTTATATTACTTTGTAATAGATTGTATTTTTGCTCAAAATAATTCATAGCTTCTTCCATGGGCCCCTGCCTATGGGAGGATGACGTGTCTTTGCTCATTGTAGCAGGTATGGTCATGTGACTTGCTTTGATAATTGAAATATGACAGGAAATGATAGTTCCACTTCTGAACAGAAACTTTAAGAGCCATTCCATGGTCAGTCACCACCAGTTCATTTTCCTTCTGACATAAAATGATTATGTTTTAGATGAGGACTACTTTTTAATCCTGGGTTCTAGAATGAAGACAATGTGGAGTTGAGTCAATCCTAACTCCCCTATAGATATGAGAAACAAACCTCTATTGTTGTGAGCCACTAAGATGTTGAGGTCGTTATTGCCACATAGTCCCAAATGATGGAAGAATTACTAATTATATTTTCTTCACATTTCTTATATTTCATAGATTAAATAACACTTTAAAGTTATTTTTCTAACTTTAATGTTATGGGTGACAATGTACAACTTAGAGATAATCAAAATGGGGTCTGTAAGCAAATGTCATTTATGTACTAAGTAGTGAAGAAGTATCCAAACTTCTAATTGACAACTTATGGCATACTGTGTGCTGAAACTGAGAGACACTTAACTGACTGAACCACCCAAGGACCCCTATCAGGTTATTTTTATAACACTGGAAATGTGGCCTTAATTTCCTTGTATTCCTTTCTTGCCTCCGTCATTTATGTGGTCTTAACAGCCTAAGATAACATGTGCCCATGCCACAAAAATAAACATAGTAAAGTAGCAGTCTGTTTATATCTTTATTATACAATATGGATGTAAAATGTTCATTCCTAAAATCTGGAGATGTGGGGGATTATTAATACTGTGTGCATACAGAGAGAGGCTTCTATTAATAAAAATTAGGACAGTGAAAGATGATTTCTGTTTATTACATGCACTTAAATATCATTCCAGTTATCTTTATCAAGGTATTTGTCTTTCAATACAAGACTGAAATCATAATTCATATAAATTATTAATTAATGGAACTAATATAAATCCTTTTATCCAGGGAGTCCTAATGGAGCCAAGTTTGGGAAGAACAGAATTGCTAGACAATGTATAAATCCCACTTATCCCAGAGTCAAAGAATTCATGACTGAATGATGGTATCTCATCGCATTTTATTTCTAATATTTTAATAATGATCTTCTTTGCATATCATTTAAAATGCCAGAAATAGAAAAATTAGGGAACAGGTTATAGACAATATGAACAATTTATTAAATCATCTAATGGAGATTTAATGTACATCATGGTGAGTGTATATTTGAAACTTTCTCAGAGAACAGATCTTAAAAGTTCTCACCACATACACCAAAAAAATTACTATATGAGGCAATGGATGGGTTTATTAACATTATTGTTACAACAATTTGGTGATATATACATATATAAAATCATTACATTGTACATCTTAAACTTAAACAATGTTATATGTCAATTATTTATCAATAAATCTTAAAAATAATAACAAGAAGAAGAGGAACCAAGTTCTGGGAAATCAAAAATAAGACAACAACAAAAAACATCTATATATCCTCTGAAGGCTCTTTTTCACTCCAACTGACTCTCTATGTGCCTTGTTGCTGAAATATTCCTTGGACTTCCTGTATGTGAAACAGCTTAGACACAAATTGGTAGAGAGGTTATAACTATAATTAAATCATTCTCTCCAGCCCCTACTTATCTCCAACCCCATCATTGAAAATTAACTGTATCCCTGGCATCTATTGAAACATAGAAATGTGTTTGTTTTTATAATTAGAAATAGACTTAGTGGAGACATGATTGTTTTCTTTAGATATCTGTAGAGCTATCATTTCTAAGATGAACTTCTTTCTTATATCTCCTTGAGGCAAAATTAAGATTTAAGAGTAAATTTAACTGTAGGCCAATTTGGGATTCACTGTAGGGAAAGGTTTCTAATAACTAGAACAATCAGATGGTAGAATAGAATATCTAATGAATATGTGATATTTCTATTACTCACACCATTTGAAATGTCCAGGAAGAGATTAGGTGATCACCTCTATGAGTTTCCTTCATTAAGCTGATGATCAAAGATGACTTCCAAGAGTCTTTCCTTTTATTTCTAAGAAGTGGCAAACAAAGAAATAAACAAAAAAACATTTGAATGGCCCTTTATTAAAATTCTGACTTAAAAATACTTAAACCTAAGTACTTTAAATCATACTTCATTGATCGAACCAATTACCTATATTATATCAGATTGGGTGTCATGATCAAGAGGTTGTAAGTGATAGGTTTGTTTCTTACTGTCAATAAGCTTGTTCTGGATTTATGAGATCAGATAAGCATGGAATCACATCAAACTGTTAGTTTTATTTTATTCATCAGTTGACTATTTATCAGATGTATATCCCAGACACTGGGCTGACCATGTGAGACAAGAGCCTCAAAATGCTCACAATATCAGAGGAGGGTACTTTTGGGAATTAGAGAGACCAGAACATTGCTAATAAGAAAATTTGTGTAAATGATTTCAAAATTCTACAGGTGGCCTTAAAGAAGTTCTCTCTTGGGTCATATTCATAATTCCGTGCTTTATTCAGTTTTATATCTTCTCTCTAGCAAAATACTATGAAGATTTTATAGGAAGATATAATTATCCTTACTGACATTATCTTAGGAGGGCCATGGCTATACATTATCACATTCTTCTCTTTCCAATAATAAATAATCTCAAAAATAGTATGGCCCAAGATCTCTGTTAAGAAAATTAATCTTCTTTAAAAAAAAAGAAAATTAAGCTTCTTTAAAATTTGACTTTCAGAAGAGTTTAATATATCTGCACTATATTTGTAATTCATTCTGCTCTGAACTTGAATTTGTGATTATTTCACTGAGTCTATATTACAATAATTCCCTGGTTGAATTTATTATGCTTATGAGATTTGGTGATTTATTATTAAATCTGTTAGAGTTAATTATATTTGTTGCACTGATCTTCCCTGAAGGACACTTGGGAATTCTCTTTCTCATCTTTAATTAGGAAATCATAAAATATAATTCTGAGGACATGGGGATTGTTTTTCTTTTGTTCAATAAGACGACCTACCAAATTTATTAAACAAAAATCTCTCTTTATAGCAGATGAAAAAATTTTAACTTTACTATTAACCTGTAAAGTAATATTCTATTAAATAGTAGGTCAACTTTTTTCCTTGACTTCTAATTCTTCTTTTTAAGGGTGAAAATATTTTTATCCTCTGCTTAAAACACATTTTTCATTTTATTTTACTTCCTTTTACAATTTAATTTAATTAATTTGTTCATTTATTTGAGAGAGAGAGAGGGAGGAGGGGCAGAGGGAGAGAATCTTCAAGCTGACTCCTACTGAGCATGGAGCCTGACCCAAGGCTCCATCCCACAACCTTGAGATCATGACCTGAGTGGAAATCAAAAATAAGACATTTGACTGATGCCACCCAAGTGCCTCTAAATCATACTTTTCACATTAAATAACAAAATTGCTTTGTAAGCTATAATATTCCATTAGTTTTCTAGGACTGCCATAAGAAATTACTACAAATTGCATGACTTAAACAACAGAAATTTATTAACTCACAGTTCTGGAAGCTAGATGTCCACAATCAAGGTGTCTACAATGCTGGTCCTCCTGAAGGATGTGAAATGGAATCTGTTGTAGATCTCTATCACTGGCTTATAGATGGACACCTTTCTCCCATACATATCGGACTCTGTGTCCAAATTTCCCCTTTTTGTAAGGAAAGCAATAATATTGGATTAGGACCCACCCTAATAACTTTATTTTAACTTGGTTAACTCTGTAAAGACCCTATCTCCAAGTAAGTTTACATTCTGTAGTATGGGGGAGGAGTCCAACATTATGTCTTTTGGGGAGACAAAATATACCAACAAGTATAATAAAGGAAAACACCCTACAATGTGAATTACTTATCCAGCAACATTTCCAGAGTTATCTTTGCAGCCAATATTTCTTCTTTTATTTCCCCTCACACATACACATTTTAACTGGAGAAGATAACATGGTTTCAAAATATATAAAGTAAAAATGGTCAAAACCAGAGAGAAGTAGACAAGTCCATAATCATAGTGGGAACTTATATTATAGATAGATAGATAGATAGATAGATAGATAGATAGATAGATAGATAGATAGATATCTCCTGTTTAATAATTTATGGAAGAAGCAAACAAAAGTTTAATAAGGACATAAGCATGACTATAACAAGAAACTTGACCAAATGAATAAATAGAGAACATTCTACTCAAGCACTTCAGAATATACTATCTTTTCAAGCACACATAAAACATCAAAAAAATTGACTGTAAGTTGGACCAACAAAGCAAGTCTCATCAAAGTTCAGAAATGCAGTCCATATCCTCATAACCCATGATCAAAGAAGAAATCCAAACAGAATTATACAATGTTTGGAATTGAACCACATGAAAATATTATGTATCAAAATTTGTACAATTTAGCCAAAGAAATCCTTAGAAGAAAAATTTTAGCCATAAAAACATAATAGTAGAAAAGAAGAAAGACTGGATATTAATGAGCAAGCATTTTATTCATCTAGAGAAATTAGAAAATAACTAGAAAATATGTACAAGAAAAGACGAAATAAAATAATAAAAATAAGAGGAGAAATTAATGAGAAAATACATATACATTAGAAAGTCAACAGAGGGGAGGGGCAAGATGGCGGAGGAGTAGGGTCTCCAGGTCACCTGTCCTCAGCAAATTACCTAGAAAACCATCCAATCATCCTGAAAACCTACGAATTCGGCCTGAGATTTAAAGAGGGACCAGCTGGAACGCTACAGTGAGAAGAGTTCGCGCTTCTATCAAGGTAGGAAGACGGGGAAAAAGAAATAAAGACACAAAAGGCCTCCAAGGGGGAGGGGCCCCGCGAGGAGCCGGGCTGAGGCCGGGGCGAGTGTCCCCAGGACAGGAGAGCCCCGTCCCGGAGGAGCAGGAGCTGCACCGACCTTCCCCGCGGAAAGGGGCTCCCCGGGAATTGGAGCAGGATCCCCAGGAAGGCGGGGACGCCCTCGGGCTCCCTGGGACAGTAACAGAGGAACTGCGCCCCGGGAGATGCGCCGAGCTCCCTAAGGGCTGCAGCGCTCGGCGGGGCCCGGAGCAGCTCGGAGGGGCTCGGGCGGCGGCTCCGCGGAGGGGGCTGCGCGGCTCCGGGAACAGCTCAGCGGCGGCGGCTCGCGCAGAGGAAGAAGCTCCGCGCGGAGGGGGCTGCGCGGCTCCGGGAACAGCTCGGAGGGGCTCGGGCGGCGGCTCCGCGGAGGGGGCTGCGGGGCTCCGGGAACAGCTCAGCGGCGGCGGCTCGCGCAGAGGAAGAAGCTCCGCGCGGAGGGGGCTGCGCGGCTCCGGGAACAGCTCGGAGGGGCTCGGGCGGCGGCTCCGCGGAGGGGGCTGCGGGGCTCCGGGAACAGCTCAGCGGCGGCGGCTCGGGCGGAGGAAGAAGCTCCGCGCGGAGGGGGCTGCGCGGCTCCGGGAACAGCTCGGAGGGGCTCGGGCGGCGGCTCCGCGGAGGGGGCTGCGCGGCTCCGGGAACAGCTCAGCGGCGGCGGCTCGCGCAGAGGAAGAAGCTCCGCGCGGAGGGGGCTGCGCGGCTCCGGGAACAGCTCGGAGGGGCTCGGGCGGCGGCTCCGCGGAGGGGGCTGCACCGCCGGGAGCGCGAATCCAACAGCGCAGGCCCCGTGCACAGGGCGCCGGGACACAGCCCAGGATCCGGCCTCCCCCGGGACAGGCAGAGGCCGGGAGGGCCCAGGACAGCAAGGACGCTCCTGCCTGGAACTGAGCAGATCAGCGGCCCCGCCCCGGAGCCCCCAGGCCCTGCAGAAGGAGAGCCCCGGAGCTACTGCGGGGGCTGGATCCAGGGTCCCAGAGCTGCCCCCGCCACTGTGGCTTCCTCCCGGGGCCTCACGGGGTCAACAACCCCCACCGAGCCCTGCACCAGGCAGGGGCAGAGCAGCTCCCCCAAGTGCCAAAACGTGAGAATCAGCACAGCAGGCCCCTCCCCCAGAAGACCAGCGACACGGACCAGTTCCAAGGGAAGTCAAGGGACTTAAACTACACAGAATCGGAAGATACTCCCCCGTAGTTTTTTTTGTTTTTTGTTTTTTTGTTTTTGTTTTTGTTTTTTTTTTTTGTTTTGTTTTGTGCTTTTTTTTCTTTCTTCTTGATTTCTGATTGCTTCCCCCACCCCCCCTTTTTTCTTTTTTCTCCTTTCTTTCTTTTTCTTCTCTTTTTCCCCTATTTTTTTCTTCTTTCTCTTTTTTCTTTTTCTCTTTTCTTTCCTTCTCTCTCTTTTTCTCCTTTTCCCAATACAACTTGTTTTTGGCCACTCTGCACTGAGCAAAATGACTAGAAGGAAAACCCCTCAAAAAAAAGAATCAGAAACAGCCCACTCTCCCACAGAGTTACAAAATATGGATTACAATTCAATGTCAGAAAGCCAATTCAGAAGCACTATTTTACAGCTACTGGTGGCTCTAGAAAAAACCATAAAGGACTCAAGAGACTTCATGACTGCAGAATTTAGATCTAATCAGGCAGAAATTAAAAATCAATTAAACGAGATGCAATCCAAGCTAGAAGTCCTAACGACGAGGCTTGACGAGGTGGAAGAACGAGTGAGTGACATAGAAGACAAGTTGATGGCAAAGAGGGAAACTGAGGAAAAAAGAGACAGGCAATTAAAAGACCATGAGGATAGATTAAGGGAAATAAATGATAGCCTGAGGAAGAAAAACCTACGTTTAATTGGGGTTCCCGAGGGCGCGGAAAGGGACAGAGGGCCAGAATATGTATTTGAACAAATCCTAGCTGAAAACTTTCCGAATCTGGGAAGGGAAACAGGCATTCAGATCCAGGAAATAGAGAGATCCCCCCCTAAAATCAACAAAAACCGTTCAACACCTCGACATTTAATAGTGAAGCTTGCAAATTCCAAAGATAAGGAGAAGATCCTTAAAGCAGCAAGAGAAAAAAAGTCCCTGACTTTTATGGGGAGGAATATTAGGGTAACAGCAGACCTCTCCACAGAGACCTGGCAGGCCAGAAAGGGCTGGCAGGATATATTCAGGGTCCTAAATGAAAAGAACATGCAACCAAGAATACTTTACCCCGCAAGGCTTTCATTCAAAATGGAAGGAGAGATAAAGAGCTTCCAAGACAGGCAGGAACTGAAAGAATATGTAACCTCCAAACCAGCTCTGCAAGAAATTTTAAGGGGGACTCTTAAAATTCCCCTTTAAGAAGAAGTTCAGTGGAACAATCCACAAAAACAAGGACTGAATAGATATGATGACACTAAACTCATATCTATCAATAGTAACTCTGAATGTGAACGGGCTTAATGACCCCATCAAAAGGCGCAGGGTTTCAGACTGGATAAAAAAGCAGGACCCATCTATTTGCTGTCTACAAGAGACTCATTTTAGACAGAAGGACACCTACAACCTGAAAATAAAAGGTTGGAGAACCATTTACCATTCAAATGGTCCTCAAAAGAAAGCAGGGGTTGCCATCCTTATATCAGATAAATTAAAATTTACCCCGAAGACTATAGTGAGAGATGAAGAGGGACACTATCTCATACTCAAAGGATCTATCCAACAAGAGGACTTAACAATCCTCAATATATATGCCCCGAATGTGGGAGCTGCCAAATATTTAAACCAATTAATAACCAAACTCAAGAAATACCTTGATAATAATACACTTATACTTGGTGACTTCAATCTAGCTCTTTCTACCCTGGATAGGTCTTCTAAGCACAACATCTCCAAAGAAACGAGAGCTTTAAATGATACACTGGACCAGATGGATTTCACAGATATCTACAGAACTTTACATCCAAACTCAACTGAATACACATTCTTCTCAAGTGCACATGGAACTTTCTCCAGAATAGACCACATACTGGGTCACAAATCGGGTCTGAACCGATACCAAAAGATCGGGATAGTCCCCTGTATATTCTCAGACCATAATGCCTTGAAATTAGAACTTAATCACAACAAGAAATATGGAAGGACCACAAACACGTGGAGGTTAAGGACCATCCTGCTAAAAGATGAAAAGGTCAACCAGGAAATTAAGGAAGAATTAAAAAGATTCATGGAAACTAATGAAAATGAAGATACAACCGTTCAAAATCTTTGGGATGCAGCAAAAGCAGTCCTGAGGGGGAAATACATCGCAATACAAGCATACATTCAAAAACTGGAAAGATCTCAAATTCAAAAGCTCACCTTACACATAAAGGAACTAGAGAAAAAGCAACAAATAGACCCCACCCCCAGCAGAAGAAGAGAGTTAATTAAAATTCGAGCAGAACTCAATGATATCGAGACCAAAAGAACTGTGGAACAGATCAACAGAACCAGGAGTTGGTTCTTTGAAAGAATTAATAAGATAGATAAACCATTAGCCAACCTTATTAAAAAGAAGAGAGAGAAGACTCAAATTAATAAAATCATGAATGAGAAAGGGGACATCACTACCAACACCAAGGAAATACAAACGATTTTAAAAACATATTATGAACAGCTGTACGCCAATAAATTAGGAAATCTAGAAGAAATGGACGCATTCCTGGAAAGCCACAAACTACCAAAACTGGAGCAGGAAGAAATAGAAAACCTGAACAGGCCAATAACCAGGGAGGAAATTGAAGCAGTCATCAAAAACCTCCCAAGACACAAGAGTCCAGGGCCAGATGGCTTCCCAGGGGAATTCTATCAAACGTTTAAAGAAGAAATCATACCTATTCTACTAAAGCTGTTTGGAAAGATAGAAAGAGATGGAGTACTTCCAAATTCGTTCTATGAGGCCAGCATCACCTTAATTCCGAAACCAGACAAAGACCCCACCAAAAAGGAGAATTACAGACCAATATCCCTGATGAACATGGATGCAAAAATTCTCAACAGGATACTAGCCAATAGGATCCAACAACACATTAAGAAAATTATTCACCATGACCAAGTAGGATTTATCCCTGGGACACAAGGCTGGTTCAACACTCGTAAAACCATCAATGTGATTCATCATATCAGCAAGAGAAAAACCAAGAACCATATGATACTCTCATTAGATGCAGAGAAAGCATTTGACAAAATACAGCATCCATTCCTGATCAAAACCCTTCAGAGTGTTGGGATAGAGGGAACTTTCCTCGACATCTTAAAAGCCATCTACGAAAAGCCCACAGCAAATATCATTCTCAATGGGGAAGCACTGGGAGCCTTTCCCCTAAGATCAGGAACAAGACAGGGATGTCCACTCTCACCACTGCTGTTCAACATAGTTCTGGAAGTCCTCGCCTCAGCAATCAGACAACAAAAAGACATTAAAGGCATTCAAATTGGCAAAGAAGAAGTCAAACTCTCCCTCTTCGCCGATGACATGATACTCTACATAGAAAACCCAAAAGCCTCCACCCCCAGATTGCTAGAACTCATACAGCAATTTGGTAGCGTGGCAGGATACAAAATCAATGCCCAGAAATCAATGGCATTTCTATACACTAACAATGAGACTGAAGAAAGAGAAATTAAGGAGTCAATCCCATTTACAATCGCACCCAAAAGCATAAGATACCTAGGAATAAACCTAACCAAAGAGGTAAAAGATCTATACCCTAAAAACTATAGAACACTTCTGAAAGAAATTGAGGAAGACACAAAGAGATGGAAAAATATTCCATGCTCATGGATTGGCAGAATTAATATTGTAAAAATGTCAATGTTACCCAGGGCAATTTATATGTTTAATGCAATCCCTATCAAAATACCATGGACTTTCTTCAGAGAGTTAGAACAAATTATTTTAAGATTTGTGTGGAATCAGAAAAGACCCCGAATAGCCAGGGGAATTTTAAAAAAGAAAACCTTAGCTGGGGGCATCACAATGCCAGATTTCAGGTTGTATTACAAAGCTGTGGTCATCAAGACAGTGTGGTACTGGCACAAAAACAGACACATAGATCAATGGAACAGAATAGAGAACCCAGAAGTGGACCCTGAAATGTACGGCCATCTAATATTCGATAAAGGAGGAAAGACTATCCATTGGAAGAAAGACAGTCTCTTCAATAAATGGTGCTGGGAAAATTGGACATCCACATGCAGAAGAATGAAACTGGACCACTCTCTTTCACCATACACAAAGATAAACTCAAAATGGATGAGAGATCTAAATGTGAGACAAGATTCCATCAAAATCCTAGAGGAGAACACAGGCAACACCCTTTTTGAACTTGGCCACAGTAACTTCTTGCAAGATACATCCACGAAGGCAAAAGAAACAAAAGCAAAAATGAACTATTGGGACTTCATCAAGATAAGAAGCTTTTGCACAGCAAAGGATACAGTCAACAAAACTAAAAGACAACCTACAGAATGGGAGAAGATATTTGCAAATGACATATCAGATAAAGGGCTAGTTTCCAAAATCTATAAAGAACTTATTAAACTCAACACCAAAGAAACAAACAATCCAATCATGAAATGGGCAAAAGACATGAAGAGAAATCTCACAGAGGAAGACATGGACATGGCCAACATGCACATGAGAAAATGCTCTGCATCACTTGCCATCAGGGAAATACAAATCAAAACCACAATGAGATACCACCTCACACCAGTGAGAATGGGGAAAATTAACAAGGCAGGAAACAACAAATGTTGGAGAGGATGCGGAGAAAAGGGAACCCTCTTACACTGTTGGTGGGAATGTGAATTGGTGCAGCCACTCTGGAAAACTGTGTGGAGGTTCCTCAAAGAGTTAAAAATAGACCTGCCCTACGACCCAGCAATTGCACTGTTGGGGATTTACCCCAAAGATTCAGATGCAATGAAACGTCGGGACACCTGCACCCCGATGTTTCTATCAGCAATGGCCACAATAGCCAAACTGTGGAAGGAGCCTCGGTGTCCATCGAAAGATGAATGGATAAAGAAGATGTGGTTTATGTATACAATGGAATATTACTCAGCAATTAGAAACGACAAATACCCACCATTTGCTTCAACGTGGATGGAACTGGAGGGTATTATGCTGAGTGAAATAAGTCAATCGGAGAAGGACAAACAGTGTATGTTCTCATTCATTTGGGGAATATGAATAATAGTGAAAGGGAATATAAAGGAAGGGAAAAGAAATGTTGGGAAATATCAGGAAGGGAGACAGAACATAAAGACTCCTAACTCGGGGAAACGAACTGGGGGTGGTGGAAGGGGAGGAGGGCGGGTGTTGGAGGGGAATGGGTGACGGGCACTGAGGTGGACACTTGACGGGATGAGCACTGGGTGTTTTTCTGTATGTTGGTAAATTAAACACCAATAAAAGTTAATTAAATAAAAAAAAAAAAAAAAAAAAAAAGAAAGTCAACAAAACAAAATTAAGGGCTAGTGAAATTAACAAGCCACTAGTGGCCACTAGTGAGACTTTTTAAAGGAGAAAAAGAGAAAACAAATGTCCAATATAAGAAATGAAAAAAGCCTTTAATGTCTTTTTGTTGTCTGATTGCTGAGGCGAGGACTTCCAGTACTATGTTGAATAGCAGTGGTGAGAGTGGACATCCCTGTCTTGTTCCTGATCTTAGGGGACAGGCTCCCAGTGCTTCCCCATTGAGAATGATATTTGCTGTGGGCTTTTCGTAGATGGCTTTTAAGATGTTGAGGAATATTCCCTCTATCCCTACACTCTGAAGAGTTTTGATCAGGAATGGATACTGTATTTTGTCAAATGCTTTCTCTGCATCTAATGAGAGGATCATATGGTTCTTGGTTTTTCTCTTGCTGATATGATGAATCACATTGATTGTTTTACGAGTGTTGAACCAGCCTTGTGTCCCAGGGATAAATCCTACTTGGTCATGATGAATAATTTTCTTAATGTATTGTTGGATCCTACTGGCTAGTATCTTGTTGAGAATTTTTGCATCCATGTTCATCAGGGATATTAGTCTGTAATTCTCCTTTTTGGTGAGGTCTTTGTCTGGTTTTGGAATTAAGGTGACACTGGCCTCATAGGACGAATTTAGAAGTACTCCATCTCTTCCTATCTTTCCAAACAGCTTTAGTAGAATATGCATGATTTCCTCTTTAAACATTTGATAGAATTCCCCAGGGAAGCCATCTGGCCCTGGACTTTTGTGTCTTGGGAGGTTTTTGATGACTGCTTCAATTTCCTCCCTGGTTATTGGCCTGTTCAGGTTTTCTATTTCTTCCTGTTCCAGTTTTGGTAGTTTGTGGCTTTCCAGGAATGCGTCCATTTCTTCTAGATTGCCTAATTTATTGGCGTATAGCTGTTCATAATATGTTTTTAAAATCGTTTGTATTTCCTTGGTGTTGGTAGTGATCTCTCCTTTCTCATTCATGATTTTATTAATTTGAGTCTTCTCTCTCTTCTTTTTAATAAGGCTGGCTAATGGTTTATCTATCTTATTAATTCTTTCAAAGAACCAACTCCTGGTTTTGTTACTCAGCCATTAGAAATGACAAATACCCACCATTTGCTTCAACGTGGATGGAACTGGAGGGTATTATGCTGAGTGAAGTAAGTCAATCAGAGAAGGACAAACATTATATGTTGTCATTCATTTGGGGAATATAAATAATAGTGAAAGGGAATAGAAGGGAAGGGAGAAGAAATGTGTGGGAAATATCAGAAAGAGAGACAGAACATAAAGACTCCTAACTCTGGGAAACTAATTAGGGATGGTGGAAAGGGAGGAGGGTGGGGGGTGGGGGTGAATGGGTGATGGGCACTGAGGGGGACACTTGACGGGATGAGCACTGAGTATTATTCTGTATGTTGGTAAATTGGACACCAATAAAAAATAAATTTATTAAAAAAAAGAGAAAGAAATGAAAAAAGAAGGGCGCTTGGGTGGTGCAGTCAGTGAAGTCTCTGACTTTCAGTGTTGGCTCAGATTGGGTCATGATACCATGGTTGTGAGATTGAGCCCTGATTTGGGCTCCATGTTCAGTGAGGAATCTGCTTGAGATTCTCTCTCCCTTTCTCTCTGCCCCTGCTGCTCATGCCCTCTCTCTCCCTCTCAATCTTTCTCTCAAATAAATAAATATTTTTTTAAAAAAGGAAATGAAAAAAGAGACAACACTATAGATCCCACACACATTGAAAATATGACAAAAGAAGAACCTAAGCAACCCCTTTAGACAGAAATTTTTAATGCTTTTTTCTCTCTACACTCCAGCTCTGAAAGACTGCCAAAATTACTGCTTAAAACAAGTGGCTTATTGGATAGACCTTGGACACTTTTAGCCTATAGATTTCTTGGCAGCAATAATATGGGAGCTATCTCCTAATTATTACTGAAAATGGTGGCCTTAGGGAGTTCAGTTCCTATATTTAAATTCTGAGGGTAACCTCAAGTTAAATCAATAGTGTCTGTTTTTTAATCATTTTTTTAAAGATTTGTATTTATTTATTTGACAGAGAGAGACAGAGAGAAAGAGAGAGCACAAGCAGGGGTAGTGGGATAGGGAGAAGCAGGCTCCCCACTGAGTAGGGACCCTAATGCAAGACTTGATCCCAGGCCCCTGGCATCATGACCTGAACTGAATGTTGATGACACTGAACTGACTGAACCACGCAGGTGCCACAGTTTTTTTTCTCATTTAAATATAACTAATTATCCCAACAAATAGTATAACAAACCAACTTTATGCTTTATCATCTTTCTCCTTAGTGAAGGTGAGTGGGGTACAAGGTGCAAAATGAAAATACCATTAGGAAGCCAAATGTTAGAGATACCTAAATTAGTAAGTTCCTGAGTAATTAAAGTTCTTTCATTATTCAGACATAACTCAAAATATTAAACTGAGGGGTCCATTAGCAAGAACTTGGCAATTTTATTGTGGTTGTGATGGACTTTAACATGTAACTCAGCAATATGAAAATTTTGTATTGTTAAATTATTTTGTAAAACTTTGAGAAAATTTTTGGTTTTATCTTCACATAAATCAAGATAATAACCAATGACTTATCACTGAAGAATATTTGGGTTCAAGAAGAGATGACTTGTAGTTCTATGTGCTCTGTACTATACTGATATTTCCATAAAATCAAGAACATACATTATGAAAATAAGATACATGAGTTTTCCTGACGAGTATTTCTTTTAGAGCCTCTGATTTAAAGTTGCTTTGGCATGGCCATGGCTTGTGCCATATGGAGAGTTGAAAGAATGAGTCTGATTTGTCAGGATCTTCATGTAAAGGGATTGTAATCCATTAGAGAGTAAAAAACTTCAGGGTTGCTCTGCTTCTTTGAAAAGGCAAAGATAAAAAAAAAAAAAAGAAAAAGAAAAGGCAAAGATACAGAAAAGTTCAAAGAATAATAGAGCAAACACCCATGTATCAGCGACATAGAATTAACCAATCTTAAGAGTTAGTAATATTTTCTTTAGATTTCTTGATCTCAATGCAGGGTGGAGGATAAAGTAATAAAATTTTAAAAATTAAATTTAAACTCCATATAAGCATCTTCTCTGATGCTTATGTTCTCTATTCCTCCCCAGAGGTAAGTACGATCATGAATTTGTTGTCTGGTCAGTGCTTTTGTTTTTCAAGGACAGATTTAAATATCTACAAACAGTACATAATGTTTACTAGAGTGTGTCTTCATTATTGCTCTAAACTTGCTTTTTTCATCCAACATATTCTAAACTTACCCATGTAGATATTTCAAGCTCTATTTCATTTATTTTTATCTGCTATTTAGTATCCCATCAAATGAATAAAACACAATTATCTCTTCTCTTACTGTTGGATATTTAGGATGTTTCCAGATTTTTGCTATTATAATTCATGCTGCAGTTAATATTTATATATATATATTATGTGCACATATATATATCTTATATATCTCCTCATATTTATATTTATATTTACATATGTATTTGTATATGTATATACATATATATATATGTATCTCCTCATATATGTTTAAATTACTTGAGGGCAGTGGTCTCCTACTTTGCTTATCAACCTGCCCTACCAATAACAAATTTAACTGCCTATCCCCAATATTCTATATTTATATATATATATATAGAATATATATATATATATATATATAGAATATAATAATTTCTATATTTATTTATAAATTATATAAATGTTCCATCATACTAATATATAATATCCATTATCAAATATAAAATTTTTCTTAAAAAATGAAATGAATGAATATGAAATTCTATTATCTTCTCACATTCTATTTGAATTGTTAGATTATAGGATATAGATATATACAGTTTTACTTATATTAATATATTATCATCATATCATATGATTATATATCAATATAATACCACATTGTTATTATTATTAGTATCCAAAGAACTGTAGTAATTTGAATTTCTTCTAGCAGATGATGAAAATTTCCATTTCCCTACATCTTTACTAACACTTGATATGAACATATGTCTTTAACATTTTATTTTGAAAAAATTTTAAACCAGCAGAATAGTTGCTAGAATGGTATAATGACCTCCTGTGTAAGTTCCACATAGGTTCACCAACTATTAATACTTTTGCTACATTTGCTTTCTTTCTCTTTCTCTCTTTCTTTTCTTCCCTCTTTCCTCTCCTTTCCTTCACATATATTTATATTTTATTTACATAATTTTTTCTGAGCCATTTGAATGTTGCAGACATTATGACTTGTCAGTCCTAAGTACTTCCATATGTAGCTTCCAAGAACAAAGGCATTTTCTTTTGTAACCATGGTACAGTTATCAAATTTAGGAAACTTAAAATTGGTATAGAATATCACCATTTCCCATCAAGTCCTCTCTAGCATTGTTTTCTGACTCAACACATATTGAGCTTAGTTGTCTTGTCTAAGTCTCCTTTAATCTGAAAAAGTTTCTTACTGTTTTTCTTTTTCATGACATTGACATATTTGAAGAGTACAGACCAGTTATTTTGTGTCCTGGTCCTAAATTTGGATTTGCCTAATGGTTTGTGCATGATTAGATTCAGTTATGCATTTTGGGTGGAAATATGGTATAAGTGAAGTTGTGTTCTCAGTGAATCACATCAGGAGGTTGTCGATTTTTAAAAGTTTTTCAGTCTAATGGGCATGAAATGGAATTGCATTTTATTTTGATGGATCTTGACATTGAGCACCTTTTCCTATGTTCATTGGCAATTTGAGTTTCTTCTTTTAGAATTATTTTTTCATAATCCTTTGTCTATTTGTCTTTGTTTCAGCTGAGTTATTTGACAATAATCTGTCATAAATGTCCTTCCAAATCTCACTTGTCTTTTACATTTACTTATGCTACTCTTTGTTTTGCAGATCTTTAAAATTTTAATGTAATCTAATTCTACCATAGTTTCCTTCAGGATTCCTTTGGCGTCTTGTTAAAATAAATTCTCTGTGCTTAAAGATCTCTTATGGTTACTTCTCATAGTTGTAACATTTTGTTTTTCACAGTTATGTATTTAATCCTTTATGTGCTGATGAAGAAATCTGATTATTTTTTTTCTATCAGTACATCTGGTTCTCCCAACACCATTATTGAATAACTTGTTCTTTCTCCACTAATTTGCAATCCCTGCTCATATACTGAGAGCCTACATATACTTGGATCTTTTTCTGAGTTCTCTATTCAGTTTTGTTATCTATTTGTCTATCCTTATATCAATATAAAACTGACATGATTACTCCAAAATTACTTGTTGTATCATATGTCTTACTAACTAGTCAGGCTACCCCTCCTTGTTTCTTTTTATCGCCTTCCCCCAAATAATTTTGATTATCTGTGGGCCTTTATGATCCATAAACATTCATACTGGGGTTTGGAAGACCATTGACTTGGTGGATTAAATTACAAATAATGTAATTTTTATGATGTTGGGTTCTTCCCACTATGAACATGAATCTGATCTGTCTTGTCTACGTCAAGTTCTACACTATGTTCTTTATAACATTTTATAATTTTCTCCATGAACCCTGCTCATCTTTTACAGGGTTTTATTCTCAAATATCACAATGGTTTTATTGCTAATGTGCATATTACCTGTTTTTGTTTTAAATTGATTATTAATGACATATAAAAAATCTCCTGATTCCTATAGGTTAATCTTGTGTCTAGTTCCAAAGGTTTGTCAATTTCTAAGACTCTTTTTGTGGATAGATGTATCATCTACAAATAAAAAAAATGTATCCCTTTCTTTCAATTTTTTGCACTTCTTTTTTGTTATTGATTTATAGGGTCAGATAGGTCTCACACACAGTATTAAATAGTAATACTCATAAGAAGAGGCTCCCGGGATGCCCAGGTGGCTTAGCAGTGAAGTGTCTGCCTTCGGGTCAGAGTGTGATCCTGGAGTTCCGGGATCAGGTCTCACATTGGGCTCCCTACATGAAGCCTACCTCTCCCTCTGCCTGTGTCTCTGCCTCTGTTTCACTATGTCTCTCATGAATAAATGAATAAAATCTTTAAAAAAAAAAAAAGAAGAAGAGGCTTCCTTGTCTTGTTCCTGTCTTTAAAGAGTTTCACCATTGTGATGTTGGTTGTAGACTTTTGTTAGGTAACTGTAGCAGACATTTTTGGTACTTAACATCACATCTCTAATTTCATCTGCATCTATTGTGAACATTGTTGACTCATGCTAACAGCATCTCACTTCAAGTGTATGCAGGTGTCTCTGGTGATTTTTTTTTTCCCAGAGGCCTCCTTTGCACTGGCAAGCTTTTTCAGAAACCACAGGAGCCCACTCAGTCCTTGTGGGAGGATACATTCTAGAAGTGGTGGGTTAGGGATGTTAATTCTCCTGGAGTCACCTCTCAATCAATGGTGATTGGGAGCTCATGGATGAATGCCCCAGTCCCTAGTCTTTACTTTCTCTGATGGGCAATTCCTCCCATGCCTCTAGGGGTCTCAGTGATATAAATATTGAGACCGGGATCCCTGGGTGGCGCAGCGGTTTGGCGCCTGCCTTTGGCCCAGGGCGCGATCCTGGAGACCCGGGATCGAATCCCACATCGGGCTCCCGGTGCATAGAGCCTGCTTCTCCCTCTGCCTGTATCTCTGCCTCTCTCTCTCTCTCTCTCTCTCTCTGTGACTATCATAAATAAATAAAAAAAAATAAAAAAAATAAATAAATATTGAGACCTTGTTGCTTATAGAAGTAATCTTGATAGCAAACCCTTTTATTGGCTTACTTTCCTTGCTTGTTTCATTCTTCCTGAAATCTCACTGCTGCTTCTTGGGATCATCTCCCAAATAAAGTATTTAGTACTTTGGTCTTTGTCTTAAGCTATTCTCAAGGAATTCCAAAGAAGTATCTTTTTATTTCATAGTTTCTAAGAGTTTTTATCATGAATTTCTAGTGAATTTTATTTTTTATTTATTTCTAGTGAATATATTTTCTATCATATTTGTTGAGGTGATCCTACATTTCTTTTAGTTTAATCAGTTAATGTGGTAAATTATTTCAATAAAATTTCTTGATGTTGAAATATCTTTATGTTTATTTGGGGGATAGCTCTTCTTAGTCATAATGTAAGTTTTTTATTTGTTTTTTGTTTTTTTTCTACTTTGTTTTACTTAATCTTTAAGTATTTATTTTAATTTGTTAGTTAACATACCGTGCTATGTTAGTTTGGTGGACAAAATAGTGGTTCAACAATTCTATACAATTCTATACATCACTCTGTGCTCATTACAAGTATACACATCATCAGGGAAATGCACACTGAAATTACAATAAGATATCACCTCACACCTGTCAGAATGGCTAAAATCAACAGTATAAGAAACAACAGGTAATGGTAAGGATGTGGGAAAAAAGGAACTGTCATGCACTGTTGCTGGGAATGCAAACTGGTGAAGCCACTGTGGAAACCAGTATGGAAGTTCCTCAAAAAGTTAAAAATAGAACTTCCTTAGAATCCAACAATTGCTCTAGTGGGTATTTACTCAAATAATACAAAAACAATAGTTCAAAGGGACACATGCACCCCTATGTTTATAGCAGCATTATTTACAATAGCTAAGATATGGAAGCAACCCATGTCCATCAACTGATGAATGGATAAAGAGGATATGATGTATATATATCACAATATATATATATTGGTCAGCCATAAAAAAGAATGAAATATTGCCATTTGCAAGTCATGATGTGCTTTGTTTTGATTGTTCATTTGTTGGCTTTGTATTTACATTTTTCATGCTGGATTTGATATGCTAATATTTACTTAGGATTTTTGTATTTGTATTTATAAATGAGATTTGGCCATGATTTTCTTTTTTTCTTTTTTTTTGTCCTAATCCAGTCTTGATATAAAAGTTGCCTTCTCTTTTTTTTATTCTTCTCTAGGATGGCTTACATTAGAAAAGAATAGTGTTCTTTGAAGATTTGGTGGAGTTAGTTTAAAAGCACATAAGCCCAACTGTTTTTGTTTTTGTTTGGTGTTTGTTTAGGTTTAGAACGAAGATTTTAAACAATGGATTATTTTTTAAGTTTATTGTTTATTTTTAAAATTTTATTTAAGTTTTTATCCTTTTGATGCCACTTGGATGATTTATAGTCTTGTGGAAAGTTTTCCATTTCACTTAAGTTTTTGTATTTGTGGGCATCAGGTTGTTTAATTTATTGAATTATTTATTCTGTCCTAGTTCTCAAGCTTTCTACTGTAAATATAATTTGTCTTTTTAATTTCTAATATTTTTGTGGTCTCCTTTTCCCTTTTACAGTTTTACTAGTGTTTCTCTTTTTGATTAGTGCATTCAAAGGATCAGCTTTGATTGTGATCCTTTATTCCACTGTTTTCTATAGTATCTTTCCCACCAATTTTTTAAAAGATTTTATTTATTTATTCATGAGAGACACAGAGAGAGGCAGAGGAAGAAATAGGCTCCCTGCAGGAAGCCTGATGCAGGGCTCAATCCCAGGACCCCGGGATCATGACCTGAGCCAAAGGCAGATGCTCAACCACTGAGCCACCCAGGTACCCCTATTTCCAACAATCTTGTTTGTATCCTGGTTAAGACACTGTACCTAGTTCTACCTGCTATTCCAGGTGTGAAGCTTTACATAAGCCATCTCACAGACTGGGATCACATTTTCTTCCAGCCCAGCTCCACTATTTATTTCACTTACACATAATTTAAGAATTATATTCCCAGTCACATCCACCAATTCTCTGATCCAAAAACCAACAGATGTACATCTTTAGCCCCAATTACTATATTGTTTCCAATCAATTATGGTCCATGAGGATTTTAATCTTGCTTCTGAGCACAGCTGTATTTTAAATTTTTTCTCTTGTTCTATGTTATTTACCATTGCATTGCCATGAATTTTGGGAGTGGGGGTTAAATTGTAAACTCATAACACCATCCTGCTGAAATTCAGGCAATGCTTTGTAGAATTAGAAACTATTTAACTGTTTAGAAAAACAAATAATTTTGTAGTTCTAGAGTAAATTTTAACTAACTCTGTGAATAAAAGTTATCTTTTCCCCCTTAGACTTTTTAAAAGATGAAATGAAGCTATCTCAAATCTGTTTAGAAATTATGTAAGACCAAAGGACTGAACCTCAACAAAAAGCCAAGAACAATGACTAGTCCAGGGCCCAAGGAGGGCATGGAGGTAGCATGGCAGTTAGGAGATCCCCAGGATACAGAAAAGTCATCTTCAGGTGAATGAGGTCCAGCCTGGGGAAGATGCATCAGAAATCAAACCTCCATCTGGAACTTCAAGAAGAGTCTTTGCCACTCTCCAGGGCTGGCTGTCTCTCTGTGGATTCCTTAGGTCGGCAAGAGCTTCTGGTGGAACTCAATGTGAAATGAGGAAAATAATGAAACTACCACTTACAGAGTGAAATCTCTGCAGGAGTCTCTGTCACTTCTAGTTCCTTTGATTTATAGCATGAGGACTTAGAACTATAATCCTCTGGGAACCCAGAAGAACCTCAAAGATCCTGCAGAGGATGATGAAAATATTATTCTTTTTTTTTTTTTTTTTACAATTCAATTAACTTTTATTGGTGTTCAATTTACCAACATACAGAAAAACACCCAGTGCTCATCCCGTCAAGTGTCCACCTCAGTGCCCGTCACCCATTCCCCTCCAACACCTGCCCTCCTCCCCTTCCACCACCCCTAGTTCGTTTCCCCGAGTTAGGAGTCTTTATGTTCTGTCTCCCTTCCTGATATTTCCCAACATTTCTTTTCCCTTCCTTTATATTCCCTTTCACTATTATTCATATTCCCCAAATGAATGAGAACATACACTGTTTGTCCTTCTCCGATTGACTTATTTCACTCAGCATAATACCCTCCAGTTCCATCCACGCTGAAGCAAATGGTGGGTATTTGTCGTTTCTAATTGCTGAGTAATATTCCATTGTATACATAAACCACATCTTCTTTATCCATTCATCTTTCGATGGACACCGAGGCTCCTTCCACAGTTTGGCTATTGTGGCCATTGCTGATAGAAACATCTGGGTGCAGGTGTCCCGACGTTTCATTGCATCTGAATCTTTGGGGTAAATCCCCAACAGTGCAATTGCTGGGTCGTAGGGCAGGTCTATTTTTAACTCTTTGAGGAACCTCCACACAGTTTTCCAGAGTGGCTGCACCAGTTCACATTCCCACCAACAGTGTAAGAGGGTTCCCTTTTCTCCACATCCTCTCCAACATTTGTTGTTTCCTGCCTTGTTAATTTTCCCCATTCTCACTGGTGTGAGGTGGTATCTCATTGTGGTTTTGATTTGTATTTCCCTGATGGCAAGTGATGCAGAGCATTTTCTCATGTGCTTGTTGGCCATGTGTATGTCTTCTTTGGTGAGATTTCTGTTCATGCCTTTTGCCCATTTCATGATTGGATTGTTTGTTTCCTTGGTGTTGAGTTTAATAAGTTCTTTATAGATTTTGGAAACTAGCCCTTTATCTGATATGTCATTTGCAAATATCTTCTCCCATTCTGTAGGTTGTCTTTTAGTTTTGTTGACTGTATCCTTTGCTGTGCAAAAGCTTCTTATCTTGATGAAGTCCCAATAGTTCATTTTTGCTTTTGTTTCTTTTGCCTTTGTGGATGTATCTTGCAAGAAGTTACTGTGGCCAAGTTCAAAAAGGGTGTTGCCTGTGTTCTCCTCTAGGATTTTGATGGAATCTTGTCTCACATTTAGATCTCTCATCCATTTTGAGTTTATCCTTGTGTATGGTGAAAGAGAGTGGTCCAGTTTCATTCTTCTGCATGTGGATGTCCAATTTTCCCAGCACCATTTATTGAAGAGACTGTCTTTCTTCCAATGGATAGTCTTTCCTCCTTTATCGAATATTAGATGACCGTACATTTCAGGGTCCACTTCTGGGTTCTCTATTCTGTTCCATTGATCTATGTGTCTGTTTTTGTGCCAGTACCACACTGTTTTGATGACCACAGCTTTGTAGTACAACCTGAAAATATTATTCTTTTCTAAAAGATTTTATTTATCTATTCATGAGAGACACACAGAGAGAGGCTGAAACATAGGCAGAGGGAGAAGCAGGCTCCCTGCAGGGTGCCTGATTCAGGGCTCAATCCCTGGACCCCAACCTGAGCCAAAGGCAGACACTCAACCACTGAGCCACTCAGGCATCCTAAAAATATTATCCTTATTGACCCATTTGATGAAGACCTAAAGCCAATCTCTGGAAAAGATTGCTTTTATCAACATAAGAACCTCTTTTCAGGACTTGGGGAGCACGTGCAGAATCTTGTAGGGGAACGTTCTTACTACTGTTCCATCTGTAGCAAGGAATTCTTGTGGGCTGCCAACCTACACATGCATAAATCGATTCATTCTAGGGACCAGCCCATAAGTGCCCCGAATGTGATAAAGGTTTCATCTTCACAGCAGATGTGTGGAGGCACTGGTGTAACATACACAGCATAGAGTATTCTAATATGGCTGCAGGAAACGGTGCTGTGAGAAACTCCTGCTACACTGTGCATCAGAACTATCACAGTGCAGATGACTGACAAAGGAAAAGAGGACTCCAAACTGTACATTTGTCCTATTTGTTGCAAGATCTTGGAAAACAAACCTTCCATCTAAACATAAGGTGATTTATCAGCAGGTCAAGCCATACAAGTGCCAAGAATCTTGGCCTTTGTCCAGCTGGTAAAAAAATACCAACAAACACTCTGGAGAACAAACACCCCCTGTGCTGTGATGACTGTGGAGGAACCTTCACCAAGTGGGCATCTCTACAGCCCCATCAGCGGATTCATACTGGAGAGAAACAATATTCCTGGGCTAACTGTGGTCATTCTTTTACTGAGTCAGTGCTCTGAGGAGGCAGGAACAGCTTCATAAAGTGGAGGAATCCTGGTGGCTGGAACTGTTAAATTTATCATCACCTTTTTTTTTTTTTTTTTAAATCTCCATTAAGATCTATTAACTAAATCAAGCTTTCTATTGTGGTCACTAACTTAGTCCAGGTTTTTCCCGACTCTGCCCTGTCATGGATGGTTTAAAATAAATCTAAGAATGTGGTTTCTTTTCCCCTGAAAAATGCTATGGTCATTTCCAGCAAGAGTAAAGTAAGTATTTTCAGGTGCAGATAATGATGTTATTAATGACAATTACGTGAGTTTTTATAGTTGGCAGATTCCTTATCAAGAAGGCTGGCCTTTTTCATAATTTAGTGTTCTGCTTGATCCTTTCAGGACTAGTCTTTATTGGATTTTTCTACTATAGTAATGCCTGTGCTGTTTTGCATGCAGTTCGGGATGCATACGTAGCCTCTTCCCTCGAGTAATTTGGTAATTTTATTTATTTTTGTCATTAATTGTCACATATTTCAAAAATAAAATGTTTTAAAGCTGTTACAGTACTTATTTGGATGTACGTGTAACTTTTTCAAACTACATGTACAAATTTTATATATTCCAGGAGTAGTCGTTACCTTTGTAAAAGAGAATAGGGCTAACTTCCCATATTATAGTGAATTCATTTTCATATTTTAAGAAATCTACTCACCCTTTTGGAGTATGAGTTGTCTTCATTATCTCCTGTTTGTTTTTTCCTTCTTAAAAATCATCCAAAAGAGCATCTTTGGTCAGCTTACTTTGTAAATCTGCTATAGTCCTTTCCAATTTTAACTGACTTAAGTTCTTGGGTTAGGGTGCTGGACACATATTTGAAGGGGAATCAATCTAACAGAGATTCTTAAGTTCAAGCCAGTTGATGGGCTTTAAAAAAATCTGTGGATCCCTGAAATCCCAAAGGAAAATAGTGATATGGATTATTTTGATAGGAATCATAGCTTTCATTGGATTCTCAAAGAGCCTGTGATTCAAGAAAGGGTACAGGGCTACTTTACAAAATTTGTGGAGTGACTTTGAGTCTTCACTCTAATTTCATCATTGTCTGTAGCTCTTTATGGATTCTCTCAGAACTGACATATCATTACAAAAGCACCATCTTTAAATAATACCCCTAATAAATGCCTTATTTTACATTTGTAATTACATTGGCATTAACCTCTTTTGCATGGTGTGTGTTTTAAGATTTTTTGAAATTTGAAGGAAGAAGAATTTGAAAAATCGCATGCTAAAATTGCAAACTTCTTTTTGCTTTCCATCTTTACCCAGGTAATAAGTGGTGATGGTAGAAAACAATCTGAAATAAGCAATATGCTGATGGAATAACTTGAAACCTTAAGTAGATCGTTTCATTGAGATGGAAATGGGAATGATGGATAGCTCTCAGAAGACAGAAATGGCTATAGACAGAGAATTGAAATCCTAAAGCCATTTTATTAGTACAAAAATAAAATGTAAACACTTCCATCTAAATATCTGTTCTAAGTATCATTTAAATCTACCATAATTTTTGAAATTAACAGATCCCATTAAGGTTATGATCATTAGTAAATTTAAAGGATAGAAATCAAACCACATTAAAAGAAAAAAGAGGATCTAGTAGAATAGAAAAAGCTCTGTACTACCACTGGGAGCTGTGCAATTTGCAGCTTCTTCACTTATAAAATAGTGATCTCTAAAATCCACTGCAGTTCCAAAATTTATTTGCTTAAGTGACAGGACAAGTTATATTTCTACTGTCCTTTTAGTTACCTGAAGTGAAATAAGTGATGATCACTTAATGTTCATGGTTACAAGAAGGACCAGATACCATTTGTTTTGCAGTAGCACAGCAAGCTGAACAGGAGCCACCTAAAGATAGTACTTAAAGGTGTTAATCCTTGGAACCTGAAAATGTTACCTCTTAAAAAGGGGGCAGGAGGTTGACAGATGTGATAAAGGATTTTGAGATGGGGAGGTTTCCTGGGTTATGTGGGTGAACTCTAAATGCCATCATAGTGTCCTTATAGGAGAAAGGCAGACAAATTTGACACAGACAGAAAGGAAGATGGTATGACTATGGAGACAGAGACTGGAATAATGCAGTCAAAAGTCAAGGATGCTGGAATCTACCAGAAGCTGGAATAGAGAAGGAACAGATTCTCCCCTAGATCCTCTGGAGGTTGAGGGTGGGGAGCTTGGCCCTGCCGACACCTTGATTTTAGCCCAGTGATACTGATTTCAGACTTCTGTCTTCCAGAATGCCAAGGAGATAAGTTTTGTTGGGAGCTACTTAGGTTGCAATACTTTGTTACATAGCCAGAGGAAACTCTGCATATGCAAACATCCAGGCATTATGATTGTGGACCTAATTACACAGGGAAACACAAGATGTGCATTAACTACATCTCTGTGCTGTCTGTTAAGAGTTACACAAGTCCCAGGTTGACAGAGAATTATTAAATATATGTTTCCAGATATATGTCTTGTAGATTTCAGAAGTAGCAGGGAGGTGACTCTCCCAAATATCTCCCTCCTTTAATGCCTAAAATCCCTCTTTTGAAGTCTCAAAATGGAAAAACTAGGTATCTATGTATTTTTTCCCACCACTTTCAGGAACGTGAATTGAGGAGTGAATTGAGAAGCACCAAAGAGGGGCTTCTGTTGCCTCACATCTGTGTCTACATTACCTTCTTATCCAACAACTCTCCCTAATTAACCCCCTTAGTCCTTGAAGATGGGAGTTCTAAGGTGAGGGTGAGAAGGAGAAATGAGGAAGGCTAACTGTGGTACTTACAGGAAGCTGAAGGCAGGGCAGTGGGAACAAATCAGGTTAGGAGAAGAGATAGTGTGAATAGCAGAAGGAACACTGACTGACTGCCCAGTGAGCCAAGGGAGAAGCCTGGGGCTTGACCTCAGAGCCACACTCCTGCCCTCACTTTGTGATAGAAGCAGTACAGCTGCGCAGATCTGAGCTGGTGGTCTGGTTCCATGCTTCCTAGCTAAGTGATCTTGGATGTGTTTCTTATGCTTTCCACAACTTTGTTTTCTTATCTGAAAAGCAGAGATAACACTACTTTCATAGGACTGTATTCTAGATTCTAAAGAATTAGAGATTTCTCCATTTTCTAGAGAAGACCATGCTTAGTTCATCTATCTCCATGGATAAGTGGAATTGCAGTTGGAATTTGGAATTGCAGTATTAAGAGAAAAAAAAATAATCAAAAGGATTTCATTCTTGCCATCCCTTATCAAATGTAGTGCTGGTGTCCAGATATTACCCACAGTGCTTCTGACCTCTTCCCAGAGGGTCCTTTTTACTGGCTCCTAGAGTTAGGATGGCTCACTTGGCAATGGTGCAGATGACACAAGGGTTTCCTGAACACCAGATGAGCCTCTGCCAGGCTTCATGGTAACCCTTGACTGGTGGTAGAGGGAAATGTGGTGACAGGAAGTGGAGATGTGTCCAACCTCTCTGTCAGCTTTCTTAGGGCTCATGGTGACATCTAATGATTATTACTCATTAGGAGCAAGTTATTCTCTATATTATGGCTTGTTAGCTATTGCTGCATTAACAAATTACCAACCAAAACTTTGCAGCTTAAAATAACAAGCATTTATTATTACACACAGTTTCCAAGGATTAGGAACTCGGGAGCCACTTAGATAGATAGTTTTGGCTTTGGGTCTCTCATGAGGTTTCAATCAAGTAGTCAGCCAGGTCAATAGTCATTTGAACTCTTGGCTGGAGCTAAAGGGTCCCCTACAAGCTCACCGATGTGGCTGTTAGCAGATTTCCTCACCACAAGGGCCTCTTTATAAGGCTGCTCATGACATGGTGACTGGCTTCCCTCAGAACAAGTAATGGGGGGGAGGCAGGAGAGAAAGAGAGGGAGAGAGAGAAAAAGAGCGAGAGAGAAAGCTATGGAAGCCACAATGCACTTTATGATCTAGCCTGAAAAGTTGTATACCAACATTTCTATTTTAATTCATTCATTAGAACTGAGTCACTGAGTCCAGCCTACATAGAAAAGGAGAGAGATTAGGATCACTTCTTAAAGGAGGAGTATCAAAGACTTTGTGAACATATTTTCTATTTTTATTTAATTTTTAAATTCTTTGTTTTTTTAAGAAATTTCAGCTTTATTGAGGTATTATTGACATATAAAACTGTAGATATTTAAAGTATACATTGTGGTGATTTGATACACATATATATTGTGAAAGGGCTCTCCCCATTTAGTTAACACATCCATCACCTCACATATTTATCTTTTTGTGTGTGTGTGTATGTATGAAAACACTTAACTTCTACTCTCTTAACATATTTCAGTTATACAATACAGTGTTATCACCTACAGTCACCATGTTTTACATTAGATCCTCAGGTCTCATTCATCTTATAGCTGAAAGTTTGTACCCTTTGACCAATATTCCCCAATTCCCCCCACCCCCAGCCTCTGGCAACCACTACTCTATCTGGAAGTTAGAGCATGGAAGTTTGACTTTTTTAGGTTGCACATATAATTGATATCATACAGCATTTGTCTTTCTCAGTCTTACTTACATCATTTAGCACACATAATACCCTCAACATGTCTATCTGTGTTGTCACAAATGAGAGATTTCCTTCTTTCTCTGGCTAACTAATATTCCATTGTGTGTGTGTGTGTGTGTGTGTGTGTGTGCGCACGCACGCGCGCACGCATGCACCATAACTTCTTTATCCATTTATCCCTTGATGGACACTTGTGTGGGTATATTTTTTAAACCACCACAACTGCAGAAAAAATAAAAATGTAAGCAAGCATGATTTCTAACCCAAAAGGTGGAGGATTTGCTGCATGTTCTCCTTGTGACAGATATGCAACCTATTTCTTAGAAAGAGCACACAGACCTTAGTGACCCTTGCTTAAGAATACTGATAGACAATAGCCAAGACCTATTACTTTTACCTGCTCTCCTAGTAAAAAAAAAAACAATTGCATATCCCATGTGGGAATATTTTTCAAAGGTCTCTCATAACAGATCATTGTAAGGGTTAGTTGGGATAATGGAGGTAGTGCCAAACCCCTAAAGTGTGTTCACTGAATGGTAGCCGTTATTATCCTGTCACCACACTTTATTGACTCCACCTCTGAAATCTTGGGCATCTCTTCATCTTATTTACTAACTTCATTTGTCCTTGACTTCATCTGAACTACCACAGAAGATCCTTGCTTTCCCTCCTTGTCCTCAGCCTCCTCTAGATCCTCTTTGCTTTACAGAGGGGTCTATTTTACTTTAAATCTTAAGCATAGCTTAGGTTTTTATAGAAGTTCCATTTATTCATTGAACCAATCTACTGAGTGCCTGACACTCCTGAGACAGTGAAACTCTGAGCCAATTTGACCGAGGGTGTGGGAAATGGTTAAGGAGAAAACATGGAAAAATATCACCCAGTCATTGTGGAAAATTTTTAATTGTTCCGGCATGGTTTTATGCAGAATGGAGAGAGGGCAACTGATGTTAAAAATGAGCTTCCTTCTCAACTTTAAAAAGACACCATTTTCTAGCTTGCTGAAACATTGTCATTCTATCATTGGCAATATTTTCACAGGTCATTGAGTTTGTAATCCAAATCTAGTTCTGAGTCTAGCAATGACATCTGCTTGAGTATTCTATCAATTGAATTGATGATTTCCTTCCCTGTAAGAGTTGTTAAGGCCTAGTTGGAACTCCTGGGTGATCTGTTGGGTTCATATCAGAGGTGATATAGTTGTTTAATGGGCATGCATTTGGATGATAAAATTTTGTGTCAATGTTGAGTGTCAAGACTCATTGCTGGTGTATTTTTCTGTGTATGGCATAGACACAGAACGTTTTGTTAGTCAGTGAATAAGACATTGGTGGGCCTTCAAGGAACAATAGCTCCTTTAACTCAAATCCCTTTCTCCTGGCTGGGTTGTTGACAACTTCTCTAAGGATTAATGATTACTAGCTGCCAACCCAGGCTCTCCCAAATCCATTTTTAAGTAATCCATAGGTCTTTCTTCCTGGGTTATGCCATGAACACTGCTGTGCTGTGTTTCAACCTTTTTCTTCTCTTGAATTTATGGTCACCTACTTTAAAATGCATGTCACCAATAACTGCAGAGTGTTCTATGCCAAACAGAGGCAGTTGGCCCTGTGGTTAACAGTACAGTCTCTGGAGCCCTTAAATGGCTCCACTTGATGCCTATCGTCATTATGCTACACTCTAGCTATGATATCTTGGGCAATATAACTTCTTTGTCTCTTGATCTCCTCATCTTAAAAATAAGGACAATAATCACCATAGGTTTTACCTTAATGTTTAAATAGTTAATATATATGAAACACTTAAAACAGTCCCTGGGACACTAAATACTGTGTAAGTGCTAACTATTATCACTATCATCCAAAGGATGTGAATCATGATGATTGTGGACTCTGGTGAATATATCAAGGGAATGTTTATTAAGTGGAATCTTAAAAATGATCATTTTTATTTGGTATATCCAAATTAATTTTGTCAAACTAAACTGAGGAAATAGCACTAGTCTAGAGAGAAGCTTTAAATTCTATCACAAAGGAGGTCCTGCTCTGATTTTTAATTACAGAACAGGGAAATAAGATTACCTGCTGTGATGTGAAGGTTTGTAGAAAACTAGAAAAGTACCTCACTATTATCTGTGGTAACCATTTGAGCCAGAATAACATTACTCAAACACTGATTCTTCTGAAAACAAAGGACTTACTGCTTCCACTTTGGATGGGAAGACATTACCAGGCAGAATTTGTGCCATGCGACTTTGTAGCTGTTTGGCTTCTCTTTTGTATTTGTTTCTCCACTCCATGTACTGTGGCCTTCCACTTGAGCACCACTTTCCAGAAGCCCAGTAACCTGTGGCTGTAATAAGGGGACTGCATTCCCCTGCAATACCTATTCAACATGACCCTTGCAGCTGGTGTGAGAAAAGACTGGTTGTGAGAATTTTCCTTAAAATGTGACTTGGTTATGTGATGCCACTGAAGGATTAATGAACTTATTTTCAGTCTATTCAGTCTATTATATTCCCTTATATTCCAGAAACACAGTATGTTGCTCCAAAGATACCCAGCAGGAGCTAATCTAATTTTTCCTGCCTCTTAAGAAAAAGGACACCCATTCTCTCCCCAAAGGTGTGCCCATCTGGAAGCTGTACCTAAGTACTGTGTCTCAACTGCAGAAATGAGACTATGAGACGACATCAAAATCTGCTTGCTAGTTTGAGTCCACCATATCCAAGTCAGGAGGTATTCCAGCAGTTTGAGCCTATTTTTACTCTCATTCTATTATGACCTCATCCCAATTGCCCGCCTATTTTCATTTTATCTGCTTATTAGATGATAAAATTTAATTATCACTAATAATTAATTATACCAGTGGGTCTCATCTTGGTTGTGCATCAGAACACATGGGAAGCTTAAAAAAATTAGAATCCAAGATGCACTGAAGACCTGTTTCAATATTCAAAGCTAGGATTCAGCAAGTTATATGGTTAACAAACAGCTCAGGTAACGTCTACACAGCCCTTCTATGAACTTGTTTTTTGGGGGAAAACTGACTTAACAATGTATAGAAGCAAATTAAATGTTTTAATTATTAAAACTGTATTAACAACCATCTTTTAAAAAAATACAAAGAAAAGAAATAATGACTCTAGTCTTCAAAGATTTCACTGGTTACCCAGGAAACATATACTAACTAGTCTTTACTCTGTTCATAATCAAGAGGCTACGGTTCATTTTTATGACTTCTCTACCAATGTAATACCCATGCTGTCAGTTAAATTTCCTTTCCTGGCAGGATAACTCCAACTTTTATTGCCCCATTATTATCATGCCTAATTAGCCTATACAGGTACAGAATCTGAAGCCAAGGTCATATCACTGGTAAATGATGGGGATGGACTCATAACACAACCACTGGCCCTCATGCCAGACCCTGAACCAGATAATTCTGTTGGTCTGATGTGCCAACCACTTAAGTCTTAACTTGAGGGAGTTAAGACCAAAAACCTCCAGGCATGCAGTCAGAACTGTTTTAATTAAGGTTACCTTTGTCAAAGTACAACATATATCACTTCTCTCTGGCCCCCATGTGTCAAGATGGAATTCAAGAGAAATTCAGATTTGGCACCCTTTGGTGGCAATTTTAGGAATCCACTTAAGATATCCATAAAAGGAGAGTACTATACTATATATGTTCTTATAGACTATCTTATTTAACTTTGGTAAGATTAGAAGTGCTGTTTGCCCCTGTGCATCAAGGGAACTCTGTGAAGTCATGGAATGGATTCTTCACAGTTGGCATCCAGAGTTAAGAACTACTGACTTTAAACTATAGAAAATCAATACATTTTGAAGAATAGCTGTTGGTAATACACAGATTTCAAATAACCTCATTAGAGAGCATTTTTGAGTCATATGGGTTTCCAAATCTGTTTTTCAGACTTTGAAACAAAGACAAACCAATTGGCACTTAGGCAAGAGGTATTTTATTTTGTTTACTTCAAATTGGAGCTAATGATCTGGAAAATTTAAATCTAAGAGGTTTCTTGAATTATGGTCAAGCCCATTTGGAGAAATGTTATATATCTCTCCGTAAATGGGCATATTATTCTCTGTAAATTACATATGGTTTAAGTCCCCATATGTCGGAACAGGAAAAGGGGTGGCCAGACAGGAGACACAAGTAAATTTTGTGGGTGAGATTCAGATTAAATCCAGCTTACTAAATTTGGTTCTAAAGAGGAATGGACTTCTTTTTCAGAGGTTGTTTTGGACTTAAAGAATAACTGGTTCCAAAACTTAGGACATAAACTCCCCTCTCTTTTCGATAAAGGCCTTCTCTACTTCAAAGCCAAGACTCATTTCCCAAGGGTAAAGGATTTTGGTAGGAAAGTGAAATGATGGGAAATATCAGAAAGGGAGACAGAACATGAAAGACTCCTAACTCTGGGAAAGGAACTAGGGGTGGTGGAAGGGGAGGTGGGCAGGGGTGGGGGTGACTGGGTGACGGTCACTGAGGTGGGCTCTTGACGGGATGAGCACTGGGTGTTATTCTGTATGTTGGCAAATTGAACACCAATAAGAAATACTTTTATAATAATAATAAAAAAAGAAATGATGTACTGTCTGGCTGGGTCTGGATAACTCCAGGGAGGCTTTGCTGCTTTGGAAAAGTTGCTCACAGAGACCACTTCTGGGGATTCCTTTATTCATGTAAAAACTGAAAAGTACCCTTCTTCCCAAGAGGACTGGTCCTTGATGCCTTCTTAGTATTTGCACATGGCTTTGAGGGCAGGACAGGACAATCTTTTTCTTCACAGTATCCTTGTCGGCTTGCACAGTGCCCAAGATATAATCCCCAATCCACGGGGATCCCCCAACCAAGGAACTCAACTCTTGACCAGTCCTCACTACTTTTTCTTACCCCTTTCCAACTGAATATGACCTCTGAGATTCAGAAGAAAGACTGATAATGAAACCACACACTTGGGTGCCAGCCCTCCTGTTACTTTTTACACAAGAGATCAAACACATAAATCAAACGGATCACCCCACCGCCGGTGACGCCCTGGGAGGAAAGGCTGACCGGTGGGGCGAGGACGATACCATGCGCATCGGCTTGTCCATGCAGGAGGGTTCCAGGCAATGAGGTCGCCAAGTGTCTTCACCTTCCCTGAGAGTTAGCTGCTGGAGCCCTCACTCATCAGAGGAGGAGGGGATGGGCTCCTTCTTGCAGGTACTGTGCTTGGCTCGGTGGCGCTGGAGGTGATTGGACCTGGTGAAGGCCTGGCCGCAGTCCTCACACTGGTAAGGCCTCTCCCCGTTGTGCACCCGAATGTGCTGGGCCAGCTCCGAGGCAATGCGGAAGGCCCTGCCACACTCGGCACAGAGGAAGCCCTTCTCCCCAGAGTGGATCTGCTGGTGCCGCTTCAGCGTGGACGAGCGGGCAAAGGCCTGGCCACACTGGGCGCAAGGAAAGGGCCTCTCGCCAGTGTGGATGCGCTGGTGGCGCACGAGGCGCGAGGGCTGCGCGAAGGCCACGCCGCAGTCGGCGCACTTGAAGGGCCTCTGGCCGGTGTGCAGCGTCTGGTGCTCGATCAGGTTGGAGGATTTGGTGAAGCACTTGCCGCAGGTGGGGCACGGGAAGGGCCGCTCGCCCGAGTGCACACGCTGGTGCTCCATCATCCGGCTGGCCACGGCGAACTCCCTGTCGCAAGCCGGGCAGCGGAAGGGCTTCTCGCCCAGGTGCGTGCGCTGGTGGCGCAACAGCGACAGCGGCTTGTTGAAGGTCAGACCGCACTCGGCACACGGGAAGGGCTTGTCGTTGCTGTGCATGTTGCGCTGGTGTTTGCGCAGGTCGGAGGAGCGCACGAAGGCCTTCCCGCAGTCGGGGCAGGGGTAGGGTTTCTCGCCCGTGTGGGTGCGGATGTGCTTGCGGTGGTCCGAGGACCAGGTGTAGGCCTTGTCGCAGAAGGGGCACTGGTAGGGCCGCTCGCCCGTGTGCAGGCGCCGGTGCTGCTGGAGCGTGCCCCGGTGGGAGTAGGCCTTCCCGCACAGCTCGCAGGTGTGAGGCTTGGTGCCCCGCGGCTGCGAGGGACTCAGCGGGCTGCTGGGCTTCCGGAAGGCTCTTCCTCCCCGCAGGCACTTATAGGGGTGCGCCTCCCCCTGCGCGCCCTGGCGCACACCCTCCGGGTTCTGGCCCTTTCTGCCGATGCGCGCTTTGGCCCGCACCGCTGCTGCCAGGCCCGCTGGGGGCGCCGACCCCTGGGCCGGTGCGCGAGTCTCTTGCGTGGGGAGGTCGCAGCTGCTCCCCGGCTTGGGGAAACACATCAGAGAGGAGTCGTCTGGGGACGTGTCTATGCCTCTCTGTGCGCAGAAATATCTTCCCGTCTCAGGGAAATTGGACGCGACCCCCAAGGCAGCGTCCAGGTTTGCCCTGGAGTCTCCATCATCTCCTACAGGTAGCGAGTCCCTAAGCGGTTGCGTCCGGCCTGACAGCTTACGTGAGAGGTCGCTGGGGAGGGTCCCAGGAGCTGCGCCTGGTCCAGGGGGGTCCTGGGTCTGCGTGATGTTGGACTCTTCTCTTCCCCAGCTGGCCTTCTTCTCAGGCATCACCATCGGTTCCTTCCCCATGGCCCCCGCACTGAAGGAGCTAGAGGATTTCTCTGACTCGCTGGGTGGATGATGCCATGGCAGGTCAGGATTGTCTTGAGTCACTTGGGAGCTGCTGCTTGGACAGGCCTGGTGATCAGGGTCCCCAGTGCTCCCTTTGTCTCCTGCCTCCCCACCATCTTCATCCTCTCTCTCTAAGCTCACACTCAGCACCCGGGCGTCATGAGCTTCCTCCGTCAAGTTGGACAGAGCAGATACCTTGCCCCACCTTTCCTGGGGGTCCACCTGTGTCATGATGTTCAGGCACTTCTATTCCTGCTCCTCCTGGGCACAACCTTTGCTTGGCTCAGGGTCCCTGCAAAAAGGAAGGTATGAAGAGGAAATCACAAAGAATATACTTAATCTCCTTCATGGCCACGGGGCCTGAGGTTCTCACCACAGATCTCTTTCCAGCTGGTAGCTGTGCCAGCCCCACTGTTGTGCCCCACTGGCGAAGGAGGAGCTGGGGCTTTCTGAAAAAAACCCACACAGTTATCCTTAATCCCTTTAAAGGTCCACTTACTAGAAGCTCCAGGAGACAGTGCTGTCAGGGATGGCAAGAGTGGGACATTTGCCCAGTACCAGTTGGGCCCTGCCCTGTCAAGGGGGCTCAAACCCCAACTGCTGGCCAGGTGGCTTTTCTATGAGCATGGGGGAAGACTAGAGGAGAGGGCAGGAAGCAAGGTCTGGTCCTCGGGCTCCGGAAACTGTCGGCCCACCTGGGACACTGGAAACCAGGCCGGGACTTGATGTCCCTGCCAGGTGTGCAAGTCTACCATCCCTGGGTGGTGTCAGCTGGGGCCACCTCCCAGGCTCTGCGTTGTGTGGCAGTGTCAGCCAAAGACAGGGAGCAGCCCCTGGGAGAATGGGGGCAGGTCAGGGAACACACCAGGATGTTCCCAAGAAGATACTGCTGAAGCAGGGCTTCTTGGGATTTTGCAATGAAGGGGAGAAGGTGAACATATGCATCCTGATGAGGGTGGGTGGGTCCTTAGAGAAGCTTGAACTATCTTTGAAATGTCGTTTCATCTTAAGTATTCATGAGAATTTACATTCTAAGTCATAGGTGGGGTTTTTTGTTTGTCTAATATTTATCTTTTGTTCTTATGTATTCTCACAGAAACATTTCTTATTATTGAAGTATAGTGGGCCTACAATGTTGTATTTACATATTTTTAATTTAGCTAAATCATACACACATGTATGTATATATGTATATACACATTTATCATGTATTTTTTCTTTTCCACTAAGTACTCCCCCCCCCCTTTTTTTTTTACAAAGATAGTGTTTGGACTTACGTTCAGTTGAAACATTTAACTTTTCCTTATGTGTGCCATATTTATCCCACAGCCTCATGTATTTCTGGCAAACCCTACCTACCCCCAGGGGTGCAAGTATCCTGATTTGAGAGGCATAGACTTAGGGTTTTGACAGCAAGCCGTGAGACAAGGAAGCCTTTGAGTTTTATTTTGTAAGTGATTTTATTTTAGCTTGAAGACACGGAGAAAGCCTGCTAGGGTTGGCTAATAGGGATTGTGTGTGTGAGCAATCCATCTTACAGGAGTGGCTGGAGTGAGAGACAGGCTCCTGCAGGCGGGGGGGTGAGGGGCAGTTTCTGACCAGAGGGCTGCCGTTTGCTTTTGTCTGGAGGGAACCTTCTGGTAATATCAGAGTGGGTAATGCTAGTAGTTTTACTTTCTGGGCAGAGATCACAAGACAGGAAAATGCTGAGCACCTCACAAGCGTGGTTTCATTTATTCTTCCCAGCAACCTTTACGAGATGTTGTTACTCTTTTATTATTCTCCCCATCTTACAGACCCCGATAGTGGGGTCTAGAGGTTTCCTACCAGCCCAAGGCCACTCTGCTCAGTGACAGCAGCCCCGAGGCATCTCTTTAACTCTGAGGCCACTGTGTTAGACCTAGAGCTGTAGGTACTACCTCCCAGATGTGGCCTCCAGACTGAGGCCTGCCCTGGGGCTGGGCCCTGCCCAAGAGCAGCCACAGCATCCTGGGGGAGAGCCACTGCCTGCTGCAAGGCATCAAAGCCCCTTGTGTTTTCTGGGCCAAGGAGTCTTGGCTGCAGGGCCTCACCACGGGGCTCCTCCCTGCTCTCGTTGACCCAAACTGCCCTCCACAGAGAAAGAGGCCAGGACACAGGCTGTGGAGACTGTTGCCTGGGGTGGTCAAGAGTATTAGTCACTGAGTGTTTACTTTTGGAAAATCCTTCTTTCCTCCCCTGCCCACCTTCCACTTTCTCAGGCGGGATGAGGGGAGCAATGTCTGCACTTGGCGGCTCTGATGCATTCCCCATAAGGCAGGAGGTGTTCTATCACCCGTCCTCGCAAGAGGTAGTCATTCATTCAAGGTTTGAGGCGTATCAGACACTCAAAATCCTATGCTTGTGCATCAACAAGTGTCTCAGAGCCTTGTTTTCTTCATTGGGAAGATGGAAGATAATACACCTACTGTGTAGTCTGGGGGAAGCTCTGGCACACGGCTGGCACTCAGTGACTAGTGCCTTGTCCCGTATACTGGGAGCTCCTCTGCCCCTCAGCAGGACCTTGGGGAGGGAGCTAGATGGACACTCGCAGCAGTTTGGTGGCCAAGGTTCACATAATAAAGTCATATCCTAGCCCCACCTCCTCAAACTGTCCTTCTCCCAGCTCTGGCCTGATCATAAATCCACTTAATGTGAATGTGTGTGTGTGTGTGTGTGTGTGTGTGTGTGTAGGAGGGGAGCAGTAGGGAGGAATCCTCACTGTGTACTTGGAAGCAGAAGCCACAGATGGAGGGAGGACACAATGCCATGGTGTCTGGGGTTCAGCATCTTTTGTCCCTTTGCGGCCTAAAAGCCCAGGGGCCACTCCCTCCCTCTGACCTCTTTCTCTCTATCCCCTTAACATGTCAGAGTGTGGCTGGCATATCCTTTGACAGGAAACCAAGCTTGATGTATTTTCAGCACACTGGTTCTTAGAAGAGTGGCTGTGTGCGTGTGTGTATGTCTGGTTAACAGAGGGGACACAGCGCTGGCCAGCTTAGCGTGACTTACTCAGGCCAGCACGCCCGATCAGGGACTGGTCCACCAGCGGGTACAGCAAAGGGACACTGGATGTGATTGAAACAGACTTCTTAGGCTTCTTTCTTTCTCTGGAACAACCCTTCTGGTGTATTCAGATGGAACTGCTTGCAGACCACCTACGTCGCGCACCCCCACCCCACCTCCAGCACACGGACCCTATTTTACAAACGAGTCTCATTCCCTGTCCTCTGGGCCACAGGTGGGCTTCCTCAGGGCAGCATGCGGTGCTCTGCTAGCTCACAGCAGATTGTCTTTTCACATGGGAAATCCCTCCCCTGTCCAAATCCACAGTCCTAGGGAATAAATCCTGCTTTCCTCCTTCTGTAGCTGCCAGAGGTCCTCTCTTGACCACCGAGACCAAGAGGAAGGCAGGGGCTCAGGGTGGGATTTTCTGGCCAAGTCTACACAAATGTTCCTGGTCCGGAAGGAACACTGGTGCCACGGTGTGGCTGGCCCTTCTGCTCTCCAGATATGCTGACCCCAGAGGCTGTCAGAGCACAGCCCTTTCCTGGAACTTCCACCACCTTTGCCAGCCAGGACTGGCCCAAATGCAGCCTCCAGCATACTTACCTCATACAGTGACACCTTGCAGAAGCCTGGCCTGAGGGTTTGTTCCAGATCTGGCCCCGGCCCCTCTTCCTGCATTCCCTCCACAGATTGTTCTAGGGCCATCCCAGGGCAGTCACCTCCCGCCTTCTCTGCCTTGAGGCCTTGCTCTCTACCTTTGGCTCTGACACAAATAGTTGCTTACCTGGGAAATGCAGACAGCTGTGCGAGTCCCCCACGCTGGCTTCTGTCACATGTGGCCTCTCAGCACCTGGAACCAGACTTTGGTACAGATCAGCAGAGATGGTGTCTCTGTCCCTCACGCTTTTGTGTCCAGTCCAGCAGCTGCAGAGAGAGCTTCAGGAGGTGGGGCCAGTGTAATACACTCAACCTTCCTGCCTGCATCCCAGAGAGCAGCCTGGGAAATAGAGCGGGGCTGCCCTCTCTCACTGCCTGAACGATCCTGCCTTCCCTCTGCTCCCGCCTCCCCTCCTGCCAGAGCCTCCCTCCAGCCTCCCTCCTCCCTCAGAAAGGTTGCTCAGCCCTCCTGCAGGTGGCCCTTCCCTCCTGCTCACTCTCATTGCTTCTTCCCAGCAGAGGAAGCAGTCCCTCCTTCAGTCCTGCCCTGATCTGTCCACAGGCCACTGTCACACACCAGCTTCCTGGGGAAGCATGCTTTTTCCCTCTCTGGGAGGCAGGATAGGGTGAACTATCTTCCTACCTCCCCTTTTCTGGTGCCCGCATTTTGTCGAGCTGCAGTTTGGGCAGGGGTGTTCCCAGAATTTTCTGAAATAGTCATTGGGTCAGAGATGCCCATCATCATTTTGCTGGGTTGGGATGTGGGGAAATTGTTTTATCTCCTTAGTCAGATGAATGGTAGGCCTGTCTGGGACCTCTCTTCATCTTCAGTATTCGTTCCCATTCATTCATTTGGAGGAAAAAAATGCCCCAGGAAATGAGATTCACTGTGTCCAGAATTTATACCCACTCAAGTCTAATGTGGCTTCATTAGGGTGATAGCTCAGGACACTAAATTAAGAGAAGGGAGTATGGTACTTGTGATGTCCCTAGGTGGCCACTGGTTGACAGCAGGGTTCTGGGACTGGGTTTATTTTTTTTTTAATTTTTATTTATGATAGTCACACACACACAGAGAGAGAGAGAGAGAGAGAGAGAGGCAGAGACATAGGCAGAGGGAGAAGCAGGCTCCATGCACCGGGAGCCTGATGTGGGATTCGATCCTGGGTCTCCAGGATCGTACCCTGGGCCAAAGGCAGGTGCCAAACCGCTGCGCCACCCAGGGATCCCTGGGACTGGGTTTAAATCTTACCACTCACTAGCTGTGTGACTTTGAGTGAGTTACTTAACCACTCTGTGTCTTAGCTCCTCATCAGTAAAATGAGAATCCCCATTTTATGGCATCAAATGATGCCATCCCTATCTTGGAGGCCTTGGAAGGTCAGATATGAAAATGTATGTAAAGAGCTTAGCTCAGTGTCTGACACATAGTTATGCCCAGAAAAGTCAGCTGCTTTCACTGCTACTACTGATGCTGTTGGTGTTTCTAGGGAAGACATGGCTCATTGGGCTCCTTTTGTATCCCCATGGCCTTGTTAGGACTGTAACTCTGACAGCAATACTGACACCTAACACATTTTTCTGAACAGCGATTTTCAGAGTATGATCCAGAAAAGCAGGCCTATCTGTGCCTTGGAGTTGTATAGCTGTGGCTGCAGAGGCAGGAGACAGACAGCAGAGATCCCTCTAGGTCGTTGAGTCTGAAGTTTAGAACAGGATTTAATCCTCATGTCCATAGAACCACTGAAGTAAAGTGCGGAATGCTACAGCTATGTGGATATGCACGGTTTGGGCAATAAGATCCTTAGCAATCACATATTTCTCAAAGGGGCCATGATCCAAGAAAGGTTGAGAACCATTGGTGTTAGTGGGAGTGGTGAAGGAGGGGAAAATAGACCCTTAAAATAAAATATCTGCAGACACCTGGGTGGCTCTGTGGTTGAGCATCTGCCTTTGGCTCAGGTCGTGATCATGGGGTCCTGGGATTGAGTCCCACGTCAGGCTTCCCACAAGGAACCTGCTTCTCCCTTTGCCTATGTCTCTGTCTCTCTGTCTGTATTTCTCATGAATAAATAAATAAAATCTTTAAAAAATAAAATAAAGCATCTCCCATAGCATCTCCCATTTTTTTTTTTTTTTTTTTTTTTTTTTTTTTTTTTGCAAATACTTATATTTTTATTGTAGACCAGTGGCTTAAAAGGCTGGCTAGCCCATGAAGGCGGGGGGGGGGGGTGGTGTAGTTGGCCTCACGGGATGGCTCAGGTCAGAGGGCTGTAGCAGCAGTAGAGCTGGGAAAAGATTCTGCTCAGAGCAGGCCCCAGATTCCTCTGCAGTCGACCACACTTGATGGTGCTCAGCAGCATTTCCTGTTCCTTGGGGGTGACACAGGCATCATAGGCGGCCAGGAGGCTGGCAGGGGTGCTGTACTGGCCCACTATGGCTGCTGCCTTCTCCCCACTCACTCCCCGCACCTGCATCAGCTGCCTGAGGAACACCTCCTGCACACACTGGGCCTTGTTCTTCATGGCTCCCGCGTTGAAGTCACTGAAGGTGAGGAGTGAGCAGAGAGGATGTGGGGAGGGCCCAGGCCTTGATTCAGGATCCCCTGAGGTTCCCCAGGGGCGACTGCGTAGGGTATGGCCCTGGTAGAGCCTCTGCAAGCCCAGCGTCAAGAGGGCCAGGTAGGCAGCTGACTCCTTGATGTCTGCTGTGCGCTTCACAAAGAAGCCATCGATGACCTGAGTGTTGGTGACAGCCTGCAGCAGCGTGCTCTCAGGAAGGCTAAGGTGGTGTGCAGAGCCATGCTCCTCCACCAGGTATACTCTGTGCCCCAGACCACAGCGCTTCAGCCGGAACTTCTGCTCTCGGAAGCGGCCATCTACGATGCTGCTACACAGATCATCTAGCCGTTTGCGCTCCACGATGTGGTCCAGGACGAGCTCCCCAGGTCTTGCTGGGTCTCTGGGTCCCATAGCAACTATCAGATGGTGTTGCCACAAACCCACATCCCAACATTGTTGCTCAAAATTTCCCAAGTGGCCATATTGTACAAGCTTGGACTTCAGACCCCCTTTGGCAAGGAAGCAGCTAAACTCCTCAGGAGGGGCATGTGGAGGTGAGAGCTGGGGCTTAGGTCAGCCTCCATGCATCCCTCCCCATTTCCAGCTTCACTGTGATGATGTATGTTCACTAATCTTCACCACATTTTGATGGAGTAGCTTCTATCAGTGTTATTCCCATTCACAGACAGGATAGTGAGGCACAGCTTGGTACATTAGCTACATAGTGGAGCTGTGATTTGATTCTGACATATCGGGGTCACACTCTTAACCACTACAGCACAAGTGGCCCATACAGGGTCCCTTCTAAGCCTACATGTTGGTCCTCTACCTGGCTGCACCCTCATTTCCCTCTGAAAACTCTTAGTCCCTCCATCCCAAGGCTGTGTGACCTGTGTATGTGTGGTCACCGCAGTCACTCCCCCAAAAGACCTCTTCCCTCAGTACAGCTGCCCAAAGAGACTGTGGTTCCATTGAATGCCTACCTATTGGTGTCCAGCCTGAATAGCCTGTTTCTCATCATGCTTTATTTCTAGAATCTGTAACAATTAATTACTATATGTCATGGGACTTCTAAATTAACTTGCCCATTTTGTTTCCTCCTTGATTTTCAAGGCACACGGGTGTTACCATCTCTCTGGTACAGGCTAGGCCATCTAGCAATGAATGAGGAGTGGCTTGGATGCTGCTACCTGCACTGAGAAATAATGTCTCCCTGAGTCACCTACCCTGAGATGTCCCCTTAGCCATCTTAGAAATCCTGCTTTGAGGTGTCGTGCGCCTTTTCTGTACATAAGACTTCACCATCCTGATGAGTTGTGCACAAGGGGCTGATCCAATGTCAGGACTGCATTGTGGGTCTTGTTGAGACCACTGGTCAACCTGCTGCTCAGACCCCTCTTGTTACCTGAACGCCTTCCACTTCTGACAGCATGAGTACAGTCACCGTCTCATTCGGTCTCTCCCACAGTCACTAAGAGGACCACCAGGCATTGGAGTTAAAGGGCTTCCCCCTTCCCCTAGGACAGCACCTTGCTTCCCCTCCCACCGCCCTTTCAAAGAACTTTTGGAATTTATATCATTCTGCTTAATCCCTCAGGTGGGGAAACAAGGGACATTATTTTTACTTATTTCTTACTTGTAAATCTGCCTTCAAAATCTGGCATTTTTTTCTAGAGCTGCCTTGACTGGCAGTAGTAATAAGGGTCTTCCTGCCTGCCCGTCTGGGAAGGGAAGGAAACAGAGATGGAGAGAGGAGCTCAGGGCAGTGAGGAGAGGGGAAGGCACGAGGCTTCCACTAGGCACCACGGAGGGCCCAGTGGTGCCTGTGAACTACTTGGCTGGCTGAGGGGGGACTGAGCTACATGGGCAGAAAACAGGCCTGACCCTCCACCGTGGGGGATGCCTAGCACTTTGCTGGACATCGGGTCAGATAGTGATTCTGAGAGGACCTGAGATACTTCCCAAGTTCTCTACATGAGACTCTGGAGCTTGGGCCCACTCCCCTGAAGGCTTCCCCATGACTTGCTGCCAACTATCTGCTTTCTTGCACCAGCCCTACACCCCCTTTGAGGGAGATTAATGGAGCCACTTAAGTGGACCAAGCACAATGGACACTTTATTTATTTATTTAAAGATCTTATTTATTTATTTATTTATTTGGGAAAGAGAAAGCACACAGGGTGGGGAGGAGCAGAGGGAATGGGAAAGAGAGAATCTCAAGCAGGCTATGAGCTGAGCACAGAGCCTGATGATATGTGGCTTGATCCTGTCACCCATGATATCATGACCTGAGCCGAAACCAAGAGTTGGATGCCCAACTGACTGAGCCACCCAGGCACCCCAACAATAGACTTTCAATGTTGTTATTTTTCTCTCAGCCATCAAACTTTGTTGAGCAAGGGTATAGTTCTGTTGAGAAGCAGAACTAATAGGTGTGACAGGAACTGGGTACATGATTTTACTTTAGACACATATGGCTTTAAATCGCAGTCCTATTTGTTGGATGACCTTGGTTAATTTCCTTAAATTCTCTGAGTCTCAGGCTGTCTTTCTGTAGAATGAGAATAAAAATACCTTCATTGACTGTCTTGTTGTGAAAATACCCTGAAATAATATTTTTAAGAATTTAGTAAAAGGAAAAAAAAAGAATTTAGTCCAATGTTAGCCGTATAGTGTTTTTTCAACCACTATATTTATTATTATTATCCTAGAGCTAGTGGGAGCCTGATGATGCTTTTATCCCATCCCTATTCCTCCAGGATTATTTTCCTTAATTACCTGCCACCAGAAAGCCACTATTTTTCTGGCTGACTCTGGGCTCCTTATCCCAAGCATCACCACTGAGAGGCTAGTCAAGCAAGTTTTATTGAGGCCAACGATATCCCCAGAACAATGATGTCATAAGCCCGGGCTCCTCGTTGTTATATTCAACATATGTAATAAATGACAAGGGTGGGAGGTTCATGCTCCAGACAGGATACAACACATGGTGATGACTCCAAATGCCAGCACTTCCCAGCATCTCCTGCAGAAGAGCATCAGGCGGACACCACCACCCTTGGCTGACAACACCCCTTGCCTCTGGTGAAGGCTACATGGTATAGTCAGCGAGCATGCAGGCTTTGGAAGCCGGCTGCTTGGGTTAGTTAATCCTTTCTTTGTCTCATCTCTTGATCTGTAAATTAAGATTTATGACAGTTATCTATCTTACAGAGTTATGGGGATTAAATGAGATGTCGACCTTGCAGAGTAAAAGCACTCAACCAGTATTAGATAACCATAACATAAGTTAGGGAGGGGGAAACTATCCTCCACTATAGTCCAAACATCAGAAAGAAGTAGAGGACCCCGCCTCTGGTCTCCACCAGAACTCTCTTCTCCAGCTCTCCTGAGGCCTTACCCTATGGATGAGCTGTAAGAAGCAAAACCTCTTTGGCAACTCTCCAAAAAGACCAGCCCCCTCCTAGCTCCTTGAGGCCCACTTTGTGCTGCGGCGGCCTTCTCAGATGAGCCCCAAAGCCCCAGGCCCACAGGGTAGGAGGACAAAATACCAGCAGCAGGATGGGGATCCCTGAGGTTCCTGGAGCCCTACACTCACTCTATTGACATACTGGCACATTTTCTTTGTCCTGGGGATAACACACCCTTCCAGGTCACAGAGGCTCCTCCACATACCACCTCAACCTTGGGACCATGTGGAGGACCAAGAAAGAACACCACAGACAGGACTTCCAGGAATCTCCTATGGTTAAGGTTTGGCTCCTGCCATTGCTGGTCCTTCCAGGCTCCCAAACAGCAAGGAAGCTGCATGTCTTTAGTTAATTAACGAAATGAACTAGAACCCTCTGCAATCTTATATCAACAGGAATCATTTTGACTAAAGACCATCAGCCCTTGGGCATGATGAAGCTGCTGGAAATGGAAGAGAAGGCATCAGGCCTCAGGATTTTGAATGAAAAGACCATAGAAAGTATCAAATGCAGCCCCTCTGTTTTGCAGTTGCTAAGATACAAGCATTCCCTTAATTGTTCCATCTTTCATTTATTCATTCATCAAATAATGGTTTGAGCACCACTTTGTCTATGTTTTTCAAACTGTGGGACAAAAACCTATGAATAGGAAAGAGTCACAACCAACATTCTTGTTTGAGTAGAATAGAGTAGAACAGAATGGAATAAAGTAGAACATTTGAGACTATCTCACACATAGTAAGGAAGAGTTGTTTCAAGTTTTTTTTTTTAATTTTAGTTTTATATCCATATATATGTACAGGGTTGTAATGAAAACTGTGTTTCTTGCTCTGGTTTGCTTTGATTCCTGGTCAAAAACACTTGAAAAACACTGTACTTTGTACCAGTTTTGCTGTGCATTTGAATAACAGGGGGATCTGACTAAATATGATGATTCCAGGGCCACACTCCCAGAGATTGCTCGGGTCCCAGAGGATCCTCTAGTGTGCATTGCGGTCGGTGAGCGCCGGCAAGATCCTGGGGCAGGGGTCCCAGCTACCCAGAAAATATCAGTGAGGGAGACAAAACATGAGAGACTCCTAACTCTGGGAAGTGAACAAGGGGTGGCGCAGCGGTTTAGCGCGGTCTGCAGCCCAGGGCGTGATCCTGGAGACCCTGGGTGGAGTCCCACGTCGGGCTCCCTGCATGGAGCCTGCTTCTCCCTTTGCCTGTGTCTCTGCCTCTCTCTCTCTGTCTCTATGAACAAATAAATAAAATCTTAAAAAAAAAAAATGAACAAGGGGTAGTGGAAGGGAGGTGGGCAGGGGGTTGGGGTGACTGGGTGATGGACACTGAATGGGGCACTTGGCGAGATGAGCACTGGGTGTTATGCTATATGTTGGCAAACTGAACTCCAATAAAAAAAAATCAAAAGAAGAAGAAGAAGAAGAAGAAGAAGAAGAAGAAGAAGAAGCAGCACAGCTCTGAGCCAGGCGCTAGGTGTCGGGAAACCAGGCCAGGTCTCGCTTTGGGGGTTCCCCGCGGCCTCGCGGGGTGCTGGAGCCTCCACCGCGGACAGTTCTCCCACAGCCTGCGATGCTGCGGGTTTGCAAGGAGGAGGCGGGATTGGCTGCGCCTGGACTTCGGGGAAGTGTTTCTAGAAGAAATGTCTTTTGAGTTGGGCCTTGAAAGAGGAGTTTGAGTTTGCCAAGGGAAGAAGGGGACGGACGGGGCCTCACTACGGTCAGGTATCCCGTGGGTCGCTCTCCTAGGGATGGGGGGCGGGGGGGGGGTGCGCGCAGCCCTGGGTCGCGCCCCTGCGCCGGGGATGGGCCGCCCGGCTCTCTGGCTCCGCCTCGGGCTCCCTGGAGCATCGCCCCCGGGGCGCTGGCGGGCGCTGCAGCTGCGGCGGAGCTCCCAGCTCCCCTGAGCTCCTGGGCCACCCCACCTCCAGTCGCTGGCCGCGGTACAAGGGGCCTTTTCTTTCCAAGGCCCCGCCAAGCACACAGGCTCTCCCTCGCAGCTGTCTAGCTCGGCTGCCTGAACACAGAGGTAATTCACAGGAGAGGCGTTTGAGGTTTGCATGAACACATACCTCCCCTTTGCTTTCTTCAACTGCCGCCCTGAGCACACCGGGACAGAACCTCCCTTCTCAACGCTCTGGCCCGCGATTCTGGAAAGAAATTCTCTTTAGGGTCCTTGGAGTGCAATGTGACTCCGACCGCGTGCATTCTCCTGGCCCGGAGCAAACTGAGGAGTGGTCCTGCCCGCACCCCCCAGCAGTGGAAAGACCACGAAAACCTCTGGCAAATCTAATCGGAGCGTGCGGGTGGGGGATGGACACAGAAACACAAAATTATAAGCGACTATAAAAAAACGTAAAGACACCCTTTGCGCAGTTTTATGCCATTACATTTGAAAATGAGGCAAAGTATATCTTTATGTAAAATGAATAAAGTGAAAATCTTGTCTTCAGGGATCCCTGGGTGGCTCAGCAGTTTAGCGCCTGCCTTTGGCCCCCAGGGCCTGATACTGGAGACCCGGGATCGAGTCCCACATTGGGTTCCCTGCATGGAGCCTGCGTCTCCCTCTGCCTGTCTCTGCCTCTCTCTCTCTTTCTCTCTCTATCTCTCATTAATAGATAAATAAAATCTTAAAAAAAAATCTTGTATTCAGGGGCAAAATCTTGTATGTCGGGACCCCTCTCACTTCTGAGAGCTTTCTCTGTATCTTTACTTAATAAACTTCTATGGTTTTACTTAAAATCAATCAATCAATCAATCTTGTATTCAGAATAAAAAGTATCAGCAATCTGCCAGTGGCTGTGCCTCATGAGGTGAGAGTGCCTCCAAGGACTCCAGTCCTCGGCTTTGCAGAAACAGATCCGATTTTGACAGGGCCCCCTAAGGTGATGGGGCCAGTGGGGGTCACAGCAGAGGCATGATGATTCGAGACAGGGCTGCTGTGGAGATGAGAACCCACAGTGCCCTGATTCAGGCGTTCAGCCAAGTTCCTTCATCCAGGAGGAGCCAGAGGGGAAGGAAGGATGAGTGATAGCAGAAACCCTGCACAAAGGCATATATCATTCTTTTCCTGCAGAAACAGGGCAGAGGTGAGTATTCCAGGCAGAAGAACAGTATATGCAAAGAGCCTGAGCTCAGAAACTTCCAGGCTTGCCCAGGGTCAGCAAAGAAGCCAGTGCTGCTGACAGTGGGACAGCAGGAACAGTCAGAGAAGTAGCAAGGGGCCAGAAGTGTAGGCTCTTGAGGCTTATGTAAGGACTTGGCATTCTTTGGAATAAAACGGGAACTCTTCAGAGGGTTTTAGGTAGGCAGGAGGCATCAATTCATTAATTTGACAAATATTTAGTGACTACTATGCGCCAATTCCTGTATTTGGCTTTAGAGTTTTATCAGTGAACAAAACAGAAGCAAATTCAAGCCACAAGAAACTTATGCTAACACAAAAGTTCCGTATTATAAAAGAAGAAAGGTCTCCAATGATGACCTCAGATTCCCCCTCAAGAAACTAAAAAAGATTAAAGTAAACCCAATGTAAATAGAATAAAAAGAATTAGAAAGAGCAGAGCAGAAGTAAATAAGAGAGAGAATAAAAACAATAGGAAAAAAAAAAAAAACCTAGCGAAACCAAAAGCTGGCTCTTTGAGATTAGTAAAATTGATAATCCTCTAGACGGACTGATCAGATTTAAAAAAAGAGAAAATATCAACTAATATCAGGAATGGGAGCAATGGCATCTCTACAGATTTTACAGATATGAAAAGAATAATAAAGGAATATTATAAATGGCTTTATCCCAATAAATTTGGCAGCAGAATAGAAAAATTCCTTGAAAGAAACTCACTATCAAAGTTTAGTCAAGAAGAAATAGATAATGGGAATAGCCCTGTATCTATTAAAGAAATTGAATTTGCAGGGGATCCCTGGGTGGCTCAGGAGTTTAGCACCTGCCTTTGGCCCAGGGCGTGATCCTGGAGTCCTGGGATCGAGTCCCACATTAGGCTCCCTGTGTGAAGCTTGAGATCTGGCTTCTCTCTGCCTTTATCTGCCTCTCTCTCTATGCCTCTCTCTGCCTCTATCGCTCTCTTTCTCTCTCCCTCCCTCTCTCTATGTGTATCTCATGAATAAATAAAATCTTAAAAAAAAAAGAAATTGAATTTGTAGCTAAAAATGAGCCCACAAATAAAGTTCCATGTCCAGAGCTGGGTCTTTCTACCTCCTCCTCACTCTGTTGCCAAGTACAGGAAGCTCTGGGAAGGGCATAGTCGTGGGCAGATATCTTTAATGCTAAATTCTTTAAAAAGAGAGAGAGAGATTTTATTCATTTATTTGACAGAGAGCACAAGCAGGGGGAGCAACAGGCAGAGGGAGAGGGAGAAGCTGGCTCCCCGCTGAGCAGAGAACTCAATGCAGGGCTCCATCCTGGGACCCCAGGATCCCGATTTGAGCCCAAGGCAGATGTTTAACTGACTGAGCCACTCAGGTGCCCCTTTAATGGTAAATTCTTTAAGAATGGTTCACTGATGGGATGCTGTGAGGTGACACATACACAGTGTCTTGCTCTCCGTATTTGTTGACATTCTCTTTGCAGATCTCTACCCCTATGACAGGTTGCAAATGTCTTCAGAGGAGGGAACATATATGATTCCTAGCCAGATCCCCAACGTCTGACCACAAAAGAGAAATAGTATCCTGAGCAAAGAGCCTGATGCCAAAATATTATATCTTATCTAGCAACAAGTGAGGTCAGGATGCAGCTGTCTCATCTACATCCTACCTAACACACATATGGGAACATGTTTACATTTGTACCTCCTCTAGATTTTTTTTTAATCACTGTTACCCTTCCTCCATCACCCAGATGGAAAATCTGGGAGTCAATTGGACTTCCTCACAATCTACACATCTCATTCGTCACTGACTCCTGTATCATATTCCTTCCCCTTCCTCCATTTCCAACATATAAGGCTTCATCAATGGTAAAAAGCTTCTAACTGACCCCACTCAAGTTGATTCATTTGTTCATTTAATAATTATCGACTGTTTTGTAATCATCTGATGTTGTCCATCAAATATTTCCAGTTTCTCCCTTCTTAACATGCAGTAGAATTTTATTCCCTGGCCCTTTGTGGTTAGTCAGGACCATGTGATTACTTCTTCTGGCCAATGAGATGTGGGTGTCTTTCAGACAGAGCATGTATTTTTCTCACTGAGAGTCCAAGTTCCCTCTTCTCCTCTCAGTTGGCAACCAGCAACGTCTGAGATGGTGATAGCTCATCATCAAGTAACCTGGATCCCTAAATGGCTCTGGTGAGTAGAGCCTCTGTGCGGACCCACAGAGAACATGTAGCATGGGAGAGAAATAAACTTTTTAATCTTAAGCCTCCAATCCCCCAAATAAACTTAATAAATAAGCAAATTAGAGTGCCTGTTAGATGTTGATAAGTGTGCTATGGGAAAAATCAAACAGTGTTAAGGGGCTTGGAAGTGAGGGGATGGGGACTCTGATTTGAATTGCATCGCTGAGCTAGATCTCATTAAGGAGATAACTTTTGTGCAAAATCTAGAAGGAGGCAAGATAGCAAAATGTACAGATGTCTCTGAGAAGGCAAGAGAGGGAAGAACCAGTGCAAAGCCCCTGCGGCAGGGACATGCCTAGAATGTGGGGGAAGAGGAGGCCTGGCTGGCTGGCAAGAGTGAGCCAAGCGTAGGGAAGAAGGGGATGAGGTCGCAGCCAGATTGTATTGAGTCTTGTATGTCATTTTAAGCAGTTTGGCTTTTGCTGTGACTAATATGCTAACCAGTGCCATCTGACTGCTGTTTTAAGAAAGCTGATGAGGGGATGCCTGGATGGCTCAGTGGTTGAACATTTGCCTTCATCTTTTTTTTTTTTTTTTTTACATTTGCCTTCATCTTAGGGCATGATCTGGAGTCCCAGGATTGAGTCCCAGGATCGAGTCCCACATCAGGCTCCCTGCATGGAGTCTGCTTCTCCCTCTCCCTATGTCTCTGCCTCCTTGTGTGTCTCTCATGAATAAATAAGTAAATCTTAAAAATATATTTAAGAAAGCTGATAGGAATAACAGCAGACTCATGAAGATCAGTTAGGAGGTTTTGCAGTGGTTGGGACTACAATGGCCACCAATGGTGAGAACTGTTCAAATTCCAGATTGATTCTGAGGTTAGAACTAACATGATTTGGTTATAAATGGGATGTGAAAGCAAAAGACAGAGAGGCATCAAGGACAACCCTAAGATTTTGGGCCCGAGCAACTGGAAGAGTGGTATTGCCCTTAACTGAGTTGGAGAAGACACTGGGGAATAGATTTCAGGAGAAAAGATCAAGGAGTTTAGGCTTGGGCAGTGACTAGAGATATTTGATAGCTAATAGATAAGAGATCTTGAAATCAGTACTGGATTGGATATAGTCATCTGACTTCAAGACAGAGATCTTGGTAGAATGTAAATTTAAAGAGTTATCACTGTATGGATTGCATTTAAAGCCATGTGAGTATACAAGTCACCAAGAGAGTATATAGTACATAGTGGAGGGAAGAGGTGCAAGGAACGACTCTGAGAAATGGGGAGATGAGAGGACCCAGCAAGCAAGATGAATAGCAGAGAACACAGGGACTTGAAGAGACACCAGAAGGATGTAATGTTCTGGAGATTAAGGGAAGAAGTGATCCAAGGAGAAGGGAGTGATCCATTAGGTCAAGTGCTGCTGAGAGCTTATTTTAAATGAGGGCTATGAGTTTACCATTTGATTTAGCCACACAGGCCTCAGAAATTGATTGGAATGGAGGAGAGAGGAATTGTAGCCAATGAGTGTAGACAGTACATTCAAGGAGCTGAGAATGAGAACAGTAGGTTTTGAAATAACCCAGTGGAGAAGGAAACATTAGTGAGATGAGGCAGCAGTGGCAGGAATCACTGGGGCGATGTCCTTCAGAAAGTGACAGAGGATGAGATCCAGGGCATGAGCGAAGGTTGGCCTCTGCACAGGCAGCTCATCCACAGGAGCAGGGGAAAAGTTAGATGACCGGGACACAGACGCAGGTGGGTGGAGAGATGTAGAGGCGGGAGCTTGAGGAAGGGCTCTTTCTAGGGCCGCCTTTTCTCCATGCAATAGGAAGCAAGGTCTTGGCTGAGATGGCAGGTGGGGCAGAAGGTGTGGGGGCCAGCAGAGAAAAGATTCATCTAGGAGAGTGGGAGAGTGCATGGGTCCTTGATCGCCAGGCAGCAGTAGAGGCCCACCAGAGGGTAGCGGTCACGACCAGTCAGGAAGAGTACGTACTTTCCTGCTGCCATGGTCCATGCTGTGTGGGCACAAGCATGGAATGGGCTCAGAAATGGAGTTTACCAGGGCAGAGCTTTGCCAAACAAAACAGTGAAGCAAAAAGGGGTATTGGGGATGAGAGCATATGAGGAAAGAAGTGATTAAAGTGGTAAACCGTGGAATTTGAGCCAAGGTTGGTGGGGAGAGAGAAAAGTAGGGTATGAGTTGAAGGTGAGAGAAGGGACCCTTCACTGAGAGGATTGCCGATGATGAGATTTCAGGAGCCCTAAGCTGTGAAGTTGGGAGGTGCTGGTCAGAGAGGGAGACGCACCGAACTGAGGTTCTGGAAAGGATGCAGTCACTGTCAATGTCAGGCACTTGAGTATTTGAGATAGGGCCGGGACAAGACCTCTGGGGAAGAGGCGCCCAGGGAACTGAGAAGCCAGCTACGTGCAAGAGTGATGACAGATGGTGCTGGTGAGAGTGACATCGAACCAGGTACCAAGAGCCCTACAAGAAATGAAGGGTAGTCATCTGGGGTTAGTGGGAGACTGGCCCAGTCGGGGGTGGTGGGCGCTGCAGACTGACGACTTGACCTTCAAAGCTGAGAAGTATAAAGAAAGAATGGCTTGAAACAGCAAGAAGGAAAGAGCAAGACACCTGCCCCAGGATGGATGTGGAAGGATCCACAGGATGTGTAGGAAGGATGTGACCGAGAAAAATAAGCAGCACTGGAGAAGGCTGCAGGGAACTGTTCTCAGAAGAGAGGCTGTGTTCGGTGAGAGCAAAAAGGAAAGAGAGGATGTGGTGGATATAGGATAACCCTTCTATCCAGCTCAACACATTTCAGTAACTTCCCACAACACCTAGAGCCTAATAGACCAAATTCCATGCCGCCTGTTCACTCTCTCTCTCTATCCCAACCACAGTGTCCTTTGCATCTTTCATAACCTGCCGCACTCTCCCCCAGCCCCAGGGCCTTTGCATTTGCTGCCATGCTTTCTCTTCGTGAAACTGCACTCCAATCCTGTAGATCTCATCCCCCTTTAATATCAGGCACTGTGCTGGTGCCATAGAAGGAATTGTGATCCACACACTGTTCCGTTCTCAAGTAGTCCAAAGTGTGGCGAGACAAATGAAGAGGTGAGCAGGTGGTTTGAGAGTGTGCTCAAGGAGTTTGGGCTCCATCCTGGGAGCTCTGAGGGACCACTGAAGGGTATCTACTTTGGAAGGTATATATTTCTTTTGCTGAAGCAGAACACGAGCAAAGTTGGTCTCTTTGTGAGTGGCCCCAGAGTGAGTGCAGAGGTGGATCTCAGGAGCCAGATGACCACAGCATTTTGGGGCACAAAATAAGGCCTAGTGCTTTATGGGGGAAAGCATTTGGCTAAGATCCTAGAACCACCAGAGCAACAGAATGTCCTGGACTGGCGGCCTCCCACCCACCACCCAGACAGTTTATTAGCTAGCTTTATAATAGGTGCACCTTCTCCATTATATTCTGAGGCCATGTCCTGTCCTTCCTTGCACCTATGACCTGTATGAACTGCGGCACACCCGGGTGTACCAGAACACTGAGTTCCTTTATTTTCTCATTGTGGTTCGAAATCTGTGTTTCTCTATTTCTGAGGCAATGTCAAGATTCCCCAAGTCCTTCATAGGGCTGAGGGTCTGGTGGTTGGGCATTTATCGACAGGGATTGCCATGGAGACATCTGGGGCTCTTTCCGGATGGGGCTCATAGGTCCACTAGCTCTGGGATGCTTCTCCGCTATTCTCAGAACCTGAAAGTTCTTTGCAAGGGTGCAAATGCAGCCACTTCCCTCCGGGCCTGGACACTTGTGTGGCCCACCACAGGACCAGGTTGCAGTTGGTGACTTAGAGCCCTCTCCCCTCGCTGGCCAGGAGAACTCTCTAGAGGGGAGAAGGCTTCTCTGCCTCCTGCCTAGTAACACAGCTTCTTTCCTCAACCCTATACCTGCCTCTTGTATGGTTGTATGGTCACAACAGACCTGGAGACCTCTAAAACCCCAAATCTAATTTTAACAGCTGAAAAAAAAAAAAAACCTTGTTTCCCTTTCTCCTAATCACTAAACCTGCCAGAAATTGATGGGAAATGTTTGCATTTCTATCATTTTGGGACATCAGAGAAGTGTATTAAAAATAAAACAATTGTGCTTTTAAAATATGCAAACAGCCAGAACATTCTATCTTGCTAGTGTCTTTGCCTACAATCTCCTTTCCCATTTTTCACCCGGCCAACTCCCACTTATCCTTGAGGACTCAGCTCAGACATCACCTCGGATAGGAATTATCCACATCCATGAAACACCACCTCTGCAAGAGGCCCTGCATTATTTTCTTCCATGTGGCCAACCCACCACACCTGGCTCGTATTGAGTGTGTGCTAAACTGAATGGAATTCAGGGCTGGGTATCGGACTAACAGGATCTGCCTTTGACTAGTGGCTGCTCAAATGAGAAACTGCAGACGAGGTACAAGATTGGGGGATACTGTAGTTCTCAGAGTAGGACGTTCAAAGGCAGAACAAGAGGGAAGCTGGGCCTTGCCACCTGGCTTCTCACCTCTGCTTACGCCAGGCATCTGGAGAATGGGAGATGTTTCTAGAACTGACCAGCAGGTGTCAGCATTGCCCCTTGGATGAGGGACTGCTTCCCACCAGATAAGCAAAAGGCTCTTTCTTGCTCTGGAAAGCACCACACAGGAGGCCAGTCTCAGAGTGATTTGAGGCACAGATGAGGTCAGGATGCCAGCTGCTCTACACGCTGTAGCCATCTATAACCAGTTGTGGGCCTAATTTTTTTCTAATTCCAAGCCTTCTTAGAGGGGTACTGCATGCTTGTTAAAATAGATGAAAGAATGAATGAATGACTCAGAGGCTTCCCTGGAACCTCTGAATCAGAATCTCCCGGATAGTTACTGGGAATCCCCCTGTGGTTTTGATGGAGGTAGGCCAATTTCTCATCTGAGTGATTAGAGCCCATGGCTAGCCCTTCAGTTACGAAATTGACCTTATCTATCAGGAAAACCTAGTACATCTGGGCCCACCACCCACCCCTCTGCCCCAGGACTGAACATCAACAGGGAGGGTGGAGCAGGGTGCCTCCAGGGGGCAGCCTCTATGCTACCTATAGGTGCTCTCCTCTCTTGTTTTTCCCTAGCCTTGGCAGGGCTGCAACCCCAGCAGAGCCCACCCCTGCTGTCCTCTGAGCTTTAACCCAGCCACAGGGCTTGTTCACTAGTCTGCAGAAGCAAACAGGGTGGCTGAGGAGTGCTTAGTGGCCAGCTCTATCAGCTCTCAGGCAGGCCATATTTGCAGTGGTACCTCCTAAAGCTGAGGCCCGTGAAGAGCATCCTGGTGTTGATCAGGACCACAGGTTAGCAGGATTACCCACACATGCAAAATCGGGATGACTTTGGGTTTTAACAGTAGGTGACCTCATTCTTCTACTTCTTCCTGCAGCCTTTCTGAGTCACTACACACTGGTGGCCCCGGGCAGAAAGCTGCCAAAATGGGTAAATCCTGGAGGAGTGAAGCCCAGGTGCTGACTGGGCCAATTTAAAGGAGCTGGCCTGGTTGGGACCCATTCCGGTGGTTCCCCAGCCATCATTTTTTGTCTTCATGCGTTTGTCCATTCTGGTCTTTTACCACGAAGTCTTCTCCGAGACTGACCCCTGCCATCTAAATCCTATATGTTTCAAAAAGTCACTTTTCAGAGGCTACCTGTGAGGTCCATAACATTTGTTCTGAATCTCTGTCATGGAACCATGTGAGATGGTAGTTGAAATGTATATATATAATCTTCTTGACTGCGTTGGAAGCACTGGAAGCAACCCTGAAGGATGGGAGGGGGCACCATGTTATACCTGCCCCTTGGCCCCTAGTACAAGGTTTTATGTGGCCATGACAAGAGGAGGCACACAGGAAGTGATGAAAGAAGACAAAAGAGAGTTGTGACCGTTAAATAGTGTGAATCCAGAAGGTGAAGGGAGAAGATGGCGGCAAGGTGCGGTTGAAGGGAGGGTTTTGTCATGGAGTAGAAATTGATCTAGGCCCTGAAGGATGGTTCAGAAGATCAGGTGAAAGGTCACCAGCATGTTCTCAGAGCTTTCTTCTTAGTTAAAGTCAGTGCTGTTATTTCCTGGGTAGGATAAAAGTGACTCATGGGTGGAGCAGGCCAATCATGATCAACTGTCAATCTTGCTGGTACTTTCAGTTTATCCCCAACAGAACTTTCTGAAGTGTGTGCACCAACCAGGGAGTGAGGAGTACATAGTCAGCAAGGCCTTGGCTTCTCTCCTAGATCCAGTTCACACCAAGAAAGGAACATCAAGCACAAAGCCAGGGAGGGAGTGAAAAGCAGAAATGCTGTCAGAGTGGGCCCAGCATCTCCTAACCCAGTTTTTCTGCTTGTTTGAAGCAGAGTTGTGATGTGGCCGATGCCTGACCAGTCTGGCAGTCACATCCTAAAATCAAAGAGGGAATAGCTGGAGAGGTGGAATCCATGTCTTTTCCTGCAAATCAGAGGTTCACCTTCTGGCCTGGAGCCTGAGGACTTTTGCACTTGCATGAACCTCCCTACCTTCTCCTCCTCTACCCCCAAGGTAAACGTGGTGAGACTTTGGGCTATGACAACTTCTAGTCTTAAGTGAAAATTTAGGGTTTTTGTTCAATGAGGGTCAAGGTGTTTGGAGGAGACAACAAGTGAGATGGAGAAAGCAGAGGTGCCCCCAGGGTGGAGAAAATCTTGTTCGCTGCCTTCTCGGCTCTGCTCTGGAGCGTTACCCACACTTACCAGGCTTCCTTCCAAGTTTGCTTAAGACAAGGAAAGGTTCCATGAGGGAAGGAGTCCCCTCTTAGCCACCCGCTTGGCCCTGAGGTTGGGTGTGGATGTCATGGACAGGATGGAGAGCTGCTAGTTAGTGCCATGTCAGGACTCCACCCACCATGGCTTGTCTGGGAGACTCACCCGCGTTGGCTAGGCAAACGATATGACAGGGACAGAGTGTGCCTTGTGTCTTCCTGGGAGAATGAGCTCTCTACGATCTGATGGTGCTCTGTCCAAAAAATGTGTATTTCCCTACCTCTACTTTCTTCCTCCTTGAGGGCCTCACTGTAATCTTTATCAAGCCACATTGCTGAGTTCTGAAAAACAGACAAATTATGTCCATGTGGGAACAAGCTCCTCCCTTGTGGCATCTCATGAGGTCTGACCACCCAGAGGAGCCCTGGCTTTGAGCGCTGGCCCTGGGCCCTGGCCCTCCTCCTCTGCCCTAGGCTGGCCTGCTGCCTCCCATGAGTCATTCAGGTAATCAGGAGGGCAATCACAGGAGAAAAACAACACTGTCATTGCCCCAGGTAGCAAGTCCCAGCCCAGGGAAGAGTACACTTGCTGGGGTATTACTTGCAGTTGACTAGTTAGGCCTGTCCCTGGGGCAGTAGGAAGAGGCTGTGGCAGAGATGCTGGGAGGGGCCGCAGGAGAAGCGTCCCGGAACCTGACGTGCGTCCTGACTAGCCATGTTTAACGTCAGCACCTTCAGATGCCCTTTCATAGGGCAGGAACCAGGAAGGCTAGAGGTAATGAGATCAAGATGGTGCCAGGTGAATTCCATGGAAGACAGTGTTGAACCCCTCATGTTAACCAGTGGCTTTTATAAATAGCCACACTTCCTTCCTAGCTCATCCCAAACACACCGTCCTTCCTCTACACCCTCTACACCCACATCGCATGAAATTAATGGATCATGGGTCTGACGGTCACTATAATGCTTACCACCTGCTAATCACTGAATGGACATCTTTTGAGTTTGTGAATGAACACCTAGGTCCATGCAGCACCCCACTGTGCCAGAGTAGCTCTAATGACAGAGCAGCTGCTGATCTTGGGATGCTGATTTGAGTGGTCATGCAACCCCTTGGGCACTTCTCCAAAAGTAGGGTGGAGACATACTGTGCCAGAAGGTCAACATCCTCAGAGTTGCTAAGCTTATGAGAACAACAGGCACAGCCTCAGGGTACTCCTGCTTGATGGGTGGGTGAACCAGTCTGGTTATAGTTGCACATCTGGTTAATATTGCTTTCTCCCCTGGAGAAACAGCGAGTCTGGGTCTTATTTAGTTATGACTTCTAGCACAGAGCCTGGCTCATCCCAAGTACCCAGCAAGTACCTATGAGATGAAGTGTGCATGTACCTCCTTCATATCTGGGCTTCTATCCCGTTGCCAGCCACCATTCATGCAGCGATGCATGAAGTATAATGACCCACCACTGCCCTACACACCCCCAGGACAGGAGCCCCAGGGATGGATTCTCTTCCTCCCCCAACATCTGCCCCAGAGTTTAGAAGTGGTTCCCCAGGCTCTGCAGCCCTGGCAGGCCCTTTGCACACAGAGATGGTATTTGTAGGATGCTCTTGTGGATGAAAGAAAGGCACTACACATTCCATTTGACAGAGGCTTGAGGAATTCTCAGAAAAAAGAAAAAATATGAGCTGGTTCCTCAGACTGCTTAGAATATTGTATCCTCTCCTCCTCTCCCTTGGTTTCCTTTCCAACATCACAGAAGGCATACTGTTGAACCCATCACGTTGATCAATTGCCTTCTGGTCACTGAAGGACCTAGAAGGACCAGCTCTATCTTGGGTACATGTGAGAAAAATACATCTCCTCTGGTCCCCACCGGGAGCCCAAATCCCCTCAGAGAAGCCTGCTGGCTCTTCAGATTCCAGATGCTGAACCTGGATCTTGTAATTGATACCCTGAGCCTAGTGGAAGCAGTGGGAGCCACCTCTGACTTGGGAATGGACTTGTGTGAGGCAAAAAGGAATCTCCCAAGCCAGCCAGAGGAGACATTCAAGAGTTTTCGGCTCTATCTAGTCCTGGGTGTTTGCTTAAATGAGTACCAGCTGACAGAAACTTTGGCATCTGTCATGCCCCCTGCCCCCTCTAAGCCTTGAGATCTCAGCAGCACGCAGCACCCTGAAGTACAAAGCAACCTAAATGTGATGTCTTGGCTGGGGGGAGGGGGGTGGCATGGGCCCAATGAGCATGAACCACATCAAGAGAGTAGAGACCCCAAGAACCATAACAGCCACTGGACAGACAGCGGCAGGAGTGGGGACAAAATCATCCATAGCATCAGACCGCAAGTGACATGGGAACATAGAATCCATGAAAAACCCTCTATGGAGGCCCAAAGACCAGCTAGACTCCCATCTTGTCTGTCCCTGTCAGAAGCTCATTGTCCAGTCCCTTATCTCTGCAGCAAGTGGCAGCTGTAGCAATAATTACAAACAAAGAAAACCCTCATCAGCATCAGTTTTGAGGTCTGAATGTGGTGCGTGCTCAGAGGAGTTGAAGAAAGAGCAGCTTTCTAGGTGGGAGTCAGTCATACAGTCACGATTACTCACTAACCCAGGGCTGTGCATTTGAGGCAGCCCACGCGTGCTCCCATCTACCTTCCTAGAAATGGGGTTCAAGGCTGGTTCTGCCCCCTAAGGTTGAGCAGCAAGGGCCAGCTCTGCCCTCAAGTAGGATGTTTCCTCCTGGCTATCTACTATAATCTTGCCCCTCCAGGGTCAAGAGAAGGAAAGATAAGGTAAAGTTGCTTAGGAAAGGTAAGAGCATTGGAGCAGATGGTAGCCCAAGCACGGTGGCTTCTGTGAACACCAGCCCTCTAAGCAGAGCCATGCAGTACAGCTCTTCCTCCTCAAAAAAACCCCCGCCTGTCCCACAGCATCCCATCTGCCCAGAGTTGAATCCTGGCTCAGATTTGCAGTCAACTGACTGATGTAAGTGCCACTAAATGCTGGGAAGAGTAATAGGCCTTTTCATGGTTAGGCCTCACAGCAGCCTTCCAAGGGGCGTATTTTCCTTTTAAAAATGCAGAAATTCAAACTCAGATTACCTAAGTGACTTGCCTAAGATCACAAAGCTAAGTGGAAGACACGGGGCTTCTGATTCCTAATTCAGTGTCCCGCCACTCTGCAAAAGCCACCTCCTTCTTTGAAACCCTGAATGGTGCCAGCTACCCTTTCTGAGTCCCTCAGCATGGAACAAGGCAGGACGATGGAGAGCAAGGTGTGGTCAGTGCCTCCCTGGTCAGACGTGGTATAAACATTTTCCTCTGCGCAGCCTCCTTGGTGGTGGATAGAAGTCGGCAGTGTTCTGGAGGCACAGTGGTGGTTAAGAGCATGGGCTCATACCAGATGGCTGGGCTTAAAACCCCCTGCACTGCTAGGCACTACCTGTGTCATATCAGACAAAATAGTTGCTTCTCTAGACCCTAGGTGAGTTCCCTCACCTAGAAAATGGGATTATAATAGCACCAGCTCACAGGGTTTGTTTGGGCTTTGAGTTAATTTGTGCAAAGCACTTAAAACAGTCGTTAGCACTTAGTAAATGCTCTGTGTAAAAGCTCTACCAATACCAACAATTGGTATTGTTGTTACGTTTGATATTTAATATTACATCCAAACAAGGCAAAATCATTGACATTCCTATTTTATGCCCGAAAAAAAAAAAAAAGAAAATCTGAAGCCAAGCCACCAGGAGCTGCTCTATCCTCAGGGTTTGGGGCCACATCACCTACGCAGAGTGCCCTCTCCTGGGAGGTACTGAGGTGTTGGGACTGGGCCTTCCAGGAACATGTTTCTCTGGCTGGGGAGTTGAGCCTGGTTTGGCCTTCTTCCTACTGCCAGGCTCTGCTCTCAAGAACCCATCTATCCTGGGAACACTCAGGCTGTCATTGTGGCATAAAGACTGCACAAAGTACACAGCAAGCCACCCAGAGGCCTGGCCTGCCAGCAGCTACTTGCTGCCTCGCATGCGAGATGGACAAGGCCTGCTTCTTGGCCTGCATCTCAGTGCCAAAGAAAGGTTTCTGACGAGGCCTGGAGCTTGTTCCTGCCTCCCTGACAGGGAGGACACTGGCTTCCTTCCTGAGTCTTTCACTTTCTTCTTACTTTTCCCTCTCTTAGTAGGATCTGGGTGGGCCTTCACCCAAATCAGTTGTCTAAAGAGCTGCTTCTACTTTTCATTCTGCTGATCTTCTCTCCTGGTAGGCAGAAAGCACATGACGTGGTTGTCACTGTGACGGAGCATATGGCCTGTGTGATGGTGGCAGTGGGACTATTGAGAGAACATACCCACCTCCTGGTAAAGCTAGTGATGGCGGAGGACAGGAATTGTGCAAGGGCTCAGGGCATTTCCCAGACTGTGGACAGCAGATTTCAGGAGGCTCCTGGAAAAGTGAACGTATGATGTGTTCTAGTTATGATGCTCCTAGCTCTTGTAGTATATGGATTCTCAAACCTCTGCGGTCTACCACGGTAGAAGTTTATTTCGTATGCCCGCAAGGGCTCACCCAGGAACCCAGGCCAGCAAAGGCACTGCCCCTTTAACATGCGGCTTCTAAAGACAGCTGGAGTGGAGACATCCAACCCACAGATGGGGCAGGGGGGGCTGTGGAGAGCCAGGAAGGAGGATTTGGGGGGTGAGCCCTGTAATCGGGAACACGTCACTTCTGCCTGCATGCTGTCGGCCAGAACCCCACCACAAGTTTCCTCATCTTAAGTGAGCTGGAAACACAGTCTCTGCTGGAAAGCCCTTCCCAGCAACAATCCCACACCATGGCCTGGAAACATGACTGGTGCAATCAACCCAACGGGAATGCCCGCTGGAGGCATTCTAGAATGAAATTCTTCTAATGAGATCTCTGCTGCTCCTGAGGTAGAAGGAGAGTAGGAAGGATCTAAAAAGGACACCTTAATGAACATGAATGGGTAAATAAATAGGCAAAATCAGCTGCCCAGGAAACTCTGTTAAGCTGGGTCTTATAAAAGAAGAGGTACAAAAGGAGGAAAGAGTGGCTATAAATCTTAAACAACCTAAAAATGTAAAAGAGTGGTAAGGAGCCGTCAGAGTCATGTCGGGAATGTTGAACCAGGATATCTGAAAAATGTTAGCAAAGATTTTTTTTTTAAGCTTTGAGTGGACAATCAAGGGAGACTTAGGTCTGAACCTAGAGATGGGTGGCAGGGTGTTAACCAAATGACAGAAAAAAAAACAAAAACAGTCCCATCCATTTCTACTTTGCACCCAACTTCTTCTTCAAAATGAATACTTTAAAGCCAAGAAGAGAAGACATTGAAATCCCCAATGAATGAAGAGTGTGCAAGAGGGAAATGTATCTTTCGAGCTAGTGGACACATCTTAGCCCAAGCGAATTCCATTCCTGAATCTTGAAAAATTTTTCAAGAAATGATTACTGTAGCTATAGAATAATAGTTAATAACACAGGCCTTGGAGCTAGACTGTCTTGGTTTGAATCTTTGGCTCAGTTACTTGCTGGCTGTGTGACCTTGGTGAAATTACCCAATCAGTCTATGTCTTAGTTTTTCCACCTGTTAAATGGGTAAAATAATAACAGCTGCCTCATAGGACTATTGAGGGGTTTAAATAAAATTCAATCTATTCTTAGTACTCAGCCTGATATCTATGAAATGTTTAATAACTGTTAGCTACTGTTCTTGCTGCTCCTACTAGTATATGGCTGATCTACCAATAGTCTATCAAGCATCATGGCAATCAGAGAAAAGTCTAGAAGACAAGCTAAACAAATATATCCCAGTTTTGAAAACCAAAGAAGTGAATTTTCTCAATGCTGTCCATGCCATGCAAAATTTCGAACTATGCGACTATTCAGCAAACATAATTATATATCCATCAGTGCCAGGCTCTGTGCTGGACCCTGGCTTAGGGGATGGGAGGTGAGGAGGGACTTCTTGGGGGATATTTTACATTAGAGATGCTTATTTGGCACCCAAGAAGAGACGTGCGGCAGCTAGTTGGGTTCATGAATCTGGAGATCAGGGAAGAGGCCATGTTGGAGAGGTACGTGTCCAAGAATGCTGAAATTAGCAAGGGACTAAGGTAACGGGAAAAGAGAGGAAGTCCAAGGACAGCTGGAGTGGATCCCAATGTTGAGATGCGGAGAAGGGAAAGAGGAAGCAGCACAGGAAGACTAAAAGGAAATAGCCAGCGAGGTCAGAGGACAACCAGGATAAGGTCCCAGAGGCTAGTGAAGATGAGATTTCAAGCAAGAGGATGGGATTGACTGTGTCAACTCCAGCTAAAAGGTGTAGGAAGATAAAGACCAAGGGATGACCATTGGTACCATTGGTTTAAAGGATCATCAATGGATTCTTGGAAAGAAAGTGGTAATGATTAGGATTCAAGATAGGTTTTGCCAGATGAAGCACATTCTTTTATTTATAAAATGTCCCTGGACAGTTCCATAGTTTGCCCAGATTTCAACATGGTGTTTGGGGAAAACAAATTTTTTTTAACACAATGGCAAAATAAAGGCTTATGACGCAGGTTTAAATTCATAACTGGCAAAAAATAAATAAATAAATAAATAAATTAATTAATTAATTCATTCATAACTGGCCTATTCTACTCTCTCCTCTTGGCCTGTTCAAAATGTTATTAAGGACTCAAATAAAAGCATTATTGCAATGGCGGCCTCATTTGCAGATGTTACAAAGCTCGGCAGGATAGAAATCTACTGAAGGAACCCAGAGGGTCCACAGGCCTAGGTAAGTGGGTAGAGCGAACAAAATGGCATTTAACAGGAACGAATGGGAATTCCTGTGCTTTGGTATCAAGAACTGGATATATAAATATCAGATGGGGGAACCAGTGGTTAGCCACAGTAAATAAGAAAATGACCTCACACTTCATGATGATAATGAGTTCTGCGTGAACCAGCATAGTGATATGTTATGGAAAACTATTCTCATCCCAGGCAGCAATAACAGAAGAGTGGTATCCACAATAATTAATTATCTTACATGCTGGTTAATCCACACAGTAATTTATTCCATCTGGCATCATGTTTAAAGAAGGTAATTGACATAGTAGGGTGCATAGAAAGGAGAAGAGCAGGATCCATGAAAACCACCGGAATCTGCTGTTTTCCGGCATTCATGTCCTGCGTGCCCCAGTGGTTCTCCACACTGCTCCCACAGTGGTTTCCTTTCAAAATAAATAGGATCACATCACTCACTTATTTAAAGCCTTCAGTGCTCTTTTCTCCTATTGCCTAAGAAATGAAACTCAAGACTTTCCATATTCTAATTCTGTGTCTGTAGCAGCATTTTCCTCTACACTCCCAGTGGGCTCAATATTCTGGCCATACTGTTCCCTGAACTTACCGAGTTGATTCTTACTTAGTACTTTTGTTCATAGATTTAGTGCCCTCCTGCGGGCTCTCAAAGCACCTCTTTTCACCCTGTGTTTTTCTTGCCTTTCCGTACTATGTCTTAGTTACCACTTAAAGACTTAAGCAACCTGAGGTCAGAGCTAGTGTTGCTTGTTTCATTCTTATTTTCCTATTTAGGGTGGATCTTGCCATGAAACAGGTGCTCAGTAAATCCTGGTTGAATGAATGAATGAATGAATGAATGGAGGGATAAATGAATCAGTGTTATTTCCTCTGCATAGAATGCCCTTCCTTCCCATTTGTCCATGTGGCAAATTGCCTTCTTCCTCTAAAGCACCAGCTCAGACATCAGGAATCCTGAGAGCCCTTCCTGCTGCTGCAGATCTTTCCCTTCTTTCCACTTCCTGCAGTGCTTGGCACTCAGGACACTGTGCTTATTTGCCCACCTGGTTATTCTGTTTTATTCATCTTGGTATACCCAGGACAGTGACTGGTCACATACCTGCATCTGGTGTCATGTTCTTGTAAGGAATGACTAAGACAACTGAGAATGTATATCCCAGAGAAAAGGGGAAATATGGTTCTTTTATCAAAAGAAAAAAGTAGATGGCCCTTGAGCTTGGTGTTGTGGTAACTCACATCAATGAGCAATGGGTATGGATAGCCTCTACAGTCTCTTCCAGCCCTGAGACTTTGCACCTCTGAGCTCTAATATTCAACAGAATTGCTGTATTACTTAACTGATAGTCTTGCTTCCATACTAAGTAGCCCTGGGGAAGAGCTTGGAAGAGGTGTGGTCCCCTTTGTTACAGATGGATTGTGGATGAGAATAAGTAAGATGCTCATCCTCTGAAGCAACTTCTGAGGGGCAGTTTCTAATCTTCCCTGTGCCAGTGGGAAGAAGGCTTCCCTGCTGCATCAAATTCCACCGGGTTGGGGGTGAGGGGAGCTGATATTCTTCACACTCTGCCCCAGTGGACTCTTGGCCTTGGCTCTCTCCAAAGCCACTGTGACCCAGGGAGCCCTGGCCACCACTCCACAAGACTTCTGTCTTCTTGCATTTGGGATATAGAGATTCAATGTTGTGCCAATGCCACAATTCATTCTGTTTCAGAACAGGTCTGAAATCTTATAGCGGGTGATTAGTGTGGGTGGAGAAAAGTCAAGGCAAAAACTGGATATCCCTGTGGCCATCAGCTTTGTGGCCACTTTGGCCCTAGGGTATCGGTGGAGGACATAGTAGGAGGCCAGAGGGGATATATCCACAGAACCACTCTGCCAGTATTCTGCAGGCAAGAGACTAGCTTTCCAGGAAATATGTGGGTCAGCATAGCAAGAGCCTTCCCTCCTCTCAACTTTCAGGACATTCATATTCAGAGGACATGCAGCTTGTCCTTGGGGGCCTGATTTCCTAGAAAATACTTGCAGACAATGGTTACATGAACCTGCTTCGGTCTACTCAGGTCTATAGGTCTAGACTCTTGGGTGTGGGGCAAGAACCAGACAGGCCATCAGAGAGCATTTCTAGGTTTGTTTCTTGAGAGTAGGCATGATGAGATAGCAGAACTCAGGTTTTCTGTTCCATTTATCTTATTAAAGAAACAGTTTGTAAGTGCCATTCTCACCTTTACAACCACCTGAGAAGGTACTTGACAGTTTCAGAGTCACTCTGAAATGTTGGCCTTACTTGACTCTCCCTACCTGTTCTCCTAATATCCTGTCTCTCCTACTACGCTGTCTCTGCTTAATCCCATGTCAGAATATCAGAAAACAGTTCAGCTCTGGAATGCCTGGGGTGGCTCAGCAGTTGAGCATCTGCCTTCAGCTCAGGACATGATCCCAGGGCCCAGGGATGGAGTCCCGTATCACATTCCTTGCAGGGAGCCTGCTTCTCCCTCTGCCTGTGTCTCTGCCTCTCTCTGTGTCTCTCATGAATAAATAAATAAATAAATAAATAACATCTTAAAAAGAAAAGGAAATAAAATAGTTCAACTCACAAGAAACTAGTAAAATTCTTAAACTAATTTCCCTTCTTTGTCTTTGGAGTGGAATTCGGGACTCTACTGGCCCATAAAACTTGTAGCAGTACTTGCTTCTGGCCTGTCCAGCTCAGCAACAAGGTCCTGGATCCCTTGGACAAGGATTGGTCCAATCCTGCCATGAACTGGACTGGCCCTGGCGCATGTAGGGCAGGGAATAGTGCCCTCCTCTCTTACTTCCAGGTAGTAGCTATTTTAGGGAGAAATATTGATCTGATGGCCTATTTTTGAACAGCAGTTGACAAGAGTGTGTAATAGTAAGCACTTACCTGGAAGTTCCTTGGACTTTTAAAAACAACATGTGATTATTGTAGCATGGTCCTGTCACGCAGGATCCATTCAATAAACATAAGGCAGATACCTTTTGAAATTGTTCTGTCAACAAGAATTTAAGGAACACTGAGCACCAGTTCTAGATACTGAGGGAGAAAGAAAGAAGAAGAATGGTAAGTTTCTGTCCTCAACGTCCTGCAGTCTGGTGATCAAAAGATTTATCTATTTGGAGAGTGACCCACCAAATGACAATCTGTGACTAGGACACATCTGTGTAGTGCATCCTCTCAGGTCTGAGGGCTTAGAGATGTCCACTCTCCAAGTTGGCTAGGGTTCTACCCATGGTGTCCTTGGGCCATCTGCGGTAACTCTGCAGGGGCCATGACTTTATCTCACGTAAGGAGACAGCTGCATCCATCCCTGGATGTTAAAGTCCAATTCTCTCTGCTCTAATTTGGCTGGAAAATGCTTTATAAATATTTGAGGTGGTGTCATAGGGGAACATTACAGAGAATATGTTACGCTTTTTAATTTTGGCAGTGAGCATGATGAAGGTAATGGGGTGGGAATTGCTATAATGAGTGTTTTTGATGTTTTGCAAGTGAGGAAATCATTGAGGAAAGAAGCCTGCTAAGGGTCATGCAGAGGAATGCATTGCTGGATCTACACTAGAAAGCCCTCTCTTTCAGATCTCTTTGCTGCCTCCACACTAGTCCATTCTGAAAATCATGGCATGACTAGACCAACAGACATGCCTCATCTCTTGATGGATCTCTTAGCTGCCCCAGACAGATGGGGACATCAGACCTTCAACTTTCCATTCATGAGCGGACTGGCAGTGTGTGTGTGTGACCTTTTTAGCTGACCTCTGGGTGATCACCCTAGTGTCTGTCAATCATGCTTTATTTGCTCTTCCTTCTAGTTCTGGACTCCCTGGAAGAAGGTAGACAAGTATCTGTGATGTCACTCTGATTGTTTTGTTTTGTTTTGTTTGCTATTTTGCAAGATGCTATTGTTCTGGCCTTGAGTTAATCTCCCTGGTTCCTGGCACAATTTATGTATTTATGTAGATGACCAATCTTTCCAATCATATCCCTGGGTTCCCCTTTTCCCTAGTCCATCTTGACCACGTACAGGTGGATACAAGCCATATGGGACAGCCTTCTTCCCCTCCTCTTCTCACCTTGCCCTTCTTGCCAGATTTCTGTGGGATAGAAATGGAGGAATTCATGGTTGTTCTGGTCTGCAAATTCTCTGGTTGTCTTTCCTCTTTTTGAAGTTGTCCACCCCGCAATGCCCATGTATAAGTAGGCATCTCTGACTCACTTGGAGACTGCTTTTGAGCCCTTCTGTCTTATACTCCATGGAGTAAGGGAAACAGTCTCTCTGGTTGGCCATCCTAACTCCTGCACCTAGCTCAGCACAGGTAGGCTCCAGGCCCTCATAACTATTTACTGAGTTAAATGATAAGTAATCTTGCCCTCAGAGATTCCCACTTCTACCAAACCAGCAGAATACTGCTTGCCTAATTCCACAAGTTCAAGAAAGTGAGGTCTAGATGCTCTCTCCTGACTTCCTTCCTCTGCCCCCCACATCCTTCCAGTCCAAAAGGAATTCTAGTCTGATCCCCTTTGCAGAATAAATCTCTGCTATAGGCAGAATTTCCTTTGAGGTCATAAGGAAGAATTCTAACATCAGCTAAAAATAAGGTTTCCAAGGTCCTTTGTGATTTCAGTGTTTTCTCCTTTATACTTGTCTCTCATTTTTGGATCTGAAAATCTCATTCTTTCATCTCTTGCATTTTTCAGATAAATTGATTGCAGGGGTGTATGGGGTTGGGATGAGGCTTGAGGGAAGGTAATTTCAAAATGGTCTCTGGCTCCTCCTTGATTTTTGAGTGTCTTTGATGTCCCATCTGATAGAGTTGGAGTGACAGCTCCCTGCAGCCCACAGCCCCACTGTGCCTGCCACCCAACCTTGTCTTTGTCCTCCCCAGCCATCCCGATGGCATAGAAGACAACGCCTCTACTGCCAGCCTCTTGCTTCTCTGATTCACTAAAGAATGTTTGGCTTGATAAATATTCACCCAGTGATTATAGGATTAACTACAACCTGCAGGAAGGTAAGCCTTTAAACAAAGGTTTTGCTTTGTTTTTTTGGAAGAAAATAAAATATAAAACAGACAGGCATATTATCCATTAATGGGAGCCTTAGGTTTAGAGCTCCATCAATTCAGTTATTAGCAAGGATTTCCTTGTTCCAGGAGGTAATCAAGTTCAAATGTCACACCCACATCACTCCTCTTCACCAGGCTTCACCTTTGATTGCAGTTGCCATGGCAATGAGATTGTTGTGAGAAAGCTAGAAAATGGTGGTGCTTGTACTTGGAAAATGAGATGTTTATGAAAATTCACATTTTCCTTTCCCCCCTTTTCTCTCCATGGAAAGAAAGAAGGAATGGGAAGAAGAAAAATAATCACATGTTGTTTCCACATCTGCTCTCTGCCAGGCATGAGGCTGGATGCTTAACATATATACTGTGTTAAATGTGTGTGTGTGTGTGTGTGTGTGTGTGTGTGTGTGTGTGTAATGCCTTTTTTATTATTATGAACTGTAACTCTCCTACCAAAGAATGCACAAAACAAAAGTGGTCAGCTCCATGATTTCTTATAAAGCAAACATCCATGTAAAATCAAGAAATAGACACTGTCAGAACTCCAGAAGTAGCTCTGGTGACCCTCTCAATTCTTCCTCCTCCTCTTCAAAGAAAAAAACAACTATCATTACTTTTATAGAAGTTGCTTCTTTTTTTTTTTTTAATTTTACCACCTAAGCATTAATCTTTAAAAATTATAATTTTTTTAACTTCTTATATAATATGTGTTCTTTTTGTGTCTGACTTCTTTTGCTCAAGGTTCATAAGCTCCATTCATATTATTATTTGTGGCTGTAGTTGTGCATGTTCACATTTTTATGCTGCTTCATTGTATCAATAGAACCCAATTTATTTACCATTTTATTAATGGTGGACTTCTATGTTATTTCCACTTTGAGGTGGTTGTAAGTAATGCTATGATGAATGATGAATATTCTTGTTCTGCCTTTTGGTGCACATCTTCTGTGGGTATTAACTTAGAAGCAGAACTCATAGGTCATAATGTACTTTGTGTAGATAATGCCAAACAATGGTCCTAAGTACCGTACCCCAGCAGCACTGTATGAATTTCTGTTTCTCCATATCCTCATCAATATTTAATATTCTCAGTCTTTTCAATTTTAGCCATTCTGATGGATGTGTAGTGGTCAATCAATGATTGTCATTTGGATATTCTTTTTTATGATGTGATTGTTCAAATCCCACACTTCTATCATGTTGTTTTTTCTTACTGATTTGTGATAGAGTCTCACATAATTCATATACAAATAGGTGGCCTGTTTTATGTATCGCAAATATACTGTGTGGCTTATCTTTCCACTCTCTTAATGTTGTCTTTTGGTGAAACAGATATTAATTTTAATATGGCCTAATTTATTAATGAATGCTTTCCTTGATAGTTAGTGTTCTTTGTGTCCTGGTTAAGAAGTCTTTCCTTTATCCCAGCATCATAACAATATTCTCCCATATGGTCTCTAGAGGGTTTGTTGTTTTATCTTTCATATTTAGATCTAATTTATATCAGAAATTAATTTTTTAATATTTATTTTTTATTTATCTATGATAGACACACACAGAGAGAGAGAGAGAGAGAGAGAGAGAGGCAGAGACATAGGCAGAGGGAGAAGCAGGCTCCATGCCGGGAGCCCCTCGCGGGACTCGATTCCGGGACTCCAGGATCGCTCCTGGGCCAAAGGCAGGCGCGAAACCGCTGAGCCACCCAGGGATCCCCCAGAAATTAATTTTTATGATGGTGTTAGACAGGGGTTAGATTATTGTTGCTGTTGTTTATATGGACATGCAAAATGTCTTAGCACATTTAATGGAAAAGCCAAACGTGCCTCAATGCTCCACAGGGTCATCTTCATAATAAATTAGGTGTCCATATAGGGGCATTTTTTTTTTTTCATTTTCATTGGTCTGCTTCACCATCTCTTTCCAGCTTTACCATGTACATTTCTGTACAAAGACTTGAAAGTCTTCATACCCAGGACAGCAAATCATCTCACTTTGCTCTTCTTCTTCAAGAGTGTCTTGGTTGTTGTTAGCCCTTTGTATAAACATAAAAATATTAGAATTAGCTAATCAGTTTCTGCAGAAGAAAAAAAAAAGCTGTTATTTATTTATTTATTTATTTAGGAAGTGGGGAGATTGTTTGAATCTATAGATCAATTTTCAGGGAAATGACATCTTTATAATGTTGTTTCTAATTGCCATCATGATTTTTTCTTTGATTTTTTAAACATATGAGTATTTTCTAGTTATCGCTTTACCAGAGAAACACCTTGAGTTACTTAAATTGGTCAAAATTTATTGAGACTTGCTTTAGGGAGCAAGGGGAAAGGAGGGGAGGAAGAAAGGAAAGAGGTTGAGAGGGAAAGAAAGAAGGAAAGAACGAAACAAAGACAGTAAGAATTACTGGGCCTGTTTAGAGGCCCAGAGAAATAAACTGGAAGATACAACTACTTAACCTGGGAGCATTTGGTAATTTCTGACAGATTAGGGAGAAACTAGGAGCCTCAACTAAGGGAATGGATTGCAGTCTGGGGCTTCCCAAGGTGAAGAGGGCCAATGGTGAATCCTCTCACTGTTGAGATGCTGAAGAAATAAGATGAATCAGACATAGACGAGCCAGCTACTTTAGCTTTAGCATCATCCCAACTGTCTGGTGGGAGCAAAGATATATCCTCTCTAAAGGAAGAATACATTTCCATAAACGTTTTGCACATATAATTATTGACACATAATAAAAAACAGGCACGCTAAGCAAGATAATATAAACAAAACAGCAGAAACAAAGAAAAATAAATTCACATTTTTCTTTCAGTTTTGCTCTGTATATTTTGAGGCTATGTTAGCACAGCCTCATATAAAATTAGAGTTGTTGCATTTTCCTGGTGAATTCAACTTTATCATTATGCAGTAAGTGTCTCTTGATTGAAAATAATGCCTTTTGTCTTAAATTCTTCTTTGTGTAGTTGATATAGCTCTCTCAGTTTTCTTTTGGTTATTATTTGACTGGTATATTTTTTCTACTCTATTACTTTCAATCTTTCTGTATCATTATGTTTTAGATGTGTGTCTATTATAAGAAGTATGTGATTACTATTTTTATAAATCCTATCTAGGAATCTTTTTTTATTTTATTTTTTTAATTGTTTTTAAAGATTCTATTTATTTATTCATGAGAGACACACAGAGAGAGAGGCAGAGACACAGGCAGAGGGAGAAGCAGGCTCCATGCAAGGAGCCCGATGAGGGACTCGATCCCGGGTCTCCAGGATCACGCCCTGGGCAGAAGGCAGGTGCTAAACCACTGCGCTACCCAGGGATCCCCTCTTTTATTTTTTAATTGGGACACATTTACCTTTAGTATATGTTTGGGTTTAAATCTCCCATCTTAGCATTTTCTATATCTCTCATGTATACTTTTTCACTTTTCTTTCCTTGTTTTGGCCTCCTTTATATTGATGAGTCTTTATTATTCCATTTTTCCCATTTACTTACTTGGAAATTAAATTTAAAAATAATTCTAATACATGTTAACTGCATTGATTCTCTTTCCTACAGAATATACCATTATTATCATATATTTTGATGATCTGTATTTTAAACCTTCCATACTTGATTATTGTTATTTAAATGGATGATATTTATTTATATTTAACCACATATTTATACTCTCATTGCTTTTCATTCTTTGATCTCCAGTTTTCCATCTGAAATCATATTCCTTTTGTCTGAAGAACACTCTTTAGTATTTCCTTCAAATGTGAATGTGCTGGTGACCATTCTTAGTTTTTCTTAATATGCATTTTGAGACTTAAAAATTTTATTATTAATATTTTTTCCTTGGATATAACATTCTATATGGGCAGTTATTTTCAAATTTCAGCCTTAAAAGTTTCATTCTACTACCTCCTGGCTTTGATTAGTTTGTTGGAAAGTCACAAGTTTTATTGCTGTCTTTCATCAAGTTTGGAAAATGCTCAGCTACTTTCTCTTCAGACACTGTTTATATCCTTTACCCCTTTTACTTTCCTTTTGGCACTCTACCTACAAGTGTATTACATCTCCTCAATGAGTCATCTGTATCTCTTACTATCTTTTGCATATTTCTTGTCATTTTCCTTTCCATACTCATTCTATCTATTGTCTTCTGACCCATCTTCCAACTCACAAATTCGCCTTCTGATTGGGTCTTACTAACCACTAAAGTCATTCAGTAACCTAATGCAAAATTAAATTTTTAAATTTTTTATCGTTATGTATATTTTTAATTTTATAATTTATTTTTGTCTCTTTGGTATTGTTTCTAGGTCTCTGTATAAATCCTCAATCATTTCTCTTATTTCCTTGAGAAAATAATAGCATGTGTCATATATCTTCTGTTTGCCTCTCCAGCTATATCTTCATCCTACTCCAGCCTGCTGTACCCAGAAGCCTGATCTGTATGGATTATATCAATGGATTTTCTTGTCCTCTGGCTTCTACTGTGTTTGGTTAATGGGAAGTACCAAAAGACCAGAGGGAAGAAGGAGAGGGACCCTGGGTATTTTTACCTGGTCTCTCTCTGCAGGATCACTGTGGGCAGTCCACACCCCCTGACCATAGACTCAGCTTCAAGATTCTGATAGCTCTTTTTTCCCAAGCCTAGAGGTGGTGAAGGCTTTTCCTTGTTTATAGCCCCAGGGTGCTGGATCATCTCTATTATTGCCCCCACTTCTGTAAACTATTTCTTTCTTAAATTCTTTCCCAGATTATCATAATTTGTGACATCTGCTTCTGGTTGGAAACTTAACTGATACTAGATATCTATATCAGACATTGTTTTTAAAAACATTTTTGATTATTTGAATATTTAGATCCAACGTGAATCCGTTTCTAGTGTACTTTGTTTCTGCTGTTTTGTTGTTTATATTATCTTGCTTAGCATGCCTGTTTTTTATTATGTGTCAATAATTATATGTGCAAAATGTTTATAGAAATGTTTTCTTAAGAAACTTATAAGAAACTTCAGGGCACTCTAGTTAGTGGCAGTATTTACTAGGTCCTTAACAACCTCAATAGGTCCTCAGTTCTTCAGCTTGAAGAATTTACTTGAATAATATTCTTTAAGATTAATCAAAATCAGAATGCATATTGTCCAAGTATCTTGGTTATTATACTAGGTGATTTGTTATATTGCTTCTTGCACTTTATTTTGTGGCAATATTTAATACTATTAATAAGTATTAATATTGTATTTTAAAATATTTGCTGTATTTCTACCTTATTAATCTCCACTTATTTTATTATTTAAAAACTTTATTTTTCATATAGCCCCCTGGGCATAATGACAGTGAGCTCTCACTTTCTCTTTTTTAGAACCCTCACATATTTTTATTTTTTTTCATCCTCATTATGTTTCTTTGATGTACTCCATAGCATGGAGCTCCATTTATTAATGTGTTATATTTCTTATTAGTGGAATTGGAACCTACATTTCTTTATATCTTCATTTATTCCACATTTTAACTAATTCCTCATATTCATGTCCTGGAATCATTCATCTGATTCCTGAGAGTAAAACCCTTCTTTCAGCAAAAAGGAGAAGTTCTCTTGCTGATTATTCCAGATGCTGAAGCAATAGTTAGTCCTGTCCTCCCTGTCACCAATTCTGGGGGTCACTGTCAATCTTCTTGACTTGGTGTAAAAAAATCCTTGCTTTTCTTAGTTTTCTGACTGACAATAATGGCAGTACCTATTTCAGTGCCTGTCACCAGTGGTTTGAAGAAGCAACAAGAACATGATGAAGTGGATGATTTTTGCAACTTCTTTGCATCTATTTGGTTTCATTGCTTTATTTTCTTTTAACTTATAACCCTCAAGAGATAATAGAAAAGGTCATTAGCCCAGAATCTGACAGTTTAGAAACCAGTAACTCTGTAGATTGATGTCCATTCCATTGGTTTACTTCTTGTAGAAGACTGAACTTTCCAAAAATGACCCCAGCTATATTTCTTACCTTACATGCTATTTCAGCACCTTGTAAGTTTCCCACCAAGAAGTAAAATCTATCTTCTCCCTCCCCCCTCTTCCATGTGTGTGTCAACCCTGTGTGTGTCATGTGACTCAACCCTGTGTGTGTCAACCTTCCTCAACCCTGTGTGTGTCATGTGACTACCTCCATGAGTAGACATGGTGGAAGTGACACTAACTTCTGAGGTTAGGTTATAGAAGACAACCCATAATTTGAAAACTCTGAGTTGACTTGTGAGAAGCCTACCTACCCTGAAAGTATATGCTGTAAAGGCCATGTGGAGATACCAGATGGAGATAGACATGCCCAAGGAACTCCAGCTCTTTCAGCCCCCAAAACACTTGTGGTTTTATCCCACCCAAGTAACAGATGTGTGAATGAATAAACCTTAAGAAGATCCAATTTCCATGGCACCTGCCTGGCTCAGTCAGTTGAGTGTCTGCCTTCTGCTCAGGTCATGATCTCAAGGTCCTGGGATCAAGCCCCACACTGGGATCCCTGCTCAGCGAGAGTTTGCTTCTCCCTCTGCCTCTGCCCCTCCCCCTGCTTGTGCTCTCTCTGTGTCTCTCAAATAAATAGAATTTTTTTTTTAAAAAAAAGAAAGATCCAATTTCCATCCTTTGAGCAACCCTAGCTGGCACAGGGTGGATCAAAAGGTTTCCCCCATATCTTTCCCAAATTGGAGATAAATGAACCAAAAAAAAAAATGTTATCGTTCTAAGTCACTAGGTTTTGAAGGGGTTTGTCCTGTCATAGGGACATATAGGCAGAACACTTCTCATCACCAAAGTTCAGACACAGAGCTCTGATTTCATGCCTTTTTTTAATCAAAAGGTAGAAATTTGAGATTCTAGATGTGCCCTTGGATGGCAGAATGGAATGGAAAGTAAGAAAGGTTTAAACCCTTTGTGTTGAGGCTTCTGTGTGAGAATAACACAGGAGATGCTTTTCTAGAGCCTTTTGGAGGCTGGAGAAAGAAAGAGAATTAAAGTAGACCAGAAGTAAGAGAAGCATGTGACAGACTATTCCTAATTCCTCCAAACCAGATGGCAAGAGATTACCATTCTTTTCTTGTGTTGTATTATCACAGTCCCAATTCACCAATAAAGTGTTCACTGATGTAGAGAAAAACAGAGGACTTTACTTTTCCTGGTGCATGATTCTTCCCATTGAGAAAGAAGACCTATCCCTCTTTTCTCATTTGCCACTTCCTAACCTAGGGCATCAGGCCTCAGTAATCAGAAAGGTGAGTGACTGTCCATGGTGCTGGCCTAGGGATTGCTGTGTCTTTTATTTATTTATTTATTTATTTATTTATTTATTTATTTATTTATTTTTCATCCTTAGTTTATTTTTATTAATTTTTTGTATATTTTTTATTGGAGGTCAATTTCCCAACATATAGTATAACACCCAGTGCTCATCCCATTAAGTGCCCGCTCAGTGCCTGTCACCCAGTCACCCCATCCCCCTGTCCACCTCCCCTTCCACTACCCCTTGTCTTTTAAATGCCTCCTGCTCTTGAAAAGCTTTGTACCTTCTCAGAGACTCACATCTAGGATTCCCCATTTACAGTGACAAAGTCATCTTAGGTCTTTAGATGATCTAGGATTTGTCACTAAGTTTCATATATTTGTTGTAGGATGTGACATAAAGAACAACCAAAAATAAAAACCACCATTTTTTCATGTCTTTATTTTAATACCATAGACATGTGTGTGTGTGTGTTTTGTATGTGTGTTTATTCTTCTCAAAAGCAAAGACTAAAAAAGGCCTCTGAGAAGGTTTGAGGAATTTTACTCATTGACGAGGTAGCATTCTTTATCCTGAACTCTCAAGTATGCTTAACAGAATTTTCTTCTGTGTGTTCCTTTGAATATCTTTGTTCACTGTTACTGGATTGGGCATAGGTATCCCATGTGCCACTGTCCTGGAAAAGGAAGGCTGGGGAACTCTTGGATTAGGGAATAGGACCAGAGTCTGAGGCATACAGTTGGAGGGTCAGTTGGTCTATTTTGTTCTTACCTCCCTTATATCTTCTTTTCCTCTCATATCCTCTCTTTCCATGTCCTTTTATTGCTTTTCAAGACCATGTCCTGCCATGGAAGTGGAGGTAAGAAGATAATGTCAATTACAAGGTCCTGAGAGGGCAGGAAGATGAAGTTGTACCTCCCATTATGCTCGACAGTTGCCCAGGTGACAGCTGTGGTGAGGTTGTGAGGGAAAGTAGTGTGTCTGATGCCATATCTGGGTTCAAATCTAGCCTCCGATGTTTGATTGCTGTATAACCTTAAACAAGTCATAGAGTCACTTTTTTTCTCATATGTAGAAAGGTAACATGTGGAGCACTGTTGTGAGGATTAAATGAGATGTTGTATTAAAAAGAATTTTGCAAACTATGAACACTCTACTAATGAAAGGTTACCCTTTCTTGGCAGGGCCCCAAGGAGACATAAAAGGTGGTGAAGGGGAGAACCTAGGGGCTCCTGAAGTCTTCAGCAATAAGGGGACAGATGAGAAGAGAGAAATCTCCAGAGGCAAAGGTGCCTGGACCAGAGTTCCTGTCAGCTGGGTCTCATGGAGGGAGAGGAAAGGCTTATCTGGAGGTGTGCATATGTGCAAACTGAGGCAGCACACACAGCTAAGAGCCGAGAGGAGAGAGCAGTTGAATTATAGTAGCCATATGCCTAGCACTGGCTAAATTGCCAGGCACTGTGCTGAGGCTTTACACCCTCATTTAATTCCCACCTAAGCCAAGTGCTGCCATTATCTTCATTTTAAAGAGAGAATGAAGCTCTGATAGGTATAAGAAATTTGTAAAAGTCTTATGGCTAGCCATTGACAGAATATGGATTCAAATCTAGGTTTTTCAGACTCCAAAGCCCTAACCAGCAAGGTTGAGATAAGGTTTTGTTTTTGTTTTAATGGATTTTTATAATAAGAAAGAGAGTTGGAAAACCTACTATGAAGAAGTCACCAAAGCAAAGGGTTTGAAGAACAAGGGTGAGCAAACCAGAATGGATGGAGAGACAAGTCAGAAGGTCTGGGTGAGCAGAGGCATATACCACCTCTCTGTGCAATGGCCCAGGGTGGGGGCTGGATGAATTCAAAGGGCTGTGGACAGAGCAACCTCTTGCAGCTTGTTCTTATGTGAGGACCAGAAAGGCTTCATCTTGGGTCCAACTGTGGCTCTTGTTCTTTTCTTTTCATTGTTATTAACAGAAAAAGTGAATGGTATGGACAGCACTCACCAATGTATATTCCATAGAACATGACCTCTGTAAGACGTTATTGGATATGACTCAGAAAGAAGGGTCAATTAAATTCACTTCAATATAATGCATTTATTGAACAAGGCTGTGTGAACTACAAATTCAACCATGAGCAATGCAGGCCGAGTCTCTCAGAGCTTAGAGACTGACAGTCAAGTAAGTTTGGGAAATATCACACTGAAGTGCTGTAGGGTTCTTTACTGCAAACATTTCAGCACTTTATTTTCTAACAGGCTTTGTGACTTTCTGAGAGTGGGTTGAAAATACCAGGATCCCCCAAAATATATGGCCACGGAATCATACTTCATTTGCAATAAGGTCTCTTCTTGCTGCCATGGGGCTGCTATTCTGCAACACAAGCTTGGGGGAGATATGGGAGAAGATAGAAAATGCCAAGCACCACTTCCATTCATTTCACCACAGTGTTAGTAGTGTGCCCAAAGGGAGGGTGGGTAACATTTAAGCCCCAAACATGGCACCCAGGTGATGCAAGTATGTGGGAGAGTTGCCCCATTCATGGATACCAGAAATGGCGGCTGTCTCTCTACACTGAACTCTGATGAAGTCAGGGCCACCCAGAAATTGCTGTGGTTGAGTCCAAGAGGGCGAGCAATTCTCCAAACAGAATTGAGAGGCTCCCTGGGCCACTGATGTGGCAGGAGAGGGAAGCTTAGGATATGGTGACTGGGGAGGAGAAAGTCCTTTCCTCCTAGGCCATAGGGGAGAGGGGGTAGGATCTCTTGTCAGTCTTGTGGCAGGACCTAGGTGGCAGCTGTACCAACGTGGGTGGGAGGGTACGGCATGTCCAGCTTTGTGGATATAAACAGAAGCGTTTGCTTGAGCCAGCCGTGGGGTTTTGTATGCCAGCATCAAAGTTTATCACTCAGGCAAACAAGCTAGGGGAAAAGAGCTGACAAATGGCTAGCATTTTGTTTTTCCTTCTCCAGGAAGACATTTTGGTCTTGGTTACCCTCTGGGTTTTTCCTCTCTCTCTCTGATCTCTCGCTCTCACGCAATGTTCCCTGCATAGGCATTACATAACAGCCGGGACTGCAGGGAACACCTATACAAGAGGGCATGACAGTTAGACAATGGGCAGGCAGAGGCTGCCCTGAGAAAATGGAGTCATTCATGAGCTGTGTGAGAGGCGGCTCTGTTCCCAGCTTGGCTCACTGGTAAATGAAGTGTGCTGGAGACAAAGAGGGGAACTTTACACTTGTCCAATTTTCCCACAGTGGCAGGCTCACAGGAAAACAAGGCACTAGTTGGCTTAGAGGAGAAAAGGCAACCATATCCATAGACTTTGCTTTCTCTCCCAGATCGCCGGCCTGTGCCAAAACCACAGAAAAATCTCCCCGTGGGGGAACAGCGAGGCTAACTCGGGGTGAGCCTAACCGCCAGAAGCCAGAGAGTACATATGGATCCACCTTCTGCTTCTTTCTGTTTTCCTCACTGCTTGATGAGGTTTTCATTTCTGAATCAGCTTATATTTTACTTCTGTAGTTGCTTGCTCTAAGACAGAAATAATAAGGTGTTCTCTAAGTGTAGGGTGCTAAGCAGAATCAGGGCGCTTGTTCCTCCACAGAGGCACCAGCTCACCTGCTCCTAGATGCTCTTTAGCCTGAGAACAGAATGGTCGTTGTTCCAGCAGGAAAGTACTTACCTGCTGGTCCAAGGGCTCTTCACATGGGAATGTGTACTGCAACTGGATGCATATTGCTGTTTTGACTTACAAACCACAAATGCTGAAAAAAAATTTTTTTTAAAGATTTTATTAATTTATTCATGTGAGACACAGACAGGGAGGCAAAGACATAGGCAGAAGGAGAGAAGCAGGATCCATGTGGAGAGCCTGGTGCAGGACTCAATCCCAGACCCCTGGGATCAATGACCTGAACCAAAGGCAGATACTCAACAACTGAGCCACCCAGTTGCCCCCACAAATGCTGGAATTTAACCAAAAAGTTACGAGTGTCCTGTCTTGTTTTATATAAGACTACATTTCATGCTAAGAAGCTACCTGTATTGTAACAAACAACTTTATATATTTTTTAAACGTCCAAACACCAGCAAAGACTTACTTATCTTGGTACGAAGTTCTTATCCAACTTGTCTATTTAAAGAGAGTTTGGGGACACCTGGGTGGCACAGTTGGTTAAGTGTCTTACTCTTGGTTTTGGCTCAGGTCATGATCTCAGAGTAGTAAGATCGAGCCCCACATTGGGCTCTACTTTTAGTAGGCAGTCTGGGTGAGATTCTCTCTCCCTCTGCCCCACCCACTCATGCCCTCTCTTTCTCTCTCTAAAATAAATAAATATTTTTTAAAAAGTAAAAAGAATAAAGAGGTTTTGGAGTCCATTGTAGAATGATTTGACCCATGGCACAATAGCTACCACTAGCAATTCTGTCATAATCATCAGGTACAGAGTAGATCCTGCTGTGGAATAAGTTTTAATACTGTAAGGTATAAGGATCCCTCTTTATCTACCCTGGAATGCTGTCTTCATACCCAGTAGTAGAGGATTCCAATGGAAAAAGAAGAGAAGAGAGTCAAGAGGTGTAAAATACTTCCTGAATGATAAGAGGGTATTGATGTGATCCAGTCTGGGATAAGTGTGCAAGTAAAACAGATCTGGGTGTGTCAGCTCAGCCTCATACAGGAAGGCTCTATCCTTCTGAACACCAAGTCTGTGCTTGGAGCAGGTGGCAGCTGAAGAAGAAAACAAGGGTTAAATGCTCTGGAATCAGACAGATGGGCCAGGATCCTAATTTCAAAACGCTATAGCTGTGTGACCTTGGAGAAGTTACTTTACTTTTGTTTCCTCAACTGAATTAATCACAATGGCCACCATTTGTAGGAAAATGGGCAGAGACAGACAGGCTGCAGGCTGTAGGATAACCCCTCTCTGAGGCCATTCTTGGCAGAAGAGGTCCTGCTTACAGTCCTGAGCACCCTCATAAGACAGGTGACAATTTTTTGAAAAAACTCCTCACTGACCTGGGTAAAGGTCATACAGACCAACATTGTTTTATACTCTGGAGCCTGAAAACCAATGCACAATCAATATGTTGTGGTTTGATATTCCACTGGCTTTAATTATATTCTTTAAAGAGAAACATTTAACGTCTTCTCATTTATGCCTCAAGTATAAAAATATGACTTCCACCAAATCCATGTGCTTCTACTTCGGTTTGAGAGGACCAAAAGTCTATCACTTGCAGATGGTCTGAGAATAGGTACTAGCCAATGTTTTTTGAGCATTTATTGTGTCCCAGGTGCCATGCTAGACTTGAGTTACCCATGGTACTTGCAACAGAGTGAGGGACAGAGAGATAAAGTGGGTTTAGTGCCTCCTCCTTGAGAATGAAGCCTGGGAGTCCAGGGGAGCATGGCTACTCAGAACAGCAGTGGCTGGGGAAGAGTTTCCAGAGGAGATGATACTTAAGTTGAAAGTTGAAGAATACGTTAAGCTGGTGAAGGATGGAGTACACCCGGGCAGAAGGAGTAGAGCACGCAGAAGGGGCATGGAGGGCAAGACAGCCTGCATGTTTGATAAACTGCAATAGCTCCCCATGGTTGGGGTGTTGGAAGAGTTGATGAGATGGGATGTGGTGAGTAGAAACCAGGATGCAGAAAGGGGCCAGATCTGTACAAGATTCATAATTAGCCCCGAGATGTCATTGTCCCCTTAACTATGCTTTCAATAGAGATATTTACTGTTCCAAACGTTTACTGATATTTTAATCCTCCAGACAGAATGATAACGCAGAGAAAGCCAATGGATGGTTCCCTATATGTTTTCACACCAGGAGTCCCTACAATTACCTTTTTCTTTCCAGTTTGAAAAAGAGTCTTCAGGCAATGAAGTTTATGCTTCTGTAACTATATTCTCCCTACTGACCTTTGAAACTCATCTTTGTTTAAAAAAAAAAAGCTACTTTTCATCAAGTTGATCTAGATTATTCATCGACTAGTCTCTTGACAGGTACTTTTCAGAAAGACTCACCTTTTAAGCTTAATGATAGCTGCCATTGTTGGACTATTATTAAATGCCTGGCACTGGGCTAAGTGCTTTTGAACTATTCGTATTCAATCCTCACGGCAAATCAATGAGGAAGGTAGTTTTATTATTTCTATCTTATGAGTAAGAAAAACAAGACTTCATAAAGTAACAGCTTATAGGGCAACCCGGGTGGCTCAGCGGTTTAGCGCCACCTTCAGCCCAGGGCCTGATCCTGGGGACCCGGGATCGAGTCCCACGTCGCGCTCCCTGCATGGAGCCTGCTTCTCCCTCTGCCTGTATCTCTGTCTCTGTCTCTCTCTCTCTCTCTCTCTCTCTGGGTGTGTGTGTGTCTCATGAATAAATAAATAAAATCTTTAAAAAAAAAAAAAGTAACAGCTTATAAATGGCAGAACTGGAATCCAGTCTGTTTGATCCAACATCTCTACTCACCAGTTCACTCTACCGTTATTTTAAGATACTTTTGAGAACAACTTAAAACAAGATATGTGGGAGTTGTTTCTCAGTGGGTAGTCACATTTTTAAGTCAGAAAAGAAATTTTTCTTCTCAGAAAGAAGGCAGCAAAGCAGTGGACAACCAGTGAATGTTCCAAGAAGTGATAGGGAATGTCTGAGATCAGCAAAGAACCTCTCTCCACCGAGTGAAAGCCTGAGTTAAGATACCTCTGAGAAATTTTAATGCCAATTTTCCATAAAACCCCCATTCTCTAAAGTATGGATGTTAGTTAATAATAGTGTATCAATATTGTTTATTAATTATACCAATGTACTACACTCTTCTAAGATGTTATCAAAAGGGAAACTGAATGAGATGTACATGGGAACTCTGCACTGTATTTTCAATATTTCTACAAATCCAAAACTGTTGTAAAAAATAAAGTTTATTTTTAAAGAAGCAAAACAACTTGTCCTGCAAAGCCACATACATATTTCAGAAGACTTCTTATTCTTAGAAACTTTCAGAAGTAAGTGATATACTACACATAAGATTATGGCCCAGATCTGACCAAGCAGTAATTATTAATGATCAAAGTTTAGTGCAGAAATTCTAAATTTGTACATTGTGTATTTCTAAATCTTATAAAATGTATGTTAGTGATTCCTGATGCTTTTTGAAAAAATTTATAGACAATTCATGATTAACAAAAATCGTGTCACATACTGCCTAATTTTCTTTTTAAAAAAATATTTTATTTGAGAGAGAGAGAGAGTGAGAGAGTGTGAGCAGGGGGGAGGGGTAGAAAGAGAGAGAGAGAAGTAGACTCCCCGCTGAGCAGGGAGTCCAATGCGGGGCTCCATCCCAGGACCCTGAGATTATGACTTGAGCCAAAGGCAGACGTGTAACTGGCTGAGCCACCCAGGTGCCCCTACTTTTTAATTTTTTTTATCCGTACATACATCGTTGGGAAATGGACTACATGTTGCTGCCCTAACCCCCTCTGTCTATTCCATAAGAGCTGTTGAATTCCAGTCGTGATGCCTGAGGTTTCCAAAGGGCTGATCTCATGAATACAAGCTGGCTGATCTTTTTACTCCATTAGTTCGTAGATGCATGTTTTCTGGTATAAAATATCCTACCTGGGGAATGATTGGTGAAGCCTCCATGCTTTCACTGGGTAATCTGCCCTGCCCTAACCAGATTAAGGAAAGCATGCTTAATAAAGAAACCAGTTCCCTTGGTCAAGATTATCCAACTTCATAATACTCTCATTCCCACTCTCCAGGTGGATATCAGAAGGATCCAAGGAAGGAGGTTTATTGTCCAAGGTTGTATGGTCAGGCAGGAGGGCAGTAGTAGCTGGGCAGAGGGAGAGAGATGCTGGAAGAGGCTTACTTCCCAGGGCTCCATCCCAACCACACCACTACTCTCTTTTTTTAGATAGCAACATAACAAAGCACAGCAACATGAGTTTAATTATTATCCAGAAAACCAGCAGGGGTGGATGAACTCACTCACAGAGGCCACTGGATTTCAGGAACAGGGATTTCTATTGGGCCATGTGAAGGGAACCAAGCAGAAATCAACTGATTTCAGACACACATTTCATTTCCTAGCCAAAGGTCATCCTGAATCAAAGTGAGAAGTAAAGCTTCCCTGAAGGAGAGGGTTAAGACCTCAGGCTGGTTCAATGCAAGGGCAATTTATTACTTTTACAGTGTGGTTACAATGCAATGCTTAGTAAAAGTAGTTCTCAGGATATTGAGTTTTTCTATCTCACCACCACAGTGCTTACTTATGGGGTAATCCCATAAATTCCTTCTCTTACCAAGATTCAGAGATCTCTTGACTAGTCGTTCTATGCATTGGGATTTAGAAAAGGCAATTCCTTCTTTGGTTTGAGCTTTATCAGAATATCTATGCAAGAAATATATAGCAGGAGTTTGCTATCTGTCTTCCTGGAAGAAGATATCTATCAATAAAATCAGGTACCTAAGTCATCAAGAGGGAGGAAAAGTTAAACAGCCACCCAGACCCTTTGGCCTGTGAAGGGCTCCCTCCAGGATTAACAAGGAAGGAGAGGAGTGAGGGGAGGGGACTAAGCCCAAGATTCCAGTTCAACCCCTACAGCAATCTCACCAACCAATGAAGGGTTCTGCATGGTGGACCCACTCACTCACCCTCTCCATGGTAGAACCGGTGAGAGGTGGCCATGGTCAGCTGTTCTCCAAGGCCAGAATCGGCCCCCTGGGAAACCATGTGCTTTTCTAAAATGATAGAAAAAAAACAAAGGGAAGCCAGTAGACTCACGGGACTTAATAAGGTTTAGGCTACAGCTTAGGACACAGAGCTTCTGAATGACCAAGCTGTATCTCCAACAGTTTTATCTGACTCCAAAGTCCAGGCCCCTTCTACTTGAGAAACTGAGCCTGACTGAGGTATGGTCAGTTAAGGCTGTAAAAAGGAGAGGAAGGGAAGACCAGTGTGGAATAGATGGGAAGGTATAAACTCCTAAACATAGTGGATGCTAAATAGCTGGGACCTCATTTCAGATACAATGATAACCAGTCCAGAAGGTCAGAATTTACACTGAAAAGCTCTAGCGTACTTGCCTTAGGAGCCATTGAGTATTCCTGACCCTTTAGTGCAGAAAGAGCCCTGAGAATCCAACTTATTTACCCGAGTCACTGACACATTAAAGTAATACTCCTGTAAGTCCATTTAGGTGGATTAGAGCTGAAGGACTTAATAGAAATAAGTATTGGTCATGAGAATAGTGTGGTCAGGCCATCTCTGGCCACAGGGTCAGCTCGGGCTCCAGGAATTACTCGTTCTGCTCTGGTATCTAAACAGCCAAAGTGAATTATTCACTTTGGAGGGTGAAACACACGCACCTCCCCCAGATCATCAAATGGAGTTTTCCAGTATAAAATGTCTTAGTCACTTGGAATTGGGCCAAAGTAAACTCCTAGTGTTGACCCACCCTTCTGAACTGGCTGGGAAGGGAAAGAGGGAAATCCCAAAACAAATGTAGAAGCAACTCCTCAGCTTGAGCGGCAGCCCTTCCCTCCACAGGGTGAGGCTGCCCCAGGTGAGACAGGACCTGAGAAAAGCTGTGGGCAAGGAGCTGGGCCGACAGTCTCTCAATAGCATCTCTGTTGGGTCCCAGGCCTGAGTAGAGCGGTGGTGGCTTACATAAGAGTTTGGCAGGGGATGCAGCCAGGCGGAAGCAGCAGTGTATAATCATCTTTGATTTCTCTGTTTGTTCAGCAGCTTTTATGTGGTGGGGAAGGCAGTGGTACAGGAGGAGGAGCAGGATTCTGATACACTGCAATCTTCTGTTTCCTTCTGTAGAACAAACAGCCCTAAACAGATCCCCATGGCCAGGGAATTAGCAACGGCCAAACAGGTCCTCTCTGGGGGAGGAGCTGTACTAGGGCCTGGGCCTGGCCTCAGAAGGCCAGAGACTGATCTCAGGCCAGGCCTTCACCAGGTGCACATGAGTCGAATGGCTGCCATTGGTCACTGGCAGTGCCTGACATCGTTTGCCCTCTTGACCGTGAGGGCGATTGTGCCCTGCTCTGATTATGCAGGTCACTCTGTCCCATGCCATGTCTAACCAAAAAGGTAGGTTTTCAGACCCTGTGCCTTGCTAACCAATGTCTCTCTCTCTCTCTCTCTCATTCTCTCTCTCTCTCTCCCATCACCTCTCTGTAGGTACCAGACTGATCATGCTAGAATCTTGGCATGCGGGAGCAACCAATGTAGATAGTGACATTTCACTTAATAAAAACACAAATTTCCAGCATCTGTTGATCCTTATTTGCCTGGGATTGGGTAGCAACTATCCCCTTTAGAATGAGCACATCTTCTCCAGTGTTTGTGGTCCCCAGTAGTCCCTATTGTCTTTCACTCAAAGGTCTCTTCATTTACTTATTTGACTTTTTGAGTTCGTGCAGACATTTTTTTTGGATAAATTCCCTGCTTTATCTGAACTGTCATCATGTGATACTATAATCATCACCTGCCTCTCTGCTTCTCGCAGTAGACTGCGAGCTCCTTGGGCAGGGGCCCAAACTGATCATTCATTTATTCGCTCACCAACTGTCTATGGAGTGTTCACTTTGGGCACAGTGCCAAGTGCTAGTCATTTTGTTAGGAGTATAGTATTCATTATGGGGCTCCCAGTGCCCAGCACCTAGCACACGCTTTGTATATCTGTTTATATTAAATGAATGCATGACTAATTTTTCCTTGTGTAGCCTGTTGATCTTGGCAGTGTGGTTCTGTTACCAAATATGCCCATGCTTTTAACCTTACGAGAAGGTTAACTGATAGGATGCACCTTGTTTTGCAAGTGATTTGCATGAACTTGTGTAACGTTGTGCTCAGATAGTTCCTTGTGTTCAGATATATTCTAATCCCCAGCTTGCAACTCTGCCTCATTTTTTGCCACTCCCTGCCCCAGCCAGCCATGCTGAATGGTTTGTATCATGACTCTGATACGAGGGACTCATCCCACTCCTGAGACCTCCATACCCTTGCTCCCACTGTCCCCTCAGTCTGGAATGCCCTTTACAATGTCCTTGACTTTGCCCCATTAGCATTTCTCCTGGCCAGCTCCCAGTCAGCTCCTAAAACAGCTCAGATATCACCCTCCCTTGAAGCCTCCCTTGAGCCCTCCAGGCTGGGGTAGGAGCTTCTCCTTGCTGTTCTCATCTTCTGGGTGGATCTTTTATGAGTTCATCTCCATCACCATGCTGACAGCCCCTTGAGGACAGGGGCTAGTTCTTTTCAACCTGAATTCTCAGGGTCAAGTACATAATAAGAACTTTAGAAACAGAGAGAGAACAATTCAGTCATGTTTGTAAAGGAGACTATTGTCTGGCTCAGTGATTGTTTTAACAGCACATCCATACACATACGCCCTCAACTTTGACATTTCCCTGCAGAGTCCACATTCCTGGCCAAGGATCCAGTGATATTCTTGCTTTGTACAGAGCCTAGCTCTCTGTTGACACGTCATGTTCTTTCCCCATTGTAATTACTACCCATGCTCTGTGTGTTTTCTCAAGCTTTCAGTGTTTGAGTACATGAAATTCTTTTTCTCTTCATATGAAAACAATGCCATCTGTTCACTAGATGGAAATTCTGGAAAGCTTCAGGAAAGCAGCTAGGTGTTTGCTATAAAACAGCCCCAGAATACTTCAGCGGGATCCTGGATGGGAGGCCGATAAGATTATGACTGGAGCGACTGAGTTCTTAGGTCTGTGTGATTTTTTTCCCAATGTTCTTCCATCTTGAACTTCAGGTCTTTTCTCCCAAATCTGTTTCATTGGAACCTATACCCCAGTGACAATTAACATCCTCCTTAACTATCTAGCAGACTCCAGGGTGACAATAGTCCCTAGGAACTGAGGATTAGTCCTATGTATTAAACATCCAGAAAGCACCTGTGCCTACTGTTTACATACCTCCTGACAAGCGTGACAGGATATTCGCAAGGCTTACCTGGCAGATGGGATAGAGAGGAGGTAACGTGCAAACCACAGTGGCAAGAGACAAATTGAAACAAGTGGTGTGATAAAGGTCAAGCCAATTGCTGTGGAAAAGCAGAAGTCAGGTAATTCTGATGTCACCTGCTGCTTTGAGACCATTCATGGATTCTCGATTGTTTCCAAAGGGAAGTCTAGATGCCTTTATAAGTCAAGCAAGGCCTTCTGTGATCCAGATAGTGGCTACCCCCTAACCGCTTTCATCCCTTGGTGCTTCTCCTGACCCACACTCTCACTCAGTGCTCCAGCTTCTGGGATTCTCATCCCTGTATTAAGCATGGGGTTTTTGTTGTTGTTGTTGTTGTTGTTGTTTTGTTGTTGTGGGGTTTTGTTTGTTTGTTTGTTGTTTTTGTTTGTTTGTTTGTTTTCTTCTCTTGGCATTAGCAGTTTTCTTTGCCTGGAATGTCCTCATCTTATTCCACCCCAACTATTAGATTCAACTGAAGCGCCCAGTCTTGGAAAGGCCTCTCAGACTGTAGTACCTACATTTCTTCTCTACAGCTCTGGAGCATCCTGCACACACCTCCCCTTTCTCCATTATAGCTCTCTTTCCACCAGACAGTGAGCTACCAAGGGACAAGGACTGATTTCCATCTCTGTAGCCTCAGAAAATAATAAGATATAAGAAATTTAATAGATATGCACTGAGTATCTGTTAAACATTAAACTTGTTGAATGCATATTGTGGCAATCAGGGGAAGTCTTTATGTGGCAAAATCCTGAAAAAATGAGTTTTTCTGTAATTGATGAAGAAAGGGAAAGGATATTTCAAATTGAAAGAACAACTTATCTGGATATATTTCAAAGGGCTCAATAAATATTTACTGCTGGTTTGGCAGAGTCATATAAAGTTACCCTTACCCTCTGATCCAGCAATTTTACTCCCGAGTATTTATTTACCAAAGAGAAAAAAAAAAAACACACGTCCACAAAAAAACTTGTACAGAATGTTTTTGGAAGCTTTATTCATAGCAGCCTCAAACTGGAAATAGACAAATATCCATCAATAAGAGAATGGATAAACACATTATAAAACATTTATGGCATACTACATAGCATTGAAAAGGGAAGAAGGTACAAATACATTATAAAACCCCAGACATGCTGAATTTAAAAATCTGGCAGATACAAAAGTCATACTAAATGATTGCATTTATAAAGAAGTTCAAGGGCAGCCCTGGTGGCTCAGCGGTTTAGCGCCACCTTCAGCCCAGGGTGTGGTCCTGGAGACCCAGGATTGAGACCCAGGATCGAATCCCACATCAGGCTCCCTGCATAGGGCCTGCTTCTCCCTCTGCCTGTGTCTCTGCCTGTGTGTGTGTGTGTGTGTGTGTGTGTGTGTGTGTGTGTGTGTGATGAATAAATAAATAAAATCTTTGAAAAAAGTTCAAGAACAGATTGTTCACTACATGGAAACATTAACTCAGTTAAAAAAAATCGGGGTAAAAAAATCGGGGTACTTGGGTGGCTTTGTTGTTAAGGGTCTGCCTTTTGCTCAGGTCATGAACCCAGGGTCCAGAGATTGAATCCTGTGTCAGGGTCCTTGCTGAGCAGGAGCCTGCCTCTGTCTTTCTCTTCCCCGCTTGTGCTGTCTATTGCTATTTCTTTCAAATAAAGAAATAAAAATCTTTTTTAAAAAGTATTTAATGTATTTATTCATGAGAGACACAGAGAGAAAGAGGCAGAGACACAGGCAGAGGGAGAAGCAGGCTCCATGTAAGGAGCCTGATGTGGGACTCGATCCCAGGACTCCAGGATCACACCCTGGGCAGAAGGCAGGCACTAAACTGCTGAGCCACCCAGGGATCCCCAAGAAATAAAAATCTTTAAAAAAGTCATTTCTTGAGTACCAACTATGTCCCTGGCATTCTTTTGGGTCCTATTTTGGTAGCATTGACAGTACAGTAGGGAATACATTAGAAAACGTAACAAACAAAATTCCCAACACTCGTGGTGCTTATATTCTTCCAAGCTGACTTGATGTGTTCAATACAAAAGGACAAGCTGATTATTTATCTCATTGAAGCTATTGACTTCCTTCAAGGGCTTGTCAATGCCAGGGCTGGTGAGTGCTCAAAACGCTTAACCAGGTGATTTGGACTGCATTGGCATTTTGTTAGCAGTGCTTTGAAACATTCCATTGATGTTTGCCTTACCTACTGATAAGCAGGTGTTTGCAAAGGGGAAGGAGAACAAGGCTTGTTTTATCTCAGAACGAAGACATTAGGGACTGTGGGAAAGACTGCTGTGGAGGGAGGTCCTCTTCCAGGAGTAGGCTCTGTGCTGGGAATGCAATGCAGTCTCCATATCAGAGGAAGAAGCCAAGTGAAGGAGGGCCAGTGTCCAGGCATACAGGTGGAAAGCATGGAAGGGCTAACTGCTTCTCTTGGTAGTTCCCACCAGTAGCCAAAATCAGTCATCGAAAACAGAGCCACTTAGCAAAGTACTTCATGACAGAAAAACATTATAGTAGAAAGCCAGAATTGTTCCAAAGTAGCCCAAAGAAACTAATGCAGAAGTGACTGTTTTTCATAAATTAATCCATTTAGATTGGGATGATAAAAATGATGAGTTATTTGTTTATTTTGGTTTGGTTTGGGGGAGATGTTTAGCACCAGAAATTTGGGGATATTTAAAAATGTGCCTATCCATGATTCACATTACTAGTAGTAAATTGCCGTTGCAAAACATGCTAAGGGATGGTACTATCCAGTACCTGGGCTGGAAGGTGTGTCACTTAAGGAAGTTATTATGCTCATAATTTTGACAACTGATGAATGGTGCAGAAACCAGCAGTGCTAACCTAGTCTCAGGCTACAAAGGGAATGTGCCTCTGTGGACTCATACCTGGGCCAGCCCACACCAGTCTTCCAGGGACTGTGCTCAAATCGCTTCCAGATCTTTACCAGCATTCCTCCCTCGGTTTATTAATGTCACATTGGGGCCAGCCCTGATGAATGGGGGTAGGATGGAGGACACGGGTCATAGAACTCAAGACAAGTCACATGCAATTCCCGACCTCTTTATCATTTTTATTATTTAGTGAAGGTTAACATAGACTGGAAAAATAAATGCAAGAAGGGCACCTTAGGGAGCCAGAGGAACATGATGGTGCCAGTTATGTGTTGTGTAAGTTGTTGACTTTCTTATACTAACATTTCTAACACCACACCCCTCCTTCCTCAGTCTTGCTTAGTAATAAATACCTGAAGAGATACTATCTTTGTGAGTGATGATGCTCTTTATTATCTAAGTTTAATTCCTAGCAACCCAACTCATTTCAGTCACCCTCTAAGTTATTTTGAGCATGATAGGTTGAAGATCTTTAACAGTCTTTATACCTTCTCTGCTACTGAACATCAATGTGTCAAAAGTAAGCATTTTAGGAAAACAGTGCTTCAGAATTTGAGAACTCAATCATTGGAGGGGTTAATTATGTCAAAGAATGGTCAATGTAGCTGTAGGATAGCCAGCCAAACGATATGGAATGGGTTAACTAATAGAATACCATACAAAGGGATGCAAATTGGCCTCTGAAATAACTCTACAGGCAAATATTTGTGGAATATTAAATGGAAAAGAATGAGACTGTACAGTGTTACCCAGTGGGGTGTGTGTGTATGTCTGTCTGTCTAGAAGGAAAATGAAGTAAATTACTAACACTGGTTATCTTGAAGGGGTAAAATTATAATTTAAAATTGTAGTATTTTCCTTCTCTGTATTTATTTTCTAAATATTCTATAATGAATATTTATTGAGTTTTATGATGAGAAAAAAGTTATCTTGAAAAAATGTAACCAAATATATCTTTAAAAAGTCAATAAATTTTAGGGGCACCTGTGTGGCTCAGTCAGTTGGCAATCTGACTCTTGGTTTTGGCTCAGGTCATGATCTCATGGGTCATGATCTCATGGGTCATGAGATCTAGCCCCAGTCAGTTTTCATGCTCAGTGAGGAGTCTGCTTGAAGATTATCTTCCTCTGCTCCTTCCCCAACTCATGTATGTGCATCTGCACACACACACACACTCTCTCCCTCCCTCTCTCTCAAATAAATACATAAATATTTTTAAAAGGGTCAATCAACTTAGAAAAAATAAACAATGAATGCATGATTCTCCCCATAAAAAAGCATTACTAGGGACAATCTTGATTTTATTCATTTTTGTTTTTCATATTTACTTTCAGCCAAGGGCATGATTAAATGCACTTTTATTTTTACACCCCTATATGACTTTCTGTATAAGGTAACTCATGATATAAAATAATTCTTTGACTGAATTGGAATTGTAGCTTTGAAGTAGGAAAACAAGATCACTGCCAGGGAAAACACACGCTGGCAAGGCCCTGAAACTACTCAGATATGGACAAAGACAATGCTTTACAGGAATTTTTTTGTTATGGAGAGTTGTTGTATATGGGCATTCTATTTAGCCACTATATTTTGTAATCCAGGGTTCAAGCTAAAGATTGCAAAAAAGCTTCAAACGACGCATCACAGATGGAAAATGGTAATGTTTTTCATTCTTCTATCCAGGTAATGCACTGTCTGTGCATTAAAGATTATAGACCATTATAATCCCACTTCCTACTCATACCTTTAAGGAACTATTGGAAAGATCCAGAAGAATGGATGAAAAGATAGTCCAGAAAGAGAGAATAGACTTTCCCTTTAAGAACCTTTCAGCAAGACCCTATTAGCCCTCAGCAAAACTATGTGGGAAGGCAATGTGAGCTAATATGATTTGTTTTCCCATCTAAAAAGAGCCAGGTATTCCTCTCAGTCCTTCAGTCTTACAAATCACGGGAAGAAAAGAGAAAACACAAGTAGAAGTGAGCCTGTTTTGCCACTGAAGATCCATGCAATTTTGGGGATATCACCTCTCCTTTGCAAATCTCTCTCTTCCAAACCCTTTATTCCCTAGGCAGAGCTTCAGGAGCCTGAAGCCACATGCTGGCCAGTTGCAGCTATATAGCACTAATGTGATGTGATGGATAAGTGTACTCTGGATGCATAATATGTGGTGTTAGGAGAAGTTCTGTTACTTTTTGGACACCAGTGTATTTGCAGCTTCATTGAATGGCTTTCTCTATTTTCTTTTCTCCAAAGGATATGAATTTTCTGGCCTCTGACAACAAATGGCATGGTGAAGAAGGGCAATAAACCCAAGGAAAGAAAAGAAAGAGATCAGCAATCATGGTAGGAGGAGCCAATGAATCACAAGGGGAATGTGAAACCTGGATGCCTGCTGGAAAGCAGAACATGAAACCATGTATGAGAAGTCAACTTTGCAAACCAAAGGGCACAATATATCTGTTTCAATTATATTAATTATTATTCAATTCCTTGTGATGAGATCCTCCGCTCAGAGCTCTCAAAGAAAGTCTGGTCATTGGTGGATCTTTAGACTATCCATGCCATGAAACTTGTTCCCAAGGAAAGAATTATTCATAGTCCCAAAGTAGATGCCCTTCCCAATCCTAACCACACAGGTTAGCTTGAAATCTTTCTAGAAAGTGATTTCCTGGAACAAATATGAGAGTTGATTAGGAGTCCTGGATTCGAGTCTTAATTCTGCTAATCATAGGGAAACCATTTACATGCAGAAACTCAGTTTCCTCATTGGTAAGACGGGAGGGTTAATGCCACCCTGCCTGCCTCCCTGAGTGACTGTGCACTGAGAATCCACTGAATGAAAGCGAAGGTTGTGATACTGAAACCTGAGTTGGCATGTCCCCATGCATTGTCTGCGATTATAATAAATGTGGTGCTGCTCTCTACACCTGTCATCAAGAGGTCAGGTTGCAAAACATAGATCTTGTTTCAGTATCTGTTTCTTTAAGTTTCAAGGAACAGGATCCACAGCTTCCTTTCTTTGCATTTACCCTGACACTCACTAGGCTTGGGCCTCATACTCAGCCTATGCAGTCTTCAGAGGAATCTTTGATAACCGCTGCCAGGACCATTACTGCTCCTCTTTTTCTGTTCCATAGCATGAATACAGCAAACACAGGGGCTTCTCCTGCTTGATGTGCTTTTTTCCCAGCACCTGACACTTGGGAGTACGTGCACCAGAAAGGGCTGTTTGGGGTCTTGAGCGCTTATTAGTGTAGTAATTAGAACATTCGTGGTTCTTCCTGCCAAGTGTCCAAAGCATGACATTAAAATCTTTCCATTTGGCATTGGTGGCTTGGGAGGTGAGTCTTGCTGGCACAGGAGGCTGGAGCGGAAGAGCTGGAGGTCACTGTGACCCCTGCTCCTAAGGCCGTCACCTCCCTGTCCATGATCATCAGACTTGCATTTCCATGTGAATGAGCCAAGGGAAGAGAGTGTTTCTGAGTTTTATGGGTCTTTCATTCTTTTCTTTTCTTTAAAAAATTGGACCAGAAATGCCAGTCCTTTCAGCCTTCTTCCTCTCCCTGGAGTCCTGCTGGTGCGTATTACCACTAATAGGGCTTTGGGTCCTGCCAACTCAAAATGAAGAACAGGTCCACGCTGCATCTGTGGCCTAATGAGGAACCCTGAATGGAAATGAGAATCAAACATGCATTGAAAATATTCAGTTCTCAGCTAGGTTGTCTCTCTCCCACCCCTTGCCATCCCAGGGCCCTGAGTCCATTGCCAGTGGAAGATGACCTGCCAAACTGATACCCTGCATAACTTGGGGAAGAGCACTCAAATGGGACCTGAAAGCACACTCTGAACTCATTTTCTGGCTGCTCAGCAGCTGCCAAAGGAGGGACCAAAGCACGGGGGCAAGTGGAAATGGGAACGGGGTTCACATGACTGAGCAGAATGAAAAATCTGGGGGGTAGGGAGCAGGAAATCAGACACAGGGTGGCAACCTGAAAACCCATTATTAGGAATTTTACTCTACTCTGAGCATTTATTGGGAAATCTTATTTGCATCTTTAATGGGAGAAAAACAGAGGAGAGGGCATAGCAGAGAAAACATGGTCCTGGGCCTGACACTGGGACAGGTTAGCTGAGGGAACTTGAGTGAGTTCTGAGTCTCAGCTCCCTCCTGTGTGGACCGGAGATGGTACTACATGCTTGACCCGCTGCCCAAGCCCATTGTGAGGACTTCATGACACACTGTTGATGGAAGGGCTTTGTCAACAAGAGGTCCGGCAAATGGAGGTATTGTTAGATTATTAAAGACCTTTTGGGGCAAATGAATTTGTTAGAAATCTGGTAATGAAGTTAGGTAAGCTGCTAGGCAATTGGGTTGGTAGGTATGAAAGTGGAGGACCCCCCAAATTCTGAAGGTTTAGCTAATAAAATCAACACATAGTATTAAAGGACAGGTACATATCCAGAATATTCCAAGGGAAATGGTGAGACTTCGCTTTGTGGAGATGGGCCACTTTGGCTTAATTCCCTTTGGACCATACAGCTAGTTCTCTTCCTCGGCTTCCTGTTTACCAAACCTCCTGGTCATGTCCTGGATTACAAGAAGATTTCTCTCCAGGGATAAATGTACAGCTCAGAGAATTTCGCAATTTTCTTTAAGACATTTTTAACTGTAATTCTGTATACATCAGCCCCCTATGACTTTGATTTGTATAAATCATTTCCTTCTGGGTCCCATCTGGGGCGCTGATATGATGAGCTTTAGACCTACAAGAGGAACTAAAGCTCAAGGGTCTGCTAACTTGGACTATTCCTGGACATCCAATTGGCATCTCCTGGCCCCTATGTCACTCCCCTCCAAAAGACAATAACTTTGATGATCTACAAGGCTGACCAGAACCGAAGTTAGGGATGGAGGAATGGAAAGGGAGAAAGAGGTTTCAGGAAGCCCTTGTTGATAACATAGATTTGAGAGGGACTAAACAAAAGAAGTCAGGCCCCAGTGAAGTTTCCAAGCTTTAGAAGTAGTAAACTGGGATAGGGATAAGGAAGAGAGTGTTCCTGACACTACTGTAAGGAGTAGTATAAGGTGTAAGGTTACATGGCGAATACCACGTAGACGTTGCTTTCCCTCCCTCCCCTCCTCACGGAGTTGTCACTGATCAGCATCGGCCTTCTGTCTGTGAACCATCAAAACCTTAGAATCCTTCTCAACCCAAAATATTCCATAAACTACTCTCATAGATCGGAGCTATAAATCATGAGATGCCATCTTAGAGCTGGTAGTTAAAATAATTACTCACCAAATATTAATTGGTTAATTGCTGATAGTGACCTTGGGAAAATCAGTTCAGACAAATCCTTGGCTCTAGTAAACACATTTAAAAAGAGAGCTGCTGACCTCTGATATTTAATCTCAATAAGGACCATGATAAAATATGGAAAGCTATGGCATTCCCCAGGTATGCTGTGTTTGACCATATTTCCTGTCCTATCAGTGGAGGAGAAGAAAAAATTTTGAGGAAAGCAGAAGCTAGTGATAGGCCCAAAATATATACAAATCTTGTTCATTTAAGACCCAGTTTAGAAACTCAGGAAGCAGGAAGCCCAGTGGCTCAGCAGTTTAGCACTGCCTTCAGCCCATGGCGTCATCTGGAGACCTGGCATCGAGTCCCACATCGGGCTCCCTGCATGGAGCCTGCTTCTCCCTCTGCCTGTGTCTCTGCGTCTCTCTCTCTCTCTCTCTAATAAATAAATAAAATCTTAAAAAAAAAAAGAAACTCAGGAAGCTATTATATACCTCTCTGATAAAGGTAACCCCTTCCACTGCTTTCATACACACGTCTCCATTATTGTCTACCCAACTCAAACTAGACTGGAAGCCCTCAGTGTCTGCCATAAATTCCTGCTGAGAAAGTGACTTCAGAAAAAAAAAAAAAAGAAAGAAAGAAAGTGACTTCAGGCTTTCTTTCTGCCTGAATGGCTATAGATTATCTCATTCATTATGAGAGATAGCAACTGTATCCTAACTGATTACAATAGGAATGGGGTCCCGGTCAAAGGCAATCAAAAATGGGATGCTTATGATGCAGAACTCCCATGTGTAGCCTTGGGGAGAAATTCTATCCAGTGCTCATTCTTCATATTAGAGAAAATACAGTCACATTCTCTCTCTTTGAGAGCGTGGAAGGTGTTCACAGAGAAAGCAGGTCACAGGAGGCACTGCACTAACTTGAATCATATCTAAGGGCTCTACTGCTCCCCTGAGTCCAATCTCGATCTACTGTGCATCCCATTATGGTGGCACTAGACCAATATGTGAGATCCAGAATGATCGGAACTACTGAGCACCTGGCCTACCTCCTCATTTTCCTGTGCATTTCAACAAGAAATCTTCATAACTTAGAATAATCTAGCTATGTCTCCTTCTTGTAATCTTTTTTTAAAGAATTTATTTATTTATTTATTTATTTATTTATTTATTTATGAAAAAGAGTGATAGCAAGAGAGAGCACAAGCTGGGGACAGGGAGAAGGAGAAGCAGACTCCTCGCTGAGCAGGGAGCTAGACATGGGTCTTGATCCCAGGACCCTGGGATCCTGACCTGAGCCAAAGGCAGATGCTTAACCAACTGAGCCACCCAGGTGCCCCTCCTTCTTGTAATCTGAAAAAGCTGGACTAATTACCACATTGTGAAATTCAGATCATTAAAATATTTCAAAGGTATTTTGAGATGTCATTTGAAAATCATAAATTATTCTGATAATTTCACCCTACAAAATGCATGCAATATTTTAAACCTCGCCTAAAGGAGTTAAATATTTGGAAAATCAAGTGTATCATGAGAAATATTTATATCAATATTTATAAATATCGATAGGCATACATATATCACAATATTTCATATATATATTTAGTGTTTTGTCACTTTGAGGAAGGCACAAAGACTTCTTAGGGCAACATGAGCAGGTGGCATGTGTTCGATATTTCCTTTGAAACATTTATATCTGTCACTCCCTCTCCATTTGTACTAGTACACGCTGGTTGCAGGCCCTTGACATTTCATACTATATCTTGCAATACAGATGTAATGATTAGTTCTTCTGATTCTAGTCTATGTGTCCTCCAATTTGTCCTGCATACCAGTCATCCTTTAGAACTACATTCGTGTCACTTCTTGGCTCAAAATCTTTCTTTGGCTCCCTATTTCCCATGATGGCTCATTTACAACCTTTTTGGGTCTATATCAGCCAGTCTTGTTTCTTGCCTTTCCAGACCTTCTCCCGTCTCCATCCAGCCAGTGATTCATGAAGATGCTCTGCTCATTCCTTTGCTTCTGTCATCATTATTGGTGTTTCTTTCCCTTGGCATGGCGTCCCCTATTCATAAATCTATCCCATTCCATCCAAAGACTAACACATGTCCCATCTGCCACATGAAACCTTCCCTTATCACCTCCAACCCTCTCAGGGCCCCCCTTCAGGAACTTCACAGGCTTCACTCTTTTCACTCACAGATTTGTTCTGCCTCCTAGAATCACTGTTTTTCTGTGTAGGCCAGTTTTAGCTCCTGGACTAGATGCTAAGCTCCTTGATTTTGAGCATGAGAAAACTATTTTCTCGTTGACATTGAATGAATTTCCTTAGTGTTAGCCACCACAAACCTGAGGCAGCTTCAAGAAGCAAGATTGCATTAGGAATGGCTTTTTACTAAAAAAAAAAAAAAAGTGGAAAATTTGTTTTAGTTTCCTGTGGCCAGTGTCCAGCCTGAAAAACTACTTAGACAGTTCTTAACACCAGGAGTGTTACTAAAACTGCTGCTATTAGCTATAAATAGAACTTGCAACAAAACCATGCATGAGTCACGGTGCTATCAGGAAACAAAACTTGCCTGAGACCAAACATTAGGGATTAGGTTGTATGCTAGTAAAAAGCACTGAACTGGGGGCAGGCAGTCTGGGCAACCCTGGATTGCCACTCAGTAGCTGTATGGTTTTGGTAAAGTCCCCTCATTAAGCATCGCTTACCCCATCTGGAAATGGAGCACGTCAGAGTAGGGACCTCTGAGGTTGCTCAAGCACTAAAATCCTGGTATTTGTTGCCATGCCTGGGCATGATTTCACACTAAGTTAGAAGGAAACACGGGGTTATTTTAGAAAGTGACTTGGACTTTGCAGTCCAATTTAGAGGGCCGCCAACCGCCAACCTTCTGTCCTCAGCTCTTGGTGTCCTATCTGGCTAGAAAAGTAGCTTCCTGGGTAACCCAGGGGGACCTCTGAGTTTAGCACTCCTGGCCTTGGTATAATGTTTCCAAACTGCTGCCTAGTGTCTGTTGAACTTGCCAGTTGGCTTATAAGATTTTCTTATGTCTGTGCTTGTTTCCTTTCATTTGGTTAACCTTGAAGTTGAACCCAAATTTCATATGCTGCTTTCATTCTTCAGTGACTGTTGAGCAGGTTAAGACTCTCACAGCCTTTTATTTAGCAAAATCTGGATTTTTCTGTCCTGGGAGCTGCCTCCTGCCTCCACAGTGAGATCCTGCCAGTTTGAGCCACAGTCCCTCTTCTTTCCTCTAGTAACATTGCAGAACATCTCTGGGAACTACTATGCAATAGCCACAGATCTTTTGCTATGAATTTTTAAATCCCACAGGGATATTATCAAGAAATGGGGTGGCTGAATGGTGAAACTCTAATTCAGTGATGTTTGTGAAATTTGGGACATTGTCTAGCAGCCCCCGAAGTCATCCTGGATCACAATAGCTGGAATGACATGTCTGCCCCAAAGCTTATAAAGCTTGCCTTAAAAGCTACCACTAGGCCAGCTTCATGTGTATGAGCCTGTAGACCCTCAGGAAGTCTAACCAATATGCCTTAAGAAACACTGGGCACGAGGATGCATCTTACTTTCAGGCATGTCGGGTCCACTGCTGATATGGATTCAGTGACCCAGAGTTATTAAAGTTAAATCTGGGGTACGAGTCCCTGCTCTTGAGAAGTGCTGCTGTGGGCCTGGGGTACTATCTCCAATAGTCAACTTGGTGATAGTAAATACAGGCTTAGATAATGAGCTAGAAGGACATTGAGGCCTCAGGAAGTCACTGTCAAGGACTGAATGAGCCCTGCATGATTTCTGTGACATAAGACACTTTCTTCATCGACTAAGGGATTCTCTTTACTGAAATAAAACTAATCAAAAGAAATAAATAAAAATAGATTTTCACAGGCAAGATGAGTACATTATCAGACAATGCTGATTAATAGTAAAACTGAACACAGCCTCCTTCTAAAGCCGGAATAGGCTCTGCTGAAAACTGCAGCCTCAGGCATATGAAGGGTTTGGTGTCAAGTCATTCTTCCTAGGATACATATGTTGAGAATCTTCCTATTTTTTTTCTTGTAAGAAAGTACAACTGAAAGAATGCCAGGTTCCTAGTAGCTGGCAAACCCTGACTCAAGATAAGAACAGCTTCCTTTTTCAAGTTTCTCTTCCATGTACTGAGCACATCCCTGGGGTTAAGGTGATTTGCATGCATACTTCCTGATCCTCACACCAGTGCTGCTCAGTAGATATTCTGTCTCTGTTTTACTAAGGAGAGAAATGCGGTCCCCAGGGTTGCAGAGTAATAAGGGCAGACCCAGGAGTGGACCCAGTTCAATCTAACCCCAAAGCCTTTGTCTTCACTGTCTCCCAACCTTCAATTAGGAGGGCCTGAGACCACTGTCCTGGTTGAACTTAACTCTAATATTTGCCAAATTTTTCAGATTTTGAAGTCCATTTGCTCAAGCTGCCACAAATAAAAGTCTGGGATTTATAATCTAAAAATGAAATCAACAAGGCAATGCTGCCTGCACCATGGTTTTGAGGATCTTAAATGATGTATTATGGCCATTTAAGGTATTGTAATGGCTCTCACTGCCAATGACTGGGGACCTCATCACTGACTGTGGCCACAAGGACCTTCTGCTCCCTCTAACCACAAGCTCCTTCTCACCCAACATGCCTTTCTACACATGCATGTCCCCCCACTGGGACAAGTCAGAACTCCTAGGTCTGTTGACACCACATACAAATCCCAGGATTGTGCTGTTGGAACCATCTGGCTAGACACTCCCTCCACTGTGGAGGGCTCCTACTTCTTGCTATCATGGATGTGGAGCTATGCTGAATGAGAACATGCCTGACAGACATACAGAGTTCCCAGGCCAGAGCCAAGGAAGCAGTTCTTGGCTTCCCCCAAACACATTTGGCAGTTTCTCTGGACCCAATGGGATTCAATATGAAAGAAAAAGCAAGGACTGTCATTTTGAAACTTCTGCACCCTCTCAGTGCCCTACTCTCTAGTGACTGGAAGAGGTTTCTCTTTCCTTGGGATGGGAATTCAGTCACATCCTGCTTCTCTTAACACTATGGATTAGAGTAAAACCCTAAGGTCAGACCTCAGAGCTCCACTCTCTATTGTAAAGGAAACTTTGGAAATCCAAAAAAGCCCTTTATCTGCAACAAATCCTGGCTTTCCAAAAGAATTCTTTTCCATAGACTCAAAGAAGTCTAATTTGAAACGGAAAGCAGGGCAATGATTCCTAGTCCTAGGCCATTTGACTTTGATCTGTTTGTTTATCTGTCTGGAACAATTAAATCCAGGAATTGAGGCTCTTAGAAACTTTCATAGGAATTTGACAGAGAAGTTTTATGTCTGTTGAATTCAGAAATATTGTGCCTGTGATATTTATATTTGCTCTTAATATAATTTGCCTAAGAATTTATGCTTTCATTGTATTTTGCAAAATGATGGATCAGAAGATCTTTTTTTAAATGACACTTTAACACAGAAAGTTTGAGAGGCACTGTTCTAGTCTGTATCTGAACTTCCCCCTTAGGGAAGGCTATGCCCCCCAGAACCTCAATGTATGGAATAGCCATAGAAAATGAGGAACTAAGTATTTTCTAAAACAAAAATGCATTGGTTTACTATCTAAAAAAAAAAAGATGCAGATCATTATGCAGCCATTACATCAGTTCCATTGAAAGATAAAAATGTACATTCCATTCTAAAGGGAAAAAGAGAAGACTAAGTTGTGTATAATCAACAAGGTATTTCAACCAGCTATAGTTGCCCATTGGCCTATGTTAATTGGGTTATTACTAAATCCCAACAAGACTCAGCAAACATTGCATTGTGAAGCACTAAACCAATGCCTGCAGTTCACCCATTGTTAGGTGTGTTATCGAGGGCACAGGTTCAATTACAGAAAAATGAGTCTCTAAAGTACAATGGCTTAAATAAGATAAAGTTAATTTCTTTTTCATATGTTCATCTAGAAGTTGGTAGTGCAGAATCAGCAGAATAGCTCTGCCATCTTCAACAAGTGGCTTCCTTCACTGGATCCAAAGGAACCAAGCTACTCCTCACTATTGCCTAGCTAATGAAAGGGAGAACTACTGGGGAAGTGTAAACTTAATTACTTCTTTTAAGAGCAAGTCAAGTAGTCTTTAGCTAAATGGCCAATTGCCCAGTTAAAATTCTAGTTCTTTTAATAGTGAGGAAAACAGATAAATAAATCTGCCACACTACAGAATCTTACTAGGCTGAAAATTTTTACAAACCCTGAACTTTTCTGAGCTTGTCAACACCTAGTAATTCATAATTTTGCACTTAGAAACCTAAATAATAACCATTCTCCCAGTGCTTTCCAAGTTAAACACAAATTTGTATTGACCTCATAATTTTCCAATTTTTCTTGAAAATTCTCCCCCAGATATTTTGATAGTATTGTGGTCATGAGATAAACAGCAAAGTTGATTCATTTAAAAAACAAAACAAAAAATCCTTTACCAGAATTGGTTCAAAAAATATATCTAAAGCCAGGGGCCCCTGGGTGGCTCAGTTGGTTTAGCGCCTGACTCTTGGTTTCAGCTCGGGTCATGATCTCATGGTCATGGGATTGAGCCCCACATGGGGCTTTGGAGTCATCATGGGGTCTGCTTGGGATTCTCTCTTTCCCTCTGCCTCTAACCCTCTTCCTGCTTATGTGTTCTCTCTCTCTCTTTCTCTCTCTCCCTCAAATAAATAAAAATAAAATCTTAAAAAAATACATCTAAAACCTGAATAATTGCTAGCCAATAAAGAAATTAAATTTCTAATAAAACAAAATCTTCCAACAAAGGAGTCCCAAGTCCCAGATTCTTTCCTTAGAAAGCTCTACCAAGTCATCAAGGAAGAAATTATTCCAATCCTATGTAAACTATTCCAGAGAATAATGTATAGATAGGTAATGTGGGGAAGGGCATCCTAGGCAGGAGGAGCACGTGCAAAAACATAAAAATAGACAACAACATGATGAATGTGGGAAATAAGTGATTCAGTACAGTTGGAGCTCTGGGAACTTATTGGAGAGAAGCAGAAATGGGGCTGGGAAGTTAGGCAGGAGTAAAAGATTTATTTGCTTATTCTTAAAAGATTTTTTTAAATTTACTTGCTTATTTATTTGAGAGAGATAGCAAGACAGAGCACAGGTTGGTGGGGGGCAGATGGGAGGGGCAGGGAGAGAGGGAAAAGCAGGCTCCCTGCTGGGTAGGGAGCCCAATGCAGGGTTGGGATCACGACCTGAGCCAAAGGCAGACGCTTGACCAACTGAGCCACCAGGCACCCCGGGAGTAAATCTTTTTAAGCCACACTGAATACAACAAGGAATTTTGTTCTGTCCTGTAAACAATTAGGAACCAATTAGAAGGTCAGATGAGACTTGTAATTACCTACAGTGAAGGTCTGTGATGATCCTGAAATACCACTTAAGATTTATGCAGGAAAAAATGTATGTATAGAATGAAACTCAATACCAACATCAACTGAAAACCTTTTGCTAATGTCATAGGGACAAAGGAGTTCCAATGACCTCTACAGAGTGCCTCTGCATGGTGTCTTCAACACAATTCCCTATAAGGCTTTGTATAAGCCTGCACCTGGGATAGCAGATAGTCCAAGCCTACACCTGGGCCCATAATATTTATGACAATAATAGCTAATATTTATTGAGTACTCTGTGTCAGATACATTGCTGAGCACTTGGCATGAATTATCTCTACTAAACCTCATAATAACCCTGTGAAGTAGGTGCTATAATCTACCTCCATTTCACTGATGAAAATAAAGCCTGAAAGTGATTAGATAACTTGCCCAAGGTCACCCTGCTAATAAGTAGCAGAGACAGAACTTGAACTTCTGTCTCTCTGATAATACCTATGCTGTTAAGTACAATGCAGTCCTGCCCATAGAAGATATCACTAATCAACCATTGCATTGTTTTTCATTCAGCCCAGACTGAGCATCCCAACTTTTAGTGCTCTGGGAAGCCACTGTTGATAGATCAGAACTGAGTCATGAGACAGGACTGATGGTTGCCCTTTGCCTACACCTTAGTGGTGTCATCTCAGATGCAGCCTCAGATTCTGATTCAGCCCTGTAAGCCTAAACCACATCAAAAGCTGACCTGCTACCGTAGGTTGTATTCTAGCACCTTCCCTTGGAGTCTTTCCATCAGAAGGTCTCCCTAGACTGCTTTCCTGAGCTGATGCATATTTAATATGTTGGTATGGAAAAAGGATGAGGAATTCAGGCTACCCACAAGCTATCAATATGAACCTGCTGCCCTTCATGGGCATTCTCACCATTCTTTATGAATGTCTTTGGTGAGAAAATTATAGGAGTGATTCCAGAAAGAGGCTATGGCTTTATATTATATGCTCCACATATCTGAATTGCTTGAATTAGTGTAGAAGCTAGAAGCACTGTTGAAAACTTAGAGTTGATTTGGATTTCGGAAAAGATTAGTGCATTCCTATAACATATTAAACATGCCTTGTCACTCTACACAAAGTGGTTAAGAAGTCAAGTATCTAGAGCCCTTCCAGGTAGACAGCCCTACCTTAGTGCAACTGTTTTGCCTTTTATGTTCAAATTCCACAACAGTCACAATTTGCCACCAAGTATTTAAAATACACAGATAGTGTGATGGCTTGAGGTGGTTCAGGAATGAGGAGTGGGAAGTCCAGTGCTGGGATGAGAGAAGTCTGACTAGACCAAGCAGGGGCCTGATCCCTGGTAAAGAAAGAAAGCAATGGGAATGACCCACCCATATTTCAGGCTGTTCCTGGGAGAGCAGCTGGGTGCTCCCAGAGCAGTGTCATGGGTAGCCCGGCCATTTCTGTCTCAGTGCTAGAGTACTGGAGCCTACAGGCAGAAGATAATATTAAAAAATGTGCCAACATAGGCTAGAAACCCAATTGTGGATGAAATGTCAGGGTCGGACCCTGGTTCCAGGCTAGACACTCATTGTATGTCTCCCTAAAGGGAAGATGGGTAGGGAAAACCCAACAACAGTGAGCTCAGGTCAAAATCCCAAACATGTGGACTGGGACAATGAGTAGGGGACAGGGGGTAAGGAGAAATTTAAGCAATTTAGGGATAACCTAGATATTCAGATCCTAGGACATTAGATCCTAGGAAGGGTTAACAGTAAAACAGGTTTTAGGACCGCATGGAAGCTCATCTCCCACAGAATGAGGGGCAATGGCTTTGACACACATTTTATCTCTTCTAGGTTTGTCTCAGTACCCAGGGAAAGGTCTACAAGGAGACCTATTTGTCTGGTGACAGGGAAGAAAATTGACATATGTCATAAAACTGCCCATGTTAGGTGCTTTAATATCTCATTTAATTCTCAAAAGACCTCAGAAACATTAAGACCTGCAGGATCACAACTAGGAGGTGATATGGCAAAGATCTAAACTCATGTATGACTCCAAAGACTCAACTCTCTCTAGCCCATCAAGCTGTTTCTGGCAGGATCTGGGCCTGGCCAGACGCCACTGGGAAAGACCCAGACAAGAAACACTGGAAGGCCAGGCAAAGGGGTCTGTCTGATTCTGTCATCATCTCAATGGTTTTTCCATTGGCTACCCACCAAAATCACAGGGAAGGTTTAAAATACACACACACACACACACACACACACACACACACACACACACACACGTCAGGACCATCCCCAGACATTCTGCTTGATTTGCCCTGTGGTGGGATCTGAACATTGGTGTTTTCCTTTAAAAACCTTCCTTGTTATTCTAAGGCTCAACCAGAGCTGGTCACCATTGACGTTCCTTGCTTCTGACCCTTTAGGGCAGACTAACACACTCAGGCCTGGTGGCGCATGAAGGCCAACTGAAAATCCAAGGTTCGGTTCCTTCCTTGCCTGTCCCTAACTAACTTTTGCTTTGTTCTTATCCCTCTTGGCTCTCAGGTCCCATGTTGCCTGGGGCAGAAACATCTGTTCCTGCACAGGCTCTAGCACCCAATCCTTGCTCTGCACTCTAGACCAACAGGAGCCCCAGTTGGGATGCTATGTCTTAGAAGCCAGTGGTGCCAGGGCTCCAGAAATCTTACAGAGGGATGAAGTGCATGGGGGGTGGGGGGTGGGGGGTCAAGAGGGAAACAGAATTTAATCCAGAGAGAACATTCCAGAGACTTATCATCAAAGCAGTAGACCTAGGCAAGGAGAATTCAGGAAAGAGATCCAGGAAAAAACAGCAAAGAGGAGACGGGCTTCTAGCCAAGATCAGGAGGTAGAGCCTGGGGAAGTTCCCTGAGGTGGAGATACTACCGTAGCTGCTGCTTGCCAGGAGCCTGTGACCTAGGGTTGGGTCAAGTCACCACGTGGCTGGGCCCGAACCTCCCGGTTTACCTGCCTGAGCTCAAGGAATGTGTGTGCTGCCTCACCCTCAGACAAAAGGATTTGGTGGAAGAAACAGTGCAGGGATTAAGAGAGCCTGAAGCAGAGCTTCTGACATTAGCCAATGAGACTGTGGAGACACATTGTCTCTCGATGTGCCAGGTCATGCTGCCTCAGACAGTTGATATTGCTGAATTCTTTTTTTTTTTTAAGATTTTATTTATTTATTTATGAGAGACACGCAGAGAGAGGCAGAGACACAGGCAGAGGGAGAAGCAGGCACCCTGCGGGAACCCTGATGCAGGATTCGATTCCAGGACCCCGGGATCACGACCCGAGCTGAAAGTAGACGCTCAACCACTGAGCCACCCAGGTGCTCTGATCTTGCTGAATTCTTGATGAGATTTATCTAGATCCATCTGCTCCATCCACACAGTACTCTTTGCTGTTTCTAAATTACAAGAACTAGTCTTTTGCCAGCAGCCATGAGCTGGCCAAGGAGGGCTGCAGCACTACAGAGCTCAGACTCGCATCACCCTCCTGGGCAGCCGGAATTCAAGTCACTCCTTGGCGTCCACAGCTTCTTGCTGACTTCCATCCTTCGTGGTTCAGTTGCCTTTCATTCCCAGCCCTGTTTGGAGTTCGACTGACCCCTCCTTCCCTGGAGAAGCTGGGCCCATAGACATAGAGACCACCCCCCCGCCCCCAACCCCAGGACGTGTCTAGTTTGGTTCTTCTCAAACCTGCTTACCATCAGAGTCTTAAAGACACAGATTCCTGTGCCTCAAGAGGAACTTGCTGAGAAAGATTTTCTGGCGGCTGTGGCCTCACTGATCCTGGAGTATTTCTCATCCAAACTGACACTCACTTCAGTGCCTGGAATAAGGAGAATCTATCTTCTGTATATTGAATTCACAGCTCCCTTTCATGCCTCTAAATGTTCTGTGTGATTCTGATTCAGGTGCGAGGTGGTGTGGAGGAAGAATCACAGCTGTGACTGGTACTTGGTGAGCCAACAGTCATTGGCCTGTCTACCTCCTAAATCACAGCTTTTCATATCAACTTTATGCAGAAAAGCAATTGAAAGCACTTAACCACCCAGCTGTTATGTCTGTCTCTAAGACAGTACTTTAAGAGGCAGTAAAGTGTACAGGGAAGGGTACTGAGTTTTGAATCAAAACGAGCCCACAGAAAGGAGAAAAAATGAGTGGGAAATATCAGAAAGAGAGACAGAACATGGGAGACTCCTAACTCTGGGAAACGATCTAGGGGTGGTGGAAGGAGAGGTGGGGATGGGGTGACTAGGTGACGGGCACTGAGGGCGGCACTTGACGGGATGAGCACTGGGTGTTATTCTATATGTTGGCAAATTGAACAGCAATAAAAAATAAATTTATAAAAAAAATAGTGAAAATAAAAAACGAAACAAACAAAAAAAAATGAGCCCACATTTTTTCCATTACTACCTGGAAAACTGTGGACCAATTCTTTTTTTTTCTTAAATATTTTATTTATTTATTCAGGAGAAACACAGAGAGAGAGGGGCAGAGACACAGACAGAGGGAGAAGCAGGCTCCATGCGGGGAGCCCAACAAGGGACTGGATCCCAGGTCTCCAGGATCCGGCCCTGGACTGAAGGCGGCGCTAAACCACTGAGCCACCCGGGCTGCCCCTGTGGGCCAATTCTATTACGTTTCTGAGCTCTCAACTTTATCATTATCATCGGATAGCCAGCATTTATGAGGCAACTACTGTATGCCCGACACGATGTTAAGCACTTTACCGACAACATTGGCTTTAATGTTCCCCAAGCACCATTCCACAGGAAAGAAAACAGAGTCCCAGAAAGTCAGCCACTCTGGCCATGTGATCATAGGGATGTCCTCCCCAGGTACTGCACAGAGGTTCTGTAAAACCATGAAAGATAATGCTGCCCCAGTTGTACTGTGTATATGGTTCTCTCTCCACAACTGCAAGTTAGTATAGTCTAGAGCTGTCTTACTTGCCTTGCTGCTCTGTTACCCAACACTCTACGTAGCACATTAGTAGCCACTAATAAACACTGGTTGAATGAAAATGAATAAATGTTAAAAAAAATTAACATTTACAGAAAGCCCTATATAAATGAAGGCCCTATTGACCAACCTACTATATCACTGTGATAAAGGGCCCGGAGATACCTGTGCACTGTACCCACTGTGGGCATTGCATCCTGACGGTGCCTTACAGGGGGGTTCTATTTACATGAGGTCTTGATAGACCTCCTTGGAGAAACGATAACTAGACATCTGGGGAGTACGTTTGGCCCCATGAATCTGAGCCTGCCCTGCAGACTTGCAACTTGTTCACTTGAACTGGTGCCATGGAGCAGGATTCTGATTAGAGCCTTGTGCTTCTTCATAATTTTCCCCAGATCTCACATGGCCTCCTCAGACCCAACGCCTCTCCTCTTTCTGGCTTTTGCTTTGCCCTATGGCCTTGGCCTGACCCTGTCCCTCTGGTCCCGGCCTTGGCCATCCTCCTGTTTTGCAATGGGCATTTACCCATCCAAGTGCATCTGAGGCTGCTGCTTTGGACAAACCCCTTCTCGCTCAAGCTTGGCCTCCACGTTCATTACCCACCGGGCTTGCTCCGGCTCTGTGGATCAGAATCAGACACCAGACTGAGCGTCCTGGTCAAAAGCAGAGTGAAGTCTCTCACCTGCATTCCCAGGAAGGGCTTCCAGGAGGGCAAGGAACTCACCTGTGACTGGACAGAGGGGTCGAGATTGAGCCTTGGTGGGGAGCGACAAATTTGAACAAAATGCAATTTTATGCCATTCTCACAGGGTTAAAACCAAACTCTCAGAAGCACGTCCCATGTCCCAAACTCTTAGGAGGAGAGGGAGAGAAGAACCCTCTAGAAAATGGAAAAAGATTCAAATGAAAATGTTGATCTATTGGCAAAACTGTAACAAACAGATCAAGATCTCCCTGATTTGGGGGCCCCATGAAAAGAACACCAGAGGCCAGTTAGTGAGATGAAGCAGCTGAGAACTGGCCAATCCTACGGAAACAGGGGAAGAGTGATAATAATGTGCAGATAACTGGCAGAGCCAAAGGACAAGTGGACCTCACACAGCTGAGCCAGGTGACTCTGATTTAGCCGCTTTAACTCCGAAAATTCCATCCGGATCAGCCGCGGATTAGCAGCGGCGGCCACCAGATGGCGCTAGAGGAGCGGCTGCGGGAAAGCCGCGGAGGCTGGGCAGGTGGGAGGGGCCCCCAGGCTGAACCGGGAGGTGGGGAGCTCATAGGTGGTGGCTCAGAGGTGAGACGCGGAGACCCTGCGGTCCTCACACCCTTGCCTGGGCTGGAAGCTAAAGGGGTGCATGTTCCCTTGGTTTCCTAGTGACAAAATTCCCATCTGACCTCTAATTTCCTTTTCAAACAAACCGCACTGATGTGAAATTGGGCAACTCTGGGCATCCCTAACCTGGGGAAGAAAGGCCATTTGCTTCTGGGTTTCCAATTCGGTGAGAATCTCCATACCGCGACACGAATTCGATGGAATGTGCAGTGAGAGCCTTGCAGAGTGCATGCAGCCGAAACCCCGTAAACCTCGGCCCTGGCCTCCTGGGGGGCTGACCTGTGTCCCCAGCACTGGAGGGCTACTGGCCCTGTGAAGCACTCAGCCCCTCTGGCCAGAGACCCTTTGTCCCCACGGTGTTGTTGTTCCAGATTTCTCACTGTGAGGCCTAGACAGCTGCCAGGGGCCACCCCAGGAGCTGGAATCTCAGCTCACAAACAGAGCATTATATACAGTCCTCCTGCCCCCACCGGGGCCGCTTGGCCCGGCCCCACGCCCAGCGTCCAGCCTCGCTGCAGTGCACGCTCGGGGCCCACCTGACCCCCACCCTCCATCCCCCCACCCCCATCCACCGTTATCCAGCAGCGTGTTTCTTTCTTTTTTTATATATATAAATTTATTTTTTATTGGTGTTCAATTTGCCAACATACAGAGTAAGACCCAGTGCTCGTCCCATCAAGTGCCCCCCTCAGTGCAACGTGCTTCTGATCTGCCCGGGAACAGCCACCACGCTCGGTTTTCCAGCCTGGCCTAACCGGCTTCGCCCCTGGGCCTCGGTGCACGCCCCGAGGTGATCAGATTGCAGGGAACAGTCTGTCTTCCTCCCTGCCCCTGCCTGTTTTCTTCAGGGGCAGGGGCCAGCCAGCGGAGCTGTCTTTCTGGTGCTGGGCTCCTCACCCTCCCGCCCACGTGGCCCGCCTGCTGTGGGTGCGGCGGGAGCGGAGCTGGCAGCGGCTGCAGCGAGTGGGAGTCCGGGCAGGGGCAGGGCAGGTTCGCCGCGGGGAGGCAAGATTGCTCTGCCCCGGGAGCGCAGGGCGGGGGACCAGTTCTGGCCAGATCGCTTAAAAAATGTTTTGTTCTTGCCTTGCTGCTGCTGTCCTGGAAGGGGGTGGGGGGAGGTGGCTGCCGGAGGGGAGTCCTCCCCCCCCCCCCCCCCAAGTGCTGAGCTGTCACTTCTTGGGCCAACCAGGCCTGTGCGAACTTCTGGTTCCTTTAGGCAGTAAACACCCTGGTTTTCCAGGCCACACTATTGCTCCCTTTCCTCATTTTCTTACAAAATGCAGGTTTAAAAAGAAAAAAAAAATAGAAAAGTGGCCAGGCCAATGATAAGGGCAGGGTTTAAAGGTTTAAAAGAATCATTAAATATGATGTTTATTGAGCCTGTTAAAAGTCTTCAGCGATATTCTCTCCTTTCTTGTCCTTGGCAGCATTAGAAATCAGCTGTGGGGCAGGCGGTACCTGAACAACGTTCGCCCTTTCAGAGCAGTATTGAAATAAATATTTTGAATAAAAACATTAAAGAGAGTTAGCAAAGTGGGAGCATGTTAATCCCGAGAAGGGGTTGGAGCCTCTTCTGGCCACATTTTCCAGAAAAGCTGGTCACAAGGTGACTAAGAATGTAAGACATGAGACCGACCTCCCAGAGGATCATGAGGTCGGGGAAGGTGAGAGCTTGCCTCTATCCCAGCCTCAGCCGGGTGTCATCCGTCACTTGGACCTGTCCAGGGACATACCACTCTGCTGACCAGAGATGGCTGCAGGGCTTATATGATGCTCAGCAAGACCCACAAGCCCTTTTCCAACCATGTCCACACACAGCTAGTGACACTGCGAAAGACTTCATCACTGTCTCTGAAGCTGATTTTCTTACTTAAACCAGTTTGCTCCAGAAGAAAACACTATAGTTTCACTCTATGTGTAAAGCCAGTATCATTTCTGTAAATAAGAAAAAATAAGCGTAAAAAAAGAGAAATGCCAACATAAAACCATGAAAACAAAACAACGCTATTAGTTTTCAATATCTTTTTTTTTTTAAGATTTTTATTCATGAGAGACACAGAGAGAGGCAGAGACACAGGCAGAGGGAGAAACAGGCTCCCAGGAAGAGCCCAATGCAGGACTCGATCTCAGGACCACGGGATCACAACCTGAGCCAAAGGCAGATGCTAAACCACTGAACCACCCAGACATCCCAGTTTTCCATATCTTGCATGGAGTCGTAGTTTTAAGCAATTTGTGAAAATAAGTTCCTCCTTGCGAAAAATGAAACAGTTTACATATACTCGACCCAGGGTCCTAAGTTTCCTGGGATGATGAGGCGTTACGTCTGGGCACAGTGACCAGACTGCCTGGCTGAGTCCCAGCTCTCCACTTAGGAGTTGGGAGGCCAAGGGTCAGTTTCTCCACATCTGTGTGCCTTAGTTCCTTGTTTGTCAAAAGAGGCTAATAATAGTGCCAGGCTCAGAGTTGTTCCTGACCACATGCAAAACAGTCATGACAGGTCCACCCAGCGCTTAGTAAGCTCTCAATGAACATCAGCTATGATAATAATTAGTAGTCATAATGTTAGCATTAGCAGGATTCATGGATTTAAAACTCCTACTCTGTAGAATATAGCATCAGAAAGATTGAAAAAAAAAAATATTTACCACTTATCCCTGGTAGGATTGGTCACTAAGAGTCAATTCCTAACCAAAATGATGAAAGTGACTTTAGCCCAACAAACTTCTCTTTGAATGGGGCCTCTGAAGCAGTTTCCAAAATCTAGTCTTGGAACGTGTTGAGTTCCCTGGTAATGTTTGGAAAGTGATGGAAAATGGGTTCTTCATCTACTCCCTGCTGAATTCTTGTCTAGAAAAAAATGAGAGACACCTAACTCTGGGAAATGAACAACGGGTAGTGGATAGGGAGGTAGGCAGGGGGTTGGGGTGACTGGGTGATGGGCACTGAGGGAGGCATTTGGCGGGATGAGCACTGGGTGTTATGCTATATGTTGGCAAATTGAACTCCAATAAAAAAAATTTTTTTACAAAAGGGAAAAAAAAAGAAAAAGAAAAAAGGAAAGAAAAGAATGATATTTTTATTTCATTTTCCAAAGATTGCTATATAATATTCAAAACAAGGAGCTAACTATTCAGATGAGTGTGTATAACCATATGATTCAGATAATGAAAATATTTTCGAATGTTTTAAATTAGTTGTATGCTTGGGGCAGCTTAGAAGACACATTTTTGGGTCCTTGGCATATTACCAGCTGACACCAGCTACTACCCTCTGAGTATTAACTATGTACCCTGGCAGAAATAAATTATTGAATTCTCATAACTCAGTGGCTTAGGTACCCTGTCTCCTCCATTTTACAGGTGGGAAACTGAGGCTCAAATAGGGCAAGTGAGTTGAGATTGTTTAGCTAATGTGGGTTCAAGACTGGAATTCAGGGCTGCTAACCAATGCCCAAGACTTGCTCTGCATCTTTGCACTTCCCTGGCTCTATGGGATGTAGTCTGGTGCTTACAGCTCTGCCTTAATTAATTCACAGAGCCTGGGCCTCAGAGCAGGGCACCAGGGTGTTCTGGCCCCTATCGACTCCCACTGGTCTAGTCCTACCTAAAAATTCAGATAGGAGCAAAGAAGCCTTGGGCATGGGTGTGCGTAACACTAAGTGCAGGGGTACCCAGTGGACCCACAGCCTGAAGAGAAACCGTAGTCCCCTCTCCTTGGCTGGGAACTGCTGGCTACTCAACTCCCTTCTCCCCTGCCTTCTGTCCCCTCTTGCTGTTACTGGTAAAACCTACCCTTCTACGGCAGCGACCACCTTTCCTACCTCCTTTTGTGGACCAGCAAGATCATCTCTGTTGGCCTATATACCATGTTTGGAAAAAACTGGATTAGTACACAGTAGGTCTCTGAGACAGGTGTAACCATGACAAATGTAATTGGAAGTTTGTAAGTTCCTTAGTTATTGGATGTTGGGGACAAAGCCCCAGAAGGAAAGCTAAAGAAGAAGAGATGAGTCTGGGTTTTATTTCTGGTGCCAGTGTCTAGAAGGCTTTAATAGAAAAACTCATTCTACCAGGCCCCAAATACTTCATTGAACTTCTAGGACATCTCAGCTCCGAGAAGATTTTAAATATGATGTCTCACCACCTTCCTGAGCCTATTTCATTCTGGAAGTTCTCGGGATGTTGAGGAAATTCTACAGGCAGAGGGATGGTTGTGGGGACATGGGCAGGGACAAAAGGCAGGAGTGAAGAAAAATAAGGGAGGCCTCAAAGAAATACAAGAGCAAGGAAATGCTTGGATTTCTTCCCCTGCACTGCCAGGCTGCCAAGAAGACCTGTCATGGGCTCTTCTCGCTGTCACCAGTGCCATGGCCATGGTGAGGGGCTCCAGAGACCTGAGCCACAATGCTCCAGGAAGATTTAAAGCTGTGATTATTATTACCACTATCCAAGGTCACAATTCTTTATGACTCCATCTGACTTCTTTCAAGTCTTGACTGTTCCTAAGTGCTAATGTTTCTTTTCAAAACAGTTGAGAAATGTAAACTCAGGGGAAGCCTGGGGAGGAGCCTTCTAGAAGGACCCAGTTAGGTGTTGGAGGAAAATAAGAGAAGGGAGCTTCTTTGATGGAAGGACTGGGGGTAGGGAAGGGGGCCTCTTTGGAGGTGCTCTCCGAGGACTGGTGACAGATCCTCAAAGGGAAACTCATTGGGAAGGGTGGATGCTGTTCTGAGAAATGAGCTCAGAGTGGCCCTGGAGAGTCCGGAGGGGTCCCAGTGTCATATTGTCATGGAGAGTCCCATTGCTGCATTACAACAGATTTTCTCAGACATTATCTAACTCATGACAAAAGAACTCTTACATGGGGAGGAGAGGGTTGGCTCTAGCCCTACTGAGTCACTATAGTGAGGTTTTTTGCTCTCTGCCCACTACATTTCTCTAGAGATAGGACAGTGCCTCACAGCTCAGCTCTGAGTAAATTTTTGGTGACAGAATTTAGCTTTCCAGATAGGATAATTGTGGCCTCCAAGTTTTGGCTGTCTCTACCTACCGACCCATTACTCTCCTGTTTTCCGTGACTCCCCAGAGCTGTGTACTTTGGTATTTTTCCCCTACAAACAATTTCAACTCTCTCTTTTCGCCCAGGCCAGCCATGGTTCCCTGTTATTTCAAACTTGGCTCAATATCTCATTCACTCAGGTCATGTTGTTTTAGCCTGGCCCCAGCACTCTCATAGCTAATTTATTCAGCTCTTGCTCTCAGAAACCTAAGTCTCAGCCCAGCCCTGGGCACAAGACAGGATTAGTCTTGTGTGGACACTTGAGCTCAATGGTTGAAGACTTTAGATACCTAAAATCAAATTCACATGTTAACCAGGACCCTAGATGCTACATGTAGGGAGAGCCATTGGATCTGTTGCTGAGTGTATTACATGCAACACACATACCTGGAAGGCCCCCTATGAAGGCAAGTTTGGACATACTCATTTAGTCCTTTAAAGCCCTAAGTTCAGACCATAAGAAATGTCACCCCAAATTGGGCCCATGGTCCACTTAACTCAGGCAATAACCACAACAGCCAACATCTACTATACAACGCTAGTATCCTGTTAAGCACCTCTCAAGCATTTTCTTATAATATGGCTGTTCTTGCAATAATCCTTGAAGTGAGCATCATTGTTACCATTTTACAGATGAACCTGAAACTTAAAGACAAAATACTTTGCCCAAGATCACATATCTTGCATGCTACAGAAAAGGACTTGAACCCAGATCTGTCTGAAACCCAAAACACAAGCTAACTTTTAACCAATTACACTCCAGGGCTGAGATGTTTTAGGGGAGAATCATAGTCTATGTGATGCACTAACTACATTAAGGTTGGGGTTGATCTCTTGGGACACCTGGGTGGCTCAGCGGTTGAGCACCTGCCTTCGGCTCAGGGCGTGGTCCTGGAGTTCCAGGATCAAGCCCCACATGGGTCTCCCTGCATGGAGCCTGCTTCTCCCTCTGCCTATGTCTCTGCCTCTCTCTTTTTGTGTCTCTCATGAATAAATAAATAAAATCTTTAAAAAAAAAAAAAAGATTGGGGTTGGTATCCCTCAAACATTGTTCAGTTCTCTCAATAATCATTAGGGTCTTGTTATCCAGAAGTTAATTAAATTCCTCTTGAATCTAAATCTGCTTGCACAATGTACTGAGTAAATGGTTTTAAGCAGGCCTGTTTGTACTATATGCTTCCTTTTATTTAAACTAATGCTACTGTTTTCAGTATTTAAAAAGCAATCTTGGCGGGCCCTGGGTGGCTCAGCAGTTTGATGTCTGCCTTCGGCCCAGGGCCTGGTCCTGGAGTCCCGGGATCGAGTCCCGCATTGGGCTCCCTGCATGGAGCTTGCTCCTCTCCCTCTGCCTGTGTCTCTGCCCCTCTCTCTCTCTCTCTCTCTGTATCTCTCATGAATAGATAAATAAAAATCTTTAAAAAATGCACTTTAAAAAATTAAAAATAAATAAAAAGCAATTTTTAATTTTAATGCTATAACATCTCTAAATTCCAATTTCACCCTCATACAGACTTTTAATTTTCTTTAGATTTATCACAGCTTGCTCTAAGGCCTCACCTTTCCAGGCCAAAATGCCATGTTTTCAGTGTTTCCGTAAGGCTGCCATTTCCTACCTCCCTTCCTGACCCCACACTGCAGGCAATGAACTGTTCTCGGCAGTTTCCCATGACCCTTCCCTTTTATCTACCTGTTCCTTACCTCCTCAGAGCCAATAATCTACCCTTTATGAGTGACTCAAAGGTTAACACCCCCCCGGAAGACTTTTTTTTTTATGCCCCCCAGATGGAAGTGATTTCACTCTTTTGTGCTATAACCATAGAACTGTATACCCTCAGATCCTTCATATGGTACCTTTCACTTTCTTTATTAGAGTTTTAGTCACACTAAGCATTTCATAATTCTATTTCTAGGTTATATGCACTTGAGGCCAGAATCTGCGTTTATTTCCTGGGGATTATACAGTGGACTCATGTGTTTGTTCAATGCATGAACAAATATATAAATCAATGGTTTTGCTTGATTTCCTTCCTGGAACATTTCTATTTCTTTACTGGTATTAGATAACTCTAACTGCTTGAAGCATTCTGTGTGATAGATTCAAGTGGATTTATACAAGGCTAAGACGAGATTTTATAGTTTATCTGACAGTGTCCAACATTTAATTGGTCACTTAGCATTGCAGTAGTGCTTTGAACTGAAGTCTTCTTAGAAAGGATGAGCCCCCCCCCCCCCAAAAAAAAAAGGATGAGCCCTTTCCTGGGTCAGAACTGGAGATCTCTGCTTGTCATCTCAAGATGGAGTATGGCTATTTCTCTCATAAGTGCATTACTTTCCTTAACTTTAATCTGAAAACACATACAAGATGAAGATTGCACTGGGCACTCTTTCAAATGATATGTATCTTACAGAAATATTATCATTTGTTTCTTGTGCCATTACTACCAGCAAGATCTCAAAATTAAAGATGCTTCTGTGGAAAAAGAAATTGAAATTCATTTCCCTCATATTTAAAATCTGCTGTGTGTTGGCTTGAATTTCTGGCCCATTCTGAAATGCAGACCTGTCAACCATGGCAACAACTCTGATGAGCAATGGCTAAGCCTTCATTCCCTGCACATACATTGTGAATATCTTTTTAGGATTTATTTTTTTTTTATTTGAGAGAGAAAGCACATGCAGTGAGTCAGGCAGAGGGAGAGAGAGAGAAAATCCGAAGCAGACTCAACACTGAGCACAGAGCCTGACAGGAGCCCAAGGTGGGGCTCAATCTCACAACCCTGAGATCATGACATGAACTGAAATCAAGAGTCGGATGCTTAATGGACTGAGCCACCCAGGCGCCCCTAAGTTGTGACTATTTTAACAAACATTATTCAAAACCTATTGCTAACCAATGTGCAGCTGATGTTGTGCAGAATATTGAAAGACACAATCTGCAAGGAATTAAAAAACCCAAGAGCTGCCTAATAGACAAAAAATTACTCCTCTTAGAGAGACCTGAATGTGTGCAAAGAAGAAAAAAAGATCATGATCACCCAACAGTTACCCAAGAGTTTCCAGGATTCAAGCATATTATGTTACTAATGTGAGTACTTTCTTTCAAGGAGATCATAGTTCTTGGAAAATAAGGGCTTTCAGCCCATTCTAATTTTTTGTCTACTTTCTTACCATATAAAAGGAACTTTCTCTGAGTCATATAGATCAAGAGCCAATCTAAGAGCAGCAGAACTCAAAGGTTAATGTCCATCAAGAGTCACCCTAAGGGGTTTGTCAAAATACAGACTCACAGATCTGGCTTTAGACCTGCTAATTTTGCATCTCTAGAAGGTGAGTCCTGTAACCTGTATTATTTTATTTTATTTTATTTTATTTTATTTTATTTTATTTTATTTTATTTTATTTAGAGATTGAGAATGAAAGGAGGAGGTGCAGAGCGAGAGGGAGAGAGGATCTTAAGCAGGCTCCACACCCAGTGTGAAGCCCGATGCAGGGCTCAATCTCACAATCATGACCTGAGCCAAAATCAAGATTTGGAGGCTTAAACAACTGAGCCACGCAGGCACCCCTGTAACTTGTATTTTTAAAATGCCCTTTAGGATTCTGATCAGTGGCCCTGGGACCAGACTTTGAGAAAAAAGTGGAACTGGTAAAGGGGAAAGATTGAGAGGAAGTTATCCCAACCCCTGGGGCCACCAGAATAGAAAGATACTTACTTTCTGTGACTTTTGGGGCCCTGCCCTCTGCTCAACACCAGAATACCTTGCCTGGGTCAAAATGATGCAATGGAAACGCCATGGACTTAAAGTACAAGATGATCAGGGTCCTCGTGCAACCAGCTGTGAGATTTGGGGAAATACTTCACCTCTCAGGTTGTCACTCATGAGACGGGAGAGCTGGGCCTGATTATCTGCATCAGTGCTCTATTGGCCATGGATTCATTCAGCAAAGACCCAGACATTGCCTTGAGAGCTTCGCTGTCTGACAAAGACATAACACAAGTCACATATGTAAGTGTAGATATTCTAGTAGCCATATTTCAAAGGGTAAAAAGAAACAGGTAAAAGTAACAATAAATTTTATGTAACCCAAGATATCTGAATTACCATTATTTCAACAATGTAATCAATATAAACATTATTGACAATTTTGGGGGGGGTATGAAGTCTTAGAAGTCTGGGTGATTTTATATTTCAGGACATCTCAGTTCAGAATATCCATGTCTCATATACTCAAGAGCCATCCATGACAATGCAGCTATGGAGCAGGATACTGAAACTGTGCCGATGGACTAAATCTGGTCTGTTGCCTGTTCTCATACATCTCATACATCCACTAGCTAAGAATGTTTTTGTGATGTATATAATGTTTCTTACCTGTTTAACTTATTTTTAAAAATCAAAAGAAGTGTAATATTTCATGATATACGAAGGTGATATGAAATTTAAATTTCAGATCCACAAATTAAATTTAATTGGAACACAACCATGCCCACTTGTTGACATATTGTATATGGTTGTTTTCGTATCACAGCAGAGTTGAATAGCTGAGACTGTGTCCATCTGGCCTGCATGCAAAGGCTGTTTGTTATATGGTTCATTACAGGGAAGCTTTATGCCCCAGAAAGGAGGCATAAGGAGGGCTAGCTACCTCTGGCTGTGGGCCACTTGCATATAAGCAAGGCTTGCCTGATGCTTGGCTTGGATGGCTTAGCAAGTTTATATCTAGAGATGGGGAGTGGGACAGTAAGAGGTTTAGGGGGCCTGTCAGCAATATGGAGTCCTGATGGAGATGCTGTAGCAGAAAGGAAGGTCAGGCAGGCCTATCACAAAGGCTGGGAGCAAAATGGGACATACCAGGCGGCAGGATACTGGCCAGGGTTGAATGTGGCACCCCATGGAAGAAGGGGCTCTGAATATAGACTCAGCCAACTTTAGAAGTCTGACCTATTCATCTGTGGAAGGATTCTGACTTGAGCCTTAACTAAAATGAGCATACATAAGAGCAACTGTCTGCTCTTACTTGTCACAGTTTTGTCTTTAAAGTTACATTCTTATCTGGTAAGTTTTCTTATCTGGTTTTTCAACCTCTTTCAAAGTCCATTATGTGAGCTGCATTCCCGCCCACCTCCTTCCCCACTCTTCTCAAGCTCTGGATTCGAGTCTTGCTGGTAGGTTGGTTGGTTTTTCTGTTGCCCTGGATGGTGTGTGGATGAGTGAGGGACAGCGTAGCCCATGACCTTTAGTTTAGGGAAACTTTCCAGGACTGTAATTACCTGGGACTTAGCTTCATCAAAGGCATGTTTTGATCCATCAACCCCTTGTCCTGACCCAACCCTTTCAGTTCCTGTAAGTCACCTTTGGGTAAAATAAAGATAACATGTATTAATTTTTCTCTTTTAAACAATTGGAAAAATATGACCAAGCCTTTGGGGGCGGGAGAGAGGGGGGACCTTTCTCTGACCCCTTTGATCTATTTCCTTGTGAGTTATAAATTCCTGGTAGTATTTCTTTAATGTGGTAGCACTTTATGCTGTATTATTCCATAACTGTTCTTAACCCTTTTGACCCAATCATTTCTGCTTTCATTCATTTTTTTTAAGAATTCTTTTCAAGCACTTTCATGTCCATAAGTTTATTTTGGTTTGAAAGATATAGTCCCAAGTTGAAGGTTGTTATTAGTTCCATTTTTACAGATTCAAAAACTGAAGCCCAGAGATGTCCAGAGATTTGTTCAGGTTCTTACAGTTAGTCAGTGGCCAACCTGAGCTAAATATAAAGCCTTCTGACTGCTGGGCTCATGATCTTTGAGCTACATTTTACTGGCCACCTCTTATTCTTCCTCTCTTCTTCCTTTGTTTCATTATTTCTTCTTCTCAACGCATTTTAACCACGTTTTCTCCAGCCTTCAAAGCCCTCCCACTCTGTCCAGCCACACTCCTGCCGTGTGCTCTCTGAGACATTCACATCCACCTCTGGCCCCGGCTGCATCCTCTCCTTGCTCAACCAAGGAGACCACATCATGTCCTAAGAGCCTCCCTTCTCTTCATATACTTGGTTCCAAGTTCTGATCTTTTTTCTTAATGCTTTGAGCCACAGCCCACTTGATGATATGGAGAAGAAGGTGACTCTTGTCTGCTCTGATGGAGAGCAGTGAACCTGATATACCCAAAATTGAGGTTCCCAGCCACAATTCTCTTTGGCCTTAAAGCGCCCATAGTAAGCCCCAGAGATACTGAGAATTTTTCAAAGCATTCCAAGGCCAATATTAGTTACCTTGAATTTTCTTAAATCATGTAACATCAGAGCTGGAAGATATGATCTCTTCCATCCTTCTCATTATGGATGAGAACACTGAGGCCCAGAGAGGTGCCTGAAATTCAACCCCTTCTCAAGGTTTCAATACTAGGAAAAGAGCATCATAGGATCCTGAAATGATAGGATCATTTCAGTTGTGAAACAGTTGGGACTCGGTTAATTTCTCTGAGACCTTACTGGATCATTGCTTGCCTATGTTACTGGAATATCATCAGGTAAAGTGAAGGACCAGGAAACATGAGAATCAAATTGTGTAAGATTTTTCTTCTGAAACTTATCTCTGTCTCTTTTTGAGCCAGGTAGTAGGACCACACTGAGTTTTGTGTGCATCTCTGAAATGACCCCTAACCATTCATTCATTCATTCAACCAACATTGGTAAAGTCAGGCAATCTCTATGTGTCTCATATTTTTCTAGATTCTAGATCATTTTCTAGATCACCATCTGCCTGCAGAAAGGGACATAACAGTAGACACTATAATACAGCCAAAGGAAGTAGGCCCAGCATGTAGGAAAGCATCGGGGAAGACACCTTACCCAGACCTGAGGTGAACCTGTGTGTGTGTGGGTGCAGGGAGGGGGGTTAGTCAGAAAATATTTGTACGAGAAGGCAGCTGACTTCTGGATGGAATTTGGAAGGATGGGTGGAAATGAGCCACTCTTTCTTTTATTCAATAAATACTTAATGAGTACCCTATGCACCAAACAGTGTGTTAGGGCATTCTCAGTTCAGAGAGGATGGAAACATTCAAAGTTCCTGATTCATTGGTCCTCACAACTTAGTCAAGAGTCAGACACTAAAAGGTAAACAAATATTACAAAGTATGGCATGCCAGGAAGGAAGGATGAAGGTGCTGAGATAGGGAGCGAGAAGGAAGCACATTAGAAGAATCAAGAAGGGTCTCATTGAGGAGCTGATAGTAGATAAAAAGGTAAGAGACAAGAATGAATTAACCATGGAAAGCCAGGTAAAAGGGGCCACTCCAGACAGGGGGTCTGCATGTGCAAAGGCCCTGTTTTACTAACTGCAACAAGGCCTATGTATCTGGTTCAATGTGAATAAAAAGTGGCCTGACATACTTCTAAGGAGTATAGTAGGACTAGTACATCAGGGCTTGGTTAGCCAAGGAAAAACCAGCCGCAGGGACTTGCCAAGCAGAAGGAATAGTTCATGTAAAGGCCTAGAGATGTGAAAAGAGTTGTCAGTTGGAGGAATCGGTATGTGGGCATGAAGGCCTACAGCATGGTGGCTTATACTACATATACAGCATGAGCTAAGCATTTAGAGACTTTGATCATTCCTAAATTGGGTCTAATAAGCCTTTTAAACAGGCTAAAGCCATGGATTGTCTCCCCGGATCATTCGGGTGGCTGTCATTTCAGCCTTTCTCATCAGCTGCTGGAAGTAATACTTCAGACAGCCAACTGGAGACAGAGGCTCACCCAGTATGCCAAACTGGGTGCAAACAAACTCTGCAAGCCTCATGAGATACATAAAAATTCAGAACTGAGAATGGCAAGGACAGCTGGCCAGCAGAGAGACAGGCACATGGCCAATGCTTCGTGTTTGGATGACAAGGGCAGAAAGAATAAAATGCAAGAGAAAACAAGGACTCTCTCTTCAAAGAGTTGGGAAACATGCTCTGCTTCCCTTCACTTCCCAACTGGGGAGGGCGGCAGCAGTGGGACAAGAGGTCAGGAGGAAGCATTCAGTCCCGGACACCCTGCCTGCTACCAAGAGACCTGCTGGGGTGGATGCCACTGGGCCGGATGCCGGAAACGGGAGACACAGGATGCAGTGCCCAGGCCCTGCTGATGCCAGGGCCTGCCCCAAAGAACTGGACATCAGCAAACAGAAAACCATTCAGACTCTGCAGCAGGCAGGGTTCCTATGGCAACCAGTGGCTCCCCAGCAACTCTACATCACTTCTCTTCCTGGACTAAACTTTCCATTTGATCTCTTTGGGTAAAGCACAGTCTGGATAAGAGAGGTGAGAGCGGCGTAGATATTGAAGAGTGTGTTGAGATGTGGTAAGAAATCTGGTTTTCATATTAAGTTTGAGAATTAAAAGCCAGTGGATCTCTGAGAAAGGGATATATAATCAAACTGTGGTGTGGTTTTTTTTTGTTGTTGTTGTTTTGTTTTTTTAATCCTAACTTTGCTTCCAGTTCTGGCATTTGCCTGGAGCTCTTTCAGAGCCAGAGGGCACTGGTCACTGCTTCCTCCTGGCCCTTCCCTAGCCATCACTCTTGCCTGCTGAAAGGGATGCTCTGCTGCTTGCTACTGTTCCCAAGTCCAAGCTGGCTGAAGTCCCACCGCCCTTCAGGGGCTGATAGATTAAGGGAAAAGGAAAGGCACCCTGGGATGTTAAAGAAAGTCAACTCCTGGGCCCTACCTCTAGATTCAGAGTCCTTAAGATTTAGTAGAATTCCCAAATCTGCACTTTTCATAAACACCCTAGTTTACACAGGTTTTGATGGATGCTGAAAACATACAAAAAAATACTATTTTCAGGGATTCCCTAGGTTGGCATGTAGTCCAAGGCTGTGGGATGAACAGATTTCCAAGCATATAAGCCAAGATTCAGGTCTGAATGCAGAACACATTAGAGAAAATATACCTTGGTAGGAGGGGAGGTCTTTCTCAACCCCCAAAATGTGTAATCTCCAGGCCATTTGGAGGTGCTGAGTTTCTGTCAGCATGTTTCAGCTGACACTAAATTAAAAAGGGGTTGTAGTTCTCCTCCTAGTGAAATGTGTGCTATGTCCTTTCTTCCAAAGTGACTCCAGCATCTCCAAGAAAGGTAGGGTTCATGCAAGCCTTGACTTCAGTTAAAATGGTTTAGCTGGCTGCCATTTCTGAGCCTAACACAAACAAGACACACGGGAAGTCACATGAAATGAACCAGAAAATGAGCAGAAACAAGCACCACCAAGAAAACTGGGAGGAATTTCTCTCATGTTGGAAAAGGAGGAAATGTCTGTGTTGACCTTGCCTTCCTCTTTGGTGCTGATTAGTTTTAAGTGGGGCTGTTTTTATTTTTGTGTGCAGTGACCATATTGTGTTTTAAGCCTCATCTGGCCCTTGGTTGCCATGCCATTTAAGGCACATAAATTAAGAAGATCTCCAAAGGAGTATTTTAATTCTTAAAGAAATTGACAAGGAGTACATAGGAAGAAGTAGGAAAAGTAGGAAGCAACCAACGTCTTCTCTAGAGACAAAGATGGGTGATAACTTGTGGAGAAAATGTGGGAGCATCATATATTAAAAGTTAACATATAGACATTTCTCTGAATGGACCATCCACTGCTCAATACCTATGTGTTGGAAAACTTTTATACTTCCTTGTATAGGTTCATAGGGGCTGGTTTTAACAAAGGGATCATGTTATACTTCTTTGTATCCATCATAGCATTCAGCATGGTTGCTGGCCATCTGTTGGTATTCAAAAAGTCATTGTTAATTGGTGGACTTTAAGAAGTGATTCTAATGGCTTAAATGCCTCCATAAGCTATTTTCAGGCTACATTGCCTCCAGGATGAAATGACAAAGAAAGAGACCACCAGCGTTTCTTCTATTTCTTCTGTGTGCTAGATGTGTCTGCAGTAACTCTCTGGAGGGATGGACCCAGTAAGATCTTTTGGAGCATCCATCTGTAAGACTCAGCTTGATCACAAGTTAGGCTTCTGAGTTGAAAAAGTAAATGAAGCCAGAACAGAAGAGTGCTGAAGAGTATAGGCTCTGCTTGCCACCATCTGAGCTGGAATCCCAGGTCTACCATCGATTAGCTATGGAACTTCATATAAATTACTCAGCCTGTCCTCATCTGTGAGAGGGGGATCATAATAGAACCTGCCATAGGGTTGCTGTAAGGATTATGAGACAGGATGTGTGTAAAGCATTTAGAAAATAGGCCAGCCCATAGTAAGAGCTCATAACGTTAGCTATTGTTAGCATGGCTGAGTGGTGACCAGAACTGTACTGGCTCATGGATGCAGGCTGAGGTCTACAGTCACAGCTCAGCCCTCACAGACACAGTCAGGTGGGGATTGTGCCTTGTGTATGTCTCCTACCCAAGTCGCTTTCTACACCTGAATCTGTCATTGAATCATGGAGTATAATGACATCAAGTACCTAAACATGAAGGTTTTCTGCCATCTTAATTCCCAGCCTCATTTCTAACTCCATTATGTAAAAACATCCTGGTCACGTTCTTACCAAACATCTAAATCATTTAGAACCTGGATAAGTGAGGAAAAGAGAGCAGTGGCATGGGATGCCTGGGTGGCTCAGGGGTTGAGCCTTCAGCTCAGGGTGTGATCCTGGAGACCAGGGATCAAGTCCCACATCAGGCTCCCTGCGTGGAGCCTGCTTCTCCCTCCGCCTGTGTCTCTGCCTCTCTCTTTCTCTCTCTCTCTCTTTATTCATTCTATGAATGAATAAATAAAATCTTAAAAAAAAAAAGTCTGCTCCAGAAATCATAGTGAAGTTGTATTAAAAATAATGAGGGCTTTTGAATGAGAGAAACAGAGGAATCAAACAGGCTCATTTTCTTCTGTTTCCCGATCATGATGCTAAAATGCAGCCCCGGGAGAGAGAATTCAACTTGTTTTCAAGGAAAGCCAGGTTCTACTTCTGGGAATAAGGATTAAAGGGAACATGTCAACAGGTTTTGAAATTTGGCATTCTTACACACACTCACACACACATACACACAGACACGTCATTCATATCTTTTAAAACTCCCAGAGTCAACAAATGAGTGCCAGAGAAGTCAGCCACCAGATAGTTTTGGCTGTGGGTTTTTTGATCCACTATCTCTAGGTCTTTTATGGACAGTAATAGCTTCATAAAATTCTTCCCTCTGCTGCTGGTCCAAAATGTGCATTACACAGTGAATGTCAGGAGAAAGCAAAAAGTATTTTTAACATAACATCTGAGTATACATACATAGAATGGAATATTATTAAGCCTGAAAAAGGAAGGAAATTCTGACATTCTATAGTATAGATAAAGCTTGAGAACATTTTACATGAAATAAACCAGAAACAAAAGGACAAATATCAGAATTCCATTGATTTGAAGTACCTAGGGAAGTCAAATTCACAGAGACCCAAAGTAGAATGGTGGTCACCAAAGGTGGTGGGGAGCAGCAAATGGAGACTTGTTTAATGGGTATAGTTTCTGTTTGAGATGACAAGAAAGTTCCAGAAGTGGATGGTACTGATGGTTGCATGACAATGTGAAGTAGTTAATGAAACTATACAATTAAAAAGGGCTAAAATGGTAATTTTGTGTTGAGTATATTTTACCACCATAAAAAGACCATCTGAAGCATGAAGAAAAATGTCCAGGTAATAGATGGAAGAAATTTCTGTTCCCCTCTGCCCAAGCAGCTCTGCTCCATGACTATTATATGACAGTTGCTGCTTTTCAATCTTGTAGGCAGATGTCACAATGTTTTTCAGTGAATGTCCTCAGAAGCATATGGAATCTGTTCTGAGCTTCTGACTTGTCTTACCAGTTTCTGGTGCTTGCTCCTCTTAAGTGTTCCACTAAGGTGGTGGGAAGAAGAGGAGAGCAAAGTGGCTGCACTACGGAGCATTTTCCTGTTAACATGTGACAGCAGACCTCCTAAGAGAAATGTAGGTTCTTGGAGTCACTGTTTTTTACTTTTTTAATTTTTTTTTTTATTTTTTAGGAGTCACTGGGTTTAACCAAAAAGTATTTCTCTCCTGTTCCCTATTTAGGGAACAATAGACTTGCCACCTGCCAATGACAAGAGTTTTAGAGATAGTGGAATCAAATTTCAATTTAACACTTTAGTAGCTTTCAAATAATTTTGATTGCAACCCCACAGTAAGAAATGCATTTTATATCATGACATAATGCATGCATTCATATAGAATTGAAAGAACAGTTTCACCAAATAAAACTTACCCTTATTACAGGCAGGGCATTATAATATTTTTCTTTCTTCCTCCTCAGTTCTGTTCTACCCTGTTGCATTTTTTTTCTGTTGCATTTTTTAAATGTTGGTTATACTTTATTAAATTTGTTTCACAACCCTCTAGTGGGTCCTGATCTGCAGTTTGAAAAATGCCACTGTGTGTTTGCTACTTCAGCCACTGGGTTAACACTAAATTGCTTGCTTTCAAGGGTTAACCACAGGTGAGACTCTCTGCTAGCAAGAGGAGACTTTTGAGTCAGTATCTTTTCACTCTCAGAGGGAAAGAGCCTGATGTGGCAACACAGGGATTTATTGTGAAATGAGTGTGCATGGGCCAAGGCCAGAGGCAAGGCTCAGCACGAGAGGTTTGGATCATGTGTCTGCCCTTCAGCAGAAATGGTGAATATACATGTTAGCAAAGTCTACTCTTCCTGGATATCAGAACAAAGAATTATCAAATCAAATCTAATTTGAGGGATCAAGGAAAAGACAAAAACAGAAAACTCTGGGGTCTTGCTAAACATTTAAGTAAGGAGAGGAATCCATGAACTGAGACAGTTTTCCAGAGGGAACTTGAAAGTCTGGTAACATTGGAGGGCACATGTGGTGTTTCCAGGACTTTTCAGAGCCTCCAGCACCCAATGACCCATCCCGCTTTTAACTTCATCTGTCTTGCTATGTTGTGGAGGGGCGTGGGAAACAGAATATTGAAGTATCTTGCCTGGCTTCTCTGTCTTATATGTTTTTTTTGGGGGGGGGGGGGATGTTTCTGTGCAAATCAGAAAGGTCTGAAGGAAAGGAGCCCTACTGGAAAAGTGTGTGCTTACTGACGAGTTACAGTCCATTTCAGGATGAAAATATTGACATTCATTGATATCATGTGTGACAAGTTCTGGAGACCATAAGGAAATGTATTATTTTTGGTAGATTATGTTGAAATGATTACATTTTCCAGGGTTCAGAGACTAAACTAAAATTTTCTTTCAAAAAAAAAAAAGAAGAGAAGAGAAAAGAAAAGAAAAGAAAAAAAGAAAAAAGAAAGGAAAGAAAGAAAAAAGAAAAGAAAGGAAAAGAAAAAAGAAAAGAAAAGAAAAGAAAAAAAGAAAAGAAAAGAAAAAAAAGAAAAGAAAAGAAAGAAAAGAAAAGAAAAGAAAAGAAAAGAAAAGAAAAGAAAAGAAAAGAAAAGAAAAGAAAAGAAAAGTGATGCCTATCTGTACAGACTCCAGAACACTCCCTAAGGTGGTTAGGTGCTTAAGAAAGTCATCCAACCTCCTTCATTTACAGTGTTCTCAGGGTGCTAAGGCCGAGCTACTATCTCCCTTCTCTCCTCACCCTCTCACAGATGTACCTAATGATATAAAAGGAGGTGAGTACCTCAGTGCTACTTGGGCAATAACAGGTTGTGGCTTCTAGAATATAAAATGGAAATTGCCACCATCAGAGTCCATAGGATGTAGTGTGGATACCATACAGGGAAGGTAGGTTACCATCTCCTTTAGTTTCCAATGACAGAATGTGAAGCTGGTATAATGTTTAATGGTCACCTTTTTCCAGTTCCCGCAACACATCATCACAAGTCACCTGGGGTACCTGGGAATGGCTTCCACTCCCAAGCCCACCTCCTCCAAATCACTGCAGCTCATTCTTTCTATTTACTAAATATCAATAAAAAGACTGTCTTTACCAAACACTTCAACAACTCATTTCTGGTTTGTTTGTTTGTTTTCCCATGCAGATAGTATTCCATATTTCTACCCAGAGTGCACTTTCCCTCTCAGGCTTTCCCTTTTTTTCTTCATTGGCACATGGCATTGGATTCTAACTGCCAGTGAACAAGTTTCTACTTCATGTACGTTTGCTCAGACAGGAGAACCAAGCTTAAGAACATACCTCCTGATCTCCAACTAAGACAAAGTGCAGCCAGAAGGGAGAAGTGTAAATTTCTGAGGAGGAAGCTGAACGATTCTGAAAGAGACTTTGCAGAACTTTTCAAGATATTGCCTGAAATTAGCCAAAGGAGTTGGCTATGACCCTTACAGCTGCCTGAAACAGAAAATGCCCACTCAACCAAGCTCAGACAGGCTTAAATGTACTGCATCACATAAAGTCCAGAGATAACTTGGGTTCCAGGAGAGATTTGTTCCTGCGCTCCTCAGTAATGTCATTAAGGACAGAGGTTATTTCTGTCCTTCCATTCTGCTATCCTTAGCACTGGCTTCATTGGAAGGTTGGTTCTTCTCAATAGAATGAGACGGCTGCCACTGGACCTCAGGCTCTGGGCTTCTTGTTCATACCCAGCAGGAGGGTGTGAAAGAAAAGTAGCTTCTTCCCAAATCCCTCTCCTTTAGTCTGATTGGGCAGAGTAAGTCATGTGTCCATCACTGCCCAGGAAACGGTTGCCAGGAGAATGCCATATGCTGATCCACCTAGATCAAGGTTTCTGGATAGCAGCACCACTAATATTTTGGACTGGATTATTCTTTGTTGTGGGGCCATTCTGTGTATTGTAGGATGTTTAGCAGCATCCCTGGATTTTGTAGCTCTCCATCGCCATCAATTATGAGAGTTTAAAATGCCTCTAGACATTGCAAAATGTCCCCTGGAAGTAAGGGGAGGTCAAAATCACCCCTTGTTGAAAACCACTAGTGTAGACTAATCAAGTTTCCTACCAATATTGTGCCTCAGTTTTCTCATCTGTAAAATAGAAATCATACTACTAGATTTTTCATATGATCATTCTGAGAATTAAATGAGCTATATAACATGATGGAATATAGTAAGCACTATATAATGTTAGCTACTTCATCCACTACTTTTAATGTCAGGGGTGTAGGAGGTATTAAATAAGTAATTTTATCAATGAATGAATCAATTCGGTAGAAAAGTCATTGTGTCCATGTAACACTGCTGTATAGTTCAGTTAAATAATATTCCGTAATACCACTCCTGTTGAAAATCTCTGAAGCTGGGATTATACTCTGAGTTTGTAAGGCATTTAGTTTCTTTACTTGGGAAGAAACCTCATATTCCCATTGGAAATGCCTTATTATATATATATATAAAGGTAAAAGCTGGTGCTATTCAGAACTCATATGACCACTACAGAAGGAGAAAGTTGAGTTAGAAGGAGTCATGACCCTTAGATGAACTAGGGATCTATTCATTTAACACACGGAGCAAGTCTTCTCTACGTTGTATCCTGGAAACCAAGAGTGAGAGCATTTCCCTGCCTGACGTTGTAGTTGAAAATGCAGTCTGAAGTCCAATGATTAAAGACGCTGAGAATAGTATCTTGATGACATAATTTAAAAGTTTATGCATTTTTTGACTTTGTTATTGTTGATAATAAGAATGTTTACATCTGAACAGTGCCCCCCATGTGGTGGAAGTTTTAAAACTCACTTGCATATACCTCTCGGAAGCATTACTGGGTCAAAGGGGGAGTGAATCCACATCACAAAGAAGTTTTATCTGCAGAAGCTGAGCTTAAGGTGTACTTAAGGAAAACTTAAAGAGGCCACACACACACACACACACACACACACACACACACACACCACGGAGCAAAGTTCAAGGCCTGAAAGTCACCAGGACTGAGGAAGCCAGCTGATGATCATAAGAAACCCCCTCATGCAAGGAAGGAGGTGGCACAAGTGCTTCTTTAGCGCCATATCTCAGCAAGTTAGCACAACTGGTGAGTGGAGAGTAGACCAAGGGCAAATGTAATGGTAGAGATGAGAGCCTCTGGGTAAGCATGGTGGGTTGAAAACATGTGATCTTCATCCTGAAACACAACTAATATGTCAGGTAAAAGATTTGAAAACCACATTACACATAAGTTATCAAGGACAAAGGAAATAGGACAGAAGGCATCATGAGATAAGAAATGGGAAGCTACGAAAGTGTGTATGCATGTGTGGTGTGGGGTATATGTGAGGTGTGTATATGTGGTGTGTAAGTGTGTTTGTGAGGTGTATGTGAATACGGACATGGCGTGTGTGAGGTATATTTGCGGTACGTGTGAATGTGTGTGGTGTATAATTATATACATATATATGATGTGTGTGTGTTGGGAGGCTGTGTATGCGAGGTGTGTGAAGTATATGTGAGGTGTGTGTGTGCGTGCATGGCCATATGCATGTGAGGGGTGTACGTGAGATGTGTGTGAGGTATGTCTTTGTGGAATGAGGTTATAGGGAGAAACTAATGTCTCTTTTTCATAGTAGGAAGTTGTCTTGTAGTCTGCTCAGGATTTCATAACAAAATACCACAGACTGGGTAGCTTAAACAATAAGTAATTATTTCTTCCAGTTCTGAAGACTGGGAAATCCCAGATCATGGTATGGGCCAGTTCCACTTCTGGTTGCCTCAAGGATGGCCTCGTTGTCACAGTGTCCTCACGTGGCTTTTCCTCTGCCCTAGCTTTCTGAGACACCAGGGTGTCTCTTCTTCCTCTTACAAGGGCACTAATCCCATCAATCAGGCCCCACCTTCATGACTTCAGTTACTTAGTAAACTTTAGTTACTTACATAAAGCCCCATCTCCAAATATAGTCACACTGGGGCTCAGGACTTAAACATGTATTTTAGAGGGACTAGATTCATTCCATAACAGACGTCAATAGAAGATATTAAATGGTAAAATCAAGAAATGGTATACTATTTAGAAAAATAGTGATAAATATAAAAAGAGTAGCAAAGAGTTAAAAGATATTGCCCCTGCGGCAAAAAACATGGGTGTGGAGGATTGAGGCATCTTAAAGGTATAAGCTAGTCTATGTTTAAAGGTTATTATTATTATTATTATATTATAATAATAATAATTATTATTATTATTATTTTATTACAGGTCTTATAATTCTATTTGCCTTTTAAAACTTATATATATTACCTTTACAAAAATATAAACTTGATTTAATTTAGAATATAGTGGGCAGCCCGGGTGGCTCGGCTGTTTAGTGCCACCTTCAGCCCAGGTGTGATCCAGGGGACCCAGGATCGAGTCCCACATGGTGCTCCCTGCATGGAGCCTGCTTCTCCCTCTGCCTGTGTCTCTGCCTCTCTCTCTCTCACTCTGTCTGTGTCTCTCATGAATAAATAAATAAAATCTTTTTTAAAAATTTAGCATATAGTGAAATTGCTGACAAAAATTATTATTATCTGCCTTTAAAACCCAACTCCTCCATGAATTTTGGTTGATTAAAGCTGGAAGAAGACAGATAGAAGGGATACTTGTCATTCATTGTCCAAGCTGGGGGACCTCTGAGAATGAAGGGGAACTCTTAGAAATTTGCTGGGGATAATAGCTACAAAATAGGACAACCTTGGAGACACTGGGATTTATAGCCAGCCTCGTCAAGAGATAACTAAGGTGGCTTTTTAAAAACAGTGGGGAAGAATTATTTCAGTGATACAGGGGCAAAAGGATGGCTACCTTTCAAGTACTTGTGGATTGGTAGGTAATCAGGTAATCTCAAATGATATCCACTCAACTGAGTGGCAGCATCCAGGCAAGTGGTCCCTTACCCCTCTGCCAGACACCCCAGGTCAGAATTCTGTGCCCCTTTATGCTCCCTAAATATCTTCTTTGTACCTTTATTGAATAATTTACCACACCCTTTTGACACCATGATTTTCTTGTCTGTGTCCTGAATTCCCCCTGTGGGCTACCTCCAATGCTGGGCAAAATTTTGGGGAACAAGGACTGTGTTAGTGTCACCTGTTTTCCCAGAGTCTATCATAGTATGATAAACAGGTGTTCAAAATGTTTTTGCTGAATAAATATTGAATAAAATTACAATAGGGATTATAGAGGCTTTATAAAAAAAAAAGAAACATAGACTAGAGAAAGGAGAGCAAGCTTATACCTTTAAGATGCCTTTAAATGACAGAAATAAAATATATCTAGAAGGTTAACTATGCATGGAATAAAATAACCTACTCAAGTTACTGAATTTTAAAATTATTTTATGGGAGAATGCTCTAATCCCATAGCTGGAGAGCACTTGATTTGTTACTGTTCACTGGAAAGTTGTTTATTTCTGCTTATTTTATGCTATCTTTGGTGGGGATAAGGATGAGAACTTATGGTGAATACTAGTGTTAAAAAGTTTAGAAATAGGGCACCTGGGTGGCTCAGTGGTTGAGTGTCTGCTTTTGGCTCAGGTCATGATCCCAGGGTCTTGGATCAAGTTCCTCCAATGGGCTCCCTGCAGGGAGCCTGCTTCTCCCTCTGCCTTTCTCTCTGTGTCTCTAATGAATAAAAAAAATAAAAATCTAAAAAAAAAAATTAGAAGTAAGAAATTTCATGAGAAACTTAAGAAATAAAAGTCACAAGGGGGTCTGTGGATTAGAATTATGGGCAGGCAGGACTGTGTTATTTGATAGTAAGAAGCAAAACAGGGGTGCCTGGGTGGCTCAGCTGGTTAAGCATCTGCCTTCTGCTCAGATGATCTTAGGGTCCCAAGATCAAGCCCTGGGATCCTGCTTCTCTCTTTCCCTCTGCCTGCTGCTCCTCTTGCCTGTGCTCTCTCTCTGTCAAATAAATAAATTAAATCTTTAGAAAAAAAGAAAAAGCAAAGCAAAGCTGAGGCTATATGGTCATTTTGACAGGTGCCAATAGGAATTTGACTTAAACTTTCGTAAAAATTCCTTCCCAAAATTTTTATTAAACCAAATATGGAAAACTCTTCAATGAGTAGCAGAACATTAACATAGACCCCAAATCTGATACTATATGCAACACTGAAAAAAATAGGGATCTGTACATTTAAAGGATAGAAAGAACATAAGGATGTGACTATCCTGCTGTTCTTTCGACAGTAGCAGAAGTTCTAGCCAGTGAAATAAAATGGGGGTAGGAGATAGAATGAAAATTATTTGCAGATGATATGATCATCTACACCAAAAACCAAAAAGAATCTACTGAAAAAGAAAATATTTTTTCTTTTTATATCAGATCATATAATACCAGATAATGGTCAGAAAATGAATATACATACATAAAGACCTTGTCTTAGCAGTATCAAATTTTAAAAATTGTGAATATACAGTCAAAATTTTAAAAATATATAAAATACCTCAGACCCAACCTCTCAAAAATATGTAACACATATATTTTCTAAAACTAAATACATATAAACTATATTTGAAAGCAAATGACCAATCAAGGAAAAAATTACAAGTATATACCAAATCAAATCTGAATCAGAATTTGAACTCTGGGCCGGAGAAGCCCACAGAGTCAGCTGTAGGCAATTAAATAGAAATTCCTGGGAAAATCCAAGTAGCAAAAATTAACTGGGATAAGCTGATCCTCTGAATGAGTTTAAGAAGAAATTCAAAGGAGGGCAGCTTGCTAGGCTGAACGTATTTTTACATTCATCTACAGATTAATTTCTTGTATACACGAAGTCCACACCTGCTTGCCTAGGATTTGACAAAAGGCAGACATGACTTAGAATAAATGCAGTAATGTAGTTACATATTCTTTTTCTCGCTCTGGCTTACCATTGTCTTAGAGGTCAGAGCTCCAGGGACACTTGTAGGACAAGGAGCTGCAAAGTTTAGTTTCATTATGTAAAACTTTTAAAAATGCTTGATGTTAGAAACACGGTACAAAATTGTATGTGTCTCATGAATGTTAAAAACAAGACAACAGACCCAAAATTGAATTGTTTATCCTAAGCCCCAAGTCACTAAGACTTAATGACAGTTTCAGCTCTCCCAAAAATGGAGTCTTAAGCCATTCGGGAATCTCCTGATGAGCACTAGGTAGGTCACCTGCCCGATAAACCCCTGCTATTCCCTCCAGGGAGAGTAACCTTGCAATAACCAACCTGGTTTCTTTTGCCTAGTGTAACTTCCTTGTTCCTGTTCCCTTCTGCCTAAACAATTTTTTCTTTTACTTTGTATAGGTCTTCTGAGCTCCTTTCTAACTACTGCATTGGATGCTATTTGATTCATGGATCATTGAATAAAACCAGTAAGATCTTTAGATTTTACTGAGTTGAATGTGTTTTTTAACAATTGCTACTTTTTTTTCTTAAGGTAGAGCATAAGTGAGTTATGGGAACAGAGGGAGAGGGAAAGACAGAGAGAGAGAACTTTAAGCAGGCTCCATGCTCAGCACAGAGCCTGATGGGGGGCTCAAGCTCACATCCCTGAGATTATGACCTGAACTGAAATCAAGAGTTGGATGCTTAATGGACTGAGCTACCCAGGCACCCCAACAATTGCAATTATTTATTTATTTATTTATTTATTTATTTATTTATTTATTTATTATTTTATTCATTTATTCATGAGAGACACAGAGAGAGGCAGACATAGAGTGAGATGGAGGCTCCCCATGGGGTGCCCATGTGGCGCTCAATCCCAGGACCCCAGGATCACGACCTGAGCCAAAGGCACTCAACCACTAGGCCACCCAGGTGCCCCCAACTGCAACTTTTTAAAAGTATATGTAATTTTGGGGGTGAGGGACAGAAAGAAATAAGCAAAAATGAGAAAGTTCCTCTTAGAGTAATGGAATTGTGGTGATTTTGCCTCCATTTCCCGTTTTCTGTGATTGTGCATTTTTAGTTCATACACTGAGTTGATAAGGTATGGATTACCTACCATAGCAGTGGGGAGTCAGTCCCTGCCTGCTCAAAGTGCACCATGCATCAGAGAAATCAATTCAACAAGAAGTTACAAGAAAAACTGATAAGTGCTCTGTAGGGGGGCCATCCAGTCTCGGTAGGAGCACACACCAGAAGGAACTGACCTGCATAAAGCACTTGGAGAAGCCTCCCTTGAAGAAGTGAAAAGGTAGATGAGACTGTAGGCTCACGGGGTGGGTAGAGAAATGAGCATCTTCCTAAATTGAAGAGGCAGCAAATCGTTGTGGAGGCCTAGAGGCTAGCACCTGGTGAGTGGCAAAGAAGGAGAAAAGCACAGAGCATGGGGCACCATGATAGGAAGCAATGAGAAAGAGACAGAGGTGGAGCCATTCCAGAACTGAGCTTTATCTGGAGGGCATGGGAACCTGTGAAAGCCGGGTTCTAAGGGCAGAACCATCACCTTTACATGATAAAAAGATCTTTATGACAATAACATGGAGATCACTTGGAAGAGGGTAAGCCAGGAGAACAGAGACCAGTGGAGCCATATCCATAGGAAAACGATGATGGCCTGCATGAGGGGCAGTAGGGATGAAGAGAAGTGTGTGTTTGGGAACTCAGATCCACTTGTAATGACCTGGATCGGGGAGGATTAGGGAGATGGAGTAGTGAAGGAGCCCTTTAAGAGGCTTGGACAACAGAGCAGGTGCTGATGCTGGCCCCTGAGAACCAGAGGAAGGGGAAATGAGATTAAAATGAGCAGCCAGAAAAAAGGAAAGACAGGAGACTGTGGTGTCTTTCAAAATAAAGGAAACAAAGCATTTCCAGAAGTAAGGACTAGATATTGTGGAATAAGATAAAGTCTGAGATATGTTTGCAAGAGAGTATTAAAATGAGACATTCATTTTTCACAGTGAAGTGTTAAATACCAATATTGTGCTTGCAAAGAGGTGTCTGGGAAATTTTATTTTTAAAGACGATTAGCTCATCAACCCTATACAAGGACTTAAAGAGGCTGAAAGAGGCAGGCAGGTTTCTTAAACCCCACCCAAGACAGTGTCACAGAGGGAAGGCAGAGGATTCTAGTGCCCAGCCAGAACTACAAGGGAACATGTCCATTCAAGGGAACTACAAGCTAGCGAGCCCTGCAATGAAGACTTCAAAGAATCCACAAGGTACCCCAAGAGAGGGAGCCAGACTGAAATACCTGCTGTACCCAGAGAAAAACAATGGCAATCCATCATTGCCAGCCAAGTAATATCATTCCTGACCCTTACCCCTGCTTTGTGTACTTCAATCTTCCAGGGAGCAGAACCTGCAGCTTTTAAGTCTGGGAGTAGGGAAGGGGGACTATGAAATTGTCAGCAGAGTAAGAAGAACAGTCAACCACAGCTCCTTTACCCAAAGGAGCTTCACATCTGGATGTTCCCTGAGCTCAGAGAGGGGAGAAGATTTAACCTCAAGTAAAAGTTGGGCTGGGCATTTTAATATTGGAAATGAAGTTATTTGTGAAGCTCTGCGTGACCAGAAGGTTTCTTATTATTTAGGAGTGGTCAGAAAAACCATGAACCTATTCTAGATCCAACTAAAAGTATAGAAAAATCAGCCCCAGAGAGCAGGTTGGAAGGGGCAGTGGGCTGTCAGGGGAAGGGGACATTAGTTATATCCTGTGTGATTAACACAGACCTTCCCCAGTTTCAGTGGAGTAATGAAGGCAGAAACCAGACTTCAGTAGACCAGAATGAGTTGGAAGGAACTGAGAATGTGTACACAGCAAACAAAAACACATTTCCAAGAAGTGCATCTATGGACAGAAGGAGAGAGAGAAGGGAGAGCTGGAGGATTCTACAGGATAGATAGAAATGGGGGTAATAAACAGGAGAGATTAGAGTAAGGTCAAAAACCAGTGGAAAGCCAACAGAGAGGATGCTGATCAATGCATGGTCTCTGATCAGAACGGACAGGGAGGAATGGAGGACACAGCTTCACGCTTGGACAGGAGGTGTGGAAGCTTCTTCCATGAGAATAGGAAGGAGAAGGGAAGGGAACACACAGGGATGCACAGAAAGCTGAAGAGTTTTCATCTGATTCCTTCTCCATATCTTCCATTAAGTAGAAAGTGAAGGGGCAACTGAGGGTTCAATCCTTGGAAAAGCATGAAGAAGGCCCAAAACAGCCATCTCAGGAAAAAGGAGAGGCACTTAGTTTGTGAAGCAATGTCGAATGTCACTGAGGGTCCAGCTGAGGCTGGAAAACCTATTTAATTGAACATTCATCTGGACTATCTGTTAGAACCTCAGGAAAGACCCAAATGCTGCAACTTCTGCTGCGAAGGCCCTAGCATTCAGTAATGTGTGAGTGAAAATGGAACAGTGTGGTGATCACTGAGATTGAGTGCAATTGCTGGTTCTGAGAGGCTTTGAGAGCTTCTGTCCCACCTTGAATCCACATCATCATCTCTATTGTTTTTGGATTTTTAAAGTAATTTATTTATTTTTGATAAATGGATGGTGTTTGCCAAGGAGACTTACAACTTGAGCCTATGAAGAAGATGTGGGAGATCTATTACCTGGTATTGTGACTGATGTTTATGCAATTTTTGCCACTGGAGGGAGGGCTGCCCCCAGTCTTGTCTTTCGGAAAGTCAATGGCAAAAAAAAAAAAAAAAACCAAAAACGGGAGAAATAGATAATGACACATAAGCCACCACTGTTTTTCAATCTTCTGTCAGACTAATCTGCTGAAGCAAAATCCGGCCTGTAGTGGGGTGGGGAGAGGGCACATGAAATAAGCAAATAGAGAGGAATGAATGTCACTCTGTTTTCCCAACTCACAATCTCAGACAAAGGTTTAACAGACACAAATGTCCATGGAAAATATGGCTGCATTTTTTTTTAAATGGCATTGTCTGGAAATTGCTATGAGTCATCTATCTTATTCTTCATGGCATCCACATCATCTAGCATGGTGCTTGGTATAGAGTAGATGCTCAATAAATGATTGTCTAGTGAGACGATGAATGGTGCATCAGGGTAAAGGCTGACCTGCCTATCCCTAGGACCTGCCTCTCTTCTGCTCTATATACCTGCACTCATGTCAAGCTGTTTTTCTCCTCTAAATATCTTTGGCAATTTGCACATTGGAGAACAAGTAGCATCCTTGCTGGAGAGAATTTGTTAGCCTGGTGACAGTAAAACCAGAGAGATATTTTAGATGTTGAGCTGAGGCATGGATTCAGTGCAAGGCTATGGTACAGTAAAACAGAAAACCCAAGAACTTCAGGGTTCCAGGTCATACTGTATCAGCCAAAAAGGATTTTGTCCAGTGGGCACTCTCATTTACCTGGACAAATGGATTGTGATGGTGAACAGCTAATATGAATCTACTGGTGTGGTGACTGCTACCGGTAAATGATAATCAGGAATTCTCCCTGCAAGAAGCTACAGCCCTTGCTGGATAAGCCTTGGTGAACAAATGAGATGATTTGTGCTGTGCTTTAAGGCTGTTTTGTCTTTACTGGAATTCTGGAATTCTTGGCATACAACTTCTGAAGGATTTTTTAAAACTTTATTTTCTTTTGTTTTAAATGGAATCCGTACCCTGTGCCAATTGTTATCTATGCTCAAATGCTTGAAAACTTCATCACCTTGCCCGTCTGTAATGAGAATTTTTTTAAATTCACTTGTTTGTTCATTTTTTCATTTTACACCAGTGGTCAAAAATGAAATGGCAAGCCCTCTTTTAATCTTCTGACATAAGAAAAAGAGAGAACATGTATTTTGGTCACATACTAAATTCTGAATTACAAATAAGGCAATGGAAGATTGGATTACATAAGCATTATTAGTACCCACAGAATTCCGGGTAATGTCTGGGCTCCCCAGTGGATCATGTACCCTGCTGCTGTTAAGGGTTGTACATGGGAAGAAGTTTGCAGGCTTTGACACATGGGGTGATTGCACATGTCAACTTTGCTAACCTGGAACCATGTTTACCAAACTCCCTCCCCTGTATACTTCAATTCTACCATTGTCAAAGAAAAAAATGTTATGCACGAGATTTAGAAGGCTGAAGAGAAGCAGCACAATGATCTCTGAATTGTCATGATTAAATGTGGTGATAGATGGAGAGGCGACGGCAGATTCCAGTTTGTTCTTCTGTCACCAGTTCCATATTCTGCTCTGACCTTGCTGACCAACAGTGGCCCCAAAGTCCAAGCCTGTCACCAGATGCTTGGCAGTGGGGGCAGAGTGCCCCACAGACCTCCCATAAGCTTCCCTTTGTGGTTGCATTTCAGCAGTGGGACATGCTTGGCTGTGTTACTGACTCTCTCTGATCTTTCAACTCCCCACCTGGAGCTTCACTTTCTCTTCTTCTCCTATAATTATGTGAGATCCAATGTTTCATAATAAATCCCTTACTTAATAATGCATAGTGGTTCTTCCCTCTTTGAATCCTGAGATACCCAGTGGGAAGGGATTATTAATTACTAGACGGCTCTTGTTGGCAAAGGCACCATGCACTGGAGTCGGAGATACTTCATACCAGCCTCTGTTCCACCACTACCAACTGATTGATCTTGGGCAAGATATTAAACTTCTCAAGCCCCATTTTCTGCACTTGTGAAATGGGACCAATAACATTAGCTACCACATAGAGTCATTGTGAAGTTTAAATGGCATATTGCATGTAAAACACTTAGCCTAATAAATAGCAAATGCTCAGTAAATGTTAATATTATTGAAGGTGCTGAATGTCTGAAGGGGAGTCAAGTAGTAGAGTCTAAAATATACAGAAAGAAGTAAATGACTGAGTATAGATGTTTTAGTTGAGGTTGGAGAGACAAACAGGAATCAGCAACAGAGAGGCAAGATGAAAGGAATAGGCAGGCAGTTCAGGGTGGAAGCTGCAAATGCTGAGGGGGGCTAATGTTTCAGAATGAACATCAACCACTTTACCCAAGGTTCTCCTTGCTAGGTGGGCAGGGCAGGTCTCCCTAGGTTCACTGTGTGGAAGACTGCTGTGGAGAGTCTGAGTCATTTCCTGGATCGCCCTGCTGATACACAACCCTTACCTCCCTCCAGATATTGAAGTTGGCTTTTGTGGCACTGGCAGAAACCCAAAATAGCCTGAACCCAGTTTGATTCCCTCCTGGAGTGTCACAAGAGCTATGATGGGGGAAGAAGGAGTTACACCATACAGAATGTAACTCAGTGGGAAGAGCTGAGATTTAGGGTGAATGGGTATGTGGTATAACAGGAGATGGTATCTAGGTAGGCAACCATACAGAGCTTCATAACTCCCATCTCTTCAAAGAGACCCACAAACCTGTCCAGATTGAAGAATGAATAAGCCCACACCACCCTCTTCCTGAACAAACCAAACGAGGATTGTGTTCAATTGGGGCACTGCCCATGGGCAACTAGAAACCTACAAGGGAATGGACCTACAAGATCTTTTTGAAAGCCCCAGAATCAGAAAACATGATTGCAGAAAAGTGTGAATGCACAACTTTAGAGAAGCTTCGGGAGGCACCTAGTAGCTGCCTTTGGCTCTCTGAAAGTTTTCATGGGAAGACAGGTCGAGATCAATGAGTGGAAATTATGAGAAGATAGGTTTGCTTCAGTGTATTCCTGCCATTAATAATAATTAAAAATAATGGTCAGCATTTATTGGGCACTTCCTCTGTACCAGGCATTGTTTTCAGCAATCTACATATATTATCTTGTTAAAATCTTACAATATCTCTGTAAAGTACTGAGGCCCTCAGAAGTTAAATAATCTGCCCATGTTTATAGAATTTGACATAATGGAGCTAGGACTCAGAACCAGGAAGTCTGTCTCCAGATCCTATACTCCAAAGGACGGCCCTCTGATTTACAATGGAGGGAATTCCCGCATCCAGCAGGATTTGGGGCTCCATTATGTCTGAGCTTTGTTCCAACTCAGATTCCTTGAGGTCCTTCCAGGGCTAGGGTGGTTGATATCAATGCAGTTCAACAAACACTTCTGGAACGCTGACCATTCACCAGGCCCTGGGCTGGGTACTGAGGTATCAAGATAAAAGAGACAAGACAGTCCCATAACAGAGGTGCAGAGAGCTGTGGTCCACAAGGATAGAATCACAAACTTCTCTCTAAGACTTGTCAAATTTATTAAAAAGACAATCTTTGGGCAGCCTGGGTACCTCAGTGGTTTAGTACCGACTTCAGCCCAGGGTGTGATCCTGGAGACCCCAGATCGAATCCCATGTTGGGCTCCCTGCATGGAGCCTGCTTCTCTCTCTGCCAATCTCTCTCTGTGTCTCTCATGAATAAATAAATAAAATACTTTTTTTTAAAAAAAAGACAATCTTTGGTTTTGAAATTCCTTTTGTCACCCTCTCCTCCCTTTCCTGATGTCAACCAGCAAACTGCACAGTTGTCTCACTGTTGGAAGGGTTCCTGACAGTTTGGCACTGAGAAGGCTGAGGGCCGAATGAGTGTATATATAAACGAGACAGACTTGGTTTAAAGGCTCAGCTCAACCACTGATAAGTGAGATAAACCATGTGTTTAAGACAATGCAATCAATGATACTCGGTCTCCTTCGATACTGCTAGATCATGACTTATTCTCCCTCATTTAACCTAAAACTATCAGATTGGGACAGGAAAATAAAATAGTAATTGGGTAATCTCCTGTGGAAACTTTTATTTTCACACTATAACATTATTTATGGAGCAAAGGAATAGAAATACATTTTTGAAGAAAGGAGTAATATTTTCTTTTTTTGCTAAAACTAATGTAGGAATAAAACATATTTATGATTGTCCCATAACCAAAGATGACATTCATTGAGCTCTTACTATATGCTAGGTAGCATTCATAAGCTTTACTGGTATTAGCTCATTAAATCCTTATCACAATCATCTGGGGTCGGTGTCCTGGAAGCTCTATTTTATAGATGAGGAAATTAGACACAGAGAAATTAAGGAACTTGTCCAAAATCACACGACTAGTAAATGGGGGATATAGAATTTAAACACTAGCAGTTTAGCCCTCGGACAACATGATTCTGTTGTTTCTATAGCTGCAACTGAAAATTGGGGAGTGGGGGGGAGAGACAGTGAGAAGTTAAGAATTTAGCCTGAAAATCACATTAGTCAGTGAGAGAGCCAGAGTGCAATCTGGTGAGAGTGTTTACCATATAGGGTCTTGTCCCTGCAGTTCCTGTAGTTCCCAGGAGGCCATAGAAAAGATCCTTCCTCAAATGAACAGTGGCTGTCGTAGAACTGAAATGAGGCTTACAGGGCTAACGTCAAAGGTGTCTGCAGAACTACATTCCTTCTACAGTCTTAAGTAGAAGTGATTTCTTTCTTTTTTCAACTTTTAAAGTCTACCATCATTCCTTGGCCTGTTAACCCATCACACTGACCTCTGTTTCCATCCTCACATTTCCTTCTCTGACTCTTCTGCCTCTGTCTTATATATTTTAAGGACTCTTGTGATTACACTGACCCACTTAGACAATCCAGGATAATCTTCCCATCTCCAGATCTTTAACCACATCCACAGTCCCTTTTGCCACAGAAGTCACAGATTTGGGGGATTAGGACATGAACACCTTGGGAAATGATTATTCTACTTACCACAAATATCAACTGCTGGTGAAAACGTAAAGCAACTGGAACTCTCATACACTGCTGGTGGGAATGCAAAATGGAACAGCCATTTTTAGAAAACATACATAAAAGACTTGTACACAAATGCAACTTTATTTATTATAATCACAGCCTGGAAACAATCCATACGCACACCTACCAAGTGAATAGATAAAAGAAACTGTGGTATATCCATACAACGGAATATTATTCAGTTTTACAAAAAAAAAAAAAAAAACCCACAAGGGGTATATGCAAAAATATGGATGTTTTATATAAATTATACCTCAATAGAGTTCATTAATTCTTTTTTTCTTGGTAGGATATATCACCTGCCCTTCTGAAGAGACTAAATTGCTTCTATAAAGCAGAGCACTTAGCCATAGTTGTATACTGCTGATCCTTTTTTTTTGTTTGTTTGTTTGTTTGCTTTATACTGCTGATCCTTGTTCTCATCAAGCTGTTAACATGTTGGAAGGATGGCAAAGAAGCCTGAAACTAACCCAACGGGGCAACGGGGAGAAGGGAGCACTAACCTATTTGAAAAGGCTCTAGAATGTTTCTTTACCCAAGCCCCTTGAGGCCTTTGTGAGTAAATAGAATGATTCCAGCAGAGCAGGCTGCAGGCCCCACCAAATTCCTGATTTATAGAGAAGACATGGATGAAATCCTTTTATAACAGTACTTGGAGAAGGAAGCACGAATGTGGCATTCATTCATTCAGTCATTCATTTAACATCCATTTCAACACTAGGGAGCAGTTTCTAAGCCGTGTCATTGTGCCAGTTCTGGGGTACACAAGACAGATGCAGATCCTGTTCTCAAAGTCTCACGTCCTAATGATTATCGTTTATCATGTTTTCCTTGTTGTTGGCCAGCTTCCACCTCCTACTCTGGCTCATTCATCACAGCTTGACACAGCCAGCCCTGCCCATGCGATGACCCTCCAAATGCTACTTCCCTAATGGGTGTAGGGTGGTAGGGGTCCCTGTGGATTGGTCAAACAATCACTCAGGAAAGAACAAGTCTCCCCTTTCCTGTCCCCCCGCCTCCCCCCGCCCCGCCATCCTTTTCAGTGAGCTCTAAGGAAATGGTGAAATAACGGGCGGGGATTAGCCCCAGGGCCCCTTAATAAATTGTTTCTACATACCCCCTCTTGAATTTTAATGGAAAGAAAATGGGTGTGGTAGATCTCTTGCACAATGTCAAAATTGAATTGAATTTAATTCTGTAAAATAGATTCTAAATTACATCATAAATAATAGTATGGGAACACAGATTCCGAGCCAAAGAGACATGAACAGCCAGTTTGTGAAAGTAAAAAATTCTGATGTACAAACGGTAGCAAATGAGTGATTAGCTGCCCAGATCCTTAGAGGTTATGTTTTCTGGAAAAAGGAAGAAGTCCTGGAAAGTGAAGGCTTGGCCAGAGACTCAGAGTGATAGGAGTTATCCACAGAAAGCCTGGCACATAGTAGGTACATCCTATACGTGGTTTGCAGCAGTCCTGGTGGGTGACATACAATAGTTAAACAGGGTACACAGTGTTTCAGCATTCTGCACAGCTCCTGACTTACAGTAGGCATTTAGAATTTTTTTTTTTAATGTATGAACAAGGTATATTGTAGGGACCCTCACTCCATATAAATGGAGGAGTGAGAAGGTACCAGATGGTCCTGTCTGGTTAAACAAACTCTCCCAGCAACCAAACATGGTTTTACTAAAATTTACAAATGCATTGAACTTTTATTGCATTCAGAGCACTATGTTATGGTGAAGACAACAGTAAGGAATAGTACCTTCCTTCTAGAAGCTACATTTCATTGTGTGCATGTGTGGGTCCTTCTGGGGAAGAGACAGATACAAATGTAATAAGTAGTATGAACGAATACATGGGACTATAGAGTAAAAAGATTGACTATTCCTTGAAGAATTTAGAAAGGCTTCTTGGAAGAAATGGAACTGAACTGAACTTGAAGGAGGTGGTAGGGTAAATATTCCAGGAAGAGGGAATTTCAGAACAAAAGTAGAAAACTACGGGAATAAAGAATATATTTAGGCAAGAGCCAGTAGACTCTATAAGAGACTCATGAGCTATCTTCACTACGAATGACCTAGAGGCCAGGAAAGTGAAGCTGGTTTAAGACCTTCATAAATTCTAATAATAGGAATTTTATTAGTGTTCTTGTGTGGCAGCTTGAGATTTTAAAAACACTAAATTACAAAATAAGGCCAAGGAAGTCCAACAAAGTTTTGACTTTGCCAATTTAGAATAGTTTGATCTTTTTCTTTTAAACTTAAATATCAAACTCTTTAAAAAAGAATAATTGTCCCAGAAGCTCTGGTTTGGAATATTAGGATAAGAGAAGCTCTGCTGCAAAAAAAAATGGACTCTAGTAACTCAGAGGATTAATCCCCATGCATCTGGTTGGGGCAGCAACCTTAGGCAACTCTTCTCCAGATGGCAGCTCCAGAGTTCTTTGCAAGCAGCAGCTCTGCCGTTCACAAGAGCCTCCCTGATCTTTGGATCAGGAGTCCTTTGATCCAAAGGATCCTCCCTGATCTTGCACATGCAGCTGTCCAAGCAGCAGAGAGAGAGAGAGAGAGAGAGAGGGAGAGAGAGAGATCATGGCATAAGGGTTTCAAAGCTAAGCCCAGATTGCATACTGGGTTTCCAAAATTAGAATATATGTGGCACTTGGTTGAATTCTACATTATATGGTTCCCTAAATTAACTTTACCAGAATTATCACCCCACATTTCAGTATCATGCTCCATGCACAAAAGGTCAGATACCTAGAAGAAGTGAACCAAAGTTTGTCAGGAGAGGAGTGAGTATCCCTCCACATGTTTTTGGTAAAGCAACTAAGTGTCCTCCAGACCTGAGTAGAGTTTTGCTTTGTTATTGGGTTACACTGTGGGATCAGAGGCAGCAAAAATTCTACAACGAAACAAATGTCTATTAGTAATCTGAATAATACAAATATGGTCTCTGAGTTGATGATCTAAATAAATGTATGATAATCTAATAAATGTATGCTTAGGAGATTAAAGCTTTGCTGTAGAGTGTAGTTGAGCCAAACATCCCAGAATAAAAATGTATTACACATTAAAAAAAAAAAAAGGCAGCAAAAGTCTAAGTGGAAAAATTTGGTGTAAGCAACACATCTGAAAAACTATGTCTCAAACTCTTAGTATGGGCTTGACAAAAACTCCTGGCTGATCTTAAAGACGAACTGTTTAACAATCCTCAATAAATATTTTAATTAAGAAGAAAACAAAAATATCAGTTTAATCAAATAGGAAATGCAGACAAAACCCAGACATTCTTTAATAAACTTCAAGTTCAAGATCAATATTAAATCTGCAAAAATAAAAAAGGTCCCCAAATAGCAGCTTTTCACTACAATGCTCTGCATGGCTGCCCATGGCCAAAAGTAAGAGGAATATTTAGGTACCAAATGTGAAGGAAGATGTATCTTGCTTTAGTTAGAAAATAAAATAATTTTCGTGTATGTTCAATGTTTTTCTTTTTTCACGAAAAGCTTTTGTTGAATCTGAGACGATTGAAGGAAATAAGTATTTGTAGCAACTTACTTGTGACACCTCTCTCTGAAATGATTGCAACACACCATGAACAAGGAGCATTTGTACAGAGACTGTCCAGGTTCTTTCCATCGAATGATTCATTATTCTGTGGGCCCTCCATAGGTGATGTGCTGGTGTCATCTTGCACTGGCCCAAGAGCCATTGTGCACATTTCTTCCCATATCTGTTCAGTGACGTCTCATCGGTAATTTAAAATGGCCACAGTGAGTATTTACACCACCAAAAAAAAAAAAAAAAGGCAAATGCCACAAGTGAGGGCTTCATTTTTTATTTATCTCCAGTTGTTAAGTGTTTACCAACACGATGTGCTGCTATCCCACACTGAATTTAAATTTGTCTTCAGAATACATTTGGGGCAATCATTATTTTACATACTGTCTGATACTGTTGTTTCAGTAGGACTTCAGGATCAAGAGATCCTATAACTTTTAGAAGTCCCATCAACAAGAGACAATTAGATGTTGGGGTGCCTGGGTGGCTCAGTGGTTGAGCATCTGCCTTTGGCTCAGGACTTGGGGATCAAGTCCTGCATCGGGCTCCCGCAGGGAGCCTGCTTCTCTGTCTGCCTATGTCTCTCCCTCTCTCTCTCTCTCTCTCTGTGTGTGTCTCTCATGAATAAATGAAAATTAAAATAAATCTTAAAAAAAGACAATTAGATTTCTGCCTATTACTTAAAAAGAAGTGCTTTTCCTGGTTATTGCCAGGACATAAGGACAGGAATCTTCTCCCCTTTAATTAATTGATGCATCTCAAGAACCTAACAACATGGGGCAGGTACTCAATAAATATTTGCTGAGTAAATGAGTAAGGTTTGCCTGACGCAAGGCCACCATTTTCCTGGTAGGTGATTCCCCAGATCTTCTCTGTCATTAGTATTGCAAATTCTCAGTGAGAAAAGAGTTAAACTGCGCTCAATAACTCCTTCTTCTCCATTCTTATGGTAATTTTATTTAAAAAATTTTTAACATACAGAGTTTTATTAATTTCAGGTATACAATATGGTGATTCAACACTTCCTCACATCACCGGGTCATCAGAAAAAGTGTCCTTCTTCATCCCCATCACCAATTTCACCCATCCACCTATCCACCTCCCCACCTGGGAGTTAGTTCTCAGTACTTAAGGGTCTGTTTCTTGGCTTATCTTTCTCTCTCTCTCTCTCTCTCTCTCTCTCTCTCCTTTGTTCCCTTGCTTGTTTATTTTGTTTCTTAAATTCCACGTATCTCATAGTAATTTTTAAAATGTCAATATTATATGGGGGCGATTATCTACGTTATTATAAGCATCTCTTATATTACATACATTTGTGACTCTCCCATTCTTATAGTAGCTCCAAAAATCAATGTTTCTGTTTTGTGTTATGTTGATTTCCATTTTGAAAGTAGTGTTTCCTCTCTTTTTATTATTTATTCTCACGAATGCATCACATGGAAATGACTTGTCTTTGCCTATGCCCCTTAGCACAGTACAAGCCCATTTGTAGCAGGTGTGATGGCCAAGACTGAACCCCATGTCTACCCCCTTGTATACTCAGCCCTGACAAGACAGCAGTTCAACACATGTTTATTGAAAGAACAATGCTGACTTTGCCTTTGAAAACTCTGGAGGGACTTCAACAAGGCTCAAAGGAAGATAAGCTGGATTTCCTCCAAAATGTTGCATGGTCTCTGCCTCCCACACACATGTAGTAGCCAATAATCTTGGTCTTTACCCAAGTTACCTGTCAAAGCAAATCTTTCTTAAAGAGGCTTAAGTAGGAGGTCAGCCCAAGACTTGACTTTAACAGAAGCTGTATGTCTGAGTGAGGCTGACCTTGTCCTTGGTGTTGGCTGTCACATCTGTGACTCAGAAATAACCTGAACTCCTCTAATATAATCAGCTTTGAGAAGTTCTACTTCATCGATTGACCAATCTTTTCCAGACAGCCTGAGACACCCAGACAACATATAAATGACATACTGACAATAGCGATTAAAATAAATAGTTTAGTTTTCCTAAAGTTTTACTGTCGCTTCTGACAGAGGTAATCCTTGAAATATGGGCCTTGGGAAAAACATGTTTGGATCCGATTTTGGCTGCTTACTGGGGTGTTATATGTTTAGTTTGTGAAAGGCTTCAAACTGCTGGCATAAGAACAAGTGCCACTATATTGCAGCCACTATGAAACAAACAGAAAGCTATAACCCTAGAAGCCAGCACACCCTGAACTGATTTTCTGTGGAAGCTCTCTAGGGACCCAGGGTTGCATAAAACTCAATGGGAACAAGCAGCCCAACTCCATCGAAACCCTCTTTACCCGACATATGATTCTGCAATCTTTGAACTTGCCAATTGTTCCTTGCAGAATCAATTTATCATGCAGATACTTCTTGGAAAGTTGTTTTTTATTGGGATAGCTCCTTCAGGGTTAGATGGAGGTCAAGAGAGTTGTATTTTCCAGAACCCTCTGTCTTCAGCTTTGGTGCCAATTGGCCAAGACACCAGGCAATATTTTTGCAGTCAATCAAGGTCAAAGCTGTTCATATTGGTGGAATATATACATACATGTGTATTATGTATTTATGCATAATACATTCATAACATGTGTTATGGATCATGGAACAGAGGATCCTTATCCCAGAAGGCAAAGGGAATAATGCTGCCTCCTAGTGGGAGAGAGTGGAAAATTAAAAGAAGCCACTGAATAGGCTGCTTTAGAACAGGCTGGAGGAATTGAAGAGGGTCTCAGACCCAAACAAACAGACTATTCTCCTTCCTGCCATTTAAAAATCTGACTCTATGATACAAAAGCTATTTTTCTAAAAATCTATACAGCCTCTCTTAGTAGCTCATTTGAACCCACCAACCAACATAATGTTTTTTTTTTTTTCAACTTCTTATGTACTCAAACATGATTCTAGAATCATAGAGGACACCAAAGAAATAGGCAGGATTTTTGCCCTTACAAAGTATATGTGTAATTTACTAGGACAGACCAGCTTGTACCTTAAAGCAATTAGGAATAATTGTGTCTTTATCTGTGAGGCTCAGTTTATACGTCAACAGCCTAACATTGCTCTGGCTCCCTCTGTGTCTTTTTGGTATTCAGAGATCATCATCTGGTTTCTCACTCATATTCCAACTAGCACATTTCTCTCTTACATTCTATGTTCTTGGAGCTGGTTTAAGAGGGGCCCCTGGGAGAGTCAATCTCTAAGGCTTTCTAACATCACTAGAAATCTAGCGAGGCATGGAGAACAGAGTTGTCAGAACCCCTCAGGGAGAAGACATTATGCGAGGTCCTGTGATAAACAGCTAAGGGTGGGGAGTGATATCCCCCAGGGCCATGCTTAAGTAAGAGTACTTAAGATTTCTAAATTGCTTTCTAAAGAGAGCATGTCCACGTAACTGCAGAATTTGTTTAACTGAGTCAGGAGCCAGGAATTGACTTGCTTGGGACAACTGCAAAGAGCAGACACATTCAGCCATCGCAGGGTTCCTAGCTTCTCTCTAAACAAAATTATAGGAAACCAGTTGAAAGGGTACCTGTTTAATTAGTGAGCTGAGAGGGGCTGTTTGCAGGCTCCTGAACTACCTATAGTATTTCCCATGTAATCATGTCTCTACACTTTTGACAGTTTTGCTTGGTACTATCCCATTGATACTCTATACCATTTTAATTTGAAAACTCAACCAAAGCCATTGTCTCCTCCAGAAAGTCTTCCTTGACTCTATATTGTTTTCTGGCCTAGCCCAGTCTATGTTATATACCCAACCTTTGTGCTCCCACAGCTCTTGATGCACATGTCTTATCGCAGCTCTGTGTTATAATAAGCTATTAGCGTGTCTGAATCCCTCACTAGTGCTATAACCTCCCTGATAGGTGTGGGTTGTGTCTCATTTTCCTGTGTTCCCCAGCATCTCTACTAGCTCCTGGCCATTTTGAATATAACATTCTTTTTTTAAGACTAGGGACATGAAAAATTACTGAGCAGACGTAAGTAGCTGGTTTCATAGCAAAAGACTTGGATTGAGTCCTGATCAATAGGTAAGTAGAATTTCAAAGGCCAGGGGGATGATATTCCTGACAGGAGAGTGATTTTGTGCATGAATCTGTTAAACAGTAAAGGACACGAGCCCAACTGTAATAGGCAAAATGTTTTTTCATATACCTAAAAAGATACAACAAAGTCCATTTCATTTTCCTCAGACCTTCCCAAAATGTCATAGAGGTAATTATATATAATATATATTTTTATAAATACAATATATACCATATAATTGTAATTATATATAAATATATTTTATAAATATATTATTATATATTTTATAGTATATATAAATATAGTATATATGAATATTATTATATATTAAATAGTATATATTATATGTTCTATAGTATATATATTCCTATATATATATTATATAGTATAAATATAATGTAAATTCGCTACTGGAATTGTGAACAAACAGAAATCTTGGTTGCCATTCTGGCAATGAAATGAAAATCTTAGGGCAGCCCAAGTAGCTCAGCGGTTTAGCGCCACCTTCAGCCCAGGGCCTGAGCCTGGAGACCTGGGATCGAGTCCCACGTCAGGCTCCTTGCATGGAGCCTGCTTTTCCCTCTGCCTGTGTCTCTGTCTCTCTGTCTTTCTCTGTCTCTCTCTCTCTCTATGTCTCTCATGCATAAATAAATAAAATCTTAAAAAAAAAAAAAGACAGAAATGAAATCTTAGAAGCTGTATGAATTCAAAGGAAAAAGTCCTTCCCATCACATCTCTTTCCTCCAACTCCCTCAACAAGGTTCCTAAACAAAGAGATACTGCTCAGGCAATATGCATAGCATGAAACGGAAATAGCTACAGGTTAACCAGAATAAGTGGGCTGTTAACCTCTCTCCCCTTCCCACCCACAGACCTCAGCCTCTGATTGGTGGTGTGTTCCTTGAGCCCCAGTTGAATATTATTTTGTAGACAATGAAGGAGTTTACTTTAGAGATTGGTGTTCAGGGCTGTTATCTGGGCAAGTGGATGGAGGATGGAATGTATTGAGCAATATTTCCTTTACCAGGTTTGGACATGATTATTCTGAAATGGAAAGATATCAGATAACACCACTGGCCAGATTAGAGTTTTCTGTTTCTTGAGAAAGAGTGAAATAATAAATATGACATTGCTGTGAGAGATTTTGTCTGGAAGAACACCTTTCAGACCGTGTTTCCAGGCAGAGAACATTATATCCATACTTTTATATAGCTCCACCTGCATCTTCAGTTCTGAGCAGACATGTTGAGAAAGCCAACCCTAAGATCTACAAGAAACTTAATAATCAAAACTATTATCAATTAAATGGATCAGACACCTAAATGTAAAAGCTAATACTGTAAAACTTCTAAAAGAAAACATGGGAGAAAATCTTTGTGATCTTAGATTAGTCCAAGATTTCTTACATCCAACAAAAGAAGGATAAACCATAAAAGGAAAAAATGATGAATTGGATCTCAATAAAAATTTAAAATTGTTTTTTGACAAAAATGTCAATTGTACTGATTAATTCATTCTAAATATTTATTAAATATCTATTATGTGGGACACCTGGGTGGCTCAGTCAGTTAAGCATCCAACTCTTGGTTTCTGGTCAGGTCACGATCTCAGGGTTATGAGATTGAGTCCCTGTTGTGTTCCACTGCTTAGCCAGGAGTCTGCTTAAGATTCTCTCTCTCCCAGGGCACCTGGGTGACTCAGTGGTTGAGCGTCTGCCTTTGGTGCAGTTCATGATCCTGGGATCCTGGGATTGAGTCCTCCATCAGGCCCCTTGCAGGAGTCTGTTTCTCCTCTGCCTATGTCTCTGCATCTCTCTATCTCTAATGAATAAATAAATAAAATCTTAAAAACAAAAAAGATTGTCTCTCTCCCTCTGGCCCTCCTCTGCTTATGCTCTCTCTCTCTCAAATAAATAAATGAATCTTTTTTAAAAAAATGTTATTTATGTGCCAGTACCCTTCTTCATGCTGAATTATGTCAATGAAGTGAACTCTATTATATTGAACTGTTGCAGGAAAATGAGCATTTTGGAAAAATTTTCAACAAAGAAAAACACAAAGCAAAGAAATTTTCATTAAACAGAACATCTCTACTGTATTTTTCAAGTTTTCCATTTAAATGTGTGGGCAGGATCCAACACCAGGAAATGATGGGAAAATGCTGAGATATAAAAATGTGTACTGCCATTTGAATTTTGTTGAATCTTGTCCCATTTGAACAAGAATCCTGAAGATTTGTATATGAGATAAAGAATATTAGAGCTTTCCAGGATGACCTAAAGCTACGTGTCACTCTATATTATTTATTACACTGTAAGACTTTAGTGTTCCCCAGGCAACCCCGGATTTGAAGACTACTTCCTTCTACCATTTGTAAGATCCCAGAATGATGCAAATGCCTACCTTGTAGAGTTGTTGGAAGGATTAATGACGTAATAATTGTGAAGTGCATAAGTATGCCTCAATAAAACCTCACTGGATGATGATGCTAATGGTAATGATGATGAATAGAATCCAATCAACTTCCGAAAGTTGACCAGGACTGAGCAGCTCACTTGCTATTTTTGAGAAATGTGCCTCCTTCCCCACAATAGCCTTAGGGTCTTTGGGATGAATGGGGGCACTTCCCTTCCTCCCCCATCCAGTATGCATGACAGGTATCACTAACCAATCCACTATAGCACTCTTCCATTAACCTGGACTGGGCTTCAAATCTCATTCCTGGCAGACATATCCAATCATTTAGAGTTAGTGCTGGAGATAAAATATATCTACCATTCCTGATTTAAAGATTCAGCAGATAGCTCCAACAGACTAGGAAGTGTGATTACAGGTTTATTTTTCCTATGAAGGTAAAGGCCCAAGTCAAGCCAAAAAAGGGATGACCAGAGGTTCTAGAAGAAGCTTAGCCATACTATAGCATAAATTTATTTCCTAAACAATCAGTCACTGATTAATTTGGTTTTTATTTAGTTAAATAATGCTCCTCTAGGGCACCTGACGGGCTCAGTCAGTTAAGTATCTGCCTTTGGTTCTAGCCATGACCCCAGGGTCCTGGGATGGAGCAGAAGGGCTTCCTGCTCAGTAGGGAGTCTGCTGCTCCCTCTGCCCCTCCCCCTGCTCCTGCTCTCTCATGCCCCTCTCTCTCTCTCTTTCTCTCAAATAAACAAATAAATGATTTTTTAAAAATTGTGTTCTTCTGCTTGTTCTACCTTTGGAAATAAACTATTAATCATTTACTCAACTCCTGCAGTTTCCTGAAGGTAGGTTTTTTTACTTTTCAGATCTAGAGTCACGGGTCCCCATCACACTTTGGTTTTTTCAGGGCTTCTCATTTTGTTGTTTTTGTTTTCCCCCTCATTTTGTAATTAAAGATGGTGTTCCTTAGGTTAAGAAGTCCCTGGGCTCTATCTGAACTGCCAACAGCTCCATGAAGCAGAAAGAAAGCCTGTAAAGTCAACAGTGTGGTGATATGACTCCGCTAATGGCAAAGATGCTCAAAGGGGCAGAACTATACCTAAGGCATGAATCTCACGTTGGCGACTAAATACAAATCAATTGAGCAGTTTTAAAAAACCCTGATGACCAGACAGCGGCCCTGACCAAATACATCAGAGACAGTGCAAATACAGTCCAGGTGTCAGTATTTGAACAAAGCTCCTCAGATAATTTGAATATGAAGATAAGGTTGAGAACTATTATCCTAAGGCGTTTTGGAAATTTGCAAGATATTCCTGGTAGCCCAATAATTGAGGCAGAGGTGTTACTGGTATTTTCTTGGCAGATATACGGGTTAGATGTTTTTGTAATGTCTTATAATGCCTAGGATGTTTCCCCTGCCCATTGAAAAATTGCCCTACCTTTTGAATGTCCTAGTGGATATTGATATAGTTGAAAAACTTATATAATCTGGAACTCAATTCCACCATACATAAAAACACAAAGTATTCTTTGCATTTTTTTAATTAGCATACACTGAATTTTCCCAGAACGTTATCAACTATAAATCAAGGTAGAATTGTACTTTATTATGTTTAGAACTTTACTAGGAGTTGCTTACCTTGTCTTATAACCATATCACCAATGTTAGCACGACTTGTGGTATTTGAATAATTAGCATTTGTAGCTGAGGTTTTCCTTGCGATTCAATATACAGGGGCAAGCATCTGATGATCTCATTATACTTTACATATTGCAATATATAGCACTTTATTATAATATATGTTCACGTCATGTCTCTTTCTGCCAAAATAATTGATTTCCAAATATTGTGTGTTTGGGTGGATTATATAATTTATAAATTTCATTTCAGGATAATAAATGCATCATTATAAAAGATTTCTTATAAAAAGGGATTTAGGGTTGATTTGGGTAAATAATTTCTGATCTAGGGATTTCCTTTAGGATCTGTAATAAAATAGTCTCGATTTGCTTCTCTGTTTATTGAGCATAGCCATCCTGGCAAGGCCAGAGATAGAGGTACGTGCAACTTTGAGCAAGTTACTTAACGTCTGTAAGCTTCAGTTTCCTTATCCCTAAAAATGGCATAATAATAGTGCTTACCTCATAGATCTGTCAGGAGAATTAAATGAGCTCAACCCTGAAAAGCACTTAGCAAAGTTTCTGGCATGCAGGAAGCACTGTTTTGATGATGATGACGATAATGACGACAAGGATGATGGTGATGATGACAAATTAAGTAGTAAGATTCAAAAAGAGACCAAAGCTCTTTAATCCCTTCCTTAGTCTAGTATGTCATATCTACACCCTGTTTCTTCTTTTTTCAAGGTAGAACACTGCCCAGAACAGGTATCCAGAATATTCAATCCTGGATGGAAATACCTTGCATAATCCCTGCTTATTCATTCTTGCAATTGTTTTGAGCAGTATCCATGGACAGAAACTCAGGGTATTTGACTGTGTGTGTGGCTAATAACTTACAGGTTTTGTCATGGCGTCAGTGCTCCAAGGAGCTCAGAGACTTTGCACCTGGAGAGATGCTACTATCATGGGACACTCTTCAGGTCTTTCAAAATGAAGCCAGGCACCTTTTCTAATGTGTTTGTTTGTTCCATCTCTTTTTTACCTTATATATCACCCATTTCTTTCATACACATAAACTTGCAAGAAAACCGTCTACTCTTTGGAAAAATCTAAACTAGATGTTCTGTTCTATCTTACCAACTGAAGGGCCAAAACTCTTCTTTAGGGGCTAGTCAGTACTCTTAAGGCCAGGATTATAGTGTTCCCTTCCAATTTCCTGCCCAACCCTCACTGTACTCACCTGGAACATTTGCTAGTGAGGAGATTCCATTCTTCTTATTCAGTAAGGACACCACCTTTCAGAGTCCATTTGATCTGTGCCATTCAAACACTTGAGTTTTGCAAGCATAAGAAGCCAGGGGTCTCTGTCCAGAGACAGTCTTCTATGTAATCCAGTTCTTCACTGTGAGGACCTTGAGCCATATGATAGGATATGTGGGGAGGGGTCTATAGCTAACTGTGGATTTGCAGCTGAAGAAGTACTGAAAAGGTAAGATACTCCACACTCCATACTTTGGGGTCAGGTGGTCCACAAACTATTCCTAATAGAGGAGAATCTATCCCAATATTAAGGGCTTTCTGAAATGAAGATTCCATAATCAGGAATCATCTAGTATTAATTAGAATTTCTCGTCATAAGGAAAATTAGTATTTATTGCATACTTACTAGTAGAATAATAATAAGCCTTTTACATTCATTGCCTTTTTAAAAAAAAAGATTTTATTTATTCAAGAGACCCAGAGAGAGAGAAGCAGAGACATAGGCAGAGGGAGAAGCAGGCTCCCTTTGGAAAGCCCAATGCAGGACTAGAACCTAGGACCCCAGGATCATGACCTGAGCCAAAGGCAGATGCTCAACCACTGAGCCACCCAGGTGCCCTACATTCATTATCTTAACTAATTCTCACGAATGCCCTTTGATTTAGGAACCAAGAAAATCCATTTTACAGATTAGAGAACTGAAGTTCAGAGAGATTAAGTTCCTCCACCAAGCTAGTGGTAGAGACCATATTCAACTCCAGTATGTCTAGCTCCAAGGTTCAGGATATTAGCTGCCAGGTTTTAGCTATATTGCCTCACCTGGACACACCGGACATGTTATAGTTTATACCTGCTCCTTTGTATTTGCTTCTGGCTTACCCACTAGTGTTACTCAAAACCTTGTGTTTTACCAGAGTCCTGGACTAACCAGACCAGCACTGTCCAATTGAAATATAACACGAGCCTTAAGTGGAAGCTACATTTGTAATTTTAATTTTTCTAGTAGCCACATTTTAAGAAGTAAAAAGAAATGGGTAAAATTAATGTTAATAATGTATTTAATGTAAGCCAATATATCTTAAATGTTACAATTTCAACATGAAATCAGTATAAAAATTATTTTTTTTTTTTTTTTAAATTTTTTATTTATTTATGATAGTCACAGAGAGAGAGAGAGAGGCAGAGACACAGGCGGAGGGAGAAGCAGGCTCCATGCACCGGGAGCCTGATGTGGGATTCGATCCCGGGTCTCCAGGATCGCGCCCTGGGCCAAAGGCAGGCGCCAAACTGCTGCGCCACCCAGGGATCCCAATATAAAAATTATTAATGAAATAATTTACACTTTTTTTGTGTTAAGCCTTGGCAACATGGTGTATATTTATACTTACAGCACATCTCAGTTCACACTACTCACATTTTAGCTGCTCAGTAGCTGCATGTGGCTAGGAATTGCTGAAGTGGACATTACAGATCTAGACACATAGATCCTAACTCTCTTCATAATCCTGGGTGCTCTACAGATAGTAAGGAGAGCATTGGCAAGATGAAGAGCATGTTTCTAGTTATTTGCTTGATTTAATCTAAGAAAAATATGAAAAGAATAAGCTCCACAATTTCTATCTATAACTAATGGTTGGCTACGTTGCCTGAGAGCAGATGAGAAGCTGCCTGATGGAATCTTTATACCATTACCTAACATGTATCAGGTGGCCTTATGCCGTTAGAGGGGTGCTGGACACAAGAGGAAGATCAGGAACCTCCAGGTCCCTGACCAGAGGCATGACCCACGAATCCAGCTCACCGAGGGTGTCAACTAGGGCTACTATGACTGCCTGGTCCTTCTTCTCCTCGCATATACTCCCACACCTGCCCCAGCTTGAAAGGCAAGGTGTATGAATCAGGCCTAAGGAGCACGGTATAGGCTCTGTCCTTCTCACGTTGATTTTGACATCTGGAGAGCAAAGAGAAATCTCAAACTTTTCCTTCCTCTGTCTCATGGGCAATCCTCTATTCCAGGTGTCCGCAAACTTTTGCATGCATTAGAAAGAATCGCCTAAATGGCTTATTGAAACAGTTTGCTGTGCCTTACCCCAGAAGTTTCTGATTCAGCAGATCTGGGCTAGAACCAGAGAAGGTTCATTTCCAACAAGTTCCCAGGTGAGGCTTATGCTGCAGGTCAGGAACCACACTTTAAGAACCAGGGCTCAATGCTAAAAAAGTAATATATCATTTAAAACCAAGACCAAATCTAAGAAAAGGTACAGACGCCTTTCTTAACTCTTCATGAGACAAATATGATTTTTACATCACTGATGTGTTCGGCTATTTCTCCACTGCTCCCCATCATTTCCTCTAGTCCAGGAAGGGATGGAGTGACCATGATGAGGAGAGAAAAGACTAATGGGAAGAAATAATGGAGCCAGAAGGTTGGAAGGAAACAGGAAGTCGGACCTTGATCAGTCACCTGGCATTCAGGGTAGTTGTACTCAGGAAGGAAAAGGGCGGCAAAGCCACCCCCAGAGGTCTCAGCTGGGACAGACAAGCAGACCAGAGGCAAATACATCAAGTCACAAAGGCATCTCATACAGAGGCTATTTTCCTCTTTGTTTCTTTTTTCTTTTTTTTTTTTTTTTTTTGAAGATTTTATTTATTTATTTGAAAGAGAGTGTGCACCTGCGGTGGGGGAGGGGCAGAGGGAGAAGCGGACCCCCTACTGATCACAGAGCCTCTGATGGGGCTTAAACCCAGAACCCTGAGATTACAACCCAAAGAAGCCGAAGGCAGCTGCTTTACTGACTGAGCAGCCCAGGTGCCCCTCCTCTTTGCTTTTTTTTTTTTTAATTTTTATTTATTTATGATAGTCACAGAGAGACAGAGAGAGAGGCAGAGGGAGAAACAGGCTCCATGCAGTGGGAGCCTGATGTGGGATTCGATCCCAGGTCTCCAGGATCGCGCCCTGGGCCAAAGGCAAGCGCCAAACCACTGCGCCACCCAGGGATCCCCTCCTCTTTGCTTTTTAAGAGGGTAAACTGTGGTTGAACTAGGTGTGACAGCAGGCAGCGGCAAACACATGGAGTCTTGAATACCTCTGTGTTCACACTTATTCATCTCTGACCTTGCAAGGCACTTAGCTTTTATTTATTTTTTTTAAACATTTTATTTATTTATTCATGACAGAGAGAGAAGCATAGACGTAGGCAGAGGGAGAAGCAAGCTCCCTGCAGGGAGCCCAATGCAGGACTCGATCGCAGGACCCTGGCATCATGTCCTGAGCGGAAGGCAGAGCCTTCCCAGGCTTCCCGGCACCTTGCTTTTAAAAAGAGAGGCAGTAAGACTTGCTGAGTTGCAAGCAGCTGAGAATTTGGAATGCATCTCTGGAGATACACGCTGAGCCTCAGAACTTCCAAGAAAACTCAGTGGGAGGGGAGGAAAAACAGTGCAATGACATGACGCCTGGTAGGGCCCGCCTCGGCCTTGCTGATTCGCCCAGACACTGCATTCCAGCTGCACTGCGGTGACCCAATGTTCCAGTAAACAAGGAGGGGATGGGATGGACACACCAGACAGACCTCAGATCGGGCTACCCTGGAGCTTTTAAAATAGAACACAGGGGGCCCGCTGGGTGGGTCCGGAGTTAGGGAGTTGACTGCATTTCCTGGATGGGGGAGGCACACCCACACCGTCCACCTAACGTGTGTATACACATCCTCACTTCTGGTGGAGCTTGGACAAATACCAAAGCCTCAGAGGGTCTGCTCTGCAAGGGTCAGAAACGGCCGACTTCCTTCAGAGCACTTCCCAGGAACCCCAGACCTGGAGAGCGTGTACAGTGGACACTGACTCAGACCCAGCCAGGCCACTGGTGAATGGAGTCCGCTCTCTAAGAAATACTTCTGCCTTCCAGAAAGACAAGCACGGTCCTTCAGTTCATTTCTCCCATTTGATGCCATGCGGAAAACAACCGACCAATGATCATCTGATTCCTTGGTCTTATTCTATCCTCCCTGATTAACCCCCAAAACATCCCTATTTTCTCTAGTCTCTGCTTCTTCATGCCATAGCCAACAGGTGGGCTAACATGGTGCTCAGATGGGCTTAAGTAAAAAAGTATGAAGGAGAGTGCCCTAGCTCAGAGAGCAAAATTCTAGAAGCTCCTTCTCTAAATGTCTTCCGCCTGGGGTTGTCTGGGGTAATCAGGTAACCCCTCTCCTCCCACATCAATGTGTGTGATAGCCCATGTGATTAGGTGACCAAAGAATGTGTTATCCACACTAGGACATCTCTGAGAATTAAGTGGGGTGCAATTGAAAGCAATTCTGGGACAAAGCTCTTGACCAGAACACCCAGCTTGGCAGGTCAACTTCTCATCCTACAATTCACTGTCACCATTCACATGTCTGCCTGATTCATGAGTAGTTTTGTTTTTGGGTTTTTTGTTTGTTTGTTTTGGGTTTTGGGGGGGGGTTTTGTTTTGTTTTGTTTTTGCTATGGCTGATTTGTCCTTTCCCTTTACTGGTTTGGGGGAATTATTCCTTTATTTTCTTCGATAACAATCATCTGCAAGCAATAATTACATCTCTATTTTGAAGTGGTGAAAAGGCAAGTTTTAAAAATTCTCCATGCAAGAAGCTGTATGATCCCATTATATATACCACGCTCCGAGTGGTGTGTTCCGGCAGCCTCAGTTCCAGAGACTTGCTTCATTTGGAACTCCAGTGCCCAACTGAGTATTGCCAGCTTTTACTCACCAGTCACGCCCCAAGTTTTGAATAAGCAAAACAGCATGAAAACTGATGATGATTGCTTGAGTGCTCATGGCAGGAAAAAAGCCTTTCTCACGCTATTTCCTTAGTAATATGATAACAGAACCTGCCTCCTGTCTCTCTGGCGTGTTTAAAGCACCATGCACATTGTTTCTAATGTTTACACGCCACCCTGTGAGGTTCCAGCCAGCTTCATTTTACGGACTGAGGCTATAAATTGAAGCCACAAAGGGAAATTAGCCGAGTTATCTGAATCCAGATCTACATGGCCCCAAAGCCCATATCTGTACTCCATCAGGCCATGCACCTGCTTTGGCAAAACTGACTTGCCCAACTTCCTCAGAAGCTGGGGAACTTTCAGACCCTATAGATTTCAGCCTTCATAGCCTGCCCAGGCCCTCCCTCATAATTGGTCCCTCCTTCGCACACACCTGACCAGCTTAGACTAATCCATAATGGACCCCCACTTACTCTTCAGAAACCCATTTTTCTTTTCCCCTGATTGTCCTTTTCCATTCGGGCTAGTGATGATTTCATCCTCTTGTAAGCCTTACCAGATGCCCACCAAGACTCAGGCAGCTCCAGAGAAGTACTGGGCATGGTAGGGCTTGGGCTGGGGGTCTGGCAATTTTGGCTAAAGTTCAGAGAGGTCAGAAAAGCATGGGCCTAGTAATAAAATGAGATTTTAAAAAGCAATGAGATAAAAAGCTTAGTGACTTAGGGTCTAAGTGGCCTCCGTGAGCAAGACTGGCACCAAGCCAGGCTCTCCCAAGCTAAGTTCCTACCTGGGCAGCACTCTGTGCCTGGGAGTAAGGAGCATGTCTGGTAAGAGTTGGAAACAAAATTGAGGAGACTAGGGGGGTGCTTTAATCAGCTGGTTCTTCCAAGCACCCTTTCTTATCCCAACTGACTTATCTTTGGATCATCCTGCCAGGTGTACATATGTCTCTTACCCTAAGAGATCATTCCTTATAGCATTTTTCTCTTCTCCTTCCTCATCACTCCCCCGCCCCCAAACAGCATGGAAGTTACATGAGCATAGGCTTAGAAAACAGACACCCTTGGGTCTTTACTACTTATCAGCTGTGTGACTTTGGGTATATCTATAACTTCTCTGGTCTTCAGTCTTCTCATATATGAAAGAGGGATCATCAGAATTCAGATTTGTTAAACAGATTAAAATAAGTAATCATTCACTTTGTATTGGGTAGGCACTCAATAAATAGTTATTATTGATATTACTCCTGCTGCTGTTACTTAGGGTTAGTGGAAGTTCTTCCTCCAGAATAAGCCAGCCAGAGAGCTATGGGAACAGAGAGAATGTTAGAGATAAAGGGACTCTGGCATTCAGCTAAACCTACTTCTTCATTTGGGAAGGAACCCAAGGTTCAGAGGATGTTAATTGGCTTATCCAAGGTTATATGGTTGACTAGTTCCAATCTTCTTATAAGGAAGCTAATTAGTTGGAGCAGCAGAAAGAGCTTTGGCTTTGGAGTCAGACACATGCAAATTTGATTCCAATGGCCAGCTTGGAGGAGGCCTTAGTTACTCAACCTACTTCTGCCTCATTTCCTTATCTGAAGCACTGGGATAGTAAAGCCCATCTCCCAGGAGGGTGGAGAGGACTTAATGGGATACTGTACATTAGGTATGCACTGACCACCAATGACTTGGTTTCCTTTCACAGCACTGGAACATTCCAGGACTGGTTTGAACAGAGCAGGCCAGCAGAAGGAACTGTATGGAGGCAATTGCACTGCTAGGGATTTACCCTAAAGATACACATGCAGTGAAACGCTGAGACACCTGTACCCCGATGTTTATAGCAGCAATGTCTAAAATAGCCAAACTGTGGAAGGAGCCTTGGTGTCCATCGAAAGGCGAATGGATAAAGAAGATGTGGTCTATGTATACAATGGGATATTACTCAGCCATTAGAAACGATAGAGACCCACCATTTGCTTCAATGTGGATGGAACTGGAGGGTATTATGCTGAGTGAAATAAGTCATTAAGAGAAAGACAAACATTATATAGTCTCATTCATTTGGGGAATATAAAAATTAGTGAAAGGGAATAAAGGGAAAGGAGAGAAAATGAGTGAAAGTATCAGTGAGGGTGACAAAACATGAGAGACACCTAACTCTGGGAAACGTAAAAGGGGTAGTGGAAAGGGAGGTGGGCGGGGGCTTGGGGTGACTGGGTGATGGGCACTGAGGGGGGCACTTGGCGGGATGAACACTGGGTGCTATGCTAAATGTTGGCAAACTGAACTTCAATAATTTTTTTTAAAAAAAGGAACTATATGGAGGTTAAAAATACACTAGGCTTTGCCTAAAAGATGATATAAGAACATTTAGGAATAACTTTTGCTTATCAATACCCCAATGTCAACTTTACAGTGGGCTTTGACACATTAATTCTGGTAAGGCTAATAGCAGATAGGGAAGATTATCTATGGACAAACTCCAAAGTGAGAGAGAGGAAGGAGAGCTGGGGGAAGGGGGAGGAGTGAGGGAAGATGATCCTGAAGGTTTTATACTGACCTTCCAGAGTATCTTTCAAAACAATTTCCAAAGAATCCTGGTTTTCAGACACAGATTATATTTTGAACTGACAACACAAAGTAGGAGGCTTTGAGATGGGTGACCATTTTTCAGATACAGTGATTTTGAAATAAGAAGCATAGACAAGTTTTGCAATGAAAAGTGAGTTCCAAGATGGGTTTGTTCCAAGATGAATATAGACAAGGACACTGAGACACTCCACAGTAGGTCAGCTCCAAATGATCCAATTACAGGTTTTGAAATGGACCCAGGGGCAGAATTTAGAAACCTGAAATGGAAAGGCAAAAGAGAAGCAATTTTGCAACTAGACAAATGAGTGATTCCAAAAAGTCCTCTAGGCAGAAGGTGGTTTGGAAAAATGTTGTGTAGGCAGCATTTTTTCTGTTCAGCAAGTTTTGGACATCTCCCTAATTTACGCTTTTTGGGAAGCCCCCACTAGCAAGGCTGTTATATTTCCTCTAATACATGTTCCCTTTTTATTCCTCACCAGTAGGAGCCCCACAGCTACCTAGAATAAAAACTGTATTTGAGGGATCCCTGGGTGGCGCAGCGGTTTGGCGCCTGCCTTTGGCCCAGGGCGCGATCCTGGAGACCCGGGATCGAATCCCACATCGGGCTCCCGGTGCATGGAGCCTGCTTCTCCCTCCGCCTGTGTCTCTGCCTCTCTCTCTCTCTCTGTGGCTATCATAAATAAATAAAAAAAAAATTAAAAAAAAACTGTATTTGATAGATGCCCTTGCAGGTAGTGTGTCTATAAGACTAAGTTCCACCAATGGAATGTAAGCAGATGGCCAACCACCATCTTGGATCATGAAGTGACCTTGGCAATGAAAGCCATGCCAGACAGAACAAAGAGACAGAAGGAGCCTGATATCCATTCTAGCTATAGATGGACAATGTCTAGGCTTCACATAAGAGAAAAATAATCTGGAAACTTACTTAAGTCACCATTATTTATGGTTTTCTGTCACCTGTAGCCAAACAAATTCAACTACTTTAGCCTCCAACATTAAAAGTTAACCTTCCTTCCTTCCTTCCTTCCTTCCTTCCTTCCTTCCTTCCTTCCCCTCTTCTCTTTTAGAATCATATTGCATTGAAATAGAAAGGATGCTAATTATTATGTCATCTGAACCCTTTACTTCACAGTGAGGAAACTGAGGACACCGGAGAGGGGAAATGACCGGGCTAAGCAGGCCTGAACATGCTGCCCTGGATTGCACACTTGGACTCCCACCTGCACCTTTTTTTTTACTATCCAAGGAAAAAGGTATTTGCCTATAGCTGGCCTGTGCAGCATATTAAAGGAATGCTGTAAAGGAAGGAGAGTTTGCTATAACTTTCATTTTAAAGTGATGATTAAGAACCTACTCCATAAAATTAAACCTATGTGTATATTTAAGTACAATACATATTCATATGCACACATGCTTGTGTGTGTGTGTGTGTGTATTAAGCACAATGCTCAGTGGAGCAATCACAATCATGGGAGCCAATACCATGACACTATAAATTTTCATCTGTTCTGTAAATATTAACTGAATTCCTGTCACCCGGCCATTCAGCACTGAACAAAACAAATGAGCCTCTGATGACCTGGAAGTTGGCATCTACTAGTAATCTATAATTACTTGAATAAATGTCATAATTAAAAATTGTGGTAAATGCTACAAAAGAAAAGTGCAGACGCTATGAGAGAGTGTAGCTAGGAGTCTAATTTAGAAATGGGAGGAGGATAGAAAGCGATGTTTAACTTGAGACCTAGAGGATAAGAAAGCATTAGCTAGGTGTCCAGCATTCTGGTCAGCAGGAACAGCTGTGGTAAAGTCCTCTGGAGGGAGAGAAGATGAGAGAGTCTAGTATACTAAGAATATAGTGAGCAAAGTGGGTGGCCAGAGAGGAAGGCAGCACCACATCAGGCTGAAGGGGCCACATTGAGAACTTTAGACTTCACCTAAGAATAATGGGAAAACAGGCAATTTTTGAGTGCAGAGTGACACAATGTGATTTGTATTGTAGAAGATCCCAAGTACCAGATGTCTGGTGGGGAGGAGCCCCCAACATATGTAATCAGGTAATCAGACAACACATTCTTTGAAAATCTTTTGAGTCCAGGTAATATGAAGAATTACTCCCTCCTATTCACTGGTTGTGAACTAAGCCATAGAAGTATTCATTGTAGATCCCTGGATAAGACTATGAATTCTGCATTCTAACTCCACTGCCAAAGTAAGCAAGGCAGGAAGACTTTCTAGAAATATCAGGCCACTATTTGAAGAGGATAGCCCAAGTGCAATGCAGACAGCATGGTTTTATTATACTAACCAGGAAAAGGAGCTAAACATCAACCACAGCAAAACAACAGTAATTATCCTTGGATGAGGCAGGTTCCAAGACTTAATTGGTTGATATCCATTAACTTCGTATGGTGAGTGAATCATACAGTTTCCTGAGAGTTTATTTGTGGCTAATTCATTCCAGTGGCCAATGAAGGAGCCATGTTACTTGGAACTAGACATTCCACTTCAGTCTTAAAAGGTTTCATTCGGGCTATGATGATCTGACTTGAAATATTCACACTGGTGGAATTCTGGAGTTTCTGTCAAACACAGATTCTAGTGGGTCACCTGTATTTGAAAGACATGTGGCCTCCTTCTATGTGAGAATATTGGTAGGTTCTTCTGTTGCCGTAACAAACGTGACCTTCCCACCCATTCCTCTGGTTTCTAAAACAGGTATTATGTTAATTAGCAGGACAGAACACTTTCCTAAAAAGCTTAATCTCAGACATCAACTGCTATCAAAAACCTGGCTTCCTGGGACACTTGGGTGGCTCAGTGGTTGAGCATCTGCCTTTGGCTCAGGTCATGATTCCAGGGTCCTGGGATTGAGTCTCACCTCAGGCTCCTCTCTCAGGAGCCTGCTTCTCCCTCTGCCTATGTCTCTACCTCTCTCTCTGTGTGTCTTTCATGAATAAATAAATAAAATCTAAAAAAATAACCTAGCCTCCTTATAAAATTTATTAAATATTTGGTTCAGACAGTCTATGAGGCATAAGATCTATGCGCACTTCTAAACATTCTTAACATCCCAAAGAACTGTTTTTACTCTAATTATGCTTCAGCATGTTTTCCCCTTTTGCTTTTATCAGAAATTATTAAATTTCTCTTCTTTATTTATACAGAGTTGATATTGAGAAACTTATATCCCTTAGTACCTTCCCTTAGATAGGAAAGAAGATTCTAATTCATTTTTCCTCCCCCTCCCCTTACTTTCTTCCTTTTTTTTTTTTCTTTTTCTTTCTTTTACCCTTAATATGTCCAGAAAATCCTGGGCAAGTTTTATATTTAATCTCAGCCACCCCCTTACCTCTTATGGTGGTTGGAAATTGGGTCTCTACTTCTAAATTCTGTATCCCCATTTAAATATCCTTAATTTGATAACCCGAATATTTTTATTTCATGAAAAACGTCATTTTGAAAAAAAGGAGAATATATATAAATACAAGGAAATATATTTTTCATATGTCTCAAAGTACTTATCTTCTTTGAATGGCAAGCCTTGAGGACAGACCACTGGTGGAAGGTTAGGATGAAATATTTGGTCATCACTGTGTGATTCAAAGAGTTGCTTCCTATGAAATCACTCTGAAAACAGGAAGCAGTGTTCTCCCTTCTTAAAAGATTTATCTTCAGAGTAGACACTGCTAAGAATATGGGAAGAGGAGGCAGGTACTGTGGATTCTACTACCTAGTGGCCTCCAACTAGCTATTAATCTTGAGTAAGTTCCTACAGTTTCCTAGAACTCACTTTCTTCTTTCTTCATTTGTAGAAAAAAGGTTGGACTAAAGATATACTTGAGTCTGCTTTCAGATTTAACACCCTGTGGTTCTCTAGCTTCTTCTAGAAAAGGCAGAGAAGAGTGGTTCTTGCCCCTAAGAAGCTTATAATCTTTGAAGGATATAAAATACAAACCCATGCCCCATTTGTGAAAAATCACATATATACAAGTAGATCTGCATATTGAGAGTCTAAGTTTGCCAATATGACACCTGGCCTCTAAAGATTGGTGAAAGATAACTATGCCATTTTAAAGATGAAGTAGTTAAAAAGAGAATTCTGGAAAGAATTGGCCACACATATATTAAACTTTAGGAAACCGAATTTTATAAAATAAACAGAAAAGAGAGAATACTTCTGTGGTCAATGATTCCAAAAGGCAGGACCCTAATGGGGCTTGGAAAATTATTAAAAAATATTCTTATTCATATAGTCACAAGTCATCCAATCAACTGTACACGAGTGTCTAAACATGCTGAAAATAGTACATGGAAATTAACAATTTGGCCATTCAGTGCACTCAGACTTTAAAAGGATGAGTGCAAAAGATGAAACAAAAGGACCCAAAAGACCAATGTCAGAAAAAGCAGAAACATGCAAAAAGCCTAAGAACAGCAAAGATTTTTGTTTTAGTTGTGTTTAGAGCAGGAAGAACAAGAAAAGACTAAGCTAACTGCTTGAGGCAGAAGGTGTAATATTACAAACAGGACTAAAGATCTGGAAGCCTATATGGGACCATTAAGAACAAGTTTCATCAAACTCGCCTTTGAGTTTTTTTGATGAGATTACCAAACGGGTAATGTAACTTAGCTTGATCTGAGCAAAACATTTTACCAAAGCTTTCATTATACTCTTGTGGGCAAAATGAGGAAACCCAAAGTGGCTTCCTAACTCTGAACAAATAAGCCCAAGAGGCTGAGTAAACTATGTTAGATTGAACACCAGGCAGTCATCGGTGTTGTGTCCTCTTCTATACCTAAATATGAAATTTGGTCTGAAAGTGCACATTATCATACACAAATGACCTGAAGCTGGGAGGGATGACTGATATATATAAAATGGTAGACTCAAGTAGAAGAAATTCCTGGCAGGCTGGTCTAGCAAGGTGGATGCATATCTATGTAAACACCTTTTTTAAAAAAGTATTGGAATTGGTATGAAATGTGAGAGGTCTGACTTTACAGTATTCACTTGAAAAGAACCTGGGAATATTAACTCATAGAACAACAAGGAATGGACAAGAACAGAGCCTTCCAAAAGCCTGCCATCTTTGGCTATTTTCATAGAAACTTGGTGTTCAAATTAAGGAAGAAAGTCTTTTCACTGTTTCTGTGGCATATATTCCATATTTGGAGTAATTTTTTTGAGTCAAAGAAATAATTATAAAAGAATCCTTAACAAATAAAAGGAACTATTGATAGCAAAGGTCAACTATGGTATCTTGAGATCAGAAAACATGGTGAGGGGCCCTTAGGTGGTTCAGTAGATTGGATGCCCCACTCTTGAGTTTGGCTTGGGTCATGGTTTCAGAGTCATGGGGTCTTGGGATCAAGGGATCAAGCCCGACGACAGGCTCTGCATTCAGCAGGGTGTCTGCTTAGGGTTCTCTCTCTCCCTCTGCCTCTGCTCCTCCCCACTGCTCCACATGCTTGCTCGCTCTTTTGCTCTCTCTGTAAATAAATAAATAAATAAATAAATAAATAAATAAATAAATCTTTAAAAGAAGAAAGAAAACATGGTGAGAATATCATAAAAAATGGTGAAAGAAATGGAAATAGCTTTGAAAAAGGAAGCCTGTAGAAATTTTGATGCTAAGAAAGCTCAGCTCCTTAGAGAGAAGCTTATGTGCCCCTATATCACTCTACGTAGAGTCTTTGTAGTATTTATTGCCATCTGAAATCATCTTCTGTCTTTATTGTCTATTTTCCCTTCATATAATATAAAATTCTCAAAACAACGGGCCTTACCTGATTGTTCAGTATTTTATCTGCAGCACCTAGAACAGTGCCTGACACATCGTAGATGCCAAGAGAATGGATGGGATGGTTTCTACACAACTTAAAGAGGGCCTCCCTCACCTCAAGTGGGTGGATACACACTGGTCTCTGGGGACTACCTGACAGGGGATATAAGGAGAGGTCATTCTTTAGAAGGGGCATGAGGATAAAACCCCCAAACTTCTCACTCTATGCAGATGGACTTGTAGCTTGAGCCAGAGTGTTCTGCTGACCATTGCTGAGGCTTCAGGCATGTCTGGATATGTCCAGGGAAATGGTGGAAAAGGCTGGATAGAAATAAAATTTATACAAAGACTAAAAATCCTGCTAGAGAAAAAAAATGAAAACCTCAAACTGTGCCCGCTGGCAAGCTTTCGAACTCTCTGGGCATGTCTGGCAATTTGGTGGGGTAGTCAGTCAGAAGTTTACTTGCCAGTGAGCAGGTGGAGAAACTGGATCACTCCTGCTTTGCTGGTGGCCATGTACAATGGTATAGGCACTCTAAAAAATGACTTGGTAATTTCTTATAATACCACCCACGCGATTATAATTACAACCTAACAATTGTACCTCTAGGCATTTGTACCCCCCAAAATGAAAACTTTTATTCATACAAAACCCTGTAAAACAGTAGTTTTAGTCATAGCAGTCAAAAACTAGAAACAACCTAGTTACCCTGCAGCAGGTCCATGGTTACACGGTGGCACAACCAAATCATGGACCACTCCTCAGCCATAAAAACGAATGAACTATTGATAAGCAAGACAACTTCCATGAACATGCAAATAATCAGGGAATTATGCTGAGAAAAAAAAAGGTCAATTCCAAAAAGTCTCACATTGTATGATTCGACATATATATATATATATATATATATATATATATATATATATATATTGGTTTTTTTGTTTTTTTTGAGAGACCGCACATGCACCCAGGAGGAGAAGCAAAGGAGAAGCAGACTCCCCACTGAGCAGGGAGCCCAAAGTGGGGCTTGATCCCAGGACCTGAGCCAAACATAGACACTTAACCAAGTGAGCCACCAGGTACCCCTCAATGTATACAGTATTCTTAAAATGACAAAAAATCATAAAAATGGAGAATAGTTTTGTGGTTGCCAGGGATCAGAGATGAGGGTGAATGGGAAAGGAGGTGGAATTAGCTACAAAAGGTCCATCTTGTGGTGACAAACATGGAGACATTCTGCATCTTTGCAGTGTCAATATCAATATCCTGGCTGCGATACTGTGCTACAGTTTTGCTGTAAAACTGGTAAGTAGTACACAGGATCTCTCCATATTATTTCTTACAACTGCACATGAATCTACAAACATCTCAGAATAAAAAATTAATTTAAAAAAGTTTCATTCGCAAGATGGGAATGTGGGAAGGGAGTGAAAAAAAACGCAGAGAGGCCTCCCACGAAAGAACTCATCTAGATGAAGAAGGAAACTGGCACTAGGATCCTGACCTTCCAGAATGTAAGATTCTGCGTCTGTCTTGTTTGCCACTGGACCTCTAGAACCTGCAACTACAAAGCCAGACATATCAGAGGGCTCCCCTCTATCCAAATAGGAGCACCTAGATATAGACAAACAATGGGCTATCAAATCTGCTTGATCCCTCAGTTTTGAACTACAGAGGGTTTATCCAAAAATGCACTTCACTTCCTGAATGACTGAGAGCCAGGCTCATAGTAAAGCCCTGCAGTGTAGCTACTAAATGGAGCAGAGGAGAGTTTCTTGGCTGTTCAAAGTACCTCTCCCAAGGTCACCCTGGATACATGAAAACTGACATAGCAATTAAGTTAATTTCTGTGTCACACTATAGTCATAGTAACACTGCTTTAGGAGCCTCTGATGAAGTGTAATTCCACAAAGAGGGAGCCAGTGTCCCCTACTCACAACTAAATAATATCTTTGACAGCCTGTGGACTTGAAATGGGTATGAACAAAAATTGCCAGGCCTGGGAATTGTAGAAAGAATACAGATCCAGAGAGGCAAGGAGGGAAACTTATGTGAGTGGCCTTGCTCCTGAACCCCTGTGAAGAGCCCCTCAGGGATTCCCAGAACTTATCAAGGAGGAATTTTCAGGAGACTGAACTCCTGTCTACACAGGTAGGGACCAGAATCAAGTAACTTGGATGACAGATTTTTTAAAACATCTGGTTTTTTCAACTTTATGTCTTATGTCAGGTCCTGATTTTCACTAGGGAGCTGGATTTGGGATCAGAAGACCTAACCCCAAGCTTCAGGTTTGTTTTCTTAAACTGGCATAATAATGTCTGCTCTGCCTCCTTTACGAGGCTGCTAGTGTGAGAATTTGATGACCTGATGTACTATTTATGAGAAAGGTTTTAAAATTATCGAGTACTGTATGCATGTAATTTGTGGTATTATTTTCAGAGCACTTCATCATCTCCCCTGTAACTTCCTTCCTTTTATCTCATCTTCTAGAAGCTGCACTATTCCCAAGCCCCCCTTTTGTGCTCCCTATGAAATACCATGGTATTTCAGGTTCTGTGGGAGCACAGCTATGGTGGTCTTTATTTCTCTGACAGCTTCCACGGGTTATCCTGGAGCCAGGATCTCCTGTGATTCCCTGCACCCCTGCCTAGCACTCTGCTGAGGGTGGTCATGAGCGGCTGGACCAAATGCAGAGGGAGAGGAGCCAATTGCCCAGGGGCTAAGAATTAGAAAATGTGCTCCAGAATTAGGTTTTACAAGACCCATAACCTGGAAATTAAGGAGTGGTAGTGAATCCTGGAAATGAGGAGCTGCGAGCCAAGAAGTCAGAGGCCCTATATCTGCCTGCTACTCCCCCGCTCCCCAACAGAACCCAGCTTCCACTTCTTCCAGGGCTGAAAAAGCTGGTATGGCTTATGCTTCCTGCTCCAACATCCAGCCAAGAGAATAGAGCCAGCTCCTCACTCATATTTGAGGCAAGCAGGGGCTCTAGTATGGTGCTGCTTCATTCATTCACTCATTCATGCGATGAGCATCTGCCATGTGCTAGGTGGCAGGCATATAGACCTGACTAAGGCAGGGTTTCTGACCTGGAGACCCTCTCAGCAAGCAGGTGTTGCTGCATGGAAGTCTCAGGAGAAACAAGGAAGGAGAGAGCCGTGCTGAAGATGAGTGCACACACCTGCTCCAGGCCGCTGGCACCTTCAGCTCACGGAGCTCTTCAGGCTGCCTGCAGGAATCAGTCCCATGAAGGAATCTGCAAGTTTCAAGACCTGCCATGACTCGGCGGGACACAACAACAGATTGGACCCTTTGCAAACATGCAGCCTGGGGACCCCTAAATGATGGTTACTGGACAAACAGGCCACCAGATCTTTGAGGCAGGGTCCCCCAACATGTCAAGGAATAAGAAGTCATGATGACCTCTTGCTAAGGTGGCAAGCAGATGCCATCTTGGGCTTCCAAGCCCAGAGGCAGAGTTAGACATTTTCTTTCCCAGGCTTCTACAGCCCTGGGCCCCCAGTTCTTCTCAGTGTTTCTCATGCTGCCAAACAGCCATCCTCAGTCCACTGTGAGCTCCTCAGGGGAAGGAACAGGAGGGTGTAATGAGTACAGTGAGTAGGCCCCTGGCCTCTGGGGGCAGAACGATCTCAGTTTCCATCTTGATTAGGCCTCTTACAGACTGTGCGGTTTTGCTGGGAGGATGGAATTACATAACACCTGCAAAAACCTGAACTTACGGTGTTACCCATACGTGATGGTTGCTATTACTTTAAATTTTGCACATAAGTAATAAGAATTGCATCCATTGGGATTCCAGGTAGGAAACAGAAACTGCTGTATTTATATTAAGTAGGAACGTATTTAACCAAGGAATCAGATGTTTAGAAAGTTAGTAGAGTAGCTGAAGGAGCAGGCTCCCGACTAGGACTCCCAGACAAGATAAAAATGACCCACCGGGAGAGTGAGCATCTCTGGGAACCTCTGGAGCTCTGCTGGAACCAAGAAGCTGGGGCTACCCCCACCTCTCAGTACCCAAGAGGCTAAAAACAGACTCTAGAGCACCATTGCACAGAAAATTCACATTTCCACAACTTTGCTTCCCAGGAAAAAAAGGGCTAAAATGGGAACAGGTTCTGCCTTTTATTTCTTCTCCTGAGTTCATTGACTTGGTGCAGGACAGTCTGCATCTGGAAATCAAAATGCAAAAATGTCTGGAAAACGTGTGCTCAGCTTTCAGACCTCCTCGCCTAGGAGCCTAGCGTGAAGGCTGAGTGAGCCAGTCCACACAGCAACTAACGTGTATGGACTGTCACCTTCTAGGTCCTCTGCTGTGTACTTCCCACCAGCCAGCCTCAGAGCAATCCAGAGGGACAAGTACTCGTTTCACAAATGAGACAGCAGAGCCTAAAGGAAGTTGGTTGTCCTGGGTCACAGAGTAAGGGGTGAAGGTGGGAAGTGAACAGGTTCTATCTGATTCAGAGCCCATGCTCTTCACCACTCTATTAGACTACTCATCATCCTATCTTGCACCCCTAACCTAGTGCCTGGCCACACCTACTACAGTACACGTTTGAGGAGTTAGTTCATCGTGGGTTTAAACAGAAAATTAGACCCAAAATGCTGTGGCCTAAGCATCTTCACCTTCTGGGTATGACCCAGGTCAGAATGGCAGGAAGCTGACCATGAGGTTCACGGAGGAGATGTGCCCACTGGTGTGGGGTGAGGTGGAGCTGTGCGTGCAAGTCCAACAGGGAACTGGGGTCAGAAATTGGGGAAAGGCTATTTGGTGGATTGGGTGTATGTCACCCCTTCCTGCTTCTGGAAGAGGATCACAGGATGTTGATATGGACAAGGCAATGAGAATGACGTACTGATTCACCCAAGAGATGTTTTCTCTCCCTCCCTTTTTTTTTTTTTTTTTTAACAGAGAATGAAAATACGGTCTTAGAGAAAAAACACACCTCCATGAATTCAAGCAGTCTGGTGCCTGTGATAGTGGCTGCCTGAGTGTCCTGTCTCTGCTGATAACCGCAGACACTCATCCTCTGCAGAAGCAGTTGGCCTGCCACACAGCCAGGCATGGTGACTATGCAGGCTATCAAACACCTACCACGGGAAGAGCTTTCCCCACTCTCCCTACACAGCAAGCGCAGTCCTCCGGGGCACCTGGGAACTCTGTTTTCTGGCACAAATGCTAAGGCCTGAGAGAGGGCCCCAGGACCTAGATCTACGAGGCTGCAGCCACCACACAAGGGTGAACACACACACACACACACACACAGCACCCACACACACATGGAGGCCCACTCCATACACACATATACAGACACAAACATGCACACCATAAATACGTGTACATATACACACAAATGTATACTCACACACTCACACCTACACAAGCAAACATAAACACCACAAATATACACCATGTAAACATATAAACGTACACCAAAAACATACAGGGACACATACCACGCACACACAACATATATACTGTACACACAGAAACACAAATACACATACCACAAATATATACATCTCTATATACCCACATCTACATACTGTATCACACTCTTAAACACTCACCATATATACACATACACACAGAGTACACACACACACACACACACACACACCACACACACTCCCATTCACAACATATACATATATACCACCCCCCCCCACACATACACGGGGCACACATACACCACATACATATGTGTGTGAATATACTTCTCAAAAAGTGTCTCGCTGTGGTAGAGCTATGTTATAAAAGGTTTAAAATAAATATTACGTGGGCTACGGGTATAGGAGGTATGTGTACAGAACAGTATCAGACGTGGAAAAAGCAGGAAAAATGGTGTATACAAAAGGATAAAGTCCGTTGAAACACATGCACAATATTTATAGAAACAGGAAGATAATGCCAGCAACACAAATAACAGATGATTAATAACCTTTGGATCATTTTCTGTGAATGTATTTAGTTGAACCGTCCATTTTTTCCAGTGACTGCTCTTTAGCCCTGACACACTCACCGTGTGGCCACTGACTTACTTCCACAGGGTGGCACCTGCTAGGCATCTAGTTCACCCCCTTGCCTTCTGCATCCGCCCACTGAAGTAACAGGGCTGCAGAGCCCCCTGACCCAACAAATGTGACTGATGCTAGGGCTTTCCACCCGCCTCCACTTGTCTCCCAACCCCCCTCCCTGCCCAAATCAGGAAACCCCCACAGTTCTTGCCAGGAGGATTACAGGGAAGTGCAGGGATTTGGTGCTTTGACCTCAGTTGAGACGCCAGCTTCCCTGATTTCTCCCAGAGCTGCCAGTTTACCTCTGTGTGCCTAGGGGGCGCTCAGGCCCAGGAATTGAAAATGTCAGACGATTTCCCCACCCCACTCCACCCCTGGATATTTGTAAAACCCAGTCGGGAAGGGCAGGCAATCAAAGTCAAGGAGGGAAACCGAGTGGGGAAAAATTAGAGAGGAAGACAAACCAGGAGAGACTCCTGACTCTGGGAAACAAACAAAGGGTTGCAGAAGGGGAAGTGGGTGGGAGGATGGGGTGACTGGGTGATGGGCACTAAGGAGGGAGGGTACTAGATGGGATGAGCACTGGGTGTTATACTACATGTTGGCAAATTGAATTTAAATTAAAAAAATATTTTTAAAAAAACCCACAAAGTCAAGTGACGGGCAGATGAAAATGATGGTTGGGGACTGTCGAGGAGAAAGAGAGAGTGGGCCAATTGTGAATGTACCGCCAACACCCAATGAAGTTCAAATCTAAAAGGAATCCTATAGTCTATCAGATAGACTCTCTTCATTTCCCAGATGCAGACCCCAAGGCCAGAAGAATGAAGTAATATATTCAAAGGCAGAACTAATTAGAAGCAAGTCTGTCCTTGCCCCTGGAGAAGTCTCTGGTGGGGCAGTGGCTACCATGCTCCTTCTGTTCCTCAGTATTGTTTCACTGACTCAGTGTATGGACCGAGATATTATTCTGGATATGAGATTTTATTAGAGCAGCCAATCAATTAAGTGTACCTTATTTAAGACTTTCCATTTTATTAGATGAATATAGAAGAATATAAAAAGCACAAATCAGTTGCTTAATACCAGCATGCCCTGTTTTAATACAGTTGAAAATCCAAACAGCCAAATTCAAAAAGAAACTAAAGTATGATTGCTTCATTACAAAACTGTACCATTCAGTAGTCTTTTTTTTTTTTTTCAGGAGGAAGTTCCCACTACATTTTTCTTTTTTTTTTTTCTTTTTTTAAAGATCTTATTTATTTTATTCATGAGAGACAGAGAGAGAGAGAGAGAGAGGCAGAGACATAGGCAGAGGGAGAAGCAGGCTCCATGCAGGGAGCCCGATGCGGGACTCGATCCCGGGTCTCCAGGATCACACCCTGGGCTGAAGGCAGCGCTAAACCGCTGAGCCACCCAGGGATCCCCCCCACTACATTTTTCTTTTCTTCCCTGAAGTTTTCAGGGAAGAAAAGAGTGTAAGTCAAGAAAAATGATGATGAATTATCCATAGTTTTGGCATCCTGTTAACTCACAAGTGTGTGTTTTTACTTTGTTTATAAAACAGTAAAAGACAGGGAAGATATATGGATTAGCAATGGGAGCCAGAGGTTTGGGCCTGCGTTTGCCACTAATCCCAAGGCCTTACTGAGTCTCTCAACCTTTGGAGCTTCAAGTTCCTTCTACAAAATAACAGGCTGGGACCAGATGACCTCCACGGGTTCTTCTAAGGTCACAAAGCAGAGTGGGAGCGTGGTCAGACATAAGAGTCACACCAAGTAGAGCCCATTCATCTCCATCTTTAACTTTCTGAGCTGGTCACTGAGCTTCTCTGGGCTGCAGTTCATGGAGTATAAAATGTGTACTATCCTCTGCCATGTGGGGCTACTTGACTGTTAAATGAGATAATGCACACAAATGCCTAGATGCTGCCTGCCACACCAGAGGTGCTCAGTAATTCTCGTTGAATCCCCACTTTCACCTTTGCCATTCTGTCATTGGATAATCATATTAATTTTATTAAAAAAAAAAAAAAACTTATGGCACCCATTTGGCTTAGGATAATGTCTTGGGGATGCAGTAGGGAAGGATTTGACCATTTGCTCCCACACAATGCCTTTTGCTATCAATGTAAGAGAGACAGAAGCCAGGATGGGTGGAAGGGGCCCTGCACCCACTTCCCCACCACAGCTGGCACCTTTTTGAAACAGATTTTTTGCCGCACTGTGGTTTCGCTCCATTTTGTTTTGCTCTTCGTTGAGTTTGGCTCATTTGCTCTTTATAGATGGCTTCTTTTTTTTTTTTTTTTTTTTTTTGAGATTCACTTTTTCACCTGCCTCTCCCTTCACTCGTGCTATTATTTCCTGCTTAGATCATTTCCCCAACCTCCCCTCCCCTTCATCTGGCTAATCCTTCAGGGCTCAGCTTTCCTCATGGAAATTTTTCTGACCCATCACCACCCGTGCTATTTGCTTTCATAGCACCCTGTTCTCCTTCCTGACGCTTGCCACAATTACAGTTACATAATTTATTTTGTCCTATTAGTCTGTCTCCTTTACCAGGCTACAAGATCCAAAAAAGAAGCAACCTTTTCTATTTTGTTCCCTGATGTCTCCCTAATGCTGCAGTGCTTAGCACATAGAAGAGGTTCCATGAATATGTGTTGAATAAATGGATGAATAAGTGTATGAACTAACCAGCCCATTACGAGAAATGCTGTCCCTTTTGTCATTCCATATATAGTTTCATCTTCACTTTTTCCCTTTGCAGGATTTCTCCACAGCTCCTTCTATTCTCAGAAAAGGAATTGATTTACTAATACCACAAAACATCTGACCAGGAAGTCTCTGATAGATTCTAGAGAAATTTAATCTTGTTAAAACTGTGGCGTCTACGTATTCACAATACCCTCTGGGCCCTCCAGGAAGGCATTGAAATCTACTTTGGGATACCCGTATGATTATCAAGAGAAGCAGAAAGGCTAAGTGATCTTATGGATGACAGAGCCCATTTTGGATTCCACTTTGACTTCCAATTTTTCCAGCCCAACCATTCACTACTAAAAATTCTGGGATCACTACCTTGGGGCCCCTTTTGCCTCTAGAATTTCCTACTCTCAATGGCCCTCCAGATAATCAAATGAACAGATGAGCCTATAGGAGCTCCTTAAAAGAAAGGTGTGTGTTTACATCTTCTTTTAGGTGAAGTGAATGGATGTTTTCTTCTGGAAAGCAACTCAAGGACAGAGCAGAGTGGGGGCAGAAGAGTGGGTTTCTCATGAGCTGTGGCTGACACCACTGTCCTTTTCTCTTCATGTTCTTTTTCTTGTAAATGGACAGCAGCAAGTAGGCTTCTCTGCTAAATGATAAGTACTTTTCCTCTTCCAGCCCAGTCTGACTAAAGATTGGGTTGAACAACCACAGGCAGCTATGGGGGAAATATTTTCCACAATAGTTTTCTGGAGCTCTGCTTTGTTTGGGTCAACCTTCAGGCTTCCTGACAATATAGCTTTGTTTTCATTTCCTCCTGGTACCTGATCCAGCTCTACATGATTGTACTGAGCAGTAGTGAGTGCTTGTTCTCCAACTCCCAGAGGTGAATTGTCATTATGAAGGAAACAATAGCCCAAGCTTAGTTAGGTGTGGAGGGTATATATTCAAGGATGCTGTGTTTAAATTTCCCTGCTTCCATGAATAGTCTTCAAGATGAATAGCTTTAAGATTCCTGGGATTTCTGTTTCTTTTTTTTTTTTTCTTTAAATAGCACATCAGGATCCCCCATTTCAGCTCAGACCTGTCCGGGTATGTGTGATGGAAACATGGGCAAGAGTCGCTTTGGAAGGGATTTATGTGGCAGGAGTGGGGGTGGGTATCTCGGACACCAGGACATCTGGAGCCCAGGGAGAGATACACAGCAAGCTCAAGCCGTGGCAGTTCTCCAAGCTGGAAGAGATGTAGGAAGTGGAAGAGATGTAGAAAGCATAATTCTGATGTCAGAGAAGCAAATGGTAACTCCACGTGGGAAGGGGGAGCACTGTGTCTGCTTCTGTGCTCACACCGTGGCATTTCAGGCCGAAATACTGAAGTCTTCTGAGACTGCAAAAGTCATTGATCTATGTAGCTTTGGGGGCAAAGGGCAGCGTTGGCAGCTGTGGTGTTGAGGGGTCCTCAGGTGGCTTCTTGGGCAGTGAATGTCCAGAAGAATCCATGGCACAAGAGAAAGCACATGGCAGACATGAGCCAGCACAAGAGATCCCTGGGGACTCGCAGAAATAAATGTGGGAGAAGAGATCTCCCAGAGGGGAAGGGGGGAGGAGCCAGGAGACTGGCTGATATAACTGGGGGGCCCACAGTCGCCTCAGCCCCGGAAAGCACAGGTTAGGATGGAATTACCCATGGGGTTGGGAAGGAGCAAAGAGACTCCTAGTCAAAGCCCCTCGTGACACAGGTGATGAAACGGGGCCCAGAGTTCTTAGACTATTTGCCCGGTTTCACAACCAGTGAACAACACAGTTGGGGTAGGACCTACTTTTCCCAAGTCCCGGCCCATGACACACGTTAGACTGCTGACATTCTTCAAGTATCTGGAGGACATTAGGGGCCTCTGTTGTCTCTGGGAAGGAAGTGTCTTCTTCATGCTTATTACTCTGAGGAAGGTCTAGGATGCCTTAAGTCAAATGGAACCTGAGGTGGGGGGTTCTGTGTAGGACTACACTTTGGGAAGGACCCCCTCCTTCTTTTTTGAAGGAGGTTTCAGTGAGGCTGCCCCAGAGTTCCTGCCTCCTGCCCAAGGCCTCTGGCATTAGTGAGGCCCCATGCCAACCTGTGGGGTCAGGGAGCTGTTGGGTCCAGCAAAGAGGCAGATTAGCTTGGGTTTGGGGTCGTTCCATACCTTGCTTATCTCCTCGTGCCTTTGGAGCTGAGAGCTGACAAAGGCAGGAGAATGTGGGAGGTGAGGGGCAGGTAGCTGTGGACCAGCTGCGCCTCCTGGTGCAGGCAGGATGGGGAGAGGAAGCTCTGAAGCTCCATCGTCGGGGTGGCGGGGTGGCGCTCTCCTGTTCCACGATGTAGGATCCCAGCTGCTCCATAGTCAGGCCCGGGGCTCTGCGTGGGCCCTCACACAGGACCAGAGCACCTCATTCTCTTCCTGTTGGCCCGTTGGAGGGACCCCTCATGCTGCCATCCAAAGCATTCAGCTCCTTCCCGAATATGGGAAGGTCAGCAGCCTTGTCCGTGGCGCCCGAAGCCATCCCCTCGGCCAGATGCGCCAGATGGCGAAGCTCGTGGAAGCTGTTGTAGATGTTCCCAATGAGCTCCGGCTAACAGCTGAGTCTGGATGTCAGCTGGGAGGAAGCCCTTGTCCAGAGGAGCCAGCTTACTGGTCATGAATTCACGTCCAGCACACTGAGCCGATTCCTTTAAGTTGTTCTGCACATCGGGGCCCACCCGTGGAGAACAGGGGTGCCAGGGCCACCAGGTTAATGAAGTGCCTCGACGAACTCCTGGTGGGCTCCCAGCACTCTCTCGGGGGGACGGCCAGCGTCCTGCATTAGGGGAACGTCTGCAGCAGCATCTCATGGGAAACCACGAAGTCCTCGTACCGTCTGTACACAGAGCCCTTGAAGTGCTGCCTGGAAACCTGCTATTCCACTGCTCCAGGAAGGGGCCCTTCTAGGGAACGAGCTCCACCTGCACGGTGCCCCTGGCCCGCAGCTCCTGCAGGGCATGTGACGGCATCGGCATTCGACTGGGGTGTGGGTCCCTCCACTCTCTGACCTGGGGTGTTGGCAGTCCGCGTCCTCAGTCTCCGCCTCGGCTGCCACGTGGACTGGTGCCACACCTGCCTCTCCCCAACCCACCTGTTTTTTCCACAGATTTTTATTGTACAGCAAATGCTGCTGCAGTGTCAATGTTGCAGGCAACAGATGGCCCAGATCTCTGTGAGTCAGGGGCCCAGACGCAGGCTCCCCAGGCCCTTCTCTGTCATAAAGCCTGAAAAACGGGTGGGCAGGGAGGTTGGGCTATGCAGACTTAGGCAGGCTGTCTGTGTGGTGCTGAAGTCTGGAACAGCCACCAACAACAGCCTCTGGTCCTCTGGGCCTGGAAAGATTTTAGAGCCAAAGCCAGGGGTGTTCCCACAAAAGTAGATGTGAGGATACCCTGGAAAGATGAATGGACTGGTCTTGTAGAAGGGGTAGCCCCCTAATTTCAGGGGCTGTGGGGCTGATGTGCCCACTATACAGGGTCCCCTCTAGGATTTCCAAATGATCCTCCGTGCTGCTGGGCTGGAAAATGTCACTTGCATTCTGCCCTGAGTCCCTAGGAATTGGATTCCATCAATGATGGCTTGGTAGGGATTGGTGACCAGCTAGAGGGTGGAGTAGGCAGTGGCCAGGGGGAACATGCAGGGGGGCAGGGGTTGCTGGGGGAGAGTGTGCTTGGTTGGGTCAAATCTGCCTGGCACCATGACCATGGGTATCAAGGTACCCAGCTGCAGGAGGATCTCATCCAGCATTTTGACAGCCCCCATGCTGGATGCCTGGGTTTTCTTGGTTAAGGTCTTGGCCATATTGATGGTATCTCTACTCTGGGTGTTGTGCTTAGGCGGTTCCTGGCAAGGATGACCTAGAACATGTGGGCAGCACTGCATTGTACCCCTCTGTCTCCCTGCTGCCCTGTCACCATGTCCACCAGCAGCTGGGTTCCCAGCAGGCTCTCACCCCTGCCTCCATCCAGGCCCAAACCAGACACCAGTAGCATAAACCTGTCTGTGTCAGGGTGAGATGCAAGGTTCTGAGGAGCAAGTTCTGCAAAGCAGTGGTCCTCCACCAGAAACTTCCCACTGTCTCTCACAGAGTGGAGCACAGCCAGGACTGACCCTATGACCAGCTTTGACATGTCAGTGGTGCCTTCCAGTTTGATACACTGCAATTCACCCTCTAAAACCAGTTCATCATCTGGGTGGATATATTTGCTCCAAGGAAGCTAGGAGATCAGGTTGTGCTCTTCACTGATCTCCTAGAGGATGGACACCTGGAGTGGCACGGCCTTGAAGAGCCCCCACCACAGGGTACTTCTTCCCAGGCTGCAGCTCACACGGCTTCTTTATTTGGACTCCACCACCCCAGTGTCACTGGGCCAGGCTTACCAGGAAGGGCCTCATCTGGAGAAGATGGGTGGCATAATTGGGGGCATGCCACCAGCCAAAGCCACACACCCCCAGCAAGAAGGGCTGGGAGGACTTGGTGTAAGTCAACACAGGCATATGGGCAAAAGTAACATTGTTGGTTGATGGTGGGGAGAGTAGAGTGTGGGCCCTTTGGGCAGCCTGCTCAGGAAACATGACCATGCTTAACGTGTCCAGACCAGCGTACTCAGGCCAAGGAGGAGGCAGTCACAAATGTAGCATTTACTACAAAAAGGTAATGCCTCAGCTGTGGCTTGGTGAGATTAGAAAGGAGAAAGGGTAGCATTATAGAAACAACATTAGCTGGATCTCACGGTGTTCAGTGTGTTTACGTAACTGTACCTATGCCTTTGTGGTCAGATGCTTTTCCTATTCAACACTAGATTGACCCACAGAGTTGAAATCCAGCCACCAGGACAATATGAAATAAATTTTTTGCATCACTGAGTTGTTGTGGGGTTTGTGTGTGTGTGTGTGTGTGTGCTTTTTTTAACCAAAATTTTCTTTGCTGTTGTTTCATCTCATATACCCTTAATTTGTCCTAAGCAAATGTATGACAAGGTTTTTATTTTGTTTTATATTTCTTCATGAAATCTGACCCTCCCTTAGTCTATCCGAAGTGAAACAGCCCAACTCCTTTATCCACTGGCTTTTAGGAAGCTAGAACGAAGATAATCTTTTGTTATGGAATGTTCTAGTAGTTCACAAGAGAACTCAACTTTCCATACTTCATAGCATTCATTTTCAGTTATTCACCTTTATTATAGTAAAGCCTGCTAACTTTAGTCCCCTAGAGCACTCAGGAGGTATCTTCTGACTTAGCAAAGGTGCATATTACTTTGCTGGGTGATTTAAAATTTAATTTTAATAATGTACACACACACCTTTAACTTAAAAACATGCATACATTAAAATATATACACACAATAAAAGTATAGTTCTCTCCTATGGAAGCTTACTGTGTGGAATTAGAAATTTTGATGTAGAATAAACAAATGGCCACCTGAGCCCATTTCAGGATCACACAGATACCCCCAATCTCTCTGTACATTACGGTATTCTTGTGAATAGGCCCAAAGACCCCTAAATACCTTTTACATTCTTTCTCTTTTCCTCAACTTTCCTGACCCCACCCATGTACCCTTTCCCCTCACCTCCCTTCTTGGTTTGCCTTCACAAGTGCCCATAAGAAAACGAGAACTTGTCTTTGACTTATTTCTGCTGACTCTCTCCATCATGGCCTCATATCATGCCTGCATCCGCAAGCCAGAACAGTCTGTTGCAAGAGGCCTGATGACCCTGTGGGAAAGACTCTTTGGAGCCATCATTTCATTGTGCAGTGATCCAGGAGGGTTAGGAAAAGAATAAGCCTTCACTGGGTTTCTGATGGAGCTCCATCCCCCACCCAGTACAGTCCAGGACACTCTGGGATCTGCTCACACACAAAACATTCTCTTGGGCCTGTCTATTTACATTCCTGGACTCCTGCCTAATCTTCCTATAAAAAAAGAGTCAACATGAAGAATGTCTGCTTTTTCACCCCAAAACTCTCATGAGAAAGTTTTGCTATAAAAGAAGTACCAGACACTAACTGCTAGAACACACAGGGCAAGATGAAGCCAGCAAGATGAAACTCAATAGAGTTTGGGAAAGTTTTCAGAGATTAAAAACAAAAACATTTTGATAAAGCCTATTGTAAAAGGCCTGAGTTCCAAGTATTATGATGAAGGTAGAGTGTTATTACCCACTGCAAGTTGTAAGCATCCTTACAACCACCATGTGTCCTTAAAAGAGAGGGGTCATCAGCATCAGGGCCAAGCACGGTTATGTCCCTGACTAAGTTCCACAAAGCTGACAAATCTCAATGGACATGACTTCATGGCCATTTGCTGCTCTGTGCTAACCCAAAGAGACAGCTCATGGCTTGGGCTTGGAGGACGGGTAGATAGTCTTTGACCTCTGATCTCCCACCCCAATCCAGAAAACTGAGGGTTTGTCCTACACACAGTTGTTTTGATCCTAGATGTATCAACTAGGAATGGGCAGGTGGCATGGCTCTCATGAGGAAAAAGTCCCCAACTACTAGAAAAAGAAGTTTGCAAGTGCCAGAAGAAGAGAACCAAAAGATGTGGAAGAAGCACTGTCACAGGTTAATGAGACTTTTCTTCTCCCATCTGGGGAAAAAAAAAAAGTGAACACCTTTGGAAGGTTTATACATCTCTCACATTTGTCTAGTTTTTTATTGAATTTTTTTTTCAATGTGCCTTCACTGCTCTTTCTCCATTAAGTCTTTTTATTTTCCAACCAAAATGAAATTGCAACTACCTGCTTCGAGAACCTGGGGTAGTTTTATATTGCTTCCATACGTCTGTCTTCCCCACCAAAGTGGAAAATTCTATGCAGCCTTCTCAGGAGAGCTTAGCCATTAGAAAGTGAGCAGTCAGTGGACTGTAAGAACACGTAATTTGGGGCACCTGGATGACTCAGTTGTTGAACATCTGCCTTTGGCTCAGGTCATGATCCCAGGGTCCTGGGATCAAGTCCTGCATTAGCCTGCATATCCCTCTGCCTATGTCTCTGCCTCTCTCTCTCTGTCTCTCATGAATAAATAAATAAAATCTTTTTTTTAATTAATTTATTTTTTTAAATAAATAAAATCTTAAGAAAAAAAAAGAACACGTAATTTATGAAACATCCCTGGGGACAAGTTGACAGGCCTTCCTCATTACCATGCCCCTTCCTTTCTGCATTCCAAGTTCTGACCAGTGTTTACATTGATACTATGGTCCAGAGAGTGGAACCCACTGAGATTGTGTGGGAAGAGGGACTTAGATGAACAAGAGACAGGCATAACAATGCTTCAAGTGAACTGTCTAGAAAGGAGCATGTGGGGAAGAAAACCCAGGGAAGACCACCTGAAAGTTGTTTGGCATTTCTTAGGTTTGAGAAGGATGGGGTAGAGGCCTGGAGCCATAAGACTTACTAACCAATCAGTTTCAGCCTTCATATGATTCTTTTTCCAGAGGCTGCCCTATCTCCTTTGGGACATTTCCTACTTGAGTAGGGACCAGTGGTAAATGTCCTTACCTATGTATTCAAGGCTAACCAGTTGGTCTGTATCACTGTCATTAACACTATCATCTCTATGACTACCACTAACATCATCACCTACACATGCCTAGTGTCACAGTTCACAGAGTGTTGTCGTGTTCGCTGTCTTGTCACTGCTAACAACCCTCTAAGAACATTTCTGCTGTTGGGATCATGAGGACTGAAATCACTGACTTTGCCTTGGGTCTTGAAGTGAGTCAGAAGAAGTATAGTTGGATAACATAAATGAGAAGGATGCTTTACAATAATTTAGTCTTTCAGGGCCATTTTGCTGGGGTCACCTATTTGACACTTCTTTTGGGTTTTTTGCTATTGAAATAGGATGATAACCAAAATAAAGACTTTAGTAATGAAGATTATAATTATAATTTTAAAAAGGTAATTTCCCAAACTGGCCTTTGTACAATAAGACTAAGACTCACTGGTTCACACAGGTGTAAGGATAAAAATGTAATAACAGGGCAACTTGGGCGGCTCAGCGGTTTAGCGCTGCCTTCTGCCCAGGGTGTGATCCTGGAGACCCGAGATCGAGTCCCACGTCGGGCTCCCTGCATGGAGCCTGCTCCTCCCTCTTCCTGTGTCTCTGCCCCCCTCTCTCTCTCTCTCTCTGTGTGTGTGTCTCTCATGAATAAATACATAAAAATCTTAAAAAATATATATAACAAAACTCATAGTGAATAACAATGATACTATACATAAATGTTCACTTCTTTATAAAGTACTTTTATCTGATTTAGCCCCACAGCTACCTTCCCTGTGATTTAAATAATCATTATTTCCTCCATTTTACAGATGAAAAAGAATCTCAGTTAAATAGCTCACCTGCTCTGTGTCAGGAACAGGACAACAGTCCAAGTAGCCTAGCTTCCAGATTAATGCGTCTCCCCATACTGGGCTGCCACTATTGTAGTCTGTCCATTGGCAGCCTGGACTGTCTTAGGAACCCTCTGTGACAGTAGCAACAGGACAGTAGACATTTTTTTGTAGTAATAATTGGCACACCCAATAGGGAATCTGCCCTCCCATTTGCAGAATTCAAATCAGAAACACTGTAAAACAATAACCTTACATTTTATCATCGAATTATTAATAATCAATTCAGCATTAATACTTGAAATGTAGATTTTATTTAATATTGTGTTTTGAAAGGTTCATAGAATTTTTGTCGAATATGGAGACTGAGACTTGTGAGTTGTCACCAAAAATAGGCTTTGGTTTACCTGATTTCTGTAGAGTTCTTTTTGATGATTGCTTTCAGCCTCTTTAGGACCCCCTCCTGCCAAATGCATGTTCTTCTGTGGGGACAGAAAAATACCTGGTTCTAAGTCAAGGTCTAGGTCAGTGGTTCCCTATCATGGCTGCATGTTAAACCTCCCAAGAGGGATCCCTGGGTGGTGCAGCGGTTTAGCGCCTGCCTTTGGCCCAGGGCGCGATCCTGGAGACTCTGGATCGAATCCCATGTCGGGCTCCGGGTGCATGGAGCCTGCTTCTCCCTCTGCCTATGTCTCTGCCTCTCTCTCTCTCTGTGTGACTATCATAAATAAATAAAAATTAAAAAAAAATAAATAAATAAACCTCCCAAGAGCTTTTTGAAGAAGGTAGATGCCTAGCTCCCTCCCCAAAACAACTGAATCTCAGTCTCAGGAAACAGAGCCCAGGTCTTATTATATTTTTAAAACTCCCCAAGTGTTTCTTATCAAAATAAAAGGTTTAAAACCACAGGTAACAGTTTTGTCTGATTATTTTAAATGGGATTACTCTGATTGTCATCCTTATTTTGCATGTGGATATACCAGTTTAATTTTGTAAGGATTTTTAGCAACAAGGGCATTATCCTCTGGGTGTCTCAGCCATTTTTGACTGTTTTCCTGATAGCTTGAAGATTTTGAGGTGGGTACAGAATCAGGGAGCAAAAGGGGCAAGGCTTCTTTAGGCCAATCTCTCTTTCCAGGATAAAGAAAGGGATCCTATTTGATAAAGAAATGTCCCTTGTTAAAATAAGTTTCTTGAAAGATACATAGCTTTTCATTCTCCCCTGACTGTGGGTAAACTGCAATATTAATAAATTCAATAAACTGAAATATTTAACTTATGCCACCAATTAAGTGGCGAATTGAGGACTCTCCTCTTCTCCCCTCCCCAGACTTGACCGTATTGCTATAAATGCAAATTTAAGTGTACTGTCCAAATATGCCTAGGTATGTTTATTTTAGGTCTGTATTATTATTAGCTAAGCCTGGAACAGAAAATCACATGACCTTGTCCAGGTTTCTCAGAAGTCTGTGCCTGGAGGGGCCATAACCCAGAGCTAGGGATAAAGTTTCAGAAGCTATTTGGTTTTGAAATGTTCTCTATGTGTCCTGTGCACTCTCTATCATCCTGAACCGTCACATCTCAAAAGGAGAGAGTGGCCTCCCAACCTGTGAGGGACCCTTTGATGAGGGAGGGACTCCAGAGAGAAGTCAGGTCAATCCCGAGACAAAAGGTACCTACCCCAAGGGAAGGGAAATAGAATCTCTCTCTCCCTCACTCGTAAGTCTGGGTGAGACATCAGAGATCATTCCTGGGAAAATTAGACTCCAGTGTGTGAGTCCGTGTATATTCTAATCTCAGACCACTTTTCTTCTCACACCGTGTGGATGACCTCGTGCACTGCTCAAAGCTTTGCTCATTAGCAGAATTTTCTCTTGGCCCTTATTCCTCAGTGCCAGGCCTGAGTGAGACTATAGTCCAGCTGTCACCAACATTCAACTTGCACACAAACACCAAGCCAGTCCATCCATAAGACATGCTCCGGCTTTTTTACCCTCCTTCAGCATGTTGTAAAGAGCCACTTATACAACCGTGAATGTGAGCTGAGGGAGGGCCACTGACCCAAGGGTGGTAGGTGCCACAGTGAGGGCTGAGCTCTCTGTGATGCAGCCTGAACCCTCTATTCCTGCTTTGCTCAATCCCAGATGTACCATCTCAATTCTATAATGAATTATTTCTGGACCCACTAGAACTTATGACTTGGTGGATATGACAGGGGCCAGACCAAGGTGAGCAGTTCTGGACTCATGGTCACTTGGTGTCATAGGCTCAGGCCTTCTCCTTCCACTGCAAGGCAGATGTAACAGAGCCTGGGCTTAGCTGGTGGGGAGCTCTGGAAGGAGCAGTGCCTATCATGGTGATCCTGCAGTGGGCTGAAATGTTGGGCCTTCAGATTCCTCCTCAAGACTCAGTTGCCCTTGAGAAGAGCATGACTAGGGTGAGGCAGCTCTTGGCCGCTGAGGCACCCCTAAAGGAGCTGGCATGAGGCTGTCTGCTGACCCACTGCCCATCCCTCAACCGGTCCCTTCCTTGGTGGGGGGTTGGGAGGCACACCTCCATATCTGCCACTCCTCCATGCTGTAAAGTGAAGATGGTAAAATCAGGCCAATTTACCTCATCCACTCCAAAGGATCAGGTAAGATAAGGCATGTAGAAGAATCAAACAATGCCAACATTATTGAGGTGAAAATATTATCACTTTGGTTGTTGTTTAGAAATATGTTGGCCACAAGGAGGGACTTGAAATGTTTGCTTTATTCTGACGTCTTTATGATTATGGTATTACTTTTAAGAGACTTTTACCATAAAACCAAAAAAGCAACTTCTAATAATAGCCCTAGGGTTAATAGATGCTAGAAAACATCTGTCTGTTCAGTGTGAAAGCAATCTTTGTGGCAAGGTTTCTTGTCTGTTTTTCTGTTTTCAGAGGTGGTGGCAGTGGGGAGGGCGAGTGGATATTTAGCATTTGCCCAGGAGTAGTGACAAAAACCCTGTATCCCCCACCCCTGCTCAGCAGAAGTTGAGCAGCTTTCTTGTCGTAAGTATGTGGGTCACTCCCAGGCTTGGGAAATAGTGTGTGTGTGTGTGTGTGTGTGTGTGTGTTTGTGTGTGTGTGTTTTAATACATCTTTAATTTTCTCATCTTCATTAACCATTAAGGAAATTCTCACTGTTAGAATTTGATTGTAGGTTGAACAAGAGTGGGCAGGGTGGTTCAGATCACCAAGACAGCTGTATGCAGTGGGAAGAAGGTAGGAGGAAATCCATTTAAAATAATATCTGAGCTTCCGTTAGAAAGACAAATTGTTTTGAGCAAACATATCTTTTTTTTTTTAAATTTTTATTTATTTATGATAGTCACAGAGAGAGAGAGAGAGAGAGAGAGGCAGAGACACAGGCAGAGGGAGAAGCAGGCTCCATGCACCGGGAGCCTGACGTGGGATTCGATCCCGGGTCTCCAGGATCGCGCCCTGGGCCAAAGGCAGGCGCCAAACCGCTGCGCCACCCAGGGATCCCTGAGCAAACATATCTTCAATTGCATTTTATAATTCAGTTATTTAATACCTTCCATCCAAATTATCAGCAGCCCAGGAATGCTCTCACCCCTACCACCTGCATGTGGAGGATGTCACTAGCATGCCAGTAGGCAAGTCAGACGATAATCCTCAACCGACCACAACGTTGGGGCCCCAGTCCCAGTCTTCTGACTGGCAAGTCCCATTCTGGGCTGTAATCCACCAAGCCTCTGGCAGTATCCAGCCCTGCTCTTCACATTTTCAGCCTAGGGAGGAGGTCCCCTTCAGGTAAGAGAAGTGGCAGAGGGTTTTTGGAATTCCAGGCTCTGGTGACTGACGGTTGGTGCAGGGCCCATAGCTGGTGTCTGGCCTTATTTTAGACGGCTTCTCATTTTTCCTCCAAATTAGACTGAACTGCCAGTCTTGCTTGAAGAAGTCATCCACTGGGTTTATTAGATGCTTTTCTAAGGTAGGGCTGTGGCTGGCCCAGCACTTTTGGTGTATGTAAGACAAAACCAGAGCATCTCAGAATTTCCAGTTCTCAAGGTATGTACCAGAGGATAAAAGGCGGCCAAAAACAAAAAGAAAGGGTGCTCTCGTTGGACATGTGCCTGGGTCGGTTTAGATAGGTCAGAACATTTGGCTTGCGGCCAGTCTTTCTGTGCTGGCTTTAACAGAGCTTTCAGCAAACCCTAGCAGTGAAGCCCAGCCATTTCTTAGAATGGACCTTGCTGTCTCAGGAAACAACACTTGCCAAAGATGTGGCAGAGAAAGTTTCTTTCTCTTTATCTCTCTCTTTTTTTCCTCTTTCCTCTCTCTCTCTCTCTCTCTCTCTCTCTCTCTCTCTCTCTCTCTCAGTGATGAAACTTTCAGAAGGCTCCTGACTTGGAAACAATATCTTCATCCTAGAGGGCACATTGTGTGTATTAGCTAAATTGTCAAAGTGTACACAAGCCACCACGGGTCCCCATCCTGAGTCTTCCAGAGAAGTCAGCTCTGGTCTATGATCCAGACTTTTTCTTTTTCCCCTTAGAACTAGCAGCTACCTTGTTGCCTCACAAAAACAGACCATGACCTCTCCCCTCTCACGTGACCTCCCCAGGGCTCCATAGCAACATCTTACCATGACCCAGCACATCACAGCACTTGCAGAGAAAGCCTTGCTCGATGCCGTTCACTGCCAGTATTAACTCTTGGGCTCCCTGGGTGTGTGGAGTCATTAGAATAAAAAGTATCTCAACATACAGCACCATGGCCACAGGCTGTGGCTGGAGTCTAACAGTTGTGTTCTGTGGTCATGCTGTCAGTTATGGGTGAACCTCAAACAGTTGAGAATTGAGACTCTGTTCTAGTTACATCTCCAGTAACTAGGATGTTTCTCTTTCCCTCATGAGACTGCAGAAGAAAGCTGGCAAGTGTTCAAGAACAGACCATCTCATGAGATTTCCTGTACTTCCTGCTGCTGTTGCTGCTGCTGCTGCTCAGCCACGTGTCCCCTAGAAAGGCTTTCTCATGACAGGTCAGCATTTCTGCTGCCAGTTGTGGCAAAAGCCAGATGTGAGGAGAAGTACGAAAAACAAAATAGTGAAGAAGATATATACCCTCCCCCCATCTTTTTTTTTCCAAGGGGAGGGTGTAGGGGAAACAGGTGATAACTTGAAAAATGTACATGTATGGGACTCCTGGGCAGCTCAAATCAGTTAAACATCCAACTCTTAATTTCAGGGTCATGAGATCAAGCCCTGCCTTGGGCTCTGAGCTGTGGGTATAGAGTCTTCTTAAGATTCTCTCTGGCTCTCCCTTTGCCCCTCCCCCACTGCTTACAAGCACTCTCTCTCTCTCTCTCAAAAAAATGTACATTTAGGCTTATAAAAAATCTGAAAAGAAGCCTCACAGTATGCTGAAAGTGGCACCTGCCTTGTAGAATTAGTCACTTGGGTGTGTAGCTCCTTGATCAGACATTTAAGAGGTAGAGTATTGCACCAGTCAAGAGCTAATATCCAAGTTCTTTCCCTGATTTCTGCCAGCCCCTCCTTCATGAAGCCCTGGGCAGTTCATTGAGTATGATTGTCTTTTATTCCCAAGGGAATCACCAAGTTTAGGGCAGTAGGCAGCAATGACAGGCTGTGATCACCACAGGCAGATGACCCCAATCACCTTAGAGGGATAAGATCATCATGTGCAATGGTGTATTCTAATGCCCAGGAAACTGCCTGGAACCTAAAAGGCACTAAATAAATAAGTTTGGAATTTTAAGAAAAGAAAAGAAAAAGGGATCCCTGGGTGGCGCAGCGGTTTAGCGCCTGCCTTTGGCCCAGGGCACGATCCTGGAGACCGGGGATCGAATCCCACATCGGGCTCGCGGTGCATGGAGCCTGCTTCTCCCTCTGCCTGTGTCTCTGCCTCTCTCTCTCTCTCTCTCTCTCTCTGTGTGTGTGTGTGTGTGTGACTATCATAAATAAATTAAAAATTAAAAATAAATAAATAAATAAATAAGTTTGGAGTGAGTGAATGGAGACAATTTTGGCTCAGGTTAACATAGAAAAGGATAGTCATTTTAAAATAAAACAGGTATGCTATTTTACTGCCTGTAAAATGATTTCTGGCCTTCCTCTTTGTTCACTATACTTGAGAGAACTCACAGTGAATTTCCTGTGACCCACCCCAATCACACACCACTCCAAGTACTTACTATCTCTCTCTCTCACTCCTCTCTTTTTTTTTTTTTTTTGTCTTAGATGACAGTTTGGACAAGGAATAACAGGGTGGTTACCACCATATGGTAAGGCCCTGGCCTGTGTATCTTCTTGAAACCTCAAGTTCTTGTTCAGCCAAGGGCTAGAGATGACAAAGGGACTATGGTAAGCCTTAGTGGGCTTTGCCACACCTAGACTAACACTGAGCCTAGGGCCTATCTAGACCACAACACCCAGAGATGCTCACAGCTGTTCTACATAACTTTTGAAGGAAATTCCTGAGACTTCCAGGGGTTTTTTGATACTTGACTCTAGTGCATTTGTGGAATTAACTTACATTTCTCTGGAATTTTAAGATGGAACTGGAGGGTATTATGCTGAGTGAAATAAGTCAATCGGAGAAGGACAAACATTATATGGTCTCATTCACTTGGGGAATATAGATAATAGTGAAAGGGAATAGAGGGGAAGGGAGAAGAAATGGGTAGGGAATATCAGAAAGGGAGACAGAACATGGAAGACTCCTAACTCTGGGAAACGAACTAGGGGTGGTGGAAGGGGAGGAGGGCAAGGGGTGGGGGTTACTGGGTGGCGGGCACTGAGGGGGGCACTTGACGGGATGAGCCCTGGGTGTTATTCTATATGTTGGCAAATTGAACACCAATAAAAAATAAATTTATTATTAAAAAAAAGAATGGTCAGTGGCTTCTTAGATATCTGGGATTTGGAGTACATTCCTTATTTTTATCTGAACCCATCATGTGCTTTTTAAGGTGGCCTAGGTAAAAACACCTGGTGGCATTCCTCCTTTTTTTCTCCTTTTCTTCCTAGAATGGTGGCTACTAAGAACAGTCTTCAGGTTCCATAAATATTTATTGAGCACCTATTCTGTGCAAGGTCTCCTTTAAGGATGTTGGGAAACAGGTAGTTTTCTGTCTCTTATAAAAGGCCTAACAGTAAGAAAAATAATGAATATAAAGCAAACATGTAAAACTTCACTAGAGGCAAAAGTAAAATGCTGCAAAAGTTCAGGGAGCAGAAAATTGTATCCAGTTGGGGAAAATTGGGAAACATGTCATTAATCCTGCCTATAATTTTAAATAGTAGATATAGAAAGAAAATATATCTGGTAAAAAGTACAAGATGAATAATCATTTGTGGTTGGAAATTTTAGTTATGTTTTGAAAATAGCAAGGAGACAGTCGGCCTAGTGTATATGAACACATGTAAAGGAGCCATGACAGACAAGACTAGAAAAAGCATCTGTAATAACTTTGGGAAGAACAACGAATGGGGGAGATGAGTTTGAAGTCAAAGTGTTTGAGTTTACATCCATAGATATAGGGAGTCATGGAAGATTTTTGAGTAAGGGATTCTTTTAGGAAGAATTTGGCTTAGACGGGGTTGAGGCCAGAGGTGGGAGAAAAACACTAAGCATTGACACCAATGGGCTTGGAGAACATGAAGGAAACATGGAGTAAGACAGTGTGATCATGGAAAGCAGGACCTAGATTCAAGGGCAAGAAGAGATGGAACTTAGTGACCAGGGGGGTTGAGGAAAAGGGGCACCAAGAATGATTGAAGAACTGAAATCAATACCAAGAAAAGTGGTAGAAACCACAAACATGGGCCAGGGGAAGATCAAGAAGAGGAAACAGTCTGAAGAGCCCCATTCCTGCTTCCTGTTCCTGTGCTCCACCCCATCAGGGCAGCCATCTTGAGGCCAGCTGCCCGGGAGGTCCAGACTCTCAGGAGAGTAAGAGCCTCTCTATGTAAGTGGCTGGAATTTTTTACTCTCCTCTTGACCGCAATACTTCAAGGAATTTTTTTATCCAACCAGACCACTTAGGTCATACCTCCTGGTTCCTTAACTTCCTTAGGAAAAACCACTGAGAAACAACTTTTTGAAGTCAACTGCCAAATGTTCCCAGTAGTATGGGCTCCCAGTAGTATTGTTCCAAGCAGTGAAAATAACCTCCATACTAGGACTTGAATAAAAAGCTCTTAGACTTGTTAACATGCATCTCAATACTGGGATTACCCGGGTCTATATCAAAGGCAACAAAACTTTTTTTTTAAACTACAGTCAATCATTACTCATTGGTTTCTGTGTTTGCAAAATTGCCTCCATGCTAAAATGTATCTGTCATTTCCAAAATCAATATACCAGCACTGTTCCAGGCATTCCCAGACACCTGCAGACTGGAAAAAAACTGGAGTTGCTAGACATACATGTTCCCAGCTAAGGTTGAATTAGGCAATACTCTGTCATGTTGCTTCAACTCTTCTATACCAAGCAAGTGTCCTTTTCTGCAGTTTTTATAGTGAACATATTTTTCACATTTTTATCCTTCTTGTCAATGATTTCAGTTTAAATAATCTCCAAGCATTAATCCTTTTTTTTTAAGACTTTATTTATTTATTCATGAGAGATACAGAGAGAGACAGAGAAACAGACACAAGCAGAGGGAGAAGCAGGCTCCATGCTCCATGATGTGGGACTCGATCCCGGGACTCCAGGATCACATCCTGGGCCAAAGGCAGGTGCTAAACCACTGAGCCACTCAGGGATCCCCCTGATCTCCAAGCGTAATGCCAAAGTGCTGTCTGGTATTCTTAAGCATAAGAAGGTTGGGATGGGCCCTACAAAGAAAACATATATGTTAGATAAGCTTTGCTCAGGCATGAGTTCTGCTGCTGTTAGCCATGAATTCTACATAAATGAATCAGCAATATATACTAAATCAGGTGTTTTTAAGCAGAAACACACAAAACAGGAATGTGTATTGATTGGTTGATAAGAATGTTGTGACCAGAGGTTCTACAACCTCACCCTGTGTATCTCCCCTGGAGCAATGGTTCATATTCCTCAATTCAGTGTTTGTAACTTTATAGAACAAAAATGCCGCAAACCCATACCCACATGTGAAAACCCAAGGAGCCAGAAATCATAGATAGAGGAGCCAGCCTCTAAGATCAACTGGATAAGAAAAATCTATGCTGTTCTGAAGACTCCATGAAGGAGATGTCACTAACCCCATCCCTCCACTCATGTTTATGCACTTATGTACAGTACACTCACCTTCATCCACAAATGGATTTGAAGTGACTTACCTGAAAGATAAAACAAACCAGTATGAGGTACAATAAGGAAGTGTTAGAAAGAAAAGACACACAGGATTGGGTGCAAGATGGTGCTGGGAAAGTAATATAAGCTCAGGCTCCTAGGCACTTACTAAAGGACAGATCTGGCCCTGAGCTTTTGAGCAGCAGAGGAGAAAGGGATTGCAATGAGTTCAGATATCCAATTCATGGGATCCAGAAGATGAATATGGCTGAGCAACCCAACTGTGTTTCTAAGCTCTAGCAACTTCCCCCTCCACGTAGAAACCCTGATGCACAAGTCCTCTCCAGACCTTCAATCTCAGCAACTAGCACACTGGTTTCCACTTTGCTCCTTGAACACACTAGGGGCATGCCTGACTCAAGACCTTTGTGCAATGTGTGTGTGTGTGTGTGTGTGTGTGTGTGTGTGTGCTTCCCAGAATGCCCTTTGCTCAAATCATTGCATGTTTAACTCATTCAGGCCTCAGCTCAGAGTCTCATCTTAAATAGAAGCTGTATTTGACTGCCCAGTTGAAAGCTCTCTTCCTTCCCCCCATCTCCAAGGTGGTATTCTTCATCTTTTTTTTTTTTTTTTTACCATCTAATCACTACACGAAAATTTTCATTTATTTAATAATTTGCTTATCATGTATTTCTCCCACTATTTAAGGTCTGTGAGCACAAGAACCTGGTTTGTACCTCCTAGGATAGAGTCTAGCACTTAGGAGGAGCCTCAGTGAATATTTGTTGAATAACTAAATAAAAAGAGGGATCCTGAGCAATGTGATGGATATATCCTTAGCAGTATTCTTGCAACAGACGCTACATGGAGTCTCCAAGGATTCTTCATTAGGGTCAGGTCAGCTTAGAGCAGAGGACAAGGGTAACCCACCATGAATAGTTCTGTCTGTACTTCCACTCGTTTCTCCTTCATCTCTGACTGCAATCTATCTTGCTGCAACCAAAGACCATTACGCCATCCTCAGTAGATTCAGATAATATTTGGCTGCCATTGTCGGCTAAAAAAGAGATTATTTTTATAGATGTGAAAAATGCCATCAATTTGGGGCTGTTTGGAAGGAATTAATAAAGAGGTGATATATTGTAACATTTTTGAAAAGAAAGTATTCATTATTACTGCATAGACACATTGACATAGTTGTTAATTCAAATTAATATCTTCTGGATCTATTCAAGTTATTCGAACAAAACATTAGAGATTAACTCATAAACTGTTATGTGTAAATTTGTGTTTGCTAAAGTGACTGACTATGGTATATTCTAGTAAGTATTAATACCTATTTCATTAAATCCAAGGTAGCACTGATTTTAAGCTCATATATCCTTTAAAAAAAATCTGGAAATTATCATTGTGAGACTCAATTCCAGGACATGGCTCAGAATCTATGAAACATGGTGAGAGTTAATATTCACTAAAGCCTGTGATTTAGGCACTGTGCTAAGCATTTTACATAAACACTTTCTGCAGATGATGAAGCCACGACAAGTTACCCCAGTCCACAAAGCTGATACATAGCCGAGAGCCAGAGCAAGTGCAGCATTATCTAACCTGGAGCCTGAACTCCTAGCTGCTACATAAAAATAGCTTCTGTGGCCTTATTTCTTAGATCAAGCATGTGGAACCTTCTAGGGAGGCTATTTGTTCACCCAAAGAATCAATCAGCCAGTCTAGCAATACATACAAATAAAAAACAAACTGATTTTGTTTCTTCCCCTCTAAAATTGAAATTTATAAAGCCCTAAACAAGTATGTTTTTTTAAACTAAGAACATAAAAATATATTCATCCCAGGAGAGACATTCCAAAAACTACTCTGAGCTGTGGCACTGATTATTAGAGCAATATATTGAGAGAAATGGACCCAGAGAAGCCCAGGACCAATTTGCCCATTGTTCATAGATAGTGCAAAAGCAATTTTTAGCCCCAGGTTCTCTGAATATGAAAAATCTTTAATGGTAATATTCTCCCCAAGTGAGAGGAAACTATATGTAAAGGCAGCTAAGAATCTCTCATCTTCCTATTGCTCATAAATAGCTAAGGTAGGGATTTTTAATGTATTCCACTAATTTTTGTTTCATAAAATTACAGTGGGCTAATTCTTCCTTTGGTTCAGGGATGCACATCACAATCACCTGGAAACTTTCTCAACCACATATAGTAGGTCCCTCCCTAAAACTATTAACTCAGTCAGTATTCCTAGGGACATGCATATTTCAAAAAATCTCTCTTCTGGATAATTCTTTTTTTAAAAGATTTTATTTATTTATTCATGACAGACTCAGGGAGAGAAAGAGAGAGAGAGAGGCAGAGACACAGGCAGAGGGAGAAGCAGGCTCCATGCAGGAAGCCTGATGTGGGACTCAATCCCGGGTCTCTAGGATCACACCCCCGGCCAAAGGCGACGCTAAACCACTGAGCCACCGGGGCTGCCCAGTCTTCTGGATAACTCTGATGCCAACTCCAGGTGAAGAGATCCGGTAGTAATTTTCATCAGAGCTAAATCTCTAAAGAAAGCAGTGCCTAGAGATGGTTCAGAGCTAGCAATCGAAAGACCTGACTCAACCTTTACTCATGACTTTTAATTGTGTCTGTTTATCTACCTGCAAAATTTAAACATTATCAATAAACCTGTTGACAATGGTTCAATATATTCCCACAGTATGCTCAAAACTAAATGGTAGTCTGGCAACTACTGCACACTTGCATTCTCTCTTCTGCTTAATGACCCAGCTCTCCACTAAAAAGGACGAGTCTCGTAATCACCTATACCTGTTTCTACAGATATGCCTGGCAAAATTTAGTCCTAGTCTGCCTTTTTGGCTTTATCCCAGTTGCAAGCTCCTAGACATGTGCACACACCCTCCCCACACACACACACACATACACACACTCACATTCACAACTTCTAATGGACTCTCATAACTCATTCAGTATAAAGACAGAAAGTCCATACTGTGACCTATATGACCTGCTCTTCCTCCCATAGCTCCCTGATCTCCTCTCCTGCTAATTTCCTTCTCCCTCTCTTGGCACCAGCCACATTGTTCCTTTGCTATTTCTAGGTAGTGCCAGGCTTCTCCTACCTCAGAACTTTGCACTTGCAGTTCTCTGTGTCAATAACACTCTTCCCCCAGAGAACCACACGGTTGTCACTCTCTCCTCTCTTCAACACTTTACTCAAAGTCCCCTTCTAGTGGGACCTTCCCTAGCTGTTATCTAAAATGTCAACCCCTACCCTGTTGTTTCACATATTTCTTGCCTGTTTTATCTTTTTTCCTTACCCCTTATTGCTATCAACGTTCCAGGTTTATTTCAGAAGGCAGAAAGAGAAAATATACCTACGAAAACGCACTAAAAACAAAAACAAGACAAAATACCCCATAAGATTTAGCATTCTGACCTATTACTAACAAAAGAGGATGAAATTCTGGCTAAAATTAGAGTAAATCTAGTAAGAACCAGGAAGAACGTGACAAAAGGATACTCACTTAAGTGAACAAACAGGTATTCTACTAGAATGAGGAGACATCCCTAGGTAAAAGTACAAAATCATGTTCTATAAAGGCTGCTAGGAGTAGCAAAGAAAGACCATAGAGGAAAATCACTAAGAAGAGGGCATACATAATAGAGTTCAGTAGTAAAGCCAGAGTTTAAGTAACAAAATTACCGGGAAATTTCCATATAAGAATGCAAATACCATCTTAAAGATTTTCTAGACTTAGCAGATAGTGTCTGGCAACTACAACATGGCCACAAAAGCCTGTGCTTTGCAGATTTGAAAGTCCTGGCAGACATGTCAAGTCCTGGATATCCATGAACTCAAGGATTGGTTATGAGACCATTTAGGAGAATTCTAAAGACAAGGTAACAGTAGTAGCAACATGGCTGGGCTCAGAATGGTACTGTATTTACACAATATAGAAAATATGGACATGATGAGAAATCACTAGTCTCATTTTCTTCTAAAAACAGAACTTCTCTAAATTATTTTCTTGCATACAAAATTGAAGAGGCAATAAAAGAAGTGCCATCCTAGATTTACTGTTGATCAAGTAAGGAGTCATCAGGATCATAAAGATGAGAAAAAATCTTAGGAAAAACAACCATGAACAGCCAAACAAGTAAATGGTGAGTATCATTTTCCCAACTTCTGGAGGGGGGCAAATTAACGTTCAAAGCTACAGAAAGATCACTGGTCCCACAGTCAGAAATTGATTCAACAAAGTTGAACGTGTGCTATATGCTAAGCACTGCTTTATGGCTGGATTATAGCATTGAATAAAACAGGCTCTTGTCCATGTGAAACTTAAAGTATAGACAGGGAAGAGAGGAACAAAAAGCAAACACACAAATATATAATAAAATGCCAAGTAGTGATAAATGTTATTTAAAAAGTAGAGAAAGCTCTTTGGACAAATGGCTGATTCTAGGACTGGGAAAGGAAATACATAAGATAAGCTTGGAACAATCTTGTAGCGTCAGAAAGTAAGGAAGTGCTCAAAATTAAAAACAAAAACCAAAAAACCCACACTAATGGGACTATGTCAATGGGAGTAGAATGAAATCACTTCTAATGGCCAAAACTGGAATTTTTAAAATCTTTTTAAAAGATTTTACTTATTTATTTGAGAGAGAGAGACCGCAGCAGGAGGGGCAGAGGAAGAGGGAGAAGCAGACTCCCAAATGAGCAGAGAACCCAACAGAGGGAGGGTTGGATCCCAGGACCCTGGGATCATGACCTAAGCTGAAGGCAGATGATTGACTGACTGAGCCACCAGGTGCCCTAAAAACTAGAACAAGTTTAGCAACAAGATGAAGTAGTATTGATTTATAACCCAGGATATAAAATACATATCTTTGCATCCATGGTGACATACGTAAATGATTGAATAAATAAAGAAAGAAGAGATAAATCTCCTATGCAGAGGAATTCCAAATAATTTATGTAACTAATTCTCCCTTGAGGAAGTGAAACATAATGCTCACACTTAAGTGTGGGCTGCATATAATGATTTCCTTCAAAAGGCACAAGGTAAAACAGGGTTTTATTGATGCTGGAGCTGACCTACCTGAGGTCTCATCCTGGGACTTCCATGCACTAGCTGTATGACCTTGGAAAAGTCACTTACCTTCTGTCTGATGGAAATTCCTCATCTATAAGATGAAAATCCTATTAGAACCTGCCTCAGATGGTTGTTGTAAGGATTAAATTAGTTAATATATGTGAAACACCAAGATTTCTTGGCTTATAAATGTTGTATAAATAAGAATTTAGTTCTTATCATATGGAAAGCCACTGGAGGTGCTAAGCAGAAGGCTGCTTATGGCTCACATTGCTTCTTCAAGGGATCTCTCTATGCTCTCTGTAAAGAATAGATTTAAGGGTAGCAAGATTAGGTCTGGGAGGTCAGTTAGGAGGCCAGAGGTCAGTGATAGAGGCCAGAATAATGATTGCTTAGACCAAGGAGGTCATAGTGGGAATGATAAGAAATAGCTTCAGGGTAAATTTTGAAAGTTGACAAGATTTACTAATAAATTGGCAATAAGTTGTAGGTGAAAGGAAGGAGGAAACACATCTCCAAGAACTTGAATTTAGGTAAGTGAGTGAATGGTCATGCCACAAACTGATATGGGGAACCCTGAGTGTGGAGTGTTCGTTCAGGTGGTTTTTTTGTCAGAGGTATTAAGAAACATTAAGGGAGGAATGTTCTAGTGAAACAAGAAGGTCTCAAAAAATTCAATCCTCACAATATAATTACAAATGGTAGAGGATACCGCCTAAAGACACTTAGGTAGTTACAAGGTTTGTTATTTAATGAACTCAGAGTTTTTAAGTCAAAAAGATAGGTAGGGGGCACAGTTGGCTGGCTCAGTTGGTTAAGGGAAGGACCCTTGATATCAGACCAGGTCATGATCTCAGGGTCGTGAGATTGAGCCCTGAGTCAGGATAGAGCCTGATTGAGATTCTCTCTCTCTCTCCCTCTCTGTCTGCCCCTCCTCCTTCTCTTAAAAAAAGAAATAGATGGAATGGCATAGTACTACACCCACACATTGTACCAATGTCAATGTCCCTGTTTTTATATTATATTATACTTAAGAAAGTTGTAACCATTGGGGGAAATTAGAAGAAGGGTACTTAGGACTTCTCTGTACTCTCTTTGCAACTTCCTGAGAATCTATCATTTCAAAATTAAAAGCTTAAATAATTACTCTGGTTCAAGAGAAGGAAATAACAGTAGCTCTTCTAGAGTTCTTAGGTAACCACAAGCTCCTGTGAGTCAATACTGTGATATGGTTGATGTCACCAGGGCCAAAGGAAGCATAGCATTCCAAAGAGGGGCTATAGAAAGACCACTTTGTTTTGCTCAGGTCAATCCATATCTGAAGTGATAAAAGTCTCCTCTGGATGCCACACTTCTAGGTTAACAAGCACATTGAATGACAACTAGACAAAAAAACCCAGAACCAGGCAGCCCAGGTCACATAAAAAAATAGCTGAAGGAGGCGAAGAGATTTAGCCAAGAAAATTACAAACTTCCATGAGACATAACTGCTATCTTCAAATACATGACAGATTGTCAGTTGGTAATCAAATTTAGATGAGTCTTTGACATCCCTTTAGAGGCAATAAACATACTTTCTTTTCACAAAGCAACCCAAAGTATTTTTAAAGAGCACCTAGAGGGGCGCCTGGGTGGCTCAGTTGGTTAAGTGTTTACCTTTGACTCAGGTCATGATCTCACGGTCCTGGGATGGAGCCCCATTTTGGGGTCCCTGCTCAGTGGGGAGTCTGCTTCTCCCTCTCCCTCTGGGCCTCACCCCTGCTCATGCTCTCTCTCTCTCTCTCTCTCTCTCTCTCGTTCTGCTCTCTTTCAAATAAATAAAATCTTAAAAAATAAATAAATAAAAATAAATAAAACCACTTAGTGAGGCACCTGGGTAGCTCAGTCTGTTAAGTGTCTGACTCTTGGTTTTGGCTCAGGTCATGATCATGGGGCTGTGGGATCAAGCCCCACATCAGGCTCTGTGCTCAGTGCAGAATCTGCTTCAGATTCTCTCTCCCTCTTTCACTCACTAACTCTCTCAAATAAATAAAACCTTTAGAATAAAATAAAATTTAATTTAATTTTAAAAGAGCACTTAGATAAACCATTTTAGCAGCATTAAAATCTTTGATATTTATTTCCCTTTTTAAAAAAATAAATTAGTTTATTTAAATTTTTTTAGAATTACTTTAATTCCAGTATAGTTGATATATAGTGTTATATTAGTTTCAGGTATACAATACAGTGGCTCAGCAATTCCATATATTACTCAGTATTCATCATAGGTATAATCTTAAGTATAATATTAATCCCTTTTACCTACTTCCCACATCCCCTTACCCCCACCCCTCTGGTAACCATCTGTTTGTTCTCTATAGTTAAGAGTCTGGTGTTGTCTTTTTCTTCCCCTTTTGTTTGCTTGTTTGGTTTCTGGAATTCCACACATGAGTGAAATCATATGGCATTTGTCTTTCTCTGACTGGCTTATTTTGCTTTGCATTATACTTTCTAGATTCATCCACGTTGTTGCAAATGACAGGACTTCATTTTTTTTTTATGGCTGAATAATATTATATTGTGTGTGTGTGCTGTTCACACACGTATATCACATCTTCTTTATCCTTTCATTTCAGATGGATCCTTGGGCTGCTTCTATAACTTGGCTACTGTAAATAATGCTGCAATAAACATAAAGGTGCACATATCCCTTGGAATTAATTCCTCATACTCTTTCTGACTTTTAAAACAACTGAAGCACAATAAACCTGAAACATCAAAAATGTTCTCCCAACTGAATCTTAACTGTTATTTTGTTTGGTTTGAAAGTGAGTCAATGATTTAAAAGAGTCTGCATCTTATTACAGCTACTTTCAACCATCTCCTCCTGCAACTGTTTCAAGAGCTATTAAGATATAAGATCTGTGATTTGGGGGCACCTGGGTGGTTCAGTGATTGAGCATCTGCCTTTGGCTCAGATTATGATCCCAAGGTCCTGGTATCAAGTCTGGTATCAGGCTCCCCACAGGGAGCCTGCTTCTCCCTTGGCCTATGTCTCTGCCTCTCTCTCTGTGTCTCTCATGAATAAATAAATAAAATCTTTTTTAAAAATCTGTGATTTGGACTTGGGGATCAGATATCTGTCAATCTTTCACATAGGACAAAAAGTTTTAAGTATTTGCCTAAACTATCAAGGAGGGGTCACAGCACCTATTTTTCCACTTGCTGTATAGATGGAAAGGAAGATGATTGCAATACTGCAAGGTTAATGTTGCTACCCTTAATATTAAACTAATATTAATTGCTGCCTCTTAATATTTTAACACTATAGTGAAAGTTAGGCAAAAATGTAAAAACAAAGAAATTATTTGGCACTTTGTTATAGTAAAAGGCTATAAAAAGGATGAGAATAAAACCCAGTGAGAAGAATCTTGCAGACACTGACTTTTAAATCCCAATTATGATGAGTCCTTCCTGAGCAGTCTCACTGCTGTGCTTATTCAATCTGCTGAGGAACTTCTCTGTTTATGACCCAGCAGAGATGAGTGTACTGCTTTGGCCAAAAGGGGCAAACAAAATGCTGAACATTATCATGAACCAAATACAAAACAGAGAATATTATTCTTTTTTACAAACAAAACAAAACTCTTAGTATGCCTGGAATAGAGAGGACATGGGGATCTGGATGCTAGCAGTCTGGAAAGACACACACAGGAAAGATGGCTGAAGGAAAGAATGAAGCCGGGAAGAGGCTTTGCACAATTAGGATACGTTTGGCTTTTTACTGAAGGGGACTGTGCTAAGGGGTCATCGTTATTTGCACTACTTCCTATGAGGCTCACAGATACCCTGTGAACAAAGACCACCCTACTATTCTCATTTTACAGGTGAAGAAATGAGGTTTTGGAGAGGTTAAGTAGCTTGTCCAAAGATACCCAACTAGAAAGTGACAGGGGTGGGATTCAACCACAATGATCCATTCAGGGACCACTGAACATGAAGCCTTAGCATTGAGTCCATGTTCCCCACCTTCCTCCAAAGAATCAGGGGTTTAGAAAGCTGAGGAAACTTGCCCAAAGCTGGCTTGTGGCAGAACGGAGACTTGAACCAAGCTCTCATGACTCCCAGGCCAGGATCTTCCTGCAATGCCATGGGACCACTCCATCTGGAAGGCTAAGAGCTGAGCAAGGCTATCATCAAACTTTGAAAATTACAAAGGCTATGAAGAGAGTAAGTAAAATCTTCCAAAACCTGCGAGTATAAAAACACTAGGACAAAGAACCATTCTGGAGGTTTGAGAGAGACACGTTTAAAACAAGAAGGGGAAGTGCTGCTGTACGTATGCAACAATGAATTACAGAACTCTAGAAAGCAATAAAGGCTGAGAATAGCAGTCCAAATAAGACATTAGGCTTTGGTTCAATTAGTTGATTTAATGTTCTGTGTTTTAGGTGTTTGTGTTTGTTATGGGCTGAATTGTGTCCCCCACACCCATCCCAAACTTTACATGTTGAAGCCCTAACCCCCATGATCTCAGAATGTGACTGCATTTGGAGATAGGGCCTTTAAAGGGGTGATGAAATTCAAAGGAGACCGTTAGGGTGAGCCCTAATCCAGTCTGACTGATATCCTTAAAAGGAGAGATTAGGACACTCATAAAAACACCAAGGGCACGTGTGCTCAGAGGAAAGACTTTGTGAGGACAAAGATGGTGGCTATCTGCAAGCCAAGAAGAGAGACCTCAGCAAGAAAGAACCATACCGACACCTTGATCTTGGACTTCCAGTCTCAAAAACTACAAGAAATAAATTTCTATTATTTAAGACATCTGGTCTGTGGTACTTTGTGTGGACAGCCCTAGCAAGCCAACATAATGCTTTGCAAATACACATTCACTGGAACAACATTTTGACATAGGTTATGTCCCCATAATATAAAGGAAAAACCTGAGGCTTCAAGAGGTTAAATAATTTCATCTGTGTCACTCACTAGTAGGTAGCAGAGCTGGGATACATTCACGAGTCCTAGGACCCTAGTGGATTATCAAACAAGTCAGGGTCCTGTCTCCAACCTTAGCAGTTGGACTTCAAGAAAGATATCACATACATCATTTTTCTTGGTGCTTCTGGACCATGTAGAGGGAGGCCACAGATCAATGTGACAATTTGTGTGGGCTAATGCAATGTTGGGGAAATCACCTTTGAATAATACACAATATAAAGGTCAGAGCCCTGGATTGGGCACCAGAACACCTGAAATCAAATCCAGTCCCCAGGGCTTTTCTAATACCTGGGCAGGTATTTTTGAGTAACTTAATCTCTAAATCAGTTTTCTAATCTGTGAAAAAGGAATAATACCTGTCTTCTGCTTTTTGGTGTTGCTTTAATTACATTAACATTTTGTACTCACACTGCTACATTAGAGCTCTCTTTAATATCACTAATACTTAGCACAGTTTCCTTGCATTATGCATGGACCTCAGAAAATGCACAAGGAATGAAGACAGAAGCTCTTAGCGTACTGTGCAAATATAAGGCACCCTGGTTAATACAAGGAAACTCACTGTATCACAATTTCTTTGTTCAAGCCCTGGTAACCTTAAAGGTTGGAAAGCTGATAAGTCAAGAAGCAAAGCCAAGAGAGAAGTACAGTCTCTTCCTAAGGAATAAGATGTCGCCCTGACCTGACAGCTTGCATCTCTCACTTTCTCCTCTTCTGTGTCTGAGAGACAGCTGTTCCAATGTCACCTTCATCTGTAATCTACTGGCTTTGCCCAGAGTCCTTAAGATCAGCCAGTCGATACAAAGGAACAGGAATGAGCTCTATAAACCTGAATGGAAGCCTTTGTTCATGTACTTCATGGAGGTACCCAAAATCCTTTTCCTAAGAGCTATAATGGGTCCCTAGGATTAAAGAGTCTATCTTGCCTTCCTGGCCTGCCATTTTACCCGGGGTGGAGAAATGTTACACCTAGAATAAACACTTGCCAGACACTTTCCCACTGATTCAGACGGTGTGGGATGAGCTGCTAGCAGTCTAACTATTCTGTCATAAACAATAGCAGAGTCGTGCATCCACTTATTTGTTTATTCACCAATTCATTCACTCATCAAATATTTATCAAGTGCCTTCTATGTGCCAAGCACTGTTCCAGGTGCTAGGGGTACAGCAGAGACAAAAGTCCTGCCCTCATGCAACTTGCATCACTACTGGGAGGAGGCAATCAGCAAAATAAATAAGTATAAGATAAAACTTGTGAGGTAAGATGTGTCATGGCAAAAAATAAACTAGGAAAGGAGATTAGGAAATTCTGACATAAAGTCCTAAAGATGAGAGTGTAAGATAAGCAAAAACCAGAGAGAAGAACAGTTCAGGGAAAGGCCTGGGATATAACTGGAATATTCTAGAAACAGAGGCCAGCAAGGCTGAGGCAAAGTTAACAGTGTGACAAGTCACAGAGCTAACAGGAGTCCATATTATAGAGAACTCTGTAGGCCACTGCAAGAACTTTGGCTTCTACTCTGAGTGAGAAGGGGAGTCATTGGGGGGGTAATGCAGATGCAAATGAGCGAACTGATCTAAATTAGTTTTGTAGGATCCCTGTGACTGTTGCATTTAAAACTGAGTAGATGGTGTGGGAGGGAGCACACAGGTGGAAGCTGAGCAGTCAGGAACTATTGCAATAATTTAGATAAGAACTAATGATGGCTTGCAGCAAGGTGATAGCTAGTTGAGGTGGGGAGAAGTGATTGGGTTCTGGGAGACTTTCTGAAGGCACATCCAACAGGATTTGCCAACGGCTCTGTTTTGGGATGTGAGAGAGGGCAAATTGGAAAGGAAAGGAAAGATGAAGCTGGCATTAACTGAGATGAGGAAGACTATGGGAGAACAAGTTTGGAGGGCACAGGACATCAGTCTTTCATCTGGGGGATGCTTAGCCGGATGTACCTTTTGAAATTTGATTGGCGATGACAAGCAGATAGTTGGATAGATGAGGCTAAATGTAGGAAGTAGGTCTGTGCTCGAGATGTACATTGGGAAGGGTCAGTATCTAGATGGCACAAATAGGTGTTTAACTAGATGAAAACACTCAGAGTGAACAAGAATACCAGAGAGATGCAGCCCACTGACAAGGGGAGGCTGCTGGCATTGGACATCAGAAAAAGAGGACCCAGGAGTAAGGTTGAAGGAAAACCAGGAGAATGTGGCTCCTTCCTTGTGGAAGGACAGAATGTGGCCTGTCCTGTTCTCTAACTCTCATTTTTATTTTCTACTCTCACTCCACCTCTCTCCACCTTATTCTTAGGTAAGTAAGAAATAGTGAAAGGGATTATAAGGGAAAGGAGAGGAACTGAGTTGGAAAAATTAGAGAGGGAGACCAACCATGAGAGACTCCTAACTCTGGGAAACAAAGGGTTGCAGAAGGGGAGGTGAGGTGGGGGGGTTGGGGTAACTGGCTGACGGGCACTGAGGAGGGCAGTTGATGGGGTGAGCACTGGGTGTTATACTATATGTTGGCAAATCGAACTTAAATAAAAACAAGTGGGGAAAAAAAAGTGCATGAGCCAAGGCAGGTATTTACCAGGTAAACACTAGCCTTCTAATTGTGTGGCTCTTTTTAAAAGGCACATAGATCACTGTGCAGTGTGTCGTTATAATATGTGGATCAGCAGGAACATCCAGTTACTCAGCTCTGTGGGTTCTGTGGGCTGCCTGCCGAGTAGTGTTGGAGATATTCTCTTTACTGTTGGGGTTGTTATTGTTCAGGAAGGCTTTGGCCCTCGCTGCACCCCTCCCTCCTTCCTTCTCCCACTCCCCACCCCCTGATCAGAGGGCAGTGAATACTCACATCATTTCACTTTGGTCCAGCTGCCAGGCTGGGGAACAGATGTTGTATTGTTAACACAAAGAAGAAAACAAATAGCCCCACTCCTCTGTGTCCTCTTGCCTCTCCCCTCCATCTCCATTTTAGCCCCCCGGTGAAAATGGGCAAACAATGTTGGGGAGAAGAAAGGATGGGGCTTCAATGAGTAATGCCATCCTCCCCAGCCAAGGTTGAGCTCTAACCGGAGGTGCACAGAGCGTTCTCCCCAGCCCTGTTTACAGCAGACACGGGTTCAGTCAGCTGAGAGGGCTGGCTCGTGGCTGGTGACGTGAGGATGCTCTCACTGAGAGGAGCATTGAGAGAAGGAAGACAATGGCCCTCTTCTATGTTTGGCTCCAGGAATGAGTCTACCTGCATTTTATGGGCAAGAGCTACGACCAGAAGTCACAGGGGCAATCCTAGGAGCAGAAGGAAATGATGGCTGGGGTCTATCTTTCTATGTTTGATTATTCCTCCTTTGAAAGCTTTTAAGAGATGGGGATAGAGTGATAATTTCTTCTCTGGAGACCACAGGTTTAGATTCTTCTGCCTTTTCTTTCATTTCTCATGCAGACCTCGGGGTACGGGGTGGGGGTTGCAGGAGGTGAAGTGAGCATTGGAAGTCTAGTGTGAAAGTTAGAGGTGAAGCTATACATGAAGATGAGGATGCCAAGGGAGAAGCAGAGCACACAGGTCCTTGTCAACTAGCCTAAGTACTTGGAACTTCCCTTGAAGTTATTCAGTGTCAATAGAAAGATTTTAGCAAGGAGACTGATATACAGGAAGCAGATACACAGCTCTATGAAGGATGAATGGGAAGGGAATGCTAGTTAAAGGCTGCTATAGCAATCCAGGTAGCAGGCAGTGAAAGCCCTAAGATAACATTAGAAATGGCTCAATTGTTGTCAATTAGACAAAATCAACAGGGCTTAGGAAACAATTGGGCATGGAGAGGAAGTAGGTAAGGATGGCCAGAGCTCTAGTGTGGACCTAATGGTTTTAAGCCCTGAAAAAGTTATGCCCACCTCCTGTAACATCATTCAAAATAAAAGTAACATCTAGTCGTAAAATAGATGTAAGGAATTCCAAAAAGTTTCTGTTTTTTCTAGAATGGCTGCTTTGATCCACTTGCTAAGCACTAAATTCTTTGAAAACAATTTTTTGGCCCCCCGGTTTTGTTTTCTTGGTGTTTCAAGCATGAATTTTTGTGCTTATTGGATAATCTGATACTGGGAAGGAGTTGCAGAATTCATGTGTGGCCCACTAGATGGATGACATGCCTCTCACAGAGAAGGGGGGGATTCAGGAAGAGAAGCATAGGAGATGGGATGGGAATGATGAGCTCAGCCTTGGACGTGTGAGTGTGAAGTATCAATGGAGACAGACACTGCCAGAGGGCAGCTGATTAGATGGGTCTGGAGCGGAGATGGTAGAACTGGGTATCATCAGCACTCATGGGTGGAGGGGGTGGGGCAAGAGGCACAGGAGAGGATAAGGTCATCCAGGGTGAATGTGTAGAAGGAGAAGAGAGACAGTCTGCAATGCAACCTGCAGAAACTTGGCGTGTTAGGAATCGTGCAAAAAAAGGAGGCTGCTGAGGAGTGTCCAGGAAGATTGAAGAAAATTCAGGAGAAAGTGGAGCCCCAAAGACTAAGGAGCAAAGGAGTTTCAAAAAGGAGGAAATAATCAACAACATCAAATGCTATAGACCCATTCAAGTCAGATGAGAGGATGGACAGAGCTGAATAGCACCAATGCGTGTGCCGTCAAAGAGGTTACTTGTGGCCTTATTATTGACAGCAATTTCTGGCGAGTTGTGTATGTGGAAGTATGAGTGAAAGACACATGAGAAGGAAGAAAGAGGTAGAGAGTTTATACACTATTAGTGGCAGCATAAGAGAATAGAAGGTTGACGGATGGTTTTATGTAAACTTGGTAGAGAACATACTGATATCTCATTTATGCCTGCCAGGCAAAACATCAAAACATACCAGATTTAATAGGAGCAGGGGAGAGGAATAAGTTTAAGAGGAATAAGTTTTAGAGGAATAATTCTCTTTGTATTACCTACAGGCTACAGAGTCAGCTGAGACAATAATTTTGCTTGGCTTGGATGTGGTATTCTGGAAAGTTGGAAAAGTACTTCTCAGGCACCTACTCTGCATGCTGGTTCCTGTATGAGCTGCTGTGGGGAATTCAGAAACAAGGAGTTCAAGAAGCTCATTGTGTCATGGAAAGAAAACTTATGTCAGAGGCTGCAGATCTACAACGTGAATCCCCCATGGTATTTGTGCCGCACAGTGTTTTTGTAAAATTGAACCATCATTATTTTAAAATCAGGTAAATATCTGCATATCTGGCTCTTGTTCAAAAACTGGAAGATCTAAGACCCTTGACCTGCATTCCTGATAGGCAGCAATTGACTAGGACAAAGGTACAGGTGCCCATTCCTGAGAGCGCCCATTCTCCCCTTTACTCTTGTCCTCGAAGCTCTCTATAGTGGACTCATGGGGAAGATTGCATTTGTATTAGCTGCTCAGTGCTTGGGAGGCATGTATGTTTATGACCACACCTGAGGACAATCTAAGTCATGAATTACTACATGCTAGAATGTGTGATGCTGACGGCTCTGCTGCAGGTATTCAGGAAAAGGAGAAATCAGTAGAATTCAATAGTTGAATATAGCTTCTTAGACTTGGCCTTGACAAGTAGATAGGATAAGGATAGGTGGTTGGATGGATAAATGAATAAATAGATGAAAGAGAGAAAAGTGTTTCCCTTAGATTCTGGGATGGCTTTAAGGCATTTGTATGGCAAGTGATGACTGAAATTGCAGAAACATATATCTAGTACTTTTACTTAAAATCTGAAAATTCTTCGTTTTTAGATCGAGAAGACATTTCAATTTATCTGCAGACAGTGCTCTCTGTAATTTCTCTATTCACCCATGACTGTCCTAATGCAGAGAGCTTCCTAATGCAGAGAGTCAATAGCAATAATCATATAGTGATATTGCAAGAAGCTGCTCCTTTGAAAGTCAAACACAAAGATCATATAATACCAGGACTTTATATCTGTACAAGAGTCCCACTCTTGCTTGGCACAACTGCATCAATCCCAATTCCATGAGGGTAGTCATAATACCCATGTAATCTTTATTTTAATCTTTTCCAGTTGATTGGGCCCATCTCCAAAGATGGTGCTCTTTGGGCTCCGTGAGCTAAAGTCCCAACCTCACAACTAGTTCTAAGTTTTGGAAAGCATCTGAAATTATCTCAAAGGGGTAATCACTTATTAATCTCTTTGATGATTTCTAAAGCTCAAGAATGAAACAAAGTGTCCCTAAATGAAAGAGGGGAAAGCATTGAACTTTACCATACTAATGCATTGCCCCCTGTTTCAAGGACCTGGTCTTTGTACTGTATTTCCTGCTTTCCAAATACAACCAGCTGTGTGTGAAAAAGCCCAGTTGCCACTAGATGACCCTAAAATTTAATCCAACAGTTGACAAACCTCACTCTTTAAATAAGAACGGACAAGAAGAAAACATGAGCACTAAAGAAAACCCTTCAACATGAAAGATGGAGATGATAACAAACAGTAACAAGACAATCTGGAGGAAGCAGAGGTCATTCAGAAAGCAGCAAACTTCCATGAATATGTAACTAGTATCTTCAGAGAGGTAGAATATAGGTTATATTCATGAAATAAGAATAAGTTACAAAAACAACAACAAAAGGAACTATGTGAATAAGAAAAAGTGGTTTATTGCAGAAGTTTATTGTAAAGATGAATTTTTATATTGTAAAGATACAATAAACTCAGTGGAAGATGTAAAAAAGTTGAAAATAATGTCCCAAAATGTATAAAAATGTGTCAACTGATGGATAAGTAGATTGAAAATCAAAGAATTGATCTGGAAGGTATTTTCTGGCCAATGATATTCCAGAAAGAAAAAAAAAAGTCAACAAAGAAAAAGAATAGAGACAACATTATTTTAAAAAATACAAGAAATTGAAGAACACAAAGTTCTAAACTGAAAGGGCCCAACAAGTGCCCAACATAATAAGTAAGAAAGGACTCACACTATTGTATATAGTCATGGAATTTTAACATACAATAGACAGACAGAAACTTCTACGGAGAAAAATATCTTACAAAGAAATGAGGACTAAGAATAGCAGCAGACTTCTCAATGTCAGCACTAGAAGCTAGTAGACAAAAAAAATTTTTTTGAAGGGAAATTATTTTCATCTGTTCTCAACTAAAAGTCCCAAATAAATGCAAACATTGAATACACATTTTTATACAAGCAAGATTTCAAAATACTTACTACCTATGGACACTGACACTTCCTCAGAGAGTTGTTAGAGAATATGCCCCAATGAAGTGAGGTATAAACTGATAAAGGGGAAGGCATGGGATCCAGGAAATAAGGGATGCAACATAAGAGAAAGATGACACAAGTTCCAGAGATGACTATGAAATGAGATCCCATGTGGACATGTTTGCAGTGGGTCAGAAGAGCAAGCGAAAGAGGAGCTACAGGATAGAGACCCCTGGAGAAAGGTCTGCAGGGGGATAAAAAATGGAGCTGTACACATACTGGACTTCAAGATAAATGAGAAATCATCTCCATCCCCCACAGATGCCAATTTTGACCACGTAGAAATTGGTTTATAAAGGATGTTGAAAGGTGTTAGGGAAATTTAGGCATAGATACAAAGATAATGAAGTAAAGAAGAAGTAAAGGGAGGATGGGAGTGGGGAAGAGGAAGCAGCAATCATGAATTACTAGAAAAAAACAAAAGGTTGGAATTACCGCCCACTACCTGGCTTAGCACAAGCAATCTTTCAGTGATCATAATAATCTAAACAGTGAATATAGTTCTAATTCACTGTTGGAGGAAGTGAAAGCATGAGAGGAAGAGAAGGGAGTATAAGAGACCTAAAACCTCATCTGTGACAAAATTCTAAAAACGATGTCAAATTATTAATCAAGCGACAGTAGTATGAGCGTTTTATTTAAAAATATGGAAGTACATATGATAAGAAGGAGCTTAAAGACCTGAATGTGGTTGCCTCTGGGGAGCAAGAAATGGGGGAGGTGGTTGGTAGGCGACAGGACTACTGTGTTGGCAAGCGTTTACAGCACAGTTGACTTGTTTCAACTCAAAGCTTATGTCACTTCGATTAAAATTTAAATTAACTTACTTTCAGAAATAAGTAGTAGTACCCAAATAGTTTTAGAATAACTATGCCGCTACCAAGGTGAATACCTGCAAAGATGACAACTCACTTAGATACATCATTTGTGCTTCTGGCATTTTATCAAGCACTTATAACCTGGGAGTTCCAGCTCCCTTAAGCACAGTCACCCATGCAGACCCACACTTGCCAGGTGCGCTCAGACAACAGATGCTTCTGTGGGTCCATGTTCAGGAAGAAGGAAAAGTGGATGAGTTAGACGAAAATAAGCATCTGTGGGATGGAGCTCTTTTCACCTTCCTCTTCAAGCCTGCTATGTGTACGTCTACTAGAACAGAAGTCTGAATTTAGAATTGTGTTGAAACCAACAACTATTCTCAACCTCAATCAGAGAGATCTGGGCAAAAACAAACAAACAATGAAATTTGCCAAGTTACTGACATTTGTAATATCACCTTCTAACAAAAGCTGTCAGCTTAGTTAGTCTGAAGAAAAGTTTCTACCCAGAGGTTCTAGAATGCTTCACATTGAAAGGTAAAGTTAGAAGAGATTTTAGAAATCATCGAGGTCTACTATCTCATGAGACCCAATGAGGCAAAGGGATGGACATCCCAAAGCCTCCAGCTTACTTGCATCAGAACCATATCTGGAACCTTGGATGGAACTCTGTACTGCCTACTACAGAGATTGACCTGTTGCCTACAGATAAATAAACAGATGTAGACACCAGAACAAGGTCAGAGTCTAAATACAGTCACCGTTTTGAGACTTGTAATCCATCCACCATTCCAAACTGCCTCACACAGCAACAATAATGAAAGACGAGCTGTAAAATCCAGAAAGTCAGAGGCCTACCTCTACCTGACCTTCAGAGTTTAGATAGTCATACTTTCAACAGTGACTTATAGAGCAGCCACTGTGTCCTAAGGAACTTCCAAGCAGAGGTGTCTAGTGAACAGGTAAGTGCCGGAGGCTGAGAAGAGATTTCAGAGTCATCACATATAAGTGGTGATTGCTGTCATACTCAAGAATGAGATTGCCCAGGGAGGATGAGAACACTAAGAAGAGAAGATATTCCACACAAAATCCTAAGGAACACCAATCTTAAGACAAGAAGAGCAAAGGAGAAGACAAGTTGCTCCTGGAATCTACATCTGCCTCCAAACAGTTGTCTCATATGTCTTGAGGTGAGGTATGAGATCCTCATTGCTTGTTTTCCTCTCAAGTATTAAAAATGTGTTATAAGCATGTGCAGCCAATGCTTGAAGTAATCGAAGAAAGGAAGAGGGAAGATTTACAGTAAGCAAAGGCATTTGAGGTTCATCCTGGAGAAGCTGGCGGGACTGTTTCTGGACTTCCTGCAGAGTAGGCTACCGCCCACTCTGCCCCATCCCAGCACTGTTGCCATTAGCACAGACTCCAAGGGAACCTGGGGAGGACAGGTGTTTCCTGGAAGGGTCAGCTGAAGGCCACCCACCCTCTGCTAGGTGGACTTAGTCCAGATCAGAGCATGTGCTGCTCAGAGCCATGTGGAATAAAGGTTGGGTAAACATGCACTTTCTTTGCACTGAGGGCAAAGACCAATGAGACTGAGATGTGACCATAAAGGTTATCATATATGAAAAACAGAGGGAAAAAGGCAATGACATCCACCTTTCACCTAGTTCAATATATTTCTCAGAGAAATGCCAATTTGGAAAAAAACAGAAGTTCCAAGTAGAAAAATGTTGAGCTGACCTAGAAGGAGTATTAGTTTATTGTTAGCTTTGGATTGGCCCAAGACCCAGGAGGTTTTATGAGCAAGGATCTCCTGATCTCTTCCCCTATGTCCTAATTATACTAGACCCTCTCTGAAAGCTTTCCCCGGCTGGGATTTCATACCCAAAGGGAATAGAGAGAGCTGGAAAACACCACTTTGGAGAAGAAAGAGCCTAGGTTTTGGAAATAGGGGGCCTAAGTTTGAACCCCGATTTTAATAATTATTATCATTATGACCTTGTTAGAGTTATGTAAATTTCATGAGTCTTCATTTCTTCACCTATAAAATGGAGGTGATACTTACTGAAAAGTATTGAATGAGACAGCATTCACAAAAGATATGAATAGGTACTCAGTAAGTGCTCCCTCACCTCCTACCTCCTGCTCATCTTACCCTTGAGAGCCACCCTTGAGTGGGCAAGATTACTCTTCATCTTAGCTTCCTTCAACTCCTTGCAAATTAGACACATTATCTACATTGACAATGATTGCAGCATTTTCTATGGACCATCGGTAGAAAGGGTCATCAAGTTATGGCATCTTGGACATTACATGCTCTGATCATAGTGTATGAGCTGACATGCTTTTGTAACTCTCAGCTATTTATCCAGTTCTTGAAAAAAAAAACATTACATTTCTATACATCATTAGATGTAGCAGAATTTTGATGTGGTTCATAGTTTTCCATCATCTCAAATTCCCCAGGATGGCTCAAGTGCCTTAGTTAAAGACAATCCCCACCTCCCCCACCCTCCCACCCCACCCCCACCCCGCCTTCTACTCCAACAAACTGTAATAGAGTTTAGCAGCTGCTGCAGATCAGCACTGGAGAGATTTCCTTCTTTTGCTATTGTGATTCATCAGCCATGGGTACTGTCCTTTCTGGTCTCCTTCACTGGCATATAAGTGGTTCCTCATTTGCACTTTCTTTCCGTGAAGTTCATGCCTTCAAGCACTTCAACCTGGATATATTTAGCTTTTCTCAAGGACCTTTGTTAACCTTGTTTCATGGTTGATGAATGTTTAGTTTACCCCCAGAAAGACTTTCAGACTGACTCCCTCATTGAAGGTCTCACCTGGCTCTAGTGACTGATGTCCACTTGCATAATTGTGATGTGATGTGATACTTGCATAATTGGTCATTTGAGTCACCTCAGACCACGGTATTTACTGTGAGCATCAACCAGTTTGTGCTCTTGGAAACTGAAATTCTTCATTCCAGGCTCTGACCCCTTGGAACTCCTTCCCTATCATTTCCTTGCCCTGAACAACCTGCTGCTACTGCTCTTAGCTCTCATGGTCATTTCCCATCAGGGATAAGAAGGAAATAAGTGACTGGCAACTAACTAAGGCTTTTCAACCCTTAAGGCCACAGACCCTATTACCAGGATCCAACAGAATGAGGTGCACTTAGCAGATACTCATTTAATGTTTACTAATTGAATTGTTCTAACTAAGCATAAGAGTGGCTAGAGTCAGACTGCCTTGTCAGCAACTAAATGAAAGAGGAAATGCACACAAAGGCCATTATGCATTTAGGCATGCTTACTTTCAAGGATCTAAAATAGGGCTCTTGGATCGTGCTAAGCCTTCTATCATTTTAATCATTATTGTCTTCTCTTTAATATAGGCTAAAGATAAATCAACCAGTCAGTAACTATGTATCACCAACTTTGTGCAAGTAGCCATGGGCATTTCAGAAGTGAATGACAAAGGGGAGATAAGTGATCTTGGGAATGAGAGCTATCTTAGGTAATGTGGGCAAGGCATGAAAAGAATCCAGCATGGTGCCTACCGTCCTGGAGCTCACAGACCCCACAAGCATACAAAACTGACCACATAGCATGAAGATACAAGGAGCAGGACAAAGTTGTGAGGAAACACAAGGGAACATTCTGGGGAGGCTGCATAGAAGAAGTAAATTGCATTCGACCTTGAAGAATGGTAGGGATTGAAGAGATGCAGAGAAAATAGTATGAACACAGGGAACATAGACAAGAGGAGAGAACTGTCATAAGGTGCATACGTGTATATGCCATGAAGGATGTGTGTAAAGAGTCAGTCTTACTCCATGGAAAATAAGGAGAGGAGAAAAGAAAAAACAATCTGAGGAGAGTCAGCATCTGCCGGGCCTTGAGGGCTAGGCTATGACCCAATCAACTGACCAGCTACAGACTCTTGCTAGTCCCTAACAGTGTGAGCAGGCTCCTGTGGGGAAAGAGAGATTTTGCCCTTGTTCCTTAGAGAAACCACTAAATATAGCTTCATTCCAGTCCCGTATTCACTCCCACCCCAGTTTATATGTTCTTATTTCATAGAAAACCAGGTTTAAAATATCTATAGAACCAAAGTAATCTGCTCCAGATGAGTGAGACCATTCATGCACTTGCCACATTGTGAGGGTCTCAAATAGTATCTGGGGCAGCAGACACTCTTATGAGGACCCTACCACTTGGGCCACCAAAGTCTGTGGCCTCAAGAGACAGAAAATTGAACAAACAGTTGGGTACTGGATAGATAAGAAACCCACGCATTCCTGATTGGCCATTGTCCTGATATGTGACTGGAGCCAACGGCTCAGTTATCACTGTTGCCTTTCTAGTTGATCCACAGAGAAGAAAAGTCTGTTTTAAGAATCTTTCTGACTGGTCACATGGAGGAATTGCTACTCAAAAACAGCTATTTATCGGGAAAGTAAAGCTGCCTGCAAAACAAAAGGTTAGTATACCATCCCCAGTAACTCTTTAATCTAAAGCAAACATCCAGGCAAACCATGTTTGCTCTGCATAGTACTTGCTTTCTGCCCTCAGTCACCTGATTCCTAAGGTTCCAGGTTGATTTCCTCCTTGGATTAAGTTGAGAAGGAACAGCAGTAATATCAAAGGACAGGATCTCTAAAGGATAAGGGAGTTAGAGGCACATAGTAGTTCTCATTAAATGGTGAGACTTTGGTTTGTTTAATTCAGGAAAGTCAAGGAGCTGGGCAAGGCAAAACCTAAAAGAATCTGGAAGATCTAAGATCTTTCAAGAGAAAAGTGTCCCCTCCACTTATATTTGAGGAATCTATATTAATGGATGGGAAGGACATCAAATACGGTCTATAGAGGTACTGTTCAAACTAGAGATAATACCAAAAGCATTAAAATCAACATTGGAGAGACCAAATGTGCTGATTATGGTGCCTGTGTGGGGCTAGGACTTTCTATTAGCTGTCACAACGGTGTGTTCCTAGCTTCTCCAGGGGTATCCCCAAGCCTTCTTTATCTCTCAGCTTTGATGCTATGCTACCACACTGAGCCATATCAAGCTAGGAAATCTTATGTGACCTATTCTATGGAATTTATAATCTTGCTTAGGGCATAAGATGACACATATATCTAACAGAGAAAATGATACAAGGTAATATATAAATACTAGAAAATAAATGGAATAAATCAGTGCAGGGGCTGGGGGGCAAAAGAGTGCACCCAACAAAAAAGACAATGCCTATAATGGAAATTGAAGTCCTGAGCTTGCCTTCCAGTGCTTTCCATAATCTGGCCTCAACTTGCACCTCAGCCTTACCTCTCAGGATCCCTCCTCTACAATCAAACTAAACAATACCCTAAGCTCACCTTGCTCCATTGCTGTGTTTTTGTTTTGTTTTGGTTTTGGTTTTGGTTTATCACTTAGCACATCTCTTTCTCCCTCTTTGCCATGCCAAATGCTAACCATGCTTGAGGTCTGGCTCACATACCTCCTGGTCCTTGACACCTTTTCCCCAACCCCTGCCACCCCTCAGTGACCTCACCCTGCTTTATGTCCACCAGCATATCATGTGTGGCACTCATTGTCTGGATGCTCATTCATTCATCAGTCTGAGACAGCCTCAAGATTGCTCTAGACTTCTTATCTCAGACTATACCTGACCTCTGACCTCTTTGTGTATAATTCCCCAAGTATATTATTCTCTCTTTTAGAGCTTGCAACCCTGGACATCATGCATTATCTAGCACAGGACCTAACACATAGGAGGTGGTCAATAACTGCTTGTGAAATGAACGACAGAATAGAAAACCTTTTGATGGACAACTACATTTCCTGATTTATCCCACTTCAAGGAATAAGAGAAGGAGCTACATTTCATGAGGGCCTGTCATATGTACTTGTTTGGCACTTTCTGAATATCACATCATTTAAACTTTGCACGGTGAGAGCTAAAAATATTATCTTTAATTTACATATCATGAAAATAAGAATCAGATGTATTAGATAATTTGTTCAAGGTCAGTCAGCAATAATGAGATAGAGTTGAGAGGCAGACTCTGGGAGGCCTGACTTGGAATAGCATGTTCTTTTGAAGGTGCCACACTCCCTCCCATCTGAACATCCATGGGAAGGTTACTGAGTTTCTTCCTGTAGGTCTCTCAGGCTCCCTTCCCATGACTTTCACTTCAGCACTCCATGCATGTCCCCTCCCTTTAAGCCACCGCTGAATAGTTGCTTTTCCCAGAACACATTGATATTTTCAGGTTTCCAGGTAATTCTTTTATAATTCCCTTATCCCAGAAAACATCCTTCTGTCTTTTCTACTTATCCTTCAAGGGCCCATCTGAACCGAATATCCCTTCCATGAAGGTTTTTGTAATCTTACCCTATAATAAAATTGTCCTTTTCTGAGTCCCCATAGCCCACTGCCTCTTCTACAATTTAGGACTCACTTTATTCAGCTTCAAATTCCACTCAGTCATTTACCTTCTGCCCCACCCCCCGAGATGTAAGCAACCTAAAGGCAGAGGGTGCATCCTCTTCATCTCTGTAATTCAGCATGGTCTCCCAAGAGTCTTTGATGGTAAAGGCAGGTAACAACATGGGGAGCGTTGATTCAATAGTGGTACCAATCCCTTCAGTGATACTGCTCAGGTCATGAGCCATTGAAGACCAACTGAGACCAAAAAAGAAACTCCAAGCAGATTTCCCATGTTTGTCCCCAACTCTCAACCGAAGGGTTTCCCCTTGAGGCAAAGCAAGTCCCCAATTTAAGCGATTCAAGTTCTACCCTCCTTTTTAATCTAGTCTAAGGTCCAAATTGTTTCCCAGATAGTTATGCCACAGGAAGAGACTGTCATCACAGTTTTCCCTGTGGTTTAAAGGGCTAAGGAAAATAAATGGCTAGATATATCCTTTTTAACCATGCCTTAGGGATAAGGTCTAACTACTAAGTTTAAAACATGAATGAACAAATAAATGAATAAGCAAATGATGAACATTCCAGACCCTAATGGAATGAATATGGGACATTTATTTTATTTGCCTCATAGAATTGCAGCCCCTCCCCAAAGTTCTTGAATACATTCCATCTAAAGATGGAGACTGGATATCCTCCTGGAGAGCCAGCAACCATAAAGAAACGGTAGCTAGGAAGCCAGCCTGTAGATATGGCCAATATGGTATCCGGAGCCCAAGAATCTGTATATAACATCTGACTCCACACGAATCAAGCCTAGGACCATCTGGGGAATCCAAACAACAAAGGTCTTTAAAAGCAATTACTGCATAGAGATTTAGAAAACAAATCTTCTATGGCACACTATCCCTTGAAGGCAGGGCTTGAAAGTGTCAATTTTTTTTTTTTAAGATTTATTTATTTGTGTGTGTGAGAGAGAGAGAGAGAGCAGGGGAGAGGCAGAGGGAGAGAAAGAATCTCAAGCAGACTCCCTGCAGAGCATGGAGCTCAACATGGGGCTCAATCCCATGACCTTGAGATTATGCCCTGAGCCAAAATCAAGAGTCAGATGCCTAGCCAACTGAGCCACTCAGGTGCCCTGAAAGTGTCAATTCTCTGTCCTCAGTAGCACAAAGCCTATGACATAATAGATACTTAATACATATTTGTACATGGATACCATCCGCGCTCTTCTCTCTCCTTTTATCCTCCACTTTCTCCTCCTTTCTCAAGTCTCCTTCCTGCTCATTCAGAACCCATTTAGGCCCTAATAGCTGACACTCATTGAGGCCCTAATTACCTTTTCCTCTCTACCTCACTTTATCCACCAGGCAATAGATGAACGCTCTTAGTGAATTATTAAACATTAAATTCTATTTTCTTTTGAATTGGTGGTTTAAGAGTCTTCTGGATGGCCAAGTATTGATAGTCAGCCTCTCAGGCAATCAGGCCCTGCTTCTATTCCTTTGTTTACCCTTATTTTTACTCTTTTCCTACTCCCAGTGGTATCAATCCTTGTAGAGTCCAGCTGCTGGCCCTCAAAGCTGAGAAACTCAGCCCTCATCCATGCGTCGGGAACTCTCCCTTGCAGCTTGTGTCAGGTTTCTTTGAGGTGGGTTCACAGCTGCTGTTGGCTGTCCTGCCCACTTATACCCCATTCTCCTGTCTATGCTAGCCCCCAGGAACCCAAAATATTACCAGCGATTGTGCCATGTTGGGGGGCACACAAGCTATTCCAGTGGCCTTTTGTTCTGGCACCATCTCCACAGAAAGGGTGCATTTCTTCTGGAGTGTGTGCCAGATTAAAAGCAACCCAGAGAACCAGCAAAATAAACCACAGTGTGGGAGAATAATGTCAGCATTCCCAGGGTGCTCCGGGTGCTAAAAATCTCTTGTCTAATCCAGTCTTACTTTGGCAGAGTTCATGTTGAACTGTTTTGCTTGAGCATCAAAACATACACCCACATAGTTTGAGCCCTGGTCCCAGCTGTCAGGTAAGTGGTTCACACTCTATCCCAAAGGAAACTCTCTGGTCAAGATGTGGAGACTTCAAAAGGGGGAATGAGCAGCTGTAAACAATCCCCCTGTGTCTACAATTCCCTGTACCCCTGGCCTTCCACCCCACCCCGAACCCACAAATCCCATCTGGAGAGCCTGCCCCTCATTGTGAAGGGTGTTTAATCCACCCGCCTTCCTGATAAACTTTCAGAGGGGAAATGTGTGTGTGTATGTGTGTGTGAGTGTGTATAGTGCTGAGCTGGGGAAGTTAACAGCATCAATACAAATTTAAAACTAATTCCGCGTTAAGAACACTGTCTTAGTCGTGGAGGGCAAATATCTATCCACAAATCATTGAATGAATTTTCATCAGGGAAATACTCAAGAAAGAATGGCAACGCCTAGGTGGTTCAGTTGGTTAAGCATCTGCCTTTGGCTCAGGTCATGATCCAGGGTCCTGGGATCAAGTCCTGCATTGGGCTTCTTGCTCTGTGGGGAAACTGCCTCTCCCCCTACTTACTTCTCCCCCCACTTATGCTCTCTCTCTCTCTGACAAATAAATAAAATCCTTAAAAAAAGATGGCAATGGGGTAAGAAAGCAGGCTATCAAATGGTAGATACCATATATTTTAGGCAGAGCCAGAAACAAAAATAGGCATTGAAAAAGAATAGAAGGAAATGTTATAGGATTTCTTTTCCTTTGGTGTCCACTGTTCTTGGTCACACCGCTTCAAAGAATGAAGAGGTAGACCAAGCAGAGTGGTGGGCAGCAAAGCCAGGTTTATTGAGTGAATAGTAAAGTGATAATACAAAGATCCCAAAGAGGAAGGGGGTCCAGGAGGGTTGCTACCAGAATTTCTAAGTCTAGGGGTTTTTATGAGCTTGTTGGTAGACTGTTTAATGTGATTAACCCTCCCTGTTTAATGTGATAAACCCAATTAGGTTTTTGTCATCTATCACTTGGGAAGGGTGGAGGGTTCCTTCCAGGGTGGTGTAAGATTCTCTTAAGCGTGATTTCCTCTTAGGGCAAGGTGGGGGCGGGGAGGCTTGTCCTTGCCTTCCTGCCTTCCGACTACCCTTCATCAGAAATACATCAAAATGCCAGAAGTAAAAAAACAAAAACAAAAGCAAAAACAAAATGCCAGAAGATTTTTCCAGATTGTGGAATTATGGGTGATCTTAGCTTTTTTTTTTTTTTTTCTGTATGTTTCTGTGCTGCCCCAAATTTTTATTTTTTGCTATTGTTGTTATGTTTTTTTACCATCAGCAAATATGGCTCTAGTAATGTTGGATGAGAGGAATAGTTTTTTAAGTTTGTTTTTCAAATGTAGATCACCTTGCCCCAACTCATCCTCATCAAGAAGCCCAAGTGAAAGCTGAGGACAAAGGCCTTCAGGTCTTCTGACCCCATGGCTCCACCCTCCTTCCTGCTGCACAGTACAGTGTCCACTGGAGGCCATTACCCTTACCTGAGGGCAGAGACTGAGTTGAAAGCAACCCAGGAGAGGTAGCTCAGGCATGTGGATTCTGCAGGAACCAAGATCAAGATCAGTGATAGGCCTAGAGACTACCAATGGGGCTCCACAGCTGAGCCACAAACCCCAGCCCACACCAGCCTTGCTCCAAAAAGATTCACTAGCCTATGAAAGGGAGGAAGTCAGGAATAGAAGGCAAGTGAGCCCAGGAGCCAAGAAGGGGATTTCTAATAAAGAATTGAAACTACTCTTTTCAAGAGCTGGCACATTTCCAAGGACCTCTAAGGCTGGAAAGAGAAGAACTGGGAGAAAACCAGGAAGAGGAGGCAAGGTTCAAGTCAGCTCAGGGAAGAAGACCCCACCCCTCCTCCAGCCCCAACCTAGTCCACTCATTGTCAGATCTTTTACATTCTCTTTTGTGTTTCTCTTATCTCCCTCGCCCAACCTCTAGCTCCCACACCCACCTCCGATTTCATTCTGTCTGGACTAACAATCTGAGTCCTTGTTACTCCAGGGCCTGCAGCTCCTACTGGAGGGGGTGACAGTCACACCCCAGCTCTTAAAGAACTGGTTTTGAGATCAGGAAGAAAAGGCAGGGTGGGGCTGGTAGGGGCAGAGAAGAAAAGCTTGGAGCAGACCTCTCAGAAGTGTAGAGAAGGTATCTGAACTTCTGCAGCTGCAGGCTACCTCCCTTTCCCCCATTACACTGTTACAGTGGCCTGACCCTTGAGCAGCCCTCAGTGTTGGGAGGAGAAATTATGGAAGCAGAGGGGGAGAAAAAATATGCACAGAGTGTGGTAGGGATTCCTACAGGAGGTATTGCCCACGTTTGCCCTTACCTGGCAGGGCCCTTTCTGGAAGTGACAAGAGGTTGACATTTGTTCTTTAAATACTAATACCAAATAGATTGTTTGACAGTAGTTTCGCATGCATACCCAAGAGGGGTGTGTGTGTGTGTGTGTGTGTGTGTGTGTATGTGTGTTTTGGTGGTAGGAAGCAGTGTGAGGTAGCAGAAGGCAGTCAGGGGAGGGTCCTTCTGGTAAGTGAGAAGATTAACTCCGCATTCCTGTAAACTCCTGGGGGAAAGAATTGGATAAGTTCAGAAAAGTTATTAAGTCTTGAAGGATTCTGAGCCGATTTTCCCACAGCAGGATGTGAGCACATCTGTCCTTCAGTCTTCTTTGTCTCCAATTTTTCTTTTGGAAAATTAACCACTTTGGGGTAAAAATGTCTGTGTTTTGAAAGACACAACCCCTCACATATGATTTCTACAGCAATGATACTTCACGATAGGAGCAGTATGGTGTAGTGGTAAGAACATGCACCTCAGAACCAAATAGGCTTTAAAGTCTGGCTCTCACAATTACAAGCTGGATGATCAGTTTGATCACCCATAAAATAGAGATGCTCCTAGTTCTTTCCTCACAGAGTTGTTGTAAGAAATAAATAAGAGAGGAGATGTACGGAGCCTGCTCTCAGCAAGCCCTTAGGAACTTAGGCTGCCATGATGATATCATAAAGTCAGCAGTCTCCACATGGCTTCACTCCCATTAAAGCTGCTTGGGGTGGTATAGTGATGGACTCAGCACTGGAGCAGGAGTAGCAAGCTATGACTGGTGGACCAAACCCTGCCCGACACCTGCTTTTGTATGACCAGAGAGCTAAGAGTGTTTTTTACATTTTTTAAAAGTTGGGCAAAAATACCAAAAAAAAAAGAATAATATTTTACAGCATGTGAAAAATAGATGAAATTCACATTGCAGTCTCCATATGTTTTTCTGTAACACTGTCATGCTCATTCATTCTTATATTTTCTATGGCTGCTTATGCATATGAACAAGAAGGCCTAAAATATTTAACCATCTGCAGACAGAAAAAGTTGGTCAACTCTGCATTAGAGGATCAGTTGTCCAATTCCAGTCGTGCTTCTCACCTCCCAAACAGAGATAATACCTCCCCTCTTCACCAAAAACATTCCCACCAGCATACACATACACCATTTGGCTCCCTCACCATGATGTTGTTAACACCAGCTGGCCTGCACTTTGCAAAGTGTAAGACAGGGACTGGCTGTAAAGCATCACTGTTATTTTCTGAGCTGGCACTTGGGGGTGGTACAATTCCAGTCACCCCTACTGAAAAAAACTCAACATGTTCTTTGTTCTCTCAGCCCTTGATCTTTCATTCTCATTACTATTTCTGAGGGCCTGCTGTGTCCATTTGCACTTGCTCAGCTGGGAAAAAATATGAGTTGAGCTTTGTCTACATCTTTAACCAGTTTACTGAAAAGGATCAGAAATAAAAGAGGGAGGAAGCATTAAAACTTACTCATTACTGAGTCCTTACCAAATGCCACCACCCTGGGGATTACAATGAGGAATCAGGAAAGATCCTAGGAGAGGAAGACACAAACAGTGAGGTAAAGAGTCATAAAACCCTGCAGTAACTGCTATAATAGAGGGAGTAAAGGAAATGATTCAATATATTGGGGTGCTGACGCATCAAGAAAAGTCACAGAGAGGGGACAGCTTTGGAGACTGGAGAAGAGTTTGTTACATGTGAAGAGAGGGTGAAGCCATAGAGGTACAGGAGAATAGCAAGGGCCAGAGCAGAGGGAGGTAGACAGAGGGGCCCATCTGAATGGAGGGGGTGTGCGGGGCAGACCCTTGACAGACAAGCTGGGACTAGGCTGTGGATGGCTCTATGAACAACAGCCAAGGAGTGACACCTTATTCTGGAGGTAAGAGGGAGCCTTCAGGGACTTCATGGACTTCAAAGAGGGAAGAGAGCTCATCAGATGTGTGCTTCAAAAGTCGTAATTGGTAACTATGAGGAAGAATACAGTGGCATAGAGAAATCCTTGGTTGAAAACAAATCATGGGTGATGTAGCAGGAAGAAAGATCTTGGATATAGAGTTAACAGGACTTCATGACATTGAGCTCTTAGTTTAGGGAGCTCAATTCCTTTTTGATGAGCACTAGAAAGAAGTTTCTGGGTTTGTAAAAAGGGAATCCTTGGTGAGATGAGCAGGAGCAGTTTCAGTAGAATAGTGGGAACACAGGCATAGTCGTCTGGTTTCAGAAGTTAGTGGATCTGAAGAGGTAGGAGCAGGGAGCATAGAGTGAACTTTCAAGAAGTGACATTTCTATTACACTTCCTCCCCCTCTTCCTTCTTCTTCATCCCCTCCTTCTCCTCTTCCTCCCCCTTCATCTATCTCCTTCTCCTTCTCTTTCTTCTCCTACTCCTTCTCTCTCTACCCCTCCCTCTCCCTCTCCCTCTACCCCTCCTCCCCCTCCTCCGCCTTCTTTTTCTTGCTCTCAAAAACCAATTGTCCTAGAAAATATTTCTGCTTTCCAATTCATTAACCTGGCACTATGTTCTGGCAATAGACCAATGGACTTTTACAACTCCTCAAGGTGACATTTATCCTTTCACAGAATTTCAAGTGGGCCTTTTGGGAATCCGTTATTTGAGCTCTTAGCTCTTCTCTAAAAAGTATTCCTAGATAAAATCAACAAAAAGGATCAAAAAGTCTTGCTGTGGTAGTAAGCCCTGCAGGATGGATTCCTCTGCAAAGGTGTCTGCCATGTATCCACACAAGAAGTCAGCCCTCCTCTCTGTCTAGCATACAGAAACCAGGAACCAGGAAAAAAAACAAAGGAGGCCAGCTGTGCACTTAAGCTTCACTTCTAATACCAAGTTCCCATTTTCACTTTAGTCTGAGACTGAGAAAGAATAGAGAACTTAGGATAGTAAGGGACCAGCCACCTGGAGAGCTGCATTATAGTTCCCACTCTACTTCTTCCACAGGTCCTACCAAAAGGAGACAATTGTCCCTATTCCAGTTCGATTTGCTTAAAATATAAATACGATCAATGTATCTGCTTAAAACTTCATGGCTTCATCTTACCCTGGGATAAAGCCCAGTATTCCTAATAAGGCAAACAGGGCCTTCCACAGTGAAGAGCTCCTAGATCTCTCCTCAAATTCTCTTGTCTGGCCCATTGGATTACTTTTTCCTGCCAAAGCAACATGTAGCTCTCTATTCTTACAGCTTTGGAATGTGTTAACCCCCTATCTCAATGGCCTCCATTACCCCACTTTATCTGGCAACCTTAAACTCATCTTAAGTTAGAATGTCAGATGCTCCAGTGAACTCTCTGACATCCCCTAAGCTAGGTTAGACCCCTTAGATCAGACTATATGTCCCCTTCTTAGCATTCCAGTACCATACTTGCTTAAGGTCAGTTTCTCCTATAGAATATTAAGCCCTCAGAAAGCGGATCCAAATACATGGAAAAGCTCTTTGAAAGGTAAAACACAAGATCCAAATATTTGGAACATTTTCTGCAGAAAAATGTAAATCAATATAAATCAAATCAACATTCCTGAAAAAAAAACTTCAAAATATTCTACATAAGATAGCCTTTATAATCAAGGACAATGCTATTATTATTATACATACCTCAAATAAGTATTACATCCTATTGCCTTTATAATCAAAAGATAATATTATTATTACTGTCCATAATCTCAGACAATTCATCATTATATCTTAGGCCCAGAAGGGATATGGAGGTCCTCTACCCTTACTCTTCATATTTTCTGGGAATATATCAAGTTTAAATATCCCAGCTCTCATAAATTATTGACATTTTATAGAAATTCTAAATTTCCTGCAGACAACATCAAAATGAATCAAATAGGTGAACATTGGAATGACTGAATAAGTCACAAACACACAAATATACAGCAAAATAATACTCTTTCAACTGCTATTGTCAATGAATAGTAAAAATTACAGCCCAAATATTTTATTAACTAACACTTTTTCCCTTAACTCTTTTCATTGATCTGAAGTGTCCAAACCTTTGAATGACACTGAATCAATTTTTACAAATATATACAACCATAAAGTTACTATCAAGATCAAAGTATGCTTATGTTATCTGCACCCTAGAGGTTTCCTTCTGCCCCTTTCTAGTCAACCCCACCCTCACCAAAGATAACCAGTATCCCAACTTCTTCCATCTTAGATCAGGTTTTTCTGTTCTTGAACTTCATATAAATACACAGTCACACAGTGTGTTCTCTTTTCTGTCTGGCTATGTTTGCTCAAAATTATGTCGATGAGATTCATCTATGTTTTTACATGCAATAATAGTTTGGTCTTTTTTCATTACTGGATAGTATTCCATTGAATATATATGCTACATACATTTATCCATTCTACTATTGAAAGACATGTGGGTTGTTTCCAATTTTGAGCTATGATGACTAAAAATGCAGTGAGCACCTTTGTGTTTTGGTGCTCATGTCTATGCCTTTCTGTTGTGTGTTAACTTATGAAATTGTTAAGTCACAGGGTAAGCATATGTTGGCTTTAGTAGATAATGCTCAAAATTTTTCCCATGTGATTGTGCTAACTTACTATGTCAATGTACCCACCCACAAACAGGGCATGAGAATTCCAGATGCTCCACATCCTCTCTAACATTCAGTATTATACATTTTTGCTGGATTTATTTATTTTTAGCTCTTCCAGTAGAGAGGTACCTCTTTACAATTTTCATTTGTTTTTTCCTTATGAGTAATGACACTGAGTATTTTTTCATGGTGTATTAACCACCTGGACATTCTCTTCTACAATGCAGCTTATAGAAGACCAGAGAATATTGTCATGACCTTGGAATAGGCAGACTTAAAAAAAAAAAAACTATCCATAAGGGAAAAGAGTGATAACACAGCCTTTTTGAAAATGTAAATATTCTGTCCATCAAAGGACACTGTAAAAAGAATGAAAAAAAACAAGCTTCTGAGTGAGAAAATATATTTGCAATCGTAGCCAGAATTATTAAAGAAATTTTGGAAATCAAGAATATCAGATAAGTTAATGCAAAAGTGGGCAAAATCTTGAACTAAACCTTTTTTATTGTGTAATTTTGTAAACAAAATTACAAACAAAATCTAAAATGTTTTTAACTGCACTTTTTTCTTTTGTGTTTAATAAAGACAGCTCATTCAAAGTTATTTCATTGTTTTATATCTTTGCATGATCTTTTATATAAATAAAATCACAAATCAGGATTTAAACAATTCTTTTGTGCCATAGTTAACACTAGATTGGCTTAGAAGATATAGTCACAGTAAATATTTCATCCAGTCCAGCTCCTCACCCACCCTGAGCCCTTATCTGATGAATGAACTCCCTATTCTCCAGACTTCAAATGCTCAACAAAAACAGGAGTGATCACTCCCTCGGCCTTACAGGATCAGATGGATATTCCTGTTCAGATAAAGCTTTCCAAGCCTTCAGGCCCTTAGGGAAAATATATAACCTCATCTTTCTTAATCTCTTCTGGGACTGTCTTAGAAAGTTGATTTCCCCCCCAAGCTACATTCAAGCTACATACAAGCTCTTTTTCCTATACCACCACCGCTACTACCATATTCTTTGAAAAATTTCAAAGATCTCAGGAGTAGACAGAGAGGCAGTAAAAGCAGGAGGGTTCTCTGCAAGGAATGAAGGAGGTGGACCAGTGAAAAAGACTAGGGTGGATGCCAATGCTCTCTTACCTGTAGAAATAACATCTTCCTGCAGTCCCTTGGGGACTTGACTACGGCCCAGGGCTGAGAAATCTCTGGAAGTAAATGCAAATATCTTTTTTTCCCTTTCTTCTCATCTTACGCAAATTTTTAAAAAGAAAAAAAATCAGATTGAGGACTTCAAGTGGCAAAGTCAACAATGAAAAAGAGGAGAGATATAGATCCAAATATCTACTAAATGCCCACCAAATGCCAGATAGTATACTAAATATTGAATAAATCACTGCTTTCAAGGTACTAAGAGTCTAGTATGGATGGGCAATACTAATAGGCAGAATAATAACAATGACATTTATTTAGTGCTTATAGTATGCAAGGCATTGTAGACAGCATTTTAACATATAAAGTAATATATTCCAATATATTACTTAATATGTGTTATAACATATTATTAACATTTTTAATATCTTAATCTTCATAGTACATTTAAAAGGTAGAGATGGGGATCCCTGGGTGGCTCAGTGGTTTAGCGCCTGCCTTCCAGATGGGGCCTGATCCTGGAGACCTGGGATCGAGTCCCACGTCAGGCTCCCTGCATGGAGCCTGCTTCTCTCGTGCCTGTGTCTCTGCCTCTCTCTCTTTCTCTTTGTGTGTGTCTCTCATGAATAAATAAATAAATTTTTTAAAAAAGTAGAGATTATTTTCACCCCCTTTTATAGATGAGTAAATTGAGGTATCAAGAGTTTAGTAATTTGCCTAAGGACAAGTAACTAGGAAGAAGCCAGTCTAGGAGTTGACCTTAACTCCCAATTAGAAGAGAGTAATAACAGGTGCATAGATAGCACAGTGTATATAAGGGATGCTGGGAGAACCAAAGAGAGACCTTTAGCCCAGCCTGGGGAAGTTAGGCTAGGCTTCCTGGAAGAAGTGGTATGTGTACCATCCTGAAGAGTAGATAGATTTTCAAAGAATGCGGTTGTAGTGGTGGTAGTGTGGGGGGAAGAGGATTTTGTATGTAGCTCGGGGGAAAATCCAGCTTTCTAAAACAGTCCCAGGCAGATTAGGGCAGGGATTTGAGGCAGGAATTTCAGGACCTGAAAAGACAAGACACAGAGGTGTGGGATAGTAGACCATGTAGTGTGGGAGCCTAGTTACAGGTGGGAGACAGAGCCAAAGTGGGTGGGCAAGATGCTCTCTAGGAAGCATTTTGTGTGCCAGCAAAGGAGTGTGAAGAATTGGGCTTTATCCTGAAGTCAATGAGGATCTGCAGGAGGATTTTATTAGGTAGAAGTGAAGGAGGTCAAATTTGGATGGTGTTAAAGATGATTTGCAAAGAGAAGGAGGGCAGCAAGGAAATAGATTAGGAGGGTGTGGGAAGCCAAGGGACAGAATTATTACAGAAATAAAACTCCTTTGACTTAACCTCAGAACTGCATACCACCCAGAGGTAGCAGCTTGCTCTAGTAGGCAAGACCCAGCCCACCACCAGCTGTGGTGAAGGTGGCTTTGTTCTAGTTCCTGACCCTGCAAACAGGTGCAGAGGCCATCTTCCCCTTCCCACTCAACCCATCATATCCAGGCTTCCCCACTCTGTGCTGCATTAAGAGCTCCGTAAGGTAAGGATATTTTAGTGTCATGCACATGTAGCAGGGTGTATGGCAAATGACCTGTGTATGTGTGTGGAGGCTGTGGAAGCTAAGAATCCTAGGACTGAATTTCAGTTAAACTGTACCAGATATGTAGCCTCTCATGTTACTTGCTGTAGCATGTGAATAATAACACGGGGTGCATGTAGCACTAGTGGCCTTGTAGGTAAAGTGTACCTTGTTCATTGTAGCTATTATTGGTCTTATTATTACAGACCCCTTATGATGGGGCTCCTACCTACCACTCCAGGTTCATCTCCTGCCAAATCTCCCCTTGCCTTGTACTTTACACCCCATCGATATCACTCTGCTTCTCTTTTCTCAGATAGGCTATTTGGTTCACATATTCATGCCTTTTACTTGCTATTCTCAATGCTGAAAATACTATACCTTTCTTGTCTGTCATAGGGATTCCATTCCCATTTGTCTTTCAAAAGGGATGGTACCTAAGGACACCTGGGTGGCTCAGTGGTTGAGCGACTACCTTTGGCTCAGGGCATGATCCTGGAGTTCCCGGATCAAGTCCCACATCGGGCTCCCTGCTCGGAGCTTACTTCTCCTTCTGCCCTAATCTCTGCCTCTCTCCTTCTGTGTCTTTCATGAATAAATAAATAAAATCTTAAAAAAAAAGGATGGTACCTAAACTTGGCAAATATGGCAATCATGGCATATTTATAGTACAAAAGGCTGTATATGCTTCCTATAATTATCTTTGTAAATATATATATGTTTTGATACACAATATATAATAATATATAAAATAATATATTCTAATATATAACATACTAAACATGTGTTAAAATATATTTTTAATATCTTTAATCTTCATAGCACATTTGTAAGGTATATATGATTAAATAAACAGTTCCTTTGTCTACCAAGCAAAACCAGAAATAAGCTAAACTCAAACTTTTGGACCCAAAAAACATAGATGGTGTATGTATTAAAGCTTTATATGCTCACTTTTGGTTTTTGACACTCAGTTGGATAAACAAATTTACTTGTAAATTTAAACAACATTTTTTGCAAATTTGCTAGTCAGCACACATAACTGACATGAAAAAACTTCAATAGAAGAATAAGTTTTGAAGCCACTTAGAAGGCCATGTCACTACGTCAGGGAAGACTCTACAGATTCTGTCTCCCAGTCAGTCCCTCTACTGTGCTTTCTGTATGTCCTGCATCTTCTATGCAGTTCTACTCTTGCACTTATCCATCTGATGATGTCCTACAGTGCATTTCTCTGGTTATTTACCTGTCTCTAAGCGCCCAGTCCCTTGTGTACCCCCAGAACATGGCCCAGGGCCCAGGATCTAGTAAGGGATCAATATTTTCTCCATTGAATGAAAGCCATTACAGAGAGCATAAATCCAAATAACCCACAGATTCTTTGTAATGCCAAATCCCCAAGACAGGGATAACAGAACCACTGGTTTAGGGATTGAGTTCATCCAATGCAGTTCTAGCAGGCAGCTTAAGACATATTGCTAAGGTCAAATGAGAAAAAAATAAAATTAACAAAGGTCAAATGAGAGATAAGAGCCTGATACAGTTTTTGAGAACCCAGTCCATGTTTATATGGTAGCTGAACCTATGATCTTGGTTATTGATGACAAGAATTGTGAACAGAGTGAGAAAAGGAGAAAGCCAAGGAGAATAGGGAAACATCCATTTCAAAGGCCAGCCAAAAGATCTGAAGATTAAAAGATGGGTGGCTGGAAATATAGGAGAAGAACCAAGGAAGAAGGGTGTCCCAAAAAGCCAAAGGAAGACAGAATTTCAAGAGATGTTGATACTCCACAGATGCAAGTGAATATGGATTTGGCAAAATGGAGGTCACTGGGGAATTTAAAGGAAGCAATGTCAGCAGAAAATCAGAGGCATAGAATGATTGGGATGACAGGTTTTTACAGAGAAGAGATAAAAGGAGGAAGTGGGGAATCCACCCACCTGATTATTCAAATGAAGCATTTTCTTCCCTGCTTAAAGATCTTAAGGCAATATCTGTAATTTCTCAGAGGACAGTCAGCAGCTCTAGAAGTCCATAGCAACAGAAACCTCACTACGGCATTTGCTTCTGGAAGATCAACTAATTTTTCCAGTGTGATATATCTCAGCTTCCCTGCAACTCAGAGTAGACCTCAGTTTATATAGATGCAGACAAGGTACCTGAGACTTGAAGCATCTTGCTCAAGCCTTAATGGATAAATGGTAGCCAAATCCTAATTCCAGACCTTCTCATGGGACCCCGAAAGAAAAGGTAGTACGCACTCTGGATGGGATCCAAAAGCAGATAAGGAAGAGGTGCTAGGCCTGTTGGACTTTTAAAAGCCTTAATGATCTCTGAGTAGATAGGAGCTGATCTGAAAATATACAAATAATTTGCTACAGCCTGGTTTCTGAGATTTTAAATGATCAAATACGCATGCTGGCTACCTAAGGTTAGATTACAAGATCCTTGGAGAGAGTGATCATCCGGAAAGTACTAAACATACGTTAAGAACTTACTAGACAGTAGAATGTTTAGACATAGGAATGCCCCTTAGGGATCATCTAGCTCTGCTGTATCAAATTACCCTGCAATCACCTTCTTGTTGACATGTCAGGTCTCCTCCACTTGATGATGAATTCCTCTGGGGCAGAGTTCCTGACTTACTCACTTCTTTTTGGTACTACCCAACACTAAGCCTGACCATTAAAGACATTCAGTAAGTGTTTGATGACTGAATAAATGCATCATAAAATCTACAAGATGTGAAAGAGGCAGTGAGTAATCCTTCTCTCCAGATCTGGGATTAAATGTCACTTCCTCAAAGAGGACTTTCTTGCTTACTGGCATTTACTAATTGCTTCAAAGAACTTCTTAGTTTACATTTGCTTTGTTCACTTTTTAAAATTCAAGTATAATTAACGTATAGTGCCATATTAGTTTCAAGTCCACAATATAATGATTCAACAAATCTATACATTTCTCAATGCTTATCATGATAAATGTAATCTTAATCCCCTTCACCTATTTCACCCATCCCCCCTTTCACCTCCCCTCTGGCAACCACCAGTTTCTTCTCTATATTTAAGAATCTGGCTTTTTGGTTGTTTCTCTTTTTTTTTTTTTTTCTTTGTTTCTTAAATTCCACATGAGTGAAATCATATGGTATTTCTTTCTCTGACTCATTACACTTAGCATTATGCCCTCTAGATCCATCCATGTTATTGCAAATGGCAAAGTCTCATTTTTTACTGTGGCTGAGTGATATTCCACTGTGTATATATATCAGATCTTCTTAATCCATTCATCCACCCATGGACACTTGGGTTGCTTCCATATCTTAGCTAAAATGCTGCAATAAACATAGGGTGCATATATCTTTTCGAATCAGTGTTTTCATTTTCTCTAGGTAAATGCCATAGAATCTAGTAATTCCACTATTGCTTTGTTTACCTTTCAGTCTGTTCTTCAACTAGAATGTTAAGTTTTAAGAAGTTGGAGGTCTTGTATATCTTGTTCAGTGTTGTACTCAATGCATCGTGCTACCAAAGGCCTAACACGTAATAGGGCTCCAATATTTGTGGAATGAATGAATGACTGAGCAGAGCCAGAAGTAAGGCTAATAGAAAACTCAGATCTGTGAAGGGAGCAACTCCATTGGCCCCGGGAGCTTTTATATTCCCAGAACAAAGCACTTTCTCGCCCTATTTCATTCCTTCCCACTATCCAAGGAATGGAGGTAAAATTTCTGGCTCAAATCTTGTTTTAAACTCTCCATACTTCAGTAAATTTTGTTGGACTGAACTGTGACCTAAGATCCCCAGGATTAATCAGATGAACTCCACTGATGAGTTAGCTATGAGTTTTTACTCTTCCATAACTTGAAGTTTTAATCCCCTTCTGTCCCCAGAAATCATTAAAAAGAAAGCTGGAAAAAAAAATCATGAGGGTTTTTCCAATTCCCAGAGTTATATCCTTTCCCCTACCCCACTTTGACTCTCCAAATTCTGCAGTTCCTCCCACCATACAAGCAGAAAGATGTGAACTGGTGAATGAGAAGACTTTCTCCCCCAGCATCTTGGCTCCTAGGTTATGGGAGAGTCACGCCCACATTGATGGAGATGGGTCCCAGTGACCTTTTGCCTTGTTTACTTGATTTATTGTTTGTGTCAAGGCAGTTCTGGGAGAATTGCTTATGTCACTGTCCTGGCCTAAGGAAAGATCTCTGGCTGCTGAAACTTGCCCATTCCATCCTTCCACAGTCTACTCTATCCCTGGTTTGCCTTCCTCAGTTTGCTGCCAGGGTCTGGACAGCTGGGGCTAGGGAGGGGCCAAAGGGTGGAGGGGCTTCTTCCATTGATGTTGCTAGTATTGAGTTTTTCTTTGTCTTTCTCCTAGTATAGAACAATAAATAGAACAAAACAATGAAGAACAGTTGACAATCCTAGAAGCCACTCATCTTCGGTAAATTTCAGAGAAAGTGGAAGCAAAGAAACCATCAATACAAACAAATGTTTGTACCCACTGGAGAGAGTAATGGTGGTCTGGATTAATACTGGTCAATAGAAATATCATGTGAGCCGTGCATGTAATTTAGAAATTTTAGTAGTCACTTTAAAAAACTAAAAACACTCATGCTCTGTCTCCCTCTCTGATATTTCCCACTCATTTTCTCTCCTTTCCCCTTTATTCCCTTTCACTATTTTTTATATTCCCCAAATGAATGAGACCATATAATGTTTGTCCTTCTCTGATTGGAGCATGAGAGACTCCTAACTCTGGGAAATGAACAAGGGTTGGTGGAAAGGGAGGGGGGTGGGGGTGACTGGGTGACGGGCACTGAGGGGGGCACTTGATGGGATGAGCACTGGGTGTTATGCTATATGTTGACAAATTGAACTCCAATTAAAAAAAAAACTAAAACACTTAATTTTAGAATATATTTTATTTAACTTAATTATCCAAAATATTATCATTTCAACATGCAATCAGCATACATGTATCAATATATGTTCACACTAAATCTTCAAAATCTGGTGTATATTTTATACTCGAAGCACATCTCCATTCAGACTATCTGCATTTCAAGTTGTCAACAGCCACACGAGTCTAGTGCTACTGTACTGGAGAGCACAGATCTAAACAGAAATGTCTCTCGTCCCTCTATGAGTGGGAAGGTAAGAAAATAAGGAAAGAGATTAATAAAGATAGTGACTTTAGATTGTAATAAATGCTGGCATTGAAATAATGGTGATGAGCTAGCCACTGAGGAGTAGGGATGGGAAGTGTTGCTACTTAGATAAGGAAGTCATCTGGGGCCTCTCACAGAAGGAGCACTCGAGTGCATACCTGCAACCTAAAAATGGACCAGCCAGGTGAAGGAGTGGGCAAGAGCAATCCAGGCAGAGAGAGCAGTAGGAGCAGAGGCTCCAAGGCATCCAAATGCTTAGCTGGCAATGTTCTCCCGTGTGGCAGTGGAACAATGATCACAGAAGAGGGTGCTGTGGGAAGACAAGGGGTGGGTAGAACTAAAACACGTGGGGCTTGCAGGCCTTGGAATAGAACTTGATGCAATTCCAGCAACAGTGGATAGCTGATGAAGAGATTCAAGCAGGGAAGTGCTGCGATCAGTGTGCCATTGTGAAAGATTTCTCCATTTTCTGCCTGGAGAATGAATAAGAAAGAAGCAAGAGAAAATGCACAAAAATTACTTGGAAGAGGTCATCTTGGTTGACCACGTGAGAGAAGGTAGAGGCTTGGCTGGGGGATGATAGTAAAGGAAAATAGGTGTAAGGGACTTCAGGACACACAGGACTGATGTGCTTGGTCACAGACTGGTTATGAGGGGTGAGAAGGAGAGGAAACATCAAGAATGTCGTCTATGATTTTTTCCTGAGCACATGGCTTGCTCCCCTCTTCTTTACCCTTAGCTCCAGCTTCTAAAACCCACATCGCAAGAATTTCTGGTCTCCCTAAGACTTTAGCCAGAAAACAGGCTTTCCTAGGCATTGGACAGGAATTTGTCTGCAGGGTTCCAAGCCTGCAGATGCACCCCTCCTCTAAGTCTGCTTACATTGATGCACTCCTCAAATCCGTAAAGAAATTTTGAGCTTCTGTGCCAGGACCACATTCCTGAGTAGAGTGTGACCTCGTACTTGGGCCCAAGAAGTGCTATAAGGCGGCCCTATTTAAATTGCTTACAGCACTGGGCAGGTGAATCAGCCTAAACTGACACATGAATTTGTCCCATTGATTGGAGAAAGGGTAGAAATTTATTCTAGGGGTGCATGTCAAAAGAATCACATTCAAAAGAAGGAGTCAGAAAAGCAAGCCTTCTGTGCACTGCACTAAAAAACAACTGTAATAACAAAAGGTACTGGTCCAGTTTAAGAAAGCACTAAGATCACAAGGAATGAATTTCCTAACAGCACTTCCTTATTTACTCTAGGCAAATGTTGAGGCTTAGTACACTTGATACAAAGACCAGACTGTATATGAAAATGCACATAAGCATTTAATTAAACCTTGCCATGGCTTGAAAATTAAGGGAGGGTTTGAGTGTATATGGGTGGGGCCAGGGGAGTGAGGAGTGTGAGAGTGAGCTGCCTTAGCAGGTAGAGCATACAAGAAAGGTGAACGGATAATGACGAATGCCTGACTCCTACCCTTTCTCGCTGCTGCCTGGGCCAAGGGTGATAGAAGGCATCCGCATAGCAACTATACAAAATAGAAGTACTAGCATTTTTGCTGCCTAGAAATAAGCATCCTCAATGGATGGCATTTCCCAAGATAACTGAATATGAGGCCTAAGGAGGCCTGAGCTCAAATCCTGGAATTGACTGAGTCCCAATATCTGTAAGGGAAGGGCCTCCTGTCCAGTCTGGCTTTCAGCCTTTTCTAGCCCAAGACAGCCCCCTGCTCCACTCCCTAGCCCAGGCACTGATGCTGCACAGGCTTAAGAGATGTGAGGACACTGCCCCTAATGTGTTTCGCTCTGTGCCATGATACCTTCTCAGCAATGGGCATAAACCTTGAGGCTGGGCTTTCCAGAAATAGTCAACAGTTCCCTGGGAAGGAAGCCTGATTTTCTCTCCAGTTTGAGCCTTTCAGATACTTTTCCAAGCCTTCAGTGGGGACCTGAGGAGGGCAATGCTGTGCAAAGGAGAGCCCAAAAGCTAATTCCTTGCTACGATAGAATACCATAATCTGAAGCTCGTCCCCAAGAGACTCTCAAGAGCATGGGATGTCACCTCCCCACCAGACCCAAGATACCAATGGATGGCAGGAAGAAATGGAGTAGAAGATGAAGATGGGAAGAAAAGGAATGGAAGAGACAAGCTGTCAGCTGAGTTCAAATTAATCAGGCCCATTAGGACAACCAACAGGACTTTAGATGGTGACCTGGTAACCTTAATTGTATATTAATCTTTCCTATTCCCCCTACAACTCATATCCACAACCTTCCCCAATAGCCTTTTCCCCCTCATTTACTTGTGTGTTGTTTTCACTTCAAAGTGTTACAACCATGCATTCATGTTTAATCAACAGTCTGTTTTTCTCCAAATCAGAGCTGGCCTTTCAGCTGGTGGTGTGGTACATTCCCTAGTAAGGACTGAAAATTCTAATCAGCTGACCCCACAGCATTCTGATAATATTGTGTGCTCATGCATGTGTAACCTGAGGAAGGCCGTTGGATCTAATCTAGTACCTGGAGAGCAGAGACCCAGAAATCAGATGTCCTAGATTCAAATTTCAACTTTGCCATTGAGTTGTAAAATCTTTCAACAGGTCCCCTTCTTACTACTGCCCACCTCCTTGGGTGAATTTAGGACAGCACCAATTCAAAAATAGCAACAATTCTAGTTGCACAATGTTACATTGTTCTGTGAGTTTATTAAGGATTGAAAATGGGGCAGGGGGGTGGTATAAATCACTTGCATGTCTAAACAATAGATGTGCACATATAAAAATCCACTCAGTTGTGGACAAAAACCTGATCTGAGATAAAAATCTGAACAATATCCTCATTATGGGAATTCACAAATTTCTAAAATTTGCCAACATTTCTTGGTAGTTTGTCTTTCTGGGGCTTTCGGATCATGTATTCTTGCTCAAACTGCAGCTGTAATCAGGAGGGAGATGCTGCAAGGGGAAAGTACATTGTTGATCCTGGCCAAACAGACTTGCCTTTCATTTCTAGAGACCTGGAATTATCCTGCCTGCCTGGGAGGCAGGGAGGAATGAAGGGTTAATCTAATCAGCCTGGCTGCACAAAGCCACCCTATTCAAGTGAAGGAGGGTCAGAGGACTTAGGGACTTAAAGACATGCTTTCAAATTACAACTGAGAAATTAAACTGAGTCTGTTTCTAGAGGGGTTTGACTTTCTCAGGAAAAGAAAGGTAAAACATAAAGACCAGAGAGAAATGCAAGTCTAGTTAGATCAGTAGTTCTTAGCCTGCTTTTTTTTCTTTCAGTCTGTCATAGGTGTTATTTCACGTGTTATTATTTGCTTATTGATTACTATTTGCCTCTCACTATAATGTGTCATGAAAGTAGGGATTATATTTATTTTATTTATTTATTTCTATTTTATTCTCTGGGCCTACTAGGGTACCTCACATACAGTAAGCAATTGAGAAATATTTACTGACTGCTTCTCCCTTTGCCTATGTCTCTGCGCCTCTCTCTGCGTCTCTCATGAATAAATAAATACAATCTTAAAAAAACATATCTGCTAACTGAATGAATCATGAATTCCTTAGCCTTTTTTTTAGGTGCTAGACTTTTTTTTTCAATTGGGTAAAAGTTGAGGCACCTGGGTGGCTCAGTAGGCTAAACATCTGCCTTAGGCTCAGGTCATGATCTTAGGGTTCTGGGATCAAGTCCCATATCCAACTCCCTGCTCAGCAGGGAATCTGCTTCTCCCTCTCCCTCTCTCCTCCCCCTCTTTGTGTTCTCCATCTCTCTCTCAAATAAGTAAATAAAATCTTTTTTAAAAATTGGCTAGAAGAACTCCTCTCTCCATAAAAAGTATATTTATATATTTTTATTTTATATTGATATTTATAAATATACATTTTTATTTATAAATGTTTATAAAATATTTATATTTCATGTTATATATTTTTTAATTTATATAATTCTTCTCTCCATTATACATATATATAATATGTGTGTGTGTGTGTGTATATATATATATAGACACAGATAAATTGAATCTTCCTATGCAAAGCATGTAAACAAAAGCTTTAAGGTCACATATTCTCCAGAAGAGCTATTCTGAAAAGGACGAAGAGTCTTGGGACTAGAGTCTTCTGACTCCCAAACTAAGACATTTGAAATTGGCCCTTGGAGATGCCTGAAAGATTCTGGGTCACCTTTGGACACATGTCCAATGAAAGGAAATCCTGAGTAAAAGGGAACAGGAAAAAAAAATCCTAAATTTGTAGCTCAGAAAACTTGAGTTGAAACCCAGCTCTTGCCCCTGACTAGCTGTGATATTCTCAGCTAGGTGCTGGACCCCTCTGGCCCTTAGTTTTCTCTCATGTGAATTAAGAGGTCAGGCCTAGGCCCAACCTCCTATAATATAATTTGTGAACCAGGCCAATGATGCAGCTTTTGGGACTTTAATGCAGCAATAGGATGCTGCTGTGTAGTTCAAATGTCCATTTCACAGCAGTGCTCCCTCACTAGAAGAAGAAAAGAAAAGGGGGTCCTAGTGGCTCAGGTGGTTGAACAGCCGACTCTTGGTTTCAGCTCATGCCATCATCTCATGGGTGGTGAGATCAAGCCCCGCAGTTGGGCTCCATGCTCACTGGGGAGTCTACTTGAAGATCCTCTCACTCTGCATATGTGTGCTCATCCTCTTTCTCTAAAATGAACAAATAAATCTTAAAAGAAAAGAACACAGTTTATACTGAAACAAGAGTCTAAGCAAGATATCAGGAAGAACTCTGAACTATCTAACAATTGTGAAACCCTGAGTCAGATATCTAGATGGTGGTGGCGTCTCCTTCTGAAGGTGTAGGAGGATGAGATGGTGGATAGTTCTCAGATGATCTATTCACAGTATTGCCCGGAAGGGAGTCCTCCCGTCAGATTGCCTCCAAAATCCAGTCACTCTTGATTTTAGGAAAAACCTGGGGCTTATCTTTGACACAAATAAGATCTTAAATGCAAAATTCCTGGCAATTTATTCTAATGGAACAGAATATTGATTGCCTGCAGGTGTTTTTCTTCTAGTTGGTTCTTGAGTACAAAGAAGCCTGAAAGAAGGGTGCCTGGATGGCTCAGTCAGTTAAATATCCAACTCTTGATCTTAGCTCAAGTCTTGATCTCATGGTCATGAGTTCGAGCCCCACATTGTGTTCCACACTGGGTGTGGAGCCTACTTAAGTTAAAAAAAAAAAAAAAAAAAAAAGCCCGAAAGAAAGCAACATTGATTGAGCAGCTACCTGGCAGTTATCTTTTTGGATCCCACAGCAACCCTGCAAGGCACATTTTCCCTACCAATTTTACAGATAAGAAAACAGACACTCAGAGAAAGAAACTAACTTGTTGTCACAACTTGGAAATAGAACTTATGTCCAGGTCTGTCTGGCTTGGAAATTCTTTCCACAACACTTGGCTGCCAGGAGGGAGGATCTGAGTGGTGGTTGGGCCCCTAGGGACTTCGAGGCTTCCGGTAGTGCTCTATACAAAACACAGCTTTCTACTGGCCAAGAGGCAATGTACACACTGTGTCCAGGGCTCACTCTGCTAAATCTTTTCCTGAGTTACTATCTCTGAGTATCTTCCTTAAAACAGTGGATTTTAAAACCCCAGCACATACATGGAATTCAAACAGATATCTGAGAAAAATAGTGAGTTTGTGAAGAGATGTTCAACCTCCTTCGAAATCAGGGAATTGTAAATTGAAATCACAGTGACAGAGCCGGTCACACTCACCACGAAAGCAAAATTTAAAAGTCTGACAACACCCTATGTGCAGTGAGGATAGAAGAGTAATACTTGTACCATCATTTTGGAAAGCAATTGGCCTTATCTTGCAACGCGGAACATATCTATAACCTTTGACTCAGCAATTGTTATATATATATTCTTGTGTATGTACCAACCATTGAGTAGTGAAAGTATCTTAAGATAAACGAATTAGAATATAGTCTATGATATACATAGGCATTGAGGGATCATGGAACTGAAGGGGTTCACAGCAGCCTTGGATGAAGCGGTTCCCAGTAGGGAGGGGTCAGCCATGGAACAGAGCCACAAATGGCCTCCAAAGGGAATAAACTCACCAACTTGGTCTCATTCATTATGAATATAGATACCAGATAAGGTACAGGATATCCAGGAAATTTGAATTCCAGATAAAACAAAGAGGAGTTTTTTAGTGTTCGAGTATGTTCCATGCAACATTTGGGACACACTTATACTAAAATTATTTAAACTGAAAAATTATTTATGTATCTGAAATTCAAAAATACTTGGTACTCTTTATTTTTACTGGCTAATCTAGAAACCCTAATAATGAACCTCTTATTATTTGTAAGGGAAATGTCTTTTGTCCAATAAATTAAAACCAATTATTCAACACATATAGAGAACCATTTCATAATATTAGGAGTTTCATAATGGACATAGAATGGTATGTTAGGAGCTCAAAGTATGAAATCAAACAAATCTGATGCTAGGCCCTAGCTCTGCCACTTGCTCACTGTGGTCTAGAGAAAGTAATTCCTCCTTTCCAGATGTTATTACTCATTAGGGCTTCTATGAGTATTAACTGAGTACTCATAGGAGTAAGGTGCATGGCAGGTGCTCAGCAAGTGCCAGACACAACATGATGTGTCCTCAATAATCTGAGTCACACTTATCCATAAACTGGGGTTCCCTTAAAACTAAACACAGAAGGGATCCCTGGGTGGCGCAGCGGTTTGGCGCCTGCCTTTGGCCCAGGGCGCAATCCTGGAGACCCGGGATCGAATCCCACATCAGGCTCCCGGTGCATGGAGCCTGCTTTTCCCTCCGCCTGTGTCTCTGCCTCTCTCTCTCTCTCTCTCTGTGACTATCATAAATAAATAAAAAATTAAAAAAAAAAAAAAACTAAACACAGAATAGATTGATATTATCTTGGTGGCCGGGATATCATCTTCATTTCTGGTATATTTAGGACAAAATCAGAGGCAAGAACCCCATCCCCCTACCCCTCACCAATTCACTCATTGTCTGAGAGCTAGGAGGCAGAAGAAGGGACCCGATGACCTCTGAAATCCTCCCAACATTAGCAATTGGCGATATTTATGTCCCTAGCAACCTCATGTCTCTGATGGCCACCCCTCTTTATAACTGTAAGTGAGAGATGTGTCAAGTTGTGTTCTAACCAGCATGATTGGGTCCAGTCATGGCGACACACTTCTAGGCTGTGAACCATATACTCACACCCTATTCTGGGAAATGCGATTTCCCAAGCTTCCTCATTCCTATTCATAGCTCAAGTCATTACTCTGGATCCAGAGAAAACAAAACATATGTGATTCCATGAAGTCTTGGCCAAGATTTAGAGATTTCAGAAACCCCAACAGCCACACGCCGTCACTTGCAGAACTTCTCCAAGTGTCTCTCCATGTCACTTTCCCTTTCCTTGCTGTTGCCCTCTACATCCCTATACTCCATACTCTCTCTGTGTCTCTATCCCTATATGCTACATTATTTTTATCAGCATTGCACAGGTATAATTAAGTTCCTGTCATTACATACAAACTTTAAGAACGTGGCTTATAAAGAATTGATATTTGATAACATTGTCAATCATAAAAATGTCCATATAAGAAAATATCCCTCTGTCATAAGAGTAAGAAATAAAGTATCTAGAACAGACATTTTCATGCTCACGTGAAATGGCATGAAACTATGAATAAGGAGATCATCCTTATAGAAGGAACAAGAAGGATAGGTTTGGTGTCAGCTGCAGGGTCTGAATTACATGATAGCTATGCTTCGTAGGAGACAACTTTCCACAGCATGGCTGGGAGGCCCAGAATTTACCCCTGGCCATCGGCTCGTGAGACATGGAGTTACACAGGGCTCTGAGTGATGTCCAAGTTCCGGTACATTTCTCCAAGCCTGTAATATTCCACACCCTGCTCAGTTTCCCTCTGTCCATCATAAAAGTCTCAGCCAGTCTAATTTTGGCAAACTAATTGTGATTCAGTGCTCAGAAAAGCATCAAGCACGTTTTTAATATCTTGAGTTTTAGGTTAAGCAGCCTTTCTCAGCAGGCTGCTCATTTCATCCCTACTTCAACCCATGAATATGACCAAGATGGCCAAATCCTCACCAGGATGCTGATGGATGGATCCTGCTAAAGGTTCCAAAAGGTGTCATGTGATGCCATGCTTCAGAGAGAGCTCCACTGAACTCATGAAATCACATAATAAATGCTGCTCCAACTTCCAGCATGAAGGAGTAGATGGAGGCAGTGCTGTGGTTAAGAGTCCTGAGCAGGAGCCTCACCTTTGGGCCTCCATCTCCTCTGAGAGAGAAGTTCGCTCCTTGTTTTGACATTCTGTGATGCACACAGCATCATGGGAAAGGGAGCCCTCCCCTTACTCCCAGGGGCAGATTCTGATGGCTTTCTATTGTTGCCTCTCTCAAACGAGTGATATTTTGTTGTCCTTTCCTTTTTCACCGAGAAGGAAAGACAGAGGGAGGGAGGAAGAAAAGCTTTTGAAAACAAACAAAATTAAAACCACCAAACAAAGCCATGCTTTTTTAGAGTGGCTCAGTGGGTGGGGGTGAGGGGTAAAGGGGCCCCTCTGCAACGCAGCGGCTGTGTAAGTGGCTTTCCACCCCAGGGCCATGAGTCTTCAACCTCACTTAGTTATCAGAGCCAACTTGTTTATTCAAAGTGAAATGTGGGACCCAGACACCTTGCCAGGTGGCATCAGAGGTCTCCAGTGAATTAGGAGGTAAGATACCACATTCTTCCCTGCTCCTGCCCCAGAAAGATTTGGGCCTCTTGGCCTCTGTTTCCTCATATAAAAATACCATCATTACGGTTTCATTAGAATGACTAGTGAAAACATCATCCATTAGCCCCCACTTGGCGTTTCGTTAAAAGAATACAAGACACTGAGAAGTGTTTAAGAAAAGGCTGAATAGGGACACCTGGCTGGCTCAGCAGTTGAGTGTCTGCCTTTGGCTCAGGGCATGATCCTGGGATCCCAGGATCGAGTCCCATATCGGGCTCCCTTCATGGAGCCTGTTTTTCCCTCTGCCTGTGTCTCTGCCTCTCTCTCTCTCTCTCTCTCTCTGTGTGTGTGTCTCTCATGAATAAATAAATAAAATCTTTTTTAAAAAGAGAGAGAAAAGGCTGAACAATCCTTGCAAACAGAGGAATATTTTAATGCTCCTCCTCTTCTCACCAACAGTCAGAAGTGGAGAGCAGACTTTGCTGAGGGACTCAGGGAGAGGCTTCCTCCTTGTTTCCATCACCACAGTTAGACAAACTGCCCCTGACCTGCGGTGACTACAGCAATGTTAATCATTTCTGGAAAATGAAGACCAAATCACTTAGCCATGGGATCTAGGCAACCAGGGGTGCAACATTCAAATCCACTTAGTTCAAAAGGATTTCCAGAGGAATATTCCACTTGATGCTCCCTAGGCCAGGGCTTTCCTGGCTGCCTATCACCTACTCCCAGAGCTTCCTCCTCCTCCTCTTCCCCCCACCCTGACCACCCCATTAAAGAGCAGCCCCCATGCTGCCCCATTCAACTAATACTGTGCCTCCAGGCAGCTTCACATCTGGAGGGGAAGAGAACAGCAACGGTCACTGGGGATACTTCCTCTCCTACCAATCTGGTGATTGAGGCTGGAGGCAGCTGTGTGTGTATCAGATTGTTCTTGCATGCCTCCATGAAGTTTCCATCCTGAACAAAACAAAATTCCTCCCTTTGAAGAGAGAAGGTATCCAAAGGCAGTGCTACCCTAAATACGTGCAGCAGACAATGTCATAAGCAAAAATGCTCTCCAGCCTTATTTCCAAAGACTGAGTTCAACAATATTGACCTGATGTCTTGACAACAAGACTTCTCAGATGTGCACAGTGAGTCTCCAAGATGGGAATACGGCGTCCTCTTGTTCCATTTGACCATGGAAATCTTTGGTCATGACATGACTATACGGGACTAATATTCCTCAGAACATACTTTGGGAAGGCTGTCTTTAGATAAAAGATAAGAATTTCTCTTTTTCCCACTTTTTAACCTCTGGTTTGGATCTTTTGGGTTTGTTGTAGACAGGTGTGATTTAGGACACAGGTCGCCACAGCAACTTAAGAATATGATGGGTATTCATTTGGGGCCTACAAACCATCATTTAGCTCTGCTTTTTTGACAGCGGAGGAGAGAATGCTTTGTCCACCAGGGATTCCCCATTGGAAAAAATAGCCTTTTATCTCAGAAGCCCAGCATCTCTGTGTAGACAGAGACCTGACCATTGTCCTGGAGTCCTTTATTTTTTCTACAGTAACTGTGAGGTTAACTTGCCTTAAATTCTGCTTTTTCTTGACCTGATCCCTCCTCGTAGGCTCCTCCCTGTGACTTGTCAAAAGATGCACTTTAAAGGGGTTCAGGTAGAGAACCCCTTTTGTCTTGTGCAGTGTCTCCCAAACTATGGTCTCTCAGTACACCATGGCAAGAACTAAGGGAGATCATGTGTCCCTAGAAGAAATCAACCTGAAACCAATGGTGTGATTTTGTCTATTTTAAGAGTCAGACCTAGGAACAAAACTGATGGCTAAACATGTCCTTAGTTCTTGCCATGCACCCAAAACAGAAACCAGCCTACAAGACTCCCTTCATGAGCTCCCACTGCTGTCAGAGTAAAATCCAGTCACAATCTGACTGTATCCAAATACACCAAACACCAATTACATTCCTATCTCTCAGCCCTCGTGTCGTCCTCTCATACTCCAGGCTCTTTGTCTCCTCGGAAGCTTTGACACTGCTGTCTGAATAGTCTTCTGGTTCCTTAAAACGATGACCTGTTCTCATTCTTCAGGTCACTGCTTAGATGTCACCAACTCAAAGAAGCCCTCACTGGTCTCTCTAGGTCATCCCCTCTCATTTATTTCACTAACCACCTTATTTATTTCCTTCACCACACTCTCAGATCCTCTTGTTCTTTGCTGCCTCCATTTATTTATTGCTAGCCCCATTAATTTTCTTCTAATTGAGGACATTGCCTGCCCTGAACATTACTGTAGACTTGGCCTTCAGCAGATACCTGTGGACTGAATGAATGACAGCATAAAAGAGGTTTCCTTGACACAGGGGTTGCCATGCATCTCTGTCCAGCTCCTCATTCAATGATTTTATGTTAAAACCCCAAATTTTCTACATGGGAAGAATTTATACCATGGAAATCAGCAAACACTAAAAATCAATGTTTGATTTGTTTTGTTGACTGTCAGACTTAAGTTAATGAAGAAAATGTTAATAAGGCAGGTAAAAACTCAAAGTGTGTCCTATCTGTAGCTACTCTAAACAGCATAAAAAAATTGAGAAAATAACATGTATTTATGTGCATATATATGTATATACACATTATTCCTTACCCATGAAGAGCCAGTTAGGAACCAGTTACAAGCACACAAGTGGCTGGGACGTTGCCCATATTTGCAATATGGTGTCACGGGTGCTCTGATTATATATGTGTAAAGCAAAGATGTATCAGGAAAGGGGGGTCACCTGGAGCCATTAGGGAAGACATTATAGAGGAAGTGACTTTCGTTTTATCCTAAGGAAAGAATGAGAAGTTTTCAAGTTAAATAGCACGGGGATGGGAATTCCAGGAAAAGAATCTACAACGATAACAAAACATCATTTTGTGCAAATTCCACACCCTGCTTTGTTTGCTCTGTTATTGGCCTTTCTGTCAGGGGAATCATGATGTATGTATGCTTCTTGGCCTTGGTTTTTTTTTTTTTTTTTTCAATTTGAAAAGTATTGTTGGATTTCATCTGTTAGCACATAGAGTTCATTCATTTTACTGCTTATACAGTTTGACATCGTATCCACTTAGTGGTTTATTTATTCTTCTACAGTTGATGGTGCATTTGAAAACTTACATAAACTTATAATGAAGTATATCGTATTACAACCGAAAAGTGATGCTCATGGTTTCTCAATTAGTTACCACTTCATTTTACTATGTTGGGTTGCTTGTTTCAGGCTTTTGCCTATAAAACAACGCTGCCACGAACATTCTTCTGATGTCTCTTGTACATGTGCAAGAATTGAATACCTCCCTATAAGTGGAACTGCTGGGTCATAAAGTGTGCAAGTGTGCTTCTGGGCCCTCTCTCTTTTACAATGGGGTTGAGCAGTCTACCAGCGTTTTTATTATGCCACATGCTATCGTTGTCACTTCCTATTGTCATATTGCTTAATATTTGCCCATCTAAAGGGGGTAAAATGGTTTTGCATTGTCAGTTAAATTTGCTGTTTCTTTGTTTTTTATGAGTTTTGTTATTTAGTGAATTCTCCAAATGGCCCAGCTGTTCTGGCCTTGGTGTTTAAGGGAAATAAATTACCCCATATTTTCTTATTATAATAGAAATTATATGACTCATTTTATTATTCCCAGGTGATATGCCCAGCCACTAGGTATGAAAAATACCTTCATGTCCTAATCTGAATTTGGTTTTTAATCATGCAATGCTGATTCTATGGTCATTTAAATTAGGTATTTGGGGAAATAGGAAATTCCTTCAAACAGGATAAGTCTACTTCAATGGGCTTTCGGACCTTCTCTCTCACCCAAGGGAGAGAGAGAAGTAGGCAGTGCCGTTAATTTGTTCAGCATGTTCAGTATATCTAAGGCCCTGGAAATAATAAGAATATGGCCCCTACTTTTCTAGAATTTGCATTCTAGTGGCATCTACTAGTATTATTAGTAGTCTAGCCCAACTCCCCTTCTCATCTCTCCAAATTACTGGGCCCTTCATTCTTTCAATCAGCATTACTGAGCACAGGCTCTGGGCCCTGGCATCCTGTGAAGTGCCGGGGCTCCCTCTGGGGAGGCATTGTCATGATATATGCTGCCTCCAGGAATGTCCCCTGGAAGCCTGGCTTCGAGGCTTGTGGAGCATCCATGAGTCTTGGTTTTGTTTTTTTTGTTTTTTTTGTTTTTTAATATTTTTTAACTTATTCATGAGAGACATAGAGAGAGGCAGAAACATAGGCAGAGGAAGAGGCAGGCTCCCTGCAAGGAGCTCGATATGGGACTTGATCCTGGTTCCCAGGATCATGCCCTGAGCCAAAGTCAGATGCTCAACCACTGGGCCACTCAGGCGTCCCCCCATGAATCTTGTAAGGGAGGAATTAACCGAATCACGCTTTGGTGGTAGCCACTTTAAGCAGCCATGTTTTTCAAACTGTAGTTTACTTGCAATCAGAAACACTTTTCAACATCTGTTAATAATGCAAATTCCTGCACCTCTAATCAATGAGCTACTGATTCAGCAGGTGGTGAGAACTCTGGACTCTCATCGGATCTTAGAGAATTCTGATGCCCAAAGTTTGAAAACCACTGTCCCCCTAAAGTTACACAGCTGGAGAATGTCAGAGCCCAAAGGGCATGACTAACAGGTATAACACTGCAGATCAGGCCCCAAGCCCAGGAGGTGGAATCCCCGATGTTGTGGCTCCCTGTCCAGTGCTCTTGGCCCTAAGGAAATGTGCGCAGACAGCATCTAAAGCAGGAGGCTGCACTGTGCCCACCGTGCTGAGGATGGCTCAGTTGGTCAGTCAGTGAACTTTGCTACTGGGATTCCCTGAGGGGGATGTGCTGCATGACCACTCCACGTACCTCTGGGCATTTGTCCAGAGAGAGAGAGAACACACACGCTGAAACATTCCAACCCCTAGATGGCCCCTCTGGATGGTTAATGGCATCAATTTACAAACACAGCATGCTTGGAGCCCCACTGGCTCCCAAAAGGAATCTAGCTGAAGAGCAAAATAACAAATGAAATGGACTGGAGCCAACATGGACCCAAACAGGAACAGCTGGGAGAAGTGACCTCCTTAGGCCTAAGACATAGAGGAGGGGGTGTTACTTCCTGAGTTCCTGCTCAGAGGAGGGGAGGATCCCTTTCCCTTAGCAGGTGCTCCATAAATGCCAGCTGCATGCTGGAAGAAGGGTGACAAAGAGCTGAAGCATTTGGGGACAGGAGGCCGTGGGAGGAGAAGGGTCTCTGTAGAGACTGGATCATCACGTCCTCAAAGAGAGCCGATCTCCCAGACACTTGTCTTTCTACACTACTCTCCCAACAGGATCCCTAATGTTGGCCTCCTGCGTGACTTAACTTGTCCTAGCACTGCTTTCCAGACACTAGCCAGTCTTGCCAACTCTAGACTCTGATCCGGGAACATGGGGGCAAAGCCACAGGCAATGAAGGTGGTTTAACTCACATTAAACAGGGTATCTGTGTAGCACTGTAGATTTTGTAAAGCGTTTTTCCTTTGGTTAGCCCATGACTCTGCTTGGAAAGCTTCTGCCTGGCTGACAATGCTGCCTTTTCTCAGCTTGCGGGGGGAGACTTAAATAAATATCACCTCCCCCACGTTACTCTCGATTTCATAATTCTGTTTGTCTCCCTCAGAGCACTTGCCACATTCGGGTAATTATCTTATTTACATGTTTCCCGGCTAATTGTCTCCTCACTCTGGAATGCAGACTCCATGAAGGCAGGGGCTTGTTTATTGAGCAAGATGTCTTGTTCAGATCCATATCCCAACACCAGACAGAGCCAGTACACAATTTTTATTAATGAATGAGTAACAATTCTAAGGCAGGTGTCATTTAGATGAGTCCCTGGGACACAGAGAGAGGAAAGTTTGCCATCTAGCCTTGAACACCTGGTTAGTGCAAACCTGTACTAGAATCTGAGGTCTCTGGCTCCTAGTCCAGTAATTTGCAGGATGCCAGCACCTGTCCCTGTCCTGCAAAGGAGAGAAAACTCACCGACATGCCTGAAGGAGACAGAAATGAGGGCAAGCCAGGCACAAGACCAAATTCAGGGCCAAAGTCTGTCCTCTCTATAACCCATGTTTCTGATTTTTTTTAAAGATTTTATTTATTTATTTGAGAGAGAGAGACAGAGATAGCAAGAGAGCTCGGGCAGGGAGGAGAGGGAGAAGCAGGATCCCCACTGAGCAGAGAGCCCACTGAGATCTTTGGGGCTCGATCCCAGGACCCTGAGATTATGACCTATGCCTCGGTTGGTCACCCAGGCGCCCTTCCAACTGATTTTCTACTCTGTGCCTGGGACCTGGGGCAGAGGAGAGAGAGAAGTTGGGTCCAGGCTGAGCCTCACCCAAGAGTACACCCTCATGCACCAGCCTCGCTTCCAGCCTGAGCCTCCCTAGGACCCGAGGTCAGTTGAGACTGTCTCTGGGCTTCCTTAACAACATACCACAGATTTTGTGACTTAAACAGAAACCGATGTCCTCACAGTTCTGAAAGCTAGATTAGAGATCAGGGTGTCAGGATAGCGGGGTTCTGGTGAAGACCCTCTTCCTGGCTTTCAGGTGGCCACCTTCTTGCTGGATCCTCATATGGGGGGTGGAGATGCAGGGAGGGCATTAGTCTCCTCCTTTTCTTAGGAGGGGACTAATCCCATCACGGAGGCTCTACCTTAATTCGTTCATCTCAATCTAATTACCTCCCAGAGGCCCCACCTCCTAACACTATTATACTGGAGGGTTAGGGCTTTACCATAGGAATTTTGGGGTAACACGAACATTCAATGTATAACAGGGACCCAGAAAGTAGCAGACTCAGGGCAAAGAGGAACCCAAATGTGAACCTTCTGTAATCTTCAGCCAGAGAGATAAGAGGAGTGAAGAGGAAGTGAGCAGGGAGATGGAGGATCCCACCCAGGGGTTCGTTGGCAACAGCCCTCCAGGGGCTCCTGTGGGTTTCCGGGGCTCACCAGACAGCACTGGGAATGAAGGCTGCTCAGCTGGACCTCATTAGCTGGTCTTGTTTTCCATTCGTTTGCCGCTGCCCTGGCCCTGCTTAGCGCTGCCCCAGGCTGGGAAAGAGCGGGCCACCACCTCATGCTGAGTCACCCAGCTCAGGGACCAGGAAACTTACATAACGAGTCCGATTCCGAGGCTTTGTCCATCAGGCTCAAGCTCCGGGGACAGAGAAGAAGGAAGCAAGTGCGGGGTGGGCAGCGGTGGGGGGCCTGGGGACCCAAGGTCTGTGGGGGCAGGAAGTCGCTGCAGCCGCGGGGGACCAGGAGAAGGCTCCTGCAGGGCATGGCAGGGGCCCTCAGATTAGAGACGCAGATTAAGAACAACCACACATGGAACCTTAGCTTCCAATCAGGAAGGCGATGGTCCTGCCAAGCCCATCCTCGCGACCCGGGGAATGTGAAGCCGGTCCAAAAAGCACACAGGTGGCAAAGAAGGAACTGAATAAAAAATGTGAACTCCTGAACCATCTAAGTGATGTCTTCGGGGTATTGTTACAGCCACAAGAGATAATCGCTGCAGTGACATAGGACGATGTTGTTTGTGGAGGGAACGGCCTGTGGGCTGGAAAAATGTGAGTGGGCGACCTTTTGAACTTTGGTGCAAAGCTCCTTTCAATCCCGACCCCTTTACAGATGAAAATCAAGAGACTGGCTATGGTAGGAGACATTCCTGAGAACTCGTGGAAAGGGGATACTTTCCTCTGTAAGAATATTTTTCCACCCTGCCCCTTTGGTCGCTTCTGAGAAAGCAGCCTTCCAGAACCCTGCCCACACCCTCGCATGCATACCCTAGAAGATGTGTCAAAGAAGAGTTGCCTACAGAGGAAGCAAACTTGTTCTTTCCCACCAAAAACTGAGTATCTATTGCCTTAGTGAGGACTTTTTTCAACGTGCAATTTCCTGGCATCTGGGTACAAATAAAGTGGCATGATGTAGTACAATTTCAGCTCTGTATCGAGTAAGAAAAGAGTCACTCTCAGAGAAAGACATGAGTTGAATCTTAGATCCACCTTGCCTGTCCTGAGCCTCAGTTTCCTCCACTGTAAAATGTGGTGGTCATAGTCCTTAACCTCACAGTCTCTCTCTGAAGGCTCTTAAAGAAGCTCCCATTGAGATCTTTGGATCCTCTAAATTTCTGGACAAACATTTGTTAGTGCTTCTTAATAACTTTTTTAATGGTTAGAAAATGAGAGAAAGTACCAGAAAATGAAAAGGAGAGCATGTAGAGACAATAAAGCGGTGTCAAAAGGACAGTGCTGTTACTGTTCTTACTAGTAACTCCTTGATCTCGCACACAAAAGAATCTGATTAAAAAAAAAAAAAAAAAAAACTTTAGCCAAACTCTAGGAGAAAGTTGTACTCATTTACCAAATTTTCACAAAATTTCAGGTTTCTAGATGTTCTGAGGGCTAATACACATCTCGAAATAAAAGTCCTATAATGGGAAAGGATTCATGCTCACAAGTCCCACACCTGCCTTTTGGGAATCAAGCAGAGGTAAAGGAGACACCAACACAAAAAATCTTCAACCACACCAACATCCTCCGCCAGGAGATGGACACCCTTTCACCCTCATCTCAGAAGCTAGGGGTGACTTCTGGGAATTGAACTGTGATTCTTTGCATAGTGTAAGGCTGAAGACGGGAGAGGAGTCTCCACTTGTACACTGGCTGGACCCACCTTCTCACCTGCTGCCTGGATAGTGCATCAAGGAGGATGAGCTCTGAGTGCAGATCTCTGTACATTGCCCTGCTAAGAGGACCGAGGCTGGCTGCTAAGGAGGAGGCAAGGAGAAAGCAAGCAATGTTTCCATCACCAAATGCTGCTGCTGCCCTTCTCTATGGAATAATGTGAAGATTACAGAGGCAGTGAATTCTTCTCACACACCCATGATTGGGAACCCTGAACCTAGACCAGCCATGGGAGACATTGACCAGGTTCTCCAGATCCCAGAGCATCAGACTCTATACTTGTATCTGAAAAGCTCCTCAGAAGTTGGACGCAGTCCCTCTTCTCCATCACTCTGTGTTACCTTCTCCTTGCTCAATGGTTCAACAAGAAAATAACTGAACTCAGTCTACCAAGTAAGTGTAAGAGGAGGGAAGAGAGGTCTGGGTAAGGGTGGAATCAGAGCAAATACTTTTTCTGCCTGCAGAGCATTCATCATGAGCTTATTCTTAGGGCAAAACTCAAGAGAGGCCTTTCATCTGGCAGAGAATACAGGGCTTCCTGTATTGGCAAAGTGGTCCCACTGCTTTCCCCGGGTGCCAAATGTTTCCTTCACAACTTCCTCCTTTAAGTCATGGCTCCAAAAGCCTTTGTTGGAAAAGTGTTGATCGTGTCTCAACAGCTCCCTAAATACCAACATCAATGGATTCAAATTTTATCTATCAGATCGACTAGCAAGAAACAGAGACTTAAGAAAACAGAGCACAGGGGCATTTGGGGGGCTCAGTCAGTTAAGCATGCAACTCTTGATTTCAACTCAGGTCATAATCTCAGCGTCATGATCTCAGGGTCTGCTTGTCCCTCTCCTTCTGCTGCCCACCCCCATCCTGTTCACCCTCTGTCTCTCTCTGTCTCTGTCTCTCTCAAATACATAAAATCTTAAAAAGAAAGAGAGAAAAAGAAGAAAGAAGAAAGAAAGAAAGAAAGAAAGAAAGAAAGAAAGAAAGAAAGAAAGAAAGAAAGAAAGAAAGAAAGAAAGAAGAAAGGAAAGAAAAGAAAAACTACTCGGAGCACCGAGTAGTTAGAAAACTGGAAGCAAACTGGGCTATGGAACAGCTATCCAGAAGGGATGGATATTTGGGGTGAGGCTCTGGAGACCCTTGGAGCATCGAGCAAAGTTCACTGGATGCCTGAGGAAGCAGGCTGTGATGTAAGACCATCACCATCACATCATCATACCCAATAATTACTGAGCACTGTGCTCTGTAAGAACTCCGCTAAGCAGTTGGCACACTTTTCCTCATTTCAAACTCACAGCACCACAACCTGATGAGGTAGGTCCCACTATCATTGCAACAAAGAAGCTGAATGAGAAATGGAGCCATTAAATAATGTGCTAAGGATGGCACAAGCTAGAAGGAAGGAGATTAAGCCTCAAGTTATCTGACTCCATCTGCCTTTTATATGCACAAGAGTACCACCTCTGTGCTAGTGGCTCCCAAAGAAGGAACCTCTGGCCCAGGCATCTCTCCTGTCAGACTCCTGATTTGTTTAAAAATGAAGAAGAAGGAAGAGGAGGAAGAGGAGGAGGAGGAGGAGAAGAAGGAGGAGGAGAAGAATTTGTTTTCCAGGACTCCTTATTTAACACTTGCACCTCCTCTAGCTGAAATTCAACATGTTTAAGCTGAACTCTTGCCTACTCCCCCAAACAAAACAGAAATATCTGACATGCATGGTTGTTGCTGTTCCAACCAATGGCAACTTCATCCTTCTAGTTGTTCAGTCCAAAATCTCCAAAATCATCCTTGACTCCTCTTCTTTCTCTTATATCACACATCCAAACCATCAGGAAATCCTCTTGGCTTATCTTTAAAATACATCCAGAATCTGACCACTTGGTACCACTTCCTTTAGTATGACCCAGCATCTTCTCTTTTACCTCAATAATAGTAAGGGCCTCCTACTTGGTCTCTCTGCTCCTAGGCTTATAGCCCTATAATTTATTCTTAACACTATAGCCAGAGTGATCACCAACTCTTTCTTTTTTTTTTAAATCATTTTATCATGGAAAAAAAACCCATAGATACAAAAAGTTACAAACAAATATCTAGTTTAACAAATTTGTATAAGGTAAACACCCTTGTAACCACCACCCAGATCAAGAAGCAGAATGTGATGGGCCACCCTAGGCACCCCCTCCATGTGCCCCATCTCAATCACACAGTTCTGCTGGGCCCCCAACACTAAGCATTATCCTGACTTTCATAGCCCTTGCTTCCTTATGCTTCTTCATGGTTTTATCATCCACATGGGTGTGCCCACATACTACAGCTCAGACTTGCCTACTTTTTAAATTTTTATATGTCTCTTTTAATCTACAGGATCCCCTCTAACACTTTCTTTTCACTCCTTTTTTCTTGTTGGAGAACCTGGGCCATGTGACCTGCATACTCTCCCATAGTCTGGGTTTTACAGATTGAACACCACAACGCATTTCAACACGTTCTTCTGTCCTCTTGATGTCCTGCATATTGAAAGCTGAATTCAGAGCCAGATCAGACTCTGGTCTGATTCCTTTGGCAAACTGTAGTTTGGCGTTCATTCCTTTTGTTTTATTGTTTTTAATCAACTTCATTTTTTAGCTTTTCCTCTTTTTGATGTTAGCAACCAATGACGCTCATTGCCTAGACCCATTAATTCATTAGGGTTTGCAAAATGGGCATATCCTAATTGCATGGTTTTGTTTCCATTTATTAGCTGGAATAATTGTATGAGGAGATGTTTCCTTCCATTAGTATTACAGTTTACATAGGAAAGGCTTAGTTCTTCCCACTTATTTCCTTGGTTTTCAAGATAACGGATTGATTTCCTGTCATCCTCTAAAACCGACCAATTTTTGTGTTGTGTGTATGTGTGTGTGTGTGTGTATAATTTAGAATTCATAGATTTAAACATACAGGATGAGTTTTAATTCTTCGTATTTCTTATTCTTACTGAAGCTCAAAAAAGCTTATGTTTATCAGAAATTCCAACCAATTTCACTAAAATGAAAAGATGTTCATGACACTTTAGTTTTCATCTTAGATTTGTGACTTTTTTTCCTTTTTTTTTTTTTTTGGTCTGCCAATAATTACCCACATTGAAGGGGCTCTTCTGGAAGAAAATGCTTTATTTCATCCAAACTTTTGCCAATGAAAGCTTCTTTAAGATGAGTTATTTTGACATGATCCTAATAGTCTGTAGTGGGTTGAATAGAGTCCTCCCAAAACCTGTGCCCACCCAGAACCTATGGACGTGCCTTATTTGGAAACAGGGTCTTTGTAAATGTAATCAAGTTAAGATGAGGTCGTGTTGGTTTAGGTAGGCCCTCAATTCAATAAGACTGGTGTCCTTAGAAGAAGAGAGACATCTGGACATGCAGACACACAGGAACTATGTCATGTAATAGAGGCAGGGATTGGAGTGATGCATCTACCAGCCAAGAATTGCCAGTAACGATCGGAAAATAGGAGAAAGGCATGGAGCAGATTCTCCCACAGAGCTTTCATAAAGAACCAATCTTGCTGACACCTTGATTTCAAATTTCTAGACTCCAGAACTGTGAGAGAATAAATCCCCATTGTTTTAAGCATTCCAGTTTCTCATACTTTGTTATGGTAACCCTGGGAAGCTGAAACATTGCCTTTGATACCTTTTTCAGTCTCTGGTATGAAAAAAATGTTCCAGGCTCATCTTGACCATTTTATGGCTCAGATCTGGAGTGCTTCTTGAATGTTTTAGTAGAAAGAACTTGGGGGGTGGAGGAGAAGGAAAGAATAAACATATTTGAGGATAAAATGAAGTTAAAATTCTCATGAATGCATAATAATATTTTCAGTTCAAATTCTGATAGTCTTATTTCTCAGGTACCTTGGGAAAACAGAATATCCTACAAAAACGTACTTGCTTTATCCTGTGTTATAAATACAACAGTCAAAAAATTTTTAAAAAAATAATAAATAAATAAATAAATACAACAATCTCTGAATACCGAAACTATTGCCATCAATTATGATTACTAAAACAATTTAAGAATTGTTGCTCAAAAAAAATTGTTGCTCATATTAATCCTATTCTCTTACTTTTTTTTTAATGGTTACAGTAAATTTACATTGTCAGAACATACAGCTATTGCATATGCTATTGCCTATGCCTTTTAACTCTCATTTAATCTAATTTTACAGGTAACTATATATTTAATACTAACAGTTCTTATGCTCATTATTCTCAAGTCATCTCGTTGTCTGAAGCACATTTTTCAGAAAATCCCAGGGCTCATGGGAATAATATTCCTTGAGTCCTGAAATGTTGATTCATTTGTCAGGGTCCTTTCTACTTCAAAGTAAGTTTTGCTGGACTTAAAATTTTTGGTTCACATTTTCTTTCCTGGAGTACCTTAAACATGGCACTCCATTTGCTTCTGGCATAAATCACTACTGTCAAAAATTGATGATAAATCAATTTTCTTTCCCTTATAAGTGACATGCTCTTTTTACAGAGGTGCCCAAAACATTTTTCATTTTTCTTAAAGATTTTATTTTTTTTTATGAGAGACACACACACACATACAGAGAGACAGAGACATAGGCAGAGAGAGAAGCAGGTTCCATGCAGGGAGCCTGATCAATCTCAGGACTCCAGGATCATGTCCTGGGGAAGGCAGACGCTCAACGGCTGAGCCACCCAGGCTTCCCCCATTTTTCATTTTTTTAAACCTGAAAATGTACTAGCATGTGTTTATTCCCCCAGCATATTATGTGCTCTTTCCATATGTTGTTTCAAATATTTTTCTTTCTTTTTTTTTACAATTCAGGCAGGTTTTCTTTAGTCATAATATTGAGTTTCATTCTGTTTCCTTGTTTTGGTTTTCTTCTTTGGAACCCTCATTATCTTTATGTTGGATCTTTTTGCCAATCCGAAATACTTGGCATGTTTTCTCAAATCCTTGTCTTCTTCATTTATTTTTAAAATTTAAGATGTACCTTTTTCAGAATGGCTAAAATCAAACACACAAGAAACAACAGGAGTAGTGAGGATGTGGAGAAAGCAGAATCCTCATGTACTGTTTGTTGGTGGGAATGCAAACTGGTGCAGGCACTATGGAAAAGAGTATGGAGTTTCCTCAAAAAGCTGTACAGCTACTCTGATCCAAGAGTTGCACTACTGGGTATTTATCCAAAAAATACAAAAACACTAATGCAAAGGGGTGGCTACACCCACCTCTCTGTTGATAGCAGCAGTATTTACAGTAGCCAAACTATAGAAGTAACACAAGTGTCCAGCGACAGGTGAATGGAAAAAGAAGCTGTGGTATAATATAATATACAGTGCAATATTATTCAGCTATAAAAAAAAAGAATGAAATCTTGCCATTTGCAATGACATGGATAGAGCTAGAGAGGATTATGCTAAGTGAAATAAGTCAGTCAGAGAAAGACAAATACCATATGATTTCACTCATATGTGGAATTTAAGAAATAAAATAAATAAGCTAAGGAGAGAAAAAGGAGAGAGCCAAACCAAGTAGCCAACACTTAATTACAGAGAACAAACTGGTGATTGTCAGAGGGGAGGTGGGTGGTGGAGGGATGAAATAGGGGATATGGATTAAAGAGTGCACTTATCATGATGAGAAAAACAAAGAAATAAAAGAAAATTTTTAAAAAAGAAAAGAAAAAGGTGTGTCTTTTTACTTTCTGTTTCTGTTAAGATGTTATTTTGTATGTTTATTTGCTTCTGTAATCCTATTTCCAATTCTTTGAGTCTTGTCACTTCATTTCTGAACATATCTAATTCTGATAGAAGACATTTTCTTAGTGTTTTATTTCATTTTGAGAAAATATATTCTATTTTTGATTTTTTTTTCTTGGAGCATAACTTTTTGGCATGATTTCATGATCTATAGGGATGTTATTCATATTCCCTTTTTCTTATAACAGTTTTACATGGATTTAAACTTGATTCTTTTTGTTGCTCACTGTTCTGTCAATTACATTTTCTAGAACTGCTAGGAGGAAACTTGATTGAAGGTAGCATCTCTAATTTCACAAGGGTTTCCTCCTCTGTTGTTTCTGCGTTTTACTGAAAAATGAATGAAATTGAACAAAATACACTATGGTAGCTTGCTCTCTCAGATCTCCTGGTTCTCCTCCACTGCTTTGCTCTGCAGGTCCTCCTCCCACATTTCTTTTGTTCTATTTTGAATCTGCCCCCAGCCACTTCTCCTCAGGTAAGGCCATCCCCAGGAAGGGAGCCTACTGTAGGCTGTTTCAAAATCTCAGGGGGCTGGTGTTTTTCAGGCCCCTACATTCCTCTACCAGTGAAATGCTTTTCTCAGACTGGTCTCCTGTGCCTTCCAGTGAGTAACTGTTGACTATTTTGTGGCTCTCCTTTCTTCAGGTCCCATTCCTTTCCTCTGCAGAGATGCCGATACCATGCAGGTCTTGTGGCTTTGGGTGACTGGTTTATGTCCACTTCTATTTTAGGGTTTGTGAGGATACATTGTCACCCTAATTTTGGGTGAAATATTGCCCGGTGTTTTTGTTTTTGTTTTTGTTTTTAAGATTTTGTTTATTTATTCCTGAGAGACACACAGAGAGAGGCAGAGACACAGGCAGAGGGAGAAGCAGGCTCCAAGCAGGGAGCCTGACGTGGGACTTGATCCCGGGACTCCAGGATCATGCCCTGGGCCCGAAGGCAGGGGCTAAACTGCTGAGCCACCCAGGCTGCCCTGTCCAGTGGTTCTTAGTTTTCATTCCAGTCTCTCTGGCAATTGTGATGTGGGGATTCAGAAATGTCCAAATACAATGCTGACACGGCTGCCGCCGTCTTTCTGGATGGCTCCTTCTGAAACCTGTCGGATCATGCCATTTCTCAAAAGAGAATTTCTCTCTCTCTCCCTCTGCTCATGCATGCATTCACACACACTCTCTCTTTCAAATAAATAAATAAATAAATAAATAAATAAATAAATAAATAAATATTTTTTTTAAAAAAAGGTTCAGAAATGACTTCCAGTTTCACTCAAAGTAAAACCCAAAGTCTTTGCCATGGTTTACAAGGCCCTGTAGGATCAGGTCCTCTCCTGTACTCACTTTCTCAGACCCTCTCTCATGCTCTTCTCCTGTCTACACTCTGCTCTAGCTCTGTTGGGATCCTTGCTGTTACTTGAACATGCCACATGACTTCCCAGCTTCTGCCTTTGCTCTAGCAGTTTCCTCTACTTCAATCACTCTTTCCTCAGATAGGAACTAAGTTAATCACTTCCTTCAAGTCTTTGAAATCTTTCTCCATGGTGTCTCATCTGACTGCCCTAATGCCGCAACCTCCTCAGGGGCACTCCCCATCCCCCTTCCTCTGCTCCACTGTTTCTTCTTTCCACAGTATTTGACATCTTCCAACATTAAACATTTCATTAGTTTATTATGGTACTAGGTATTCTCTATCTTCCCCTTGTTAGAATATGAAATCCATGAAAATATGAATGTTAAGTATGTTTTGTTCTTTTATGTATATCAAGCACCCAGAACAATGTCTGGCAGATGTAGCTGCTCAATAAATGCATGGATGAATAAATAAACAAAGCAGCCAAGAGTGCAGTTTGCACTGAACCAGCCACTGGGGAGCAACTTATGGGCTAGGTCACCACCTCTATCACCGTCCTACCCTGGTCCCTCTGGATGCCACAGTCTGCAAGCCTATTGTCTGAATGAGTACCCAGCACAGCCAGGCAGTTTGTCTTTGAGCCTCATGGATTATCAGAAGGCGAGCAGTGTCAGAAACATTCTTTCTAGGACTTCTGAGTTCAGCCCAAGTCAGAAATAGCACCCCAGCCATGTGCCTTCTAGCATTTCAGCACATCTGCTCCTCATCCCACTGGAAGAGCAGAGAAGCCTGGAGGGCAAAAAAAGAGACAACACAAGCCCCTTGCAGAGGGGCTCAAAAGTAGGGAAGAGGAGGAGAATGCATGACAATCAGCCTGCCCCTGGGCACCAACCTGGCCCCAGCTGGATGCTGGGCTGTTCTGAGAGCCTGTAACCTGAGTCACTTGTATCCTTGCCCCTTTCCATTCAATCCTGTTATTTACTTGGTGTTCTCCACTTAGTTTCAGGAACAGACGTCACATCACCCATCTTCTAGCTGTTCCAGCATTGCTAACAAAGGCAGGACTGACCCATGCACAAAGGAGGTCCCTGCCCCGTCTCCTTCCCTAAGAATGGGCACTTGGGGGGCACTTGACGGGATGAGCACTGGGTGATATGCTATATGTTGGCAAATTGAACTCCAATTAAATTAATAATTAATTAAGTAAGTAAAAAAAAAAAAAAAAAAGAATGAGGAAGCCTAAGGTGGAGGCCACTTTAACAGGGAAGCCCTGACCCAAACAGAGTCTCTGTTGGAAAATGCTCCCTTGAGCTTGGATGCCTAAAGGATCATTGCCCAATCAGGAGATTGCAAGCCTATTGTCAGAAACAAGAAAATAGGTAAAAGGTCATAATTCAGGCCTTTTCAGCCCCAGGCTTAAGATCTCAACTCTTTCCTTCATTTCTTTCTTTTTTTTTTTTTTTTTATTCTGCTGGAAACTGTCAACATAGCAACCAAGATTATCTTCCATACTTGCTCCATTTGTTGTCACAGGTGGAATTGTGGCCATGCCTCCCCTGAGCCTTCACTGCCTTGTTTCCTCTGGGCCAATGCAAGTAGCTCTTGAAGTGCTTTCTTCTAATCCTTTGTTCCCTAATTCCCAGTTAGTGGATGCATAGTTCTTAACTGGGAAACATGAGTGGGTTCCACTTCCATCAACTAAGAGTGAGTCAAGAATTCTCAAAGCAGGGGTGCCTGGATGTCTTTGAGCCTCATGGATTATCAGATCACATCCCACATCAAGCTCCCTGCAGGGAGCCTGCTTCTCCCTCTGCCTATGTCTCTACCTCTCTCTGCATGTCTTTCCTGAATAAAGAAATAAAATCTTTAAAAATAAATAAATAAAATAAAATTTAAAAAGACTCTTCAAAGTACAGGAACCTGAAATTTAGATCATCTCTCAAATTTTCCAAAGTTCCCCTTGAACTTGGACTAAATATTTAGTAGTCTCCCCTGCCCTGCACCCCAATCCAGTTGAGAAAGACACTGCTGTGCACCAGACATAGTACACGTGATATCTTATTTATTCCACGTAAGTCCCATAAGATATTGTGCCCATTATACACGAGAACACTGAATTCAGTGTGGTGGAGTAATTTATGTAAGACTTGCAGCTTAAAAAAGCCCCATCAGTTTTGACTCTCTGATGAAGTTTTCCAGCCAACGTGTACAGAGGTGTTCTCAGTGTTTAAGGTGTCAGGGACACTCACCTCTGGGTTTCTGAAATGTTATGGAAATAGGACTTCCAGACAGGAACACCATACATCCTGGTGCCCCTAGGAGAATTCTGATATCCCTGTGTGTACAGTGCTCTCTTTTCAAAATTCATATTAGTTTGGGGCACCTGGGTGGCCCAGTGGTTGAGCGTATGCCTTTGTTTGGCTCAGGTCCTAAAGCCAGTGTCCTGGGATTGAGTCCCACATAAGACTTCCTGTGGGGATCCTGGTTCGCCCTCTGCCTATCTTTCTGTTTCTCTCTCCATGTCTCTCACAAATAAATAACGAAGTCTTTTAAAAAATCATCTTAGTTTGGACAATACATCCATAATTCTCCCATCCAAAGGAACAAAGGAGTGGGAAAGTGAAAAAAAAAAAAAAAAGAATTGCTCAAGAGGTCACAGAGCAGTAAGCAGAGAAAGGCCTCAGTAGGGCTTTGATGTTCTTGGGATCTGCCCCACCCTAACTCCTCTTGCTGGCTTTGCCTCACATGCTCCCTTCCAAACTGCTCATACTTCTCCTTGCACAATGCCAGAGCTGTGAGCTACAGGACCAGGAGGAAATGAGATCAGAATATGCCAGAGGGTTCTCAGTACCCCAGATGACCCTTCCTGTGGATCCTTGCATTACTGAAAATAAACCAAGTCTCTGTGCGGATGACCCATGTCTTTCCAACCTTAACAGATAAAGGACTTTCCTATGGAGGAGAAATCTGAGAGACCACCATGGTTTTGAATATCCTATAAGGAAAATAAGAATATCTTTTACTCCACACTGGAGCTTCCCCTGACATTCTCTTCTAACCCAAGTGGAATGACACAATGGAAAGAGCAGGTGTTTAGCAGTCAGAGATCCGAACTTGTTTTCTAGCTTACCCACTTCTGAATTGGGTGATCCTGGGTAAGTCTGTGAACCTCTCTGAGCTTTAGCTTCCTAACTCATCATAAAAATGGGTATAGGGCAGCCCGTGGGGGCGGGGGGGGGGGGCTCAGCGGTTTAGCGCCGCCTTCAGCCCAGGTTGTGATCCTGGAGACCCAGGATCGAGTCCCACATCGGGCTCCCTGCATGGAGTCTGCTTCTCCCTCTGCCTATGCCTCTGCCTCTTTTTCTCTCTCTCACTCTCTCTCTCTCTCCCTCTCTGTCTGACTCTCTGTCTCTCATGAATAAATAAAATCTTAAAAAAAAAAAAGAAAAACCGGTATAGAATGCCTACCTTGCAATGCAATCGCAAATTTTCATATGATATGTGTAAAAGTATGATATGTAAGAGGCATTTATTAGTAGTGATGATGTTGAGGATGAACATGATAATGACCATGAATGTCATCTCTCACTGAATGTGACACAGCAATGCTACTCTTGGGGCATGGAGGAAATATTCCAAAGGCATAAACTCCAAAAGGAGTAACTAATAAATATTTGTCAAGCAGTCAGAACTTTTGAGAAGAAAGGGTTCCATTACTTAGACCAATACAAACCAAACTGAAATTTATTTGGTAACTAGTATGTGCCAAATAAGATAATAGATACTGAGGATTACAGGGATTTATATAAATGAGTCCATGCTCTACAGGTGCTCACAGCCAAATGGACAGTACAGGTTAAAGGGAGATATGTGTCCCCACTTCGCCATGACATCAGGCAGTTTTAAAACACTGTTAGAGCACAGAGGATGAGACAGACTGTTTTGCTTAGCAGGTGCAGGAACCTCTCGGAAGAGCAAGTGGGGGAATTGATCCTTCACAGCTAGGCAGGATTTCTAGGCATCCGACAGCATGTTTACATTCTAAGCTGGGATAATTCAGTTCTATCCTTCCCTCTGCAAAGAAGACAAGTTGTTTCTCAAAAAGGAGGATGAAGGAGACTCCTTTATGCTCCTCTTCCACTTTCTCATAAGAAGTCAGTGGCCAAGTCTAAGATTAAATACACATTCTGAGAGCCACAGAGAATGAGATTGAAACAGAGCTTATATTGCAGAAATTATCAAGACTTGGATACAAATTCATGTAACATATTAAAAAAAAAGTTTCAATTTCATCTAGTTAACTATGAGATACTAATGGGAAACAAGGCATTGGATCACAAAATAAATATACAAAATATGACTTTATCAGAGGTAAAAAGATAAACAGTGCTTGTGATATGTCACTGCTAAGAAATATTATCCATCAAGGTCACTGTCTGGAAAGAAGGATTAGCAAATTCATTCATTAGCCTTCTGCTTCTACTTCTATTCCCAAACCTTGTTTAAACTAATAAGTTATAACTTCTTGGTTAAATAAACAGATGAGCAATTGGCTCTGGAATAGAAAGTTAAACCAAATCATAATTCAGTCCAATTGTTCTTCTTCTTTAGATATTAGCTAGTAGACCATGAGAGGTTTCTATGTCTACTACTTGCCTTCTTGCCATTTTTCCTCCTTTTGCCCGAAGTCCAAAGCAATATTGTCAGGGTGGGAAGACTGCACCTCAGGGGATATTTGGCAATGTCTGGAGACATTTTTGATTGTCAAAGTGGACGTGGGGGAGCAGAGTGCTACTGGCATCAAGTGGGTAGCGACCAGGGATACTGCTAAACAACCTTCACCTGTGAGGGGGTGCACAGGTCACCCCCCTCAAACCAAAAAATTATCCAGCCTAATATGTTAACAGTGTTGAGACTAAGAAACTCTGGAACAAATCTGGGTAAGTTGAAAAAGGCCTCACAAAAAAAAAAAAAAAAAAAAAGAAAAGAAAAAAGAAAAAGAAAGAAAAGAAAAAAGAGAGAGAGAGAGAGAGAGAAGATGGGGTTCAGAAAATTCATAGCTTTCTTAATCATGATAATGTGAGGAGAGTATTAATATAGGAAGGTACTTAAAATCAAAGCTCTTACAGCATTTTGAGAGGAGCAACAGGAAAAGGGCTGCTCCTAGCTTCTCAGATCAGAGCCTCCATGGCTGCTGTTCAGGTCCTCCCGTGATTTTATTTTATGAACTTCAGAGGGCTGCTAAAATACATTATGGTACATATCTTTTTATCAGAGTATCTGTGTATCCATTAAAAACAATAAAGAAAAACAAAAATGGAAATATGGCATGCTATAAGGGATTTGCCTTAAAATCCTACAACAAAAATTCTTAAAGTAGGAGAATAGGTTCAAAAATTGGCAAATTATCCATTGCTAAAGCTGAGTGGAAGTTATATGCAAGGTTAAGTTTTTTATACACTAAGTGTCAGGGTGCTTGAGTAGCCTAGTCAGTTAAGCATCCAACTCTTGGTTTCGTCTCAGGTCATGATCTCAGGGTCCTGAGATACAGCCTCAAGTTGGGCTCAGCACTCAGCAGATTCTGCTTGAGATTCTCTCTTCCTCTCGCTCTGCCTCTCCCCACTTCTCTCTTTCTCTCCCTCTCTCAAATAAAATAAATAAAATCTTTAAAAACCTTAAGTTTTCAATTTCTGTGATACAAAAAGCCAAAAGTAATCATTGGGAAGCACTCTATGTTCTTAGATGGAAATATCTCAAGATATAATGTGAATGGAAAGAAGTGAGAGACAGTATGAGAAGGGACATAGTGGAGAAACATTCTTATATTTACATATGTAAGTAGTTAAGAAATTATAGAATAATACTCAAGAAATTGAAGTGATTACCTGGGTACCTGGATAGAGGAGTCGGAACTAGAAAAATGGGGAGTAAGAGTGAGAGCAAGACTTTTCAATGTGTACCTTTTTGTACTTCTGCATTTTCCAACCATGTGAATTTATTCCATTATCAAAAATTTAAATAATATGAAATGCAAGTTCATCAGATAAAAACTAATCTGTTCTAAGAAATGTAAGACATATTGTTGCCACACTTACATTCCAGCCTTGAAAAGAACTCCTGCTACTTTCACAAATATTATCTTATTTATCTTCACAAAAACCCTGAAAAATTTCAAATGGGTATGGTGGGGTGAAGAAGGAATTACAGTCTGATATAGGCTGGGCACATCATGTGAAATAGGAATTAGGCTTATTCTCCCTGGTTCTTAGAAGTAGAAAAGAACCAAAGTGTAATGAGAGAGAGAGAGAGAGAGAGAGAGCATAAGGCTCAAAAGAATTATCTAATGTAGCAAACAGTCTATGGAGGCCTCCAAATATATCAACTTCCCTGTGAAATCACCCAAAATCTTGGTGGAACATTCAAGTTAATAAAAGTTTGTTGAACTTAGACTGTGCTAGGCCCAAAGGTAGACCTAAGTTGAAGATGAAAAAAAAAAAAAAAAAGCACATTCTTGGATACCGCTATCCCTGCAAGGGAGTAAGAGTTACCTGGGAGTATTTTAAAGATTTAAAATACCTGCATCCTAAAACTCAGAAATTTCATTTTCTGCTATCCACATGTGCAAAAGGATCATCTTTGCATCATTGTTTTGCAATAGCCTGAGTTGGAAATGACCTATGTGTCAATTAATAAGGATTGGCTAAATAAACTATAGTACTGCATATCCATATAGAAATACCACAAAGCAGTTTGGCAAAGGAAAATAAAAGACAACTTGGGAAAGCTGCAGCTAATGAAAGAATATCTTTCTGAGATAGATGGTTGAGTTGAAAACAAAAAAAAAAAAGGAAGTTAAAGGATGATTGATATCATATAATACAAGTGAAATGTTAAAAATAATCCATGTTTTCCATGGTACACATGCCTATATGAAATGTATAAGAAAAGGTCTGAGGCAGAAACAGTTATCAGTGTTCCCTTCCAGGAATTGTGAAAAAGGATGGTGAAGGGATGGGATTGTCAAAGGGCCTTTAGCCTTCTTTGTGGTATTTTCAGTTTTTACAAAGCAAGTGAATTTATGGATCACTTGTTTGGTGAAAGCAGTTGTTTTTATTCGTAAAAGCAAACAGGAGAAGGCGGCATCCTTGTTCAGCAGGCTCACAATCTTTTAAATGATGCATTAAAATATAATTCAATATGATCTGTGCAGCAATCAAATAATAATAGCTAAAAATTGTTGAGCTCTGATTATGTACCAAGGGCTATCTATTTATTAAATCATTTCATCCTGACCACAACCCTAGAAGTAGGAACAATTATTACTCCTACTCTGCCGGTATGATGACTGAAGCCCTGGGTGACTTGACCAAACCCATAATGCTAGTGAGTCCAGAACAGGGATTTGAACAACTGTTTCTGACTCCAGAGTCCAGACTCTTAACCCGCACACTGTCTCGTCCAAGTCTAGAGAGATCATAGATGATCTAGGGCGGTCGAGCAGGAAATGTTAGTGAACTTGAGTGGGGGTCCTCAGGGGGAAGTACCATGTATGGCAGAGACAGTGCTACCTACATAAGCAATGTCTATTTCTCCCTTCTTTTTCACCAAGAGAACCCTAACTTGGTGCTAGGTATCAAAATTCGTTTAAAGTTCTCACAGATCCTTTCGCACATAGGGGCACCCAAGTGACACGATGCTGGTCAGTGGGCTGCAAGGAGGGGTGTTTGCCGGGGAGTCTGTTGAAGGGGCCAGTGATGCTGCTAAGGGCCACTCTGGCCTTTTCTCCTTCACCATTCCTCCTTTTTCTTGCCTAGAATACAAAAATGACTCTGGAGGGGCACCCGGGTGTGGCTCAGTGGTTGAAGGTCTGCCTTTGGCTCAGGTCATGATCTTGGGGTCCAGGGATCCAGTCCCATATCAGGCTCCCCACAGGGAGCCTGTTTCTCCCTCTGCCTGTGTCTCTGCCTCTCTCTGCGTGTCTCTTATGAATAAATAAACAAAATCTTTTTAAAAAGAAAAGAAAGAAAGAATTCTGAAGATGCAAAAGTCCTCTAAAAGGAGTTTTCTACATTCATGTCATCCTGGAGCTGCTGCATAGCCCAGGCACCTACCTCTGACTTTTTGTCAGGTAAGAAGGAGAAATCTCTTTTTGGTTAAGCCCACAGTAAGTTTCCATGCTGATGAATGTAGTCTAACAAGCACGTGGGGGTCTAAGAGGCTCATGTGGGGGAAAGAACAAGATACCTGAAAAGTCTTAGCCTCACCTGGCTTTGGAAATGTGAACGATTTGCTGTTTCACTGTAGGTTCCCATGGGACCACGAGACGCAGGGCACGAGCCAGCCCCCACTGGCCACCAGCCAGAGCCTCAGCCCACAAAGACACAGGGAAATGTAGGATGGAGCCAGGGGCTCCACCAGGCTTCAGATCCCTCTCAGCAAAAACACAAGGCAGGAGGACAGTCTCTAGGGCTGAGTACCTGCAACTTGACTCCAGTGTTGAGGGCTATAGATCCTAGTCTACTTATAGCAGCAGCAAGTTGTGCTGGGGGAAGGGCAGGGCTCTGGCAGCTGTTTGTTTGGAACCTGCCTGGGCAACTCCCGGAACATTTGTTTCAAAAGCAGGCATGGGAGGGGGATCTTTCTTTCGGGGTGGGGGCCGGGTGGGGTGTAAAAAAGAGCTTAGGGAAAAGAAGAGAGGCACACATCCTGGAAATGGAGCAGTGAAGTCGAACTCTCTGAAGCAATCCCTTGAGCCTGAACACCCCCATGGGCTGAGCTGGTCCAAGACTCAACTCCAGTAGAGTTAGAGCTTGCCTGAAAGTCAAAAGGAGATAGAAAAAGGGCAGAAGAAGAGGCAGGAGTGTCAGTCACTGACACTTCAGGGGAGCGGCATTTTGAGAGTCAACTGGGTAGAGCTCCTTAGAGAGGCCAGGGAGAATGGGGACATGGCCAGCTGGCCAGGGAGAGTAGGTAATGGGTGTTGACCATCCTTTCTTAATATCTGCTAGTGAAGGAGCAAATAGGGGAGTAGCTTAACAACACGGTGGAAAGGAGGAAGGTAGGCCTGTCGAGGCAAAAGAGGTAGTTGGTCAGACTGGAGTGGCAAACTGGGTGGGGATTTTAGACTGGGGCAGGCCGCAGTGACCCTCTGCCACTCACGTCCTACGGTGTCTGCTCTCCCCTATTTGCTGTTAGGGTCCTTCAATCTTTTCTGCTTTTAGGATCTCCCAGAGAATTTGAACTTCAACTAGAAAACCTTAAAACACAAAACATTTGTAATGTCCAAAGACACAAAGTTATCCCCATAGATGCTGCGCGAGGAGGGTACTATGATCATTTAGCTGACTTTTTATTTAAATGGCATTTTATTGAAATGATCATGTAAATGACTCTGCATGGAGCCAGCCCTTGAAAGAAACTTGACAATATTTTCCAACGACTAAAAAGAGATCAGAAGCCTGGGGCTTGAAAGTTAGAAAGAAATCAGGATCACCTAATCCAATCCACTTACTTTATCAATGAGAAAAATGAAGGTCAAAGAAAGGAAGCGCCAGTCGCCCAAGTCACACAGCTGGCTTGGGGGTTATAAAAGCAAATACAGAGCACATGTAGCAGGGGCTTCACACTCGTATGTCCACTAATTCATTGAACTTTTACATCAACCCTAGACATGAATATTCTGACAGGCAAAGTAATTCACCTGACGTCACACACACAAGTCAGGGGCAGAGCTGGGATTCGAACCCATACAATCTGTGTTCCAGAGACTCTGTGCTCTTAACCACTTCTTTTTATTCCCTTGTGTCCCTCATCAGCCTTTTCTACACTCTCCCAAACTACCTCCATAGTGCTCCCCCCTCCCACTCCCTCATTCCTTGCCCTGTCCACCGAAGTCCTCACCTTGCTCCCAGCCTCTAATGGTGGCAGGTAAGAAGGATGGTTTTCTCTGGTGTGAAAACAATCATAAAGGAAGAATAAAAGGGACCTGGTCACCATGGCCAGGGAGCTGAGGCACAAGCCAAAGAGGATCAGGGCCCAGAGCCCCTCCTGAGTACAAGAGATGAACTGGCCTTCCTTTGGAGCAGGTTGTAGTATGAACCATGAAGACTTGGTGAAGTGGGGAAGATGACCCCTAGGAAGTGGTTTGCAAGATGCTGATCAAAATCATTTTTTAACATCCCACCCCTCCTTCAATATAAAAGCTCATCTAGAATGAACCAGACTCTTGGTCTTATTCTTTCCTACATCTCCAGGGATCTGAGGAAATACAGCTATAGTACAGAGGTGAGAGCACTGGGAATGGAGTTAGGAAACTAAGGTCCAAATCCTGACTCTGCCTCTTAACTAGCTATGTGGCCTTAAACAAATCACATTACTTCCTGGAGACTCAGCTTCTTTATCTCTTATGTAAGAACAACCTAGTTCTCCCATAGCTATGAGAATCAGATGAAAAATAGCTGCAAGCAAGTGCTTGCCTAGCTCAAGCTTGGCAAGTAGCCTTTGCAGACTGCCAAATCAGGAACACCCGAGCAATGGCAGGACTCTCTATGGAGAGTCTTAGGGGCAGAATCTAGTGGAAAGAGAGCCTTGAGCCTATTTGATTTAAAGCTAGATATGCATAGCAAACACAAGGTTGGTTCTTTTCTTTTGTTTTGTTTTACTTTGAAGTTAATTTTATTTTTTTTTATTTTTTTTTATTTTTTTTTTGAAGTTAATTTTAATTCAAAAGTCTGTTTTGTCATAGCATAAGCCTCCCTATTAAGAAATGCATGTTAAATATTTTCATTATAAAGTGATGCATTTTCACGATTCAACAGTTAGAAAATCTGGGAAATCAACTTTTGTTCAACCATTTAATTTTAATGCCCAGTATATTTTTCCGGGTTTATCAAAGCATGCTTTTCTGTGTTTTGGCTTTGGTAAGATATTGATAAAAACTATCTAATTGGGTTTTATTTGCTCACAGGACAAAATTGTAAATGGAGAGAGAGAGAGAGGAGAGAGAGAGAGACAGAGACAGGGAGAGAGAGGGAAGGAGGAAGAAAGAGAAGAGGAAAGGGAGATTTATTTTAAGGAATTGGCTCCCACCATTGTGCAGGCTTGGCAAGTCCAAAACCTGATTGGGGTAGGCCTGCAGGTTGGAAATTCATGAGGAGTTGCAGTTCAGGTCAAAGCAGAATTCCTTTTTGCTCAGAGAAAGTCAGTCTTTGTTCCGTTAAAGACCATCATTAGATTGGATGAGGCCAACCCACATTTTTAAGGAAGGGTAAACTTTACTCAAAGTCTACCAATTTAAATGTTAACTTCATCCAAAAATATCTTCACAGAAACATCCAGAGTAATGTTTGACCAAAAATCTGGGAACCATGGTTAAGCCTAGTTGATACAGAAAGCTAGAAGGATCAAATGAACTTCTGTAAGTTGCTTCTCATACCATAATGGTATTTGTGCAAAACTTTGTGGAAATCAGGTCAACCTTGAGCATGTTCGACTTAACTCCAGGAGTTTTCTAGTAGGCGGTGGTGGTATGAGTGGAATGGGTTTACTCTCTGGAGTTAACAAGCACACACTTTTGTTTAGGTTGTGTAATGGGCACGGGAGCAAGTAGATCTGTTGGAAATTGTGGTGGAGGTGGTTAAATCACATGACTTCCCCTGGTGGGGTCACTTGGTTTGAATGGCAGGACAATGGCATCTTGACAGTGTCTCTTAAGATAATGAAATGTTCTTGTTTCTCTAGAAACAAGAAAAAATTTCTCTAGATCCTGACCTTTGTCCTCCAGAAAGTCTGCAAGCCTTACTCTGCTGCTTTGACGAAGCTCCACGCCCTCAGGAGAGTGCTTGAGGCAGCCACAAGGCAACAATGGAGAAAGGAAATTAAAACTCTGGCAACTGTGAAGAAGGACTTCAGGCCGAAGAGAGGATAGGGAATTGGAGCCATGAGCTCCGCTATTTCTATCTTCACCGAGATTACCAGTCTGGCTGGCAGGCATCTCTATCAAGAGAAATTTGCAGAGCATGAGAGCCAATAGGTCATATGGGCCTGAGGAAGGCATGGCCCCACCCCTGCCCCACCCCCCAACACATCCCCAGCAACCTCCGTCATCAGCAACCTTCGTCATCCCTAGCCTAAGATAGAGATGTCCTGGAGCCTTAGCAGGAAAGGTCAGTTGATTTAAATAGCTATGGCATCCACAGCAAGTTTCCTGGCCTAAGAAAGGAAACCTAAGCCCTGAGAGATGATATGCTGATGGCTCTACCTATGGTGGGGGTGAACAGAGTGGGTCTGACGAGCATTTGTTAGACATTTACTGTGTTCTCTACTAGTGTGCATTGGCACATCCACAAAGCGGCCTTACTTAATCCTGAGGGCTGTGTATCATTACAATCATGTTATAGGTGATGAAAAATCTCAGCAAGATTAAGTGACTTGCCCAAAGATAATAGGATTAGACACCTCTCCTTCACTGACTAAGTGTTGTAAACTTAGTGCCAAGGTGCTAAAAAGTATAGACTTTTTTTTCTCAAAAGATCACGAATGCATGATTTCTTTAAAAACGTCAAACCGTGGAAGAAAATAACTACAAGCAATTCTTTCCTACCACTGTCTCGAGTTAAGTCGCTCCCACTAGGACTTGTAAATTTTTCCGGGAATAGTCTATGAATATAAGGGTGTAAGTTCGTGTGTCTGTGAGTGTGTATGCTTCACGCACATAGACACATATTCACACAAATGATAGAATACAGTATGCCGTTTGGCACCTTGCTTTTTCACTTAGCAATATAGCTCTAATTTCCCTATCAGTTCAAATGGACTTCCTTCACTCTTGTTAATAACTGCATAATATATATGGATGGGCCATATTTTTCTAACCAATTGGTCCTAATAGTTTGCTAATATAAACAGTGGGGTGATGATCTTTCCTGTACATGTCTTTATGCACATATGCAAGCCTGTACATTCCTAGAAAGAGAATGCTGGGTGTCAAAGGTCTATGTGCATTGGAAATAATGATTTAAATTGTCAAACTACCTTCTCAAAAGGATGCCCCAATTCACACTTCCACTAGCAATGTCTGCAAGACTGCCAGTGATTTCAACCTGCCAGAAAGGTCCAGAATCTCTTTCTATGCTGTATCTGACAGAAGCAGTGCCCAGATCCAGAACTTCTGGTTTTAAGTCTAGTGTTTAATTTTCTCCTTTTATGTGAACGTCACCTTCCACATAGACATGTTCTAAAAGAGGTGAGAGGGAGTCAGAATTTAGATAAAATAGAAGGGATAGTGTCTCTACCTACCTTAGCTCTTAGGACTACAGAAAGAAACTCAAATTTTTGAACAAATCACTTAACACCCCATGCTCCAATGGCCAGCCCTATTTCCAAGCCTCATAGTCCAGACCTGGCATGGACGTACTTGACAATATTACCTTGTCTCTGTTGTGTCTCCTGGACTTATCTGGCTGGCAGTGTTTCACTATGTGGAACTGGGAAGTTTGCCTTTCTTCCCTAATGTCGGTTCTCTGAGGATGATGGCCATTCTACTGGTGTTCATTCTACTGGTTTGCATGATGAATGTGCCCATGGCATTTCCTTGATTCATACCATAAAATTGGAACATTTTTATGAAGACACCTTAAATAATTCTTAAATGATTTTACTTGGGATGCAATTACTTGGGATGAAAGTGAGCATTTTTAGAAATACCATGCCCAATATATAGTAGCAGGAAAAACTCTGCTTAGCACTTTATGGATGTTGTCTCATTAATCCTCACAGCAACCTTATAATGCTATGTTAATCCCAATCTTACTGATGAGAAAAATAAAGCACAGAGAGAAAAAGTAAATCACAATATCACAAAATAGGTAAATAATGGGAACAAAAGTTAATCTTTCATCAAATTCCACATCCCCAAATCTTTCTAGTACATCATACTGAAAATAATTATTGTAAGGAATACAGATAATAAACACAAGTAAACAGATTAGTTTGATAATGTTATGCTAACTATGATACTTATGACAAAAGAACCCCTATGGCTGATATGAAATAAACAGAGTACAGGGTCGAAGCGTTAGAGTGTACAGTCAAGTAAGCCTTCTCTGAGAAGGTGGCAGTGAGCTGAGAGCTTGAGGGTCAGACAGCTCTGCTTGAAACTTGGGAAGATGCTTTTCTGACTGAAGAGACAACATACTCAAAGATCACCATTTTGGTGTGTTCACAGAACAGAAAGTGGGACAGTAGGACTGAACACAGGGAGGAAAGGCACTCTGGTCTCTGATGATATCAGAAAAGGAGAAAGAGTACAGACCAATGCAGGGCCTAAGAGCAGAATGGAGCTTACATTTCATTGCAATAGCAATGGGAAGCCATTGAAAAGTTTTAGAAGAGACAGGACATCATCTGATTTAAGTTTTGAAAGATTATTCTGGTTATTGTTGGGAAATACATTAATTGGAGCTTAGAGTTGAGAGGCCTTTTGCAAGGCTAAAGTAGAAGTGAGACATGCAGTGATTTGGACTAGGAGTGAGTGTAATGGTGGAGCTGGATAATGATGGAAGGATTCAAAATATATTTGTAAATAAAATGTGCAGATTTACTGATGGACAAAATTGGAAGAGAGTATGTCATGAATGAAAAGGAAGAATTAAGATTAATAACTAGGTTTAGGGCAACAATGGATGGTGCCAGAGGTATGGAGAGGAAGAGTCTTAGAAAGAGTGCTTTGAAATAAAGAGCTCCAAATTGGTCATATTTAAATTTTAGATGCCTAGTAGCCAGCCAACTGGGTTATCAAGTGTGGAGTTGGATACAGAAGTCTAGAGCCCAGGGGAGAGAAAAAATGGGGCATCAGAGCCTGAGGGTTACCTGCAGGGAGATGTACATTAAAAAGTCTAGGATAGAGCCCTAGAAGCTATCTAAAATGCAGATGTTGAAGCCAGTCAAGGGGGGCAGGAACCAATGAGGGAGAGAGAAAAGGAAAGGATGTGAGATACAGTGTTAAGGAGGGGCCAAGAACACATAGAGGTGTCTGCGAACCAAAAGCTCTGAATTCATATATCCAATTGGCCCTGAAGGAAAGCCTTGCTCTCGAAGTGTTGGTCAAGGCAATGGGTTGGAGGGCATATGCAGAGAATTAGTTAGGACTAATTCCAGAGAGCACAGGGATAGGATAGGATGTGGAGAAGAGGGGAATGAATGTGTCCCCACTAGGGTATATGTGGAGCAATATGTACATGAGAGACTCTGTGATAAAGGCTTGAAGATTTGAAGCTCCGGCTGGCTTGAGAAAAACAGAGATGGGAACTTGACAGAATTAGTGTAGGATCATCAGTTCAAAATATGGTCCAATATCATCCTGCCTGAGGAAGGAGACTAGGTTTTGTAGCAAGAATCCCCCTTGTGCAGCTTGGGGTATTATTATAATAAGCTCGACTTTACAAGAATGGATAGATAATCTTGATGAGTTTGAGTAAACTGATGCCAAATGGAGAGTGAACCCATGCCCTTGGAGCCCCAAATCATGGCTTTGTTCAGCCCTCTGAAGCCAACAGGTATTCCCTGAGGTTGATTGAAAAGAATCCTTTGGGATGGTTCTTACAAATATATACTCCTCTCTCCCTCCTCTGGAGAATATTATGTAGTTAGCCCTAGGGTGAGGTCCCTGATTCCAAAAGCTTAAGATCTATCCTCATTATCGCAGTTGTCGAAAGACCATAGTGCTCGAAACACAGAACTCTGGTTAGTTTGGAATTTTACAAGACATTGTATATGGTTGCAAAATTTGAGGAAAAGGTGGCACGGAAGTGAAAAGTTAGTTATAGCTTAGTCTCTCTGTCGATTAAAAACAAACAGCATACAAATAAGTCCTTTGTCTTTGGAAAAGCAACATTTATGTGGTCAAAGAATACACTCACTGTAAAGCAAACGCCACTTCCACATCTAGGAAGCATCTCCCTGAGGGACTTCAGGGACATCACACTTAATTTCCACGTTCCTTTCTTCACTGAACTTCCTCTCCACCTGCCTTTCAGGGATATCCTAAAGATGGAAGAGGTCGCCTGCTAGTACAACCGCCTCCTAATACATAGATGTGAAGAATCGAGTTAACTTTGAGAATCACAGTGGAAAATTCATGCTACTTATTTTCCTTCTCCGTTCATCTGGTCATTTTAGCCCCTAGGTGCAGTTGTTTAAGAATACACCAGAGTCGTCATTGTTACGCTTCAATCTTTTCAGATCACACAAGAGAGCTAAGTGGATATGACATATTCCCTTCAGGATCTTCCTCTGTCATCTCTTGTCTCCATCCCAGCATCAAGTTACTTTCCCATTGGTGCTAATTAAAAATATAAATTGGGATACTGCACTTTGTCAGGGTGAAGACGAAGGCGTCAGGAAGTCAAACAACTGATCTGTGTCTGAAAGTCCTCCTCTGAAACATGAAGGCAAAGGAGCAGGCAACAGGAACATAGTTCTCAAACAAAACTATGGCCATGTCACAAAAAAAAGATAAAAAACTGGGATGCCTGGGTGGCTCAGCAGGTTGGGCCTTCCTCTCAGGGAGTGATCCCAGTCTGGGGATTGGGTCTGCATCAGGCTCTCTGTGAGGAGTCTGCTTCTCCCTCTGCCTACGTATCTGCTTCTCTTTCTGTATCTCTCATGAATAAATAAATAAAATCTTAAAAAAAAAAAGAAAAAAGAAAAGAAAAGAAAAGAAAAGAAAAAGAAAAAAGATCGGGCAGCCCAGGTGGCTCAGTAGTTTAGCGCCGCCTTTGGCTCAGGGTGTGATCCTGGAGCCCCAGGATGGAGTCCCACATCGGGCTCCCCACAGGGAGCCTGCTTCTCCCTCTGCCTGCGTCTCTGCCTCTCTCTCTCTCTCTGTCTCTCATGAATAAATAAATAAAATCTTAAAAAAAAAAGATTAAGAAAAGATAAACAAAGAATAATGGATCTGTTACTGCTTGTATCTCTCGAATAAGAAATGTACCTTGGGATGCATGGGTGGCTCAATGGTTGAGCATCTGCCTTCTGCTCAGGTCATGACCCCAGGGTCCTGGGATCGAATCCTGCATCAGGCTCCCATATGGAGCCTGCTTCTCCTTCTGCCTATGTCTCTGCCGTCTCTCAAAATATTTCTCATGAATAAATAAATAAAATCTTTAAAAAAAAAAAACAGAGGAGGAAGAAATAAGAGTAGCTCAGGATCCATAAGAGCTGATCTACTCATTCAAAAGCATATATTGGGTATTGGGTATTTTCCCAGATATTGGAAAGACTTTCAGGAGCAGGTCCCAAACACAGGGTAGAGGACTCTGGTATTTTGTGGGTAATGTTTTGTGTGTGTTTTGTGTGTGCAAATCCAGAACCCTCCACCCTATCTTTGGCATCTGCTCCTCTTGTCTATCCAAGTTCCAGAAAGTGGACTATCACCTTCTGAAATACAGCAAAGGGAAAATGCCTCAGGTCTCCAACCCCCTTTGGGGCTTCCTCATTCGCCAGCCTCCTGGCACATCTGCTAAGCAAGCATGGAACAATGACGGAGGCTCAGTGATCAGAGACCACGTCATTCCTGTGTGTTTTCCCACAAGAACACTCAGTGCTCCCCCATGCCAGGCTGCTGCAGCCTCCAACAGAGACACCGATGGGCCCAGGGGTGAGGCTTACGGGCAGCTGGCACTCAGCGAGATCCTCCACAGATTGTGAACCGAAGGAGGCCTCTTGCACAGCTAAAATGAGGGGGGAAGAACTTTTCGGGTAGTGTGTGCTGTCACTGGAGACCAAGAATGAACGACAGGCAGTAAAAAAATGGTCTCCCTCTGTCTCCACCTTCTCCTTGGTTTGTCCTCTCTCTCTTCTCTTTCTCCCTTCTTGCTCTTTCCTCATTCTCTTTCCATTTCTTTGTTCTTCTCCTCCCCTTCTGTTGTGACCTCTAAGTTGGCTCAGCGTCACTGTTCCAGATCTTACATAATATGGCTTATGAAAGCAAAATAACCCTGCCGCCTACCGTGCCAGGCTGGGTGAAACCCAGAGTGAAAACACCTGGTGCTCTCAGACTTTCTTGAACTGTTTGCAAGGAAGATCAGTGGCCCCAGGGTCACAGGCCCCAAGTGCACCGGTCACCTGGGTCTCTCCTGAGATGTACTCAGTCGGGTCTTGGAGTTTCCGAATTCATTAAAAAGACAGAGAAAGAACAATTAAGGGAGGGTGGGGATGGCAGGGGTGTTGCTAAAGAGTGATTTGATGATTGAATAACATGAAGACTAGGACAAGAGTCTTCCATCCTTTCCACCCTCTGTGACTGCCTCTGGAATTTCTAGTTGGCATCTCTCCTGAAAACTTTGCACAATCCTCATCAGTTTAGGGGCCCCTAGAAGTATTTCTTGCTTTTTCAATAGCTGTGTAGACAAAAAGGCAGGGCCATACCGATATTTTGAAGCTGCCCAAAATGACTTATGATAACCTTGTCCCCTGGGGGATGTCCTCACTCCCACAACCTAATTATTCAGGCAGAGATATTAACCAGGCCCCTTTAGGTTCTCTCTTGGGAATGCTGTGGCAAAAAATAAGGAAGTCTTCGGGATTTCTGCTGAAGATTTGCTTTTCTTAAGTGTTAGAAGAAGGGTTGGTTCATGAAGTGCTTTGTTTTGTTTTCAGGAGTAGAGAAAGTTTAGCCTAGGGTAAGGAGGAAATCAATTGCGTTGTGTGTATGTGTCTTCTCCCAACACTTTAATCCAGGTGAAATGTGGTCACAAAGACTCAAGGAAGAAAAAAAAAAAAACACAGATTCTCAAGGGCATCTCTGACGGGATGATGTGTCATGGAGAAGCACACAGGCACTGGCTTGATGTGGGTCTAATGTGTATGCAGAGGTTGCAAGTGGTTTTGGAAGGCCAATAGGAGTCCAATATAGTCATTACTTTATATGCAAAAACACACGCTTTGGGCTTTTTTTGGTTCCTGCAGATATTGTCTCTTTCTTCCTGCTCTAGGTCCCCTGAGTGGCTCTCAGAGGACCGTCCTATTGTTTGGGATGGAGAAAGGGAGGGTTGGAATCAACATTATCCCTCACTTCCAATGAAGTGTAGACAATGTACTGGAAATCCTTAATTCTGCTCTCTGACAAACAAAAGGGTATAATTAAGAACAAAAGTCAGAGGAAAGAAACCAGAAACCTTAAATAAAAGACTTTCTCCCTCGGATAATAATTTAATCTTTACTACTGCCTCGGGGCCAAAGCTGACGAGGGAGGGTAGGGAACAAGAGCCCATTGTGGTTGATTTTAAAATTTGCCCACAAATTCTTTGATGCTCATCTCCTCAAGAGGTGGAGCTTTTCCTTGTTCTAAGTGTGGACTGAATTTAGTGATTCACTTCTAGCATATATAGTATGGCAAAAGTGATGGGCTATCCCTTCTAAGATTAGGTTATAAAAGGACTGTGGCCTCCATATGCTTACTTTTTTTTTCTCTCTCTCTCTCTTTCTTTCTCTTTGTGATTTGCTTTCTTAGTTCACTCACTCTGGGGCAAGACATGTCTTGAGCAGAGCAGAGCTATGGAGAAGTCCATATGGCAAGAAACTGTAGCCTCCTGCCAACGGTCATGTGAAACATGATCTGCAGTTCTAATCAAATCTTCATGGGTTGCAGTCCTGACAGTTTAATTGCAACCTCCAAAGAAACTCTGAGGCTGATCCACCCAGCTAAGTCACTCCCAGATTCCTGGCCCTAGGAAACTGTATGAAATCATAGATATTTGCTGTTTCAAGGAACTACATTTTGGGGTAATTTGTTATGCAACCACAGATAACACATTTAGGATGTTTTCAAATGATATATATCCATCAGAGCTGGAGAGCACGGGGCTGAGGCACCAAAGGTAGATCTCTACCCAGCATCAGGATGCCTATCCATGAAGCTGGAGTCTTCGAGAAATGATTCTTTCTAACCTGGAAGAAATGAGTTTTAAATTACCTATGGTTAAATATTCCTATAATAACTACTCTTACCAAAATGTCCCCTCATAATTTCCCCCCAAAATATACTGTATTAAAATATGGTTTGTCTTTTTTTTTTTTTTTCTTTTTATTCATGAGAGACACTCACAGAGAGAGAGAGAGAGGAGAGGCAGAGACACAGGCAGAGAGAGAAGCAGGCTCCATGCAGGGAGCCTGACACAAGACTCGACCCTGGGTCTCCAGGATCATGCCCTGGGCCAAAGGTGGTGCTAAACCACTGAGCCACCCGGGCTACCCTGGCTTGTCATTTCTTTCAGACTTCTCTAACATACCTGACTGAGTTCAGCTGAGAACGCTGGTGGCAAATAAGTGGTCATAAATTGGAAGAGCACTCTTATCCCCCCAAGAAAACAAACCTGAGACTGAACTGTTTTTATTTCAGTTTTAGAAATGATAGTTCATAGCACAGAATTCTAAATCTGGAGGGAGTTTCATCCCCTCCTGGGGGAAGAAAAGAATCTGGAAGACTCAGCTGCTTCCAGGATATAGCAACTGGGATGATCACCCCAAAAGGCTCTGCATTTTGGATTAGAGAGAAGATATTTCTGAACTGGGTAATTTGGGATTAACTTCAGGAGTGGGGCAGCTCATACACAGCCATTAACACACCTAAGACTGATACTTGTAAATAAACTGCCCCTCACCCCACTCCAGGCTTCTATCCATTTCCTCTAGCCAGTGATATTATATGGGTAGTGACTTTTCTCTAACAACCTAATTCAACAGACATTTACTGAAGTCTTGCTTGGCTAAGTACCTTAAGTGGGCTAGGTTATAATATATTTATATAAAAACGTATGCTGCCACCTCTGGATCCTAACTGGTGGTGGGTTGTGTGGGGAGAATTCCAATATGTTTGTTTTATGATCTTTTCTAAAGGAAGACCTGGAAAAGTGGATGTTCCTACTGTACTGTCTCTCTAAATGTAGTTCCTAATAAATCACAGATTCCTTCCCCGAGACAGATGTTTACTTCTTCCAAATGAAAAACAAAAAACAATCCTCCTCTCCCCCCTCTACCAATATAATACTATATTTCTTTATACATAACATTATTTGAGTTATCAAAACAGCTTATAAGGGTGCTTGGGTGGTTCAGTCCATTAAGTGTCTGCCTTCAGCTCAGATCATGATCCCAGGGTCCTGCATGCTTTTTCCTCTCCCTCTGCCTTCTTGTGCTCTCTCCTCTCCTTCTGCCTGCTTGTGTTCTTTCTCTCTATCAAGCAAATAAATAAAATTAAAAAAAAAAACAGCTTGCAAAATCATTTGGGGATAAGCTAGTATACATAGTGATAGGATCAGATGTTCCATATTGCTTGGTGATATGAATGACATTCTTTTAGCTGTAAGAAGAGGTCATTAGAAGAGAAAGAGAAGAATTTCCATTCATTTGACCCCCTCATTCATGTGCTTGCACCAAAATACCCCAAATAGTGCCTATTTGGTCCCCATTTTATTAAATTTTGGAAGTATCTTGGATGCGTCTTCCATTTAATGTCAATATAAGAACAGTATAATAGTTACAAGGAAGTTATTCTGAACTTTCACTGAAAGGCAAATGTAGAAAGGCTTCCAGGCAGAGTTTAGTGAGCGCATGCCCACTGGAGTCAAGTCACAGGTCTGCTGATGAGGCCCTATGGTGGAGGAGTTGAACAAACTGAGATAAGCTGCAATCTCAAGACAATGCAAGTAACTCAGTCTGAAACCCATGAGAAAAACGACAATTCGCTGAGGTCCAACACCCCCAGAAAACAACTCATGAAATGACATTAGGAACCACACCAACACTCCTCGGTAAAGTGGGGCTAGGACGCTGGAGAGCTTTGGGCAGTGAACTGTAGACAAATACTTCTACGTTGACAGTGACTGAAAACCTCCTACCCAGAGAAAGAGCTGGCAGCAGAACCATGCTTGAAGACTTAACAGCTTCTATGTCCTGCCTTCTGGCTCCTAGGGACAGCTTATCAGTCCAATGAATTCTATTGAATGCATGATGCTTCTAGAAGAGATATTCATAAGTTCCTGTCTCCTTCATAAGATGCTGTAACTTGGGGAAGGTTCATGTAGAATCCCTGCATTGGGGATCCCTGGGTGGCGCAGCGGTTTGGCGCCTGCCTTTGGCCCAGGGCGCGATCCTGGAGACCCGGGATCGAATCCCATATCGGGCTCCCGGTGCATGGAGCCTGCTTCTTCCTCTGCCTGTGTCTCTGCCCCTCTCTCTCTCTCTGTGACTATCATAAATAAATAAAAATTAAAAAAAAAAAAAAAAAAAAGAATCCCTGCATTGTGTGTCTACTGTGTACATATATGCATGTACGTCTAATGTGTACGTGTGTGCATGCATTGTGTATCTAATGTGTACGTATATGCATGCCCAAATATGGTGTATGCCTACCTTATGACTATGTGAAGTGCATATATATGCATATCGTAAAATCAAGTATGACATATTTTTAAATGAGTGGTTGGTGCTTGAGCTAAAGGCTATAAAATGGCAGGGCTCTAGTCAGCTCACATTTGTTTACAGTTGCAATTTACCTGAAGCCTTGGAATTACATAATGAATTGCCACTTTATATTAGTTATAACTCACAAAGCAACACAAGGCTCTTGGCAGCCTGACTCCAGCCAGAATTAGCCAAGCCAGCAGTCATTAGGCTCAGTAAAACTGAACTTAAATTTAGTGCCATGACCTGGGTTAGAACACAGCCAAACCACCCAGACTTCATGGGTTGGATGTCACCAATAGCGCCAAATGGCTTAGAACTCACAAAACTGATACTTAAAAATAATCATTAAGCAAGTACTCAGGCACCATGACAGGGCCGGGATCCAGTCCTGAGAAAACCAGGACCCTTGCCTTCCTGAATATATGATCATTTTTATTTATTTTTAAGATTTTATTTATTCATGAGAGACACAGAGAGAGAAGCAGGGTCCCTCCAAGGAGCCTGATGTGGGACTCAATCCTGGACCCCAGGATCATGCCCTAAGCCAAAGGCAGACGCTCAACCACTGAGCCACCCAGAGATCCCTTAAGTTTATAATCAAAAAGTCCTATTGAGGGGTGGGCTTTCTTTAGGATAGCAAGTTACTTTCTAGACTTGACCTTTGTTGGTGTAAGGGCCAAGCAGTAGCTGGAATTATCTAAGTGAAGCCTTTGGTTAGATATTTGAAATCTTGGTGCCACGGGCGTGTTCAGGAACTTCTCTACTCGTGTGCAACACCACCCAGGAGCACAGATCCGGCTTGTTAAATGGTCCCAACGTGACCATCCAAGGAACTCCATGGAATCCTTTGGTTTTCTGACATTCCTCTTTTAACCTGTGCAATTCTTTAGCTCCTACCCAGTACTGGCAGAATGAAATTAAGGAAATTCCATTTTAAAACGGATAACTCCTTTTGTGAACACAGGCCTCTGTCTCTTTAAGGCTGAGGGCTTGGCTGCCATTCTGCTTAATCACTGATAACTTATCATGTAACCCAGTGTCTGTTAAATGAGCTATTAAAAAAAAAAAAAAAGAAAAAAACCACCTTAGGAATACAAAGGGATTGCACTGTGACCTCTATAGGTCACAGCTAATTCTAGGTGAGAGGGTAGAGAAGGAAGTAACCTTGTTTCCACTGAAGTTCTGATCATATTAATTTAGAATTCCTTTTCATGTCATCTTTGCTGGGAACTGTGCTCAGGCCATTGCCTCGGTCTGGTGCTTGTGCTGCAGATAACATACCATCCCTACCCCCCACTCTTGAACTGCAAGGGGTGCTCCAGTGAGGGGAAGCCAATTTCAGCTGGTAAGAGGGAAGTAGAGGTTCAATGCAAAGAACACCCCACAATTTGTCAGCAAAACCAAGAGGATGCTGAGTGACAGAAGCCACTCTTAAAATCACGCTGAAACAACCAATACAAACTGGGACCATACCCAGTAAACCAATATCATCCTACTCTGAAAATGTCCAGCCAATCTTCCTAGAAAACAAAAAACCACCCAAAACCCACAATTATCTAGGATTGCCTAAAACTAGAGCAAAATACACACTTGCTCAAAGAAAACAGTCATCTCTAAGTTTGCTCTGACAGGACCCACCGACCTCCAAACTGATAGAGGACATTACCTTTTAAAGATAGTAATTGCTATTGCCCACAATACCTGGCACATTAGGTTAAAGTGTTGGATGAGTAGTGCTTTTCGCCAGAGGGTTACACACAACATTGTGGAGGAGAGTTTCCACCTAGCCTGTATGTATGGAAATGAACTGAGAATAAAGCAGGGAAGGTGGGAGAACCAGCTTCCAGGTAAAGGGATCAAGAACAAGGAGCTTTAGGGGGACTCAATAAGCAGCTCATTGGGCTAGAGTAAGGAGAGGAATGTCCAGGGCATATCTGGGCTAGCTGTCCCTGACCCAGCCAGCCTCGGAAGGCTTCAATCAGGGTCGCCACAGGGACAAGAGGTGCAACACCTCGGGGGTGGTGGGTAAGGATGAAATCAAGACCAGTAGGGATGGTGAGAGCCCTTGATAACACATTAATCATTTCAGGCTGCTATAAAATTAAAAAGGGTGCTTAAGACGATGTTATAGAATCAGAAGTCAAAACCAAGCTCTGGAGCACATGAGGAGAGGACTAGGGTTTGTACCATCCTCCAAAACTCTAGGGCTGGGATATGCCTTCATCCCGGGACTCCAAACACTCAAAGTACAAAAGCCAGCTGGTTGGCAACATGACTCAAGACAGATTTTTAAAAATTCCTAGAATGAGTGAATTTGAGCTTCCTTTGTCTCTTTAAAAAAAAATCCCCTTTTTTGGTAGGAAAAAGAATGAAAAGGCACGCAGGGATTTAAAAAAGAAACACAAAGAATCGAGTCAGAAGAGATCTTATAAATGTTAGGTTGATTTATAAGAGCTGCGCTGGGCAGTTAACAGTTTGTTTACAACGAAGAGCTATCTAACTGAACATACTGTGCATGGCAATTAGAAGTCGTCATGGCAAGAGGAAGCCACCGCTGGCCGGCTGCAGCCAACATGAAAACAGCCAGACACAGCCAGGAAAACATAGGGATGAAGATGGGGTTTGCATTTTATTATAAAAGAAAAAGTAACGCCTCAGGAATCTTAACAATGGAAAGGAGCATCTCACACTCAGAATAGACACCAGGATACAAAATGACAAGTGTTCTGACTCCAGGGCTGTCCCCATGTCCCCATAAGAGCAGAGATAGGAAGGAGACAGCCAAAGCAAACGGGTGATTCTGTAACAACGAAGACTCAGAAGAACCCTACAACAGGATTAAAATCTAAACTTCTGTTTTGCTTTTTAAAAAATTTTAATATATCAAAAGGCCTGCTTTAGTGACATGCTAGTCCCATCAGAAAATAATCCCAATAACCCCTTGTCAGTAACATGCAAGTTGACCAGCCAACTCTTTATTTCTAAACCTCTGTGTGTACATGTGTGTCTTTTAAACCAAAGCCACGGGGCTCAGGTGACTCCTCCTTCTACACCGTGCTTTCCACCTGTCAACCGACCGGTGTCTACCCCCAATTGCAGAAGAGTGGGCAGGGCACATGGGAGCCCTATAGTGGCAGTGAGGGAATACCAAGTCTCCACTCAGTAGGAGATCCTTATTTCCAGACTATTCACCGCAAATCTGGCTCTCCATGACCAGAATGCTTTTCCTCCTTTAGGAAAAAAACCACACATATCTGCACACCCATATATATAATTTTTTTTGTTTTTACATTTAAATATAAAAATACTACTCTGCTTTGTGTTATAAATGGAGGACCAAGCAATAAGAACTTTCTGCTAAGGTAGGTCAATCCATCCTTACGCTGAGCTTGTCTTCAGGTGAGGGCTATCTCGCCCCAGGTAGGGGAAGCCCTGCACCAGGAGGACGGGAGGCACATTCCCGCCTGATTCTCTCATTAAGTCTCACTTTTAATAGAAAGTTGGTTATAACCTTATTCGAAGTGGAACTTCCCACCAGGAGGGGAAATCCTAACCTAACCCCAGAGTAAGTAACCCTCCCCCCCTCAACACTCAGCTACCTCGAAGAAAGAGCCCTCCCCCTCCCTTCACAAACACTATTCTCTGTCCGGATAGCTACGCCTATTGGACAAACACACCTGATTAAATGGGAACAGTGGTTATGTCTCCCTACCCCCCTCCCTACTAACATACTAGACAGCTTTCAGTGACAGGGAAAAAAAAAGGGGGGGGGGTGTAAAAAGATTAAGAACTTGACCCCTCTATCCTGGCCAAAGAAAGCAAGAGATATTAACTGGGCATGAGGAATAAAAAAAGACCTTGATATTCCGCCCTTTGAGTTACAGCTATTAGGACAGTCAAGAGAGGGGCAAACACGGAGGCAGGATGGAGAATTAATTAGGAGGGGTTCGATGGCTGCAAGTCTAGTCCGCTTAGTTTTTGTACTGGAAGGGTTCATCGCCAGTTTCGTTGAGAAGACATGTGCGGATGAGGGCTTCTGTCACCGAAAAGGGGTCGCAGTTGGCAGAGGGGCGACGGTCTTCAAAGTAACCCTTCTTCTCCTGGCCGACAGTCCGGGGAATGCGGATGCTAGCACCACGGTTGGCCACGCCGGCGGAAAAGTCGTTGATGTTGGATGTCTCATGGAATCCAGTTAGGCGCCGGGCATTATCCAGGCCTCCCTTGGGATCGTAGGCTCGGATGTGGTACTGGTGCCGCTTGCTCAGTTTTTCAATGGACTCCTCAATGTACCTAGGGTAAATGCAGAAGATGGTGGGGTCCAACCTGCCACCAAGAAATCTGCCCTTCAACGGCAGGGGGCGAGGTATGGATCTAAGAATGGAGGGGCTCCTCTATCAACGACTGCTTACTTACAATTCACCAAAACATGGTCCCCACAGATCAAACATTCCACCAGGGCAGTAACTCTGCCTTCTTACCTGTGCGTCCCACCCAGTGCCTCAGGATGGTGCTGGACACTCACTACATCGTATTTGTTAAAGGAAAAGATCCTTATCAAAGACCTTCCCCCACCCCTAAGCATTAAGTTCATTCACATGCTTTTTATTGTTACTAAGTTATTTCCTATTGAAGACTTTCAAACCCATTAATTAAATTAGGTCCCCCCTTTTCCAATCGCTACCCTTGGATTCGATTCCTAGAGTATTTTTTGGTACTTTTCAAATAGGAACAAAATGACAGAATTAGAAAACCACTTGTAAAGCCAAGTGCTAAAAGCTCAAGTCCACATGGAGAAGTCTGGCTCATTTAACCCCAACACATCAGACCCCTGGCAAGTACGCGAGCAAGGAAAAGATGGCCCCATCAGGAGAAAGCACTTACTTTAGACCATTCTCCTCTCGCATCGCCTTGGTGCTGAAGTTGGTGTGGCAGCCTGCACCATTCCAGTTTCCGGGAATGGGCTTAGGATCAAAGGTTGCTATCACTCCGAAGTCTTCACATACACGATGCAAGATGAAACGGGCCACCCAGAGATGATCTCCCATGTCGATTCCTTCACAGGGTCCTATCTGGAATTCCCACTAGAGAGAACAACACAGTTGGCCTTTACAGTAATGCCAACTCCTTACCCCGGTTCAGAAGCTCTTAACCGTGCTTTTTTCTCACCTCTATTCCAATCCCGCTTAAGTTTTAGTTAGGCAAACGAGGGTGCTGGCAAAAGTCCCCACTTGCCCATAGGTCCTACAGATGAACAAGTCACTTACCTGGGCAGGCATGACCTCAGCGTTTGTCCCAGCAATCTTGATGCCAGCGTACAAGCAGGCCCGGTAGTGAGCCTCCACGATATCCCTGCCATAGGCTTTGTCTGCTCCTACACCACAGTAGTACGGACCTGCAGAGGCATTAAGGTGAAAGGTCAAGACACAGGAAACCCAAGAAATCCTTTTCCACAAAGGTCAGAAATCAGAAAGCTCTCAACATTTGCTCTCCGGAATCACTATGCCTGTCTTCACCTGGAGGTGGGGGTGCTAGCATGCAGGGGGCTCCTCTTGGCCATTATATTATAACCTCAGTGGAGCCAAAGGATTTCCCTCCACGTTAATGTCTAAATACAATGTCTGGATTTGGGTAACAGGAGGGGCTCCCTATAGTATTATTTCAGCCAGCCTTAGGGATATTCCCATAGCTTTTCTGATCCATAAAGAGTTTACTGTCAGCTATGAAGAGAGTCTTTCTTTGGCAATGAAGCAACAAGGGAACAGGAGGTTCACCTCTCATCAAGAGGACTCACCTTGGGGCCCAGGGAAGCCATTGGAAGGCCAACCAAAAGGGTGCCCATCTGTGCCCATGAGAGTATATTCCTGCTCCATTCCAAACCAGGGGTGTTGGTTGCTCACCATGTCCATTATCCGTTTACAGGTATGCCTTAAATTGGTTTCTAGGGAAAAAAAAAAAGTCAATGTGCCATTGAAGACATGGGCAAATACACTGAATCCCAGTGCAGATGGGGAAAAGGTCTTTGGATCCCACAAAGCTGAAGTGTGGACTATAAGGTGAATGATACAGAGTAAAACCTTTTTTTGTGTGTTCTATCAACCTAAGTGGGGAAAAGAGGAGAAGTAGTAATCACAGGTCTGTAGGGAGACTCGTAGGTCACAAACAAATCACATGGAGTGGATGAGAAGAGAGCAAATTTGCACCTTATCTGCATGCTGGCCACTTCCCAAGTACCACATGTCAGGCACTTAAACTCTATTCACAAGGCAGCTGCTTTAGCCGTCAGACTTATTCCTGGTTTCTCAAGTATTTAGAGCCAAACCTACAATTTTGAGAATCATTGGTCTATTGGGGGCTTCCTCTTCCAGGTGAGAAGATTAAGGGCTACGTTGTCTAGTACAAATGCAAAATATTAAAAGTAGATGAGCTTGACAATTTCTAAGCTAGAAAAGAACTTTAAAATAAGTAGATACAGACTTAAAATCAGCAGCTTAACTATGTCCCCAAACCATTTTAAGACCTCTACTACTTGAAGGAAAAACCACAACGGAGTCTTCCTAACATAAGGATTAAAGCCTCTACTTTTACAAAAGAGAAAATGCAGCTCAGCTCAGAGACATTGGGTGGCCTGCCCAAGTTACCCAGCAAGTAGCAGAACCAGGAAAGCCGTGGTTGGCTTGGCCTCAGAGCTCACGCCCTTTACCACAATGGTACTGCCTCTCAAAACAAAGGCAGTAAGGTCCAGGAACTAAGTAATTTGTTGCAAGTCACACTGGCAGGGCACAGCAAGAGACTAACAGAGGGGAGGGTGGGGGGCTTTGGTGGAGATAACGAGGTGAATGGCAGAGAATCAGGATCAAAGGCCACGAGAGGCAAAAATAAAAAAAATGCAGTTACAGTGAACCTCCAAGACACATGTGGGTGTCAACTGGGTGAACGTGGACAGGAGATGGATTTTATCCCCCGCCCTTTTAAAATCAGGGAAACTTAAGTGTAAGGGGATAAATAACTTGCTAAGGTTCATAGCCAGTTAAGTGGCAGATCCAGAATTCAAACCCATCATTCTGACTTCAGAATTCACGTTTTTCAAATCTACAGGCAGGCAGTAGGGCTGTGTCATGGGGGAACTGGTAGACAGATTAAAGGAATTCACTGTTATTTTGTACAACCAATAGAGGAGACCATGCGTAGACGGACCACACTGCCTCTCTTGAATGAGGGCGTTCAAAGTAGAGACGCATGTCCCATCACCCAGACTCCCACAACAGTTTGAGATCTTAAGATGGTCTCGTGTTCCCGGTTCCAATTTTGGAACCTCCTGTCCTTTTCCTTTACAACACTCACGGACTGAGGACAGGTCCATACCTATCCTGTACACACCTGCAGGCTTTCTGTTGTATTTGAAGACTTCACAGAATACCAGCTTGTTGGGGTCCTTGCGGAAAGGGTCACGAAACATGGCAGCAGGGACAAGATACATGTCACTGTTGGAGCCTTCAGATTGAAAGGTGCTAGAGCCATCAAAATTCCATTCAGGCAACTCTGGGGTAAAAGGAGAAGGGAAAATTAGGTTAAGAATGTGGAGCTTTTCAGGCAAGAGTACAGACCCTTACTTAACCTTACTATGTCGAAAGAGATACACTTTCTGTTCAGAAAGTCAAGTGATACATGACTCCTGCCATCAATATGCACACTCTGACAACTGCACCTGGCTTTAATGTCCTTCCCACATGGGTTGCAAGTAAGACCACTGCATCACTTCCTTTAAGAAAAATAAGTCACAAAAACAACCTGAGAATGAAGTTATCTTCCCCAGGTCATCTGCTAGACTAGACACTGTGGAGACAAACTGAAATAGTCTGACATAACCAGGAAGTCAGTCACCATTTAGAAAACTGGAATAGGAGAAGCAGATTCAGATTCCCCCACTAGGCCCCCCGAGTCGCTTCATTAACTCATCCCCCATTGCATCCAGGGACTGTTCTAGCTCAAGCTGTCATTATTCTACAGATAAGGAAATGAACGACTAGCAGGGTAACTTAGTCAAGGGTGCTCCCATTATCCACCTATCCACTATGTATTAAAGGCTGGTTTCTTCCTCTCCAAAGGCAGAGAAACAGACTCTTCTCTTGTACCCCCAGTGCCGAATACCTGCCTCACAGCACGTATATAATTTATACTTTATATTTTATGGTCATGTATTCACTCCAGTGTGAACACCATTAGAAGAGTAACCCTTCCTAAAAGTAGGTAAGAGGTGATTATTTTTTTCTCCGGTCCCCTTCCAGAAGAAGGAGGGCTATGGCTTGCTCTTGACTGAAAAATGAAAGTCACGAGCTCCTGGTGTGATAAGCAATCAGGTGGCTTAAGAATTTCCAAAAGTGGCATCAACTAAAAACAAATGAACGGCTAGTCCTATTTAGAAACCACTTTACAGAGTCTGCTTTGCATCTAGAACCTCACTGATAGGAATATGAAACAGTGTTTATTCAGTTGTTTATCAAGTAGATAGTGGAGTCAGGTTAGAACAGTGGTTTTTCAAACAGGGTTCCTGGGGGTGCCTTAGGGCCAACTAAATGGGGATGCCCAAGTCAGCAAAGTTCCCCAGCCCCCCTCCTGCCCCAACTAGACTTTTAATCTTTTTTCTTCAATATACTGGCTTACGTGTAAGATTCTATTGAAATAAAGGGGTCCATTGTTACTATGCTTTGAGGCAGTGTAGGAGCTTAACATCAACTGAATGGAGTCTGAGAAACCCTGCCTTAGGAAACCCTGACAAACAGAATAATAAAGTGGCTAAATCTAGTGGCTTGGTTTCAGGCTGCTCCCCCCAACCCAATCCGGACTCCCACTCTGCTTGGTCTCTCACCTTCAACACCCTTGGGCTCACTGTCCAAGGTCCGGGTCTTGCAACGTAATCCTTCTCCGGTCCCGTCAATCCAAATATACATAGCCTGCACTTTCTCGCCCTGAGGCAGGGACATGTACACCTGCTTGATGCCTTTGTTCAAGTGGGAACTCGCAGAGGTGGCCATGGTGGAAGTTGTTCTGCAGAGAAGAACCAACAAAAAACGATGAAGGTCACCGACTCCAAACTGAGCCTCCACAGAAACGACTCAAGTAAGGACAATCCAATCAAAAAGTCACAATGGGATTGTCGTCCCCTCCCTTTGGAAGCCACACTCTCCAGGGTGTAGTTGTTCACTCTGCTTTCAAGGGGTTTAAGTTTTTCTATCAGACAAAAACCTTCTAGGCTTCCTCAAGCTAGAATCCACACTTGTGAGGACTAAGCTCTATTTTCTCAATGTAGCCAAGGTAGAGGAAGTGTTTTATTTTTTATACTAAGACACTGGACGGGAGCAGGGAGCTCCTGAAACAAAACAAAACACTAAAGTTCAGAGGGACATAGCTCACAGAAGGTCTCTTCTCCCAATATGCGTAAAATCCAGCCACAGAAAGGCTCAGCTGCTTATGGTTTCTGGGTCAGTCTCGTCTTTTCCTTGCATCCTGGCTGGCATCTCAGTGAAAAACCCTTTTGTAGAGATCCCTCCACTCCACACATTGAGATGGTAGCAAGAAACAAGGAGGCCAGCTCGAAGACTTTAAAGACTGGTGGGCTTCCTAAAAGCAGTGCGAGTTATTAGGAACCCCTGGGGCATCAAAAGAGCTGATCTGAGCTGGATTCTATAATGTACACTGCTATCGTTTCCATGGGTCTTGTCACTTAAGAAGGCAGATTTATGTTTGCAAACGACATCCTCAGATTCCACCAGAGAACTTTTAATGAGCAAATTCCCACTTGGGTAACAAAAAAGATCTGGGTTTTCAAAAGCCAAGTGGCACGCTAGAAACTGCAAGCCACTGCCACAAAAACCTCTGAAAGGAGAGCAACCCAACACAAGAGGAAATGTTGTACCCCCACCCTCCCCAGCTCAGTGGCCCAGGGTGGCTGAAAGGGAACACATTGTTCTGCGACGACTTGGGCAACTTTCTGAAGTACAGTGGCTAAGTTTCTATGGGCAACGGTCCATGTTTGCCCAGCTGAAAACAGAACTGCTTCTCCCTCCCTTAGCCTCACCCCTTCCCTTGGGGGAAAAAAAAAGCAGAACCTCTCTGGTGTCTCCCAGTAGAAAACCTTTGCATCTCTTTGCATATCCAGTGCAGGGGTCTCGGTGGGTCACACAGCACCGCCGCCCCTGCCTTGGAACAATACCTGACCCTTTCAGCTCCCACTAAAGGCTACTGATGGGTCTCCCCAGCCCGTTACACCATCATCAAGCCATCATCAAGCCACACTTTTTCCAGCTTTCAGCCTCAGTTCCAGATTTTTCTGCTCTTTTGGGTGAGACGAACTGGATGCCAACATTCTAGGCTACTGGTTGCCGCCGCGGTGCCCAGAGTTTTACGTGGGATAAAAATGGGATCTGGCGTCCTAGCTGCTTCTGCAGCTGTCACTGGCTCCGGGGTCTTCCTCCCTGTCTCTTCACTCACCCCAGCCACAGAAGGTCAATCGGGTCGCTGGGGTTGCCTTCCCTGGCCCTTCTCCGCTTGGAGTTGCGTTCGCGCCTCTCCAGGCTCTCGGGCTCCCGCTGGTCCATGCACCGGAGCTTTCTGGGCGAGGGGGACGGAGACGGAGAAGGGGTCAGGGAGCGATCGGGGTCGCAGCGCGCCGAGGAGGCAAACGGAGGCGGGTGGGACGCGGCCTTAGTCCTGACTCGCGACTTCTCTCCCGAGTTCACCGAGTAGGCGACGAAGCCGAAGCAGCTGGAGGGGGACTCCGAGGACCGCGACTCCGCCTCGTCTTCATCTTCGCTGTCCGCGGTCTTCGCGGGTTCGCGGCAGGGGGGGGTCCCCCGCTTCCCGCCCCCCGGGCAGTTGGGATGATCCACTTTGAGAGCGGCCCCCGGCCCCTGAAGCGTCCTCGGGCCGCGGGCCGGACCTCAGGGCCTCGCCGACGGGGCCATCACGCTCCGAGGGCCCGCGCGGGGAGGGGGCAGGGGCGGGGGTGGGGGGTGGGGGCGGGTGGGGGCGGGGGGCAGCCGCCGCCGCCCCGCCAGGCCTCTGCGCCCGCTGCGCCGGGGCCACGCCGCGGCCCGGGCTCCCCATTGTTCCGTCACAGTGCGGGGCCCCCGGACCCCACTAGCGACGCTCACGGCCACTCGCCTCAAGGCAGGCGCCTAGAGGTCGAGACCACCACGGTCCCCCAGGGCCGCGGAGCAGGAGCGGGAGCAGGAGCGGGGCTCCCGCGGGCCCACCCGTCATTCCCCCGCGGCGCGCACAGCCCGGGCCCCAGCTCGGCTCCACCGACCGCCGCGCCGGGACCTCCAGGGGCGGCGCTTGGAGCCGCGAGCAGCCGAAGAAGGAGCAAAACAACTCCCCGCCCTCCCGCAAGCCTGGCGGTCCGCGCGCACCCCACGACCGCCAGGCCAGGGCGGCGGGGAGCCGAGGGCGCCGAAAGCAGCCCGAGGGCGCGGGGGCGGAGAAGCACCGGGGGCTGCGGTGCACGGGGCCGCCCTGAGCTCGGGGGTCGGCGGGCCGGGCTCGGGGTGGGGGCGGGGGCGGGGGCGGGGGCGCCGCGCACCTCTCGAGGCCCCCGGGCCGGCGGCGCGCTTACCTGGGCGGGTCGCAGGCAGCGGGGCGGGCGGGGCGGGCAGGCCGCGAGAGCGGGGTGCGGCGAGGAGAGGAGGCCGGGGCGCTGCTCAGAAGCTCCCCTCCGCTCCCATTCTCGGCCCTGCGAGGCCGCCTGCAGCCCCGCGCTCTTTATCCGCGGCCCGGGCCGCCCCCGGCGCCCTGATTGGCTCCCAGCGGCCGGGAGCCGGGGCGGAGCGGCTGATGCGCGCCCGGGCGCCGCGGCCATTGGGCGACCCCGCGAGCGGGCGCCGTCGGGGCGGGGGTGCGAGCGCTTGCGAAGAAAGAAAGGGAAAGGGCCGTGGGGGGAGGGGGCGCGTGGAGGCGGGGGGGGGGGGGGGGGGGGGGGGGGGGAGCCGAGGAAGGTCGGGCCCGCGGCGCGCGGACGGGCGAATTCCTGCCTGGAAGGACCCCGCCTGCCCGAGCGCCGGCCCTTCAGCCCCCACCCCCGCCCCCACCCGCCCCCACCCGCCCCCACCCACCCCGGCCCGAGCCGGGCGCCCCGCCGCCCGCCCGGCCCCCGCCCCCGCCGCCGTCAGGTTGGATAGTTTTGCAGGAGAGGCCTCTCTTTTTCGAGGTCGTCCTGCAGACCCCAAGGCCCCCTAAGGACCTTCTGATCCCCGGGAACGTAATTTTGCCTTTTGTTGTTTGAGAACCTCCAGCCCTCCTCTGCGCTCGCGTCCAGTTTGAGTGGGGGCGGTGGCGGGGCGCTGGGGGGGGGTCCCCGAGGGGGGCCTGGGAAGCGCCTGCCGAGCGCCAGGCCGTTCTCCCCTCCCTAACCTACGTGCTGCGCTTCTGCTATTCCTAAGAGAGGATCCTGGCGGGTGTAGGAAGGCTCAGGAGACCTGTCAGATTCTGCCCCTGTCACTCCAGAGACCAGTCTTTCAGCGACTCTTTAGGCCCAGGCTTCCACATCTGCAGACCCAGCCCTGGGAGAGGCACCTTTCCAGCTGCCCACCAGATTTGAAATTCTGACGGCAGACTGTTCCCCGAGGGCAGCTGAGTGAAAAGTGGGTTCTTCACGTGCCCCCTTTGAAGCCCAGGGTACATCAGAATGTTAGAATTTTTGAAAATAATGCTGTGATTTGCTTTTCAAGTAACTTATTGTGCCTTCTTTTTAATCTGGAAAATCGGAATCGGGACCCCTTCCTTCTCTCAGCCTTGCTGTGATGGGTGAGAAAACGGGTATGTGGACACAATCTTGAGATGGATGCCCGTCAACAGATGCATAATAACTGTACAGGATACATCGAGATGCACACATGCAACACATGGGCACATCTGGTATCTTCATTGCCACCAGTGCGCTCCCTTCGTTTTCTATTTTTATTGCCTGAAATCCACCTGATGGTGTCTAGTCTTTATTGCATTTTTCAGGAGCCCCAGTATTTGAGACTTTGAGATTATTTTGTTTGACCCAAGAAGTCAGGCCTCGTTGCCTTTGGGAGAGGAAGGGGAAAAGTTTGTTCCTGTGGTTATTTTTTTGTACCACAAATAGGGAAAAGAAATGTTGCCTGTAACCACACACACATAACTTGGCTTCTTTGGTCAACACTCTTCCATTCCAGAGTGTGTCTGACACTGTAGTGCTTTTAAATGATAGATGCAGCTTTCGCCTCAAACGGGATTTTGGTATATACTTCAGACAGGTGACGTTCCGCACTGGGTAAGGTTCCTTGGAAAAGTAAAAGATTTCATCTCAAGCTTCAGTGCTGTATGTTGAAACATTAAGATGTGGTTAAAGGCTGAGCTTCAGGTCATACAAACATAGGTTCACATCTGGGCTTCACTTCTTACCAGCTTTCGGTTAGCTTTCCGAGCCACATGAAACCACAATTTTCTTGCTTACAGAATAGGGATAACAGTTACCTTGTATATTGTAAAGATTAAGTCTGGTAGCATATACACTTGGTGTATATCATAAACTTCGAAAACAGTAATTATAATTATTATAAGTCAAGGTAATCCAAGGAGATTGGATTCTTTCTTTCCCCAAAACAACCCATTAGGTACAACTTTCTGACTCAGTCTTGAATTGAGGAGGGTAAGTGGGGGAGAGGAAAGGGAATGTTTTTATTTTAAAAGATGTTAATTTTCAGATGCCAAACTGCTTAAGCATAAACCAGAGCCTTCTACTGCACTCTTCACCACCAGCGGTCTGAGACGTAGGTGGCAAACATAGTAGAAAATGGGGTAGAAAGAAGCAAACGCAGTCTTTAAAACTCATGGTATTATATTTCACTGTGTGTGTACCTGCTTCGCTTGCTAGGTGTCTTCACCTCCTTGAGCAACTGATCCGTCTTTCTATTCTCCAATAGTGTCCAGAGAGAGTGTTCAATAAATGATGTTTGTTGATTACACAGAAATGACAGCGGCACCATCAAGAAAACATGTGTTTTGAGCTGCTTTTCCAAGAATGGAAATGGATTTGCTTTGATCCATTCATGTGACCAGAGGCATACTTCGTGAGGGTTAGAAGTAGAATACATGACCACTGAGTCTTTCAGGAGGGAACAAGAGGCCTTGTCTTTGGTCAGCCCCTTACTTACTTAAACCAACCCAGTTAGTGACCAAATGAGTCCAAGAACTGATGAGAGAAGCTTAAAAGAGTATGAGAGGAAGAAGAAGGAGAAGCAGCTAACTGGTTCGCCCCCAGAAACCCAGACTGTACTTTTAGAGAAGTTAAAAGGAGGACTGCCTGTTCCATTCAGTTAGATGTGCTGTGTCTGCTGCCCTCTGTTCTCTTCCCCCTTTTTCCCTTAAATTGCCACTCGCCCCCATTTTCCACCCTCTCCATTGAAGAGCATTAGCATGCTTGAACCGTAAACTGTTCCATCTCTTGGTACACCCACTACCAAACCCAATGGGGCGTGAGGAGGGGGGGTCCTGTTACGTGTGCTTTGAAGTCAGGTTGTTCTCTCTTAGAGTAGGGTAGATATGTCCAACAGGTGTGTGGACTGGGAGAGCAGTATTATAGGTACAAACTTTTGTTCTAACCTGCAGAATAGGCTAGGGACTAAAGGCATCTCTCTAGTGTTGTTCGGTCACCTGTAATAAAGGCCTTGTCTTGGGTGGGCTTTATCTATGAGCTCTTCTCTCAGTTTCTTCTCTCTCTTCTAAAGGACCGATTCTCACTTGCAAGCTGTAAATTTCTTAATCTGGTGATCTGGAAATGCCTTCCCAGGGCCTGTGTGGTTGTCTTGCACTCACCGTAGACAAGATTTGGAGTAAGGCTCAAACATAACCAAACCTTCAACCATAACTGGCAGTTGGGGAAGTGGAGTTTTCCCTATATTCGAATGATTTCAATAAGCATTCAACAAAACTCTTAACTCAGATTCAAGAAACATAGCTGAGACCAAGACTTGAGGAACACCCTGGAAACCCAACCCAGAATTGTAAACTGTTCTTTTTTTTTTTTTTTTAAATTAAGCCAACATCAGTTCCTTCCCAAAGAATACACCATAGTATAATCTTAAAACAAGAAGAACAATACAAACAGCCTTGGAAATTGATGTCATGAATCTTAAATTTTGGGGGAGAAGTTACTGTTGGCCAAGCTTTCCAGTTTCATTCTACATAATTAAAGAAGGACAGACCAGGTGTTAGCTCAATTCAGTACTGAACACTGAATACAGAAGAATTGTTCTTTATATCTGTTCTGGTTGTTTGACTTTCTCCCATCCAAATACTAACCAGGCCTGGCCTTCCTTAGCTTCCCAGATCCGATGAGATGGGGTGTGTCCAGGGTGGTATGGCCCTAGACTGACTGACTGATATTCTTAAGCGCAGGTTAGGAAATCAGAAGTTCAAGTCTCAGCTATTGGTCCTTCAGCCTAATTCTAGGTTTATTGAAGGCCCCCTGTAATCACTGTAATACAGGGAACACTCTATTTCCCAAAGCTCGTATTATGACCAAGGTTTTGGGTCTGTTTGAGCCCTACTCCAAATCTTGACTCAAATAGGAACCTGGGGAGCTGGGAGGAATTAAGTTCATCTTAGCTAACATGGGGAAATAAGTCCCGCTGAGAAAATTAAAGCTGTGCACTTCTAGAAATAATCTGCACATCATTCTGAAAGATGAGGAGGCTGAGGCATCTATAACCTGTAGCAGCTTGCTGAAGTCACCTTAGGGCAGTATTTCACAGCCCAATGCACTTCCCAGGTGTAACTCCCTTGAGAGCCTTTTGTGTTTCCCTTCCTCCAGTCTCTGCAGGCTGCTGTGGGTGCATCCTGGGCCACCACTTCCACAACACTGCAGTCCCTCTCATACCCACTGTGGAAAGGGCTCAGTGAGGGGACCAGCCATCTACCTCTGAATCCTACATTGTGGCTTGCCCAGGGCCTTTGACCTAGTGGACATTCAATATACTCTTTGTGAAGAACTAGGGCGGGGGGGGGATACTTTATGTCAGGTTCTTTTTAAAGGAATCTTTGGAGATCGTTTTGCATATTTAATCATCTGTCCCCAGTTTCATTATTTTGTGAATCTGAGATTTTTCATCGATAAATCTTATTCCTTATCCTCAATACTTGTATGGATCTCTCTTTGTTCTCTAGATTGATGGAACATTAGTGAAGCTTTATTTTTTAAAAACTTAGGAAATTTAGCATTGTGGTAAAAAAAAAAAATTGCTTGGACCAGAGTGTGTCCCTTCGTGGGTAGTTTTCCCAGAGATATCCTCAACTGGTTCCACAGCCCTGCCTTCCTCACCCTCTGTCCGATTAGTTGATTTGAATCCCTGTTTATTTCATGTTCACGTGCCAAATTTTAATGGGAAACAAACAACCCTGGGATATGTCCTCTGGATGCTTGCTTGGGCAATACTTAGAGTTAGTTCCGTATTTTTCCTGACCTCCTTTCCCCTCCCCCCAACCTCTTTCAAACCAGTTGGAGGAGACTTGTTTACCAGGTTGGAGAGCCAGAGTCCTGGCCCCGGGCTGTGGGATCGTAGCGCCCTCTGGTGTAATTTTGTGAGACTCTCCCCCAAGTTTAAACGTGGGAATTCTATTTCCCCTGGCCTGCAAGGGGAGGGCCTCTGTGTTGTATCTAAAATACAGTAAATTAATAATATGCAAGTCTATTACCTACACTGGATATCTAAGAGACACTATGTTGGAAGTATCAATTTATTACCAGATGTTTGTTTATTACTATGAAATTAGGCTTCAGATGACTAGGAAAGAGCAGCTTGAGTGCTTTGTGCTTTTTCCTCATCTCCCACCAGTGATGTCCCCCAATAAGAGTATTTGAAGAGTCTAGAACCCAAGAGTTAAGGGTGGAATGGCAAAGGTCAGAGAACATGTTACAAACAAGTCTTATCCTCAGTCCTCACTAGGATATGAGCCGAGAAATTTAAGATTCAGCCAGGAGTCTGCCAGACTCACTCCCAGGGGTGCCTGGGGTGGGGACATTGGGTGGTGGGCAGAAAGACATAGATGCACCCTTTAGGGGACATCTCAAGTATTTCTACTGTGCCACCTGTTCCAGCTGGGCCTTCTGGGTAACCATTTTTTTCTTCCTTTCTCCCTTTTTTTCTTTTCTCGTTTTTAAAACAATTTCAATTTGAGGATCACTTCCCTCACCATTGCTATTAGCAAAGTCACTCTGGCCCAGAGGACACAGTCACCAGCTTGAGTCAGACACAACTGTACTCAAATTCCTGTCTTGCCTCGTACCAGCTAAGGCTTGGGTAAGTCAGCCTGCTGAGTCTCAGTTTTCTGGAAGTTCCTTATAGAAATACTTTTGAGGATTAAAAAGCAATAACAGAGTAAACAATTTAGAAATAGGTTGGTGGATTTTGTTATCCCAGGAACGAGGAAGACAGCTGGCCTATTACTAAGGAGATGACTCAGGTTTTAGGACTATTGGTGTTTCCCAGAGGTTCATAGAACATTGGACCCATCCTGAAACACAGAAGGACCAAGGTTAGGGACACCTGGGTGGCTCACTGGTTAGGCGTCTGCCTTTGGCTCAGGGCATGATCCTGGAGTCTCTGGATCGAGTCCCACATCGGGCTCCCTGCATGGAGCCTGCTTCTCCCTCTGCCTATGTCCCTCTCTCTCTCTCTCTGTGTGTGTGTGTGTGTGTGTGTGTGTGTGTCCCTCATGAATACATAAATAAATAAAATCTTTAAAAAAAAAAAAAAGGACCAAGGGTAGGCAGAGATTCTGGAAGCAAATAAGCTTTTATTAAGCATCACCTATGCTATATATTTGGTGCACATATAGGAAATTATGTAACTTGGATATGGCAAAGTCCTTATCCTTTAGGAGTCAATGCTTTAGGTGGGAGGAAAAACCTACCCAGAAAGAAATGATTTCAGAGACAGTACAAAGCACAATGTATCAGCTGTATGAACAACTTAACAAAACGGGTTTCATATAAGTTCTTAAGAGTTCCAGAACAAAGGAGTCAGTAAAAATTCTTGGAGAAGGCCTCCTTGGGGGTGCTCAGTGGGGTGAGGATGAAGGTGGGTTTTATGCTGCATACCAAATACCATGGTAAAAATGTGATTGTCTGATGGCTTTCTGTGAGATGCAAAGGAGTGATATTTGCAAAGACCCAGGATTCCATCCAGAAAGTGACATGTGTGAAGGTGGTGGTAGTGGTGAAACAGAAAAGCTTTGACTGGAATAGGAGCAATAAAATATGAAGTAGAAGTACTGAGCGTTTGAATTCTATATTTGAATTCTGCACATTTGAAATGTTAGTATACTTAAGCATTAATAAAGTCTCACTTTATTAATTTGGATTTGATATGAAAGCAGTCCTTAAAAGTGGGAAGGAAGCATAAAAAGCATACTTTCAACCAGTATGAATTAATTATAAACTCTGTTTCTATTACTTCCACAGGGTGGTGCAACTTTGGTGAGCAAACTGAAGTACCTACTTATCTTTATCAGGATAAGACTTGAATGATTACAGTTTTGAATTGTGAGAAATCATTATACTCTCAGGTAAAAGGCAATCACTTGTGCCTGGAGAAGTAGCCAGGGACAGCATGACTCCTGGACTCTGCTCTCCTCTCTTTGAAGGCCTCCCTTCTATTACATCTTCTGCCCCCCATTGCTCTTCTTGCACCCTTACCTACCCACCCTGGTGCCCTCCCCACCGCTCCATGAGTCCCATCAGCAACTCTTTCTCAGGCTCCTCTCTCCTCATCTCCTCAGCAAGTAGACATTCAAGGGGAGGAGATGTACCAGTAGATGGAGATCAGCTGCTCTCCTTCATGGCCATTACCTTCACTGGAGACCAAAAAGGGTGCAGTGCTCATGTCTGAGAGAACCTGCAAGGAGGCAGATGGGTGGACAGTGTGCCAGGCATTCTAGGCCCTGTGTCAGGAAGAGCTCTTTGAAAGGAGAAGAGCCTGCTCATCTTTCTCTGACTGCTCCACTTCCTGCAGCAATTTGTACAGAGGTCCTACTGTGCCCTTGTGATATGGAGCTTCTTTGGATCCCATCAGCTTCAAGCTGGGGCAGTGACAACGATGCCAGAGGGCAGAGAGGCCATAGATTCCCAGCAGACACAAGGCATTGATCATCACATGCCAACAGAAGAAGGTGGTGACGAACATGATGTCACTGATGTCATCATCCTGCCATGGGTAGCCAGTGACTGGCCTGTACAGAATAAAGCCAGCCTGCATCAGCCAAGAGCCCATCATCAGAAACAGAAAAGCCTCAATCAGCAAGAGTTGAAATGTGTCGGGAGTCCACAGCTCTATAGTCAACACCAGCATCAATAGGAACACCACCAAGATGAGCAGATAATGAATCTGAAGCTCTATCCCTGTTGTGTCCTGGACATGTGATACCAACAAGAGCAGGAGCACGTAGAAGGTCAGGACCAGGGTCCCTTTCTCTAGAAGCACACACCTCTGAGGCAGCAAATTCTTGCTCATGACATCTACACAGCCATTGAGGGTGAGGAGGATGAACATGGTGAGATGCTGCCACTCTTTGGGGTACAGAAATCTTGGTGGCAATTGTCTGTTCATCAATACCAACCCTCCTTTAATGCAACTGATCTCATAAGCTATTAAGATGGAGCCAGTCACCATCTTCAGCAAACCTCTGTAGGATATTTTCCACAGCCTGGCCCATCTTCCCTTATTCCTAGGATGGCATGAAGGATCCAGGAGAGAGTCTTTGAATATCACAGCTTTGGAGACTACTATTGCCTGATACAGTCCATATAAGATTAGAAACAGTCCCGGGTACACATGACCAATGAAGGTTCCCATTGAACTACAGATCTGTCTAACGAAGAGAGAAGAGCAAAATTTGGGCAAGTCCACACCTTCTGGGGACCCTTCAAGGTCTGGGTTTTGGAAGAATTTGCCTTCCACCAACTTTTATCATCTCACCCCACCTACTGCTCCCCCACATAGGAAATGCTTCTTGAAGTAAGCCTACGTCTTTGGTGGAGTAAAGCCTCATTGTTCCATTCCATTCTGGTACATTAGGAACTAACTGACTTCTGCCAAAGAAGAAGGCTTGTGAATGTGCTTTTAGAGGCTCCTTTCTATGGCCCTTGAGGTACTTCTGTGCACACCTGTCCCTTTTCCCCATGGCTTCCTTCCCCTTGTGCTGCCCAGCACGCAAACAAAGAGAGAGGAGCATGGGATAGGGGAAGGGGTTGCTGTGGTATCCTGAGGTAGCCTGGCCATTCAGACATAATTTTGGTCTAGTTTTAAAGTTCTCTTTCTGAACACATATATTTATAAACATCTGGAGATGTGATCATATAATACATACCTAGCATCTGACTTTTCTATTCTTCTTTTATAGATACATTCTGAAGATCCCCAAGAAATCTCCCTTCACCTCCACCTCTTACTTCTTCACATCTCCATCTGTGCCCTTAACCCCACTTCAATATCTCTACTGGCCAATAAATGGATCAGAAAGGCTACTTTTTGATATTGATTTTCAGGGGTTGTGGTGGTTTTATAGTGTGTCAACCTAACTAAACTTAAGCCATATTTTCCATAATTTCCTTCCTTATGTGGTTCCAGATTGGATTGGCTACAAGAGAGATTTACATGAGAATCTGAAGGTGGAAGTGAAGCAGCAACCTGAGCACACTCTGGAAGTGTTGGGTACCTGCCATTGTAGCTCGTGCATTCTGGTTTTTTTTTTTTTAATATTATTTATTCATGAGAGACACACAGAGAGAGGCAGAGGGAGAAGCAGGCTCCTTGCAGGGAGCACAATGCAGGACTTGATCCCTGGACCCGGGATCAAGACCTGAGCATAAGGCAGGTGCTCAACTGCTGAGCCACCCAGGCTACCTCATGCCTTCTGTTTTTGATCCATTGGCTCACTTCCTTGGCATGGGAAGCAACCAAGCCTATAGCTCTCTTAGCTTCTTTTAGTGTCAGGGCACCAGCTTCTTCTATAAGTCACTTGCCGTTGAAGTATGAGGTGGTGAAAGAAAGACACAGGCTTCATTTTGTTCTCATAGGTTTCTGTCTGTCCTTGCTTTCATGCAGTATACTTCCTGACTGCTGCCACATTGACCTGAAATGACCTCAAGCCTCATCACATAGCCACAGCCTACTATAAACTTTTTCACTACAAATCTGTCAAGGTGTAATATCCATAAGAAATACATATTTCATGTCATTTTGCTCCCATGATTCATGGGATTAAAGTCAAATCCTTAAAATGCAGATACTGTTGAGTGAGTGACTCCAGTGAGCTGGTGTTGGCCATTTGTATTTTAATGTGAATTAGCCCATCAGCTTCATTTATCTGTTAATGCATTTATCTGTTTATGGAAAAAAACTAATGCAGAGAATGGTGGAGAAAAAGGCACAGAGAACGTGAGGCATCCCCGGGGCCCAACATAGTTTTGGGTTTATTGCAGTAGGTACTGAAATAGGAGTTTTCCCAGGTATGACAGTTGTGCTAAGGAAGGAGGAAGTGCATCACTCAGCATGAACCATGCTGACATCACTGTCTTCTGCATAATCATCAGCCTCACAGTACAAGCAATGTCTTGGGGGCAGAGAGGCAGCACCTGTATGCCAACAGCACCCCTAGAGGAGAGGAGGAGAATTTACACCCAGTTTATAGCACTGCTTCTGAGCCCTCACTCCTATCAAAATACCTTTCTCTCAAGTTCACTTAATTCCAGAAAAATCCAATCTCTCTCTGCCCTTAAGGATCACAGTAATCCAGATTGCTTCTTACTATTGAGAGATTCGGTAGGGCTAAGATTTGAGTGTGAAGGCAAGTTGGAAAAATGAAGTTTAATTCTGCTTTATGAAGGAATTTGCTTATTTTATTTTATTTTATTTATTTATTCATGATAGTTACAGAGAGAGAGACAGAGAGGCAGAGACACAGACAGAGGGAGAAGCAGGCTCCATGCAGAGAGCCCGACGTGGGATTCGATCCTGGGTCTCCAGGATCACGCCCCGGGCCAAAGGCAGGCGCCAAACCGCTGCGCCACCCAGGGATCCCGGAATTTGCTTATTTTAAAATTTAGTTTTAGGTTTTTCTTTTTCTTTCTTTCTTTCCTTTTTCCTTTTTTCTTTCTTTTTTTTTTTTTTTAGAGAGAGAGCATGTGAGTGCGGATGTAGGGGCAGTGTAGGGAGACAGAGAGAGAGAGAGTCTTGAGCAGGCTCCATGCCCAGTGTGAAGCCTGTCACAGAGCTTGATCTCAAGACCCTGAGATCATAACCTGAGCTGAAATCAAGAGTCAGACACTTAACCAACTGAACCACCCAGATGCCCCAGATGTTTGGGGCTTTTTTAAATTGATGTAAAAAATCAGGTATATGTATAAGCAAAAAGAACATTAAAAATCATCTTTAATCTTGTAATCTGGAGGTGACCCATCATTGAGGTATAGAAGTGCAATTTTAAGAAGGCAGCATAAGGAAGTGGAAAATGTATCAACCGGAAGTCATAAATCTGGGTTCTAATTCTAGTTCTCCCTTCATTTGCTGTATATCATACCTCTTACCTGAAAAAATTGCGTGTTGAATTTAACTTTCTATTGAAGTGAAAATAAAAGAGCATGAAATGTTGTTGCATAGATGTGAGCATATTTATCTCCTGTTTCTTTCTTTTGGTGAATTATCAAAATGCCTGGAGAGCATGGTAGAGCAGAGAAATGCAAAAGGACAATCTAAGTTACACTTCTGAAGTGAGTCAGGGAGGCGAGGACCCCAGGGATTCTCTTTGTTTTTTTTTTAGATATGTTCTGGGAGAAGCACAGGGTTCATCACTCCTGTAAGTAATAGTAGGGCTGGGCTGGGCAATACATGGTCTGCAGGCCCCAGGGAGCTGTATTTAGTCACTTTGAATATTGCTGCTCATACTTCAAGGCTGTGGTCTGTGTAAGGTGGGGGCAGCAGAGTTCAATCCAGCTCCCACATTCATTTTCCCGCTTGTTTCTGGAAGCTGTGAGCTGGTTGCCAATAGTCAGGGGAGGAGGGAGGTTAGTAGCACTGACCCAAATGGGAAGTTGAAAGTGGCACATATGAGGACAAGTAGCTCCACTTAAGGTCCCATCTGGGATGCTCAGGCCCCCCACCTTGGCCAGACCCCAGCACTACATGTTGTTCATTAAAACATGAACATCCTGATCTCAGGCTTTGAAGATAGGAATCATTCTTCCCAAACCAGACACTGCCCACAGGTAGCCAAGAAGGAAGCCAAAGGTGGTGAATGATTAGCGGAACTGGCAGACAGCTCCAGAGTCTGTGGACGAGTGCCTGGACAGCTGTTTCATGAGGGAAATGCCACTTGACCACAGGAGTCCGTGGAGGTCCTTCATGTCCTGGCTGTTCCACACTGAGATGCCCCTCGAACCTGCCCTTCCACCCCCATTCTCAAGGGGCCTCAGGCATAAACACTGCCATTTGTTTGGCATGAAATGCTAGAATGAGCAAGAAGGTCTTTAGGAATTCAGTAAATAAGAATTTGTTACGGCTGTTGATTCTACTGAGTATAGCAAGGCATATAAAAAAAAGTATATGACATAGTCCTCACCCTCAAAGAGCTTACAATTTAGCTGAAGGCATACACCTCCATATACACACATACAACAGACATTAGAAACTATTTGGACTACTCTGTTCCATGGAAATCAAATATAACATGTAATTTTAAGTTTTTGAAAAGCACATTAACAACAAAATAGTGAAGTTAATATTAACGAGACATTATTTTTACCCAACATTACCAAAGTGTTATTTCAACATGTAATTAATATAAGAATTTTATTTATTTATTTTTTTTTAATTTTTTTTATTTATTTATGATAGTCACAGAGAGAGAGAGAGGGGCAGAGACACAGGCGGAGGGAGAAGCAGGCTCCATGCACCGGGAGCCCGATGTGGGATTCGATCCCGGGTCTCCAGGATCGCGCCCTGGGCCAAAGGCAGGCGCCAAACCGCTGCGCCACCCAGGGATCCCAATATAAGAATTTTAAAAGATGTATGTCAGATTCCTCATTTCATACTAAGTTGTTAAACTCCAGTGTATATTTTATACCTACAGCCCATCTCAGTTCAGATAAGCCACAGTATAAGCGCTCAATATCTGTCTGTGGTTAGCAGCTGCTGTATTGGATTGTGCAGATTTAGATAGTATGAAATGACATGTTGAGCAAATTTTAAAGTTTTAGTGAAAAGAATAGATCATGGAGGAGATAGAAGTTAGGTCAAAAATGGGATCTAGAGAACTACACTATAAACTTCTCAGTAACTGTGTGGCTTTAGTATGGTGCTTTCCAAAAACATCTTTTAATTTACCTCCTTTCTGTTTAGGAGAGATATCCTCATCACCATCATCAACAAAAAATGATTGTAACTCACCTTGCTTCAAGGCAGAAATATAACACAGGAAGAAGGCAAGCCAGAGGCTGGGAACTCAAGCAGAACCACACAGGAAGTGGGTCCACGGAAATATGCACAAGGTCAGAGATAGCCCATTTGTTCATGGGCCAAACTTTCATCTTATTTCAAGTAAGGGTTAGTAAGCCTTGGGGTTTGTCACTGACTTTCCAAAACAAAGCTCACAGAAGATGGAAAACAACATTCTAATTTCTTAGTTTGAAAGGATGTACGTACTGTATTTCTCTTGGCACACCAGCCCATAATTTTCCTCTTTGGATTTTTCCAAAACGTGAGCTTTATATACCTCGTTGCATAATTATGAGTTAGGTTTCACAGTTTATATAATTGATCTCAGGTACTTTTTGACGATCACATTTCAACAGCTGCAAATTTCTTTTTCTTCTGGAAACTTTTGGCAAGGTGGAAGTATATACTCACCTTACCTCTGTTATACCGATTTCTTCCATTATGGCTATGCAGTGAACTTATACTCATGGCTGAGGACAGAACTCAAGCACCCTGAGTCTGTTTATTCATAGATCATTTCTTTTTTTTTTTTTTTTTTGATCATTTCTCTTCTATACCAGAATATGTGTGCCCAAATTAGGAGTTGACCCTTGGTCCCACTTGTTCAGAATTCTTAATCCTGCAATTTGGGAAGCCCATGAAAAGTTTCAAAATTCTCTGTGAGAGACACAGCTATCTGACTACTGAATACTCATGCCCCGCCCGCCCCCCGCCCCCAATGTAGGGTATTGCTGAGACCACACTTCCCAGGCATTGAGTGACTGAATTTGGGCCAGTATAATGTGTGTGGAAGTGATCTACACCACTTCAAGATGAGGATTCTAGAAACATCCACCTATTTTTCACCCTTTCTTTTTTCCATGTCTACTGGCTGAATACAGAGGACTGAGGCACTAGAGAAGGACAAGTCACAAGATGGGAGGAATCACATCGGAAAGACTAGGTAGAAAGCTTATAAGCATGGGAGAAGTAGCCTTCTTTTGTGTTTAGCCCGTAAGATTTAAGGATTTATCGGTTTTAAATCAGTTAGCTAGTATACATTGCCTGCCAAGCCTCCAAGAGGCCCCTGGAAGCTCATGTAAATTCATCACTTGGCCATCAACTTTGATGTTAACAAACTACCAGAAGGGTTCAGCTGATTTCTCCCAACCAGTTCCCTCCTCTGCCTTAGGTATCTCAAAGTCTGGAATTATTCTCATGTGCCCTAAGCCACTATTTCTGGAGCCCAGGAAACTAAGTTCACAAAGGCTGCCTTATAATTATAGAGAACAAAAATACTTGATGGTCCTGAAGCTTCTCATTCTCATTAGGACCCCTGCTTCATTTTGGTTCCAATCTTTCACCAATGGGCCCCTCATCTTAATTAGATACAGTGTTTCCTAATCACTGACCAGTGGACACACTTTCACCCAAAACTAACGCCAGCTATATTAGTTTTCTATTGCTGCATAACACACTAACATAAATTTAGGAATTTAAGTGATACATTTATCATCCCACAGTTTCCCTTGATCAGGAATCCAATATGGGTTTGCTAAGACCTCTGCTTGGAATCTCACCAAGCTGAAATCAAGGTGTTGACTGGGGCTGTGATTCTGATCTGAGGCCCAGAGTTCTCTTGCAAGCTCACTGACCGTTGGCAAAATTCAGCTCCTTGTAGTTTTTAAGACTTGAAGCTACTGTTTTCTTCCTGGCTGTCAGCTAGGACCACTCATAGCATCTAAAGGTTGCTCACAGTTCCTTGCCATGTGACCCCCACAGGAAGATCACAACATGGCTGTTTGCTTTCTTCTAGGCCAAAAGGAGTGCATCTCCTTGATGATTCACCTTCTTCTTCCATAAAAATACCATAAAAGTATTTTTATTTTTAATTTTTATTGAAATTCAACGTGTCAACATATAGTATAACACCCAGTGCTCATCCCATCAAGTGCCCCTCTCAGTGCCCATCACCTGGTCACCCCATCCCATAACCCTCTTCCTCTTCTGAAACTCTTTGTTTCCCAGAGTTAAGGGTCTCCCATGGGTGGCCCCCTCTCTAATTTTCCCCCACTTAAGTTTCCCTCCTTTCCCTTATAGTCCCTTCCACTATTTTTCATATTCTGCCTATGAGTAAAACCATATGATGATTATCCTTCTCTGATTGACTTATTTCATTCAGCATCATACCCTCCAGTTCCATCCACATTGAAGCAAATGGTAGGTATTCATCCTTTCTGATGACAGAGTAATATTCCATTGTGTATATATATATATATATATATATATATATATATATATATCTCACATATTCTTTATCCATTCATCTGTCAAAGGACAGCATGGCTCCTTCCACAGCTTGGCTGTTGTGGACATTGCTGCTATGAATACTGGGGTGCATGTATCCTGGCATTTCACTACATCAGTATCTTTGGGGTAAATACCCAATAGTGTAATTGTTGGGTCATAGGGAAGCTCTATTTTTAACTTCTTGAGGAACCTCCACACTGCTTTCCAGTTTGCATTCCCACCAACAGTGCAAGAAGTTTCCCCTTTCTCCGCATCCTCTCCAACATTTGTTGTTTCCTGTCTTGTTAATTTTAGACATTCTCACTGGTGTGAAGTGGTATCTCATCATGGTTTTGATTTGTATTTCCCTGATGGCAAGTGATGCGGAGCATTTTGTCATGTGCTTGTTGGCCATGTGTAGGTCTTCTTTGGAGAAATGTATGTCCATGTCTTCTGCCCATTTCGTGACTGGATTATTTGTTTCTTGGGTATTGAATTTGATAAGTTCTTTACAGATCTTGGATACTAGCCTTTTATCTGATACATCATTTGTACATCATCTTCTCCTTTTCTGTAGGTTGTCTTTTAGTTTTGTTGACTATTTCCTTCACTGTGCAGAAACTGTTTAACTTGATGAAGTCCCAATAGTTCATGTTTGCTTTTGTTTCCCCTGTCTTCATTCATGTGTCCTGTAGGAAGTTGCTGTGGCCAAGTTCAAAAAGGTTGTTGCCTGTGTTCTCTTCTAGTTTATGGATTCTTGTCTCATATTTAGACCTTTCAACCATTTTGTGTTTATCTTTGTGTATGGTGTAAGAGAATGGTCCAGTTTCATTCTTCTACATGTGACTGCTCAGTTTTCCCAATACTACTTATTGAAGAGACTGTCTTTTGTCCAGCAGATAATCTTTCCTGCTTTGTTGAAGATGATTTGACCATAATGTTGAGGGTCCACTTCTGGGTTCTCTATTCTGTTCCATTGATCTATGTGTCTTTGTGCCAATACAATACTATCTTGATGATCACAGCTTTGCAATACAGCTTGAAGTTAAGCATTGTGATGTCCCCAGCTTTGATGTTCTCTTTCAACATTCCTCTGGCTATTCAGGGTCTTTTCTGGTTTCATAACAAATCTTAAGATTATTTGCTCCAACTCTTGTGAAGACAGTCCATGGTATTTCGATACGGGTTTCATTGAATGTGTAAATTGCTCTGAGTAGAATAGATATTTTCACAATATTTATTCTTCCAATCCATGAGCATGGAATGTTTTTCCATCTCTTTACGTCTTCCTCAATTTCTTTCATAAGTGTTCTGTAATTTTTAGAGTATAGATCCTTTACCTCTTTGGTTAGGTTTATTCCTAGGTATCCTATGGTATTGGATACAGTTGTAAATGGGATTGATTCCTTAATTTCTTTCTTCAGTCTCATTGTTAGTGTATAAAAATACAACTGATTTTGTATCCTGCCATATTACTGAATTGCTGTATGAGTTCTAGCAATCTTAGGGTGGTCTTTTGGGACACACAATATCATGTCATCTGCAAAGAAAGAGAGTTTGATTTCTTTGCCAATTTGAATGCCTTTTATTTCTTTTTGTTGTCTGATTGCTGAGGCTAAGACTTCTAGTACTATGTTGAATAACAGAACATGAGAGACTCCTAACTCTGGGAAATGAACTAGGGGTGGTGGAAGGGGAGGTGGGTGGGGGGTGGGGGGTGACTGGGTGATGGGCACTGAGGAGGGCACTTGATGGGATGAGCACTGGATGTTACTCTATATGTTGTCATATTGAACACCAATAAAAAATTAATTTATATAAAAAAAAACAGTGGTGAGAGTGGACATCCCTGTCGTGTTCCTGATCTTAGGGGAAAGGCTCTCAGTGTTTCCCCATTGAGAATATTTCCTATGGGCTTTCCATAAATAGCTGTTACGATATTGTGAAATATTCCCTCTATCCCTACACTTTGAAGAGTTTTAATAAAAAATGGGTGCTGTATTTTGTCAAATGCCTTCTCTGCCTCTATTGAGAGGATCATATGGTTCTTGTTTTTTCTTATTGATGTGATCTATCACATTGATTGTTTTATGAATGTCGAACCACTCTTGCATCCTAGGGATAAATCCCATTTGGTCGTGGTGAATAATCCTAATGTACTGTTGGATCCTATTGGCTAGAATCTTGGTGAGAATTTTTGCATCTGTATTCATCAGAGGTATTGGTCTGTAATTCTCCTTTTTGGTAGGGTCTTTGGTTTTGGTATCAAGGTAATACTGACCTCATAGAACAAGTTTGGAAGTATTCCCTCCATTTCTATCCTTTGAAACAGCTTTAGTAAAATAATTATTATTTCTTCTTCAAATGTTTGGTAGAATTCCCCTGGGCAGCCATCTGGCCCTGGACTTTTGTGCCTTGGGAGGTTTTTGATGACTACTTCAATATCCTCACTAGCTATTGGCCTGTTAGGTTTTTTAATTCTTCCTGTTTCAGTTTTGGTAACTTGTAGGTTTCCAGGAATGCATCCATTTCTTCCAGATTGCCTAATTTGTTGGCATATAGTTGCTCATAATACATTTTTAAAATCATTTGTATTTCCTTGTTATTGGTTGTAGTGTCTTTCATTCATGATTTTATTAATTTGAGTCTTTTTTCTTTTTAATAAGACTGGCTAGGGGCTTATCTATCTTATTAATTCTTTCAAAGAACAAGCTCCTGGTTTCATTGATCTGTTCTGCAGTTCTTCTGGTTTCTATTTCATTGAGTTCTGCTCTAATCTTTCTTATCTCTCTTCTTCTGCTTGGTTTAGGCTTTAATTGCTGTTCTTTCTCCAATTCCTTTAGGTGCAAGGTTGGCTTGGATTCAAGGTTAGCTTCTTCTAAAGACCTCCCTGACAAAGTTAGACAATCCAGGACAATCTCTCTTTTCAGTAATTCAAACTCAACCATTAGTAACCAATCATGGGAATGATAATCCATTATATTCATTGATCCCTTTTAAGGGGTGGGATTATATAGAGCATGTATGCTGGGGGCAGGAATAATGGTAGACATCTTAGAATTCCTCCTTTCCATTCCTTACTCTAAGTTGCAATATAATTGTGTACATCTTTGTATCTTTCTCCTAATGTATTGCTGATCCCTGCAGAGTACCTGGACAATAGTATCTGTTTAGGATTTTTTAATAAATTAGTTTAATTCTTTGGTTGTCTTGATTGAATTTGATCCCCTTCATTTACTAATTTATTACCCACATTTACAAATTAGTCTCCATTGTATATTCACATTTGTGAAATTCAGTTGTAGTTTTTCTCTTGTCACTATTCTAAATATCTGGGGTTGAATTGTATTTAAGGATTCTGGCCTCCTGTGCAATTGTTCCACTGGTGTTTCAGATAGTGTCACAATAAGAAATAGATGGCAACACAATTCAGGATAGTTCAAGGATGGTTTAATAAAGGTACTTCCTATGCAGTTATCAGCAGGATGGAAGGAGACCACAGAGATAGCTGAGCAACAGTCGGAGCTGTTATTAACTCTAGGCCCAAGGGACATAGAACAGGAGAAGTTCTGTAATATGCAAGGATAGTATAGTGGGTTGAATAGTGGCCTGTAAAAAGATATTTCCAAGTCCTAAACCCCAGAACCTGTGACCTTATTTGACAAAAGAGTCTTTGCAGATATAATTAAGGACCCTGAGATGAAATCATCTTGGTTTTAGGGTAGGCTCTAAATCCAATGATAGGTAACCTTATGAGAAAATCTAAGGAATGTTTGAGACAGAAGCACGTAGAGGAGAAGACAATGTGAATATGGAAGAAGAAAATGGAGTGATATCTGCAAGCCAAGGAATGCCAGCAGTCATCAGAAGCTAGGGCAGACACATGGGACAGATTCTTCCTGAGAGCTTCCAGAAGGAATCAATACTTTGATTTTGGACTTGTGGCATCCAGAACTGTGAAAGAGTAGATTTCTGTTTTAAGCCACTAAGTTTGTAGTAATTTGTTGTGGTAGCTTGGGAGATTGATACCAATGGTGTGATGGGGGGCAGGTTACTGCCAGCCTGAGGTGACCCCAGAAAAGTAGGAGCTAAAAGTTCTTATTAAACTCTAATCTCACTCTTATCCATCATTTTCCTGGGGCTTGTCATTGGCCAGATGTTGCCTGAAGCCAGAGGATAAGTTGCTCAGTGATATGCTATAGACCTGGGCAGTCTCCTGAGAGAGAGCAGGATGGATGTAAAAGGTGGATTTAGAGGGGCAATCTGAAGTACATCTCTTTTTAGCTTTTAGGTAGGGTAACCATAAATCCCAATGTGTCTGTAGCAGTTTGGTTTTTACCTGTTGTTCCAGGGCAAATCTTAATTTTGTCTTTTCTTTCTCAGTTGTCCAGGTTTGAATGATAAATTTTGTATGGTCACATCAGTTATAGGTTAAAATCCAATTGGATTAGTATCCAAATGGATATAGAGTTTTCTATGAGATATGTTAAGTGAAGTGAGTCACTACACCATCAAGATACCATCCCTCCTGATTGCCCTATGGTCCTGACCATTCTTGAAAGTGTAAGGAGAAAAATAAGACCTTCTGAGGTTAACAAGAACATACCTGTCTCCAAAATCTGGACCATAGACCCCATATTTTTTGGAGTTAGTCTTTTTTACTTCATCTTGGATATCTTGATCTCATGACATACAGGTGTCCCCTGTTCTTTTTAATTCCTATATAGTACTCCAGAATTTATTTAACCATTTCTCTACTGGTGAAAGTTTATTATTTAAAGTTCCTGGTAGACAAAAGATCGGGATAGTCCCCTGTATATTCTCAGACCATAATGCCTTGAAATTAGAACTTAATCACAACAAGAAGTTTGGAAGGACCACAAACACGTGGAGGTTAAGGACCATCCTGCTAAAAGATGAAAAGGTCAACCAGGAAATTAAGGAAGAATTGAGAAGATTCATGGAAACTAATGAGAATGAAGATACAACCGTTCAAAATCTTTGGGATGCAGCAAAAGCAGTCCTGAGGGGGAAATACGTCGCAATACAAGCATCCATTCAAAAACTGGAAAGAACTCAAATTCAAAAACTCACCTTACACATAAAGGAACTAGAGAAAAAGCAACAAATAGACCCCACCCCAGGCAGAAGAAGACAGTTAATTAAAATTCAAGCAGAACTAAATGATATCGAGACCAAAAGAACTGTGGAACAGATCAACAGAACCAGGAGTTGGTTCTTTGAAAGAATTAATAAGATAGATAAACCATTAGCCAACCTTATTAAAAAGAAGAGAGAGAAGACTCAAATTAATAAAAGCATGAATGAGAGAGGAGAGATCACTACCAACACCAAGGAAATACAAACGATTCTAAAAACATATTATGAACAGCTGTACGCCAATAAATTAGGAAATCTAGAAGAAATGGATGCATTCATGGAAAGCCACAAACTACCAAAACTGGAGCAGGAAGAAATAGAAAACCTGAACAGGCCAATAACCAGGGAGGAAATTGAAGCAGTCATCAAAACCTCCTGAGACACAAGAGTCCAGGGCCAGATGTCTTCCCAGGGGAATTCTATCAAACGTTTAAAGAAGAAACCATACCTATTCTACTAAAGCTGTTTGGAAAGATAGAAAGAGATGGAGTACTTCCAAATTCGTTCTATGAGGCCAGCATCACCTTAATTCCGAAACCAGACAAAGACCCCACCAAAAAGGAGAATTACAGACCAATATCTCTGATGAACATGGATGCAAAAATTCTCAACAAGATACTAGCCAATAGGATCCAACAACACATTAAGAAAATTATTCACTATGACCAAGTAGGATTTATCTCCAGGACACAAGGCTGTTCAACACTCGTAAAACCATCAATGTGATTCATCATATCAGCAAGAGAAAAACCAAGAACCATATGATCCTCTCATTAGATGCAGAGAAAGCATTTGACAAAATACAGCATCCATTCCTGATCAAAACACTTCAGAGTGTTGGGATAGAGGGAACTTTCCTCGACATCTTAAAAGCCATTTACGAAAAGCCCACAGCAAATATCATTTTCAATGGGGAAGCACTGGGAGCCTTTCCCCTAAGATCAGGAACAAGACAGGGATGTCCACTCTCACCACTGCTGTTCAACATAGTTCTGGAAATCCTCGCCTCAGCAATCAGACAACAAAAAGACATTAAAGGCATTCAAATTGGCAAAGAAGAAGTCAAACTCTCCCTCTTCGCCGATGACATGATACTCTACATAGAAAACCCAAAAGCCTCCACCCCAAGATTGCTAGAACTCATACAGCAATTTGGTAGCATGGCAGGATACAAAATCAATGCCCAGAAATCAATGGCATTTCTGTACACTAACAGTGAGACTGAAGAAAGAGAAATTAAGGAGTCAATCCCATTTGACAATTGCACCCAAAAGCATAAGATACCTAGGAATAAACCTAACCAAAGAGGTGAAGGATCTATACCCTAAAAACTATAGAACACTTCTGAAAGAAATTGAGGAAGACACAAAGAGATGGAAAAATATACCATGCTCATGGATTGGCAGAATTAATATTGTAAAAATGTCAATGTTACCCAGGGTAATTTACACGTTTAATGCAATCCCTATCAAAATACCATGGACTTTCTTCAGAGAGTTAGAACAAATTATTTTAAGATTTGTGTGGAATCAGAAAAGACCCCGAATAGCCAGGGGAATTTTAAAAAAGAAAACCATAGCTGGGGCATCACAATGCCAGATTTCAGGTTGTACTACAAAGCTGTGGTCATCAAGACAGTGTGGTACTGGCACAAAAACAGACACATAGATCAATGGAACAGAATAGAGAACCCAGAAGTGGACCCTGAAATGTATGGTCATCTAATATTCGATAAAGGAGGAAAGACTATCCATTGGAAGAAAGACAGTCTCTTCAATAAATGGTGCTGGGAAAATTGGACATCCACATGCAGAAGAATGAAACTGGACCACTCTCTTTCACCATACACAAAGATAAACTCAAAATGGATGAGAGATCTAAATGTGAGACAAGAGTCCATCAAAATCATAGAAGAGAACACAGGCAACACCCTTTTTGAACTCGGCCACAGTAACTTCTTGCAAGATACATCCACAAAGGCAAAAGAAACAAAAGCAAAAATGAACTATTGGGACTTCATCAAGATAAGAAGCTTTTGCACAGCAAAGGATACAGTCAACAAAACTAAAAGACAACCTACAGAATGGGAGAAGGTATTTGCAAACGGCATATCAGATAAAGGGCTAGTTTCCAAAATCTATAAAGAACTTAATAAACTCAACACCAAAGAAACAAACAATCAAATCATGAAATGGGCAAAAGACATGAAGAGAAATCTCACAGAGGAAGACATGGACATGGCCAACATGCACATGAGAAAATGCTCTGCATCACTTGCCATCAGGGAAATACAAATCAAAACCACAATGAGATACCACCTCACACCAGTGAGAATGGGGAAAATTAACAAGGCAGGAAACAACAAATGTTGGAGAGGATGCGGAGAAAGGGAACCCTCTTACACTGTTGGTGGGAATGTGAACTGGTGCAGCCACTCTGGAAAACTGTGTGGAGGTTCCTCAAAGAGTTAAAAATAGACCTGCCCTACGACCCAGCAATTGCACTGCTGGGGATTTACCCCAAAGATTCAGATGCAATGAAACGTCGGGACACCTGCACCCCGATGTTTCTATCAGCAATGGCCGCAATAGCCAAACTGTGGAAGGAGCCTCGGTGTCCATCGAAAGAAGAATGGATAAAGAAGATGTGGTTTATGTATACAATGGAATATTACTCAGCAATTAGAAACGACAAATACCCACCATTTGCTTCAACGTGGATGGAACTGGAGGGTATTATGCTGAGTGAAATAAGTCAATCGGAGAAGGACAAACAGTGTATATTCTCATTCATTTGGGGAATATAAATAATAGTGAAAGGGAATATAAAGGAAGGGAAAAGAAATGTTGGGAAATATCAGGAAGGGAGACAGAACATAAAGACTCCTAACTCTGGGAAATGAACTAGGGGTGGTGGAAGGGGAGGAGGGCGGGTGTTGGAGGGGAATGGGTGACGGGCACTGAGGTGGACACTTGACGGGATGAGCACTGGGTGTTTTTCTGTATGTTGGTAAATTGAACACCAATAAAAATTAATTTAAAAAAAATAAAAAATAAAAGCAAAAAAAATAAATAAATAAAGTTCCTGGTAGAAAAACAATGCTTCAGTGATCATTCTTGTATATATTCCTTGTATAGATGTGAGTATTTTTAGAATGGATACTGTATCAGAGTTCCTAGCTACAGACAATTCTGGCTAACCTGAGAAGGAATTTATTTAATAGGTTATGTTCATTCACATAATCATTAGGTTGGCTGGAGAAAAAGATTCCAGGTTAAGTATAAAGGACCAATGCCCAGAATCACACTACTGAAATGGGCTTAGGTTGCTGCTTTTGGCACTGACCCCAGAACTACAGGGCAGACCAGCATAATGATGCATATAAGTTAAATAGACACTGTCTATTGCCACTACTCTTCTACAGTCTTTGCCACTACTCTTCTACAGAATAGAAGCTCCATGCACAGACGATTTCCTTACATTACTCACTTGTGAGTTGAAGTCTTAAGTGGGTTGTCTAGCTGGTCACATGCCTGAAATCTAGCTAGCTACAAGGGAGGCTAGGGATTAAACATAAAAATCTACCAAAAAGACAGGCCTGATAATGTGGAAATTGTTCAAAATGTTGGGAGTCTTTTTCAAAGATGGTGTTAGGCTTCTATGTCAGATGTCCACTGCAAACAGCAAGAGGTGGAATTGTTTGTTTGAAGATTATGTACACTCTAAATTCTGGCACACTATGCTAGACTGACTTCAAGGAAATGTAGACAGTGTATGATGTTTCCAGCAATGGATAGTATTGTTTAATACTTTTGATGATTTTTGACAACCTGACAGTGAAAAAAATACCCTACTTTTAAAAAAATCCTCTTTTTCTTAAAATTAGTTAGGTTAACAATTTAAAAAAATGTTTGTTAGCCATTTATTCTGAGACATAGTAATTTCTATCTTCTGCCCATTTTTTTTTATAGTAGGTTGCTTTTTTGTTAATATTTGAACACCTCTATATATTCTGGGCATTGAATTGTTTTTTTGTCTATTTAATATGTTGCAAATACTCTTCACAGTGTCCCTTTTATCTTTTTCTTACATCTTTTAGTAATAGGAAATAAAATGGGTAATTTTTTCAGAGTTTATTTTTCTCAAGAAAAATTTTCATATCTCTTATTATAAAACACCCTTCAAGCCCTTCAAAAATTTTTATAGTCTTGTTGCTCATGTTTAATTTTTCAGGCCATCTATAATTCTTTGTGTGTGTGTGTGTTTATGAGGTAGAAACTTAAGCTGCTGATTGTTGCTTGTTTGTTTTGTTTTGTTTTTCCAAGTGGAGAGAGCCAGTTATTCCTCACATTATTTGAAGAGCCCATTCTTAACATGTATTTAACTCTCCCGCTACATATTTCTGTTTCTGGAGTCTCTGCTACATGACACTATGTTGATTTAAGGTTCTATAATGATACTTGCTTGCTCCTATACCGTGGTTTATAATTATTGAATACTTATAATGTATTCTAAAAGCTAGTAAAGCAGTTTATTCCTCATTGTTTTCTTCTAGGAAAAAAAAAGACCTAGGCTCTTCTCTATGTTTCTTTCCCAGATATATTTTAGAATAGGTTTGCTGAATTCCATTAAAATCACATGGAGAATGTTTTCGATTGGAAGTACCTTTAATTTATGTTTCTGTAAACACAGGTATGTTACTTGCAAGATATGTTTTATGGTATATTATGTTAGGAGAAATTCACTTAACTATTAAAGATTTCCTTAGCAGTTTAGAACTGGAGCACACATAACTTGTTAAGAACAATGAGGTGTTTTCTGTATTTCTTCATCACTTATCATGATTATATTTAAAATGGCAATAAAAAATTGGAAGACCCCCCCACCCCAAAAAAAAAACAATGGCAAAGGACTCAGGAGTTAGGTATAACAGGAGAAACAAGAAGGATTAGAAATACTCAAAGAAACATGTTGTCTCAGGCTCTGCTCTGACCTGTTCCCAGAAATATAAGCCCTAGTCAGAAGTTCAGGGGCCCATCAGCTTCTCCAAATCCCAAAGAGCCAGAGAGGCTCTATATGCAAGTGAAACTTTATTAAGCATCAACCATGTAGAGGGCAATGTTATATCCTGGATATATTTGCAAAGCAAATTAAGTAACTAGGATATGACAAATTTTCCACTCCTAAGGAGCCTACCTTTCTGTGAGACAAAACTTCCCCATGAGAAACAGGACACAACTGAATGTATCAGCTGCCTGGGAAAAATAGCAAAGCAGAATTAGATGAGTTCTTGGAGTTCCAGGTCAAAGGAGCATAAGGAATTTCTCTGGAGATGGAATTTTTGGTGATAGCAGTGCAAGGAGATTTAATGCTGAGTATAAAATAACTCTGTGTACTAAATATGTGACTGGCAGTAACTTTTTCTAAATCATGCACCATATTATTTGGCAAAGGCACAAGTATAGCATATAATAAACTATAACCTAGTAGATGGCTGGTGGGACTGGTGGTAAACAAGTAGCTCCTAAGCACCTTGCTTTGGCTAGATTAGAAGTCAGGGATAAGACATGTGATGGCATTTAATGAAAATTTGGCTTATGGAAACTTGTATAATTGTGATATGAAAGTACTGATTCTCACTGTCTGTATGAAACCTGAAATATGAATCTACCCAAATTTAAAAGTATACATGAGATTCTTATCACTTCAACCAGGTGAGATAAGTGAATTGTACTGCATCTGTTCCACACGGTGTTGTCCCTTTAGTTGGAAAATAGAAATACCCACATTGCAGTTTTGATTTGTGAAAAGTCTTTATTCCTCAAGTAAAACCTGGAGAAGTAGCTAGTGATGGCATAACTGCTGGACTCTGCTCTCTCTTTGAAGGCCTCCCTTCTATTACATCTTCTGCCCCCCATAGCTCTTCTTGTACCCTTACCTACCCATCCTGGTGCCCTGCCCACTGCTCCACGAGTCCCATCAGCAACCCTTTCTCAGGCTCCTCTCTCCTCATCTCCTCAGCAATTAGATGTTCAAAGGGAGGAGATGTACCAGCAGATGGAGATCAGCTGCTCTCCTTCATGGCCATTACCTTCACTGGAGACCAAAAAGGGTGCAGTGCTCATGTCTGAGAGAACCTGCAAGGAGGCAGATGGGTGGACAGTGTGCCAGGCATTCTAGGCCCTGTGTCAGGAAGAGCTCTTTGAAAGGAGAAGAGCCTGCTCATCTTTCTCTGACTGCTCCACTTCCTGCAGCAATTTGTACAGAGGTCCTACTGTGCCCTTGTGATATGGAGCTTCTTTGGATCCCATCAGCTTCAAGCTGGGGCAGTGACAACGATGCCAGAGGGCAGAGAGGCCATAGATTCCCAGCAGACACAAGGCATTGATCATCACATGCCAACAGAAGAAGGTGGTGACGAACATGATGTCACTGATGTCATCATCCTGCCATGGGTAGCCAGTGACTGGCCTGTACAGAATAAAGCCAGCCTGCATCAGCCAAGAGCCCATCATCAGAAACAGAAAAGCCTCAATCAGCAAGAGTTGAAATGTGTCGGGAGTCCACAGCTCTATAGTCAACACCAGCATCAATAGGAACACCACCAAGATGAGCAGATAATGAATCTGAAGCTCTATCCCTGTTGTGTCCTGGACATGTGATACCAACAAGAGCAGGAGCACGTAGAAGGTCAGGACCAGGGTCCCTTTCTCTAGAAGCACACACCTCTGAGGCAGCAAATTCCTGCTCATGACATCTACACAGCCATTGAGGGTGAGGAGGATGAACATGGTGAGATGCTGCCACTCTTTGGGGTACAGAAATCTCGGTGGGTACTTCTTGTCCAAGAGCATCATCATATCATCAAGACAGAAGACCACATAAACTGTTAAGATGGAGCCAGTCACCATCTTCAGCAAACCTCCGTAGGATATTCTCCACAGCCCGGCCCATCTTCCCTTATTCCTGGGGGGGCGTGAAAGATAGAGGGGTGAGTCATTGACTATCATGGCCTTAGAGACCACTGCGGCCTGATACAGTCCATAAGAGAAAAGATATAGCCCTGGGTATAAATGACCTATAAACTTTCCCATGAAATTACAGGTCTGTTTTACTACAGGGTGAGGATCAAAACTCAGGGTCTCTCTGCTCTCTTCTCCGTTGAGGGCCCTTCAAGTTTTCGGCTAACTTCTACCTACTTTTATCATCTCCCTCTGCCCACTGGTCCCAGAGAGAATGCAAAGTTCTGGACAGGAGCCTATACTTTTGGTGATGTGAGTCTCATTGTTCCATTCCATTCTAGGACACTGGGAACAAGCTGACTTCTGCCAAAAAAAAAAAAAAAAAGATGAATATTTAATATTTTCTAGTATACACCTATAAGAATGTGTGTTCTCATGGGCTCTATTTTTGGACTTTTGAGATGCTTCTGGTCACACTCTCCCTCTCTCCTAGAGCTTACTTTCTTCTGCTCCTGTCTAGTGTTTAGAGGAGCGTAGAGAGGTACATGAACTGGAGATTACCCAGAAAAGGTCTGACTTACTCACCAAAATTTGTTCATCTTTTAAGAACCCATACTCATGTCTTTTGCCATAAATTTTAAAAGCAAATATATTATTCCCAGATATGGAAGTTTATAAACATTTTGGGATATGCTACATATACACACACTGAGCATCTATCTGGCCTCTTCATTTTTCTGTAACATACTTAGGGGACTACCAAGAAAACCCCTCACTGCCCCTAAATCTCTTTCTCGTGAGTAATCGATAAACTTGAAAAGCCACTTTTTGAGATCAATTTTGGGATGTTAAGGTGTGATTTGTTAAAATGTAGATATGTTTAGACAGGTAGATTCAGTGAGCTACTTATATTTCATATGAATTAGCTCCTCAACTTTATTTTCTAATCATCATTTGCTATGTGTCTAATATATATAGGTAGAATAAGTCCTAGGCAGTGGATGACAGCCAGTTGATCTGAGGCAATGCATCTAGGGCAAGAGTCTTCATTTAGAGGGGATGGTAGAGAACAAGGTACAGGGAATGTGAGGCAGGCCCTTGGCACACAAGTGTTCTGGGTTTATTGCAGGAGGTACATGGAATAGGAGTTACCCTGAGAGTGATAGGTATGTGGAGGAGGAGGAAGTTCATCATTCAACATGAAGGGTGCTGACATCACAGTCTTCTGCATAATCATTTGTCCTCAGGGTAGAGCAATGCTGTGGGGCAGAGAGGCAGCATCTGTATGCTGATATCACCTCCAAATAGTGGGGTGGAGGAGTGTTTACACCCAGGTCACAGCACTGACTCTGAGACCCTCACCACTTATTCTCTCTCTTTCCTACACCCACTTAATATCAGAAAAAAAATCCAATCTGTCCATGCCCTTGAGGATGAAGGCCATTTCTTGATAGTGGGAGAATGAGGATTTGGATGTGAAAGTGCTGTATGAAAGAGACCTGAAGATTGCTTTACGGAGGGACTTGAATTCCTTATTCCATTTTAATTTCGACTTTCCCTTCTTACACAAGTGTGGCATACGTTGGCCAGCAATTCACTCTATTCATTTCCTTTTTTTTTCCTTTGTGCACTGATAAACTATATTTTGACCTCTACCTTGCAGTTAGATGTAGCCTTGCAACTGACTTCTAGACAATGAGGTATAAATGGAAATGATACAAATTACTTCCTGGTCTCAGCTATAAGATCCTCCCTCACATACTCTTCCATGTTATTTTCCTTTCTCTGGCTTTATACAGAATCTCGCAGCTTAATATATGTGGAGAATGGAGGAGCCCTAGGATGGAAAGAACAGGTTGCCTGGATTACTCCTCCTAGGAAACCAATATGTTGTTCAGGAACACTCATTTTTTAACTATATATAAACAAGGAATGAAATGTTTTTCTTGAGCAATGGAAATTTTCACATCTGTTTGCTATTGTAGCTGTAATACCCAACCAAATGCAAAACTAACACACAGCTTTTATAGAAAAAATTAGACAAATTCATAAACAAAATAAGAGAAAAATAAGCACCTGCATGCAGTTCCAAACCTGATGATAACTACAGTTAACACTTTTCTGTAAAATCCTAGCTTTTCGGGGGGAAATGACTAAAAATTAAGAGACCAGGATCACAGTCCCAGTTCCCCTCTAATTGGCTTCTTTAAGAAAAGAAAGAACTGTGGCATCTATGTTCTCTAACTTGGGGGGGGGGGGAGAGAGAGAGCGAGCAAGCAGATGGGGAACAGGGGAGAGGGGAAACATTTGGGGATTTTGCATAGAAAGGAGTGTTTTGTCACCCCCAAATTTTTCCTTTTTATCTAGTGGTCAAAACACCCAGGAAACCTCAAGGAGCTGAATTCTCAGGGAGAGAAGGTACAGAAGGAAGCCAAGAGTATGACATTGTAATAGAGTAGGATAGGGAGGCAAAATCTCTGGTACTCTCTGTGGTTCTTGTCTTGTCCTGGGAAATCACTGAGCTGCCCTGAGGGAACTAGATCTCAGTACAGCAGAGCCCATTGCTTCACTATTAACCATCAGCAAAGAACCAGTGTGTGTTTCTGAGTAGCCCAGTTCTACCTAGAATGGACTGCAAGTATCAGAAAAAGACTGTTTGGGGTCACTAGTAATGTTATCTCCAGCACCTCCATGCTGTGGGTTTAATGAACATAGTAGACATTGAGGAACAAGCAGATGCCATTCATCTCCTGACCACCACATTTATCTCCATGTTTGGCCACTCCTGGCTGCTGTGAAGCAGTGGTCAGGGGAAGAGAGAAATTAGCAGCACTGACCCAACAGCAATGCGAGGTTGAAAGTGGCACATATGAGGACAAGTAGCTCCACTTAAGGTCTCATCTGGGATGCTCAGGCCCCCCACCCTGGCCAGACCCCAGCACTACATGTTGTTCATTAAAACGTGAACATCCTGATCTCAGGCTGTGAAGATAGGAATCACTCTTCCCAACCCAGACACTGCCCACAAGTAGCCAAGAAGGAAGCCAAAGGTGGTGAATGATTAGCAGAACTGGCAGACAGCTCCAGAGTCTGTGGACGAGTGCCTGGACAGCTGTTTCATGAGGGAAACTCCAACTGACCATAAGAGTCCATGGAGTTCCTTCATGTCCTGGCTGTTCCACACTGAGATGCCCCTCGAACCTGCCCTCCCGCCTCCATTCTCAAGGGACCACTGGCACAATCACTGCCACTTGTCTGGTACGAAATGCCAGAGTAAAGCGAGAATATCCTCAGGAAGTTAGTGAACATGAATTTACTAAATACTGTGGGATAATCTTGTCCTCATCAAGCTTACGATTAATTAATTAATTATGTAGTACCCACAGATACACACACACACACACACAGAAAACATACAATAATTACAGAATTAATTAGAATTAGAGAATGGCATGCTGAGTGGTGTACAGAGTGCCTTTTAGAAGATTTCAGTGACAGTTGTTGTTCATGAGGGAGGTTCAAGTTTAATTAGAATCATCCCTAGATATGTTCTAGAAAACTGCCAGTAAGTCGGGGAAGGTTCTAGTGTCAGATTCTTTCAAAAGACTTTATACCAATTTTCAAGGAATCCTTCATTTCTTCTTATTATAAGGCTGATACAGCAAAGAAACCAGGGTAGCATATGGGTTCTAGAGTGGCATGGTCAATCAAGTGCTTTCCCACCAGTCTCTGATGCTGAATCAAGGGCACTTGTAGGAGAAGAAGTAGGACTGGGATGGGACTGGGAAACAGGTGAGGCTGAGTTTACTTTCCTGAGATTCTAGGTTTAATATATAGCTTGAACATCTGGAGATGGTGTAAGTAGTCTGCTAGATTGGCTGATTGAAAGCTGGACTTCATGGTAGCTTACGCTCAGTGAAGTAGACATATTGACATTTCCCTGGCAAACTCTAAAGAAGCACTACCAAAGAGAACTTTCTGCAAAGATGGGGATTTTTTATAATCTGTCCTGCCAATATGATAACTTCTAGCCACCTGTGGCTATTGAGCACTTGAAATGTGGCCAGTGCAACTAGATAACTGAATTTTTTATTTTAATTATTTAAACATAACAAGTCACATGTGACAGTAGCCATTGTATTGAATGGTACAGTTCTAGTGTAGGAGGTCTGAAGGCTCAGGGAAATGGCAAAAACACTTTGTTTTTTTATCTAAGTCCACTCTAGCTGTATCCCACAGGTTTTTATATATGGAGTGCTCTCATTACCATTCACTTTTCAATAATTTTTACACTTCTATTTTTATTTTCTACTTAATCCAAAAGTTATCTAGGAAAACATCTTTTAATTTGCAAATTGAACCCTTTTAAAATTCCTTTTTATGTTGATGTTATTTCTGCTTTTTAAAAGTACGTTGTTTTTCTTTATAAATGTCCCATGAGAGATATTTGAGTATTTGATATTTCTATTTGTTTTGATATGATAACTTCTGAGATGGCTGTAATATGGTTCTTGACTATGACTCTGGGTTTGTTCACCCTCTTTTTATTTCTTTGTTTTTATTTTATGCATATTGCTGCCCTATATTAATACGTTAAATTCATAATTGTCGTATCTTCTTGGTGAATTGAATATAATGGAAAAACATATTTGTTCCTTTTAATTAATGGTTCTCATCTTTAGTTTTCTTTTGTCTGATATTAGCATTTTAACATCTATTTTCTTTTATTATTTTTCTAGTATACTTATATGCCTATGTTTTCAACCTTCCTGTGCCCTTTGTTTAAGCATGCTATGTATTTAGCTTAACTTTTTATTTTAATGTGTTCTGAAAAATCTGTTACTTCAACAGGGGAATTTAAGAAACTCACCCTTATTGTGATCATTGATATATTTGGACTTTTTTTTTAACTTTCTAGTTCACGGTTCCATGGTCATTTTTTGGTCCTGACCCCGGTTCTTCTTTTGAAAGTCAGTCAGAGAAGGACAAACATTATATGGTCTCATTCATTTGGGGAATATAAAAAATAGTGAAAGGGAATAAAGGGGGAAGGAGAAAAAATAAGTGGGAAATATCAGAAAGGGAGACAGAACATGAGAGACTCCTAACTCTGGGAAACGAACTAGGGGTGGTGGAAGGGGAGGTGGGCAGGGGTGATGGTGACTGGGTGATGGGCACTGAGGGGGGCACTTGATGGGATGAGCACTGTGTTATTCTATATGTTGGCAAATTGAACACCAATAAAAAATAAATTTATTAAAAATATTTTCATAGAAATAAATAACTTACTTTTACTAGAATTAAAATTTCTACTGAAATAAACATATGTTGGTTGGAATTGAAGGTTTTGGGACTTGAGATTGGTGACACATTACTGTATTTCTGTGTTCTCCAACTTTCCTCACCCTTTGGTCTCCAGCTTTGTTAAACTTTATAAACAATACTGTAGAATCTTGGAAACCTGATGTGCCACCTGGCATGTCACATAAGGCAAAGTTGTCCTTGAGTTCTTGTAGCACCAGCAGTTGATGTGACAACCTCTATTCCTTTATTCCTCATAAATAAATTTTTATATATGAAATTTAATAAAAATCATGGCCTCACCTCACCAGTACCTCATTGATTCAAAGCCACACTATTGGATGCACCAGTTATTGGTTAGAATCTTTCTTGATTGCTAAGAAAGACTAGAAAATTCTGAGATATCCTAAGAAACAATAGAGTGAGGCAGTAGTACCAATCTGCCATGGTTGGACTCTCTTATCCCATGGTTGGAATTTCACTTATTTCCCGTAAGTATAATATGGGATTGATAATAGTATCTCCTCAGGGGGTTATTGTGAGGATTAGAAAAAATAATCTATGTAAAAACACTAGACACAATCTTTGATACACAATAAGAACTCAGAAAATGGTACCTGACATCGTTAGCAATTATCTTAGTTCATACCCAGGACTCAAGACAAAACTATTTTCATACAAATTGCTATTTCCTTATTGCCCTTCCCCTTCCCTGGAGGAGAGCAATGGAGCTCCTTGAAGACTCTTGAAGAGACATAATCAACTTCTCTTGGTATTGTTAGCATCCTGAAAGCTGCCCGAAGATGTGAATCTGTGAACAGAGAGGGTTTGGGGTTTAAACAGGCTACAGGCACTGGCCTTGTACTGGCAACCCCTGTCCTATGTTTGCATTTTGTCTGCAGTTGCTGCATTAAGAAGACCTGACCTTAATGAAATATTCAGTCCTAGATCTTTTTATGTCCCAAATTAACTTTAATGAGCAAACAGGGAAAGATCAAGAGGCTGCGACTGGGACTTAGGGGAAACTTTGAAGCAGAAGCCAGAATGGGGTAGATGCCCTCTGGAGATGGGCCAACGTTTGCTTTTGATGACAGTGAACCTTCAGATCTTGTTCATTTGAGCTGCAAACAAGGGGCTCTGAGAAATCAGTATACCTGAGATTTTATCTTTTGCAATGCCTCTGTGTTCCTCATTCAACAAACACGTGTTGAATACCTACTGTAAGCAAGAACTGTGCTCTAATGCTTTTATTATATGCTTTGGGTAATAATATCAAGGTGAATAACACACTGTCATTGCCCTCAAGGATTGTATGTTCTAGTAGAGGAAATAGGTGCACACAAATGGCAGCATTGTATGTTGGGGGTGCGGGGAGGAAGACTGTGAGATGTCACAAAAGAGGTACAAATTTCCATTAAGTCAGGGAAGAAGCAATTGCCTCCACCTCAGAGAGAACCAAGACTGCTATATGCAGGAAGTTAAATCAATGCTACCCTTTAAGAATAGTGGGATCTGGACAGTGGTCTTTCCAGTGGAACACACTGTGAGAACTGGCAGGGAAGTCCAGGGAATGTTTTGGTAATAGCAAGTTGTCCCTACTCTGTTTCTTCTATCTGTGTGTTCATGAGAAAATCTCTTAATCAGTTCAAGCCTCAGTTTTCCCAGGGGTTAGTTCTATCTACTCCTCAGAATAACTGTAAAGATTAAACAACTTGTTTTAAAATAGGTAAAGATCTGGATCATCGTATGTGCTTGAATAATGGTAATGTCCCTCATGCCAATTTCTGTTTCTCTCTTTTATTACAGTCCTTGAACTGGTGAGAAGCATATCCCTAGGAATTTCTATGAGGATATGGAGTTTGGGGGTTAAAAAAAAAGGGTTGCTGCAGGTCAATACTGATATTTAAATAAGGATGTTTAGGATTTCCACAGTCTTCAGCAGAGGCAGTTTTGTCCTGTCATAAAATGGCCCTAGTGTGTTGGATAGAACCAATCCTAGACTAACCATCTCCACTATTCCTGTCCTTGTTACAAATCCTGGCTGGCATGGTCCTCTTTTCCAAGTGTCCAGCACTGCCACACCACCAGAAAAGTCTTCTATCAAAGACTTTTCCTTCACTCCTTCCCAGGCTTCTAGTTAAAGACTTTCCCAGAAAGGAACTTAAGAATCCACCAGGTGTTCTGTTCTTAACAGAGTTGGTCTTTTGGACTTGTCTCAAGAGTAATAGACCTCATTTGGACCCATATCTTGTCATTTTCCATTTCTGGTATTCAACAAATGTTTGAAACAGGATCTTAACTGTAGCTCATCCTTTTGTCTCTGAGTTCAAAGGCTAGTAATAAAACTGTTGGTGGGAAGTCCCTTTGTCATTCCAAGGGCAGGTGTAGGAACCTCTATGCAAGACTCAAAGGAAAGGCCTGGAGTCGTGCTGCTGACTTTTGCTCACCACCCAGCTCTAGCCCATCTAAGAAGTTGAGGTAGACAAAAGATTAGAAAGTGGGGATTTCTTTGCAAAGAATTGTCAGTGTCCTATGCATTCTCTGCACCATCCTCACTGGCTAGTGAGAGGGCTAAAAGTCCACTCCCCTTACCTCAAGCCATGTGACAGGGACTCCAAGAGGTGCTGTGTGTAGAGCAAGACATGTGTTACTTGGAGGGATGGAGGGCCTCTGTCTGACTCTCACCTGGAGGTCCAGTGGCAAGATGCTCTCATGGGGTTGTACGTGCCTGGTGCAAAGTGGTAAGAGGTGGCACAGAGGGAGTGACGGGCATGCCCACTGGCAGAAGAAGGGCAATGGTAGTTGTGTCCAAAGTCTGCATATGAACTGTGTGGAAGTCAGTAGGACTGGGCTTCTTCAAGGGTTCTTCCCCTAGGAAGCTCCCTGTAGGGATGAAGGTATCTAAGAAGTTGAAAGGGGGAATTGCAGGTAACCATGTGGAGGAAGGGTATAGCCAGCATTGAGGTAACCTCACTGCATAATCTCTGAGGGAACCACAGAGGTAGCTCTAGAAAGAGGATCATGCAAAGGACATGGACAAATATACCGGCCTCATAAGACTATGCTCCTTTCCCCAATCTCCTTTTCCCAAAGCCAGCCTGGGACAGATCAGGAAGGGCGCTAGAGAGTGGGCAGAGTAAAGCAAGGAAGAGATAGAAGTTGACCACACACCATCTCAGCCACCCCCCACCACCTCTGCAGACTTCTCAGCCTAAAGCAGTCCAAGCTGGGAGATGAGGAATTTTAAACTGGACAAAAGTTCAGGGTTTAGATAATGCATATGACTTGGGCTAGATTATTTGATGAGTGCATCAGATTGGACCTTTATTATCTGAGTGACTGAGATTTTGGCCCAGGAGCAAAGAAAATTGGTTCCACAGAGCAGGTTTTAGGGGGACCATGGTAGAAAAGAATAAATTGATCCAAGCTTGTCCCTGGATATATTGGGCTCATTCAACCAACTAGAGTCTGTGCTATAATCACAACTGTGTTAGGAGCTGTGGGAGTTAAAGGGTGAACATAGCCCACTATCTGCAATCCAGGAGCTGCTAAAGAACAGGAATAGTTTTAGTAAAAGGCACACCCTGAAAAGTCTGGCAGTATCATTCCAATGGAATATAGGGAAATGGTAAAGAAATTCCATCTTAGGATCCCCAAGGGAGCCCTTGTAGAAGGGATCTGAGCTGGAGCAAATGGCATGAGTGGGGTAAAGGCATTTAATATAGACAGAATTGCCTCAGGCAAGATGAGCATACAAGAATGTACAGGAATGTTTGGAGATCAAGATTATAATTGTGGCAGTTGGGATTAAAAGATTCTCATAGCACTTTACAGTTTGCAAGGCTCTTTTGAATATCTTACTTCATATAATCATTATCACAACCCATGGGACAGGTGGGGAATGTGCATTTAGCAAATGAAATAACTGTGGGTCTATGTTATTTTGTTACCCAGTATGGCATGCTAGCCAATGACACAACCAGCATTTGAACCCAGGCTCTCTGGTCTCAGGTATTGTTAGTTGATTCATGGTATTTAATCCTGACCCTGCACACATGTTATGAGCAGTTCAGTTCTAGAGACTATTTCAAATTTTACTTTTGGAATTATAGGGAAGTGTTATAAGATTATATTGATTGATTCATTCATTCATTCAACAAGTAATTACATTTTAGTGGAAAGAGGAAGATGATAATCTATATATGAGATGCTGGTAAAGGCTAGAGAGAAAAATGAAATGAGGAAAAGGAATAGGACATTCCAGGCCTGTGAAAGATTACTATTTTAAATGGGATCATCTTTGAAGGCCAGTGTGATCATGGTGACATTTGAGCAGAGACTTGAGTGATAAGCTGGTGAGTCATGCAGATATTTGAGGAGAGATTGGTTAAGACTATGGCCATTATCCACATGGGGGACGATGGTGTTGTGGACCAGGAGAAGTGAAGATGATGCGAAGTTGTCAGATGTTACATGTTTTTTGAAGGTAGTGTCAAAAGGATTAAGACCTTTGTCAAAAGAATGACACCAAGATTTTCAGCCTGAAAAAACTATAAAGATGAATTTGCATTTTTTTTTTTGTGTTGGCAAAGGCTTCAGGAGAAAAAGGATTTGGGGGAAAGGTAAGGAGTTTATCTGGAGCCCTGTAAGCTTGAGAATGCCTGTTTGATATTCAAATAGTGATAGCGATTAATTAGAAATGCCTGGAGTTAAGGGAGAGGTCAAGACTAGAATATAGATTTGGGAGTGAGCATATACTTCTAGCGTTAGTGAAATGATTGTCAAGAACTGTAAAGGATCTGAATTTTATCCGATTTACAAGCCAAGAAGTCAGCCTACCACAGTGCCATGGATGCTGGCAGAAGACATGAGCTTCTGGGGTCATAGATAAAGACCTTTATTACAGTAATCACAGTAGGCCTTTTCCTTTCTTGGTTCCCTGAGTCTCAGTTCCCCAGGGCAATGTGGAAGGGCCAGAGAAAACCTGCAAATGCAGTAGGTTGCATGACAGAAGAGGAACCCCGGGCTGAGGAACCTAAATCTTTTGTTAACTGGAAATAAGCATGCCTACCCTTTGCTCTGAGGGGGACACACTATCTCTGTGTTTGAAATCTATTTGCTATATTCTTGAAAAAGATACTTCATAATAAAGTCAGTCATCATCTCTGCTCATGAGTTACAGAAACATAAGAGACCATGGAGAATTGTCTCTCCACAGGGTATCACCCCCTAAGGAGCACTATGGAAATTTTAAGGGGCACTTTTTGTTTTTATAATGATTGAAGGGCTACTGTCATTTCATAGGCAGGAGCCAGGGATTTTAGATACCCTGTAGTAAATGGGACAGTATCACACAAAGAGACTTCTCTCATGTCCCATACAACTTTTAATGTCAAGCATTCACTTGAGTGAAAAAAATATATATAATTATTTGAATGATTTGAGTCTAGACTCTTATTTCTACTTTACAAAATATCCCCCCTTCAGCTTACTATATACTCAATATTTAATTATTTAAATCAAAGGAACATTGTACTTTGCTTTGTTCAGAATTCTGTCAAAGTTACCATTTGAGGAAAAAAATACATTGCTAATAGCAACACAAGTTATTTGAGTAGCTGTACTTATGTCAGACTACAAGTATAGCTGACACAAATATAGTGATTTTATGTGTATGTGGATATATATTTATTCCCCTTTTATTTCATGAGGTCAAATATGAAGGGTTTTTTTGGAATATTATCTAACTTCTCTTAAAACTCATTCATTATGAGAAGGTATAATATTGTATAATATCAGATTCTTGTACAAATACTGCTGAGACATCAATGAAGAAGAGCACTGGAAATTGACCATTGGATTTAGCAGCATAGAAATCATTAGTGGCCTTGAAAAGAGCAATTTCAGTGCAGAGGTGGGGACAAGAGTTTGTTTGAAGTCAGTTCAAAAGAGCGTGAGAGGACAGGAATTGAGACACGAGGATAAACAACTTCTTTGAGAAGGTTTTCTGTAACAGGGAGCAGAGCAATAGGGTGATATGCAGAGCATTTGGCACAATGCCTAGCACATAGAAAGGGCTCAATACATGTTGGTCAGAGGAGGACATGATGACCCATGGAAGGTGCTCAGGAAATGGTCTATTGACTGAGTACTAACAAAAAGACAGGTAGGCATAGGGGATGATCCGGAAGGGCTTCTTGGAATCTTTTCTTTTGATCTTTATTTTTTTAAAAAGGTTTTACTTATTTGACACACAGAGTGCGTGCACAAGTAGGCAAAGCAGCAGGCAGAGGGAGAAGCAAGAAGCAGGCTCCCCACTGAGGAGGGAGCCCAATGCAGGGCTTGATCTCAGGACCCTGAAATCATGACCCGAGCTGAAGGCAGGTGCTTAACTGAGTCACCCAGGCGCCCCTCTTTTGAGCTTTACAAGAAATGATGGGTTAGAGGAGTGTAGAGGTAAGGTGGTGTTTCAGGCACAAGCCAAGGAACCCACACGGAGAGATGTTGAGGGAGAGGCAGCCTGTCTGCCAAGCCAGGGAGTTTTGGGGGGTTCCAAACAGGAGGCTTGAATAGAAGTATCTGGAGACACAGCTAACAGAAGGCCTTGAATGTCAGACTGTGGCATTTATTTTGGGTCTGATGAATCAGTAGGGAAGCCAGAGATCCTAAGCAGTCAGGGACATAATGGGAATATAGCATTAATTGTATTTTCAACTACATGCTGTGCTTCCATTCTAAGTGTTGAAGTTGGGCAGGTTACAACTCATGTTCCAGACAATCTAATGAGAAACACATGTTTTCATGCTAATTCCAACCTTTAGTTTCTTCCATAGGTTAGGGCAATGCTGGAAATAAAATTCTGAGGATAAAGATTAACAGAAAACAGAAATTCACTTTAGTGATTTAAGGAGGGGTGGGGAGAAGGGGGTCCTCTGAATAAGCATATTTGATGTTGGCTTAAAAATAGAATGTTTCTGCAGAAAGCCAGGAACTGTGGTCTCAGCTGGACTTTAGCAGAAGTCTCTGGTTTCTGAGACATTCTTAGTGGCATCTCTCACATTCCCATGAGTCACAGTGAAGAACAGTGACCTCACTGGATATTTTAAAGTCAGGGTCATTCATCGTTGTCACATATCATATTGAGGTCCTGACCAGGTATGGTTGGTGTAATCTCAGAACACAGGGGAATGAGTGGTGAGGATGGGTCTTAGAGGCATTGTGGCCCAGGATCAAGTACCAGGCTTTGGTTTCCACTGGACCTGGGTTTGAATTCCAATCTTTCACCTCCTGCTTGTGTGACCTTGGCAAATCCTTGAACCTTGATCACTTTATCTGTCAAATAGAGATGATGCTGATTGTAAGGATTACTTATCACCAGCATTTGCTGATAAGAATATTTATTGCTTCCATTAGTTTTTAAATTCTGTCTAGTCAATGAATGATGGAGTAAATGGAGAACAATGGGAGAGGCGCAGAGTTTCAGGTTGGGACATGGTGGTTCCACTTAGATAACCCCCCCCAAGCCTTAGATTATAGTCTACTCTTTGGCAATCCTATTTTGTTCACATGGTACAAATGGAGATTGTGGTCATTTATAAGGAAAGCTCAAACAGGAGATTGTGGTTGTTTCTGATTTTTAAAAAATTATTAGATCATGAGTCAATATCCCTCGTGATCCTGGGGCTTTTCACATAGAGAGATTAGGCAGGTGCATAGCTACAGGGAATGAGCAGGCAAAGAAAATGTAAACAAGTGACCTTCGACTCTCTAAGCAACTTAAACTGTAGCTTTCTGTTAGATTATCAACTGCTGGCTGGGATGACTGAAGCACCAGATATGTTTCTATGAGTGTGAGAGCCTGGCTTGCCCAACTCCACCGTGGAAAAGTTGCAGTGCCAGCTACATATGGGCAGCCATAGGAATTCAGCAGGTCTAGTCAGGGAATTGAGTCTGACCCCTCCACCTGGAAGGGAGTTTGAATTATTCTTCAAGTGGAACTTTGAAAGGTGGCCATGGGGTCTGGAGCTCAAACCCAGACTCTAGCATTTTAGCTGCGTGGATTCATGCAATTAGTTAGCCTTTCTTTCTTTCTTTTTTTTTTTTAAGTAGGCTTCACACCTAGCATGGAGCCCAGTACAGGACTTGAACTCATGACCCTGAGATCAAAACCTGAGCTGACAACAAGAGTCAGATGCTTAACCAACTGAGCCACTCTGGCACTCCTAATTGGTTAACCTTTTTCAGTATTAGTTTCCCCTTCTTAAAGTAAGGATAATAATTAGCAGTATTATTGCATAATTTCAGATATTTTTGTTAAGATTAAATGATAAAAACTATAAAGCCTAGAGGCACCTGAGTGGCTTAATCACTAAGTCTCAGACTCTTGATTTCAGTTTAGGTCATGATCTCAGGGTGGTGGGATTGAGCCCCATGATGGGCTCTGTGCTGGGCATGGAACTTTCTTAAGATCTTTCTCTCTCCTACTGCCCCTCACTCATGCTCACTCTCTCTCTCAGATAAATAAATAAAAATAAAATATTTAAAAACCCCACAACAACCATAAAGCCTAACTCAGTGTCTGTCACAGAATACCTCAATAAATGTTAGCAATAAGGACATGAGAATGTTACATTGGGATAATGACAATATTTTTAGAAAATGCTTTCCCAAGCATTATCACTTTCAATTTTTATAACACCCTAGTATATAAGAAGAATCATTATTCCTTTTAATTAGATGACTAAAGTTCAGAGAAGCTATGTGACTTTTCAGGTTTATGCAGTAAGAAAAATTAGGATTTGACGGGGTGGTCCAACTTCAAATGCCGATTTTATTTATTGCCATGTGCTGCCAGCATGAATGCTTGAAGAGAAAGGGACAGAGCAGTATTTGGTGGGAATGGGAAGGCACACAGAAGGAAAAATGAGAGGGTACCCAAATCCACACTTTTGTGCATGGAATTTGGTGTTAACTACTGGAATCTCTGAGAGTAGATATGTAATTACACTCAATTTACCTTTGAAAGATCATATATAGGAACCTCAAGTATTCAGAATATGAAGAATGTCCAAGAGAAAAGAAAGGAGCACTCCTAAAATTTTAGTTTAACATTCTAAGACTCAAGCAGTGACAGTTATGGAGAGAGGTATGTAAAAATCTCATTCAAAACCAATTTACACTCTATATATGCAGTGTTAATTTGTCCTACTGATTCATTCCCTAGGTCATAGATTAGAAGCAAAATAGCAACTGAAAAAGAAAAATTCACATATTGACGGCAGAAAAGAATTTGCTACTGCCTGACAAGAGGAAAAAACTATGACAAGCAAAATAAAACTTAAAAGATTTTAACAGTTTGGGTCTAAATGTAGATAATCACAGTGCTCCCTCCATATCCCACCCCCTGCTTTGTGGTGTACCTTCCTATATCATAGCAGAACAAGATAAGTAACTGAGCCATAAAAAGATTAAAAAAGTAAAATGTATTCATTATATCTTATCAAGGTAGCAGATATGTTTTAATACATTTTAGCAACATAATAAAACTTTTAGCAGTAACTGAAGAAAAAGGGGCAGCCCTGGTGGCTCAGCTGTTTAGTGCCGCCTGCAGCCCGGGGTGTGATCCTGGAGACCCGGGATCGAGTCCCACATCGGGCTCCCTGCATGGAGCCTGTTTCTCCCTCTGCCTGTGTCTCTGTCTCTCTCTCTCTGTGTCTCTCATGAATAAATAAATAAAATCTTTAAAAAAAAAAAAAAAAGAAAAGAAAAACTGAAGAAAAAGAAAACTTATTTTTAATCCAATTTCCTGGGCAATTTGATGGCAGACAAGCTTAGATTTTATTGTCACTAAGAAGTAATTCATTTGTATAAACACTATTAAATGCACAGAACCAGTGTGTCAGATCTCAAAGTCATGACACATCATTTTCTGCTACAAAAGAGTAAGCCATTAAAAACTCAACTTGAATTTTCTGTTTCTGTGTATCAGGAAGACCTGGTGGGACTTTTCACTGGTATGTTGTGTATGTGTCCCGGCTGCAGTAAACATCCCCCTTTCTGTGCTGGGAAAAGAGGTAGAAACTCATCCATGAAGGAATAAAAGATATTGTCCTGACTACACTGCCAGGCTGGCAGATAGGCCTTTGTATTCCTAAAGTTTGGATCCTCCTCCTTGAAAGGGTAGATGTCTCTCCTTTTGTCCTGAAAATGCAGACCCTTGCTAATGGTGCTCAAACTATTGAAGCAGAAGAATCAGAACGGGCCTTTGGGCTTCAGGAAGTTAAAAGTGAGCAGCAGCCTGGTCCTGGAGGAAATTCCAGAAACTGGGAGTAAATGCAATGACTTCTTCTGAGTAGGGCCTCAGAGGGGACTCTAGGGGTCTAACAGGATTGAATGAGAAAAACAAGGTCCTGGGACCCAGGCAACAAACACTGGTGTCTGAGGCAATTCTGAGTGATAGTGTTGTCCAGGGTGGCTCTCCTTCAAAGGCCTCTGCTAGCTTGAGTAGGGACTACACTGTGACAAACACTACTTTACTGGGGCTAAATCACCAGAAACAGAGATTCAGTGGCCCTCCAGAGCCAGAGGGGCAGGGAGATTGTTGCTGTATCAACAGCAAGAGCACTCTATCATGTTTCTCCTCTCTCTGAGAAAGGCTGTTTGAAAGACTTAGGGGACTGGATTAGCCATGGGGTTCTTGGAAAAAGAGGGAGATAGGTAGTAGTAGATGATGATAGGTCCATCTCCTGACAATCTGGTAGATTGGGGCTAGAGCCAGTTCTATTTTCATTTCAGAAGTGAATGGCATTACTTCTGTGCAGAGAGTGTGAAACCATTTATGTGTAATTTTTTACATCTGTATAGTTAGGAGACCAGGGAAAATGGCCACATATCCTCATGTCTGGTGTTCACATAACCAAACCATCAGTTCTTATGGCTATTCAAAGGAGATGAGTTATTTTGATGCCCTTCTTCTTAGCAATCCCATCTGCGTCTACTAGATTTGGTACTGTGATGCTTCAGCCAGCTAGTTAGCCAGCTGAAGATATATCAGAATAGCCTTGTGTTGCAACACTTAAAAATCAAGTCTGGGCCCTGAATGTGCCTCCAGGAGAGGAAACTTGCTTGAATTCCCCATCATGAGAAACAAGAGCTTCCATATTGCGTGGAGTATGTCATAGTTTTTAAGGTTATTCAGAAAGCTGGCCAGCATCTTTGGCTGGCTAACAAGCTGGCTGAAGCATCACAATGCCAAATCTAGTAGATGCAGATGGAATTGCTAAGAACACTTGGGGGGACTTCAGGTTCTCAGAAGGCTTTAAAGTAACAGACCATCTACTTCCCTCACATGAGGAATCAGGCTCTCTTGGGGACTTGAGTCTCTTAAGCTCGCGATGGAGATGTTAATGAGAATGGACAGGTTCTCTTAATTATGATCATTAACACAGATTATGGGTTTAGTGGGATATTTCTGATGGCTGTAACCCTGACTTAAGTAGTTGGGATTTTCTGTAATTGGCTCCCGTATGTCTGTCCTCCCAAGGAAAGGAGAAATCAAAATCCTTTTCAGATGGTTTGAGACTCAGTTGCAGTACAACAATGTTCTTTGATTTCTCAGGAGTACTGAAAGCTCCTAATAGGAATGGATGTGGGAGGAAAGAGAGTTGCATCAGGGGCCCTCCTTTGGGAGCAACCAGCTCCTAGAGGAGGCTCTTTCTAGACTGGAATGCCCTCTCCCAGCCCCATTCACAAATGGCTTGGCTAGACCAGTGACGCCATGCTCTGGAGAGAAGAAAGCAAAGCACCCACCTGGATGTGTGAACTGCCCCAACTCAAATACCTTTGCTCCCTTTAGAAGATGAGCTTCTCTTTAATAACTACTCCAAGGACTTCTGGTTTGGGCAATATAACAGACTGATGTAACCCACCTTCCACCTCCACAGGAAAAAAAAACTTGATGGATAAAATAAGTAAGAAGTATTGGAACAAGATTATTATTTTTTATCCAAGATCTAAAGAAGAAACCCTCAATTCCCTTAATAAAATATAAACTATAGCTCGATGACAGGATCATGATGGGGAATTGATTCTGTGGCAGGCAGGGTTTGACTGGTCCCTGCTAGTATAGAGGACCTACTAGCTGAGGTTTTCATGCCAATAGGGGGACAGAAGGTATGGACTTGGACTCAGACATTGGGAAAATTAAAACACGGTTTCTACATAAAGACTAGATTTGGAAATGGTCCTGTCAGTATAAGAGAGACTAAACAAACTTCCCACCAACTCAGGAAGTAAAGAAACTGCTCTATGCTAAGAGCTCAGGGTAGAAAATAAAACAAGTCACAAGTGAGATTCTGAAGCCTCTCTAAATTCGCACTATTCAAGTATGAGGCTTGATTCATGGCAAGAATCTCAAGCCATGAAATTAATGTAAAATGTAGTTAGCATCAGCCTAGTAAAACTCATGGAGTGCTTCTGCCCAGCAGAAGCAATGGGACTCCCAAAGGGAAAAGCAATCCCAGCAGAAGTGGGTTCACAATCAGATTTATAGCCCCCTGCCCAAGGAGATGGTAGTAGTTAGCTAGAGGTGACATAACAAATTACCACAAACTGAGTGGTTTCAACAGAAATTGTCTTACAGTTCTGGAAGTGAAGAATCTGATGCAGGTGTCAGCAGGGCTGTTCCTCCTGAGGTTGTTGGGAGGAGTCTGTTATATGCCTCTTCCCTGGTTTCTGGTGGTTTGCTGGCAGTCTTTAGTGTCCCCTGGCTTGTGGAAACATCACCTCCATCTCATCCTTTATTTTCTTTTCTTTTGTTTATTTTTTCACATTTATTATTTATTAGTTTCAGAGGTAGAATTGAATGACTCATCAGTTGCATATAACACCCAGTGCTAATTATGTCACGTGCCCTCTTTAATGCCCATCACCCAATTATCCTTTCCCTCCACCACCCTCAGTTTTTCCTAGAGTTCAGAATCTCTTATGGTTTGCCTCCCTCTCAATTTTTATATTATTTTATTTTTCATTCTCTTTCCCTATGTTCATCTGTTTTGTTTCTTAAATTTCACATATGAATGAAACTATAAGGTATTTGAGGTATTTGTCTTTCTCTGATTGACTTATTTCACTTAGCATAATACCCTCTAGTCCTATCCATGTCATTGCAAATGACAAGATTTCATTCTTTCTGATGTAATAGTCTAGCTGTGTGTGTGTGTGTGTGTGTGTGTGTGTGTGTGTGTGTGTATGTACCACATCTTCTTTATTCATCTGTGGATGGACTTCTGGGCTCTTTCCATAATTTGGCTATTGTGAACATTGCTGCTATAAACATTGTGGTGCAGGTGCCCCTTCAGATCACTACATTTGTATCTTTGGGGTAAATCCTTAGGAGTTGCAATTGCTGTGTTGTAGGGGAGCTCTATTTTTAACTTTTTCAGGAACCTCCATACTGTTTTCCGGAGTGGCTGTATCAGCTTGTATTCCCACCAACGGTGTAAGAAAGTTCCCCTGTCTCCGAATCCTGGCCAATATCTGTTATTTCTTGAGTAGCTAATTTTAGCCATTCTGACTGGTGTGAGGTGGTATCTCATTGTGGTTTTGATTGGTATTTCCCCAATGCCAAGTGATGTTGAGCATTTTCTCATGTGTCTGTTGGTCATTTGTATGTCCTCTTTGGAGAAATGTCTGTTCATATCTTCTTCCCATTTATTGATTGGATTGTTATTTGGGTGTTGAGTTTGATAAGTTCTTAATGGATTTTGGGGATACTAGCCCTTTATCTGATAAGATAATTGCAAATATCTTCTCCCATTCTGCAGGTTGTCTTCTGGTTTTCTTGACTATTTACTTTGCTGTGCAAAAGCTTTTTATCTTAATGAAGTCTCAATAGTTCATTTTTTGCTTTAGTTCCCCTTGCCTTTAGAGACAGTCTAGCAAAAAGTTGCTGCAGCTGTGGGCTCCATTTTTAATTCCAATTCTACTGTGTACAAGTTGTATGACCTTGACTTAATTACTTAATTCTCAAAACTTCTGTTTCTCCAACTGTAAAATGGAAACAATTATTTGTTTGCCTTCTTAATAGGCCCATGCCTCTTCTTTCATCCTAAAGAAAACTGTCCCCCCCCCATTGTGTGTGTGTGTGCATGCGTGCACTAGTTACTCTCCTCCCTCTTCTGTGTATAGAGGAGATGGGCCTGAGCACCAGCTCCAGCTGCATAGAGTAAAGCAAGTTGAGCCCAGTGTTCATTCCTTTGCTTGTGCTGGGTATAGGCATAAAAGTCAGGTCCAGTCAGGGAGATGTCCCCATCACGAATAAATCCTTTATGCATATATCTTTAGAGATGTATCTCCAGGCTTTATATACATAATGGTGGCTTTATATACATAATGAAGAAAAAAGCTCTCTTCTCTGCCTCTGGACATTCTGTAAGGATATGCTATTTGGAAGTGTGGCAGCAGCTTGAAACCATGATGATTATTAATCTGCAAACAAAACCAATGAGAATGGCAGAAAAACTAGAGAGACTCTGAGTCCTTGATGACTTTACCCAGGAACTGTAAAAACCAGCTCTGGGGCTGTACTACATGTGGAGATCTTATTAAATGAGAGAATACATTTCTTAATGTTTAAGACAGTGGAACCAGGGTTTTTTTTTTTTATTATTTACATCCCAAACATCTTAAGTGACTTATTATCTCATAGATTTATGTGAATAAATATCTCATAGATTTATGTGAATTATAGGTAATTCCTATAAAGTGCTTACCCCTGTGAAATGTTAACAATTATCATTGATAAAACACCTCATTATGGAATTATTTACTGCTTTCTTCTTTACTAAGATGTGTCATATTTCTCCAAATATATATGAGAATATTTGTGGGCAGGACCAAAGCTTCTGCTTCTTTGATGCCCAATTCAACTACCAAACAAAACACATAGTATTTAATGAATGTTTCATGATTAGTCAATATATATATATTTTCTCCCTAAATATAACCCAGATGGACAATCTAACCCAAATACCCTTGTGTTGGGTGGAGGCTGTGTCCCCAAGAAGAATGTTTTATTTTGCTACTGGGCAGTGAATTCCAAGAGAATCTAAGTAGTTTGAAAAATGGGAAAGTGGCAACCCTTCCTGACATTGGCAAGTGCTATAATCACAGGCTATTGAGGCTCCCTGGAAATCATATGGTGCATCTTCTTTATTTTATAGCTGAGGCCCAGAGACTTCTTTATGGTCTAGAGACCAGGCCAGGACTGGAACCCATCCTCCAGACCCTGCTTTAATCCCTTTCCAGCATTTGTCATTACTTTCTTGACTTTCTCCACAGTCAACTTCCTTTACAACCTGAGTAAGAGGGAAGCCCTCTCCCTAAAGGCTGTTTGGGCTGCCAGGAATTCGTGGGAGTCCATCAGAATCTGTGGGAATCTGTGCATCCACTCCCTCCCAAGGTTATTCTGCAGAGTTGCTGCCAGAGACCAGGTGGCCTGGCATGAGATCTGAGACTCGGCATCCTTTGCTGACTGCAAACATCAGCCCCTCATCCCTGAGGGGTCACTGAGGGCTAGAGGTGGAGAAAGGCCTCTCCCTATCCACATACTGATCAGCAACTAGCATGGAGGGCTGGTAACAAGGGTAAGGAGGGACTCCCGATCCAAGTCAGAGCACAGTGGGGCACAGCATCTAAACCTGGATGGTGTCATCCATCCCAGGGTGAGATCTAAAAACTCTTAAAAGACTTTTGTTCCAGCCTGTCCTAGTCTGGCTCTGCATGTGGCCTACCCTACCATCACCCCTGCCCCCAGACACCATACACATTCATAGCTTTGTTCATGCCATTTTGCATACCTGAATGCTCCCACCTTCTCTCATCTGCTCCCCACTCCCCAGTTGTTGGCCTGTTGAATTAAAATTTCAGTGCAAATTTCTGCCCTTCCATCAGAGTTAACCACATTCTCCTCTATGTTCCCATCATACTTGGTTTATTCAACATAAAATTTAATTAAAAATGGCTTTAGTTGGGTCTTTTCTGATAAATCAGTGCTTCTCAAACTTTATATGCATACAGATCATCTAGAGATTCAGATTTGGTAGGTCTGATTTGGGGCCTCGGAATCTGCATTTGTAACCAGCTCCCAAGTGATGCTGACATTCATCGCCCATGGACCAAAACTTTGAGTGTCAAGGTATTGCTTTTGAGTTCCTTGAGGGCAGGTATCATGTCTTATTCATCTTTGTAATACCAGCTTCTAGCAGAGTGTCTGGCTGATTATATGTAATTAATACACATTCATTAAATTGAAATGAATCAAATTAAGGCACTGGTATTTCTAAGGTGTCTCCTTTAAATGAAAATATGTGGTCTGGGCAACATTACAAACAACTGTAGCTGGAGTAGCAGAAAGTCGGGTGGGGCAGGACTTGGGGCTCATAGGAAAGGCAGGATAAATCGACATTACAGATCCAGAAACTCAATTTTATCAGTCTGTTTAGGTTCTAAAAGACTGATTAACATTAATATGTAAACCAGAAGGCCAATTTATTATTTAACATCAGAAGATATGTCTTTCCAGTGACAGAAATACCAGTGCTTGCCAATGAGGTTCTCTCTCGTTTCCTACCACCCATCCATGCTTCCTGCCCACCCCCCACCCCTTCACCCTAGGGATAATTTAGCTCATAACCTTGACTCAGAATATAGGTAACTAAAGGAACTTGCAGGTAAAAAACAAACTTGAGGGGCAAACAAAAGAAATTAATCATGAAGGCATCTTTTAAAACATAGTGTACAGGGGCACCTAGGTGGCTCAGTGATTTAGCATCTGCCTTTGGCTCAGGTCATGATCCTAGGGTCCTAGGATCAAGTCTCATATTGGGCTCCCCTCCTGCTTCTCCCTCTGCCTATGTCTCTGCCTCTATCTCCATGTCTCTCATGAATGAATGAATGAATGAATAAATAAATAAATAAATAAATAAATAAACCTTTAAAAAAGAAAAACTTGACAAACTGTCCCTTTTCTAAAAAGACTGTACTTCTGTAACAGAATACTTATTTCCTTCCAATACAGTCTTTCTCCTTGGGTGGTGCTGGGTAAAGACATATACATTCGTGTTGCCAAGTATCTGTGTCTTTCTAAGGTCTTAGTCCCCTAGACCCTAGATCAGTGGAGGGGCTAGGTGAAAAGGGGGCTCACAGCCTTGCACACTTATGCTTTGTCTCATGTTGAGCTGGACTTTTCTTGTACTTCTTGGTAACAGTCAGTTTGTGACTAAGTACCTCAGCATAGACTTTGTTACCAACTAACCTGCTAACCATGTGACATCCTGTGAGTCACTTTCTGTGCTTCAGTTCCTTCCTTCCTCTGTGAATCTTCAGAGATTTGGAAGAAATAGGATCTATGATCTCATCCAGCCTTAAGATTACCAACTTAATGTATTCTATATTTATAACCTGCTTTAAAATACAATATTTCATGGATGCCCCACAATTCCACATGTACCTGTGAGAGGAATGAGTCTTAGAGAAAATGAATACCTTGTCTTAAAGCATCCACCTAACAAATGGCCAAACCAGGTCTTGAACATAGATCAGACTCCTCATTTTCTCAAGCACTACTTGATAAGGTCTCCTGGAGCCTGGACAAGGCGGGCTTTTACTTCTCCCCCAAACTTGGGAGAGAAAGCACAGCTTCTGGCTCCCTTGATTCCCCTTTTCCTTATCTCTCTCTTCTCAGGGTCTGAGTTGTGTTCACCCTTTCTGTCTTTTCTGTTGAGTTCTTTATGTTCTCTCTCAGTTTTCTCTTTCTCTCTCCACCTTCCTTTCCCTTTCCCTCCCCTATCCATCCCTCATTTAGCCTCTTCCCACCTCTGCCAATCTCTCTCCTCTTGCATGCCAGCCTATCTCGATAAACATTGTAGATTCTGTTTTGTTTTGTTTTAAAAGATTTTATTTATTTATTTATTCATGAGAGAGACACAGAGAGAAGCAGAGACATAGGCAGAGGGAGAAGCAGGCTCCCCATGGAGAAAGCCTGATGTGGGACTTGATTCCTGAACCCTGGGATCACAACCTGAGTTGAAAGCAGATGCTCAACCACTCAGCCATCCAGGTGCCCCTGTAGATTCTGTTTTTATAAAGATGTCACTCCATACTCCTGGATGAATCTATGGTTTGGTGAGGTCAGGAAGAGGGTGCCCAAGCACAGCTTAATGACGAGGGTGCTGTTTTCTAATCTAGTGCAGTGGTTTCCAAGCCTCAGGAGAGATAGCCTGCATTGGAATCACCAACGGTGAGGGAATGTGTGGTTATAGTTCAAAATGAAGATTCCAGGACCCATCCAGAGACTTTATTCAGTAGGATCAAGGTGAAAATTTAGTACTCTGTATTTTAAAAATCTCTTCTGAGATGATTATGATGAACATTAAGGTTCCTACCTTACTATTGGGACCTGTGTCCACCAGACCCTGTCCCTAGGGGTGAGTCAATGAGTAGCCAAGTATCCGCTGTAGTACCAGGAGGGTTGCCTCAGATAGATGCCTTGTTTGTAGATTATGAAACATCAGTTAATTAGTTTGGCTCTTGCTCCTTTCCCATACCAAGTGTCTGCCCCATTAGTGGTATATCTGGCTCAATGTGGGGTAACTTCTTGCTTTTGCCACATTTGGGCAAGCAGAATCTCTTAATTTACATTCTACCTATTTTTTGGCCACAAACCCCCAAACCATTAGGATATGCCCATTCCTTTCATCCTTTTAGATGACACTTCCCTCTTTCATACAGTTGTCCCCCTGTTGGATAGGAGCTGGAAAGGAGTAGGAGGAAAGCAATTTTCATTTATGTCCTTCTAATAGAACATGTGTTTTCTAATTCCCATACCAGGATTTTCACCATGAAATCTGTGGGTTTTGACAGCCACACATGTAGAATCTCATAAAATTTTTGAGGCCATCTTGTCTACCGGTACCTCAATGTCTATCACTGAAAGACACATATTCTTTGAATATGAGCGCTTTGCTGGGATTATGCTGTGCCCTTGGTTTGTACTTTGTGCTCTCCGTAGGGGCAATATTGCCCCCAAGAGGGCTGAATATTTGTGTCACAGTTATGCCAAGTCCTCCATACCTTCCTCATCCAAGGACAAAGGAGCTGAAGATAAAATTTGAACTTACATATGTTAGTCTTTCTAGCTGTTCACTGGGAATGATTATATTTGTCCTGACTTCTACAGCTGCAGTGAGCTCTCTCCTTTAATTGAATAGGTCTGGTCATTTGTTTCACTTATTTGGCATCTAGCTCTTACCATTAGTGGCCTTGCATCACTTGTTTGTATCTGGTATCTGTTCCATCTTTATAACTAGATTATAAAGCATTTTATGGTAGAGATCCTGTGTTCATATGATAGTTCACTCATTTATTCATTCATCAAACACTCACGGAGAACCTCCAGGCATGGGGCTAGATTCTAAAGAGACAAGAGAACATGGTCTCCAATTTCAAATACTTTCTAGTAAATAAGGAGTGGCAAAACCATGTGACTGTAGAGATGTGTTTAAGTATATGTATACAAGTGTAGCTATAGAGATGTGTCTAAGTTGCATAGAGAGGTATCCTTCCTAGTTGGAAGGAGACAGCACTTGAGTTGAGCTTTGAAGGAGAAAGGAGGAACTTCCCAAATAAAGAAAGAATATGGAACAAGTAATCCATTCCAGGCTGAACTGGAAGCTTCCCATGTGGGAAGGGACTAGAAATGAGGCCAGGCCAAAGCGAGAGGCACCTTCAAGGTTAGTCTAAGGGCATGGATTTTATCCATAAGGCAATGAGATGCTACTAGAGAATTTAAATTAGCTAGTGGCATTATAAGCTCTCTATTCCCAAAGCGCACTCTGGCTGCAATGTGGATAGGAATAGATAAGGATTGGAACCCAGTTAAGAGATGTGGCAACAATGCAGAGTTGGTGATGCTTGTGAAAGGGCAGTATAGGTGGGGATAAAGAATCCAGATAACTTAAAAGAAAAAAAAGAATCCAGATAACTTATTGATTAATATATTGTAGGGGTGAGTGAAAATTGGTACCACTATTTTAAAGGAAGATTTATCACTAGTTATTAAATTTTTAAAAAGTAATCGTCTGTGACTCAGAAATGCCAGTATGGCTGTCTCCTCTAAAGAAGAATATTTACTGAGCATTGTTTGTTCAAAAGTAAGCCAGCTAGACTATCACATCCATCACTAGAGGACTAGTTAAAGAATATGCTATTAAAAGGATCAGTAGTACCTCTATGTAACAAAATAGTTCTGTCTCCAATACATTCTATGACTGAGTGAAAAACTGCCAGTAGTAGAATGGTCATATAAGTTTTGATGTCCTAGAGAAAAACTCATTTTGGCATTTGGGAGAGGCCCATTGCAACTAGCTATCTTCCTACCTTCTCTCCCTAAAGTAGACTGAATAGACATCAAGTTGCACTTACTTCACAGCGTTTCCACTTAGAATTCTTATCTCTGTAAAAAAAAAAATTAATATTGAGTGGATACAAAATAGCATTTATAGAATACACGTGAACTCTATAGAGTTGGGATGTAATCAACTCCACCAACTATAAGAACATAAAAGCATTAATATTATCCATACCTGTGTCCCTCTCAAATCTATCCTATTCTTCCCCTCTGGGAGATAATCACTTTCCTGAATTTTGCTTATGCTTCTTTGTATGTGTTCACATTGTTTAGTTTTGTGTGTTTTTGAACTTTATATATGTATATGGAATCATACAGTATATATTATTCTGTGACATTCTTTTTTCATCTAAGATTATATTTTTGAGGTTCCATGTTTGTTTCAGCAGAGTTCCCCAGAGAAGCAGAACCAATAAAGATATATATAAAGGAAATTGATCATGAGGAAATGGCTCATAAGATGATGAAGGCACAGAAATCCGACCATCTGCTGTTTCCAGGCTGGAAACATTATAGTATAATTTCAGTCAGAGCCTACAGAGCTGAGAATCAAAGGAGCTGATAGTATAAGCCCCAGTATAAGGGCAAAAGAAGACTTATGTCCTGGCCCAGTAGACAGGCTGGAAAAAAAGGGGATGGATTCCATCTTCCCTTGACTTTTTTTTTCTGCTCAGGCCTCAACAGATTAGATGAGGCCCACCCACATTGGGATGGATAATCTAGTTTACCAAATCCATTGATTCAAATGTTAATCTACAGACACACCCAGAACTAATGTTTAATCTGGGCACCGTGTGGCCCAGTTAAATCAACACATAAAATTAACTATCATCGTTGTTGAATGTAGCTGTATTTTTCACTTTTACTTCTCTCTCATATGAATACCTTATAAATTTATCTGTATTATTTTTTAAGATTGTATTTATTCATGAGAGACGCAGAGAGAGAGAGAGAGAGAGAGAGAGAGGCAGAGACACAGGCAGATGGAGAAGCAGGCTCCATGCAGGGAGCCCGACATGGGACTTGATCCTGGGACTCCAGAATCACACCCTTTTCTTTCTTTCTTTTTTTTTTTTTTTACACTTTTCCAACGAGTATTTATTATTAGTTAAGCCATGATTCAGGATCCCAGGGTGGGGATCACCATGTACCCAGGTCCCCCTTCACCACCCTGGGAGAAGGATGGAGGACAGAGGAGAGGTGGGTGGAGCCAGTTCAGATCTTCCCAGGAAATGTGCCTTCTGCCCGGCGGTCATCCCAGGCCGACACCCAGGAGATGGGGCAGAGAGACTTGAAGGCGGCGCTAAACCGCTAGGCCACCAGGGCTGCCCTTATCTGTATATTTTGAAGGACATTTTGATTATTCCTCCTCTCTACCAGCTATGGACAGTGCTGGTATGGACATTGCTCCATATAATCCTTGTATGGATATATGAGAATTATTGTGTAATATATACAAGTAAGGATGTGTATCTTCAATTTTCTATATAATACCACATAACATCAAATTCTTTTCCAAAGTGATTATATCAATTTATATTCCTGCCGGCAATGTATTAATTATTCTACTCGTTTGACTTTGTCAGACTATTGTCGAGCTATTTTTTGTCAATCTGGTGGATGAGAAGTAATAGCTAGAAAGCAAATCCTACAGCTACAAAGAATTGAATTCTGCTATAACCATGTGATATTGGATGAGGACTCAGCTTCAGCACGAAGTACAGCCTGGCTGACACCATGAGTGTGCCTTGTGAGACTCTGAGCAGAGGACCAACAAAACTCTTTCTGCAACCTGACCCACAGAAAGTGAGATAAGTGCATGTTGTTTTAAGCCACTGAGTTAAATTGTGTTAAACTGTTACACAGCAACAGATAATGAATACATTATTGGATCCATGGAGAAGGAAATAGAATCCAAACATGCTAATTAGTTCTACTATAAACAGAATTGTTATAATCTATGAAAGGGCAGAGAGCTGTTTTCTTTAGTTAAATTGTTGGTGAAGGGTTTAGATTAGCCTCACTGGGTTAGGCTCTCAATCCCTTGACTGATCTGTGACTAGGAAAGCAGGATTTGTCAGAAAATGACAGCTCCCATTAACCCACATGGTTTGAGGAGACACTTCCCAGGAGAGGGGCGCTTTCATAGTTAAAACAATAGAATTCTGTCGCAGTAATGCAATTGGAAAGACAATTAGAGAAGATAAAATTATATCTAAAAGGAGATCATTTTTTCATCATTGAAGTTAATATGATTATATAAAATCATTTGAAAATTAGAGCAGTAGGTACATGCAACAGATGATTAATATGAAGATCAACATAAAATTATGGTTTTTGATCAGTAAAAATTATAAAATAAAATGGAAGATCCGTTGGTAGTAAGAACAAAACAAAATTTACCAAAAAATAAACCAAAATGGAAATCTGTAAGACCAATATGAGACAAATTTAACTTGAGACATTCCTGTACTTGACTGACTGTCGTGAAGAATAATATGACCATTACATTCTAACTAAATGCTTATTTCATGAGAGAAAATATTCGATGGCCAATTCACACTAAGCTTAGCTTAATAGGATCACTTTCTTTTTTTTTTTTTTCTTTTTTTAGGATCACTTTCTAACCAGTACCTACAGTTTACTCAGTGATTCTCAAAATTTAGTCTGCCTAAGAACTACCTGGGAATGTGTCTTGGAATGCTTATTTTTTTAATAATAAATTTATTTTTTATTAGTGCTCATCCCGTCAAGTGCCCCCCTCAGTGCCTGTCACCCATTCACCCCCACCCCCCACCCTCCTCCCCTTCCACCACCCCTAGTTCGTTTCCCAGAGTTAGGAGTCTTTATGTTCTGTCTCCCTTTCTGATATTTCCCACACATTTCTTCTCCCTTCCCTTATATTCCCTTATATTCCCTTTCACTATTGCTTATTTTAAGACCACCACCCTCAAGAAAGTCCACATCAGTACCTTTGAGTAGAACCTACACCCTTGCATTTTAACTTGGAAAAACATTACTTCAGCCCAAAGGAAAGAATCTCAGGAAGTGGCACCTCATTTCTGATCTGGAGATCAGCACAAGACAGATTCTTAGGAGTGAATATTTTTCTGGCAAACCTCAACATCAGAGAAATTGGGAATTGTGTGTGATTACTTAAGACTGTTTACTTTATACCCATGAGAATACATTTGTACCTAGTATTTGTATGAGATTATAGGTGAGGAATCTCAAGGGTTCTGCCTTACGTTGTGTATTCTCTATGCTTTCTCTCAGTTTTTCCTTATGTTCTATGAATTTGAGAGGGAAGGAAGGAAGGTAGCAATGGCATGAAGGACAAGTAGGAGAGGCAAGGATTGTCGATAGCATAATCTCTGAGAACTGCAGATGCCCAGGCATTGTGATGGAGAATATGCTTATTTGCTCTTTGGCAATGGTTGGTTAGCTATCAATGAACCAGAGCAGAAGACCAGAACGGAAACCATGACACCCACCCCACCATAAGTTTGGGTTTCCTCCAAAACCATTTCCCCTGTGTATGTGAATGCAATGAGCTAGAGAGAGGATATAAGTAGGCTTCAGGAGGTTCCCTCCACACTCTAGAATCTGTGGTGACCATTTCTGAGCTGTTTGCTTCTACCTTTGATCAGATCTACCTTCAGTTCTATGGGAGGCTTTGAGGGTCATCTGTACCCAGGGCTGTCTCTCTTCTTCTATGGACTTTATCATGCACAACTAGTATCAAGGGCCTTGATATGCAACCACCCTGTCCAGTATCGGCCATGTCATCCCTGGAGAAAAGGAAGATGGGCAAGGCTGCAGCAAATATACTATGTTGGGCTGGTGAAGATATTAAGTGCCTTCATTTTAGCAGCACAAGAGCTGCATAACGTACATGGACAATTTGTACTTATCAGCAAGATATATCATCAGAGAAACTTTTTGTACCGCAAACAGTGGCAGCATCTCACTCTGTATATGACTTTCTTCCTGAGCGGGTGTGTGGATGTAGTGAGCCAGAACCTGCTGCCCCAGAGGTGTGCTGCTCTGGAGCAAGGTGCCCAAGCCCTGGGCATATTTCTATTTCTGCCTCTCATGATGTCTCACATGCAGGACTCAGAAGGTGTGGAGCTACAGTCTCACATCCTGCTTACTCAGGCCATATTCGTGCTGGTGCTGGTGGTGATTGCAGAGCTGTGGGCTCCCAATATGCTGCAGCTTTGGGTTATGAAGGCCTTTTTTTATATGATGATAGGCTCTTGGCTGATTCAGATAGGCTTTATGCTGTACAAACCAATTTCTGGCTATAAATGGATGGATGATGACAAAAACAACATTATATTTGTCACCACCTTCTTCTGCTGGCATGTGGCTTTCATTGCCATTTTAATGATCTGGGTCTATGGCTTCTCCTTTTTGTGGTATTATTACATTTGTAGAGGTATGAATCTTGGTGATCCCAGAATGGTTCCTGTCACCTCCACATTCTGGAATACCTGGATGAGAAGTTGTAGGAAGTGGAGGTGTTAGAAAGGAAGATGACTGAGGCAACAGACTCTGCTGGGATGGACATCCACCTCTCCCCTTCTGGCTTCTGAGCAGTCTCATCTGCTGCGCAGTATGCTGGGACAGGCAAATGAAACCCAAGAAGCATGTTATGACCTTCACTCTCAGCTCCCCAAGTATTTCCCCTACCTCTCCTACCTCTCAATTCCAGACGAGGCATTCTCCTTGTCTTGCTCTTCTCTGTACTCTTTACATCCCTCCTAGGAGAATATGAAAATAAATGTGCTGTATCCTGCCTTTGGGTCTTTATAAATATCCTCACCTACCCCAGAGAATACTGATCACTACTTACATTTAGTACATCATAATATTTTACCCATCATAATAATTACTTCTTCACTCTTTCTCTTTCTGGATCTCTTCAATGCCTATACTCAATCTAAACAGATATTTTAACTATAAAGAGCTCAGAGAACTATTGTTGAATTCTTTCTTTAGATTATTATTTGTCAGACAAAGAGATCTTGTATTTTTAGCTTTATTGAAGTATACTTAATTTAAAAACCATTGCACATATTTAATGTATATATTTTGATGGGTTTGGACATATGTGATACCATGATAACATCATCACAGTCTTTGAAGGCAATTTCCTCTGCAGGGTCTAGCAGAACAGAGCAACACTTTGCATATAGTGAGAGCAAAAAAGGATCCATGTGCTTCTGGAATTTATCTATCAGTCTCCTTGAGTGCAGAGTCTGTCAGACTCTTCCATCTGGGTAGATCAGTCCATTGCTCTGTACACACCTTGATCAATTTCCAAGTAGTAGACTCCTCTGGAACCACTCCTTTCTGGTTCTCATGTGTAGTAAAATTCAGTGGCTTATTTATTCCATGAAAGTTTAATCCCTACAACTATCTTATCATGTAGATTTATAGATGATAATCTAAAACTCAAAAGGGTTGAAAAAATATCTTAAGATAGCCAGAGATTTAGCTATGTCACATAATACCTGGGTGTCAAGGAAGGTAGAATTTTTAAGTAGTAGAGTTAAATTGTTGGCAACTTGCAAAAGAATGTCTTGATGCTTCTTTCCCTGCTGTCCTCAGGATATGGAGAATCTGTTAAGATTCCCTTACTCTTGGTCATGGTCATGGTTAAGCTTCCCTTACCCTCTGTCATGGACAGAGTAAGGCTGGGGCCCGGATTCTAGGGAGTGATCATCCTTCTAATTTCCCTTTTGCTTCTGGTTCCTAGAACTAGACGTACCTCTTTTCCTTTGGTTCTGGCCTTACTCTTCCTTGTTAATTTTATTGTTCCAAAGTTAAGATGTAGCAGTGGTGAGTTATTGTCTGATTGGTAAGGTTTTCTACCCTGTGGTTCGAGGAGCTTCTGAGCATTCTCAGTTACTGCAAAGGGGGAGGTGCTTCCCAGTGTCATTTCGGTGGTGTTCAGCAATGTCTCGGAATGCATGCATGTGACCAGCAATGCAATGTTGGGATGGCATGCATGTGACCAGCAGACAGCTCTCCACGGAAGGCTTACGCCTTGCACCACTGGGTTATCCGGTCAGGTAACAATGCTGCTCTCCACTGGAGATGAGCTATGGTCCCTGGGGTGGAAATAAAATATTTCTCAGGCATTGTTTCAGCATCTGTGCTTCACCTTGGTCCTGATGACCAGTGGAGCTCTGCAGTTTTCCCTGTAGTTTCTGCCCTGTTCCTGGTTGTCACCACTGGATCCCATCTGTCACCTCCCCCAACTCTGAGTATTTCTCAGGCCTTGCCAAGCCTCACAGCAACTCTTTCCTGAAGCCTAGTTGAACCTCCTCTAGTGTCCTAAGACTAGGAAGGTGGGGAATCTGTATTTCCTCTATGCTCTTTGTTAGTGGTATGGTAAAGGCCTGTTTTCTACCTCACTCAGTCCTCCAATTTTTTTAACCTAAAAATTGACTCTTGTTTTTTGCAATTACAATCTGACCTCATCTTGAGGCAGTATCTGTCACTAATTGGGGGAAAAGTTATTTACAATGGTGGAAAAGCAAAGCCTAATATTAATATATTAGTATTTCAATATACTATCTCTCTAAAAAGATAAAAATCGAAGAGATACCAAAGCCATCTATTGACAGATCTGTCCATTTCTGAGGACTTTTGAGCTCTTGATACTGATGAACTCATCTCTTGTCATAAAATAGTGCTTCCAAATATTGTCATGTTTCACAATATGTTCCTCTGAGGTAAAATAATAAATATTAGCAGCCTCCTACAAAGCCACAAAGGATTATTACTGAGGCTTGCTCTAATGGTGGAATGGACAGGCTTGATATTTCAATCAAAGGGCCTTTCTGTACTCTTCACATCACAGTAGGTATGAGTACTCTGAAAAGTAATCCTAACCACTTCGGAATGTAAAACCAACTGAAGATAAATTTAGAAAAACAACGAAATACCCTCCCGAATTAGAGAGAAAGGTGTAATCTTCACCACTGTCCACCAGAGGGCATCATCTTTACATGAGCCTGGAAAAGGCAATTGTTCTCCATTTGTTACTGAATTATCAATTTAAAAGAAATGAAGGGATGAAGAGGAAGGCAGAAAAATACACAAGCAAGTGTCATCCAGGCATCCAGTAAACATAATGAAGATCTGTTTGTTTCTTGTTAGATTTGTGACATGAATAAGCATAGAATTCAATCAATAGATACAGGTAATATGTAGATAGATACATGGAAACATAGATACATAAGGTATATAGCTATATAGATAGCTATGTAGATAGATGATAGATAGATAGATAGATAGATAGATAGATAGATAGATAGATAGATAGATGATAGATAGATAGATGATATGTTTGTATCTCAAAAAACAAAACAGTGTCACAATGCCCTTTGAGTTGAAGTGGCTGCTGTTCTTTCAGCAACTATGTAAATATAACCAAAATGCTCTTGTTTGGCTTATCACATAATAGGCATGCAACAAATAATCAGTGAATGAGTAAATGAAGTATCTAGTACAGGTGTAGCATAGATGGAATGTTGGTTTAATTCTGATCTGGGTTTTGACAAATAAATAGGAGTTTGTTAGAGGCATTCAGAGCAGGAATTCTGAGGTCTTGTATGTTCCTGTGCTCAGACACCAAAGCTCAGCAAATAGAAGCTAAGCAGAGCACTTCTAGGGATTTCATGGCCCAATGATACAAGAAAACTACCAAGTTCCTGCCCTGTAGAGTGGATGGCAAAGGAAGAACCATGCAAAATTATGTGATGAAAAGTTTAATAATTTACTTTTCAGTTTGAAGGCAGCAGATCATTAATGAGTTCTTACTAACTGAAGGGGAATGCTGTGCCAAAACAACAGAAATACTTGCAATTACTGTACTCGATATTCAGTATATCAGGGTATATAATTAATATACTAATTAAAATTTTAAACTTCACATATAAATTTACTTATAAATATAATAATATGATTTGAAATTGCTATCATTTGTTCATTATCTTTCAATCACGCATTTGATAAATCAAATTTTCCTAAACAGACACCATTTCCAGATTTTGTTAGTCAAAATTCCTCAGTCACTTCATATTATGAAACTCAGAATTTAAGATTTTCCACTCAACCAAAAGAAAATTACTGTTGCCTACTTCTTGAGGCTTCTCTGTCTGAATTTTTATATGTATTTTAGATCAAAGAATAAAGGACCAAGACTAACCCTAGAACTATAGGGTAGACTCCTTTTTATGATCATATCCCTGAGATTTTTTTTGACCTTTGGCCAAGACTTCACTAATCACCAGTACAAAAGACTGTCCTCTTATAACTCAGTATGTTTCCTTAAAATGAATTGTTATATAGGGTATTTTTGTGAAAGACTTTCCCAATTTTTATTCTGTAAAATAAAAATTTTCTGTATTACTGTAGATAATTGCACCAAGACCTAATTATGTACCGAAAGCATTTGGAACCTTTTATGTAGGATACAATTACACCTCCTTTAACTTTAAAACTTACGTGAATTGTATTGACCATCATTCTGAGATCTTTGTATCAGCAAAGCTAACAATAATTAGGAGCAAGGTCTAAATTCTACATGCTGTATCTTTTCCTTAGATAGCTGACGAGGAGCAGTAACAAACACAAAGTTTTGAATCAGAAGTCACAGTTCTGCCTAGGAGAAGTCTATTGTCTGTCAATTTCATATCTAAACTTTTATAAGTTAACACTGGGACAATGACTCTATGTTATTTGCTTTGTCTCCTTCATCTTCTTTCTGTGTCCCAATTCCTCAATCACAACTTTTAGGTCTTTATATTTGTATAGGACTTAAAACTTCCATATTGCCTTCACATTCATTTCTCAGCTGAACTGAATTATCCAGCACCTTCTAGTGCCAGGCTCTACAGGCATGAAGATGAGTTGGACATGGAGTACGACTTCCTCTATGCCATTGCCTTTCAGCTGAGTTCATCCAATCCCTAATTATTGTGATTTATTTTTCTCCTGTTAAAATAGGATATTAGTTTCAGAGAACAGATTGCAAAGGGGCCATTATTTCAATGTTCTGCCATCTAACTTTCTATTTGTTTAGTAACCTTTCTAAGTCCCTTTCCAGATTACTCTATCCTCTCCAACCTTGTGACTTTTGCATCACTAAACTCACTTTCCAAGGGTTTTGAAAACTAGTTGGTATTATTTTGACAAGCAATATCTCCTGGACATTCTGTCCACTGAAACATCAGCCTACAAGAGGCTTGAATTCCCTTTCTCTGAAGGGCTGTCAGGCACTTGGTTATCTTATTAAACAATTCTTCCATTTCTCTGGTTCTCTTCTCATGGACCATCACTGCTATAAGCCCTAATTTGGCCAAAAGTTACTGAGAAGAGAATCATTCAGTATCATACCCAAAAGAGGCTTAAAAACTTGAAAAGCTCTAGGATTTTTGGGAAGCTCATCATATCTAAAAATCTTGTTGTCCCATAAAACAGAAGAACTTTGGAAGTTAGAAGAAATGTTAATAATGAACCGCCAATAATTTATCATTTAGATTTGGAAAAGTGTTACAGTTTCTTTAGTATATGTAAAGGCCAGATATTCTTCCTTAAAGTGATTTTGATTTTTAAAGTAAAGAGATTCATTATGTCTTGATGTTTTATGTGTTCCAAGATGAGTTGATAGCCTACCATATTTCTTCAATCAATTATCAATTACCTCATTTGTTAGTGTGATACAAGAGAGTTCAGGATGAAGCTCTGGATGGTTTACTAATCTCATTTTATTCCTTAGTTTATCATGTCCTTTGTAAAGAGCTATCACAACCTGAACAACAACAACAAAAAATCTCTTCAGTCTCTTCCTAAAAGAATCACATAATAACATTGATAGATACCCACATTCCTTGGGCATCTTTACACTGGAAATGGCAGTACATCTCTTTAGCAAAGATTAGGAAAGAGATTCACAGTAATTTCTGCAAAAGTACTGCAAAGCTCCTCCTAAAGGGCAAAGAATGCTTTCTTTTTACTTAAAAGCTCCTGTGTCTCACTCAGGACTGAAAATTGAACAAGAGATTCAATATTTCACTTTGATGGCTCATTTTTATATTAATTATACATAGGTTCCTATTGATATTAATACATTCACTTCACAAATATTTATTGCGCGCTTACATGTGATAGAAACTGCTCTAGAGGTTTGGGATGCATCATTAAATAAAACAGTCAAAAATCCCTGCCATCATAATAGAACTTATATTATGAAGTAAAATCCTAGTGGCCTACCCACACATTTTTCCAAGGGATCCTTAGATCAGTAGCCATCACAAAGAATCTATCGATTGGATCATTCTGATACCGACACTGCCATAGCTGCTATTGTGATACCCACATAAACTTTGTCATTTGTGGTAAGCACCACCTCCCATTTAAATCAAAGCTCGTTTTCAAGTAGAGCATCTTCTTTCAGCATTTGTGGCCATCCACAGTGTGCCACTACTGCTGGCACCCCACCATTGAGCATTCGTTATCATAGGCACCATCATACATAGTCTCACATTGCCCCTCAGATTTTGAGTCATGCCTCTAAGATGAAACGTTCTGGTGGAGTTTAGGGCAGGTGTCATGTCCTTGCTGCCAGGGCAGGATTCACTCAAGTGGGGCAAGTGGTCAGAAACTGAGTGACCAAAACAAAACAGCACAAAACCCTACTAAATGACTTTCTCCTGACCCCACTCAGTGATCAGGACCCTCTTTGGGCTAATTTACAGGTATCCTAGGACATTGCAAGGAGAGATCCAAATGTGGTGAATCAGACCCAAAGCCTGGATGACCCCAAAATGACTTACCTACACTTGAAGTGAAGATCTTAATCTTCAAATCCATGTAAGGCAATAAAAATTAGTAACAAAATCTAATTTCCATATTAAAATATTCTAAACATTTATCTTACCACAAGTTGTTCTCTGTGAGTAAACTTATACCCCAACTTGCAACAAACATTTTAAACCTTGGTAAACTGGAAATATTCTAGAAAATTCTTTGTTCTCTTTCTTTTCATTTCTAGGACTATTTATATGTGGATAAAGTTTTCTGTTTTTTTCTTTGAACTGGTTATGATAGTGTGTAAGTAGGTGTGGGCCAAGTTTACAGTTGAAAAACGTTATACCATCTTGAGAAAAGTTAAAATGAAAGATAAATAAATACAGCTTCTTTCCCATATTGCCTCTTGCTTGCTTCCATCTTTTCTGGAGTGACTGGTCTAGAGGAATGGGGGACTGATCATGATTAAAAACTTTGGGGTCAAAGTTTATTACAGAAAATCTCCAGCTGTTACCTATGCTATGATTTGATGAAAATATTAAATGGCTTTGTTTCAATATTCTGGTAAATTATTAGATATATGGGATGACTTTTTCTAAATAGCTTCTCCCCATAGAAATATGGTTTATTTCTTTTGTGCCATCTGCAGGAAAGGAAGTCTAATTAAACATGTAAGGATATACGCAAGAAGTGGTAGGAGAAATGATAGAGAAAAATAGATCATTGTGAGGAAGTCCAAGGGGCTTATTTTTAAGTCCATTCAAATACACTTTTCATATGAAAAGTAGGTATGATTTATTAGCATATTTGAAATAACATGGGCTCTTGAATCAAATGGGGTCTTGAATCAACACAGAAATCTGTGGTGTAATTACTATCTTTCAGTGAAAGGGAGGCAATGCTCTCTATTTTGTGAGGTTAAGAATTGAATGAGAACAAAGTATAAATACCTAGCCTAGCTTCTTCCTCATGGAAGGTGTTGAACTAATGTTTATTTTATCCGTTTTCAAAGCCAATGGATTATGAAGTAACTCACAGCCAACCAGAGGAAAAACTATCTGGGAAAAAGGAGAGAGGGTGGAAAACACACTTGGATATTTGGTTGAATTTGCCAGCTTATCTGAAAGATAAGTCAAGTTATTAAAATTCATTGAGTACTCGTAAATTTCTAGAAGGATATTGATACAAAAGACACATTAGAAATAAGTGAACATATCCTTGCTTCCCTGAAGCATAAAGTCAAGTTAAAGGGACAGAACTAAAACTCAAGATCTATATCAGTGGACAAAAATTTATAAGGAAACTCTCAGTGCACACAAAATACTATGGACTAAAAGCCTAAGTATAGGAAGAGTCTGATACATTCCAGGAGATCTAGGAGATCAGGTAACAAAGACTTATCTTCAGATCAAGGTCTACACCAGAGATAAATAGACCACTTCCTGATAGAATCTGGAACCCCTTAGATGGGGTGTCACTGTGTGGTCACAAGGGGTGGAGTCCTGTTGACTGGGGGCTAATTCTGCCTCCTAAAATCAATCACAGTGGTAGGGAAAGAATGGCAACATGAGCAATGCTGGTGAGTCTCTAAAAGGGATGTCTCTGAGGCTTCTAGCAACTGCTACATAAGGCAAATCTCTCACCTGCCCAGCCTTAAACCACATGTGGCTTTTATGTTTCATGCCCTTGGTTTTCTTTTTCTCTTCTTCTCCTCCCCAACTTGCACCCCCACTTTATGCCACCTGATCTTTGGAAGAAAACAGTGACTTGTTAATTATAACAATAGGAGGTGTGAATGATGGTGCAGGAGGGTAGTGATTGATTCTACCATTGTGGTAGATTATTTGTAAACCAGTTCTTGATAGAGGACTAGTGTTTTGCAAAGAAAATGGGTTGAGAGGACATTTCAGGTGATGGGAATGTGGGAATAAAGATATGTAGGTTGGAAGTTAGAGTGTATAGCATATTCAGGAAAGAGCAATGTCTTGGCTGGCAAACAGAAGGAAGCATGGTATGGTATAGTTGGAGATGGTGCTGGCAGGCAACCCAAAAGCCAGATCTAGTGAAGCCTTAGATTCTTTAGCATATTGAGTAGTTTTTGAACAGTATCAATAAGAAGAGCATTAGAAGATTAAGGTGGTAGTGTGTGCAAAGTGCTTGGACAGGAAAGATAGGGAGACCATTATAAGAAACCGATGCCATACACTCAAGGTGAGAGAAGATAGGGCCCTGAAATAAGACAGCGACTGCATGGATGGAGAGGAGAGGATAGATTCTAGAGATATGTAGGAAGAGAAACCACATAGCATGGTCCTCTGTTACATGTGGGAGTGTTTGAGAAGAAGAGAAATAGAGCAAAGGAGTAATCATAGATGATTTTCAGGATTCTGATTTAGACAATTGGAAGAGTGGTGGTTCTAGTGACTGAGATTGGGAATACAGAAAAAGATCAAGCTAGGAAGCAAATGATCATATAAGCTTTGAAAATGTTGAGATGGAAGTGCTGGTAGATGTCCATGGAGAGATGTCCCATACATAATTCATTGGATATTTAGAACTAGAACCAAGGAAAGAAGTCTTGACTTAAAACAGATTTTTGGAATAATTCGTGTGGAATACATGAAATAGATCAGGGAATGCTTCTAAAAAGAACAACAAAGGCATCTGTCTAGCAAAGGGCAAAACTGACATCAGCTCTGTCTCTTGAGTGTTTGATTGTCTGGGTTCTATTTCTAGTATACAAAGACAATAACCACCAAGAGTCATCAGGAAAAATGATGGAAGGGTCTGTTTAGTTTTCTTATATTATCATAACTACACTCTAACAATTGTGAGTAGCACTTACTATTCTCACCAGACATATAACCCAACTAAGAGATAGGACTAATACAGTATTTATGTTGCTCATTTTACAAGTCTTTCATTATAAACTTTGGGTGTGATGGAAAAATCCTGGGCATTGATAAAACAATTGGATTATTCACTAGTTGTGCATTAAAAAGCATAGACAGTAAGTTAGAGCAAACTTTGAGGAGGCACCTACTCTACCTATGGCCTCTGTGCTTGGCTTTGTGACATTCAATATTCATCTCCTCAGATTAACTTAGGCAGCACAATGATCAAGGCTGAGAGAAGTTATAAATACTTTGCATGACCAAATCAGTATTCAAAAAAGCTCCTGTTGGGCCCAGTTGAATTTCAACTGGAATAAATGTAAATTCCTGCCCTTGGTTTCTGAAAAGTGACTGAATAAATAAAGAATAATGGAGTTAATAGTATAATGTGAGAGCTCCCAAAGCTAATCCTATTTGGGGCCACACTAATAGAACATACAATATGGGCAAAGTTGTTTTATGCTCTTCCCTGGGAAGCATGCAGAGTTCTTGAGTTGTGGGAGCCACTCTAGCCAGAGGGAGAGGACCCAGGTAGAAATGAGGCCATCTGAGGAATGGCTGAGGAATTGCTTAGTGACTGATGAGCCAGAGGGGTTGAGGTGAACAGAAGGTTGAGATTTTTTTTTTTATAAATATGAGAGCAGCAACCCATTTAAGAGGACTTAGATGAATTCTGTCAAGGTTCAGAGGGCAGAACTTCTACAAATGGAAAGAAGATAAAAGAAGGCAATTTATAGTAGGAAAATCTTCATAACAATTTCATCTCTTCATAAATGGAATGGGTAGCCCTGTGTGGCTGTGAGCTCCCCACAGCTGGGAGTGCTTAAGCAGAGTGACTTCGCAGAGTAAGTCCTGGAGAGTGGGAAAAATCAAGATAGATGATCCTAAGGGTCATCAAATGCTGAGATTTGGCCCTGTGAAATAATCCATTCTATTGCTTCATTTTCTCATCCTGATGTAACTCTAGTTCATAAGGTTTTTTTTTCTTCCCACATAGAGATAATCAGTTCTACAAATCTTATAATTCTGCTAGAGGATGAAATCTTTGCCGATTTTTTCAATACATTTCTTTCTCTTCCGGTAAGTATTCCCAGAATTAAATTCAAATGTTTCATCAACAGCCAAATAGTGAATCTCACTGACATGAGTACATTTTTAAAAAAATAATAAACTACTACTAACTCAAAACTATTTAAATTTGAGCAAATAAATAGGTATCAGAATATCTTTTAAAATCTCTAGGAGCTTCACACTACTATAAATCCCAAATCCTCAGCTTCCTTGATTGCCTTTGCCTGCCAGGTTATTTCTCATCATACCCTTTGTTGGTACCCAGGTCTGCATTCTCTCACCTCTGCACCCCTTCTTGGCTGTGTGGTTAATTTTTATAGTTCCACCTACCAAAGTCTTAACCATTTTTCAAATCTCTGCTTAAATCCTGTTCTTGAGAAATTCCTAGCTTCTCCTTATCAGAACTTATTTCTCTCTGCCTCTGTGCCCCTTGGCACTTTGCATCCTTCTTGTGTTAAATGGATGTGTCTCTCTCACTAAACTGTGAGAATGTGAATTTATGCAGGACAAGGACCATGGATAATTTATTTTGCTCTATTTTTCTTACTAAGTGTTTGGCATCTAGCACTTTTTGAGCTATTGCCTGAAACCAAATATGTATTTTCTTAACCTGTGCAACTAAAACAAATGTCAAACATCAAAATATTCTTAGATCCAAACCTAGACTAATCCCATTTTTTTTTTGTTTAAGTTTTTGGTTATATCTTAAGGTTGGTGCCTTATAATTTGTAGCTCAATGTGTCCTTTTCCTTGGAACACCATCTATTAAAAGATGGAATTCATACAACTGGGAAAAAACAATTTTGTACTACTTCACAAACATTTATTGGGTAGTTACTTTGTGCCAGCCAGTGGGATTATTACTGGGGATGCAGGTATTAATGATCCCATCCCTGTTCTCAAGGAATCCTCAGTCTAAGGTGAAAGAGTAATACTTAAGGTGAGTGCAAAATGGGTTGTGGGTGACATGATAAGAGTGTCTAGAAGGAAGCAAGAGTACAAGTGCATCAGAGGAAGAGACCATTCCTACCTGGTAGGTCAGGAAAGGCTTCAATGAATAAGTGACACAAGCCATCTTTAAAGAAGACAACATATTTGACAACTGGCTGGGGAATAAAAAGGGGAGAAAAATGTGGATCTTTATCTTTATGCTACCTCTTTAGGTATGGGAAAAAGATGGCAGGTGTTGGGGGGAGAGTGGATTGAGTGGGGGTGGTGGATTGAGTACTACAAAGCAGAAACCTTACAAACAGAATGGAGTAACTAAAGGCACCAAGGAAAACAATCCTATGGTACTTGGGGAGAAACTCTAAGCAACTTCAAGGCAAGTTGAAGAAAAAGTTGTGAGAGGCAGACATAGCAAGAGACAAAGCTGCATAAACAAGCTCTGTGAACAGGCAGGCCATGCTTAGGAGTTTGGATATTATCCTGAAGGTGCTAGAGAGTCATCGAAGGGTTTCAAGTAAGAAGTCACATGATCAGACTTTAATTTGTGAAAATTATTTCTGCAGAAGTCTGACCATAGGTTCAGTTATAAGAGGGACTATGATGGAGGCAGGGAAACCAGTTAGGAGATTATTCAGTGATAGGGGTCTAAAGGCAAGAGAAGAAGAGAATGGAAAAAATAAGAGATTTTTTTTACAAAGGAAAATATTGGAACTTGTCACTGTTTGAACATCGGGGAGAGGTAGTAACAAGAAGGGAGGAGTCAGATGCTTGAGTGAAAGGTGGTGCCACTGTCTTAATGAAAGGTTGCAGAAATAATCTTGAGGCATGTTAGTTGGTTAATTCGTCAACACAACTTATGCAGTCTACAATAATGTTCTAGAAATGGTGAGAATGATGTGGGAGGTAAAATCCCAGACAAGAATATAAGAAAGTCTTGGCCATTTAGGTAGCTATAGTCTATTTAGAGAGACAGTATTAATTCATGTTGGATACCACTGTCAATTTACAAATTTTAACTTTAATTTCTATAATCACCCTATGATATGGACACCACTCCCTTCTTAAAGATGGATCTCAGAAGTTAAATAGCTCACCTAAGAATACATGGCAAGTCTTGAGAAGTTCTGAAACCTGACCAGGTTTTGAGGCTCTATACCTGGCATGTTTCCCACATCAGCCCCATGCCCTCTGTGGTGGAAATGTCATGTGGTGGAACTGCTTCCATGTACTACTCCCACATAACCTCATGATTCCATAGTCCTACCACACATCTCATGAAGGCAACTTCACATGCCAGGCAAAACACATTATGTCATACCCCAAGTGCAGAGCAGATAGGGGTTATTAAGAACTGAGCCTCCTTCACAGGCTGATATTTGTAAGTTACAACCAGTGACATTGCTTTCCTCTTCTATCTCATAGTCAAAGACAAAGGAGAGAGAAGGAGAGGGCCTAAAACTAACAAAATTTGGGGCTGATAGTCTTGGGGAGATGGTCAGGCTGACATACTGTGCTAAGAGTTCAGGGAGGAGTTGGGGCTTCAGCCCCTCTAGTTTATCCCCAAATGATGTAGGGATATTTTGAGACATGTTGGTGCCTATGGTGAGACTGATAAGCTTAGATACCTGTAAACATAGAAGCCCTTGCCCATCAGTCTCAAAGCTGGTTGCCTAGGTTGCAGTCCCTTCTCCAAGACAGTTACATAGAATTATCTATTAATTTTGAACACTCTTTATGCCCCCACTAAGTAATTTGTACCCCTAATCCTCATATCCTTAAGCCCCTCTGCTTTTCCCAGTTCAAGAGTTTAGACAAATCCAAAGCTGTTTGTCCTTCTAAAAAGGCTTCAAGTCTTTGCTCTTTCTAAATCCATGTGGAAATAAATAATGTGGGGTCCTGGGTGGTTCAGGGGGTTTGGTGTCTGATTCTTGGCTCAGGTCGTGACCTCAGGATCTTGGGATCCAGCCTGGCCAGCTCTGCACTCAGTGGAGAGTCTGCTTGAGGATTCCGTCTCTCCCCCTCCTTCTGCTCCTTCCTGCTCATATTTTTTTTTTCTCTCTCAAATAAATAAATAAATCTTTTAAAAAAGAAATAAGTAATGCAATGCAAAAGTAAATGCCTTTTAATACCATAGACTTTGGCCTTTGTATGTAGACAAAATAACTCCCAGGTTGGGGCAGGGCAGACTGAAAAGATTGATGAATCTTACAGTTTAGTCTATTCTGGGTGTTTTTCTGTAAGGCAAGTTGATTTAGTGGAATGAATTTAAGAATTAATATCTCTTGAAATAGGAAATCAATGGAACCTTCTTCCCCTGTGGCTACAGTTGGACTGTGACATATTTGTGAAGAGAAACTCTACCTCTTTGGCTATTTCCTAGCTTTCTTTTGCAGGTCTTTGGTCAGACACCATTTTACACTGTTGAAAATTCACAGTGGAGCTTGTGGCCAGAAATACCTTATGACTTGGTAAGATTCTTGAATGGCAGAGGGTTTGGGATGGGGAGAGAGGAAGCTCAATTTGAAGTGTGGATTGAGAGATGGAGAGATAAAAGGAAGAGGAGGCCCAGAAGGTGACTCTGAAAGAAACTATAAAGCAGGTGAGTAGGACCTTGCAAAGAGCATCAAGCCAAGTAGACATTTCTCCTTTTTGTGTTTTACCACATGGGCAGACAATTGCTGGTGAGTTCTCTCCTCTATATCCTAGTCTATGGTCAGCAAGTGATATTCACCTTTCATGTCCACTGTGGTCATTGGGTGGCAAATGCTTGGAACACCATTTGGAGAACTCTGGGGCTACACCTCAGCAAGAAGGAGTCTGAGAGTTGATTGGCAATGCCTTCCATGGGTGCAGGATAGAAGTGGCAGCCCCTGAGCCACCTAATGATTATTTGCACTATAAGTTATAGCTTAAGGTAAGGTGCCAATCTGCAATTCCTAATGACTACCCTACAATTCTACTTCAGAAACATGTCTTTTCCTAATCTTTTTATCTCTTTATATGTTTTCCTTGTCTATTGTCTTCCTCCTTTCCTTTCCTCCCTTGGGTTCCCTTTTTCCACTATGTAGACCTTAGACTTACCAACGACTTCTGCATGCTCTATCAGTGGCATGTAGAATCACAAAGACCACTCTAACCCATACTCACAACAAGATTTTGTTTTTCTCTGAGACCTGGAGAGCTGAGAAAGATACTCCCCTCTGCTTCTTATATTTGATTTCTCTAGGAAAACCCTGAAACCTAAAATCTTTATTTTATTGAGAGAGAAGAAATAACCACCACCACCACCACAGAAATACAAAGAATTATAAGAGACTACTATGAAAAATTATCTGCCAAAAAATTGGACAGCCCAGAAGAAATGGATAAATTCATAGAAACATATAATTTCTAAAGCCAAATCAAAAAGAAATAGAAAACCTGAACAGAACAATAACTAGTAATGAAATTGAATTGGTGATCAGAAAATTTCTAACAAAAGTTCAGAACCAGATGGATTCACAGGTGAATGCTATCAAATGTTTAAAGACGAGTTAATACCTATTCTCCTCTATTCCTAAAGAATAGAAAAGGAAGGAAAGTTTCCAAATACCTCCTACAAAGTCAGCATTACTCTGATACCAAAACTAGACAAAGCCTACCAAAAGGGAGAACTACAGGCGAATATCTCTGATGAACATAGATGGCAAAAATCTCTAACAAAATATTAGCAAACGGAAATCAGCAATACATTAAAAGGATCATCTACTGTAATAAAGTGAGATTTATTTGTGGGTGCAAGGATGGTTCAGTGTTTGCAAATCAATCAACATGATAACATCATATTAACAAAATGACAGATAAAAATCATATGATGATCTTAATAGATGCAGAAAAGGCATTTGACAAAATTCAACATCCATTCATGATAAAAACTCTCAACAAAGTTGGTTTAAAAGGAACACACCTCAACATAATAAAGGCTATATGTGACAAACCCATGGCTAACATCATACTTGATGGTGAAAAATTGAAAGTTTTTCCTCTAAGATCAAGAACAAGACAAGAATGTCCACTCTTAACCACTTTTATTTAACTTAGTACTGTAAGTCCTAACCACAGCAATCAGATAAAAAAATAAAAAGCATCCAAATTGGTAAGGAAGAAGTAAAATTGTCACTATTTGAAGATGACATGATACATATAAAGCCTTAACCAATCCATCAAAAAAAAATGTTAGAAGAAATAAATGGATTCTGTAAAGTTTCAGGATACAAAATTAATAAACAGAAATCTGTTGTGTTTCTATACACTAATAATGAAATAGAAAGAGAAATTAAGAAAGCAATTGCATTTACAATTTTATCAAAAAGGATAAGATACCTAGGAATAAACTTAACCAAGAAGGTGAAAGATCTATACTCTGAAAACTATAAAACACTGATGAAAGAAATTGTAGATGGCACAAACAAATGGAAAGACATACCCTCATGGACTGGAAGAATTAATATTGTTTAAAGGTCCATAATACCCAAAGCAATCTACAGATGCAATGCAATTCCTATCAAAACACCAATAGTATTTTTACAGAACTAGAACAAATAATCCTAAAATTTATATAGAACCACAAAAGACTCCAGAAAGCCAAAGCAATCTTGCAAAGAAGAACAAAGCTGAAGGTATCAGAATCCTAGATTTTAGGATATACTACAAATTTGGGGCACCTGAGTGGCTCCATCAGTTAAATGTCTGCCTTTGGCTCAGATCATGATCCCAGGGTCCTGGAATGGAACCCTACATTGGGCTCTCTTCTCCCTCTCCCTCTGCCTACCACTCTGCCTACTTGTGCTCCTCTCTCTGTGTTAAATAAATAAATAAATAAATAAATAAATAAATTTAAAATTTAAAAATAAAATAAAATATACTACAAAGCTATAGCAATCAAAACAGTATGGCACTGACACAAACATGGACACATATATCAATGTGAGTAGATCTATGGCTAAATCTATCTATAGGTCTATCCATAGTATATAAAGCCCAGAAATAAACCCACACTTGTATGGTCAATTAATCTATAACAAAAGGGAGAAGAAAATACAATAGGGAAAAGATAATCTCTTCAATAAATAATGTTGAAAAAACTGGACAGCTACATGCAAATGAATGAAAGTACTTTCTAATACTATACACAAAAATCAACTCAAAATGGATCAAAGACCTAAATGTGAGACCTGAAACCATAAAAATCCTAAAAGAAAGCATAGGCAGTAATCTCTTTGATATCAGCCTTAACAACATATTTGTGGGTATTTCTCCTCAGGCAAAGGAAACAAAAGCAAAAATAAACCATTGAGATTATGCCAAAATAAATACATTTTGCACAGCAAAAGCTAATGAAAGAAGAAGATATTTGCAAGTGATGTATATATAATAAAGGGTTAATATCCAAAAAATATAAAGAACTATACAACTCAACACCAAAACCAGTCCAATTAAAAATGAGCAGAAGACCCAAATAGACATTATTTCCAACAAAGATGTACAGATGAGGGTGCCTGGGTGGCTCAATCAGTTAAGGGTTGGACACATGATTTCAGCTCAGGTGAGGGTCTCAGGATCATGAGATTGAGCCCTATGTAGGGCTCTGTTCTCAGCATGGAGTCTGCTTGAGATTGTCTGCCTCTCACTCTCCCTCTGCTCCTCCCCCTACTATAGCCCCTCCCCCCCTCATTAAAATAAATAAATCTTTTAAAAAAGATGTACAGATGGCCAATATACATATGAAAAAGATGTTAAATAACATGAATCATCAAGAAAATGTAAATCAAAACTACAATAAGATACCACCTCCTACCTGTCAGAATGACAAGAAATAACAAATGTTGGTGAGGATGTAAATTGGTACAACCACTGTGGAAAACAGTATGGAGATTCCTCAAAAAATCAAAACTAGAACTGCCATAAAATCCAGTGATTCCACTACTGGGTATTTACCCAAAGAAAATGAAAATACTAATTTGAAAAGATACGCACACCTATGTTTATGCATTATTTACAATACCACAAAATATGGAAGCACCCTAAGTGTCCATCAATAGATGAATGGATAAAGAAGATGTACTATAAATATACAATGGAACATTACGCAGCCATAAAAAAGAATGAGATCTTGCAATTTGTGACAACATGGATGGGACTAGAGGATATTATGCTAAGTGAAATAAATCTTTAAAAGCAAATACTGTATGATTTCACTTATATGTGGAATCTAAAAAACAAAACAAGTGAACAAATAAAAGCAGAAGCAGACCAGATCCATAAATACAGAGAACAAACTGCTGGTTGCCAGATAGGAAGTGGATGGGAGGATAAAAAAAATGGAGGAAGAGGAGTGAGAGATACAGGTAAAAAGAAAAGTTATATCCTTCTCCCTTCTCTGGTGGCTCAATCCCTCAAGGATCCAACCTGTACTCTAAATACTATTAAGTAGGGATCCCTGGGTGGCGCAGCGGTTTGGCGCCTGCCTTTGGCCCAGGGCGCGATCTTGGAGACCCGGGATCGAATCCCACATCAGGCTCCCGATGCATGGAGCCTGCTTCTCCCTCCGCCTGTGTCTCTGCCTCTCTCTCTCTCTGTGACTATCATAAATAAATAAAAATTAAAAAAAATTTAAATAGTATTAAGTATAAGTCTTTGTTTTTGTACATGTTGTGTATTTGATATGGGTTAGGAACTTGTGAGAAATTGTAAGTGTGCTTGCAAAGAAGCAAGTTGAATAGAGTTATGACTTGACATCATAGATCAAAATCTCTTCTGCTTCTCTTCTACCTACCAAGACTTATATATTTAACAACTTCCCTCAGGGATAAGGAAAATTTTTGATAAAAGACCAGGACTTTTGTTCCTACCAATTCATTCACTCGTTTAGGAGCCTCAGCTCAAGTCTTTGCTCTCCTTTGATACTACTTTTAATCAAATACGTATCCTGTGGGCCAGATACTGCAGGTATGAAGTTCTTTATTGCCCCTTGCTAAGCTTCATTACTTAGCAGTTCAGTTCCATTTCTCTTTTCTGTTCTCATTTTGTTTGGACTCTAGATTCCAAAGTACAAAGGATTATTGACCTGGTTGGAAAAATACCGGTTACCCTTCTTCTGTAAAACCAACTTGTGTCTCCATTACATTCTCTGTCAGGAGCTCATCAGTTTCATTAAGTCCCCAGAAGGAGGTAAGCATGAGTGGAGAAATATGGGAAACTAGGTTGCATAATGATCCTGTGCCTATTCTATAAGATACTGACTACCCATGTACCCTTAGATGTGACGGTGGCTCAGCTTGTAATGCAGCAGTAGGTGAAATCTTAGACTGAAAAATTGGTACCTAAAGGAATAAGCAAGAATTAGATAGGTTGTATGTGTTATTTGTCTCACTGCAGCCAAAAATGAGAGAATTACTGGTGGACACAGAACATGGTGAAATTGCCTAAAATATATCTGGAATCAAACATAGCTCACTACCTTCATTGCTACCACTTGGTCTAAATCACCATCATTTCTCACCTGCCTACTGAAATCATCTCTTAATTAGTCTCCCTCCTTCTGCTCTTTTTCTGCTCACAGCAGCCAGAGAACCTTTTAAAACTTAATTCAGATCATCACTCCTCTGCTTGCTACTCCCTACCCCTACCAATGACTTCTGTCTCAGTATGAAATCCAGTGCCCCTGCAATGGCCTTCAGGGCCCTACATGTGTGATTCCATTACTTTCAGGACCTCATCTGCTCCTACTCCCCCCGACCCCCACCCTGCTTACTTACTCCATTTCAGTTATATTTGGTCTGCTTGCAGTTCCTCAAATATGCTGTACACATTCTCACTTCAAGGCTTTGCATTGACTATTCACTGTCTGGAATTCTCTTTCTGTATATATACACATTGGCTCCCTCTCTCACCTCTTCAGATCTCTGTGCAAATCTCACCTCCAAGGTGGAGGTTACCCTGATGACCCTAATGTCCCAACCCCCTTTACCCTCTCTTATTTTTTCATTTTGTACTTCTTACAATGTTCAACCTTACTAGATAATGTATTTATTGTGCTCATTGTTTATTATCTGTCTCCTTTACAAGAATGTGAGCTCCTTGAGGGCAGGGATTTTCTGTTTGCTCATGTATTCCAAAAACCTAGAATGGTACTAAGTAGTAGACTTAGTAATATGTAATAAATATTTGTTGAAAGAATGAATTAATAACATTTCCATCAAGGGCTGAATTGATCATTTGACTCTCAGCTCAACTAGCCAAAGGAAACTATGGTCTACCCTGGGGAAAGTCAAGATTCAGTAGATACCATCAAGTAAAATGTAACAAATGTATATTTGATTGGCAAAATCACTGTCAGGTGGGGATTATAGAAGGCAAGAGGTCTTGGTCAGAGGGTGTTTTTATTTTTATTTATTTATTTATTTATTTTTCATATTCTTTTTTTTTTACTGGAGTTCAATTTGCCAACATATAGCATAACACCCAGTGCTCATCCCATCAAATGCCCCCTCAGTGCCCATCACCCAGTCACCCCCACACCCCACCCACCTCCCTTTCCACCACCCCTTTTTAGTTTCCCAGAGTTAGGATCTCTCATGTTCCGTCTCCCTTTATCATATTTCCCACTCATTTTTTCTCCTTTCCCCTTTATTCCCTTTCACTATTTTTTGTATTCCCCAAATGAATGAGACCATATAATGTTTGTCCTTCTTCAATTGACTTATTTCACTCAGCATAATACCATCCAGTTATTACTCAGCCGTTAGAAATGACAAATACCCACCATTTGCTTTGGATGGTGTTTTTAATTTGTGGATTGTACTGTGTTTGTGGGTCCCTCATTTTATGCATGTCACTACTGGGTCTGTTTCCTACCTTTAAAAGTAGATAACCCAACTCATCGAACTGGCCACCATTTTTCCTCACTCTGACTGAATGGAGGTCTAGCTGTCTGCAAGGCTGAGAGAGGTACTGGGGGAAGAGCTCATTCTCTCTCTCTCTTCTCTCTCATCATGGACTTTTCATGGCAGCCAAGATGATGAGATGGAGAAAAGCAGACCAGTGGCTACTCCAGAAGTGCATTGGTGGAGTCAGGGGGATGTGGCGCTTCTGTACCTACCTTAACAGCAGTACAGGTAGGTTCTTGGAATTGTTTCTGGAAACTTTGAAAGTTGTTAGCAGCTTCCAGGATGCCCCAGAGCACTTATTGATAATAATGTATGTGCATGGGAAATAAAATGTTTTATATTGTTTGGGTTAAGGTCTTTGAAAATAGGCCCACAGTATAGGTTAGGGCAAAAGTAATCAGAGTCCCTTTCTTTTTTTATCCATCCATCCATCCATCCATTAACTTAACAGTGTTTGTTGAACACTACTGTATGGCAGCCACTATGAACAAGATCCATAAATTCCCACTTAATAAAGCTACTACAGGCACACCTGGTTGGCTCAGTGGTTGAGCATCTACCTTTGGCTCAGAACCTGATCCCTGAATCCTAGGATCAAGTCCTGCATCAAGCTCCCGCAGGGAGTCTGTTTCTCCCTCTGCCTATGCCTCTGCCTCTCTCTGTGTCTCTCATGAATAAATAAATAAAATATTAAAAAAATAAAGCTGCCACAATGTGAGGAGACAGACAAGGAACAAGTAAATAAACAAATCCCTATAGCACAAATGTTGGGATCCACTGTTTTCTCTTCTGGTAGATCCAGTGGTTGTTGAGTGCTGGAAGGTCAGCAGCCAGCACTGGCTGACACTCCAGTTTAGCAGCATTAAGTTTTATTTAAGGACAAGCCCTATTTTAAGGGTGAAATCCTGGATTTCCAGGAAGCAGGTAGGGAAGAACTAGACAGACTATCTTTTTTGTCATTCAGACTTCAGCTTGGCAAAATTGTGAAACAGAGAATGTAGTCCTTGGCACCTTTAGGCTCAATTATTCTTCTAGCAGCTCTTGGTCCATGATAGAGCAAATGTTCTTTTTGGATAAAACTCAGATGTCTCATGATCCATTCTCAGAGTCTTGCAGTTTTCCCTAAAGTGACAGTTTTTCTCACAACAGCAACAAAAGTCACAAAACATCCTTACCCATTAAGTCCCTTTTCCCTTTTCCCCATGCTTCCATCTGACTCTACATTATAACATTACTAGAGATGATGACTTAACCCAAAGAAGTGACTAATGATGATGTTGGAGGAAATAGAGCAGGCTGGTGGCGGGGTATGGTATCAGCTGCTACACCCAGATGCAACCACTGAAGGGGCAAGATTGGGCTGCAGCTCTGTGCTTACCCTTTCTAATCTGTAGGTGAAGAGCTGGTGGATTTCTGGATCCTTGCTGAGAGGATCTTGAGCATTGATGAGATGGACCTGGAAATGAGAGACCACTATCTGTCCCTTCTCCTTGTACTGAAGGCTACCCATCTGCAGGAAGGCTCAAAAGTAGTAACTCTCTGCAACATGAACATCAGTAAGAATTATAAAGCATATCTGAAGTGAAATCATGGAGGGATATAACAAAGAAATCAAATCAGTGTCTAATAACTCTCAGTCTCTCATTTTGTAGACTGCCACCTTCTCCATTTTCTTTGTATCCAGGGATGCCATTGGGAACCCTTAACAAGGAGGGTTTGCAAGAGGCAAGTTATCCTTAAGCTGGTGTGGGCTTCTTCCTGAGATATTACTCTCCAGTGAAGATTGGCTGGAAGGAGGAGGAGGAATTAGGACAGGGTAATTAAACAGCTCCTACATCTTCTGAGACTGTATTGTTTGTCTTTTCAAAATTGAGATTCCCTAGAACAAACTACAGCTTATCAGCCAAATAATGCATGTAGCCTATGAGCTAAAAATGTTTTTATATTTTTAAAGCGTTAAGGAAGAAGGCTATGCAGCAGCACCTGCGTACAGTTCTCAAATACTAATATATTCACTATCTGGCCTTTTACAGGTTTGCCAGCCTCTCCTCAGAACATTAGATTCATCTAAATTTATTTATTTATTAAGTAAGGAGACATTCCTAACCCAAATATAATTGTGTTCCAGAAGATTTGCTGTTTGGGATTGGTCACACTCCTCTATTTATAGTGATAATTGAGAATTTATGACATTAAAATCAGGGCTAGTAATGATTTTTTCAAATTATCTGGTCTAAATCCTTTCATGCAGGCAGATGTGACTCTAAGAAATCTCATTCTGATACATGTCTCTTCTTAAATATATATTTTTTGTGCCTTTTGCTCTTCTTTACAATAACATCTAATTGTCTAAGAAATAATTCAAGGAATCCCATAAACTGGCTTATTTCTATGGGGAAGAAGGAAGGTAATCAAAGAAAGGGGTCACTATTCCCTGAGAAAACCCTAAAAATGTTTTTACTATACATTCATACTGTCCACACCCCAGGATTGCATGGAGAACAAATAAAATGCTATACACAATGACATTTGGAAAAATTCAAAAAAACACACCCAACATTATTTTCATCCTTCATGTCTCTCTATTCTTTCCAGAGTCCCTCCTGAACCTCTCCATCTGGCATCCCAACCAGTCAACCACCAGGAGGGAGATCCTGAGCCACATGCAGAAAGTGTCTCTGTTCAAACTTCAGAGCTATTGGCTCCCCAACTTTTACATCCATGCCAGGACGATTATGGCCAAGGAGGAATCATGCCAAGGTTTGATGCAGGAATATGAGACTCGCCTGTGCACTGTTTGCTGTACTCATGTAGGAGGACTCCCTCTAAACATGAGCATCAAGAAGTGCCATCACCCCCAGAAACAGTACTCAAGCAGGAAGATCAAGAGGCGGATGTGGCAATTGATAGACCATGGCTTCACTCTGGAAATGGATACTAAGCCAGATGCCAACATTTTTCCACCCCAGGAGATGTGTTCTAAAGAGGACATAGACAAATACCTACAAATGCCTTCCCCAAAAGTGACTTCTTCAAGAGAGCGAATAATCAGTTCCCTGGAAAAGGATATTCTCTGTGCCAGGAAGTCCAGCATGAAGAAGAAATCCAAAAGCCACCTCCACATGGAGGGCCTCATTGAGACAGCATTCTCTACACATCTGAGGACTGTCACCCCCATCATCAATCACTCCCCCCAGATGACTATCAAGAAGTCCATTAAGCAAAGCATTTCCTTAGGGTACACCCACTGGGCCTTGTGTGCTGATGCCTATGCAGGGAGTCCCTTCCGGGACCACCTGAAAAAGCAGGATTTGAAAGTGGAGATCCAACTCCTGGACCTCTGGCAGGAGCTGCACCATTTCCTCAGTGTCCTGATGAGTACCAGGAAGACTGGGAATGCCACCTTTCGGCACATGCTGGGCAACCGAATTTGTGAGCTCTATCTGAATGAACAGATTGGTCCATGCCTACCACTCAAATCACAAACCATTGAAGGCCTGAAGGAGATGCTGCCTTCTGGGGAAGTAAACCCCTGGATACCCAGAGCCCAGAGAGAGATCTGCAAGGTAGGCTAAGCCCCACAAAAATGGGTTAGTATCTGGAAGATTAGGTCAAGACTGACCAAAAACCCTATTTGGTCATCTAGACTGGTTAAGTTAATGATATAATATATCAAAAAGTTGGTTGATCTCTTAGGAAAAAACTATGTGAATTCCCAAGAAACAGCTAAAAATCCAAAATAGAATGGAAGTGGCATAGTGGTCAACATCCACTTTTTATTTCTTCCTTAATTTCCCCTTGTGTGGAATCTCCCAAATCTATGAAACTTCAGAGTGTTCTACTGAAGAAAGTTCTAAGAATTCTGTTCTAAACATTATATATTGAAATGCAGGGTCTCCCTTTCCTAGACTAGCCATCAAGGAAATGGGCCAGTTGGTAGGAGTTTGTTCTTATCCCAAAACATTAGATTAAAGCATGCAACTATCCTGAAGATTCACAGGAGATAAGGGCCATAGCCTGACTATTGTATGGTCAAGATCTTGGCAGAAAACAAATGGAAGAATCGAATTGAGTAATAGATTAAAGCCCAACACAAGGAACTGCTTACAAAGGAAAGGGCAGGAGGGTAGGGAAAACCACAGGAGATAATATAATACTTCAGGGCCAGTAAGGCTGGGTCACTTTTTTCCCTCCAAGGTCTGAAGAATTGAGAAGAGGAAGCAGTTTTCAGAACCAGGAGAGAAAGAGCTATATGGTATGGGACACTTGGCAGGAACTCTAATTGTCAGAAGAAGTGTATAGCCATTCTTCAGTGATATGGCCAAAAAGGGTCAAGGGGAATAGCTAATCCCAAGCTCACTCTCCTCCTGCTTTCCCATCTCCTACTAGGTCTTTTAATTAGATAAGTCCAACCTGAGGTCAAGGAGGTCTATACAGGTTAATTTTCCAAGGCACAAGCAGGGTGAAGAAGGATAGAGAGTAGATCTGGAAGGGCAGGTGTATATAAACAACTTATTTAGTGCATTAAATAAAATGTGTTTGCCTTATAAAGCATGTTCCCACCCATTACCTCTATTAGGCTTCTGAGAACCTCCGAGAGGCAGAGTAGTTCTGTTGCCTCTGTTGTACAATTGAGGTAAATGAGACTCCTAGAGGGTTAAGTGGGTTATCCCAAAAGCACACAGCAGGTTAGTGGAGAAACCAGGAGGTCTTGGTTCTAAATCTAGCACAATTTCCAGTACATCTTAGTTATCCATAGCTGCACATCGAGTAGTGTAAGACCAAATCAATCCAGTGGGTACACAGCCAGAGCTCTTCTTTGCATAGTTCTTTAGTGGAAGGCCAGAGGCCCCACTTTTCTTTGTGTAAGTATTTGGAATTAGAGGCTTATACTGGGGCTGTGCTTCCTGGATTAGCAGATCCACACAGAAAAGCCCCCTGCCTGGACCTTGGTCTTCAGCGAAGATATTGATGGTATTTGTATTAGGTAAGACTAGTTATCACAGTTTCTCAGGTTAAAAATCTTGATATCATCCATGGCTTGCCCTTTTGTCTCATACCCATGTCTAGTCCTGTGAATCCTGTTGAATCCAGTTGGTTCAACCTTAAAAATATATGCAGAATCTGGCATTCTTCCCCTTCCCTGTTACAGCCACTCTTGTCCAAGCCCCATCCAGTGTTATCTGGGTTACTACAGTGGCCTCTTAACTGATGCCTATGGATTTGTCCTTGCAGATGACAAGAAGGCTCATTTCCACACTGGCAGGGTGATCTTGCAAAAGCATAAGTTGTGTAATTTAACTGAAAATAAGTAAAAGGAAGTAATTGGGGACGTTGAAAACAGATGGCTTTCTGTCTTCAGTAAAATCCAAGGTCCTTGCCCAAACTGACAAAGCCTACATAATCTCTCCTGGACACATCACTCCAGCCATGCCAGGTATATTGCCAGCTCAGTAGCAGTGCTCCCACTGTGTGTAGTGTGCAGATGCTCATGCAGCTGTGCCCCCACTCCTTCAGCTGTGTTTGCTCAAGTTATCTCAGTGAGGCCTTCCTTACCCACTTTATATAAAATTTCATCCCCACTCCCATTTTATTTTTCTTCTTAGTACTTATCATCATTATCCAGATCCAACATCCATTCTTACATACATACATACACTCTGTGTGAGGGTGTGTATAATACGTGTGTAATCCTTACAATGTACATATATGCATATGTGCATACCATATACATCTATTATGTATACATATGCTCATATTATTTTTCAGATATATAATATTACGTATCTATGTTTAACTTATTTTGCTTATTTTCTTTCTCCTTATGAGGGTGGGGATTTTCATGTTTTGTCAGTACTGTCTCCCCCAAATCTGGAACACTACCTTGGGGTATGGTATTCAGTGCTTGATAGTACAGATAGACATTAATACTCAATAGATGTTGGTTGAACCAATCAACCCAGTTAGCAATGGCCCCTCTTTTGGCATTGCCCAAGACTCTTTTTGCTTGTTGGAGACAAATAGATTCTATGAGAACTTGGATTTTCAACCATCTCTTCAACCAACTTCCAATTATCCAGTCAACCTTTGTAAAGTGCCAATAGCATGCCCGCTGATATGTTCATTTCCTGACTTCTGGCTCAACAATGTAGAAACACAGTCTACATGGAGGAGGAGGACAAGTTTTAAAAATTCTGGCTGTGTCATTGTTTGGCTATGTGGTCTTGAACAAACCCAAAGTCTAAATTCTTGAATTTCCCCAGGTCTTTTAGTCCTCATATATAAAATGAGAATTGGGACAAAATCATATTTGATCATATTTGTTGGATTTAATATGTTTATAGATACATTAACAATACTATAAAAGGAAATAGGTAGAGAGAAGTGGGTATGAATCTGGAAGACAGAACATCAGCTTAAAAATTTCCTTGGGTTCTAACCAAAGAGGGGAGGATTGAGAGAAGATACTGAAAATGGTGAGAGTAAGGGGTTCCATGAACACTGGAAAATATTTACTGTCTGGCCTCTTTTACACTGCTTTCAGGATGGGACAGAAGAGTTTAGCAAATTATGGACGAACTGAATTCTGAAGTAAACTCTGATACATTCTGATGAAAAATAATTATAGAAAAAATACATATATATTACAAATAGGTCAAATTTTAAAAAGTAATTATAGGTTAATAGGTCAAATTTTAAAAAGTAATTATAGGTTAAGATATTGTTTTATTATATTTATTAGTAGTAGTATTTTGCTACAAATCTGACTATTCTAACGGAAAATGTTCTATTAAGCATTGTTAAGATACCAATTAGATCATTTATTCACTAGTTATTAGAGTCATAAGTCTTTTAAACTAGAAGGAACCTTAGTAGGATACCCCTTTCACACATGTTTATTTATTATTCATATTTTATATATGTATTTAGAGATTATACATTGGTCAATCATATTGTATTACAGTATATATTGTTAGTATTCAATCACTGAGCTGAATTTCCTTAAGAATATACTTCACTCCAGTTCCCCAGTTCTGATGAAGTTTCTAAAACTTGTACTCTTAGACTCACCTTCTGGCAGCATGACTGAGGTGGTTTGTAAAACCAGTCTTACATTATTTAAAAAGTATTGTTGTTGACTCATTCCCTGCAAAATAATGCCTAGACTACTTAGCAAGCATTCAAGTCCCTCGTGAAATCCCAACCAACCTTCACTGCCACAACCCTTGCCACTACCTCACGCCTGAGCTCTTTGCAGAATGCTGCAGCTCACCCATGCTGGAGTACCCATCATTTCCAAACATGTCCTTTTCCACCTCTGTGCTTTTGCTTAAGTTATTCCTACTGCCTGGAATGCCCTTTACTCAACTTCCATATAATAAGCTCCTACTTATCCTACAAAATGCAAATTCTGGTTTAAATTTCCTTGCCTTTATTAATTCTTTCTGGATTTCCTGGACTCAAAACAAAAATAAATGATCCCACGTTTCTGCTCCCAGAGAACTTTGTTCACCTTTGTGTGGAGGCATGTGCTTTCCTGTGCTGCTCATCATGCTAGAAAGTGAGCTCCTTGAGAACAAGGTTTATAGCATATTGATCTGTGTATTCTCAGCCATTTGCATGTGCTTGGCAGATAAGAGGCCCTCAGAAACTATTTGTCAAATAAATGAATGAATGAAGGTGAGAGTACAAAAAAATAAACCTAGCTAGCACTAACTCTTAGGTTTTTTGTTGTTATTGTTACTTTCTGTTTGTTTTAATGTGATGAAAGAACCATGTGATCCTCTCAATAGATGCAGAGAAAGCATTTGACAAAATACAGCATCCATTCCTGATCAAAACTCTTCAGAGTGTAGGGATAGAGGGAACATTCCTCAGCATCTTAAAAGCCATCTATGAAAAGCCCACAGCAAATATCATTCTCAATGGGAAAACACTGGGAGCCTTTCCCCTAAGATCAGGAACGAGACAGGGATGTCCACTCTCACCACTGCTATTCAAAATAGTACTAGAAGTCCTAGCCTCAGCAATCAGACAACAAAAAGAGAAAAAAGGCATTCAAATTGGCAAAGAAGTCAAACTTTCCCTCTTCGCCGATGACATGATACTCTACATAGAAAACCCAAAAGCCTCCACCCCAAGATAGCTAGAACTCATACAGCAATTTGACAGTGTGGCAGGAAACAAAATCAATGCCCAGAAGTCAGTGGCATTTCTATACACTAACAATGAGACTGAAGAAAAAGAAATTAAGGAGTCAATCCCATTTACAATTGCACCAAAAGCATAAGATACCTAGGAATAAACCTAACCAAAGAAGTAAAGGATCTATACCCTCAAAACTATAGAACACTTTTGAAAGAAATTGAGGAAGACACAAAGAGATGGAAAAATATTCCATGCTCATGGATTGGAAGAATTAATATTGTGAAAATGTCAATGCTACCCAGGGCAATTTACACATTTAATGCAATCCCTACCAAAATACCATGGACTTTCTTCAGGGAGTTGGAACAAATCATCTTAAAATTTGTGTGGAATCAGAAAAGACCCCAAATAGCCAGGGGAATATTAAAAAAGAAAACCATAGCTGGGGGCATCACAATGCCAGATTTCAGGTTGTACTACAAAGCTGTGGTCATCAAGACAGTGTGGTACTGGCACAAAAACAGACACATAGATCAATGGAACAGGATAGAGAATCCAGAAGTGGACCCTCAACTTTATGGTGAACTAATATTCGACAAAGCAGGAAAGATTATCCACTGGAAAAAAGACAGTCTCTTCAATAAATGGTGCTGGGAAAATTGGACAGCCACATGCAGAACAATGAAACTGGACCATTCTCTTACACCATACACAAAGATAAACTCAAAATGGATGAAAGATCTAAATGTGAGACAAGATTCCATCAAAATCCTAGAGGAGAACACTGGCAACACTCTATTTGAACTTGGCCACAGTAATTTCTTGCAAGATACATTCATGAAGGCAAGAGAAACAAAAGCAAAAGTGCATTATTGGGACTTCATCAAGATAAGACCTGTGCAGAAGATACCACCAACAAAACTAAAAGACAACCTACAGAATGGGAGAAGATATTTGCAAATGACCTATCAGATAAAGGGCTAGTTTCCAAGATCTATGAAGAACTTATTAAAATCAACAGCAAAGAAACAAACAATCCAATCATTAAATGGGCAAAAGACATGAAGAGAAATCTCACAAAGGAAGACATGGACATGGCCAACATGCACATGAGAAAATGCTCTGCATCACTGGCCATCAAGGAAATACAAATCAAAACCACAATGAGATACCACCTCACACCAGTGAGAATGGGGAAAATTAACAAGACAGGAAACAAATGTTGGAGAGGATGTGGAGAAAAGGGAACCCTCTTGCACTGTTGGTGGGAATGTGAACTGGTGCAGCCACTCCGGAGAACTGTGTGGAGGTGCCTCAAAGAGTTAAAAATAGGTCTGTCCTACCACCCAGCAATTGCACTGCTGGGGATTTACCCCAAAGATACAGATGCAGTTAAATGCCGGGACACCTGCACCCCGATGTTTATAGCAGCAATGTCCACAATAGCCAAACTGTGGAAGGAGCCTCGGTATCCATCGAAAGATGAATGGATAAAGAAGATGTGGTCTATGTATACAATGGAATATTCCTCAGTCATCAGAAACGACAAATACCCACCATTTGCTTCGACGTGGATGGAACTGGAGGGTATTATGCTGAGTGAAATAAGTCAATCGGAGAAGGACAAACATTATATGGTCTCATTCATTTGGGGAATATAAAAAATAGTGAAAGGGAATAAAGGGGAAAGGAGAGAAAATGAGTGGGAAATATCAGAGAGGGAGACAGAACATGAGAGACTCCTAACTCTGGAAAACGAACAAGGGGTGGTGGAAAAGGAGGTGGGCGGGGGATGGCAGTGACTGGGTGACAGGCACTGAGGGGGGCACTTGATGGGATGAGCACTGGGTGTTATGCTATATGTTGGCAAATTGAACTCCAATTAAAAAAATAAAATTAAAAAAATATTCTTCAGAAGTGAGTAAGGTCTTGGAGTGTGAGATACTAAGAGAATACACTTTAAAAGAAGATCCTTAAAATAAAAAAGAAAGAAAGAAGAAAGAAAGAAAGAAAGAAAGAAAGAAAGAAAGAAAGAAAGAAAGAAAGAAAGAAAGGAAAGAAAGAAAGAAAAGAAAGAAAGAAAGAAAAGAAAGAAAGAAAGAAAGAAAGAAAGAAAGAAAGAAAGAAAGAAAGAAAGAAAGAAAGAAAGAAAGAAAGAAAGATCCTTGGTTTTTAGGACCATTTTGAGAATCAAATGAGATGGTACTTTATTTAGAAAAGAACAAGGGAGTACAAAGATGCCAAGTAATTGTCTTTCAGTAAATTGCTATTATTTTCTTAAATATCAACTACCATTCTCTGAGATTCAGAAGGAGACTGCACGAGCTGCCATATTCAGAGACACATAGATTGTCTTGTGGTTGAATCAGAGAATCCAGAATCTGCAGCCTGCTTTTCTCCCACATGAACACTGGCACAAGAGATGCAGCAAACAGCATCACCTTATAACACTTATGTCCTCTTTGGATTTCAGATGCTCAGCTCCTGGTATGATGAATTCCTGGATGAAGAGGACTACTGGTTTCTCATTTTTACAGTAGGAGGGACCTTGAGTTGGGGAGAAATCATGAGGTTGTGGGGAGAAAAAGAGTAACTGCTCCCTTAGAAGCCTTATTTGTCAAAGTAAATGAAATTTTTATTTTTCCTAGAGGCCACTAGGTGTTGACAAGGTCCCTGATGTTCTAAAGATAAACCTTAAGGAAAAAGACTCAAGTGCAATAGCTGATTTTGAAGAAGTCACATTCAAATAGAATTTCTTCCTTATAGAAATGGATTTAATTAGAAGAGGGTGGAGAGGTGGTGTGTAAAGGAGCAATGGTTCTTAACAAAATGAAAGCAATCAGCAGCATAAATGACATGTGACAAGGAGGCACAGGGGACTGGGCTGTTAAAAAATCTTGCTTCTGGTCTAGCTCCTATAGCAGGTGCTCTCTGCCCTCATCCTCTTCTCTTAGACCAAGTTCAGCAGCAGCAGATGGCATAAAAAAGGATCTATAAATAAAGAAGAGAACATTCTTCTTTATAAGAGGTGTGAGGAATCCCTGGAGTTAAGCCAGGGTTTGGCTAACATGGAGAAAATGGATTCTATGCAGTGGCAAAAGATAGCTACTGAGGACCTGAGACAATGCGGGTCTCTCCAGGTAGAACTGAACTCTCCAGTGTTCCAAGCAGGTAAGGGCAGTCACCATAATTTTTTGATCCTAATATATAGGCAACTGGGAAATATTAATATTTAACATTTAGTGAGTGTTTACTACATGTCAGCACTGTGCAATGCAAAGTTTACCTCATTTGATCTTCAAAATAACCTGTGAGGTAAGTACTGAGTAACTGAGGCACAGAGAAGATAATTGACCTTCCCAAGGTCACACAGTAAATGGCACGGCCAGGATTTCACTGACTGACTGGCCTCTTCTAGCTCTGAAGGGAGCCAGAGCACTGAAGTTTGGCCAGACTCATGTCCACCAAAGCATCACCTCAATTAAAGAATAATTCACTTTTGTACATCTGATAAGCATGGTCCCCCTTGCCACACTTCCTCCAGAGTCAGGTTCAAAGCATTTCTGTGAATATATTTTTAATAGCTACTGACCTCGCCCAACATAACACAGTAGCTGACTCACGGAGTAGAGAGGAGTGGTTGGGAGCACAAGGCTCTGCTGTCCCAGAGGTCTGGGTTATATCCTAGTTCTCCTGCTGACTGGAAACTTAAGTATTTAAGTATTTAAATGTATTTAACCTCTCGTTAAGCCCTAGTTTTCTCATCCTTAAAATGGGAATAATAATAATAGATTTGTTGTGAAGAAGCCCCCAGGTCACCTATGAAAGCAATCACCACAATGTTTGGCAACAGTAAAAGTCCATAATGTCAGGCATTAATATCCAAATTGAACCAAAAAAACTGAGGCAATCAGAGTACTGCAGCATTTCTTTTTTTTATAAATTTATTTTTTATTGGTGTTCAATTTGCCAACATATAGCATAACACCCATTGCTCATCCCGTCAAGTGCCCACCTCAGTGCCCATCACCCAGTCACCCCCACCCCCCCCCCACCCACCTCCCCTTCCACTACCCCTAGTTCGTTTCCCAGAGTTAGGAGTCTTTCATGTTCTGTCTCCCTTTCTGATATTTCCCACTTATTTTTTCTCCTTTCCCCTTTATTCCCTTTCACTATCTTTTATATTCCCCAAATGAATGAGACCATATAATGTTTGTCCTTCTCCGATTGACTTATTTCACTCAGCATAATACCCTCCAGTTCCATCCACGTCGAAGCAAATGGTGGGTATTTGTCATTTCTAATGGCTGAGTAATATTCCATTGTATACATAAACCACATCTTCTTTATCCATTCTTCTTTCGATGGACACCGAGGCTCCTTCCACAGTTTGGCTATTGCGGCCATTGCTGATAGAAACATCGGGGTGCAGGTGTCCCGGCGTTTCACTGCATCTATATCTTTGGGGTAAATCCCCAGCAGTGCAATTGCTGGGTCGTAGGGACAGGTCCTATTTTTAACTCTTTGAGGAACCTCCACACAGTTTTCCAGAGTGGCTGCACCAGTTCACATTCCCACCAACAGTGTAAGAGGGTTCCCTTTTCTCCACATCCTCTCCAACATTTGTGGTTTCCTGCCTTGTTAATTTTCTCCCATTCTCACTGGTGTGAGGTGGTATCTCATTGTGGTTTTGATTTGTATTGCCCTGATGGCCAGTGATGCAGAGCATTTTCTCATGTGCGTGTTGGCCATGTCTATGTCTTCCTCTGTGAGATTTCTGTTCATGTCTTTTGCCCATTTCATGATTGGATTGTTTCTTTGCTGTTGATTTTAATAAGTTCTTCATAGATCTTGGAAACTAGCCCTTTACCTGATAGGTCATTTGCAAATATCTTCTCCCATTCTGTAGGTTGTCTTTTAGTTTTGTTGACTGTATCCTTTGCTGTGCAAAAGCTTCTTATCTTGATGAAGTCCCAATAGTTCATTTTTGCTTTTGTTTCTCTTACCTTCATGGATGAATCTTGCAAGAAATTACTGTGGCCAAGTTCAAAAAGGGTGTTGCCTGTATTCTCCTCTAGGATTTTGATGGAATCTTGTCTCACATTTAGATCTTTCATCCATTTTGAGTTTATCTTTGTGTATGTGCAGCATTTCTTAAACTTCAACCCACAATAAACACATTTGACTTCAGGGAACATGTACTTGTAAATATGTGTGTGCATATATATGGGACAACATTTTCACAAAGCAATATTACCCTTATTATATAAGGTGATTTCCCCTAATATTCTCTATTCTATTTTGTAAAAGCTGACAATGACAGTTTTTTGACATATTATTGAGTCGTGACCTGCACTTTTAAAAACACAGAGGAGGAGTAAGCCAAAGCTTTGAAAATTCAATTCCACCACTCCCTTGCTCTGTGAGCCTCAGCGAGTCATCTCATCTCTTTGAGCCTCATTTCCTCAAGTATACAGTGAGGATAATGGCCCCTACTTGGTAGAATTGCTGAGGGTATTGAAGGCAATGCATTTACACTGCAAGCAGGTGCTCAATATATATTTGGTAGATTACACTAAAAATGTAACATTCTATTTTTTAAAGCTTTTATGGGCACTCCATATATAAAACAGGGTGCCTTAAATGCTTGCCTCTCAAGAGCCATGCTTGGGCATGAGTTATTTAAATCTAGCATGAACAAGTCCTCTGTTTCCTATCAGAGTTTCACCTTCTCATGCCACAACCTGTTCAAGAGAAAAGTGGAAGAAAGGATGGCTGATAAATTTCACCACACACATACTTGGCAATAGGCATGGTTGGTGGCCTTGGAGTGCCAGGGATGACCAGAAAGAGTGGGAATTACTTTCCATGAAGCTGCTTCTTCCCTCCCCCAACACACATCATTATTCCTCAACCACTGCCTTTTTGGAATGCAAGTCTGACCTGATAAGGTCCTCCTGTATATTTGCTCAACCCAGGGCCCTGACTCCCAGATGGACTGATGCCTCCACTCAGGATGCACCATAAACTCACAGAGCATCAGAGCTAGAATACTTCTCTCAGATTTCATATGGAGAAAATGAGTCTCTGAGAAGTGGAAAGACTTGGCCAAGGTTGCTTAATAAGGGAGGGATTGGTCCAGGACTAGAAATCTGGATCTATTGTAGGAATGATCTACTGCTCTTATAACTTAACAGCCAGATTCACCTGGCTGAGAGAGGAGAATGATAACAATGACAAAGCTGACATAAGGACAACTAATCTTTGTGGGTCCCTCCCCCAGCATTCCTTCTAGACTCCACCAATATAATCTTCAGAAAGTATTGGACTGCCTTGGGAGAGTTTCTGGAGAACTGTGTGCAATTAGACTTATTTTAAACCCCAGAACTCACAACATGATTGAGTGTTTTCACCTTGGTAGGAGGTAAGGTGCTGCTAATCTGTATCTATTGTCTAGTATATGACTAGAAGGAAGGCTGCCTCATCTTATTTTGGATACAAAAAGGTATTCCCTCTCAATTCATTATGTATAACTAGACATAACGTATGGCTATTTCTAGAAAAAATAATTTTCTCTCAAAGGACAATGATTTGCAACTATTAATGATATTCACATATATGAACTGTCAATTCTGAAAGTAATTCCCAAAGACAGGGCCAAGCAAGAGAGAACGTTCCTAGCATGTTATTTGCCATATACAATCCCTAAGTGTATCAAATTCTTTGAAGCAATAGCAGAATGTTTGGAATACATTTGCAATTCCTTCCCATAACAGATGGCTGCTTCAAAGGGGTCAATATTCATTTGGATAAATTACTTCTTGTATATGTGTTAAATATTAGTATTTCTTTCAAAACCATAACTCAGTTACCCCTGCATCCTTCAGGCAGAAAATCTCCATGGGTCAGGGGTCCCCAAGAAGGGCAGTGTTCTAACATTCTGGAGAGGAGGAAAAGCTATATTCCCTTACTTCTGATTTGGCCTGAGGAACTTATATTCCTTGTGTGAACATTTTATTAAAACATTCTTATCTTAGTTAAATAATATTTTAAAGGTAATATCCTCAATAAAATTGCATGAATCTTTGAGCCAAAGTGGACAATCAGGCTCTATTCCTTTTCTTTTTTTCCCTACTTGATAGACACAGAGAAAATGTCCTTTGAGGAACTCTGCTATAAGTATCCAAAGGTGGCCATACAGAGAATCAGTGATGACTACAAAATATATTGTGAAAAAGCACCTAAAACAGGTAAGTATTTACAACTCAAAGATAAATTGGAGACAATCAGGTAAGAGATTCTCCAACCTCAAGAAGCATAAGCCAAGAGAGGAACTGTGCTTCTTTTGAAATGAGGGATGGTCAGGGAAGAATTGCCATGTCTTTTTTCTCCTACACAGCCATAGAAGGGCATCCTCAAACTGACAGGCAATTATAAATGAATGAGGGTGGTGATGAAAATTGTTAATTCCTGCTTTCTCACTTAGTTATCACTCTGGGGTTTTAAATAATGCAGATATGTCTTCTACTGAGTTCATTAGAGTCGGAGATGTGTGGAAGGAGGTTTGTTGGTGTGTGTTCCTAGTATAAGGCCTTTAAAGAAATGAGGAAAGCAGAATTGGCAGAGGTAGATGTTGAACTGCAAGGCAGTTACAATAGACCTCAGCAGATCCCATAGAAGAAGCTCAAAAGCTAGGATGGCCTTTCAGAGTTGTCCCTTACTGAGACAAAGGACCTTTTTTTTTCTTTTCACTTTTACATTGACTCAAAAGGGATTTGGCTGACCAAGGGGAGGATACAACCTTGGGTCAGGCAACACCCTTTGGCTGAGGCAATGCCCAGAGGGGGTCTCAACTATGAGCTATCTGTATCCAATACTCCAGGTAGCTGGGAATGGGTGTGGTTAGATCCTAAAAGGAGGATCTGAGTTGTGCACCAGCCGTGCACCACAGCACCCTGTTGACTTTTTTTGTATGGAAACTTCACTCCATATTGGAATAGTTACCCCAGAATTCTGGTTGGTTTCTTTTTCCTAGGGAACTTATACTAGAAGAGCTCACTCACACTCCTAGAGCTTCTCTGGAGACCACACCGAATACTCTTCTTTACCCTTCTTGCTACCCATCCTAGAGTCCCTTTATTCTTAGATAGTGTCTCTGCTGGTCTTAGGGGACTTACCTGGGAGGATGACATACATTGTCATCCCTAAGGAGCCTAAGCTTCCTGATCATCGTGATTTTTCAGGCTATAGTTATTGCGTTTGACAATTTATCATCAAAATTGGGCAGTAGAATACTAAGAGTATTCCCAATGCCAAATTAATGCTCTGCTCCTGCTGTGTTACTGATGTTATAAGGGGGATGATAAGAGTCAATTACTCTGCCAGTACAGTAACTCCTTTGCTTGCCTGCTAGCCTCTTGGCCTAAGGAGCTTAAAGTGCTTACTGTGCCTACTGTGTCCCTAGTAGAAACATTCCCCTTCTGGGAACCAGGATCTCCAGACTGGCACTGTCCAGTACAGTACAGGATCCACTAGCATCATGTGGCCATTGAATACTTGAAATGTATCTGATACTAATAAATTACACAAAATACATTTTATCAAAATTAATTTCAACCTTTTATTTTATCTTTTTAATGTTACTACTAGAAAATTTAAAATTATATATGTGATTCATGTTATATTTCTTTTGGACAGCACTGGTATAGACCCACAGAACCTAAAATTGTAAGGATTAAAATTTTTCATAAGTATGGGGCTCCTGGGTGGCTCAGTTGGTTAAACATATGCCTTCAGCTCAGGTCATGATCCCAGGGTCCTGAGATGGAGCCCCTCATTGGGCTCCTTACTCAACAGGGAGCCTGCCCACTCCCTCTCCCTCTGCATGCTGTTACCCTTGCTTATGTTCTCTCTCTCTCTCTCTCTCTCTCTGTCAAAAAAATAAATAAAATTAAAAAAAAAAGAAATTTCCCTAAGTAAATCAATCATTGATATTGATGTTAAATGGGCCACCCCTACTTTTACTCCTTGTCCTCATAACCTGTGTATTCTTCTTATTGGGGACATCTTATAATGGTCTCCAGTTTATCCTCGTGGATGATGTCCCATTTCCCAAGATCATAAACAAGCTGGTTTCATAGCTGCACCTTCAAAGAATGGCTCCATTGCTGTACCGGGCCAGCAGCTATCATAGTTGATAGAACTAATGGATCCCATCATCATATGTCCATTGCCAACCTCACTTTAAGCATATCACTTGGTCAGAGGAAATGTTACATGGGATAGCATTCAGGTTTCTTGTAAGCTTCCTGATAGCAATGCTTACTGAGGCTTTGTAGCCAGGAATTCTTGTCAATTCCAGGCAAGATACATTGATACTCATTCCAGAGTTGAAGTGATCCAATGTCATCAATTTCTCACCAAGTGGGTTATTGGTTTTCTATGAGAGTTGTTTTTTTTCACCACATAGGTTTGATGTCTTAAGATTTTGACATATTTGCTTTTGATCATTTTTCAAAGAAATAACAAATTATAGAAACAATCAAAGCCCCTTTACATCTGTCCCTAATTTCAACCTCTAACCTCCCTCACTAGAGAAAATTCCTTCCATTTATTTTCTTATGCCTTTTATTTTATTTTTAAATATTTTATTTAATTGAATATTTTATTTAAATTCAATTTGCCAACATATAGTATAACAGCCAGGGCTCATCTCATCATGTGCCCTCCTTGATGCCATCACCCATTTACCCCATTCCCTGCCACCTCCCTTCTGCAACCCTCTGTTTGTTTCCCAGAGTTAAGAGTCTATTATGGTTTGTCTTCCTCTCTAATCTTTCCCCACTCAGTTTCCTTTCTTTCCCTTTTGGTCCCTTTCACTATTTCTTATATTCCATATGTGAGTGAAACCATTATGATAACTGTCTTTCTTCAGTTGACTTATTTCAGCATAATACCCTCTATTTCTATCCACAACAATGGAAATGGTAGGTATAAATCTTTTCCGATGGCTGAGTAATATGGCATTGTACATATATATACCACATATTCTTTATCCATTCATCTGTTGAAGGATATTGTGGCTCCTTCTGCAGCCTTCCTGGTTAAAGTATTCTTGGCATGGTTTTCTCATTTAGTACCCTGCATACATCATGCCAGCCCTTTCTGGCCTGCCAGGTCTCTGGGGATAGGTCTGCTGTTAATTTGAAATTTCTCACCATATAAGTTAGGAATCTCTTGTCCTGAGCTGCTTTCAGATTTCCTCTTTATCTCTGAAATTTGCAAGCTTTACTATTATATGTTGGGGTGCTGATCAGTTTTAGTTGATTTGGGGGGGCAGTCTTCTCTATCTCTTGGATATGAATGCCAGATTAGGGAAGTTCTCAGCTATGATTTGTTCAAACACGCTTTCTGATCCTCTCTCTCTCTATGTCCTTTGGAATCCCAATAAGATGAATGTTATTCTTTCTCAAACTATTAATTCTTGGAGTCTCTTCCCCTGGGCTCTTAGTTGTTTTTCTCTCTTTTCCTCACCTTGTCTTCTGTGTCACTCACTCTCTCTTCTGCCTAGCTGTTAGAGCATCCAGTCTAGACTGCATCCCAGTGAAAGCATTTTTAATTTCGGCCTGATTAGATCTCATCTCTGCAGTAATAGAATCTCTAGAGTCTTTTATGCTTTTTTCAAGAGCCACCAATAATTGTATGATTGTAATCCTGAATTCTATCTCTGGCATTTTACTTAAATCCATATCCATTAGATCTGTGGCAGAGAGTATTACTTCTGGTTCTTTCTTTTGTGGTGAATTCTTCCCTCTAGTCATTTTGTCCAGGGCAGAATGACTGTCTGAGTAAGCAGAGTAAAAAATATCAACCATGACCTGAGAAAAATATACCATAAACAATTCTGAAGAGGTCAGGGACCAGAAAATTTTAAAAGACTATGAAAGTGAAAAATGGATTTTAAAAAATAGTAAAAATTTAAAAAGGGAGAAGGGAGGAAATGAGGAGGGAGAGAGAATATAGTCTCACAGAGTGGACCAAGATGGTGATCCTCTTTGTTCTGAGTGTATTTTTGGTCTGTATGTTAGAAGGTACTAAATTCAAAAATTATAAAACAAAACAAAACAAAAACACCAAAAACTTATGTACATATAAAAATTTAATTGAATACAAAAAATTTAATTGAATATGTTGAAAGGAAGCCAACAATGAGGAATATATCTATGACATGTAATTGTAAAAACATGAAAGTCAAAAAGGAAAAAACTTAAGAACAAAGAGTTGATAAAATATTATAGTTAAGCAAGAAAAAAGAAAAAATATTGGAAATTTTTTACTCGAAAGATAAAGGAGTCTTAAGGAAAAAACTTCGAGGTCTATACACTATTTTCCCTCAGTCCTGAAGCTTTTCAGTGCTATTTGGTCAGTAAACTTGGTGTTCCCCTGTTCTTCCAGCTGGTCTTCTAGGGGAGAGGCTGCTGCACTGATTCCCAGGTGTCTCTGCCTGGGCGGAAGTGCCCCTTGCCAGGTGGACTGGTTCAGTGTAAGCTGTTTGTCCTGTGAGGTCTTTGTTCCCTGGGGACTGAGCCTTTCTAGGGCGAATGGTCTCCAGGGTGAAAGGAGGAAAAAAAATGGTGGCAGCCAGATCTCCAGCCCCAGAGCCAAGAGCTCCCAGCAGGTGCCAAACTATAGTCTCTTAGTGCGCACTGGCTCAGGTCCTCCTGGGGGTAGGTGGCGGGGGGCACTGGTTCGTACAATTTGAAGGGTGTCAGGAGGTGGGACAGCTTTCCCCAGCTTGGTATTCAGCGGCTTCATCTCTCCCAGAGGAAGCGGAGATAGCCTGCTTCTTCCGCTGCCTGGCTCTGGGGCAGAGAGCCTTCGCCTTTCAAATAAGTATATAACACTCATAAGTATTTTGTGTACTTTATGATAGCAAAATAATTTAATTCCTTCCTCCCAACCATTTTATCATTGAATACATTGCCACTATCATTTGAATACCTTGTTACTATTATTTGAATACATCATTACTATTTTTATTTTGAACAAACTATTACTCATTAGATCAACCAAGGAGAAGAAAAATAAAGGGTTTTGACTTTTCTTACTCATTCCCTTTTTGATCCTCTCCTTTTTTTTTTTTATGTAGATCCAAGTTTCCGACCTATATATTATTTTCCTTCTCTCTAGCAAATTTAACATTGCTTACGAGGCAGGTCTACTCGAAGAAATTCTTTCATTCCTTTTTTTTTCTTTTGAATGAGAAAGTATTTATTTCTAATTCACTTTTGAAGAATAATTTTGCAAGATAGAGAATTTTAGGCTGGTGGGGGGAATTTTTTATCAACACTTCAAATTTTTTATTCCACTCTCTTCTTGCTTGCATGGTTTGTGAAGAGAAGTCAGATGTAATTCTTATGTTTGCTTCTCTCTAGGTTAGATGTTTTATTTCCCCTTGGCTTCTTTTGGAATTTTTTTGTTATCTTTTTTTTTTTCACCTTTTCTGCTCTGTTCTCTGAGCTTTAGGGATCTGTGGGTTGGTGTTTGACATTAATTTGGAGGAAATCATCAGCCATTATTGTTTCAAATATATCTTATGTTTATCTCTTTTCATTCTAGGATTCACATTATACATGTGTTACACCTTCTATATAGTTCTCACACAATTTTTAGGTGTTTTGGTTTTGGTTTTGGGTTTTTTTCAGTCTCTTTGTGTTCTTTGTTTTTAAGTTTTAAAGGTTTCTATTGAGATATCTTCAAGTGCAGATATGTTTGCTCAGCTATTTCTAATCTATCAATGAGCCCACCATAGACATTCTTAATTTCTGTCAGTGGTTTGATCTCTAGCATTTCTTTTTGGTTCTTTCTTGGAGTTTCCATCTCTCTGCTTACTTTGCCCATTTGTTCATGCATGTTATCTACTTTATCTATTAGAGCCCTTAGCATATTAGTCATAGTTTTAAATTCCTAGTCTGATAATTCCAAAATCCCTGTCATGTTTGCTTCTTATGTTTGCTCTTCTCTTTAAATTATGGGGCTTTTTCCTTTTGGTATGCCTCATATTTTTTTGTCCTAATATCAGGACATGATGTACAAGGTAAAAGGAACTGCTGTAAATGGGCCATTAGTACTGTGGTGGTGAGGTGTGGGGGAGGGCAAGCATTCTATAGTCCTGGGTCTCAGTCTTTTAGTAAGCCTATGCCTCTAGACTGTGAACTTAAGAAAAATCAGGAAATTAACAATGATGTATTACTACATTTAATTTTCAGGCTATGTTCAAGTCTCACCAAATGTCTATTATCTGGAACAGTTCCTCAAATTTTCTGATTCTTATATCCTTGACATTTTTAAAAATTGCAAGGTTATTTTTATAGATGTCTCTCAATAAATTTGTCTGGTGTTTTCTCATGTTTAAACTTGGATTATCCATTCAGAAATATCATTGCAGTCCTTCTCAGTGCAGTAGGTGGTGCACCATTTTGCTTTTTTCCATTACTGGTAATATTTCCTTTAATCACTTAATTATATGGTGCCTCCTAGGATCTTCCCCTGTAAATTAGTTTTTCCCTTTTGTAATTAATAAACATTATGTGTGTGGAGGAGAGAGGATACTTTGAAATTATATAAATACCCCATTTTCTACCACACTTTTAATTTATTCATTTAGATATATAAATGATAGGTGATAGATAGATAGGCAGAGAGATTCATTGTTTACTGATATTATTTAATGGATTTCAATCTATTACTATGGTTACTTACTTTGATGTTAAAATTGTCTCCTATTTGGTCAGTGGCATACCATTCAAAGCTAGCATCTGTCTCCTCTTGACAGGTCTCTTGAGCATTGTCTTACTTTCTTATATGAGATATCTGTTCCAAGCTCATCTTGTACTCTCCCTACTCTAGCCCAGAATCAGCCATTTCTCTAAAGAGTGTGGTTCCTTCTCTTAGAGAATGATATTTAGGTTAGTTCATTGCTATTGAGATCACTGCAATCAAATCTTCTTAATGGACAGAACTCGAGAACATTGTGTTTGAATATATGTGTGTATGTATACACAGAGACACATTTATAGCTATATTTCTCCATATCTACATATAGAAAACCATGAAACCCCACCAATATCTATACTTCAATACATTTGAGTTTATTCTAGTTTTTTCCTTTTCCATAATTTTACGTCTCCTCTGACAATGAGAAAATTGACTCCCTTTGCCTTAAATGTATTTACGTATTTGATTAATTCTTTCTATGTAACTAATACCTTGTCTACACTGCCATTCTTGCTGATGCCCTCTTCCCCTTACCTGGGCCCAGCACCTTACACCAGGCCCTTTTCATGCATAGCACCCTCCTCACCTTGCTTGAATTGTAATACCATTTTTAGGATGCTTCTTCTTGAGGAAAATCTCCTCACTCTGTTCTGATGACCTGTGCCAGGATACTACTACATGTAGTCATTCCTCATTGCCACTGGGGCTCTGATTTCCTACACGTGGCCATCCTTCTTCCATGGAGAGGTTGGTCTTATTTTTCTCAGGCTCTGATGCTCCATACCAGGCTGCACCCATTTTCTATGTAGACTCTCTCTTCATCTTGCTTGGACTCTGTCACCCCATACCAGGTGACCCCTTAACATGGACATCCTCCAATCTGCTCAGGTTCTGATACCCTGTGGTAGGCCACACCTAATGAGAATATCTTCCTCATTTATTTTTTTAGATTTATTTATTTATTTATTTATTTATTTATTTATTTATTTATTTTAGAGAGAGAGAGAGTGCACATGGGGGGAGAGACAGAGAGGCCATAGACTCCCCACTGAGCATGGAGTAGATGCCAGGCTTGATCCCATGACCTCAAAATCACAACCTGAGCCAAAATCAAGAGTCAGATTCTCAACTGACTGAGCCACTCAGGTGTCCCTGTCTTTCTCATTCTATTCAAGTTTCCACACTTCATCCTGATCTGCTCCTTTGTGCCCCAATGTGGGTGCCCTTCTCACCCTAGTTGAACCCCAAATGCTGGGCCTCCCTTTATGTGGATGCCTCCTCATCCTGCCTGAGTTCTGAATTCTCCAATCCAAGTTGCCCTTCATGTGAATGTTCTCCTCACTCAGCTTGAGCTTCAGCACCAAGTGTAGGGCAGTACTTCTGTGGGGAAGTCCCCCTTACCCTACCTGCAATTTGTGGCTTTCTCCATTTTCATGCTGACAAATGTCTTATTCTGCCCTTAGTAATGGTTTTATAACTTAATTATTTAGGATATGAAGTCATCTTTTCAGTTTTTAAGGGTGGCTTTAATCTCTGCCATTATCCCCAGAATATGATATTGTTTTTTATTATCTTGACTAGGAGCATGGAAAGAGTTTCAGAGACTTCCACTTGATTTTTCTCACCATAATAGCTCTTACTCCTTAGACCAAGGAAATAATATGGAGATCCTGTCAACTACCAAGTAATTCCATTCCAATACACATTTAGAGATTGGAGAAATGACTACTTAATGGATCTGTGGACCCAGTGGACCCACACTGTTCCTACTGTGAGATGTACCTGGGCCAGGACTCCACTTATTACCTAATTTTCATAAGTCTCTTCTCTAGTGGCTTCCATGATGACGTTCTGGGGATCCAAATAGTGTTAACGAGGACCTTGTGTTCAATAGTCTTTAAAATAAAGGCCCCATTGGAGAGGGACTATGAGTATGATTAGAATTCACTTTCTATAATGTTGTAGGGTCTTCCTTCATGGAAGACCTTTCTTCAGTCAGTGCATCTCAAGTCTAAAAATTGACTCAGGTTTAGAAACTGAGCAAGAGGGGATCCCTGGGTGGCGCAGCGGTTTGGCGCCTGCCTTTGGCCCAGGGCGTGATCCTGGAGACCCGGGATCGAATCCCACGTCAGGCTCCCGGTGCATGGAGCCTGCTTCTCCCTCCGCCTGTGTCTCTGCCTCTCTCTCTGTGACTATCATAAAAAAAAAAAAAAGAAACTGAGCAAGAGATTGTGACTTTCTTTGGTGCAAGTGCTCTCAGTCATTTTTCCTTGGTGTCTTTTAGTTGTATATATTAAGCAGGAACTTTTTTGGCTGCCTATTTAGCCTCTAGGAATACTATGTTCTATTAACCATACCTACAACTTTCTGAGGATCAGGTCCTCCTAGCTGCCACTCTGTTGTTCTACTGCCACTTTATTGTTCATTATAAAAGTAGCACCTTCTTTACTTCTGGCAGCAAAGTGCTCCCACCTTATCTCTATGATTTTGGGATTTGATTTCTATTTCTATCAGAGACCTCAATTTAATAATAGTTGGCCCTGACCTACAGAGAAAAATGTGTTGGAAAACACAGAGTTGGTGTGTTAAGAATATGCAGACTATGAGTGAGAAGGCACAAGCCACTACCACAGGTTAGCAGGTAATTCCCTTGGCATCTGAGATCCCACTTTGGAAAGAGAAAACTCTAGGGCCATTTTGATTAAAAGCACTATATATTCACACAGAAGAAGTAAAGTCACAAAATTTATTACTTTCAAGTCCCAAAATGAGGTGCAATGAGCCAGGGAAAAAGCATTCCTGACATCTGAGGTCACCAGTGAGCAAGAGAGAAAGCACAAGCAGGGGAGCAAATTACTTATTACCTATTACTTATAAGGAGGTTAGGGCAACTGTCACTAATTTTTCATGGACCCAAATTTGAATGACCATTTTAAAAGATGCCCCAGGAAAAGCAAAGCAGGAACTTGGGGTGAAAATCCTAAGCTTGGATTCTTATCTAAACATCCAGACTCTGAGTTGTTGCACTGCAAAATGTTAGGCAGCTACTCAAAATGGATGTTTTCTCATCACAGAAAGTCACCAAAAAGCTCCTCAGTGATACTAATGCTGCTCTTATCAGCACTTCTGACTTTCCGCCCCCACCTTGACTTTAGTCAAAGGATTGAGCCCTCTGTGGCACATTGTTACCCTGTGGGGTTTTTAGTCTTATGTAGTTTATCTTCTGTAGCAGGCTCAGTTCTATGAGCCATTTGATGTCTTCCTCACCTGTTTGTTTTGGCCACTAAAATTTCTACTTAGTATGAGCCATTGCTTTCCCCAAACTTCTAAGAGTCAGCCTAGCAGTGTTGCACTCCTTCCCGGGATCCCTCTCAGGCTCTTAATTCCTATATCCTAGGAGAATGCTCCCATATTAATCAACTCTCCCTTAATCAAGTTTATATTCTGTCCCTTTTGAGCCAGCATCCTCAGAATTATTCCCATACATTGTCTCCTAGCTTCTGCCAATACATGTTAGCTGGGTTCACTGCTCCTATGAAAGGCTCACACCCTCGATTGAGCAGCTCTTCCAGCTGAGGGCCAACTGTGCACAATCAGAAGGCAAAATTCACAGCAGGTTAGGAGAACGAGTGCTTCAACTTGGATAGGCAGAGTGGGATCTGAGCTGCAATCCTATAGCATTAACTGCAGTATTCTAGACCCAGAAAAAGCTTAGGATACAGTAATGAGCATGATTAAATTAGTACAGTCACAGGGAGAACTTCTATGTCTATTCTAAGTGTGTTTCTCCAGCTCTACTCCTGTGTACAGTTTATATAGCTTTATTCTATGTATACCTTGTAGTCCCTTAACAGATCTTGTGACCTGATGCAGTTAGCCTGCCCCCATCCCAATATCTCAGCTCTGCTCTCCCTGACAGAAGGGAATGAAGAGCCAAGGCATGATGGCATTTTTAAATTTTTCCCAATATGGTATTAAAAAGTTTCTATTTCAAATGACCCAGCCTCTGTTCTTTGCTCTCTTCTAAATCCCCATTTCCTCTTTTCTAGTAATTACTAATAATTGAGAAGAATAGGAAAAGGAAGAATATGTCTGATCAACTGCTCTTTTGGACAAAGGTTGCTTTTATATTACCTCCCAATTTTTAATCCTTTCCTATTTTCCAAGGGTAATGGTAATTTGGCTTTATCTGGTTTTTAAAATTTACATAATTTTTTGATATTTTATAAATTGAGTCATGCAGAATATACTCTCGTGACTGGCTTCTTTAACTCAACGTTATGTTTATGAATTTAGTCATGTTGAAGGCAGCAATTGTTTACTTATTTTTAGTAATGCAGAGCAGCTGTGTAACCCTCACCTCAATTTTTTTCTTGTTCCCCCAAGGAGCCTCTTTAGACATGAATTTCGGTGCCACTGAAATACTATATATATGCATGGCATACAAAAGAGTACAATTTTTCTGACCCTCAAAATCTAATTTTCACCTGTTGGAAATAATATCATCCATTGAGAGTACATGCTATAGAGTATTCTAATATATGAATATATCATCTTTAATTCTTTAAAAAATGATGAATGTTTGAGTTGTTTCAGTTTTTTAATACTCCTAATGAACATCTTTGTACATATTATTTGATGCACACTATGAATACATTTCTGTTGAACATGTATCTAGAATTTCTGGGTCATAATATCTGCATATATTCAACTTTTATAAAAATTCTCAATACTTTTGCAAAGCGTTTGCACATGTTTATGCTCTTATCAACAGGGCATGAGAATTCCAGTTGCTCCACAACTTCACCAATATTTGATGTGCCAAATTTTTATTCTTAGCTATTCTTGTGGATATATAGTGATGTCTCATTTGTTGTTTTGACATCTATTTCCCTATAGAATAATAATGTTGAGTGCCTTTTCATTTAATATTCAATTGGATATTGTATGTGTGTCTGTGTACATGACAGTCCTATTTAAGTCTCTTGCCTACTTTTCTGGTTTCTGTCTTTTTTATTGATTTGTATGGGTTATTTATATATTCTATACATGAGCCACCTATCAGCCATATGTATTATAAGGATTATATTCTCTCTCTCAATGGTATCTCTAACAAACAGAGCTTTTAATTATAATCCAATTAAAATTGATTTCATTTATTGCTTTAAGTATCTTTACTCCATAAAGATACTCATTTTTTTAAACTGTAAGCTTCTTTGCATTATCTTTAATGTTAAGATCTACAGTCTTACTGTTATAATATAGAATTCACCAGTGAAACCATGTGGTCCTTGATTTTTTTGTTGAGAGGTTTGTCACTACTGATTCAGTCTCTTGTAATAGTATGTTCAAATTTTTTTATTTCTTCTTGACTCCATTTGATAGTTGTTCATTTTTAAGACTTTTTCAATTTATCTAGATTATTTAATTTATCAGCATACAATTGCTTATAATGTTCTCTTTTTTATTTCTGTAAGGTTGGTAGTAATGTCTCTACTTTCATTTCTGATTTTAGTCATTTAAGTCTTTTATTTCCTAGTCTAACTAAATATCAGGTTTTTTTTTTTTTATCTTTTCAAAAAAGAGCTGTTGGTCTTAGTGATTTTTTTTTACATTGGTTTTCTATTCCCTATTTTGTTTACACTCATTCTAATCTTTTTTATTCTGTTTTTCTGCTAACTTTGGGTTCAGCTTACTATTCTTTATCTAGTTCCTAGAAGTATAAGTTTCATTTACTGATTTGACAGTTTTTTCTTCAATATCTGCATTTATAAGAATAAATTTCTCTTTGAGCAGTGCTTTTGCTACATTTCATACGTTTTGGTATGTAATGTTCTTTATTTCATTTAGCTCAAAATTATTGTACTTTTCAGCTCCAGAATTGCTATTTGATTTCTTTTTGTCGTTTCTATCCTTTTATTGATACTCTATTTGTTGAGACTCCATTCTCTTGACTTCCTTTAGTTCTTTATCCATGCTTTCTTTTAGCTCTTTGAGCATATTTAAGACTGTTGATTTAAAATTTTTGTCTAGTAAGTACAATGACTGGACTTCTCATGGACAGTTTCTATTGATTTCTTTTTTACTGTGAATGGGCCATATATGGCTTTTGGCATGCCTTATCAATTTTTTTTGTTGTTGAAGACTGGACATTTTGGATGTTATAATATGACAACTCTGAAAATCAGATTACCCCTTTCCTTCAAGTTTGCTGCTGCTGCTTTTGTAAGTGTTGTTTTTTCCTTTGGTGACTTTTCTCAACTATTTTTGTAAAGTCTGTATTCTTTGTTATGTGCGACCACTGAAGTCTGTGTTCTGTTAGCTTGTGGCCAACTAGTGTTTTGATAGTTTCCTTAAATGGCAGAAAGAAAGAAAACAAAACAAAACAAAAATTATTCTACTGGTCTTGGCAGATTCGCTGTTTTAGAATACTCTTTCATTGCTCAGCCAGGCTATTTACAACTCTGCCTTAACCTTCATTTCCATTTGCCTGGACCCTGAATTTCAGCCAGAGGTGGAAGTTTTGGATCTTCTCATGGTTTTTCTGAGCACACATCCAGTTCTGGGCATGTGAATAGCTTTCTTGATTCCCCAGGATATGTGGAAGCTTTAAAAGCCCTTATTACCTCATGTATCTACTTTTACAACCTCACCTTTCCTCAGCTTTATATTGTCTGATGTCCCAGCTGTTGGCCCAGGCTACTATAGCCAGTACCTGTGCCTATAAATGCTCTCAACAAATGTCACATAGGATGCCTCTCAGCCCTGAAAACAATCTATTTTTTTTTTAAGATTTTATTTATTTATTCATGAGGGACACAGATAGAGTGGCAGAGACATAGGCAGAGGGAGAAGCAGGCTCCCTGCAGGGAGCCCAATGTGGGATTCAATCCCAGGACCCCAGGATGACAACCCGAGCCAAAGGCAGATGCTCAACTACTGAGCCATCCACACATTCCCTGAAAACACTCTAAATAGGGCAAAACAAAGGCTAGTCCTTGTACCAGTCTTTCAGGAAGCCAAGAGACAACTTCATTTAAAAAGAGGCAAACACGTTCTTTGAAAATTAGATCCATACTGCTACCTCTGTATGTAGGCTGCTTTCATATGGCCACCACTGATGTCGATGGGGCAATGGTAGGTGAACAATTTAAAATACCACAATAGGGATCCTGGGTGGTGCAGTGGTTTAGCGCCTGCCTTTGGCCCAGGGCGCGATCCTGGAGACCCGGGATCGAATCCCACATCAGGCTCCCGGTGCATGGAGCCTGCTTCTCCCTCTGCCTATGTCTCTGCCTCTCTCTCTCTCTCTCTCTGTGACTATCATAAATAAATAAAAATTAAAATAAAATAAAATACCACAATACTTTCTTACCAGATTCAGCCTCTTATTTCTTCACTAAGCCTTCCCCTGGTTACTGTAAGTTCCAGATTCCAGAGTTCTGTAAAACCCTGATTCTGAACATTTTTGCCACATCTTTAGCTGCTTTTATGGAGGGTGGGACCCCGGAGCTCTCTACTTATAATTTTCTGTGATGCCATTCCCTATTATACTTTTTAATTAATGAATTTAGTGTATTTTTCCACTTATTTAAGTTTAATTTCTTTCAAAAATGTTTTATGTTTTTCTATATATTATTTTATAGCTTCCATCACATTTGTTTCTAGGCCTTTGATGTTTCCTAATACACTTGTAAATGGTATAATTTTTAAAGTTCCATTTTTAAATTGTATTTGGCATTTAGAAATATAGTTGATTTTCACATATTGGTCATGTATTCCACCACTTTCCTAAATTATAAATTCTAATAATTTGTCTACAAATTTATTTGATTTTTATACAAACGTTGTGTGAATAAAAATTGTGCTCCCTGCCGATAAAAAGTTTTATTTACTGTGCTAAAATACTTATACCTTTTATTTATTTTCATTTCTTCATCTTACTAGGTCCTCCATTCCCCTTGCCCACAAATAGTTTGGGCAAGCACACTTGTCTCAATCTCAGGGAGAGGTTTAATTACAAACTTAACTTCTTTAAAATATATAGGACTTTTCAGACTTTGTATTTATTCTTGTGTCATTTTAATACGCTGTTATTTTTCTACAAATTTATTATTTCATTTGAAATTTCAAATATTTTGTTAAGTTGTGATACTCTCTTTATTATAATTAATTATCTATAAGGCATGTAATGTTGGATCCAATATTCTGTATATGCAAGTAGGTATATTTGACTATGTTCAGATTTTCTATAACTTTTTTTAAAGATTTTATTTATTCGAGAGAGAGAGAGAGAGAGAACATAAGTGGCAGGGAGGGAGAAGCAGGTTTCCCACTGAGCAGGAGCTTGATGTGGGGCTCTATCCCAGGACCCTGGGATCATGACCTGAGCCGAAGACATATCCTTAATCAGCTGAGCCACCCAGGCCCCAAATTTTCAATATCTTTTATTAAATTTTTAAATCCCTACTCTGGATTTTCCCTTCTTTTTTAAGACTTGTAGTTTCTGGGACCCCTGCATGGCTCACTCAGTTAAGCATTCAATTCTTCAATTTGGCTCAGATCATGATCTCAGGGTCATGACATTGAGCCCTGATGGTCTCCACATGTAGCGGGAAGTCTGCTTGAGATTCTCTCTCCCTCTTCCTCTGTCCCTCCCCCTACTTACTCTCTCTGTCTCCCTCAAATAAATAGTTCTTAAAAAAAAAATAAAGACTTGCAGTTTTTTCTTTACATTATTTGAGGCTACATCTCTAGGTGCAAGCAAATTTGGAATCATATAGCTCCTGGTAGAGCAAATCATTATTTCTAATAATGCTTCTTACTTTATTGTTTGCTTTGTCTGATATTATTATAGTCATCACCTTTCTTTCTGGCTAGTGTTTGCTTGTTATATCCTTTTCCATTCTTTTTTTTTTTTAACATCTTCTTTTATATCTAAGGTGAACCTCTTTTAAGCAGAATCTCTCTTTTTTGGGGTATTTGCATTTTTTGTTAAATTCAATTTGAGAATTGCCTTTTAATTATTTAGTATGATTACATTCACTGTAACTTCTCATATTTTAGGTTTTAAGTGCTACCTTACTATTTTCTATTTGTTCCTTTTGCTGTATGTTCTCTTTCCTCTCCTCTTGGCTTTCTTTAAGATAACAATTTTTTTTTGGTTAATAATTCTATATATTCTTTTTGCTAATGTGTTGTTTTTACATGTTTTCTTCCTTCAGTGGTTACCATATAGATTTCAAAATGCATCCTTGACATATTAAAGTTTAATGTAAGTTACTACTTTTATTGCATATATATTACTGTTTTATATATCGATATTTAGGTGGGCTTACTCACAAATTCATTTTTTTATAAATTTATTTTTTATTGGTGTTCAATTTGCCAGCATATAAAATAACACCCAGTGTTCATCCCATCAAGTGCCCCCCTCAGTGCCCGTCACCCAGTCACCCCCACCCCCCCGCCCACCTCCCCTTCCATCACCCCTAGTTCGTTTCCCAGAGTTAGGAGTCTCTCATGTTCTGTCTCCCTTTCTGATATTTCCCACTCATTTTTTCTCCTTTCCCCTTTATTCCCTTTCACTATTTTTTATATTCCCCAAATGAATGAGACCATATAATGTTTGCCTTCTCCAATTGACTTATTTCACTCAGCACTGCTGGGGATTTACCCCAAAGATACAGATGCAATGAAACGCCGGGACACCTGCACCCCGATGTTTATAGCATTAGACACATATTCATTTTTTCTTTCTTTTTCATCATTTCCTGCTCCTCTTAGTTGCCTCTAAGAATGCCTTTTGGCATTTCTTTTAGTGTGAATTTTGAAAGTATCTTTATTTTGGTTTTATTTGTTAAGAATAGTCTTAGGTTGTAGAGTTCTTGTTGGAATTATGTTCTTTTAGCACTTTACAGATATTATTTTACCATCTCTTAGCTTCCTTAGTTCATCTTGTGGAGTCAGTCTGAAGTCTTCAGTGGCATTGTTTAGTAGAAGGAAATACTTCTTTTATTCATTCCTCTTCCCCCCATTTTTTTTCTTTACTTTTATGGGATTTTACTAAGATGGATCTCAGTATTTATGCTATTTGTGGTTTCAGGACTTCTTTCATTTCTGACTTGATATCATTTGTCAGTTTTAGAAAAATTTCAGTAATTATCTCTTCAAATATTTGTTCTGCTCCATTTATTTTATTTCTTCCCTCTTTCTAATGATTTTATTACACATTAAACATAGTCATATGCTTATGTCTTATATGAGTTTTTTTATTTCCATATTTTTCTCCATATGTTTCAGTCTGCATAATTTCTTTTTTAAAATATTTTATTTATTTATTCATGGGAGACACAGAGCGAGAGAGGGAGAGGCAGAGACACAGGCAGAGGGAGAAGCAGGCTCTATGCAGGGAGCCCAATGTGGGATTTGATCCTGGGACTCCAGGATCATGCCCTGGGCCAAAGACAGGCACCCAAGTGCTGAGCCACCCAGGGATCCCCTGCATAATTTATTTTGATCTAACTCTTAGTTCAGTAATTCTTTGTTGTGTATAATTTGTCATTAAACCAATTTATTTTTTTAATTTTTCAATTTTTCTTTGTATGATATTCAGTCTATGTTGATATTTTCCTCCTTTTAATTCCTTGAACTATATGAATAATTGTAATTTTAAAGTCCATATTTGGATTCCCTATGTCTATTTCAACTACCATTTTTTTCCCTTTGTTTTTTGGTCAGGTCTTTTTAAATCCCTTGTTATTTCTGTTTTATGTGTCACATTGCTGGTTTAAAAAAAATTGTAGCAATAGTTTGAGTCTCTAGGTAATGTTATTTTCCTCCAGAGAGGGTTTTATCTTACATCTTGTTCACTAAGTTAGTAGCATCCAAATAACTTAAATTCATTTAGGGATTGAGTTGGTTCATAGCTGGCTTTTATTCCTTTTGATGGATGAGCTATTTCTGGTTTCCCTTACTTTTTGGGATCACAACTGAAAGACTGAGGTACTTATCAGAACCCTTTCTACTTTGCTGTTTTGCGATTCTGTCTTCTTCTGCCCCAAGACTCTGCCAAAAGCCTTGTTAAATTTTTCAGTAGCAACTGTCATAATTGGCAAGTGTCTTGAGAATACATGCAGTGCCAAGTTTTTTGTGTCCATTTTCTAAAGGCCAGGGCTTTTGTCTTCTGACCTATTGCGTTGTGGGGTTTTTTTAAGTTTTTTTTTTTTTTTTTTTTTTTTTTTAATTCAGGAGAGACACACACACAGAGAGGCAGAGACACAGGCAGAGGGATAATCAGGCGACGCGGGACTCAATCCTCGGTCCCCAGGATCACACTCTGGGCTGAAGGTGGTGCTAAACCACTGTGCCACCCAGGCTTCCCCCTATTGTGGTTTTAACACTACAAATACCTCTGGTGTCAGTTCAACTTTCTGGTTTCTAATATCCTCTTTGTTTCTAATTTCTATGTTTTTATTTTGTTTTGTTATAATTTTCTACAAGTTTACATATGAGTTTAAAAACGTGTTATTTTGGGATCCCTGGGTGGCTCAGCGGTTGAGCATCTGCCTTCACCTCAGGGCGTGATCCTGGAGTCTTGTGAGTAAGTCCCACATCAGGCTCTTTGCGTGGAGCCTACTTCTCCCTCTGCCTATGTCTCTGCCTCTTTCTATTTATTTATTAAGTAAATAAATAAATAAATAAAATATTTTTAAAGAGATAAATAAAGCCGTGTGATTTTTTATCCAGCATTTATATGTTTTTGTATTGGAAAGTTTTTGAGTTTCTTTTGTGTGGATATTTTTTTAGTATCTAGTCTTCCATAGTCTGGATTTTATTTTTTCACCTATTCAACTGCATTTATTTAGAACCAGAATATACTTTACTTTCATAGCTTTCTATCTTTTTTGTGTGCTATCACTGAAGGTGTTACCAAACCATACAAATATTTTCTGTGGGACTATATACTATTTAATAAACATTTTAAAGCATTGACTATATAACTGGGACATCTTCTAATTTCTAGGAGTAATATAAGTAATATGTCATCCTTCCCTTAGTTAGTTGAGAGTTGTATATTTTCTTCTACAATATTCATCTCAAAGGACTTTCCGAAGATACTGAGATCCTTGGAATCTATTATTCTTCAATAGAATTATTTGAATATACTTTTTAAAATAATGGTTTTTATATGGCAATAGGGAGCCAAACATGCACTCTAAACTATATATGGTGTGATAGACTATCTTTTAAGAAGCTTGCAGTGGAAGCAGTGTTCTCAGAAAAGAGAATGAAAAAAAAAAGAAAAAAAAAAGAGAATGATTCCAGTTAAAGCAAGAAGATAGAGGGAACATTTAACAAAGAGCTAAAAACTATGTGAGAGCTTGCTGATTACAGAGCAGGAGTTCCAGAGGGCAAGTGAAAGGGCTTAGGATAGGATATTAGAGGTGTCAAGGCAGACTGAATGTCATACTTGACTAGTATGATCTGGTCAAAATGGTTGGTTAGGGGAAGGATAGATGACATTTGGTGTTAAAATGAGAAATAAAATAGATTCGGTCTTAGGTGTCTTCTGAGGAGGGTGAGTTCTTGGCCTAATGGTCAACAGACTTAAAAAAACACAATGTGGACTGAAGTCAGGGGTAAAAATCATCCCTAAGTCTCTTTTCAGCAGTAATGGCCTAAGATGCTGGCAGTTGTGGGGACTGTGGGGTTTTTCCACATGCATGCAGTGTCTGATAAATATCCTTTTTTTTTAAAGATTTTATTCATTTATTCATGAGAGAGAGAGAGAGAGAGAGAGGCAGGGACACAGGCAGAGGGAGAAGCAGGCTCCATGCAGGAGCCCCAATGCGGGACCCAATCCCGGGACTCCAGGATCACGCCCCAGGCCGAAGGCAGGCACCTAACAGCTGAGCCACCCAGGGATCCCCTGATAAATATCCTTTTTAATTTCTGCCTTTTTATTCTCTGAAATGTTCTTTATAACAGGGTGTTAACTTCATGATTTTTCATTAGATTTTGCAGTGGAAATTGTCAGAGAACCAAAGGTGCTTTCACCCTCATATAGGAAAATGTCTTTCTTCAGAAAGACTGGTATAAGGAAGCCCTCGTTAAGACCCAGGTAAGACATAGGATCTAGCTACAGCAATGGTCTCTAGACACAAGCTCTTTTTAATCTCAACATGTTTAATGCTGAAATTATCTTTCTGTGTTTGGGCTTTTTACTTCTTTCCGTATATCACATACATACACACAGGCACACTTTGTATTTTATTTTTAATTATTTTAATTTTAGTGAATATATAGTGTGCAATATTGGTTTCTGGAGTAGAATTCAGTGATTCATCACTTACATAAGTGTGTTCATCACAAGTGCTCTCTTTAATATCCATCACCCATCTAGCCTATCCCCCACCCACCTCCCTCCATCAAAGGGTTGATTCCTTTCTCCTCTTTCTCCTCTTATTTTTCCCCTTTCTCCTCTTATTTTTCCCCTTCCCATTGTTTATCTGTTTTCTTTCTTAAATTCCACATATGAGTGAGATCATATGATATTTGTCCTTCTCTGACTTATTTCGCTGAGTATATTATACTCTCTAGTTCTATCCACATCATTGTGAAAGGCAAGATTTTTTTTGATGCTAAGCAATATATATATATATATATATATATATATATATATATATATACTCACATCTTTATCCATTTATTACTTGATGGACATATGGGCTCTCTCCATAGTTTGGCAGTTGTTAATAATGCTGCTATACATATCAGGGTGCATATATCCCATTTGAATCTGTATTTCTGTATCCTTTGGGTAAATACCTACTACTACAATTGCTGGATCATAGGGTAGCTCTATTTTTAACTTTTTGAAGAACCTCCATACTGTTTTCCAGAGTGGCTGTACCAGTTTGCGTTCCCAACAAAAGTGTAAGAGGATTCCCATTTCTCTTCATCCTCACCAATACCTGTTATTTCTTATGTTGTTCGTTTTAGCCATTCTACAGCTGTGAGGTGGTATCGCATCATGGTTTTGATTTGTATTTCCCTGATGTATTTCCCTGATGATGACTGATGTTGAGCATCTTTTTGTGTCTGTCAGCCATTGGATGTCTTTTTTTTTTTTTTTGTATATTTTTTTATTGGAGTTAAATTTGCCAACATATAGCATAACAGCCAGTGCTCATCCTGTCAAGTGCCCCCCTCAATGCCCATCCCCAGTCACCCCAACCCCCCGCCCACCTCCCTTTCCACCACCCTTTGTTTGTCTTCTTTGGAAAAGTGTCTATTTATGTCTTCTTCCCATTTCTTAACTAGATTATTTGTTTTTTTGGGTGTTGAGTTTGATAAGTTCTTTATAGATTTTTGGATACTAACGCTTTATCAGATATGTCATTTGCAAATATCTTCTACCATTCCGTAGGCTGCCTTTTAGTTTTGTTGATTGTTTCCTTTGCAGTGCAAAAGGAAACAATCTTGATGAAGTCCCAATAGTTCAATTTTGATTTTGTTTCCCTTGCCTCTGGCAACTTGTCTAGTAAAACATTACTATGTCTGAGGTCAAAGAGGCTGCTGCCTGTGTTCACCTCTAGGATTGTGATGGTTTCCTGTCTCATATTTAGATCTTTCATCCATTTTGAATTTATCTTTATGTATGGTGTAAGAAATGGTCCAGCTTCATTCTTCTTCATGTTGCTGTCCAGTTTTCCCAACACTATTTGTTGAGCAGACTGTGTTTTTCCATTGGATATTGTCAATGGATTAGGTGACATGCATTGTCAAAGATTAGGTGACCATATAGTTGTGGATCCATTTCTGGGTTTTCTATTCAGTTCCCTTGATCTATGTGTCCGTTTTTGTGCCAGTACCATACTATCTACCATACAGCTTTGTAATATAGCTTGAAATCTGGAATTGTGATGCTTCTAGTTTTGTTTTTCTTTTTCAGGATTGCTTTTGCTATTTGGGGTTTTGTGGTTCCATACAAATTTTAGGATTGTTTGTTCTATCCCTGTGGAAAATATTGGTGATATTTTTATAAGGATTGTATTAAATATGTAGACTGCTTTGGGTAGTATAGACCTTTTGGCGATGTTTGTTCTAATCAATGAGCATGGAATTTTTTTCCATTTTTTTGTGTCCTTTTCAATTTCTTTTATAAGTGATCTGTAGTTTTCAGAGTACAGATCTTTTATCTCTTTAATTAGGTTTATTCCTAGGTATCTTACTGTTTTTGATACAATTGCAATGGTATTGATTCCTTGATTTCTTTTTCTACCACTTCATTATTGGTGTATAGAAATACAACAGATTTCTGTACTTTGATCTTGTATCCTACAATATTGCTGAATTCATGTATTAGTTCTAGAAATTTTTTTGGTGGAGTCTTTTGGGTTTTCTACATAGAGTATGATGTCATATGCATTTAAAAAAAAGTCTGAATTCTTTCTCCCTAATTTGGGTGCCTTTTATTTCTTTCTGTTGTCTGATTACTGAGGCTAAGATTTCCAATACTATGTTAAATAGTAATGGTGAGAGTGGACATCCTTGTCATGTACCTGACCATAAGGCAAAGTCTCAGAGTTTTTCCCCATTGAGAATTATATTAGCTGTGAATCTTTTTATATGAACTTATGATGTTGAGGTATGTTCCATCTATCCGAACTTTCTTGAGGGTTTTTATCAAGAATGGATGTTATGTCAAATATTTCTGCATCTATTGACAGGATCATATGGTTCTTATCCTTTCTGTTATTAATGTGGTGTATCACATTGATTGACTTATGAATATTGAACCACCTTTGCAGCCCAGGAATAATTCCCACTTGATTGTGGTGAATAATTTTTTAATGTATTGTTGAATTATATTGGCTAGTATTTTATTGAGAATTTTTGCATCCATGTTCAGCAAGGATATTGGCCTGTAATTCTCCTTTTTTAGTGGGGTCCTTGTCTGATTTTGGAATCAAGGTAATGCTGGCTTCATAGAATGAGTTTGGAAGTTTTTCTTACATTTCTATTTTTTTGGAACAGTTTGAAAATATGTATTAACTCTTCTTTAAATATCTGGTAGACTTCCCCTGGGAATCCATCTGACCCAGGACTTTTGTTTGTTGGGAGATTTTTGATTATCGATTCAATTTCTTTACTGGTTATGGGTCTATCCAAATTTCCTATTTCTTCCTGCTTCAGTTTTGGTAGTTTGTAGGTTTCTAAGAATTTGCCCATTCCTTCCAAGTTGACTCATCTGTTGACATATAATTTTTCATAGTTTTGTCTTATAATTGTTTGTATTTCTGTGATATTGGTTGTGATCTCTCTTCTCTTTCATTCATGATTTTATCTATTTAAATCCTTTCTCTTTTCCTTCTGATAGGTCTGGCTAGGGGCTTATCAATTAGTATTACTAATTCTTTTGAAGAACCAGGTCATAATTTCATTAATCCATTCTACTGGGTTTTTGTTTGTTTCTATATTATTTATTTCTGTTCTAATCTTTATAATTTCCCTTGTCCTGCTAGTTTTAGGCTTTATTTGCTGTTTCTTTTCTAGATCCTTTAGGTGTAAGGTTATGATGTGCATTTGAGACTTTTCTTGCTTCTTGAGGTAGGCCCATATGGCAATATATTTCCCCCTCTTAGGACTGCCTTTCCTGAATCCCAGAGGTTATGGACTGTCATGTTTTCATTTTAATTTGTTTCCATGTATTTTTTTTTACTTCTTCTTTAATTTTCTGGTTAACCCATTCATTCTTTAGTAGGATGTTCTTTAACTTCCACGTATTTGAGTTTTTTCCAAATTTTTTCTTGTGGTTGACTTCAAGTTTCATAGCACTGTGGTCCGAAAATATTCATGGTATGGTCTCATCTCTTTGTTCTTGTTGAGAGCTGATTTGTGACCCAGTGTGTGATCTGTCCTGGAGAGTGTTCCATGTGTACTCAAAAAGAATGTGTATCCAGCAAGATATAAAAAATGTATTATAGCATTACTAAGTGGGATTTATCCCAGGAATGCACAGTTGCTCAAACACCCAAAAATCAATTAGTACAATATGCCATATTAATAAAATAAGGGGGGAACTCCACATGATTATTTCAATTGATGAATAAAAATCATTTTACAAAATCCATCACCCATTCATGATAAAAATTTTCAGTAAAATTAAAATAGAAGGGTACCCTCTTATTTGAATAAAGGTCATTTATTAAAAAAAAACTTAGAGCTAACGTCATATTTAATGAGGTAGTTATATAAAGGAGGGAGAATAAGTTGGACAACATGTGGATGTAGGTATAAAGGTTTAAATAATAACTATGACAAGGATGAGGTTGAATAGGAAGTTGAAATTTTGAAGGGGAGGTCATGAGAATTAGAGATATGGTATCAACGAAAATCAAAATGAAATGACACCACTTCTTCATATCAATGAAAACTGGAAACCCAGAGGATGCAGATATTACCTAGGGAAAAAAAAGTCAAAAAGCAAAAATAAACAAGATTGAGGATAAAACATTAGGAGCACCTATAATTAAGGAAATGTGAAAGAATAAGTCAGCAAAAGAAATTTAGAAATATTTATCAGTAACAACTGATCATTCATGCTCTGACTCACTGATATGAGTGCCATTTAAAGTTTGCTTGGAATCTGCTGTGTAAAAAGAGGGTTTCCTTGGGTGGGGCAGGGTGGGGGGACATTATCTCCTTTAAAATACCTCTCCTTCTTTTCCACTAGGGTTGTCAAATGATTGGACAAAGCTCAGGGTAGATATATAAAAGTTTAAATTTATCTCCAAGGAAACAGGCATAGTAACCAATTTATTCACTCTCTTTTTCACGCATGGCTAAAGTCTTGGAGATGCCCTTCCCCATTCCCTAACTGTAGCAGAATCTAGGGTCACCGTCCTTTTCTCTTCAACAATGATGCTTTTTTATTTTCCAGAAACTTAACAGAAGTCCTCCTAAATACACACCACTTGGAGTTCTTCAGGGAGTTTCTCAAAGAACGGAAGGCTGAAAGCCCCTTGCAATTCCTGGTAGCCATACATAAGATCAGTATTGAGACAAATGAAAAAACGTACAAGTCTCTCTTTGAAAATATAATCAAGACTTTCTTCCATGGCAAAGTCTCTGCTGGTATGCATCCTCTTCTCCAGATATGGTTTCCTTTTCCCTTTAGCCTCTTAGGAGAAGTGTTTGGCAGAGAACCTGTCTCATGTGCCCCCTGTAAGATAGGAACAGAGCAGTGACCACATGGGCAGAACTGAGACAAAGATTAAGAGGGTCAGTAAAAGCAGAGAGCAACAATTATAAATCTAAAATAAATACTAGTATGAGAAGCCAAGTGCAAGACACTTGTACTTATATGTGAAATATATCCATCCTCTCATTTAATTATATTTTGTACTGAAAATAGAATTTTATTTAATCTCTGAGAGGTAGGAATGAATAGCTCCATTTTACTAATGAGGAAGATGAAACACAGAAAACTTGAATTCAAACTTAATTCATTTGACCCTTAAATCAACTAGACAGTAATTTAAATACAAAAGCAAAAGTTAGCTGTATGTAAAGTTGGAGTGGTCACCTGGAGTGGGTTGTAGAGAGAGTTGTACTGGGAAGAACAGTCTCCTTGAAAATCTTTGTGTCCTAAATTTTGTTTACTTGTCTGTGAAGGCGGGGGGGGGGGGGGGGGGGGGAGCAATCTGACCCATGGCCAGAAACCGAATTTGCAAATAAATTGTTAATCTATAATCCTAGAGGGGGAAAAGGGAGGTAAGCATAATCCCATGAAAAACATACCAGCTACCTCAGAAAAGGTAGACAAGAAAATGATGACTTTTTTCCTCTCTCTTGCATTTTTTAGAAGAAATACTGCAGTGTGATGCTCCTATTATCAAAGAAATCTCTCACATGCGTCATGTCAGCACAACCACATTGTTTATGCTACAGGGCTTTGTCATGAAATCTCTGGAAGAAAAGTGGTGAGTATTGCTCAGCGAAGGTGATGATTCTGGAGCTGCTCATTGGCTTCTTAGAGCCATAGTACTCTAGGGAGTTTCGAATTTATTGTTATAGTTCACTGCCAGAGCTTCCCTACAAGAGAAAAGCCAAATTTATCTTGAATCCTCTACCTACTTACCTGTGCACATGCATGTGCATGCACATACATGCGTGTGTGTACATGTACAAACACACACACACACACACATACACACTTTAGTTCATTTACCTGAACAAGGAACAATACAGTATTGATCAGGAAGGACATTAGCCAAGGACTGAAATGTTAAGAAGAGTATTTGTGTTTCGCCATTCCCCAATTCCCACTTTGACCTCCAAAAGCTGAGATAGGTTTGCCTTAACGGTTACTTTTTATGTACCAGGTGTTTGCCTTCTTTGATATTCTTGATCTCCTTCTGGCAGGTTTAAAGATTACCAAGAGCTGTTCCCACCTCATCCTCAGGAAGGATTTACTGACGTACAAACTTATAAGAAGCCCTCAAAAACCACAACTCACCTGCAGGAATCCCAGGTCAGTGAGGAAGACAATGAAGACATGACATGGGGGATAGGAAAAGTGCTGTATAGGCAGAGTTTCGTTGTTAGCGTATTTATTCACAAAACAACTGCTTTTTGGGTATGCTTCTTAACTCACATTTTACAAAGGACTCTTAGGCTCAAAGAAAATTGTTACAGTTGGAATTTAAGAAAAATCTTTATCTTCATTCCTCTGTAATGAGAACCCATTGAGGGATAGACACCGGGTCAGATACAAGGAGATCAAAAGGTCAGGTTTTTTTTTTACTGCTAAAAGCTAGCTTGAAGGACATGGATTTGGCCATAAAGCCCAATGGGTTTGATAATCTTCCCTGCATCCAAATTAAACTTAGTTACATGTGCAGCCACTGCCATAACATAACAACTTAGGCCTCCACTTACCTGGGTGAACCCCTTACTGAATGACGAAGGGTAGGCCTAAACACAGGTATCCTACAAACAAGCCATTCCCAAAGAGGGAATATAGAGGGCTTAGAGTAGAACACATCCATTTTCTTCTTCCAAACTTATCAATTATTTAACTCCTTCTTTCTCCACGCAAACAGTAAAAAAAGAAAGAAAGAAAGAAAGAAAGAAAGAAAGAAAGAAAGAAAGAAAGAAAGAAAAGAAAGAAAGAAGAAAGAAGAAAGAGATAGAATTCTTTTCCAGCTTGGAAAAGCATTTTAACTGATAGTGTACAATTTTCCAAAATATAGTTTTATAAGAAAATGGCAATAATTAAATACCATCTTTACAAAAAAGATTCTCAGTAAGGTACAGTGTACTTCAGACCCCTATCCACTAAGACACATGCTCTCTCAGATAGGAATTTTACTTAGGAAAGTCTCCTTATATGATTTGAGAAAAAAAATACATGCTCCTTTAAATAATCACTTGCTCAATGTGTTGTAGAGTTGGTTAGTATCAGAAAAATTTGAGCCCATCTCTGACTCCAAAAATCATGCTTTTTCTGAAAACAATGCCTATGCCTTCCTCTTTTCTCCTGTCTTTTCCCCTCCATGCCTAAGTCAACTCTGTGTTGGGGTACCATGAATGCTCTTGTGGGACATTAAAAAGAATATTGCACCCAGAACCAAGAGACTTCATTTTAATTTCAGGTCTTCGAGTTGCTCTTAGATAAGAAAAGATAAAAAGAAACCTATATGTACTTAGTGCCTACTTTGTACCAAACCCTGCATTGGAGTTTACATATAAAATCACTAACCCTCACCACAACCCTGAAGGTTGTTGTTTCTATCTTACACATGGAGAAAACAAGACATAGATTAAGTAAACTGACCCAAATTACACAATTAGGGAGAAGCTAGACTCCAGACTCAAAGTTTTTGATCCCAAATCCAGTGACTCTTGTATTTCACTACTGGCTCTCTAAATTCATGCTTGCATTGAGGATCCCTCTTTGTAGAATAAGACAACTGAACTAGTTGATCACTAAGATTCTTTCTGAGTCTAAATATCAATTTGTCAAGGGATAAATGAAGTACAGAATAGTCACTGGGTATTAAGAAACAGATGAGGAACTTATAAGATGTGTGTGTGGGTGTGTGGTGTATGTGCACATAATTATACTTTTTTAATCATTAGAAATGATATTATTCATTCCTTTATTTCTTCAACATTTCCAATTTTCCCCAACCATTATTCCCTTCTTGTGAATTATGCTTTTCTCCTACCTCTGTTTCTCCCTATTTTTAGCTTTCACATTCTCTTTTCTAATTTTGGCATCTTAAATCTTATTGTTGAAAAACTGTGGTAGACAGCATTGCCAATGGCCCCATGCCTGGGTAAAGCCAGAATCTTCTGCTCACTAGTTGCTTCATTTGGGGAAGGCATATAATTCCCTGACCTGTTTTTCCTCACCTTTAAATTGGAACTAAAGATTATTCCGTATAGAGCAGGTGTGGTGAGGATGAAATATAATGAATGTCAAGTTTATGGCATATAGTAGACTTTCAGCAAATAGCAGCTATACTAATGATTGGGGCATACCCCTCTCTCTTTCCCCAGAAGAGAGGCTGGATAAAAATGATTAGCTTTATTAAGAGCTTTTGCAAGTACCGCAGATTTATGTCTGATCCCAGGAAGTGCCACGAATTTGAAGAATATCTTCACCTAGAAGTGCAAAATAACAAGGAAAGTAAGTCACTTCACTATTCACTGTCTTTCCTGTTGATACTTTGGACACAGGGGTTAGTCCACATAAGAAGCTGCAGAGCTCTTGCTTTATGTCATGCCTGTGTTAGCCTGGGGTCTACCAAGAACTCCAGGTCCTGGGTACAAAATCAAGCTCAAGACTGCTTAGACAGGATGTAAGTCCAGTGGCTTCTGCTCACAGAACCAGCAAAGGGTAGAGAATGACTAATCTAAAGCGCAGCAAAATCTTACATTTCACAAAACTATTGTCCATTGTATAGATTTATTCAACTACCTCGCTTATCAGTTTATTCATTCAACACACTTTTTGAGAATCCACTATGTGGCAGGAACTTTGCCAGGCGCTGGGGATACAGTAGTAAACATGTAGTACAGGACATGTCCTCATGGCACTTAAGTTTTGAGGGCAGGACAGAAAGTAAGAGCCACAGATGTTGAAGCCAAATTTCCTGGGTTGAATATGCCATTTTTGAACTAAAGGACTTTGTCAAAGTGATTTTGTGCCTCAGTTTTTTCCTCTGTAGAATGGTAATAATAATGGGATGGGTGCTCATGTCATAGATTGTGAGGATTAAGTGAGTTCATACACACAAAGTATCTTTACCCATTGCTATAAAAGGGTTAGCCAGTGTTATTGCTATTATTATGTGGTGAGTGATCCCAATGATAATTGTAGGGAGACCCTAGTTAGTCAAGGAGAAGGATCAGGGAAGACTTCTAGAAAATGACATAAATTTGCCTTCAGGAATGAGCAAGTTAGACAGGCAAAATAGGCAGGGAGCAATTTCTAAGTCTGCATTGAATGCTAAAAATAACAAAGAGTGTGGCACATTCCAGGAACTGCAATCAGGCCAGTTGGACTGGAGATTAATGATTATGATTCATTAAGATTAATGAGATGAAAAAAAAAAAAAGATTAATGAGATGGTGAAAGTATCTGAGACAATACTGAAGGAATTGATAATGATAAATCTCATCTCTCTTTTTTTTGAATCTTTTAAATTTAAATTAACATATAATGTAATGTTAGTTTCAGAGGTACAGTTTAGTGATTCATCAGTTGCATTTAATACCCAGTACTCATTACATCAAGTGCCCTCCTAATGCCCATCACCTTCATCTCTTTTGATGACTTTTAAGTTGTTCCAATTGTCACCATAACAAATAATGCTTAAGGTGCCTGAGTGGTTGGGTCCATTAAGGGTCTGCCTTCGGCTCAGGTCATGATCCCAGGATCCTAGGATGGAGCCCCACATCTGGTCTCTGCTCTGCGCGGAGCCTGCTTCTCCCTCTCCCTCTGCCTGCACTCCCCCTGCTTGAGCTCTCTCTCTCTCTCTCTCTCTCTGTCAAATAAGTAAATAAAATCCTTAAAAAAAATAATGCTACAAAACATACAGATTTTGCAATCATGTATTTCTAGGAGATAAATCCTTTAAAATGGGAGAAATGGGTAAATGGTTAAAAAGTTACATTTCAGTCCTTCAAGAAGACTACACTAATTAAACTTTCACCAACAATATAAGTGCCACATGGTCACCAACATGGAGTATTATGCACTTTTTAAAAACTGTCAATCTGGTAAGTGAAAACTAATGTGCTGTTCTTATGTATATTTCTTTAGTAATTGAACTCCTTTATTTGTTGGTCAGTTGTATTCCTTTTTGAATTGCTTATGTCTTTTGTCTATTTTTCTATTGGAATTTTAATTTTAATAGTATATTTTCTAATTTTCAAAATTACATATATTTTTGCAAAATATATAATATAAATAATATATTTTATAATATAAAATGTAAAATGTAAAAACAAATTCTAATTTGTTTTACGAACTGCTTCACAAACATTTAGGATTTTAGAATAGTTCTAGCTCTTTTTTTTTCCTTTTTTAAATAAAATTAGTTCAAACCCTTATTCCCCAGAATGGTACAAAGTCCAATTTCAGACATAATTCAACTTCCCACATCCTTAGCATTGTATGAGAATAGCCCAAGAAGAATGCTTCTGTAACTCGGTGGGAGATCTACCTACCAGTGGTCTGCTTTCTATCACTATCATTTAGACTTTTCTGTCCTTCAATCAATTAATCCACTTATCATTACAAAAAAAAAAAAAACCCACTTTGTTTATCCTTGATAGTATTCTTTTCTCTGAAATCTACTTTGTCTGATATTAAAATAACCACTCCAGCTTTTTTTTAGTAATGTTAGTATGTATTATCTTTTTCATTTCCTTTACTTATAACCTATTTATGACATACATTTAAAGTGCTCCTCTTGTAACTAGCATGGAGTTGGGTCTTAGTTTAAAAAAATAATCCAACCTGACAATCTTAACCCAATTGAGAATGAACTGTTAAATATTCAGGACATTTTGTGAGCCATTGATAGCTTGAAATCAACTATGGTGGGAGTATTTATTACAGAAATCAGCAAATACTACAAATCAAGTCTCCCGCTCCCCTGTCATAGCTGGTTTACAAGTGTATCACTGCTCCCAGATTTCTTGAGTGGATTTAGCACACCGTTTTCCTAAAATCCCTATCATACCAACTTCCACTACTATGCAAACTTTTTTTTCCCCCCTTCAAACTCAAGTCTAAGAGATAAAGTGAGATTGCAAGATAAAAAGAAGAAGCCTTTGCTTTATTTGATGCTGTAACCCTAGGACCTAGTATGGGGTCTGGGACATAAAATAGGTTCTAGCTATTTATACAATGTTGTAGTACCCTCCCACCCAATATATAACACTGCTCCAAAAGGAATGCCACTTACACCACAGGAAGCACCACACCCACATCAATGATTCCTGAACAGATATCCAGAAAAATGGATTTTATAGGAAGAATAGTAAATTCTAGAGCTGAATTAGACAATTTTCTTAACCTGGCCAGGCAATTAACCAGGATCTACTTGCCTGATACAGTGCAAAACTCTTATCTTCTTAGCCCTAAATCCCTATGAATGGATTTCTTTATATATATATCCTAGTCAAGAACCTTTCTAAAGTGTCATATTTTTCTGAGGCACAATCCAAACCTTCTTGAATCTTCAATGTTTTTCTTTGCTCATTTCTGTCTGTTTTCTACTCTAGCACCCTACTTTCTTTTTCTTTAATAAACTTCTATACTCTTGATGTTTTGGCTTTTTGTTGTGCTGCTTTCCCAGTTTCCTTCTAAATTACTTACCTTGATAAACCTAGAACAAGTGTTGTCAGAACCACAGACTCCATTTTGAAGGTCACATCTGCATATTCAGTTTCTGCAGAAATGTTAGGGATTAGCATAACGGTGCAATTATATTCCTATGAGACAAGTACCAGGAAAACACTTTTCAGCACTCATTTGATTTTTTTCTTTTTCTTTTCTTTTTTTTTTTTTTTTTTGGTATGTATGTGGTCATACCATCTGAGCAAACGGCTTTTTCAGCAGTCCTTCAAGTCAAAGTAAAGGTTGAGCCCAAGGGTAAGAAATCACTATTTCCATAGGTCCAAAGATTGGTCCATAGTTTCCTTTCTTCATTTTGTTATGCCCATGCCAAAGCCTTCAAGTTTAAGAGGGACTTGCTCAAACTAGATTTTAATTCCTTCCTCTTTCTCTCTCAGATTTCTCCACATCACCAAATTCATCAGGACGTCCAACCACATATGCCACAAATGTCCGGAGTGCAGACCTTGAGAATGGTGATATAATCCTTATGAAGCGCCGTATATTTGGCCACAGAATTATCACTGTCAACTTTGCAATCAATGATTTATATTTTTTTTCTGAAATGGAGAAGTAAGTTTCCCATCTCTCCTGATCATGACTTTCCCTGGTTAGTACCATCCAGCAAAGACTGGAGGGGCCTGTAAGTGGAGCAGTGATTTCAGCCCTGCCAGGCAGGAATATCCAACTGAAAATCTCACTGAATTCCGTCACTGTATCACTTTCTCCCATTCTTCCCTTTAGGTCCTAGAAGCTCTTCAGTATCCTGGAGTTGCCAATATTGAAGTGATTGAACTATTGAAATGATACTTATACTCAGGAACTGGAGCATTTCCCCCCTATTATTTGTTAATATGATAGAAATCCTCTTACGTAGCACCGTAGGGCCAATAGTTCTTTAGTTAGAGCAAAGAATTATAATAATAAAAATTGTGTGTGTCTGTGTGTATGCATGACATTAAACAGATAACTATATCTATATAAAATTCCTTGCTTTATTCATCCATCTTATGAAAAAGCAAGTAGTAGGAAAAAATTGGAGATCATTCTGTTTCAGCTTTTGGTGAAATATATGAAGCAAAACATCTTTCTGGTCTGGGTCATATAATTCTTACTGTTGTTCAGTGTGGTTTCTACTTAGAAATATTTCTTTTTGAGGGGGATGGAGGGGTAGAAGAAGAGGAAGAGAGAGAATCCGGAGCAGGCTCAACACACAATACAGAGCCCAACATGGGACTCGATCTCACCACCCTGAGATCATGACCTGAGCCAAAATCAAGAGTCTAAAGCTTAAGTGATGGAGCCACCCAGGCACCCCTCTACTTAGAAATATTCTTAACCAAGTGTGTCTCATGTGTACAGTTCTCCAATTTCTGAGCCCAGGGCCTGAATTTGCAAAACAACCATACCGGAGTAGAGGAGTTAGTCAATGTTCTCAACCCTGGTACAGGATCACTGGGGACTTGTGAATACTGCCAATGCCAACATCCCTGAGACTTGGATTTCACTGGTCCAGTATGGAGCCTGGGAACTGGTATTTTCATAAACTGCTCATGTGATTCTAATGTGCAGCACAGTTGAGAACCTGGATCTAGCCCCTCCGAAAGAATTGACTTAAAATTTCTCTTGAATATTTGCATATAGAAACAAGTGACTATCAGAGAAATGAGTCTCCACTTCTTTCTCCATCCTCATCAATGGGAACATCTTTGCCACTATCAGAAATGGCATGTTCCTGGAATACTGATTTGAAATCTGGAATACATTTCACCTGTAGAAATAATGTACTACATGATTAGGTATCTTATATAAAGTAGAATGACTCGATAGCCTTATGAGTCTTTGTTTTAGAATGTGGTAGGTGTTTTTTTTTTTTTTTTTGAGAACTATAAGAAGTTCTAAACTAATTTTGAAATAAAGATGGAAATGCATAAATGATTTTTAAATGGATGTAAGTTGGAAGTCTCCTGTACATACATACATACAGGTTACTCAATCTTCTATATTACTTCACTCATTGTGTATCATTATTATTATTGTTTTTGCTTGCCTCTGATTGATTAGCTTTTAAAAAATTTTTAATTCCAGTAGAGTTGACATACAGTGTTATATTAGTTTCAGGTTTAGGATATATTGATGAAACAATTCTATACATCATTCAGTGTTCATCATGATAAGTATATTCTTATCACCTATTTAACTCATTCCCCACACTTCCCCTCTGGTAACCATTAGTTTGTTCTTTATAGCTAAGAGTCTGTTTCTTAGTTTGTCTCTTTTTTGTTTGTTTGTTTTGTTTCTTAAAGTCCAAATATGAGTGAAATCATGTGGTATTTGTCTTTCTCTGACTGACTTACTTCACTTAGCATTATACCGTCTATCTCCATCCATGTTGTTAAAAATGGTAAGATTTCATTTTTTTTATGTCTGAGCAATATTCTATTGTATAAATATACCACACCTTTCTTTATCCATTAATCTGTCAATGGACACATGGGCTGCTTCCATTAATTTGGCTATTATAAATAATGCTGCAACAAACATAGGGGTACATATATTTTTCTGAATTTTTGTATTCTTCGGGTAATATCCAGTAGTGGGATTCCTGGATCATATGGTAAATCTATTTTTAATTTTATGAAGAACATCCATACTTAAATAGATATTATGTTAAATTATACTAATATATTTTCACTCACCATCAAACTTTTGATATAAAGTCAAATATAAAGTCAAAGCCATTCCTCTAGTTGGAAATCCACATATATTTCTTGCATAAACTATATCCAAAATGCTATCTGCTAATTCTAATTTTTCTCTCTTTAAAGTAGAGTGAGAATTTAGAGGAAATTTAATCCTTCTGGATTTTTATACTTGTTTTTTCAAAGTCTTAAATTGCTATGTCACATCTAGCTTGATAGTAACTTTTTAAAAAGTAGCTTGTCTTTACTGGAACATTCCAACACATTCAAATTTATTTTCACAGAAACAACAAATACTTTTTCCTTTTATGTTCATATTTTATCGATCTTTATGCATTCAAATTATAGTAACAAGTACAATAGCAAAAATATTTGAAAAGAAACATGAGTAATTCTCAGTATATATCGCCTCAACTCATTGAGAAAATGTGAGTGTATCACAGAAGGTACACCAGTGTATATAGTGAGCATGTCATAGGCATCACTCAATGTATTTTCAGAAGTGCAGAGCGCCTGATAATTCAGCACACTAGTTAGGGTACTTTGGTTAAAAGATCTTCCACTGCACCCCCATAAGGCATTCACTCAGTTCCACAATTGCTTTCTGATCGCACCTTGTTCTTGGGCACTGGATTTGGAATTAGAGATACAAAAGAAAATTAAGACGTGCTCTCTATTCTCTAAGATCTTAGAAACTAATCTGGATGGCAGACAAAACACAAATAAGAGTTAAGAAATAGGATGGTAGGTGAAAGAAGTGCATTTGGACAACTAAAAAGAAAAACAGGACTTTGTTTACCATGTTCACTGCTGAATCCCTGCCTCTTGGAACTGCACCTGGCATAGAGTAAGCCTTTATAAATGTCCACTGGTTAAATAAATGAATAGGTATGCAAAACAAGATTCTAATGGGAAAATCTTGGTATTCTACTCTTAGGAAAATTTTAAATGGTTAAAATTTAAAGAGGCCTGAGAAAAATAAACTGTGTACTTAAAGCAAGATAAGGTATAACTGATATATTTGGTGGTTAGTAAAAGAATATATTTCCTAGGAGATAGAAAGTAGTTGCCAGGGGCTGGGGAAGGGAAGAATGGGGAGTTATTGTTTAATGGCATAGAGTTCCAGCTGAGGAAGATTAAAAAAGTTCTGGAGATGCATTCTCCACAACAAAGTCAGTGTACTTAATGCCACTGACTGTACATTTAAAAACAGTTACACTAAAAAAATAATAATAATTTAAAAATAAATAAATAAATAAATAAAAATAAAAGCAATTACACTGGTGAATTTTATGTTACATATATTTTACTATAATAAAAAAATTAAGGAAAAGAATATGTTGCTCATAGAGTGGTAGTAATTATAAGAGCATCAGCACAGAAGGGGAAAGAAAGAGCAAGACAGCCCTTAGCCCTTGAAGTCTTCAGAGGCAACACTGGTACAGAGGCCAGGATGGAGACAAGATGAAATACATAAGGGAGTTTGTGGTAAAGAAATACACTTGAAAAAGCACTTAGCATATCACCTGACATATGGTAGGTGCTCAATTAGTTAGTATTTGCCAATGGAAGCATTATGATTGAATGAATTAAGTTGCAACCTGGCCAGGATTGGGCCCTGTCTTATTTAGGCCAGAAATGGGTCTAAGCTGGCTGCCCTATTTAGTTGCTGTATTTATCTTCTCCTCGCTGACTTCCTACTTACTGCTTCTTTTTAGGTTTAATGATTTGGTGAGTTCAGCTCACATGCTGCAAGTCAACCGGGCATACAATGAGAATGATGTGATCCTAATGAGGTCCAAAATTAACATCATCCTAAAGCTCTTCCTGCATTCTGAAATCCCTCCAAGGCTGAGGGTAAAGGGGACTCCCACTCCTCCTTGGGCTTTTGCCAAGAAGCATTTCTTCCACAAGAACTCTGAAAGTTGATATGCACCTGTTAAGTCTTGGATCAACCAGATAAACTTTACCTAGCAGTTGCATGAAAAGCTGCTGCCTTCTGGGGAGGAGGTGGTCTTATAGGTCCTGGGGATCAAAAGAGGTTTTCTGTCTTCCCTGGAGCCTCTCCCAGTAACAGGCTCCCACTCTATGGGTAGGTAAACATCTCTGAATCCCAGAAGGATGCCATCCTTGCTGCCATTTCAGAGGGCCACCTAGATCGGAACATCTTCCACGGGCCTATCATGTCTCTCTTCCCTGTCATTATGTACTTCTGGAAAAGGTAACTATTTCCCTTTGCCCGAGGACTGTGAGGGCAGGAAAACACATTTTATTTTCTAGAGAGTTTTCTGTTTCCTCTAGTCCTCTGCTTCACAGCTTTCCAGTCTCTTGGGAACTACAATGGTATATTCTTTTTTTTTTTTTTTAATTTTTTATTTATTTATGATAGTCACAGACAGAGAGAGAGGCAGAGACACAGGCGGAGGGAGAAGCAGGCTCCATGCACCGGGAGCCTGACATGGGATTCTATCCCGGGTCTCCAGGATCGCGCCCTGGGCCAAAGGCAGGCGCCAAACCGCTGCGCCACCCAGGGATCCCTACAATGGTATATTCTTATCCTAATTGATACACTCCATCCCTCACACTCTCACAATGAAACTGAATCAGAGGATGGGAGGGGATCAGAGTGCTTGGCTTCTATTTCCCCTGTACTTGCTTGGAAAAGGGATGTTAGGGATGCCTGGGTAGCTCAGTGGCTGAGCATCTGCCTTTGGCTCAGGACGTGATCCTGGTCCGGGGATGGAGTCCCACATCAGGCTCTCTGCACGGAGCCTACTTCTCCCTCTGTCTCTGCCTCTCTCTGTGTGTCTCTCATGAATAAATAAATAAAATCTTTTTTTAAAAAAAAAAAGGAAAAGGGATGTTAGTTTTCTTTTTTTTTCTTTCTTTTTTTTGGGGGGGGGGGGATGTTAGTTTTCTTAGGATAGATTCCTCACCAAAGTGTGAGTATGTACTATAGCTACCTGGGAAGTCAAAATTAATACAATTGTACTTGTGCTTTTAGGAGCTTCACTGAGACAGTAGGACAAAAGAATTTTACCCTGTTGTGCCCAAATCCTATAATTACCAGTAGAGGCACAGTTGCTAGATATTTCCATTTCCAAGAGGAGCTTAGAAATTTAGGGGTTTTTGTTGTTGTTGTTAAAGACTTATTTACTTGAGAGAGAGAGAGTGCAAAGAGAGGGAGAGAATCTTCAAGCAGACTCCCTGCTGAGCCCAGAGTCTGACACAGGGCTCCATCTCATGACCCATGAGATCATGACTTGAGCCAAAAACCAAGAGTCAGTCACTCAACCAACAGAGCCACCCAGGTGCCTCCAAAATTTAGGTTTTTAGGTCATATATCCCAAAGTTAAAATGGCAAATGTGGCAACTAACTCAAATTTGAAACATAGTAAGGAAATTACGAAGGCCAAAAACAAAAATGAAGCAAATGAAATATCTGCAGGACAAATGCAACCTGTGGCCCACTGGTTTCTAACCTAGCCTGTCAAGGTTTGGGCTGAGACACTGGCCCAGGTCCTCCCAGCTGGTTATTTACTCCTGTGGTACATTGTAGCTTCACCCTATACCTTCCATGTAGCAAATGGCATGTGCCCTGGGTGACAGTGACCAGAGGACAACGGGCTGAAATGTTACAAGACAGGTCTAATTAGGATAGATTATGTGATTCCAGCTCTTAGGGGTCCCCTACACACACACATAAAAGTTACTTTTTAGAAGTGTCAGGATTGCTTACCAATCTCCAACCTTTTATCTTAAAATCTCTATGATAAATAGAATTACCCTACATTCCAGAAATTGCATTACTAGTCTTTACCCAAAGGATATGAAAATATAGATGCAAAGGGGTACATGCACCCCGACATTAATAGCATTATCAACAACAGCCAAACTATGGAAAGAGCCCAAGTATCCCTCATCTAACGAATGGATAAAGATGTAATACACATGCACACACACACACACACACACACACACACACACACTGGACCATTACTAAGTCATCAAAAAGAATGAAATCATGTCATTTGCAGTGATGTGGATGGATCTAGAGTGCCTTATGCTAAGTGAAATAAGTCAGAGAAAGACAAATACCATGTGATTTCACTCATATGTGGAATTTAGAAAACAAAACAGATGAATGGTGGGAAGAGGGAAAAAGAGAGAAGGAGAGGGAGGTAAACCATAAGAGACTCTTAATGATAGGAAAAAAACTGAGGGTTGATGGAGGGAGATGGGGGGATAGGCGAAGAGAGTGATGGGTATTAAGGAGAGCACTTGTTAGATGAGCACTGGGTATTATATGTAAGTGATAAATCACTAAATTCCACTCCTGAAACCAATATTACAATATATGTTAACTAATTAGAATTTAAATAAAAATTAGGGAAAAAATAAGTATCATTCAGTTCAATCAAAAAAATAAAATCTCTATGATACTAAATTACTTAATACAGGATTGAAAGAATTAAAAACCGAAGTTCAAGATAACCAGTTTATCCTTTGAACACCAATTATTATCTAGCACCAAGGCTAGACTTGATCCTAGTTCTGCTAAGCAGGATTAAATAGAAATTTGTCCTGAAACTTTCTTTAGGATCAGAAACACCTGGGAAATGCATGGCTTAAGTCAGTGCTCAGCACTCCCTCATACTAATCGGGAAGTAGAGTAGTGCTTCAGGGAGGCTTTTAATCCCTAATCCTTATGCAGCTGGTTCTTCCCTTGCTTTCCTATATACTCTTTTTTTTTTTTTTTTTTTTTGTAATGGAGGTTTTATTTTTTTTTAATAAATTAATTTTTATTGGTGTTCAATTTACCAACATACAGAATAACACCCAGTGCTCATCCCGTCAAGTGTCCACCTCAGTGCCCGTCACCCATTCACCCCCACCCCCTGCCCTCCTCCCCCTCCACCACCCCTAGTTCATTTCCCAGAGTTAGGAGTCTTTATGTTCTGTCTCCCTTTCTGATATTTCCCACACATTTCTTCTCCCTTCCCTTATATTCCCTTTCACTATTATTTATATTCCCCAAATGAATGAGAACATACACTGTTTGTCCTTCTCCGATTGACTTACTTCACTCAGCATAATACCCTCCAGTTCCATCCACGTTGAAGCAAATGGTGGGTATTTGTCGTTTCTAATGGCTGAGTAATATTCCATTGTATACATAGACCACATCTTCTTTATCCATTCATCTTTCGATGGACACCGAGGCTCCTTCCACAGTTTGGCTATTGTGGCCATTGCTGCTAGAAACATCTATACTCTTACATAAAGAGTTTTATATTGCACAACTTGTGTTTACATATGTTATCCCAGATGAACCTCTCAATAGCCCTATGAGGTGGGTGGGACAAAGAGTTATTATCCCTATTTTATAGATGAGTAGTAAAACCAGGATTAAAAACCAGATCTCTTATTTTCTTAAGCACCATAAAGAATGCATTGTGGCTCACTGGGAGCTCCACAATGGGAGGGAGACTCATTTTAGCAAGTGGAACAAGAGAAAACGAATGTGATCAAATAGAGTGCCCCTTGTGACAGGGAAAGAGGACACCAGTTAAGACCATCAGAGCAAAGGCAGGATAAAAAAATCCAGTCTTAGCCAAGACCAACTCTGAGGGGGTCCAATGCAAGGATAGACTGAGGAACAGCAAGGAGTTGGCCAGGGAGAGATGAAGAGTGGTGTAAGGGATTCCAGGTCTCAGATTGCTGTGCCTATTATAAGTCCAATTTCATGTGAGGAGCAGTGGTCTACTCCAGGGAAAGGACTGCTGGGGATATGATGACAAGGTCACGACCTACAGTAAGGGACAGGATGAAACCAGGGATTGGAACTTGAGAGGAAACCAGTCAGATGCTCTGGCTACAGCAGGTGTAGTTAAGTGGGAACCTCATAGTCTGAAGCTCAAGCATGCATCAGAATGATTGACCCCTCCTCACACCTGGATATAGCAGATTCTTTACAGATTCCATTTACCGGTTCCAGAAGGGAATCCGAACATACTGTTCATGCCAGGTTCTCACTGGAGCTAAGCCTGGACACAGAGAAGGCTCAGAAGAAGGGCCTCTGATGGGCAGCAGTCCAAGGCCCAAGTCTTTCCTCTTCTCTATTGACACTCCACTCTCTGTGAGGACTGGTCCTAATCCAGTTGCCCTGTGCTCAGCATTCCAGCCTCTTCAACTGGTGGTATCTTTCTCCATGTGACCAGAAGCATTCTTCTCACAGGTTTTGTTCCTGGAAGGCAACCCGCTCTTACTTCCAGTACAGGGGCAAGACATATAAGGATAAAAAATCTTCTCCTAAGCCCATGGCTAAGTACCCTCTTTGGAGTGGAGGTAAGCTATACCATGATCTATAGCCCCATTCTTTAGCAAGTGAGACTCATGAAGGGAAAGCCAGGGTCCAAAGGACCAACATAAGACTCCACAGGGGGTATTTGCTAGAGGGGTGTGCATCTTATAAACTTGGCTCTCAGAGAAACATTAAAGTATATTTTGTCTATTGATATCAGTACCAGCCAAAGAGTACCTCACCCATGTACCACTCCCCAGCAGTACCTCCCAGTAGCCTTAGGAGGTAGGTCATGGCCCATGTGGTGGGTAAATGGAAGTGGTGACCTGCTTTACTGCTATTTAAGAAGCCCCCTGGGGATCCTGGGTGGCGCAGTGGTTTGGCGCTTGCCTTTGGCCCGGGGCGCGATCCTGGAGACCCGGGATCGAATCCCACATCAGGCTCCCGGTGCATGGAGCCTGCTTCTCCCTCTGCCTATGTCTCTGCCTCTCTCTCTCTCTCTCTGTGACTATCATAAATAAATAAAAAATTAAAAAAAAAAAGAAGCCCCCTGCTCCAACTATCTCCAGAAACCCTATCATTTGAAAAGCATATATTTTATAGTTTTGAATAAGAAAATTAAAAAGTGGGATCCCTGGGTGGCGCAGCGGTTTGGCGCCTGCCTTTGGCCCAGGGCGCGATCCTGGAGACCCGGGATCGAATCCCACGTCGGGCTCCCGGTGCATGGAGCCTGCTTCTCCCTCTGCCTATGTCTCTGCCTCTCTCTCTCTCTCACTGTGTGCCTATCATAAATAAATAAAATTTAAAAAAAAAAATTAAAAAAAAAAAAAAAAAAAAAAAAAAAAAAAAAAAAAAGAAAATTAAAAAGTGGATGTAGGGTATGATTTTAATGTGGTAAATATACATATATATCTATATTTTATGCATAAGAAAAATTTTTATGAAAGCATGGGAAAAACTCAGCAATAAAGTGTTAATAAGATTATCTCTGCATGGTGTGATTATGAGATATTTACATATTAATATATTCTTAATACGTGCTATTCATATGTTCTATATTAATACATTTATAAATAAGCAAATAGATGTGTTTGAAAACATGCAGACGTATATGCTTTCTTAGCAGATCAGTTAAACTCAGTCCTTTTCTTAATATCTGCACTGAGATCAATACTTAAGCAGAAGGAAATTTTTAAAGAGAGGGGGGAGGGTATATTGAGAAGTGCCTGGAGAGGACAAGGCTGGATGTCTCTGCAGTGGAAAGTTCTGGGAACCAGAGAACAGGTCTGTGAGTCTGAAAACAGTAGCAACATCAGAATAAATTATGGAGTTAGGACAGGAGTCTTAAAGACAGCAGCAAACTGTCTTGTGGAAGAGCTGGGCATTCCATGGTTTCAGCTCAAACCTATGCAGTTCTCATCTTTTTCCCCAGATACTTAATCCAGCCCCCCTTCCAGCCTCCTCACAAACAAGCATCCCCACCCCTTTGTGGAGTACAAATGAAGCCTTTGAAACTTAACTTATCCCTAGCTTGTGTGAACAGTGGGAGAACCAGCTCTGGCTGGTTGTAGAGCACAGTTCCTGCCCCCCAAGAGGTTCCTCAACTAAGTAGGAAATAAGTCACCTCTACCTCCCTGGCTGCAGCAGCCCTAATGGCCAATGACTGTTGTTCATTATCCTTGTCTCTGCCTTGTAAAATGTCACATCAGTAGAAAGAAATCAGCAATCTTTTCAATATGTGGGACAAAGTGTCCCTGTGGGTGCAAGGGCTTATTTGGGGTGAGGGTGGAGGGGTGGCGGTAGGGGACAGTAAGAGGGAAAAGAAAGGGAGGTGAGCAGGCAGGGTGGGCAAATGATACTCAGAAGGAGCAAGAACATTCCCCTTAGTGGCAACCAAAGAGCTTCCATCTTTGGCTCATTTCCTATAGCTGAGCTCTAGGGAAGTAAATCCCTAAATCTTTTCTGGTGTCTTAAATTGGAAGAGAGTAACAGGATGCCCTAAACTAAGTGTTCAGGGCACTTGGGTTCCTGTCCTGAAGAGTCCATGTGTATGAGTTGAGAGACCTGGAGCATCTTGCTTCTCTTCTTTCTACCCCAGGCCCTTGATCTCAAATACAGAGGTTTGGATTTAGATAATGTCGATCATTAACATTGTACACTCCAAGGAATGTTATCAAGAACTTCCTTGCTTGCATATTGGGGAGCCCAGGTGGCTCAGCAGTTTAGCGCCGCCTTCGACCCAAGGCCTGATCCTGGAGACCTGAGATCAAGTCCCACGTCGGGCTCCCTGCATGGAGCCTGCTTCTCCCTCTGCCTGTGTCTCTGCTTCTCTCTCTCTCTCTCTCTGGGTCTCTCATTAATAAATAAATAAAATCTTTAAAAAAAAAAAAGAATTTCCTTGCTTGCATATAAAGATTTATTTTGTCAGATGTTAAAGGGATTTTAATACTCCCTCTCCTTCTTCTCCAGGAGACCATGCCATCTTAAGATTCACCTTGCTCAGAGGTATTGAGTGGTTTCGGCCTCAACAGCGGGAAGTAACGACAAGTCCAGTCCAAAATTGTGAGTTGGAGTTGGAATCCCACTGATCTAATTACTCAGAGGGTGACTCTAATCCCAATTTGGCCAATCTCCTTATTGACCACAAGGAGACTGAGGTACCCAAACTGTGAAGCAATTTGCTCCAAACCACACAGCATCATGTGAGTGGCAGGGATGGGATGAGAAGCAGGTCTCCTGACTGTCTTTCTGGGTCTCAGCTCTCATCTGAATAATTGTATCTTCTTAATTCTTTTATAGCCCCTTGAAGACAAGTGCTTTAAACTTCTCTGTATCTCTGCTGGCTCCTCTGCCATTTCTAGGTGTGGTGTGTGATTTTTATTAAGAGACAATCATAACATCCCAATTGTTATTTTCCCCTCCCTGTGATAGCACCTGCTGGCTTGAACAGGGCCTCCATCCCATACTTCCTGCTTCCTGGAAGTGCCTGCTACTGATCTTATCCCTGTAATAAACACTCTGGTCCTAGCCTCCTGCATTTGAGCCATGTTATATTCTTTTTCTCCCCCATCTTCAGCTTCAAGGAGTAATCCCACTCCCAAGTATTAAAGTTGCCTTGGTTTCCACATGGTCTCCCCGACAAGCCCTTTTTATTTTTCTGTACCATTTATTCACTTCTATTTCCAAGTTGGGGATACTGTTTCTCTCTGCTGCTTATGGGCATAAAATGCCAGCTTGCCTATTCTGCTATTTGCATATGTCCCCTAGTTACTCAATGGGAGAGCTACTATGGAACAGTGCCCATGATCCAAAGGGTCCAAACAGCCCTAAAATTTTGTGATTCTAGTGTTCATTTGGTCTAATCTCCTTATCTTCCCTGGGTCTATGGGGATGGCATAACCTTTGAATCCAGACAAAATGTCTCCTAAGACAAAAGGAACTGCAACATTCAAACCAGGTCTCCCTAATGGCCCCGAAGCATCACTGCTTCACCTTCTATTTCCAACTCCCCTGGAAGCTGCTCTGGGATAGCCTTCCTGGGTTGGAGGCCCTCCAGTGAGTGTCTGTGCTCTGAGTTATGATGCAGTTTTTCTCTATATTTGTCTTTAGCTTCATCTAGCAACTTTACGCTATCAAGACATGTGCTCTCCACTGTGCAGCTGTGTCCTGTCCCAGGGTAGGCAAAGTCGGAATTATTCTTCTTTAGTTCAGAGCTGTTTTGTCCAAGTGTACAGTGGGAGATAGGGGAGAAACTTCCCAGAAACTTAGTTCCACATCCTAACACTCCTTAGCATGTGTAAACCAGGAAGTTGAGCTTGCTTCTTCCAGAGAGTCCTGTAGTCAAGATAGTTAGGGAAAGGATTTCTCTGTGGATATCCTTGCATGCCTCCAACTAGGACAGGCACTTTTAGGAAGTTGGATCCCCTGACCCACCTTCTAGGAGAGCACTATTGCTGGAGAAAGAATGTCCCAGATGGTCTTTTATTACCAGTCTCCTTAATAATCCAGCCTTTCAAGATAAGGTACATAAAATGGAAAGAAGAAAAGTTATTCTACTTGGCAGGATATTGGCAATAAAAGTATAAAGGACTTGAGCCTGTTAAAATCTGATTCAGCCTAACTCACTTTTGTATAAGCAACAAAGTGGAATTAATGCTAAATTAGGGCTCTGAGAAAACCCCATGGGGTCATGAAAACATAACTGAGCCAAAGAGCTGCTTGAAAGTCTGGGAGGCTTGATAGCAGGCTCTGTAAATGGAAGGCCTAGTTTCCTCACCAGCCATCCCACCTTCTCAGACCTTCTACAGGTTCAACAGGGGTTTAGAGCTGCCCCAGTATCACTTGCTTATGCTGATGCCTGGAAGACAAGACCTTTGGATCTCTTTTCACAGAAAGGCAATGCAAAGATTCAGAGGTTTTAAGTTTTGAGGAGGAAGGTGAGAATAAGAATGCAAGGCTCCCTGTCCTGAAGTCAAAGGGTTTTGGTTTGGACTACTGCCATTCCTAAAGGGAATGACAGTAACAAACCAGTAGAATATGCCAGTTACCTCATTGCCATTCTGATAACTAGCCACTCTTCTCTCTTCCTACAGACCAAAATTACCTGGCACCAAAAAGGAGAAAAAGTAATCAAGTCAGGCTCCTAACAGAGGCATGTCATCTCTTAGAAGCCTCCTAACATTGACAGAAACATTTCTGGTCAGAAATTAAATGCCCTGTGTCATCTGCCCTGGAATTATCAATGGAATGACAGCCCAGACATGGTAGGATGGGACTGCGGTGGGTAACATGAACAGAAGTACCTCTGCGCCCCTTGATCCTGGGGGTTCTGTCAGAGATGGTCTTTCCACAATGGACATGTAACAAATCATCTATCTCTTGGGGTCAAGAGACCAGACTTCTTAATTCACTCTGGTGCTGCATGGCCTTGAGCAAATCTCTGACTTATGGTTGTCAAAGAATCTCATGACAAATGTGTGTAGATGGCATTAAACATTCTAGTAAACAAGTTACTATTTTTATCAACAGTGAACAGATGGGATCTTAATGCTAGCATCTCCCATTTGGACAATAACTCACATCCATTATCTTAGGAAATCCTCACAACTCTGCAAGTAACCATGTTAAAAATTAATTATTTTTAAATAAAGAAACTGACACACAGAGAAGGTAAGTGGCTTTCTCGAGATCATCTTCAGAAGGGAGAATCTGAACTAGAACACATCACTTCTTAATCTTTGCCTAGTTCTCATTCCATGGTCACCTTCTACACAACTTTTCACATACAAAAGGAATAGTTCTTCCCTGGAGTTCTGTTTGTTTGCCAATTAATAGATAAAGAGACTCTTTGACCTAAAGACCTAAATTATGGTCATAGTTATAGAGTCACTAGGCCCATTTTCTTTTCTTTGAAGAAAATCAGGAGTAAAATAAATGACCAAATGTTAAATATCTTCCATTTAAGATAATGGAGAAAAGACTGACTGGCTCAACTCTGTGAATTGCAGAAGGAAAGACTAGAAAGCTTGTTGGAGAAGTCTCTCAAATTTCCATGAAGTTTCCTGCTATGTTGATGCCCTTTATTTCCTAAATTTTATCAAGACTAAAAAATGTGATGTCAGGACAGGGCTCACAAATACTTGGGACTGTGAGATCATCTGGATGGAGCTTTGATTGTGACAGGCCAGGAAGCCTATAGGCAGATGTGACTAGAAAAGTTCTCAATGTAAATGAGGTACAGAGAGCCTCAGGCCACTGGGAGAGGGTCCAGGGAAGCAAGCATTCAGCCTAAGGAAGGCCCAGAAGAAAGGAGTGAGAATTTCCTTCCCTAATGGGCTAAGCTAGGAGCTAACCCAAAATAGAATTTGAATTAACAGATGGAGTAGAGGGCAAGAGACAGAATTAGAGTTTTTTAAAATAGGCAAGAAACTAAAGCAAGATACCAGGATAAGAATGGAGAAGAGCCCTATTATTGGAATCAGGTAGCAGGAATGATCTTGGTCAAAGATGAACAAGTCGAAACATATGGAACCAGAGAGGTTATCAGGCCAGCAACAAAGCAATTTATGAGAATCTAGTAAAATATTGACTCAGGGCCATATGCCTAAATACCCTCACACTGGACTGCGGCAAAGCTGAAACTACAGATTGGCAGTAGATAGGTCCCACTGAAGAAAAAAAAGATCACTAAAAGAACTCATTTGAAACTGTGACCTTTGCCCATTTCATAATTCTCTACCTGTATTATGCTCATCCATGAGTATAGTCATGTGCAGATAAGCAAGCACACACAAGCATGTTATTCAAAATATCTCACAATACATATTAGGACCACCTGAATAGAAAAAGTGATCCTGCTTATTTATTGAGGCTTGTTTATCACTTCCTTTGCTTTCAGATCCTCTCACTTCAGAGATCCCAGATCTAGTATCTTCTTACTCTAGATTTAGGCTAGCATCACAAAGGCAATCAGTTACCATGCAAGCAGATAATATAAATGAGTAAGCAACCCATGAGAGATAACAAGGAATGGTAGAAACTGTGATGAACTGGTGAACACCTCTTAAAGGGGAGAGTAACACTCAGCTGGAAAGAAAGAAAGGAAGAAAAGTGGGGGAGAGGAAGAGAGAGAGAAAAAAAGGTAAAAAGAAAAGGAGAACAAGAACAGGAAATTGAAAGTTTTTATAATACTATGCAAGTCAAACAAAACTTGGCAGTAGGCAACATTGGCCCACAGCCCAACAAATTGCAATCTTTGCTTTAAACTTTTTCTTTCCCCTTGTAATTATATTTGGGTCCTGGATCTAAGAAAATGTTAAAAGGGAGGAAGAGAAGTTCAAACAATAGACCCATGAGAGTCACTGGCATCAAAGGAAAAGGCCAGGGAAAGAAGCTGGCCTCCTCTAGTCTCTGTACTGGTGTTCTATTGATAACATAACAAATTACCAGATACTTTTTGGCTTAAAACAACACAAAATTACTAGCTTACAGCGCTGTAGGTCAGAAGTCTGACTTGGGACTCATCAGGTTCATGTCAGGTGTGCAGAAGTGCATTGCTTTCTGGAGGCTCTAAGGGTAGATCCATTCCCTTGCTCATTCAGGTGGTTGACATAATTCTGTCCCTGTAGTTGTAGCACTGAGATTTTGTTTCCTTGCTGGCTGTCAACTTTCTTTCCCTGAGAGAAAAAGCCTCGACTCCTTTTTAAAAAAAATTTTTTTTATTAGAGTATGGTTTGCCAACACTTAGCATACACCCAGTGCTATCCCAAGTGCCCCCTCAGTGCCCATCACCCAGTCACCCCAACCCCCAGCCCACCTCCCCTTCCACTACCCCTTGTTCATTTCCCAGAGTTAGGTGTCTCTCATGTTTTGTCACCCTCACTGATATTTTCACTAATTTTCTCTCCTTTCCCTTTATTCCCTTTCGCTAATTTTTATATTCCCCAAATGAATGAGACCATAGGTTTGTCCTTTACCGATTGACTTATTTCACTCAGCATAATACCCTCCAGTTCCATCCACGTCGAAAAAAGCCTCAACTCCTTAGGGACATATTATACAAGACCACTGACAAATTGACCCCAACCTGGATTTCCAGATTCATCTGTTGCCTCTCTTCCTCATGCACTCCATTCCCCAGCAACAAGATCGTGTAAAATGCCTTTCCCTTTTCCTCCACCTGGTGATAAGAGATATCACAACAATGACACCTCCTGATTGTCTCCTCTCTCTTCCCACAATTTCCTCTCTGTTTCTGCGACAATTTTCCCCTTTAGAGATCCATATGTATATGTATATATATATACGTGTATACATGTATATACACACATATATATATACCCTTTACCTACTAGACTATAAATCTTTGTAGGACAGAGACCACATCCTGCTTTTCTTTATGCTCCCAATACCTAGCACAGTGACATGCGGATAATAGTTGCCCCATAAAAACATGTTGGATGCATTAGTAAATGAACCGTGCTAGGTTTGGGAATGTAGGGGACAAATCAGAATGTGCAGTTTATGCCTGCCCTAACCTTACAGTTAATTATGCTGACTTTACAATTGGAGTAGACCATGATGTTTACCAGAAAAGTCAAATCAGTAATCAAATCTAATTATGACTAGCACATTAAAGAAGAAATAACAAATTTTCCTTATGAATTTTTTATATTCTAATAACTCCTGATGCTTTAAGAACACTCTATTTTTTTTTTTTTTAGAAAGTTCATATAAGGGCAGCCCCGGTGGCTCAGCGGTTTAGCACCGCCTTCAGCCCAGGGTGTGATCCCGGAGACCCAGGATCGAGTCCCATGTTGGGTTCCCTGCATGGAGCCTGCTTCTCCCTCTGCCTGTGTCTCTGCCTCTCTCTCTCTCTCTCTCTCTCTCTCTCTGTGTCTGTCATGAATAAATAAAAATAAAAATAAATCTAAAAAAAAGAAAGTTCATATAAGCCATTCAGATTAAATAGTGATGGAAAGAGGCAAGAGAAAACAGCAAGAGAGATAGAGAGATCCACCTTCCACCTTCAGAAGCCTTCCAGTTCTGTGTGTCAGGAAATGACATAAAATCTTCCCTCTTTTTACAGAACTATGAAAAGATACTTCATTTTGAAAGCCTCCAACTGATCCAAGTGTTGCTGCAGAGGAAGGGGCCACTTGTGTGCAGCACCTCGAGGTGCCAGTCCTCACTACTAATTTCAACCAGAGCTACAAATCATTTACCAGAATAAAAGATGTCCATATTCACAATTGATGGGCCTCCCATCCTCTTCTTAAAGGAAAGGGCACAGGAAAACAATATGTTGCTCTCCAGAGGTTCTTAAGATCATTTTCAAGTCAAGAAATAATGGAAATATTACTTCCCATTCTGGATTAAGACCATGGACCAGACAGTCTCATCCAGAAGCTCTGACACATGGGCCCTCCCTTGACCAAGAGCCCAGGCCAGAAGGTCTCCTGCCTTCCCTATGAGCTCCTGTTTTTCCGTGAGGCAGGCTGGTTTTAAATCCCATCCCCACTCCTTAGTGATCATTAGCAAATTACTTAAACTTGTTTAGTCCCAAAAACTTTATGTGTAAAATAAAGATGTTAATGTCCACCTCCTAGGGTTGTTTGGAGACCAACTTGGAACACTGTGGGCCAAATGCACTGACTGTATGGGGCCAGGCACAGAGCTGGCAGTGAGGACATTAGTTGCTCCCCCTCTTTCCACCTTTTCCCTCAATTTCCTGGAACATGAAGGAAATGATTGACCAGGAGTGACATAGTTGAAGAATTAAATTCTAAAAAAAATTCTGAATGCTTTTCTTCCACCAAGACACATGATTCATGAGCTTTGAGTAGCTAGGACATCCACAAAGTCATTAATTTCTAATGTGCAATTTCTACAGAGTCATTTGGAGGATTTCTTTATGTTCCATGAATCTACTATTAATAGGAGATAAAAAGATTTTCTACTGAGCCCCTAACAGATACTTTAAAACATTCAAGACCCTTCATTGAGCATTTACTATGTGACAGGTAGGATATGAATCACAAGACATTTCACAGGTGAGCTAATGGAGGTCTGTAGAGAAGTCTCTTTTTGCCTTTTGTTTGGATGGTTACTGAGAGGTAAGATGTAACTCTTATCTTTCCTCCTCTATAGATAAAGCATTTTATTCCTCTGACTTCTTTCAAGATTTTTTTTCTGTATCTTTGATATTCTGTAACTTGGATATAATGTACTTAAGTATAGTTTTTCTGGTGCTTATTCTTCTTGATGTTCTTTAAACTTCCTGGATCTGTAGCTTGGTGTCTAATGTTAATTTGGGGGAAATTCTCCATCATTATTGCTTTAAATATTCTTTTTCCTTTCCTCTTTTTCTGGTTATTCCATTACATGAATGTTACACTTTTTGTAATTATCCTACAGTGATTGGATGCTCTCTTCCCCTTTTCCCAGTTTTTTTCTCTTTTTGCCTTTCAATTTTAGAGATTGTAATGGACAGTTTTGAACTCAGATTTTTTTCTCAGCCATGTCCAGTCTACTAGTATGCCCATCAAAGATATTCTTCATTTCCGTTACAGTCTTTTTATCTCTAGCATTTATTTTTTTATTTTTTCTTAGAATGTTCATCTCTTTGCTTAGATTACCCACCTGTTCTTGCATGTTGGCTACTTTTTGCATTAGATCCCCTAGCATATAAAGCATAGTGGTTTTAAATTTGTGGTCTGATGATTCCAACATCCTTGCCATATCTGGTCTGTTTCTGATGCTTTTTACCATACTAAAATGCCTTGTAATTTTTTGTAGAAGGCCAGACATAACGTACTTAGTAAAAGAAACTGTGATAAACAGGCCTTTTATAAGGTAGTAGTATGGTGTGAAAGAGAAAAGAATATCCTACAGACACACCTTGTATTTTTGCACTTCACATTACGCACTTTGCAGACGTTGCATTTTTTACAAATTGAGGTTTGTAGAAACCTTGTGTTGAGCAAATGTATTATCACCATTTTTCTAACAGCATATGCTCATTTTCTGGTCTATCTTATTTTGGAATTCCTGAAACTCTTGCAGTATTTCAGACTCTTTCATTACTATCATATTTGTTATAGTGCTCTGTGATCAAGTGATCTTTGATGTTATTTTAATTGTTTTGGGGTGTCATAAACTGTGCCTATATATGACAGCAAATTTAATCATAAGTATCATGTATTTTTAAATTTATTTATTTATTTATTCATGAGAGACACAGAGAGAGAAGCAGGGATATAGGCAGAAAGAGTACCAGGCTCCATGCAGGGAGCCTGATGTGGGACTTGTTCCCTGGACTCCAGGATAACACCAGGGGCTGGAGACAGACGCTCAACTGATGAGCCACTCAGGTGTCACAGTATCTTGTATTTTGACTGCTCTACCAACTGGCTGTTCCCCTGTCTCTCTCCCCTCAGGTCTCCCTGTTCCCTGAGACACAACAATATTTAAATTAGGCCAATTAATAACCCTACAATGGCCTCTAAATATTCAAGTGAGAGGAAGAGTCATGTTTCTCACTGTAAATCAAAAGCTAGAAATGATTAAGCTTAGTGAAGAAGGCATGTCAAAAGCTGAAACAGTCTGAAAACTAGGCCTCTAGTGGCAAAGAGTTAGCCACGTTGTGAACACAAAAGAAAAGCTCTTGAAGGAAGTTAAAGGGCTATGCCAATGAACACACAAATTAGAAGAAAGCAAAATGGCCTTATTGCTGATATGGGGAAAATTTCAGTGCTCTGGATAAAATATCAAACCAGTCACAACATTCCCTTAAGCCAAAGCCTAATTCAGAGCAAGGCCCTGACTTGACTGTCTTCAATTTTATGAAGGCTCGAGAAGGATGCAGAAGCTGCAGAAGAAAAGTTTGAAGCTAGCAGAGTTTGGTTCATGAGGTTTAGGAAGGAAGCCATCTCCATAATATAAAAGTTCAAGGTGAAGCAGCAAGTGCTGATGTAGAAGCTACAGGAAGTTATCCAAAAAATCTAGCCATGAAAATCAATGAGGGTAGTCACATTAAACAACAGACTTTTATTGTAGATAAAACAGTCTTATATTGAATGATGCCACCTATGACTTTCATAGCCAGAGAGAAGGCAAAACCTGACTTCAAAACTTCAAACCTTATTTGTTAGGAGTTAATGCACCTGGTGAATTTAAGTTGAGGTCAATATTCATTTCCAGTCCAAAAACCCTAGGACCTTCAAGAATTATGCTAAATCTACTCTGCCTATGCTCCATAAATAGAACAACAGAGCCTGGATGATATTACATCTTTTTATGACATAGTTTACTGAATATTTTAAGCCCACTGAGACCTACTCCTCAGGAAAAAAAAAAAAGATCTCTTTTAAAAGATTACTGCTCATTGACAAAATACTTGGCCACCTGTGAATCCTGATGGAGATGTGCGATGACATTAATATTGTCTTCATGCCTGCTAACACAATGTCCATTCTACAGTACATAGATTAAGGAGAAATTTTGACTTTCAAGTCTTACTATTTAAGAAATACATTTCTTACAGCTATAGCTACTATAGATAGTGATTCCTCTGTTAGATCTGGGCAAAGTAAATTAAAAACCTTCAGCAGAGTATTCACGAATGAACATTAACATTTGTGATTCCTGGAAAGAGGTCCAAATATCAACATTAATAGGAGTTTGGAAGAAGTTGATTTCAACCCTCATGGATGACTTTAGGGGTTCAAGACTTCAGTAGAGGAAATCACTGCCAATGTAGTAGAAAGAGCCAAAGAACTAGACTTGGACTGGAGCCCAAAGATGTGACTGAATTGCTTTAATCTCATGGTAAAACTTGAATGGATGAGGAGCTGCTTCTTATGGATGAGCAAGAAAGTGGTTTCTTGAGATGGAGTGTACTCCTAGTGAAGATGCTGTGAAGATTGTTCAAATGCCAACCAAGGATTTAGAATATTGTGTAAACTGAAGAAGCAATGGCAGGTTTTGAGAGGATCAACTCCAATTTTGAAAGTTCTCCTGTGGGTAAAATGCTATCAAACAGTATTGCATGCTACAGAGAAATTGTGAAAGATTCAACCAATGGGACAAACTTCACTACTGTCTTATTTTAAGAAATTGCCACTAGCCACTCCAGCCTTCACCAGGCACCAACCTGAGCAGCTAACAGCATCAACATGGTGGCAAGACCTTCTACCAGCAAGAAGATTATGGACCTCTAAAGGCATAGATCACCGTTAGCATTCTTAGCAATACTGTATTTTTTTATTAAGATATGGACATTTTTTTAGACACAATGTCATTGCATACTTAATAGACTATAGTATAGTGCAAAGATAAATTTTATATGCACTGGGAACCAAAAAAAATCACTTGACTCACTTTATTCACTTTATTGTGGTCTGGCATTGAATCTAATATTTCCAAGGTCTGCTTGCATGGCCTTATGATTAAATCCTAGGCTTTTAGTGAGTCTGTGCTTTTAGTGAGTCTGTGCTGGGCTGTCAATTTTGCATGTGCTTTGCAGTTTTTCCCTTTTTTTTCCCTTTACCCATTTAAATGGCCCAGGATGGCCAGAGGGGCCTGGATTTGTGTGTTTGCCTTCTCCCACATAGGAAGCTAGAGTACCTGGAGTTGGCTATTTTCCCTTCACCTGAGTTGGTTAGACTCTGCTAAAACCCTAGTATATTAGGTCTGATGAAATAGTTTCTCTTGTGGGTATGCCTTTCTTGGAATGCTCTGGTGTGTTTCAAAATGGTCACTTTTTGCCTCCCTCTCCTGGAAGCCCAAGCTTTTTCTCTGATCTTTACCGTGAGAACCTGCTACAGCTCCTGGAGATAAAATGCGCAAAAATGTGAGCCCTGCCCCTGTGATTGAAACTTCCTGTTTTTGTTTTTGTTTTTGTTTTAATCTCTCAGACTTGTCCATACCGCACTCCAGCAATTTATCAGTTACAGCTTAGATTTCTTCCCTCATTTTTGGTTCTCACTGAGGTGGGTTTCTGCTCTGGTAAATTGAGATTCTCTGTACTCATCTGTCTGTCTCTCTAGTTTGAGGAGCAGCAGTTTGCCCTGTAATATTGTTCCTTTGGTAGATCTAAGAAGGCTTGTTGATTTTTTAGTTTCTTCAGTATTTTACCTATTGATAGAATAGGGTAAAGGAGTTTCTAAACTCCTTACATGCTGGATCAGAAACCTGAAGTCCTGGGAGATTTTTTAAAAGATTGAACCTGGGCCCCACAAAAGTTTCTGACTTAACTGGTCTGGGATGGGGCCCAAGTGATTCTAACATAGAGCCAAGGTTGAGAGCTATGGACAGGTGCCAGATACACTTTACTGCTAAAGTAGAGAAATAGGGAATGAGAATGAGTACAGAGGGCTTTGTCTTCTTGATCAGTCTAGTCAGGCTTCTCTGGGCTAGATCTGGTTCTTGGGTACTATCAAAGGAAATAGCTGCATATTTGTAGAATTCTACATTTTAAAAAATATATTTACAGTGTTATACAGTCATCAACACAAACTAATTTTAGAACATTTTTTTGTTGATCTGTAGTTCAACTTGGAGAACACTGCCATCTTAATATTAAGTCATCCAATCTATGAACATGGAGCATCTTTCCATTTAGCATAACACTGAGGCTTCTATAATCTTAAAACAAAAAATCAGCATTATAGGTGTATGTCTTGCTTTCTATACCAGCTGAATTTGGTAATAGTGGAATAAAAATCCATCTTTATTTCAAATTATTTTCTTAATTAAGACTTTAATTTTAGAGCAGTTTTAAGTTCACAGCAAAATTGAGGGAAAGGTACAAAGATTTCCCATATTCCCCTACCCTACACACATGCATAACTCCTCCATATCAACACCCCCACCACCAGAGTGGTACATTTTTTACAACTGATGAACCTACATTAATGCATCATAATTACCCAATGTCCATAGTTTACATTAGAGTTCACTCTTGGTGTTGTACATGTAAAAGGTTTGGACAAATGAATAATGACATGCCATCATTACGGTATCATACAGAATATTCCCACTGCCCTAAAAAGCTTCTGTGCTATGCCTATTTATCTTTTCTCCCCTGACAGCCCCTGGCAACCCCAGATCTTGTTTATTGTCTCTATAGTTTTGCCTTTTCCAGAATGTTATATAATTGAAATCACATAGTATGTAGCCTTTTCATATTGGCTTCTTACACTTAGTAATATGCATTTAGGGATCCTCCATGTCTTTTCATGATTTGATAGATCATTTCATCCTAGCATTGAATAATAGTTAATTGTCTGGATGTCCCAGTTTGTTTATCCATTCATATACTGAAGGACAGCTTGGTTGTTTCCAAGTTTTAGTAAATTATAAATAAAGCTGATGTAAATATCCATGTGCAGGTTTTTGGATAGCCATAAGTTTTCAGTTCCTTTGGGCAAATACCAAGGAGCATGACTGTTGGATCATATGGTAAGAATTCGTTTAGTTTTATAAGAAACGACCAAATTCTCATCCAAAATGGCTGAACCAGTTTGCCTTCCCATTGATCATGAATGATAATTCCAGTTGCTCCACATCCTTACCAGCATTTAATGTTGTCAGTGATCTAGATTTTGGCCATCTTAGTAGGTGGTGCATGGTGCTATCTTGTTCTTGTTTTAATTTGTATTTCTCTGATGACATATAATATAGGACATATTTTTGTCCAGCTGTATATCTTCTTTGATGAGGTGCTCATTAAAGTTTTTAACCATTTTTTAGTTAAATTATTTTCTTATTGTTGAATTAAGAGTTCTTTGAACAATTTTAGATATCATCCTATATCAGGTATGTCTTTTCCAAATATTTTTTCCTGGTCTGTGGCTTCTCTTCTTATTCTCATGACATCATTTTTTACAGAGCAGAAGTGTTTAATTTGAATGAGGACCAGATTATCAATTTTTCTTTCGTGGTTGATGTCTTTAGTTTTGTATCTAAAAAATCATCACCACCTGGAGTCCCGGGATGGAGTCCCACATCAGGCTTCCTGCGTGGAGCCTGCTTCTCCCACTGCCTGTGTCTCTGCCTCTCTCTCTCTCTCTCTCTATGTCTATCATGAATAAATAAATAAAATCTTAAAAAAAAAAATCATCGCCAAACCCAAGGTCATCTAGGTTTTCCCCCTGTGTTTTTCTCCTAGGAGTTGTATCATTTTTTAACTTTAAATTTGGGCCTATAGTCTATTTTGAGTTTATTTTTGTGAAGGGTGTAAGGTCTGTATTTACATTCATTTTTTTGCATGTGAATTGCAGTTGTTGCAGCACCACTTGTTGAAAAGACTACGTTTACCTTATTGTATTGCCTTTGCTCCTTTGTCCCTTATGTGAGTCTATTTCTGGGCTCTCCAGGCTGATATAGATCTATTTGTCTGTTGATCTATTTTGATAAATTTGTTTGTTCTGCTGATCTATTTATCTGTTCTTTTGCCAATACCACATTGTTTTGATTAGTGTTGCTATATTGTAAGCCTTGAAGTCAGGTAATGTCAGCCCTCTGACTTTGTTCTCCTTAAATATTATGTTGTCAACTCTGGATCTTTTGCTTTCTGTATAAACTTTAGAATAAATTTGTTGATATCCGCAAAATAACTTGCTGGAATTTCTACTGAGTTTACATTTAACATATAGATCAAGTTGAGAATTAACATCTTGATAATATTAAGTCTTCCTATCTAAAAACATAGTATATCTCTCCGTTTACTTTTTTCTTTGACTTAATTCAATAGATTTTTGTAGTTTTCCTAAGATAAATCTTGCACATATTTTGTTAGATTTACATCTAAGAATTTCATTTTGGAGGATGCTAATGTAAATGGTATTGTGCTTTTAATTTCAAATTCTACTTGTTCATTGCTGGTATATAGGAAAATGAATGATGCTTGTATATTCTTAGCACCCTGCAATTTTGCTATAACCTCTTATTAATTCCAGTAGATTTTTTGTTGATCCTTTTAGATCTTCTACATAGATAATTATGTCATCTACAAGCGAAACAGTTTTATTTCTTCCTTCCCAAACTGTATATTTTTAATTTCCTGTCCTTCTCTTATTGTGTTAGCTAGAACTTAAGTAGTATGATGTTGAAAAGGACCAGTAAGAGGTCCTTGTTTTGTTTCTAATCCTAGTGAAAAAGCTTAAGTTTCTCACTACTAAGTAAGATATTAAATGATAGTTTTTTGTGGATGGATATTCTTTATGAAGTTGAAAAAGTTCTCTATTCCTAGTTTACTGAGGATTATTATCATGAATGGGTTTTGAACTTTGCAAATATTTTTTCTGCATCTATTGATATAATCCCGTATTTTATTTCTTTTTTTAGCCAGTTGATGTAATTGATTACATTAGTTGATTTCTGCATATTAAGCCAGCCTTGCACACCTGAGATAAATACAACTTGGTTGTGTTATATAATACTTTTTATACATTATTGGAGTAGATTTTCTATTACTTTGTTGAGGATTTTTGCATCTATGTTGATGAGAGATATTGATTATGTGTTTTTTTTCTTGTAATACTTTTATCTGATTTTAGTATTAGGGTAATGCTGATCTCATAGAATGAGTTAGTATTCCCTCTGTTTCTATTCTCTGAAAGAGACTATAGAGAATTGGTATAAATTCTTTCTTAATAAGTTTGGTAGAATTTACCAATGAACCCATCTGGGCCTGGTGATTTTTCTTATGGAAGTTTACTAATTATTGATCCAATTTCTTTAGTAGATTTTCTATTTTCTTTTTGGTGAGTATCAGCAAATTGTGTATTTCAAGGAATTGGTTTATTTCCTCTAGGTTATCAATTTTGTGACATAGAGCTTCTCCTGGTATTCCTTTATTACCCATTTAATGTCCATGGGATCTATAATGATGTCCTCTATTTCATTTATGATATTAGTAATTTTTATCCTCTCTCTGTTTTTCTTGGTAGCTTGGCTAGAGGTTTATTGATATTTTTGAACTTTTCAAAGGACCAGCTTTTGATTTCATTGATTTTCTCTATTAATCTTCTGTTTTCAATTTCATTGATTTCTGCTCTGATTATTATTTCTTTTCTTCCTGCCTACTTTGGATTCAATTTGCTTTTCTTTTTCTAGTTTCTTAATGTGGAAACTTAGATTGTTAATTTTAGATTTTCTTATTTTTTAACATGCATTCAATGGTATAAATTTCCCTCTAAATGGTTCTTTTCCAGTATCTCAAAGATTTTGATAAGTTGCATTTTCATTTTTATTTAGTTAAAAATATTTTAAAGTATTTTTTGATATTTCTTCTTTGACCTGTGTATTGTTAGAAGTATGTTGTTTAATCTCCCAAGTATTTTGGGATGTTCCAGCTACCTTTCTGTTACTTATTTCAGTTTCAATGCATTGTGGTCTGAAAGTAGACATTGTATGATTTCTATTCTTTTAAATTTGTGTAAGTGTGTTTTATGACCCAAAATATACATTTTTGGCTTCAAAAGTAGTCACAGAAATCCAAAATTATACAGGAGAGTCTGTTTTTTACCTACAGAATTGACAGAGCTCTTTTGAGGTTTTTTTCCTCCTCCTCCTCCTCCTCCTCCTCCTCCTTCTTCTTCTTCTTTTTTTTTTTTTTTTTTTTTTTTAATAAACCGCCTCTTGCCAGCATGAGGGAAAAAAGACACCCTCATATAGAGAAAGAAGTTTACATGATACAACTCTTCTGGAAAGCAATATGGTAATATAAAACAAAAATATGAAAACCCTTAAATCAGCTATTCCAATTCTAGAAATTTAACTCTAAGGAACTAATCGTAGATGTTTATAAAGACTAATTTCAAAATAATTGTAGTGTTGTTAAATATAAAGTATTAAAAAAAACCCCACTAAGTGTCTAATAAAGGGATGCAATTAAATCATGGTGCAGGCTACAAAGAACTATATAATAAAATTAGAAAATATTCTTGAATGGAAGTGGATGCCGAAGCATCCATACTATGCTATGACTCAAGCTATTACTAATAATACACATAAATATGAGTCCCAAATATTACTTGATAACTACATAAGGAATATGCATCTTTATAATAACAGAATTTTAACAGTAATTATTCCAAGTGTTGGGATTACAAGGTAGTATCTATTTTTTTCTTTTCTAAAATTAACTTTCCTTCATGAAGTAAAACTAAACATACACTCACACACTTAGACACATATTTCACATATTTCAAGCAACAACTATAATTTTTTATTTGCAAAGGATGAAGTTATGTGCTTAGAGTAGTTCCTTGGAATGTTATTCATATTAATAAGAGGAAGCAAATAAAAATAAGTCAAAAAGAGATGTTTAAACAATCTTTGATAACATAATTGATAGAATATTTAGTCATTTTATTTTTATTTTTTTAGTCATTTTAAATAATTACTATAAATCAGTATAATGTGCTTGTAGTATATTGTTTCTTTTTTTTTTTTTTTTTTTTTTTTTTTTAAATTTTTTTTTTTAATTTTTATTTATTTATGATAGTCACAGAGAGAGAGAGAGAGAGGCAGAGACACAGGCGGAGGGAGAAGCAGGCTCCATGCACTGGGAGCCTGATGTGGGATTCGATCCCGGGTCTCCAGGATCGCACCCTGGGCCAAAGGCAGGCGCCAAACCGCTGCGCCACCCAGGGATCCCTAGTATATTGTTTCTTAATTTAAGCAACATCACAGTGGAGCAATACAATAGAATGTCAATTATGCAAAACTCTCCTATGCATGTAAATAAAGTCTAAGGTGGAATATGGAATATTAAAATAGTTTATCATAATGAGAGTGTGGGTGTTTTTTTTATTTGATGTTTTTGCGGTATTACTTATCAAATAATGAATTATAATACATATCAGACTTATCACAAGATACAACTATTAATCTTCTTATAACAAATTTTATTACTTTTTAAAAATTAATTTGTATCTTAAAACTCAATACCCAATATCCAAGTCTCGTTTTGCTTTTAATTCACTTCCCATCCAAAAACATACAAGAATCTGACCTGAAGTCTGGAAGGAACTTGGCCCTGATCTGCCTTGGCACTGGCTGTGTGACATTGGGCAAATCATTGAACATATCTGAATCTGTGTTGTATCCGTTGAATGGGCATTACATCACCTAACTTGGGAAAGGGGCAGGATGGTTGTTATTCATACCTTGGGACTAGTAGAACTTCACTATGGAGGACCATGATTTATTCCTTACCTTGGGCCACCAAAGTGGAGAAGTAAATTGAAGACACAGTTCAAGGACAATGGCAAATAAGCTCTGCCCTCTGGAGGTTCTTTGCTGCCATGTATATTGGCATAAAAGACCCACCAGTATATAACACCAATGTTTTTTGGGGGTAGGGGTACTCTGTATGTCTCCCACTCATAAGTCTTTCATGTTGTTCTAAAATGGCCTGGGGGAAATGCCAGTCAGCCAAGAAGACCTGATCTGTAATTCTAGAGTGGGAAAATAAGCTGCTTTTAAGGCCACTGGCCTGCCTACAAGGGTCGTCTGAATCAACCACATTGGAATGAGAGTGTACATACATAGAGGAGGTCTTGAGGAGGTGGCTTCCAGTCTAGTGCAGCAGTGACATGTAATACTGTGAAACAGTAATTCCATATGTCAGTGACTTCAGAACCTGGGTACAGCCTCCACATTCAAGTGGACAGAGTGGTGATGCCACACACCCCTGGGGAGTTTCTGTCTTCTTTATATATTAACTCAAATCTTCTAACAAATGCCTTTATATGCTAAGTGGGGTCAGTTAATTAAAATCAATAAAATCGTATAAGAACTAAAGGAGGAAACTAGCTTGGCATTATGTTGACAAGAATGATTCAATGACAGAATGGAAGTATTCGGTTGGCTGGAAAGTATTGTGCAAAAATAATTCTTAGCCAGAAAATTACTGCTAATCAGCTCTAGTGAGAGGGGGAGATATATACAGATAAAAGACCATAGGCTTCTGAGCTGAATAGGATTTCATTTCTGGGTCTTACTAGCCATGTGATCCTGGACAGATCATTTATATTCTCTGTACCTCATGTCGCCACCTGTAAAGTGGAGAAATAAAACTGTCTTTCAGGATGATTGTGTCAATGTAGAAAATATGTAACAGCCTAATAAAATATTGGACTTATAGCATATGTTGAATAAATGTTCATTCCAGCCCACAACCACCACAACCACCACCTCCACCATTCTTGTGGGTTGTCTACTTATTTCATAGATCCAGAAGGAGACATGATAAAGCATGTCACTCAGCCATGTCTTGGAATCTTACTGGAGTTGTCAGAAGAGTATCCATAGCTACGGTGAGCATGGTATCCAGGAGTGAGCAATAGGCAAAATAGTATGTGAGATATGGCCAGCAGGCAGCAGGCTGCACTAACCCACTTGGTAATAGTAATAGAGTTAAAGATGTATAGTGGATTCATGCCTGCAAAATAAGGTAGGTGTCCTATAAATTTTTAATTCATTCCTGTTCTTGCCACTGAGGGAAATCTACGGTTATTATGGCCATTATTGCTAATATTTCCCCAAGCATAATCACCGTACATCATGCTAGGCTAAATATTAGGCATGTAGTGTTGATACATGATGGTGTTCTTCCATCCAGAAATTATTATAGAGGCATCATATTATTTTCTTTAATTTGAAGTAATATGCCCTTTCCTCTGGTCATCCTATAGGTTTTATTAGTGGCAGGTGCTATAATTTCCCTGGTACTATATATATCATAATTCTTTTTATTAATACTTTGCTTGTTGATTTAGATTCTGGGGTGTTGTTAGTGCTAATTCTTATCTCTATGGATGGCTGCACTATTCACTAGTTGAGAGTTCTTATATCCTTTCTATAATTATGGCTTAGAAATCTTGTCATCTCCCAGATTGTTTTAGTCCAAGTTTTCATATCTTGATTGTTAGTAAGCAACCCAAGCTTTTGCTTCAGCAAGCCATGAAACCTTTCAACTGATTCAGAGGTGGTAGAGCTATAGAGTAAGTGAAAGTTCCACATTATGCCTTGTCCTTAGCCCATTCTTATATTCACTTTCCTGTGAAGTGGGAGACCTGATCTGATTTTATGATGGATGGGATACCATACCATCCAGACTTTTAATGCTCTAATGCTGGATTTTTTTCAAATCATTTTTCCTGCAGGAATAGGGAGATGTCATACAATGCTATTTTCTGCCACTATGTCCTTACTCTATATATTTCCTATTTTCCAGTTCTTTCCCATCATTTTCTGACCAAAATTGTTATTCAACTAGCTACTGCCCATTAGTCTGAGAAAATATATACCTCATTCTGATTTTCCTCAACAGATTGTTCAATCTCCCATTTTATGGCTATTAGTTCAGCATATTGTACTGATCCTCCTGAGCCTGATTGTGTTAGGTAACACTACCATTATAATGTCCTCAAGACCACAGCCTGCTAGTGTTCTCCCCATGGCATCATGGAAGCATGTATTGTTGAGTGCCACGGACCAGGTTGGTTCCTATTGCCCAACTGCTTGAACTTGAATAGGTTCACCCCTTGGTAATTCAAACTTCTCCACTACTGGCATTGCCGGGATTTCCTCAGTTAATATAGGGGGTCAACAATCCAACTATTTATCCCACTCAGAAGTTTACAATTTCCGTGTTAGAACTTTATGGTCAGATGTCGTTCCCCTCTGTTAGGGATCTGCTTTACTTCCTCCAGAATAGGCTGTTGGAGTTTAATTGGCTTATTTCTGTTAGTGGCTCTCTATTTTGTAGGGCCTTATCAAGGACCCAGGTGAGACTTTCAAATGATTGGTATCTGTTCTTGGACCATGGGCACTTAGCCCAAAATGCTGTCAGGTAAAATTTAGTATCCTGCAGTGTTTTTATCCACAGACACCATTTGCAATCCTCTATGAACACAGGTACTTTCATTTATACCATTTCTCGCCAACTGGTACCAATGTATTAAAGGTTCTGACAACATTTTCTAAAATAAGGCTGCCTTTTGAGCATCTGAATTCCCTACTTTTCCTAGTTATTTTATAAATGTGTTTTAATATATCCTCATATGTGGTATGTGCTCTTTCCAATATTGAAACAGTCCTATCAGTTTGTGACCTGCTGCTTTTGTGGTAGAAGTTTGTATGTTATCTTCTTTATAACTGGGTCAGTTATTTTTCTGCCTTCAGAGGACCAAATTATACCTAGAAATTTTACTGTAGTATGGACATTATTTGAGTCAGTTGTCCATCCTCTGTGAGTTATTCCATTAATTATATTATAACCCTAATCTATGTTCCAAGTTATCTTCTTAAATAAAGATTTCATCAATATAAGAAATACTGGTTTGTGTGTGTGTGGTGTGGTTTCCCAAAAGACCTAGATGTCTTGTGTTAGAAGATTGCAAGTTATTACTGGGTGGTTAAAGCATCTTGTTGGTAACCTAGTAAACTTGGTATCACGTGAAGGCAGTCATGGGTTGGCTCTCCTTATCAACTGAAATAGCAAAGATATTCAGATAAATCTATCCCCAGATAATTAGTTCCAGATCCAGTGGTGATACTGCTTATGATAGTGCCTATGTCTCCCCCCCCCCCCAATTTAGGGAGGTTGTTTGTTTAAATTCCTATAATCTACTGTAAATATATAACATCCAGCTTTTTAATAGGCTTGATTGGATTATTATAATATGAAACAGGAGGCACAATAATGTGTTCCTTTAGGAGTTCCTGAATGTTTCCCTCAAATTTTATGTCCTATTACTTCCATTTCAAGAATGGACCAACATAGTAGTATATGTAGTATTTATGCTTGCAAAACAGGTTTCTATTGATATGTCCTGTGTAATATATGGACAATTATCTTTGCCTTGGGCCAAGAGACAGTGACTACAGGGTCTCTATGGGCGGGTTCATGAGTTTTGCTTTCCTTTGACTATCAGTGGCTTGTCTATTAATGGGATTAGATTTTATAAAGCAGTTAGTATTTATAGTAAATGGGGTAGTGGGTATATGTCCATTTATTTTCTATAGATCTATCTACCATAAAAGCTTGACTGTTTCCATTTCTCTGCCACTGTACATACTTTCTTGGGTTCTCATTTAAGCTTCTACTTTTATAATTTGTTTTCGAGGGTGGTGACCTAAATGGTTTAGGGAGCCAAAAAGGCCTTATAGACTTAGGTCTAGATGGTCTGTTTTGATCTGGTTTATTTTCATTAACTGTAAGCCTGTTTTGTTTATATACATGAGGTTTAAAGCTATAGCCTTTATCTTAATTCCTTGGCTGTTCTTATCAAGTCAATCAGTTCTTTTTTTCTGACTCATGCATATACTGTAAGTAATGCTATTCCATCTTGTAGGGTACAGCTCTTAAGCTGGCCTTTTAATTTGTTCTGTTGCTTCTATATGTATCAGTAAGGATGTCTGTCCTCTTTCATAAATCAGAGTTAATAGCCCTAATTTCATAATAATGAAATATAATAATGAGGTACATTAGTAGTTTCCACTGCTGTTTTCCATGGAGATGTTTTAAGGGATAATATATTAGGTATTGGTCATTTTAATCCCCAGTTTGCTGCTACCCAAACAAAGATCGTTCTAAGTTAGTATTATTTTCCCCATATGCTCTGGGGTATTGATTCATTTTAGTATCAGTGGTAATGGGTTTGAAGTACATGATCTCTATTATGAGGGGATCAGGTTTTGTCCTCCTTTGGACCTTCTATGTCCACATCAATTTGTTGGAATTCCATTCTAAGTAGTTTTTGTCATTTCTTGTCTAGTATTAATGTTCTTTTCAGTGACTCTTATTGATTCTATGTTAATCATGTGTTGTAGTTTTTGCCTATTATCGTGGACTTTTAGCTTCTAGTTAATGTTACTGTTTCAGGATTTCTTTTCTTTTCATGCCCATGGTTCTTGATCATGCTGTTTCGAAGAATGAGGAGGTAGACCAGAGAAGAGTCGTGGGCAGCAAAGCAAAGTTTATTGAGAGATAGTACCAAGCTCCTGAAGAGAGACAAGACCAAAGAGGGTTCCCAATTTGGCATTAAAATCTAAGGGTTTTTATGGGCTCTTATGGGCTGTTTTAATCTGATTAATACTTTCTGTCCATGCACTCCTCTATCAGGCAGTTCTTCACAAGGGACAGGGTGGAGGCTCCTTCCAGAGCAGTGTTTCGTAGCCTCGGGGATCAAGAGGGTGGCCCTAAGTCATTCCAGCCAGCCACAGGTCACCAGATCAAGCTCTTTGTTCAACTAGCACACTGGCTGTTGAGCTGGTCCCTAGGCCTGAGTTAGGACGCTCAAGGCCATGCTTTTCCTTTCTGTCACAAGTGGTAAGTCCTCCCAGTAGGCAGACTTAAAGCTAGAGCACTGAGTAAAGCCGGGAGAACAGAATGGGGTCTTTTTCCTTTTCAGAGTAGTTTCCTCTTAGAACAAGGAGGGAACAGGAATTGCCTTTCTTCCAATTATCCTTCATTATTACCAAGGTCAAAAGGGTGGAAATAGTTATTATCCTCGGGATGTAGACTGGTGCAGTTAGAGTCAAAAGACTCTGGGTTTCTTCCTACCCTGGAGATAATTTTTTGCACTAAGCACTTTTTCTTCCTGGTTGCTGGCATCTGTGTTACCTAATGCTTCTAATAAGAGCACTGGATTATCTTCCTTAGTTGCTCTTTTTAATATAGGATATAACTGACTGGGTTGGATGATCAGGCTAATATCTGGAGTTCCCTTAATTTTAAGGTTTTCCCAAAGTCTTCAGTAGGTCTCTATGGATCCTCAGATGTTAATACATAATCCATTCTACCCCTAAACCACCCCTTGAGTAATTTTGGCAAGGTTAGTAAGTGAGGTGTATATTTGTTATTGTTTTGCTGCCTTTCACAACTGTTTTGTGATATATAAAACAATATATGTTTTATCCTAGTGATGCCTAATAGGATTCCAAATCATTTATAGTATGGTAAAACAGAATAAGATAATTATTGTAGCCAACATTAGCATCCTAATTATAGTAGCTCTATCAATTTTATCTTTTTAAGATTTCATTTGACAGCACAAGCAGGGAGTAGTGGCAGGCAGAGAGAGAGAAGGAGAATCAGTCTCCCCTTTCAGAGCAGGGAGCCTGATGTGAGACTCCATCCCGGGATTCTGGGATCATGACCTGAGCCAAAGGCAGATGCTTAACCAACTGAGCCACCCAGGTGCCCTCTTATCAATTTTATCTATTCAAAGGCTGGTTATAATTTCAGTAGGATGCCATAGCTAATAAATAGTATATTAAAATTTGTCAAGCCCTTAATGGGCTTTATCAGATTTTGGTTAATTATAAATTTATTATAATTTATCACCTGTTTCTAATTTACATGGAATTTGACATATTTCATAGCAATGACCAATGTTAATTATTATTACTTTGGTTCAGGTTGCAGACTATACCCTTTGTTTTGTTTGATGAGATGAATTAAAGCTCAGATACTGAGTTTGTTTTTGCCAAAAATTTACTCAGCATTGGTTCACTGTGGAATTTTACAAGTCAATTGAATACAGGATAATGTGTTTAAGCCGATAAAGAAACACCATAGTCCAAACCAATGATAGATGAGTCACACTATTGTTCCAAGCAAAAGGAGATGAAAGGAATAAAGTCCAAATTTAGTTGAGGCGTACTTTTCTTTAAAAAACGAAATTTAACTGTGTAAATTAGAATATCTAACGGACTTTACTAAGAAATGTATGAATCCAGCAGCATCACATATAGCAAGTAGAAAGATGCTCTGAGAGTTGTATAAAATGGAATGTTTTTATAGGAAGGAGGGTGAGGTCAAGATATTAGCAAAAGAAAAAAATAAAAGGATTGTTTCAGGCCAGGGCAGATGCTTTTAAGAGGGGGAGGGACCAACAGGGTTTTTTTTTTTATCAAGTAGATAATCACACCGAAGCTGATGGGGAAATTTCAGATTGACTTTTAAAAGGTCACCTTGCTGGGTGCCTGGCTGGCTCAGTCAGAAGAATGTGCAACTCTTGATTCAGGGTTATGAATCAGAGCAAAAGGCTCCATTTTGGATTTTCTTTCAAAAAAGAGACAGAGATTTACTGAGAGAGAGAGAGAGAAAGAGAGCACAAGCTGGAGGGGCAGAGGGAGGAGGAGAGAGAGACTCCCAGGCCGACTCCATGCTGAGCACAGAGCTCCATGTGGAGCTCAATCTTACAACCCTGAAAGCACAACCTGAGCTGAAACTAAGAGACACTTAACCGACTGTAGCACCCAGATGCCCTGAATTTCTCTTTTTAACATTTTATAGGCGATGAAATCAAGAGAGGCTTAGCCAAGTGAGAGCTGACATCCAGCAGCCAGTGCAAAAAAGTCCTGTGCGGCTATAGCTTGTTGCTGAGCAACAAGGGCATAGGTGTTGTTTGGCAAGATGACCTTCACTGGGACACTACATGACCATGCGCCTGCTTGTAAGAGAGTTGACTTTCCTGGGGTAGGAGCTAATTGTCCTAGGGTCTTTGAGAGCTATTTTAAATAAGCAAACTTCATGATTGCTCACAGGGGGCATTGTCCAGGAGCCGCCAAAACTCTCAGTATTTGTATTCTAATATCTCCTTGGCCAGTTACGTCGTATGTTTTACTGATAAGCCACCAGCCAGACCCCTCAGCAGCTGAGCTGCCAAGTTCTAATGGGCAAGAACAGAAGAGATGATGATGTCCTGACACAACTTTTTTCATTGTTATACCCAAACAACTTTACCTCTAAAAACAGTTTGTGATAAACAAGTGGACTTGAAATCCTATCAAACCAATACACAGCATGGGCAGGGCTGGAGGAATCTGGACCGCCTGGTCACTGGGGGCGGGCAAGGCTGTCCATTGCATTCTTGGATAAGTGACCCCTGGGATGCTTGATTGCTGGAGGAAACCCAGGATCCTCATTAGGCAGCTGGTCACCAATTTTAAAGCTGCCTCCTGACAAACATTTTCATGCGCCAGTTTCCCTACACCCTGAGACAATTCAGGTGACTGGGTTCTGACCAGAATTTCGCAGGCCTGGGGTGTCCCCTGCAGCCCTAGTCCCCCTGACAAGGCGCAGACTGCATGTACCCACTGCACAGGTCAGGATCACCTAGAGGCCTGGAACAAGGCAATGCCGAGTGAGGCCAGGTCACAGGACGGGGCTGTTAGGAGTATAAGTCAACAGCCTAATATGCAAGGCCTACCTAGCCATTGTGGGGGTTTTCCATCTGTTTTGCCAGGGAGGGGCCATGCTGGAAGCCTCAATTTAGGCACATTTGGGAGTCCTGGTGCCTAGAGAAGCCTAGGAATCCACTGGCTGCAAGTTCACATGGGAGCTGTTGCCCATTTGCAGCTTTCTGCTAAGAGCAGTTTTCAGAAGGTGGGCTTCCTCCAAGCTGGAGGCTGTGCAGGTGATTGGGGCCTGGAGGGAGGTCGACGGGTTTAAAGGGCGGGATCTGCCCAAGTCCAGCTTCTGCGTACATACTACGAATGTGCAGGCTACACAGGTAAAGCCAGGGCCACAACAGGGCAATGTTGGGCAAGGCCTAGTCCCCTGAGGAGGCTTTTGGAGGCACCCAACATCTGCTAATCCCAAACCTTCACGTACACAACTAAACATATTCCCCCTGAAGGTAGACCGTAGACCTGGAGTAATCTAGAGTGCCTGGCCTGTTAGATCAGCAGGCTGGCCGGGGTATCCTCCAATAAGGACACCTAAGAACCTTCATTGCTACAGAAGTCCCCCACCCCAGCTGACAGTAAGTTTCCATGCGATCCGACCAGCTGCCATTTCAGTGACTGTTTCAGAGCGATTTTCAGGGTGTTGGGTTTCTGCACCCCCGAGGTTGTTCAGGTGGCTGGGGATGAGTCTGGCTCCAAAGGCCTAGTGGCCCCAGCTGCCAAAAGGATGGCTAATGGGGTACATACTCCTCATGGCATGCACCGTGCAGGTTAACATAGCCGTGGACCTGAGAAAGGGCGTCTTGTGAGGCCAGGTCACAAGAGCAGGCTATTGGAAGTACCAGGCATGTGCCTAATCCCAAGGCTTAACTTACTCAAATGCATATATTAAGCACAGCTGGAGAAATCTGGACTGTCTTACTAGGACCAGGTGGGATGCCCCTTATAAGATACACCTGGGATCCTTAATTGCTAGAGGAGTTGGGACCCCCACCAGACAGCCAGTTCAAATGGGGACTGAGGGTTCCCAGTTTAACCTAGAGCCTCAGAAAGATTTTTGGGAGGTGGGCTCTCTCCCCCCTAAGGACTAGTAGGCGAATGGCAACTGCTGAGCTTCATAGGCCTGAAGGACTCTGACAGCCAAAAGCTGGCAGACAGGGTGTGGAATGTACATTCCAAGTCACAGGTCATGATTGCCAGGATCCCGGAATGGGGCAATATTAGGTGAGAACAGGTCACAGAAGGGGGTAATGGGGGTACATTACATTACTGTGGAATGTTACCCTCTGAAGCTGGAGCTTGATGTTTTTCAACTGCCTTGCCAGGGCAGGGACCTGCCAGCAAGACAGCTTATCCTCCATATGGAGGCACCTAGAAGTCCTGGTCTCTAGAGAAGACCCGGCCCCATCGGGGCAGCAGGTCTACATAGGGACTATCACTCATTTGCAGTTTTTGGCTCAGCAATTTTGGGAGATGGGCTCCCTCCATGCTGAAGACTATGTAGGTGATGGGGGCCTGGCCAGAGTTTCACAAGCTTGGAAGGTCTAATCTCAAGGTTAGTTTACAGGATGGGGACTGTGCTGTGTGGGTTACCAGGTAAGGGTAGCCAGGGACCTATAACAAGGCTGGTGTCGTGTAAGGGAGGCCTGGTCACAAGAGCAAGCTATTGCAAGTACCTGGCATGGGCCTAATACAAATCTTAACCTATACAAATGCATATATTCCCACCTGAAGACAGAGCTAAAGGGATCAGGACTGCCTTGCCTGGGTGGGGCCCAGAAGGATGGCTAGGGTAACCTCCACTAAGTATCCTCTAGGAGCCTTGATTACTGGAGAAGCCTAGGAGCCCAGCTAGCCAGTGCAAATGGGGACAGTCAGTGCCTCAGATTTTCAGGAGGTGGGCACCATCCACCATGAGGCTGTTCCAGTGGTAGAAGTTGGGCCGGAGCTCCATGGGCCTGGAGTGCCCTGTGCACCACAGAACCAGCTAGCAGTGTGCAGACTATGTGTGAGCAGGCTGAGCAGGTCAGTGGCATCTGGGACAGGGCAATATGGGGTGAGGTCAGTTCACAGGAGGGGGTTATTGGGGATATGAAGTACCAGCCTACTGTGAGAAGTCTACCTACCCATTATAGAGGTTTTTTCTCTCAAAGGCAGAACTAGAGGCTATCCAACTGCCTTGCCAAGGAGGGAACATTCTGGCAGAACAGGGCAGCCTCCATTTGGAGACACCTGGGAGTCCTGGTCCCTAGAGAAGCCTGCAAGTATCCAGGGGGACTACCCCTCACTTGTGAAGAGACTCAGTGATTTTCACAAGGTGAGCTCCTCCACCCTGAAGACTGTGCTTTGGGGGCTGGCCAGACTGCCATTAGCTTGAGGGGTGAAGTCTGCTCAAGGCTAGTTTCAGGGGGTGTAGGGCATGTGCAGGCCACACAGGTCAGGGAATCCAGAGACCTGGAACAGAGAAATGTTGGACAAGTCCTGGATACCTGAAGGGGCTTTGGAGGGTACCTGGCATCTGACCTACCCAAATCCACATTGCCCAGTAAAGGTAGACCTAGAGTGTTCTGGATTGCCTGGCCAGGTTTGGATCAGTAGGCTGGCTGGGATAGCTTCAACAACAGACACCTGGAGCTTTGCTGCAGAAGCCCAGGACCAAAGCTGGTAGTTAAGTCTACATGCAGGTTGACTCACCCATTTCAGGGGGCCCAGCTGCCTGCGGCTGGCTTATGAGGTAGGTACTGCCCATGTGTGGGCCTCTCACGTCGGGGTAACCAGTACTTGGAACTGGGCAAGCATCTGGAGAGGCCCTGTCACTGGAGGGGGATAATGTGGGTACCTGGCATCTGCCTAATTTCAAGGCTTAACCTACATAGATGCTCATATTCCTCCTAAGGGCGGAGCTAGAGGAATCTGGACTACTTTGTCAGGACGGGCTTGGGCAGAGGCCTGAGTACCGTTCAATAAGAGATACTTGGGAGGGCAGCTCAGGTGGCTCAGCGGTTTAGCGCCGCCCTCAGCCCGGGTGTGATCTCCGGGATCCCGTCCCACGTTGGGCTCCCTGCATGGAGCCTGCTTCTCCCTCTGCCTGTGTCTCTGCCTCTCTCTCTCTCTCTCATGAATGAATAAGTAAATAAAATCTTTTCTTTTTTTTTTTTTTTTAAAAAGATACTTGGGAGCTCTGGTTGCAGGAGAAGCCCTGGACCCCATTAGCTAGCTGGTTCAAATGGAGACAGACAGCTGCCAGCTTAAGCAGGGGTCTCTGAAAAATGTTCAGGTCTCCCCACCCCGGCAGCTAGCAGGTAGAAGGTGTTTTATACCAGCATGAGCTCCACAGACCTGGAGGACCCCAGCAGCCGAGGCAGGCTGACAGGGTGGGTACTGTGCACACATGAACCGTATGGGTCAGGCTGGCCAGGGACCTGGAACACGGCAAGGTCTAGGCCAGTTCCCAGGAGGGGTTACTGGAAAACTGGCAGCTCCCAAATTCCAAGAGTTAACCTATACAACTGTGCATATTCTTCCGAGGGCAGAGCTGGAGTAATCTGGGCTGCCTAGACAGGGCTGGGGCAGGTGGGATGCCTTCGTGGCTCCTGAAGCCTGGGACAATAGCAGATGCTAAGTCTATCAGGGACTATCACCCATTTTAGCAACTACCTCAGGGCAATTGGGGGGAGGGTGCGGTAGGCCTTCTCCACACTTAAGACTGCAGGCGGTTGGGGATGCATCCTAGTCCCACAGCCCTGGAGGGCCCAAAGGACGGTTGCCAGGCAGGATGGCTGGGGTACTCCCAATAAGAGACACCTGGGAGCCTTGTTTGCTGGAGACGCCCAAGAACCCATTAAGCAGCAGCCTGTTCAAATAGAAAGTGAGTCACCAATTTAACCTAGAGTCTCAGATTTCCAGAGAAGGAAATGTTGGGGGCTCTTTCCCCCACTGGAGTCTAGCAAGTTTTTGTTCACTGCCATGAGCTCCTCAGGCCTGGAGGACCCTGAAAGCAAAAGGAGAACTGACATGTGGACTGTGATGGGCAGGCTGTGCAGGCTATGGTAGCCAGGCACCTGGAACAGGGCAAGGTCAGCTGAGGCCAAGTCACAGGTAGGGTTTACTGGGGGTACCTGGCATCTGCCTAACTCCATGACTCAACCTACAAGAATGTGTATATTCTCCCTGAAAGCAGAGCTGGAGGACACCTGAATGCCTCGCTAGGGTGGGAGCTAGAGGCCTGGTCCACCTTGCCCCCTATAAGAGACACCTGGAGCTGGTCCAGTTGGGAACTGACTGGCCTGATTAAAGCTGCTGCTTTAGAATTTCAGGTGGGTTCCCTTTCAAGTATCTGGGGTTGGTTTGTTTGTTTATTTGTTTGTTTATTTATTATATCTGGGGTTTAGCCTCCACTCCATAGGCCTGGAGCACCCCATGCAATCCAAGGTTGGGTAACTGTGTAGACCATGCATGCCAGAGACACCTGCCTTAGTTGCTGGAGAACCCCAGGACCCCACCATGCAGACAGGCCAATTAGGGCAATCTGTTGATAGATAAAGTAGTTGCCTCAGAAAAACTGGCTGGGAAAGGGGAGCACGGTTGGAAGTGTGAGGCTCCTTCACCCTGGCCATTCAGGTTGTTCCCATCAGACCAGAACTCCACAGGCCTGGAGTGCCCTCTGCAGTCCAAGACTGTGACAGGATGTCCCCATCCTGCACATGCGCAGGCCACACAGGTCAAAGTTGCCCTGGAACAGGGAAATACCCAACACAGCAGGGCTACAGGACAGGGCTGTTGGCGGTGTCCACCTAAACATTAAAAGACTTCCAGTTATTTTTACTAGCAAAATGAGTTTATTCAAGAACAGCAGAGGAATTGCGATTCAGGACAAGCAAACTATGGCAAACCTTTATAGGCAAGTTGGAAAAAAAAGAAAGGGAAGGTCAGCTTTCTATTAGTTTTAGGACGAAATGGGGAGTGTTTTTGAACACAAATTCATTGGAGAAAAGTGTGAGGCTGTGGTGGTTTCTCACTGGCTGTAAGAGGTGGTTGGTGCACTGTTGCTGAGGCTGGAAAGCTCTTCCTTCCTTAAATGCAGGAGGTAAATTCCAATATGCAAAGTATCCCCCCCTGTCAAGATGAGAATTCTCTTCCTTGCCCTCCCTGGTTGTGCAGGCTGTGAGGAGTGGTAAGAGCAGAACAGCTCCCTTTTCAGGGCTTCCTTCATTCAATTTTTAATAAGGTTTCCTTTACTCAGTTTCATAGGAGTAGCTGGATCTGGCCAGGTTCCAAGCCTTAATGTCCACAAATGCAAACAATCCCCCTGCAGGCAGAACTGGAGGATTTTGTGTCAGGGCTGGATTGTGGGGAGGGTGCTGGCTGGGGTATCCTCCCATTAGAGATACCTGGGAGGCTCGGTTGCTGCAAAAGCCCAGGATACCAGCAGACATGGAGTCTCTATGGGGTGTGACTGTCACCTATTGCAGCAGTGGCCTCCGAGTGATTTTTGAGTAGTAGACCTCCTTCACCCTTGAGTAATGTAGGTGGTTAAGGACAGCTCCTAGCTCCATAGGCCTGGAGAGCCCTGGTTGCATAAAGGGAGCTTCTGGGTTTATTGCACATGTGCAAACCCACAGCCGGGGACCTATAACAGGGCAAGTGTCAGGGGAATCTGGGTCACGTGAACTGGGGTAGGGGTACCTGGATTCCTCCTTATTCCAAAGTTCAACCTGCACAAATGTGCATAGTCACCCTGAAGGTACAGCTGGAGAAATCTGGACCTGCCTTGCCAGGGAGGGCATGGCTGGTTGGGATGGTCTTGATTACAAGAGAAGCCTGGGACCTCATCAGGCAGCCAGTCCAAATAGGGACAGACTGTCACCAGTTTAAACAATTTAGGGGAAGAGGGTATTCCCTAAAATCATCTGAAGCCATTCAGATGGTTAAGTCATGGCCAAAGCTCCACAGGCCAGGAGTACTTCCTGCATCCCAAGGCCAGGTGACAAGGTATGACAATGCACTGGTACGAACTCCACAAACTAAAATAGCCAGGCACTTGGAACTGACAAGGCTGGATCATAGGACGGGTGCTGTTGGGGGTACAAGGCCTAGTGCATAAGGCTTACCTACTCATTGTTTAATATTCCCCCTAAAGGCAGACATGGAGGTTTTTCAACTGCCTTGCCATGGAGTGGCCATGCTGGCAGACAGGGTAGCCTCCTTTGGGAGACACCTGGGACACCTGGTTCCTAGAGAAGCCCCAAACCCAACAGGCAGCAAGTGTACATGGGGACTGTCACCCATTTGTAGCTTTCTAATTAAAGCGATTTTTGAAAGGTAGGCTCCCTCCACACTGGAGGCTATACAGGTAGTTGGGGCCTAGCCAGTGTTTCACAAGCTTAAAGAGTCAGGTCTGCTCAAGGCTGGCGTACGGGATACCACTGTGCATGTGTGTATCTCCCAAGTCAGGGTAGCCAAGTGTTTGGAACAGATAAGCATCCAGGGAGGGCAGCTCATGGGTTCAGACTCTTGGGTTACAAGGTATCTGCCTAATTACCAGCCCTAACCTATTATGTGCACATAATCCCACTGAAGGCAAAACTAGAATAATCTGGATTGCCTTGCCATGGCTGGAGAAGACCAGCTAGCTGGGGTATCCTCCAATAAGCTATCTCTGAGAGGCTTGATTGCTGTAAAAGTCTGAGACCTCAGCAGACAATAAGGCTGAGGATTGAGCTAACTATTGCCTGTTTTAACAGCCACCTCAGAGCAATTTTCAGGAAGGGAGAGATTCCCTCCAATGTTGGAAATATAATCTTTGGAAATGAATTTTAGCTCCACAGACCGGGAGCACCCTCAACTACCCAAGGGTGACTTTCAGGTGCATGTACTATACATGTGTGGACCATGCAGTTCATGGTAGCCAAGAACTTGAAAAAGGGCAAGATTTGGGAGATGGCAGGTCAAAGAGTGTGCTGTTGGGGTACTGGCATCTGCCTAATTCTAAACCCTAACCTACTCAACTGTCTGTATTCCCATTGAAGACAGACATGAAGAATCTAGCCTGCCTTGCTGCAGTAGAACCAAGTGGGGTTCGATAGGATACCCTCCAATAAGAGATACCCAGAAAAAAAAAAAAAAAAAAAGAAAGAGATACCCAGGAGCCTTGTTGGTGCAGAAATGTGGGACCCCAGCAGACATTAAATCCATATGGGAATTAACTGTCTCTCCTTTTAGCAGCCAGCTCAGTGATTTTCATGAAATGGGTTCCCTCCAACATAGAGGCTATGCAGGTAGTTGTAGAGGGACCCTAGCTCTGAAGGTCTAGAGGGCCCGGGTGCCCGTGGGCAGCTGACAGGATGCATACCATACATGTACAGGACATACAGGTCAGGCTTGCCAAGGACCTAAAATAGGGCAAGTGCCTGGGGACTGGGTCACAGGAGTGGGTTACTGGGAGTTCCTGGCATCTGTCTAATTCCAAGCCTTAATGCTACATAAAGGTGCATATTAGCACTGAAGGCAAAACTGGAGGAATCAGGTGGGATTTCTGGGGTGCCCTCTGCAAAGATACACCTGGGGGCCTTGATTGTTGGAGAAGCTGTTGTATCCCATCAGGTGGCTTAAGAATTGCCAGTTTAGGATGGAGCCTCAGAACTACTTTTGGGGGATGGGCTTTCACCACACTGAATGCCAGCTGGTGGGGCACTGACCAAAGCTCCACAGGACTGGAGGGTTCTGGCTAACCAAGGCTAGATGACAGGAGGCATACCGAGCATACATGGAAAGCTCAGGTCAGAAAAGCTAAGGACCAATTCATTTGGAAATGAATTATAGGGGATCCCTGGGTGGCGCAGCGGTTTGGCGCCTGGTATACGGGATACCACTGGAGAATCCAGTTCTTATGAATGGAAGTCCGTGACATCTGCCTATTTGCAAATCCTAACCTATCCTAATTTTCCCCAAGGGAAAATTTGCATATTTCCCTTGAAGATAAAACTATTAATCTGGACTGCCAAGACTGAGCCAGGTGGCCTGCCTGGGAAACCTTTGCTAAAGACACCTGAGAGGCTTCCTAATTGGTAAGCTCAGGATTCCATCAGACAGCCCGTCCAAATGGGAACTCTTTCTACCTTAAAGCTAATGCCTTAGAAAGATTTTTGGGGGTTCTGCTCCCTGTGCCCTGTGGGTATGCAGGTGGGTGAGGACCAGTAGAGCTGCAGAGGCCTGCAGTGCCCCAGCTGCCCAAGGCTGGCACATAGGTGCATATTGCACATGTCTACATATCAGGGTAGACAGGACCTGTTAACAAGAAAAATGTCAGCAGAAGCCTAGTCACATAAGGGGGCTGTTTAGAGTACATGACACCTGCCTATTTCCAAGCCCTAACTTAAACAGATGTTCATATTTCCCAGGAAGGCAGATCAGAGGTAAGATGTACTGCCTTGCCAGGGTGGGGCCTGACAGATGGCCAGGTATCCTCTAATAGGAGATACTTGTTACCTTTGATTGCTAGAGAAAACTGGAACCTCATCAGGCAGCCCGTCCAAGTGTGGATTGACTTGCCTGTCTAAAGCTGCTCCTCAGAAAGATTGTTGGGAAAGGGATCCTTCCACCCAGGAAGCTAAGCAGGTGGTTGGAGACTAGCCTGAGCTCCACATGCCTGGAGGGCCCTGGTTGCCTGAGGCTGGATGTTGGAGGGCAGGTAGCATATGTGTGGGCCATGCAGGTCAGGATAGCCAGAGACCTAGGACAGACCAAGTATTAGAAGATACCATGTTACTGGTGCAAGCTTTCATGGGTCAAAAGCATCTGCCTAAGTCCAAGCCCTAACCATCATTAATGTGCATATTCCCCCTGAAGTTATGGTTGGAGGAAACTGGATGCCTTTCCAGGGTGAGGCTGAGCAATCTGGCAGGGGTATCCTTCAGAAGGAGACCTGGGTGCCTTGATTGCTGGGGGAAAAAAATTGGGTCTTCATCAGGCAGCTAGTTGGTTGTAGACTGACTGTTTAAAGCTGATGCCTCAGAAAGATTTCAAAGGTAGGCTTCCCCTGCCCTGGAGACTACGCAGGTGGTTGTAGACCAGCCCAAGCTCCACACTGGAGGGCCCCAGCTGCCAAAGGATAGCTGTTAAAGTGAATAGTGTGCATATGCCTGCTGCACAGGTCTAGGAAGACCTGGAACTGGGCAGCGTCTGGAGTATCCTGATCTCAAGAGCATCTCTTAAGGGCCCCTGGCATTTGCCTCATTCCAAGCCCTAACCTACACAAATGTGCATGTGAGGGGTCAAGGGTCAAATTCCCCAAAATGTGCCACTTCAGTGTATTGATTATTTTGAATTAGAAGCTATTTAATAAGTAGCCAGTGTAAGAACAACCAGAGTCCCCTTTGTCTCAAGAAAGCAGGAAATAGATCTCTCAAATAAGATACCCTTTGTAGCAAGATGTCCTTATCATCAGAGATAGAGAATTCAGAGCAGAGAAGGCTATTTAAATAAATATTGTTACTTTTACCAATTTACTACCCCAGCCCAAATTCCATTTAGAATTTCTTACTAATTGAAGCTGTCAAACATAAGTCTTCTTTTTACTGTCAATTCTTCACAAGCTTATTGCTTCTTTGTCTAAAAAGTATGAAAGTTGCCTATTTTGGTCATTTCTTTTGGGTCTTAATATTGGGCCTCCATGTACAGTTAATTAAATTTCGTTTTTTCTCCTATTAATTCTATTTCTCCTATTAATCCTATTAATTTGTCCATTTAATTCTTAGACCAGCTAGAAGAATCTTGAATAATAGAGGAAAATTTTTCCTCCTCAATAGTCGGCATAGTTGGCAGGATAAACTTCCCTGGCTGGACGTTGCTGCAGCTGAAAGATCCTGGGACATCTGACAAAAGCCAGGAGAAGGTAGGAGTTCTTACCACAACAGTGGTCACAACAGTGGTCTCTCTCTCTCTCTCTCTCTCTCTCTCTCTCTCTCAATTTAGATCAACAGGAGAAAATATTTGTGGAACTAGTTCCTTGGGCTTAGCAACTCTAATAAATTTGGTAGCATACTCTTGGTTTGACAGATCCGTTTTCTCCCAGAGATGGTTACAGTTTTTTGTTTTCTTTGTATTTGTGTCAAATACAAATACATTTGTGTCATGAAAAGGAATTGCCATAGAGAAAGGCAGGCATAGGATCTATCAGCCTGTTCTTTGAGCCAGCCAACCTCACAAAGTAGAGAGTTCATGATTCTCTTAAGACTGGCATTTGTTTAGACAAATTTTGTTGTGGGTCCTATATGTAAACACTGGGTGAGGTTTTCCATTTCACCTGTTCTGTGTCATAAGAGCCTGGATTTCTGACCAGTGACCATATTCTGTCTGGTCTCAACCCTCTGAAGGGTACACTTACTTGGGTGTACCTTAGCGGCCAGTGAAATAGACTGGGATTTCAAGACACATAGTTGCAAGCAGTGCTCTCTTTGCCAGCCATACCAGGTCTCGGAAGAGCTTGCCTAAGAAGTCCCAACCCGTAAGGGACCTTTGTCATCTTAATCTTTGTTGCTTGCTGGTGCTGGAAAAGTCTCACTTCAGTATCATATGCCCAGTGTAACAAGTTAGCAGGTCTGTGATTAGAGGTGTCTCAAGTTTTCCTGGGACCAGAGATATCATGTTTACCAGTCTTACCGCCTGTGCAACAAAGGCTTTTGCTTTCTTAAACTATTTTTGGAAGTAAACTTTTGGATCATTGAGCTGTATCATCTGTGCCCTGTCCAGGGATGCCTCTTGCATCTATGATCTAAGCCTGGAAAATTACCTCCAGGTCATTCCTGGAGGCAATCATAAAAAGGCTTATTGATCTGAGGGAGCTTTTGATGATTAGCAAGATCCGTCTGTCAATGGCCAGACATGAATCCTTTATAAATGGCTATATTTGAAAGAAAAAAAAATCCTTACAAAGCTCTTAAAATTGTCTTACAACAGCTAGCCATAGGGACTCCCTTGATAAGATGAGAGAAAAGAAATTAGACTTAACACAAAAAGTAATATCCACGTCTCATGCATATTTCCCTTCTTAGAGTCTGATACCTTCTGCCTGTTTTTAAGTTCCCTTTCCCTACATGACTTACAGAGGGCACTCTGGCCTAACTAATCTCTAGAGTCAAAGTATACAGGTACTCCTATAAATGCTGAAAGTTAGCAAATGAATTTAACACAAGCTCCTGAGACAGGCAGTTAGGCTGGGTTTGCTTCTACTTTCTACTCTGCCAGCTTCAGGCGTTCCTATGCAATGTCCTTTGCAGATGTATCCTAGACCCTCCACCAAAATGAAATTCATGTCCCCTGAATTATGCTCTCAGAAACAAGACTTCTGTTAAAATGCTTTATACAGATTCCTATTTATGTAAAAAATATCTTTCTGATATAATGTAGCAAATTTGTTTGAAGAGGTAGGTCCGTCCCTTAATACTTAGGCTGTAATCCAGTTCTTTGGGGGGGGGGGGATTAAAAACAACTTCATCTTGCACATCTCTACAAAACCGGAAACGCAACTCTAAAAACAAGCCTACCTGTCTTTACTAACCTCCAAAGCTTGCCTATTTCTGTCAAAATACTTGTAGATAAAGACCAGGGTATTGGAACAAAATTGTCCTATACTTCAAAAAGGTATCTTACAATTACCCTGAAACTCTTAGGAAAAAAAAAAAAACTTGCATTCTTTCTCTGTTCCTTAAAGTTACAAATCGTGTCTTTGAAATGTAAACACAGGCCACAATCCTGTGACACTGAAGGGAAGGAACAGAGTCTTGTAAAAAATACAGACAGCTAAAAGGTGCCTTGTGCCCAAACTCTAGCACAGTTTAAGATTACTTCCAGGGATAAATACAAATCTTAAAAGTCATCTCTATATGTGCATATGTGTACATTATATATATAGTATTTTTCTACCTGTGGATGGTATTGCCAAAATAATTCATAAAGAAACTACTGAATTGGCTTAAATTTAAGCACATAAAATTCTCAAAAGTAAAACACTACAAATGAATTTCAGGTTTCTATGATCTGGGAAAATATTTGGTATCAAAACTAAGATTGTTGGTTTAATTAAAATAAACAAGTCTTTAAAAAAATAGATGTGTTGGGATGCCTGGGTGGCTCAGCCAATTAAGCTCTGACTCTTGATCTCAGGCTCTTGAGCTCAGGCCCAGCTTTGGGCGCTCCACAAAAAAGTAGACATGTCTTTAGAGTTATCAGCATTAAATATATTTTTATTCGGGTTTATTCATCAAATAAGTTCATGTTATCCCTGTTATAAAATTTGTGAGAAAATAACTTAGAATAATAATTGATTTTATGTAAAGTCTCATTAAGTTTTTGTAGATAATCTAAACATAATTCTTAATATTTGCTTTATGTATTTAGGTGTTCCTATGCTGTTGATATAATGTTATATCTTCTCATTGTGTTGATCTCTTTATCATTATGTAGTGCCCTTTGTTTCTTGTTATATATAGTCTTTGTTTTAAAGTTTAAATTTTATCTGATATATCCCAAAAAAATAAATAAATAAATAAATTTTATCTGATATAAATATTGCTATCCTGGCTTTTTTTTTTTTCCACTTCCATTTACATGGAATATCCTTTTCCATCCCTTCACTTTCAGCTTATATATGTCTTTAGGTCCAAAGTGTGTCTCTTGTAGGCAACAAATAGATGGGTCTTGTTTGTTTATGTATTTACTCACCCTGTGTCTTTTGATTGGAATATTTAGTCCATCCACATTTAAAGTAATTATTGATAGGTATGGGAACAGCCCGGGTGACTCAGTGGTTTAGCGCAGCCTTCAGCCCCGGGGTATGATCCTAGAGATCTGGGATCGAGTCCCACATCGGGCTCCCTGCATGGAGCCTGCTTCTCCCTCTGCCTGTGTCCCTGTCTCTCTCTGTGTGTCTCTCAAGAATAAATAAATAAAATCTTTTAAAAAAATTATTGATAGGTATGTACTTATTGCCATTTTGTTAATTGTTTTCTAGTTGTTTTTGTAGTTCTTCTATCCCTTTTTTCTTCTCTTGCTCTCTTCCCTTGTGGTTTAATGGCTTTCTTTAGTGATAGGCTTAGATTTCTATTTTTTGTGTATGTGTTATAAGAGCTTGACTTGTGGTTACCATTGGGTTCATATATAATATGAATACAGAAATCTATATTAAGTTTGGACACATTCTAAAGGCACTAGAATTTTTTAAGGTTTTATTTATTTATTCATGAGAGACACAGAGAATGGCAGAGACATAGGTAGAGGGACAAGGAGGCTTCCTGCAGGGAGCCTGATGGGGTACTTGATCCTAGGACTGGGATCATGACCTAAGCTAAAGGCAGGTGTTCAACCACTGAACCACCCAGGTGCCCCAAAGCACTACATTTTTACTTCCTGTTGTAAAGGAAGAAAATACAAAATAAAAAGAATCTTTTTATTTTGTATTTTCCTTGAATAATTTTTGTAGATATAATGGATTTTATTATTTTTGTGTTTTAACCTCCATACTGGCTTTATAAGTGGTTAATCTATCTTTATGTATGCTTTTAACTATAATTATTCCTTTATAACTTTCTTCAAGTTATGCCCTTTCTTTCCATTTAGGAATTTCCTTTTATATTTCTTGAAAGGCTGGGTTAGGAGTGATGAAGTCGTTCAACTTTTGTTTGGGAAAGTCTTTATCTCTCCTTTTATTCTGAATGATAATTTTACTTGGTAGTGAATTCTTGGTTGTATTTTTTTTTTTTTTTTTTTAGCACTTTGACTATATCACGCCACTTTTTTTCTGGCCTGCAAAGTTCTTCTGAAAAATCTATAGCCTTCTGGGGTGTGCACTGTGTGTAACTGTTTTCTTCTGCTGCTTTTAAAATTCTTTATCTTGGGACACCCTGTGCCTCAGTAGTTGAGCATCTGCCTTCAGCTCAGGGCATGATCCTGAGGTCCTGGGATCAAGTCCTGCATCAGGCTCCTTGTGAGCAGCCTGCTTTTCACTCTGCCTATGTCTCTGCCTCTCTCTTTGTGTCTCTCATGAATAAATAAAAAATAAAATCTTAAAATTCTTTATATTTATGTTTTGCCATTTTAATTATATGTCTTGGTTTGGTCCTCCTTGACTTCATTTTGTTAGAAACTCTCTAGAATTTCTCTACCTGAGTATATGTTTTGTTCCCCATGTTAGAAAAATTTTGGCTATTACTTCTTCAAATAAGTTTTCTGACCCCTTCTCTCTCTCTCTCTCTTCTACCTCTAGGATCCCTATAATGTGAATGTTATTATGCTTGATGATGTCAGAGTTCCCTTATCCTAATCTCATTTTTTATTATTCTGTTTTCTTTTTGCTGTTCAGCTTGTTTGCTTTTCACTATCCTGTCTTCCAGATCACTGATCTGTTCTGCATCCCCTAGTCTGCTGTTGATTCCCTCTAGTATATTCTTCATTTCAGTCATTGAATTCCTCAGGTCTGATTGGTCCTTTTTAATTTTTTCTACTCCTTTTTGAAGTTCTTACTGAGGCATCTACTTCTCTTCTCAAGTCAAGTGAGTATCTTTATGACCATTACTTCAAATTCTTTATCAGGCATATTGCTTATCTTAATTTCATTTAGTTCTTTTTCTGTGATTTTTTGCCTTGTTCATTCATTTTGGACATATTCCTCTGTCTCCTCATTTGTCTAGTTCTCTGTGTTTGTTTCTATGTATTAGATAGGTTGGCTTGGCTATGTCTTTTAGTCTTGAAAATAGTGGCTTTGTGTGGAAGAAGTCCTGTGGTGCCCAATAGCACAATTCCCACCCTGATGCCCCCAGGTCATCAGCTCCAGACACTCCAGGGTGTTCCCTATTTGGGCTGGGTATGTCTTCTTGTGGATGAGCCTCAATTGCCTTCAGTCCAGCCAGCTGTGATAGCCCACTTTGTTTTCTGTAGGCACACTGGACAGGGTTTGCTCCCTGTCCTATTCAGAGGCCTGGCTGTGACCACTATAAGCTTATTAGTGGATGGGGCTAGCAGTCAGCCTAGCTGTCTTGCAGTTAACCTGTCTGCCACAACTTCAGGCACACCAGAGGGAAGGGTCTGCTCCCTGTACCAGCCAGCTAAGAGATCTGGCCACAGAAACTGTGTGTACTGATGTTTGTGCTGGTATATGTGGTTACCTCCCCCACCCCTTCCAACCTCAGGGTAAGAGTCACTTTGGAATGGTATCTGTCCAGGGCTGCCTACTAGGTGTGGGGCAGGAGCCACTTTATAGGGCCATATATTGATTTGCATAAGTTTTAAAAAATCTGATCTCCTTGTAACAGGATATAATTGGAAGCATTGTTTACATCACCAAGGCTTTGACTAGAATATCATATTTGAGAAACAATTGCAGACTCAGATATAACCAGACAGTTTTAAGGAACCAAAGTTGACTTTAGGGAGCCAGTAAAGCCTCTTGGAAAAACAGCCTGATACTTTGTTTACAGGGTTTGTAGCAGACTTATTGGGTAAGTAAACAAGATGACTTCCAAGCAAGTTTAAGAACCTCTGGATATTTTGAGAACCTTGAGAAGGAGGAAATAACCCAAATCTGTGTATTACAGGTAAAGTTTGATGGCAAGGCTTTTTACCCTTGAGAGGATGTTAAAAGTTCAGTCTGCAGATTCCCTATGAAATGTTCCAGAAAAGCAGATATAAAAGAGCCTGTATCATCATCAACTGTTATTTTGTACTTCTATAAATGATCAGGTGTGGTTTATTAAAACTAAATTTCTTTTATAAACTAATGTTAATTTGGCTGAGTTTAATAATAACTTCAGAGAAAATTTATATTTCAGTAACACACCTTTGGGAATATTAGATTCTGTTTCTGTTAATTACCTTTAAATCTATAAATCAGACTAGATTCTGAAGCCTACAAACTGAATATGAATGACTTGATATAAATTTCAGGGAACGTACTACAATAGCTCATATACAGATGATCTTCATGCCTGTCTGTGAGCTACCCAAAAAGATCACCAGAGATATTCAAACTATAGGAAAATCTGTAAGATTGACAGTACCTGCCTTCACTCTATCTGAAGATACTTTGAGCCTGACTTCTATGCTGTTATTTGTGGAGAAGCCCAAGTTCCACAGGCCCTGGCCAACCAGGTGCATATTGCACATGTCCAGACCATGCAAGTCAGGCTAGGCAGAGATCTAGAATAGGGCAAGTGTTGATAGAGGCTGGGTAACAGGAACTGGCTATTGGGAGTCCATGGTAGCTGCTTAATTGCAGGGCCTAACCTACACAAATATACATATTCCCTCTGAAGTTAAAGCTGGAGGATTCTCAACAGCCTTGAACTGTCAAGGCTCTTGGGCCAGGATGGCTGGCCAGGGCAACCTCCAAAACAGACACTTGAAGCTATGATTTCTGGAGAAGTTCTGGACCTCATCAGGCAGCCAGAACAAAAGGGGACTAATTACCCCCAGTTTAAAATTACTGCTTCAGAAAGATGACGGGGAGAGGGCTTTCTTCACCCTGAGGTTATTTAGGAACTTGCAGTTCAGCCAGAGATCCACAGGCCTGGAGTTTCCCCTCACAGCCAAGTGCCAGGTGATACAGGAATGACTGTACATGTGCACAGCATCCAGGTCAGGGTAGCTGGGGACCTGGAGCAGGGCAACAATGGGTGAGGCCATGTCACAGAAGCAAGCGACTGGGGTTACTTGACATCCTCCAACTTCCAGACTTTCACCTGCACAAATGTGTATATTCACACTAAAGCAGAGCTGGAGGACTCTGGACTGCTGGGGATGGGACAGCCAGCCAAGGTATCCCCCAATAATAGACTCTGAGGAATCTTAATTTCTGGAGAAGCCTGGACCCTACCAGGAAACCAGTCCAAAATGAAGATTGACAATCACTAGTTTAAACTTTTATGGGTTGAGTTCTTTCTACTATGGAGGCCAAGTAGGTAGTTGTGAATGGTCTGAGTTACACAGGCCTGACAGGCTCCTGCAACCAAGGGCCTACTGACGAGGTGTGGGCTGTATTGTGCATGGAAGGCACAAGTCAGGGTAGACGGGGATATGGAACAGGGCAATGGACAGTGAAGCTAGGTCATAGGGTAAGCTATTGGGGATACTTGGCATTTGCCTAATTCCAGCCCTAACCTATACAAATGTATATATTCCCCCTGAAGGCAGAGCAGAGGAATATGGACCACCTTGCTCAGGCTGGATTAGGTAGGCCGGCTGACATATTTTCCAGTGAGAGACTGCTGGGAGCCTTGATTGCTACAGAAGGCTGGGACCCAGCAAACAGTAAGTATACATGGGGACTGTTGCCCATTCAATGGCCACTTCAGTGATTTTCAGGGGATGGGTTTTCTCCACCCTTGGGGCAATGTAGGTAGTTGGTTACCATCTGAGCTCCAAAGTCCTGGAGGGCTCCAGCTGGCTTTGAGCAACTAACAGAGTGCGGACTGCTCATGTGAAGTGGGCCAGGCCAGGGTAGCCAGGGACCAGGAACAGGGCAATGTTGCCTGAGGCTGTGGTACAGGAATAGGTTTTGGAGGTACAAGACACCTGCCTAGTTTCAAGCCCCAATCTACACAAATGCACATATTCCCCCTGTTTATGGGAAGGCTGTTTTCTTTAGGGAAGCAAATAACGCTCAAAGGCTGATTGTTGTATTTGCCAACAATGTATTTAATGTTGATTCACTGCAAATTTCACATGCCAATAGCATATAGGATAATGTCTTCTAATTAGTCAATAAAGAAATGTAGTCCAAACCAATGTCAGATGAATCACACTATTGTTCTAGGCAAGGGCAGATAAAAGTAGTAAAGTCCAAATTTAGTTGAGGCATACCCTTATCAGAGTTGGTATCTGGGAGACATTTTGCTAACCAAGAGCTGAAGTCCAGCTGCCAGTTCAAAAGTAAAAGTCCCATGCTTCTAGAACAGATTGCCAGTGAATGACAGTGCTAGTGTTAATGGGCAAGATCTTTGTGAGTCCTCTGTACAACTTTCTCTGCCTGTGAAAGAGTTGTTTTTACCAGGAAGGAGCTAATTGCCCTGAGGTCTTTTTTTTTTTTTTTTTAAGCCAGAATGCCAGTTTATTGATAAATATTGTTAAGCAGACTAGATATTGAAAAAATTAAGCAGATGGGACATTTAAGTTTACTGATCAGTTCAATAAACTCAGTAAACTAAATAAATAATCATAATAATAAATCAGTTCAGTAAACTCAGAATTAAAATACTGATTATTTATTTTTATTTTTTTTTTAATTAACTTTTATTGGTGTTCAATTTACCAACATACAGAAAAACACCCAGTGCTCATCCCGTCAAGTGTCCGCCTCAGTGCCCGTCACCCATTCCCCTCCAACACCTGCCCTCCTCCCCTTCCACCACCCCTAGTTCGTTTCCCCGAGTTAGGAGTCTTTATGTTCTGTCTCCCTTCCTGATATTTCCCAACATTTCTTTTCCCTTCCTTTATATTCCCTTTCACTATTATTCATATTCCCCAAATGAATGAGAACATACACTGTTTGTCCTTCTCCGATTGACTTATTTCACTCAGCATAATACCCTCCAGTTCCATCCACGTCTTTAAGAGCTATCAGTTCAACGAGATGTAGACTTGCCCTGACTAAGCACTCTCAGGATCATTCTCACAAACTCTCAGTATTTATAGTCTTAATGCCTCCTTGCCATATTGCTTCTTTACATGTTTTTTATAAACATTAGGCCCCCTCAGCAGCTGAGCTATTGATTTCTCATCAGTGAGAACAGCTGAGACAATGACATCCTGACACAACACAACATACTTTATTCTCATACTGAAACAACTTCTAAAAACAACTTTGTCCTTGTCATAAACAAGTGTATGTGAAATCACACGTACAACAATCCACCCTGTGATTCCAAATTACTCAGACACTAATTAATGCTAAGGATCTTATGCCCAGTACAAATTTAAGCTCACAGAAATATCAATCTACCCTGTGATTCTATATCACTTAATATCTTAATCACAATCATATCTTGGGGGAGTATTTTTCCTTTGATGCACATTTTTTTATGCCATAGTTTAATGACCAGTTTAAGTGCCCATGTTTTCTAATACTATCAATATAAACATAATAAAGAACTCTTTAGCATGGTACCATATTGAAAGAACAAACAACAAAAACTTAACCTTCTTAACCCAATTAACTTCCTTGATAAATATGTACCCAAGTGGAGACCATTTTTATAAAGCTCCAAGGGTACAAGCTTGCATAGCTCTATTAAATATATATCAGTAGTTATAACATCAGAATTCAAGCCTGTTACTATTTTAGGGAGGCATATTTTTGTTTCCTTTTAAATTCCTGCCAAGTTGTTTTAACTTTATTAGTCTTATCTTATAAATGTGCCTTTACTTATCCTAAGTTTTCTAATACATTATTTACATTTATTAGATTAATCTGAGGAGGTCTAACGTGAAATATTTTTCCAGTTACTCTAATAGTTGCTTCATCTTCTACTGATCTGCAATAACCTCTTTTTCTATCATAGGATTCATTACCTATTAGTGTTACACAATCTATCATGTTGTGTTCCTTCTTTTTCCCTTGTCTCTAATAGGTTAGGGTGAGGGTTGGCTTACAGCATACTATCCTGGTCCAGTTTTCCATATTATACATAAGTAGCTGAGGAAGCTTCAAGCCATAGTCATATGAATATGACTATGAATAGCAGGAATAAAGGTACAATAAAGGTATATGGTCCAGGGATCCCTGGGTGGTTCAGCAGCTTAGTGCTGCCTTTGGCCCAGGACATGATCCTGGAGACTCGGGATCAAGTCCCACATCGGGCTCCCTGCATGGAGCCTGCTTCTGTCTCTGCCTGTGTCTCTGCCTCTCTCTCTCCCCTGTATCTCTCATGAATAAATAAATAAAATCTTAAAAAAAAAAAGGTATATGGTCCAACAACTGACAATCTATAGTTAGAGAAACACACTTTATGTCTCTCCATTGAAGTATGGTTGATATACAATGTTATATTAGTTTTGGGTTTACAACATAGTGACTCAACAGTTTTATACACTACACTATGCTCTCCACAGTAAGTGTAGTTAGTTGTAATCTGTTGTACAATGTTATTACAATATTATTGACTATGTTTCCTATGCTTCACTTTCCACCTCTGTGTTTTATTTAATAACTGGAAGTTTGTACCTCTTAATCTCCTTTGCCTATTTTTCCCATGCCCAGTTTATCCTCTGTATTTATGATTCCATTTTATTTATTCATTTGGTTTTTTTGATCCCGCATAAAAATGAAATCACATGGTTTATTTCTTTTTCCCTCTGACTTATTGCCTTTAACATCATATCTTCTAGGTCTCTCCATCTTGTCACTTTGGATGCATTGTTGGCTAATAGTTTCTCTCATTAAGTTGCCTTTAGTTTTGTTGATGTTTTCCTTTGCATAGCAAAGATTTTATTTTGGATTAGTTCCAGTAGTTTATTTTTGCTTTATTTCCATTGCTTGAGGAGACATATCTAGAAAAATATTGCTGACGCTAATGTCCAAGACATTACCACTTATGTTTTCTTTTAGGAGTTTTATGGCTTCAGGTCTCACATTTAGTTCTTTAATCCATTTTGAGTTTATCTTTATGTGTAGTGTAAGAAAGCAGTTTCATTCTTTTTCATGTAGCTGTCCAGTGTTCCCAACAGCATTTATTAAAGAAACTCTATTTTCCTCATTGCATATTCTTGCCTTCTTTGTCATAGATTAATTAATCATACAAGCATGCATTTATTTCTCAGGTCTCCATCCTGTTCCATTGATGTGTTCTGCGTTTATGCCAGTATCACACTGTTTTGATTACCATAACTTTGTAGTGTTCTTGAAACCTGGGATTGCGTTATCTTCATTTTTCTTTCTCAAGATTGCTTTGGCTATTTGGGTGTTTTGTGGTTCCATACAAATTTTAGGATTATTTATTTTAAAATGCTATTGTTATTTTGATAGGTACCATATTGAATCTACAGATTTTGCTTTTGGTAATACAAACATTTTAACAATATTAATTCTTCCAATCTGTGAATATGGAATATCTTTCCATTTGTTTGTGTCTTCTTCAGTATTTTTCATTAACGTTTTATAGTTTTAGACTATATATCTTTTACCTTCTTGGTTAAATATATTCCTAGGTATTTTACTCTTTTGGGTACAATTGTAAATGAAATTGTTTTCTGGATTTCTATTTCTTCTCCTTTGCTATTGGTGCATAGAAAGGTAACAGGTTCCTGTATGTTAATTTTTTATCTTGCAACTTAATTTTTTGTTGAGATCTTTAGGATTTTCTATATATAGAATCATATCCTTTCCAAATAGTAAGTTTTACTTCTCCTTACTAATCTGTATGCCTTTATTTCTTTTTCACGTCTGATTGGTGCAGCAGGACTTCCAGTACTATGTTGAGCAAAACTTGAGAAAGTGGACATCCTTGTCTTGTTCCTGATCTTAATGGAAAAGTATTCAGCTTTTTACCATTAAGTATGATGTTAGTAAAAAAAAAGTGACTGCCATTGTTCAATTAAATCTACCAATCAAATCTCCTACAGTCCAACAAGAAACTGCAATAATTTCCTTCCTTTAGTGAATTTGTTTCTGGCATAGGTTAAAAATTGTGCATAATCAAATATGGATAAAACTGAACAAAATTTGAGGATCTATATCTGGCTTAAAAGTTCTGCATAGTAAATACCAAGGCATAGCCTATTACTATAGGTTCCAATATGACCTGGAAAGGTTTTACTAACCCTGGTTTCTATGTTCTTGGGTGTTCTATGGTATGAGAGAGAAGCCTGAAGTACACCATGAAGGATAATGATATATGTTATACGCTAAGTTTTCTACGAGTTGCTACATACCTGACAGGTTGTCCCTATTCTTGTGAAGACTGAACAAAGTATCCATAGATTGATTATTTTCTAATAGGTGATTGGGATTGAGTTAATTGAGTGTAATAACTGATTGGTTTCTGGCTTATTAATATTTAAAGATACAATTGCCCATTCTACATATTCAGAGATGCTCTTTTGTAAAATACTAGCAAAGTATCTCAGAAATGAAATTGAGGTTATTTTCTTTTTTTTAATAATAAACTTATTTTTTATTGGTGTTCAATTTGCCAACATACAGAATAACACCCAGTGCTCATCCCATCAAGTGCCCCCCTCAGTGCCCATCACCCATTCACCCCCACCCCCCGCCCTCCTCCCCTTCCACCACCCCTAGTTCATTTCCCAGAGTTAGGAGTCTTCATGTTCTGTCTCCGTTATTTTTAGTCTACCACGTGTCTGATGCTACACTCAATTCAGTAAGATATAAGGAAAGCAGAAAAGTTGATACCTGATTGTCTTGGTATATAGGCTGGGTTATGACAAGGGCCAGTTAGTAGTTTAGTCTTCAAGCTCAGTCAGTGTCTAGTAGGGGATACTATTCAAGAGATTCTTTGGAGACTTCTACTGCTTCATCAGATTCCCTAAATATTTGTGTTTTCCACTGACTAAAGGTTTCCCAGTAGATGGTACTGATACTGAAGGGTGAGATGGAGAGGTTGGTTTTGGTGATATAGATGATGCTGGTGATGCCGCTGAGTCCTCAGTTATAACAAGGTGACCCAGGATGGTGATCTGTGAAGGAAGTAGAGGATGTCACAGACAGTGGAGTTGTATCTGGACCAAAAGATGCATTCCACTTAAGAATGGTACCATAACTACTATTGCTGAAACCGTTGGAAGAGAAACCCATACAAATAGTATGATATCCAATAGTAAGCAATAGGTAAAATAGTATGGCCAGCAAGCAGCATGCTGCACTGATCTATGTCATATTATTGCTAGAGTTGAGGATGCACAGTGGCTTTTATTTTGCAGGCATAAAGTTCTGGGCAATGTGTGTGTGTATGTATGTATGCATATGATTTCTAGATCTATACTTTAGAGATATTGTCATCTCCTAGATTATTTTAGTCCAAGCTTTCATATCTAGATTGTTAGGAAGCAACCTAAGCTTCTGCTTGAACAAATCATTATAGTTCTCAGTTGGCCCAGAGGCAGTAGGGTAATAGGGTAAGGGGAAGTTCCACATTATGCCTAGTTTCTTTGTCCAATATTATATTCACTTTCCTATAAAGTGGGTTGGTTCTCTGATCTGATTTTATGATAGTTGGGACACTATAGCAAGCATCCATATTTCTAATGCTCAGATTGTAGATTTTTCATTAGTTTTCCTGCAAGAATAGGGTAATCCTACTCCTGACCATATCTCCATAGTGGTGCATGCATAGTTTATTCTCTGATATGGGCAGGTGTCCTATATAATCACTTGTATAATTTTGAAGTCTGTCTGCTTTGACTTATTTGGAATATTCATTAATGACCTCCATGCTTTAAACTTCCAGCAATTCTCATATTTAATTTGAAATTGGAGGTATTTAACGGGTACATACATGTCTTTTTGCTCTAACCAATTCTAGTTTCATGTGTGCCAGGCTGACCTGTTTGATGTGTCTATAGAATGATTCTGTTACTTGGCATATCTGTGTGTTCAGGTTGTAAGCCCATTGTCCTTCTTGTTTATAAATAGTTATGTCTTGAATTGGCTTCATCACTAGCCATAAATTATTGAGTTTTTTAAGTTAAATTTTGCATACCTCCATCTCTTTAGTTTACCTACCAAGTTTGTCCATCTAGTTATTCAATTTAATTACTTCAGAGTTCTCCTAAGGTGCAGAGACATCTATGATAAATATAGAGATATTAGTGCTATTTTCTGCCCTATATCCTTCATTATGTTCTTATTTGGTATTTTTCAGTAATTTTTCCACAATGTTCATGTCCAAAATGTCTATTCCATTAGCTACTGTCCATGAGTCTGAGAAAAGCTACACCTCACTCTCGCTTCCCTTAACACATTAGTCACTCACCAATTTATGGCTATTCAGCATATTCTGTACTCCAGAATTCTCCTGATTATGTCAAGTTAAGACCATCATTAGTCCTCAAGGCCACAGTGTGCCAGCATTCTCTAGATGGTGTCTTGGAAGCTGATCCAGATAAAAACCATGCATTTGAGTGCCATGGACCAGAGTGGTCCCCATTGCCCAACTGCTCAAGCTTAAATAGGTTCATCCCTCAGAAATTTGGTAAAGTCCACTTCTGGCCTTGTGGAGATTTCCTCAGTTCATGCAGAGGGCTGATCCTCTGTCATTTAGTCCTGCTTGGAAGTAGACATTCTCCATGTGACAGTAATAATTCCTGTTTCTCAAAGGTCTGCCTTACCCACCCCAGAATAGCCTATTGGAATTAAAGTATAATTAGCTTATTTTCTGTTAGTGGTTCTGTAGTTTTTAGAGCCTCATCATACAATGCCCAAGTGAGTCTTGCAATTTGTTGGTATCTGTTCTTGGCCCATGGGAAAATCTTTGTCCAAAATGCAATCTGCTAAAAATTGAGTTCCTACAATTTTTCAGTCCACAGACACCATGTTGCAAACCCTTGTAAATATAGGCACTTTAGTTTTTTGGGTTTTTAAAAAAAATTTTATTAATTAATTAATTAATTTACTTGCTTACCTACCTACTTACTTATTTGAGAGAGAGCATAAGTGAGCATAAGCTGAGGGAGACAGCCAGTTCCCCTGCTCCACATCTTCAGTAGGAAGTGGACACCAAGGGGACCCTGGAAAGCTCTAGTGACCCCAACTCCTAATAGCACCATTCAGCCCATGGTCCTCATCTCTTTCATCTGCACTGTCCTGTGGGGAATGAAGGTGATTGAAGAAGAGGAGAGGGTAATTTTGTAAAAGGAGTGGGAAATATCTAGTATTTTTTAAACACTATTTTTCTGTTAGGAAAAAAAAAGGTGGAGCATTTCCAAAAACCCTGTTAAACATTGGCAGCATCATGTGCAGCTTCTCCTCTTGTTTCTTCTGAGTCGTGTGCTGGGGAGGATGGCACAACTCCGAAGAGACGGCAGAGGTACATCTGGGAGAGGGAGAAGCAGACTCTCCACTGAGCAGGGAAACCAATGCAGGGCCTGACCCCAGGATCCTGAGATCATGACCTGAGCCTAAGGCCAACGCTTAACCTACTGAGTCACCCAGGTGCTCCTAGGCACTTTATATTAGGAGTCCTCGCTAGCTGATGCCAATGTATTAAAAGTTTGAGAGCACTTTGAAGCAAATTAAGGCTGCCTCTTGAGTCTCTGTCCAACTGAATTCCCTATCTTTCTTGTAATTTTACAAGTGTATTATGATACTATCCCCATTTAGTGTCATGTGCTATTTCCAATATCCAAATAGTCCTACCAGTTTCTGAGATGCTTCTTTCGTGGTAGGAATTGGGATGCAATGTATCTTGTTTTTGACTGGGTCTGTTATTTTTTTGCCTTCACAGGACCAAATTATACCTAGAAATTTTCTTGTAGTATAAGGTCCTTGGACCTTACTTGGGTCAGTGGCCTATCCTCTAAGGAATTGAATTAACTCTATTATAAACCTATTGTCCAAGTTATCACCATAAATAAGCATGTCGTCAATACAGGAAATTCTGGTTTGTGTGTATGTTGTGTTTACCTGAAAGGCCTGGAATTCTTGTGTTAGAAAGTTGTGGGCTATTACTGTGTTGTTAAGGTATCCTGTTGGTAACCTACTAAACATATCTGCCTTCCCACGCAAATGCAGTCATGGGTTGGCTCTCTTTATCAACTGGAATAGCAAAGAACGTGTCAGGTAAGTCTGTCCCCATGCAATCAGTGCCAGAGCCAGTGGTGATATTGCTTATGATAGCACCTATATTCGGGAGTGCTCCCTCAGTTTGGGGAAATTTGTTTAAATTCCTAAAATTTGTAAATGTATATGACCTGTTTGGCTTTTTGACAAGCCAGATTAAATAATTTATGTGGTGAAACAGTAGGGACATAATTTGTTCCTTTAGAAGTTCCTGAATGCTTTCTTTATTATTTACATGTCCTATGATAGCCATTCCGGGCATGTTTTCTAAACTGGGACTAAAAGGCATTTAGTTTGAAAGTCTGTCTTCATTGTTCAGAATCTATGTACCCAAGTATGTGGGGATAATTTTCCTTCTCATCCTTCAATCAGTCTCTTTTTTATTGCTCAAGTTTTCTAAGTTAGTAGGATATCCCTGTGTCATTGTTATTATGTATCTAACAGCATAGTGGGTGGTATATGTAGTGTTTCTATTTGCAAAAGAGGTTTCTGTTGATATGAGCAATTGTCTCTGGCTTGAGCCCAGAGGAAGAGACTGCTGAATCCCTGTGGGGAGCTCACAGGGTTTTCTCTCTCTCACTAGCAGTGATCTGCTATTGAGGGGATTAGGTTTTATAAAGGAGTAGTATTTACAGTAAATGGACGAGTGGGTATATGTGGGTTTATTTTCTATTTACTGTAAAAGATGGTTGTTTCTGTTTCTCTGCCTCTCCTATGTAGCTTGTGGGGTATCTATTTGACTTTCTACTTTTATAATTTGTTTTCAGGGTGGTCGTCTAAATGGTGTAGGTGACCAAAAAGGCCCCTTGTAGATTTGGGTCTAGATGGTCTATTTTGATTTGGTCTATTTTTATTAGATGTAGGCCTGTTTTGTCCATATACGTGAGTGTTAAAGCTATAACATTTATCTTTTTCTTTTAAAGGTTTTTTTTTTGGAGGGGGGGGCAACTGGGTGGCTCAGAGGTTAAGTGTCTGCCTTTCGCTCAGGGTGTGATCCTGGAATCCTGGGATGGAGTCCTACATCGGGATCCCAGCATGGAGCCTGCTTCTTCCTCTGCCTGTCTCTGCTTCTCTCCCTCTGTGTCTCTCAGGAATAAATAAATGGAATCTAATGATAGATAGTTTTTTTTCGCTTTTAGCAACCTCAACTCTGAACTCTCTTGGGGCTCGAACTCTCAAACCCAAGATCAAGAGTTGCACGTTCTTCCAACTGCCAGCCAGGCACCTCTACAGCCTTTATCTTGACTTACTCCCTCTTCTGTTCTTATCAATCATATCTCCTGTGTTTCTGGTGCATGCAAATACTGTAAATAATGCTGTTCTGTCCTATGGAGATGCAGCTTAAAAGACGACCTCTTACTTTGTTATGTTGCTTCCACATGTAGCAGTGTAGGTGTCTGTCCCTTATCATAAATCATAGCTAATAGTCCTAATTTCATTATTATATTAGCTTCCCCTGCCATTTTCCTTGGAGGCGTCCTAAGGGATTACATATTAGTATAGGCCATCTTAATCTCCAGGTTGCTGCTACCCAAACACCAGATCTTAGTAAATTAATATTATCTTCTCTAGATGCTCTAAGGTATCAATTCAATTTAGCATCAATGGTAATGGGTTTGAGGTACACAACCTATGTTCCTATGAGGATCAGGTTTTGTCTTCCTTTGAAACATAAATCTAATAGCCACTAGATTTCTCTGACCAAATCAGTTTGTTGGAATTCTATTTTATTTTACTTTTTAAATTATTTTTATAAATTTATTTTTTATTGGTGTTCAATTTGCCAACATATAGAATAACACCCAGGGCTCATCCTGTCAAGTGCCCACCTCTGCGCCCATCACCCAGTCACCCCCACCCCCCGCCCACCACCCCTAGTTCGTTTCCCAGAGTTAGGAGTCTGTCATGTTCTGTCTCCCTTTCTGATATTTCCCACTCATTTTTTTCTCCTTTCCCCTTTATTCCCTTTCACTATTTTTTATATTCCCCAAATGAATGAGACCATATAATGTTTGTCCTTCTCCGATTGACTTATTTCACTCAGCATAATACCCTCCAGTTCCATCCACGTCGAAGACAATGGTGGGTATTTGTCATTTCTAATGGCTGAGGAATATTCCATTGTATACATAAACCACAGCTTCTTTATCCATTCATCTTTCAATGGACACCGAGGCTCCTTCCACAGTTTTGCTATTGTGGACCCTGCTGCTAGAAACATCGGGGTGCAGGTGTCCCAGCGTTTCACTGCATCTGTATCTTTGGGGTAAATCCCCAGCAGTGCAATTGCTGGGTCATAGGGCAGGTCTATTTTTAACTCTTTGAGGAACCTCCACACAGTTTTCCAGAGTGGCTGCACCAGTTCACATTCCCACCAACAGTGCAGGAGGGTTCCCCTTTCTCCACATCCTCTCCAACATTTGTGGTTTCCTGCCTTGTTCATTTTCCCCATTCTCACTGGTGTGAGGTGGGATCTCATTGTGGTTTTGATTTGTATTTCCCTGATGGCAAGTGATGCGGAGCATTTTCTCATGTGCATGTTGGCCATGTCTATGTCTTCCTCTGTGAGATTTCTCTTCATGTCTTTTGCCCATTTCATGATTGGATTGTTTGTTTCTTTGGTGTTGAGTTTAATAAGTTCTTTATAGATCTTGGAAACTAGCCCTTTATCTGATAGGTCATTTGCAAATATCTTCTCCCATTTTGTAGGTTGTCTTTTAGTTTTGTTGACGGTATCTTTTGCTGTGCAAAAGCTTCTTACCTTGATGAAGTCCCAATAGTTCATTTTTGCTTTTGTTTCTCTTGCCTTCATGGATGAATCTTTGCAAGAAGTTACTGTGGCCAAGTTCAAAAAGGGTGTTGCCCTCCTCTAGGATTTTTTTTTTCTCCTCTAGGATTTTTATGGTATCTTGTCTCACATTAAGATCTTTCATCCATTTTGAGTTTATCTTTGTGTATGGTGCAAGAGAGTGGTCTAGTTTCATTCTTCTGCATGTGGATGTCCAATTTTCCCAGCACCATTTATTGAAGAGACTGTCTTTTTTCCAGTGGGTAGTCTTTCCTCCTTTGTCGCAATACAAGCATCCATCCAAAAACTGGAAAGAACTCAAATACAAAAGCTAACCTTACACCTAAAGGAGCTAGAGAAAAAACAGCAAATAGATACTACACCCAGCAGAAGAAGAGAGTTAATAAAGATTTGAGCAGAACTCAATGAAATAGAGACCAGAAGAACTGTGGAACAGATCAACAAAACCAGGAGTTGGTTCTTTGAAATAATTAATAAGATAGATAAACCATTAGCCAGCCTTATTAAAAAGAAGAGAGAGAGGGATCCCTGGGTGGCGCAGCGGTTTGGCGCCTGCCTTTGGCCCAGGGCGCGATCCTGGAGACCCGGGATCGAATCCCACATCAGGCTCCCGGTGCATGGAGCCTGCTTCTCCCTCCGCCTGTGTCTCTGCCTCTCTCTCTCTCTCTCTGTGACTATCATAAATAAATAAAAATTTAAAAAAAGAGAGAGAGAGAAGATTCAAATTAATAAAATCATGAATGAGAAAGGAGAGATCACTACCTAACACCAAGGAAATACAAACAATTTTAAAAACATATTATGAACAGCTATACCCAATGAATTAGGCAATCTAGAAGAAATGGACGCATTCCTGGAAAGCCACAAACTACCAAAACTGGAACTGGAAGAAATAGAAAACCTGAACAGGCCAATAACCAGGGAGGAAATTGAAGCAGTCATCAAAAACCTCCCAAGACACAAAAGTCCAGGGCCAGATGGCTTCCCTGGGGAATTCTATCAAACGTTTAAAGAAGAAACCATACCTATTCTACTAAAGCTGTTCAGAAAGATAGAAAGAGAATACTTCCAAACTTGTTCTATGAGGCCAGCATCACCTTAATTCCAAAACCAGACAAAGACCCCACCAAAAAGGAGAATTATAGACCAATATCCCTGATGAACATGGATGCAAAAATTCTCAACAAGATACTAGCCAATAGGATACAACAATACATTAAGAAGATTATTCATCATGACCAAGTGGGATTATCCCTGGGATGCAAGGCTGGTTCAACACTCGTAAAACAATCAATGTGATTCATCATATCAGCAAGAGAAAAAACAGGAACCATATGGTCCTCTCAATAGATGCAGAGAAAGCATTTGACAAAATACAGCATCCATTCCTGATCAAAACTCTTCAGAGTGTAGGGATAGAGGGAACATTCCTCAGCATCTTAAAAGCCATCTACGAAAAGCCCACAGCAAATATTCTCAATGGGGAAGCACTGGGAGCCTTTACCCTAAGATCAGGAATGAGACAGGGATGTCCACTCTCACTACTGCTATTCAACATAGTACTGGAAGTCCTAGCCTCAGCAATCAGACAACGAAAAGACATTAAAGGCATTCAAATTGGCAAAGAAGAAGTCAAACTCTCCCTCTTCGCCGATGACATGATACTCTACGTAGAAAACCCAAAAGTAGGGGATCCCTGGGTGGCGCAGCGGTTTGGCACCTGCCTTTGGCCCAGGGCGCGATCCTGGAGACCCGGAATCGAATCCCACGTCGGGCTCCCGGTGCATGGAGCCTGCTTCTCCCTCTGCCTGTGTCTCTGCCTCTCTCTCTCTCTCTGTGACTATCATAAATAAATAAAAATTTAAAAAAAAAGAAAAAGAAAACCCAAAAGCTTCCACCCCAAGATTGCTAGAACTCATACAGCACTTTGGCAGTGTGGAAGGATACAAAATCAATGCCCAGAAGTCAGTGGCATTTCTATACACTAACAATGAGACTGAAGAAAGAGAAATTAAGGAGTCAATCCCATTTACAATTGCACCCAAAAGCATAAGATACCTAGGAATAAACCTAACCAAAGAGGTAAAGGATCTATACCCTCAAAACTATAGAACACTTCTGAAAGAAATTGAGGAAGACACAAGGAGATGGAAAAATATTCCATGCTCATGGATTGGAAGAATTAAAATTGTGAAAATGTCAATGTTACCCAGGGCAATTTACACGTTTAATGCAATCCCTATCAAAATACCATGGGCTTTCTTCAGAGAGTCGGAACAAATTATTTTAAGATTTGTGTGGGATCAGAAAAGACCCCGAATAGCCAGGGGAATTTTAAAAAAGAAAACCATAGCTGGGGGCATCACAATGCCGGATTTCAGGTTGTACTACCAAGCTGTGGTCATCAAGACAGTGTGGTACTGGCACAAAAACAGACACATAGATCAATGGAACAGGATAGAGAATCCAGAAGTGGACCCTCAACTTTATGGTGAACTAATATTCGACAAAGCAGGGAAGATTATCCACTGAAAAAAGATAGTCTTTTATTTTACTTTTTAAAGATTTTGCTTGTTTATTCATAAGCAACAGAGATAGAGAGGCAGAGGCATAGGCAGAGGGAGAAGCAGGCTCCCTGCAGGACGGTGATACTGAACTTGATCCGGAACACCAGGATCATGCCCTGAGCTGAAGGCAGATGCTCAACCACTGAGCCACCCAGGTGCCCCTGTTGGAATTCTATTTTAATTATTACCATTTATTGTCTGGTATAAACTCTCCAGGGACTCTGATTCTATATTACTACATTTGTCATTTTGTCTACTGTCATGGGCTTAGCTTCTAGTTAGTTAATGTTACTGGGGTCAAAAAGAGTTAAAATAATTATCATCCTCAGGATGTGGATTAATGCCCTCAGAGGCAAAAGGATCAGTGTTTCTTTCTGTCCTGAAGATACCATTTTGTGCTAGTGATGGCTGCACACAGGATAGAACTGAAATGTGAGCCAGCAGGAGGTGAAAGCAGAATTAACCAAAGGTATATAGAGAATGTGGATACAGACTATCTGGGAGACTCAGAAAGGAAAAGAGAGAGAATCTCATCTTTGCTTAGGGTCTGGGGTTTTTACTGAGGGTTATGGTTTGCTGTACATGTCCTCTCAGGCATCCAGGAACTGGTTAGAATAAAGAGGAGGGCTTAGGTGCTATTCCCTGGAGCCAGGAGGTCTTGGCATTGAGCTGTCTAGTGCTGGCGGTCTTGGATATGCATATGATGGCTTTATCTGTCCTTTTGCAGATGTTACCTATTCTAGAGAAATCATTAACTGCTATATATTTTTTTTTCTTATTTTTTTTTTTACTAGTTTCAGAGGTAGAGTTCAGTGATTCATCAGTCTTATATAATACTCAGTGCTCATTACATCAGGAGCCCTCCTCAATATGTCCACTCAGGTACCCTACCCCCTCCCCTCCAGCTACCGTGTTGTTTCCTATGATTAAGAGTCTCTTATGGTTTGTCTCCCTCTCTGATTTCATCTTGTTTTATTTTTTTCCTCTCTTCCCCTATGATCCGCTGTTTTGTTTCTTAAATTCTACATATGAGTGAGATCATATAACTGTCTCTGATTGACTTATTCCACTTAACATAATACTCTCTAGTTCCATTCACATCATTGCAAATGGCAAGATTTCATTTTTGATGGCTGAATAGCATTCCAGTGTGTGTGTGTGTGTGTGTGTGTGTGTGTGTGTGTGTGTATCTTTATACACTTTATCCACTCATCTTTATCCATTCATCTGTCGATGAACATCTGGGCTCTTTCCATAGTTTGGCTTTAGTGGACATTGCTGCTATAAACATTGGGATGCAAGTGCCCCTTCAGATCACTACATTTATATCTTTGGGGTAAATCCCTAGGAGTGCTATAGAGGGCAGCTCTATTTTAACTTTTTCAGGAACCTCCATACTGTTTTCCAGAGTGGCTGCAGCAGCTTACATTCCCACCAACAGTGCAGGAGGGTTCCCCTTTCTCCACATCCTCACCAATATCTCTCATTTCCTGAGCGGTTAATTTAGGCATTCTGACTGGTGTGAGGTGGTATATCATTGTGATTTTGATTTGTATTTCCCTGATGCCAAGTTGTGTTGAGCATTTTCTTCATGTGTCTGTTGGCCATTTGTATGTCTTCTTTTGAGAAATGTCTGTTCATGTCTTCTGCCCATTTCTTGATTGGATTATTTATTTGGGTGTTGAGTTTGGTAAATTCTTTATAGATTTTGGATGCTAATCTTTATCTGATGAGACATTTGCAAATATCTTCTCCTATTCTGTCAGTTTTCTTTTGGTTTTGTCTGTTTCTTTTGCTGTGCAAAAGTTTTTTATCTTGATTGAAGTCCCAGTAGTTCATCTTTGCTTTTGTTTCCCTTGCCTTTGGAAATGTGTCTAGCAAGAAGTTGCTGTGGCCAGGGTTGAAGAGGTTGTTGCCCGTGTTCTCCTCTAGAATTTTAATGGATCCCTATCTCACATTTAAGTCTTTTATTCATTTTGAGTCTATTTTTGTATATGGTATAAGGAAATGGTCTAGTTTCATTCTTCGGCATGTGATTGTCCAATTTTCCCAGTACCATTTGTTTAATAGACTGTAGAATTACTGGATTGTTGCTATTTTTATTTTTAATTTTTTGAGGATACTCCATACTGTTTTCCAGAGTTGCTGCACCAGCTTACATTCCCACCAAAAGTGCTCAAAGGTTTCCTTTCCTCTACATTCTTGCCAACACTTGTTATTTCTTGTCTGTTTGATACTAGCCAGTGGTGTGAGGTAATATCTCATTGTAGTGTTAATTTACATTTCTCTGATGAGTAGTGATGCTGAACATCTTTTTGTGTGTTGGCCATCTGGATGTCTTCTTTGGAAAAATGTCTATTTGGGTCCTCTGTCCATTTTTTAATCAGATTGTTTTTCTGTATGTGTTGAGTTGTATGAGCACTTTATATATTTTGGATATTAACCCCTTATTGGATATATGATTTGCAAACATCTTCTAAAATTCAGTAGGTTGCCTTTTCATTGTGTTGATGGTTTCCTTTGCTGTGCAGAAGATTTTTAGTTTAGTGTAGTCCCAATTGTTTAATTTTGTTTTTGTTGCCCTTGCCTGAAGAGATATATCCAAAAAGATGTTCTGAAGACTGATATATAAGAGCTTACTGCCTGTGTTTTCTTTTAGGAGTTTTATGGTTTCAGTCTTACATTTAGGCCTTTAATCTACTTTTTTATTTGTATGTATGATGTAAGAAAGGGGTCCAGTTTCATTCTTTGCATGTAACTGTCCAGTTTTCCCAATGCCATTCATTGAAGAGACTGTTCTTTCTCCATTGTATAATCTTCCATTTTTGTAGGTTATAGTCAATAAATATTTTTTAAATTTTGACAAAAACCCAAAAAAGAGACTGTGCTTTTTTCCATTGGATATTCTTTCATGCTTTGTTGAAGATTAGTTGACCATAGAGTTGAGGGTCCATTCCTGGGTCCTCTATTCTTTTCCATTGATCTATGCATCTGTTTTTGTGTCAGTACCATACTGTCTTGATGATTACAGCTTTGTAATAGGTCTTGAAGTCTGAGATTGTAAGGCTCCAGCTTTGGTTTTCTTTTTCAGTGTGCCTTTGGCTATTCAGGGTCTTCTGGTTCCATACACATTTTAGGATTATTTTGTCCAGCCCTGTGAAAAAAAGTTGGTGATATTTTGATAGGAATTGTACTGAATGTATAGATTTCTCAAGTAACATGCATTTTAATAATATTTGTTCTTCCAATCCATGAGCAGGGAACATTTTTCCATCTCTTTATGTCTTCCTCAATTTCTTTCTTCTTAAAATTTTTTAAAAATTCTTTTTTAAAAGATTTTTTAAAATTTTTATTATTTATGATAGTCACACAGAGAGAGAGAGAGGCAGAGACACAGGCAGAGGGAGAAGCAGGCTCCATTCAGGGAACCCAAGGTGGGACTCGATCCCAGGACTCCAGGATCACACCCTGGGTGGAAGGCAGGCGCTAAACCTCTGAGTCACCCAGGGATCCCCCTCAATTTCTTTTATTAATGTTCTACAATTTTCTAAATACAGATCCTTTACCTCTTTGGTTAGGTTTATTCCTAGAAATCTTATAGGTTTTTGTGCAATTGTAAATGGGATTAACTCCTTAATTTCTCTTTCTTCTTTCTCATTGTTAGTGTATAGAAATGCAACTGATTTCTGTGCATTGACTTTATATCCTGCCACTTTGCTAAATTCCTATAGGAATTCTAGCGATTTTGGAGTGGAGTCTTTTGGGTTTTCCATATAGAGTATCATATCATCTGTGAAGAGTGAGAGTTTGACTTATTCTTTGCTTGTTTGGATGCTTTTTATTTCTTTTTGTTGTCTGATTGCTGAGGCTAGGACTTCTGGAACTATGTTGAATGACGGTAGTGACAGTAGAAATCTGTATGGTATTCCTGACCTTAGAGGAAAAGCTCTCAGTTTTTCCCCCATTGAGAATGATATTTGCTGTGGGTTTTTCATATATGGCTTTTATGATATTGAGGTATGTTCCCTTTATCCCTACATTGTGGGATAAGGATGCATCAAGAAAAGATGCTGTACTTTGTCAAATGATTTTTCTGCATCTATTGAGAGGATCATATTGTTCTTGCCCTTTCTTTTATTTAGTATATCATCACATTGATTGATTTTGTGGTTGTCAAACCACCCTTGTAGACAAGGAATAAATCCCACTTGGTTGATGTGAATAATCATTTTAATGTACTATTGGATCCTATTAGCTAGTATCTTGGTGAGAATTTTTGCATCAATGTTCATCAGGGACATTGGTCAGTAATTTGCCTTTTTGGTGGGGTCTTTGTTTTTTGGGACCAAGGCAATGCTGGCCTTATAAAAAGAGTTTAAGTTTTCCATCCATTTCTATTCTTTGAAACAGCTGCAGAAGAATAGGTAGGTATTAATTCTTCTTTAAATGTTTGGTTGAAGTCCTCTGGAAACCATCTAGCCCTGGACTCTTGTTTGTTGGGAGATATTTGATTACTGCTTCAATTTCCTTGCTGGTTATGGGTCTGTTCAGATTTTCTACTTCTTCCTGTTTCAATTCTGGTAGTTTATATGTCTCTAGGAATGCATCCATTCTTCTAGATTGCCTAATTTGTTGGCATGTAATTGCTCATAATATAGTTCTTATAATTGTTTGTATTTCTTTGGTGTTGATTGTGATCTGTTCTCTTTCATTCATGATTTTATTTATTTAGGTCCTTTCTCTTTTCTTTTTGAAAGTCTGTCCAGGGGTGTATTAGTCCTGTTAATTTTTTCAAAGAACCAGCTCCTAGTTTTATTGATTTGTTTACTATCCTTTGGTTTCTATTTCATTGATTTCTGCTCTAATCTTTATTAATTCTCTTCTCCTCCTGGGTGTAGGGGCTTTATTTGCTGTTTTTCCTCCAGCTCCTTTAGGTATAAGGTTAGACTGTGTATTTGAGACCTTTCTTGTTCCTTGAGAAAGGCTTGTCTTGCTATATACTTACCTTTTGGGACTGCCTTTGCCTCAAACCAATAGTTTTGAAAAGTTGTGTCTTCATTTTCATTTGTTTCCAGGAATTTTTTTAAATTCTTTAATTTCCTGGTTGACCCATTCATTCTTTGGTGGGATGCTCTTTAGCCTCCAAGGATTTGAGTTCCTTCCAAATTTCCTTTTGTGCTTCAAGTTTCAAAGCATTGTGGTCTGAAAATATGCAGGGAATGATCCCAACATTTTGGTACCAGTTAAGACTTGATTCATGACTCAGTATGTGAGCTATTCTGGAGAAAGTCCCATTAATGCTCAAGAAGAATGTGTATTCTATTACTTTAGGGTGGAATTCTCTGACTATATCTGTGAAATCCCTCTGGTCCAGTGTGTCATTCAAAGCCCTCGTTTACTTGTTGATCTTCTGCTTAGATGATCTGTCCATTGCAGTGAGTGGAATGTTAAAGTCCTCTACTATTATTGTATTATTATTAATGTGTTTCTTTAAGTTCATTATTAATTGGTTTATATAGTTGGCTGCTCCCCTGTTAGGAGCATAAATATTTATAATTGTTAGATCTTCTTGTTGGATAGACCCTCTAATTATGATATAGTATCCTTCCTCATCTTTTATTACAGCCTTTGGTTTAAAATCTAATTTGTCTAAGGATTGCTATTCCAGCTTTCTTTTAATGTCCATTAGCATGATGAATGGTTTTCCACCCACTTTCTGACAGCATATTGATGATTCTTGCTTTTTAATCCAATGACACCCTGTGTCTTTTGATTGGAGCATTTAGCCCATTTACATTCAGAGTATCTACTGAAAGATATGGATTTAGTGCCATTGTATTACCTGTAAAGTCCCTGTTTTTGTACATTGTCTTTGTTCCTGTCTGGTCTATGTTACTTTTGGGTTCTCTCTTAAAGAATCCTCTCTAATATTTTTACAGGGCTGGTTTAGTGATCACAAATTCATTTATTTTCTCTTTGTCCTGGAAGCTTTTTATCTCTCCTTTTATTCTGAATGGTAGTCTTGTGGAATAAGTATTCTTGGCTGCATATTTTTCTTATTTAGTACCCTGTGTGTATCATGCCAGTCTCTTCTGGTCTGCCAAGTCTCTGTAGATAGGTCTGTTGCCAGTCTACTATTACTACCCTTGTAGGTTATGGATCCCTTCCTGCTCTGCTTTTAGGATTTTCTCTTTGTCTCTGAGATTTGCAAGTTTCACTATTGTATGTTGAGGTATTGACCTATTTTTATTGATTTTTGAGGGGAATTCTCTGTGCCTCCTGGACTTGAATGCCTGTTTCCTTCCCCATATTAGAAAGTTCTCTGCTATACTTTGCTCCAATATACTTTCTGCAACCCCCTTTCCTCTTCTTCTGGGACCCTAATTATTCTAATATTGTTTCACTTTATGGTATCACTTATTTCTCATATTCTCCCCTCATGATCCAGTAGTTATCTCTTTTTCTCAGCTTCTTTATTCCCCATCATTTTGTCTTTTATATCATTAATTCTCTCTTCTGCCTCATTTCTCCTAGCAGCTAGAGCCTCCATTTTTTAAATCGCATCTCCTTAGTAGCCTTTTGACTTTGACTTGATTAGATTTTAGTTCTTTTATTTCTCCAGAAAGGGATTTGCTAGTGTCTTCTATGATTCTATGCACTCTAGTTCGATATCTTATTTATATCCATACTGATTAAGTTTCTGGCAGTCACTCCTTGCCTCTTGCTCTCTTTTCTGAGGTTTTTCCATCTTGTCATTCATGCAGAAAGTGGTCACTTTTCTATTTGTAGAGTTGCAGCTATTCTTTTCTTAGATCTCCAGTTGAATTTGCAGATGTTCAGAATGATTTGAGAACTATCTAGCTGAATTCCTGGGACCAGAAAAAAGTAATTTTGGATTATTGACCTGCTTTTCCCTTATAAAGAAGATATACACTATTTGCATTTTGAGTGGGGTTGCAAGTTCTAGTAGGAATAGAAGCAGGAGAAGGAGAAAAACAGATTTTTATACTGTCCAGTTTCCCTATCTCACTAGCCCTCTTTTCTGCCTGTAGGCATCTATGTAACTTAATGCTCCTAAGAAGAGCTCTGTAACATCTTCCTTAGTTGCTCTTTTTAATAAAGGATATAATTGATTGGGTTGGATGATCAGGCCAACATCTGGAGTTTCCTTAATTTGAAGTTTTGCCCAGACTAAGTCTTCAGTAGGTCTCTAGGGATCTTCAGAAGTTAATATACAACCCATTCTACCCTTAAGCCACTTCTTGACTAATTTTGATAGGGTTTGTGAACAGACACATTTACTATTTCCTCCTGCCACTCACAAAGATCGCTAATATTTTATCACCAAGATGTTTAATAGAGCATTCCAGAAGGTTTATAATATGGTTAATCAGTGTCATGGGGGCACCAGTGTGGCTCAGTTGGTTAAGCAGCAAAATCTTGATTTCAGCTTAGGTTGTGATCTCAAGGTCCTGGGATCCAGCCCCATGTCAGGCTCTGTGCTCAGTGGGGAGTCTGCCTGGGGATTCTCTTTCCTTTCCCTTTGTCCCTCCTTCCCATTCTCTCTCAAATAAATATATCTTTAAAAAACTATTGTGGGCAACATAGCACCAAGTTACAAGAGTTCTATATTTATTTCAGTATGGAATTTTATAAGCCAATAACATATACAATAATGTCTTTTAATAAGCCAATAAAGAAATATCATATTCCAAATCAATGATACTATCCTTCTCAGCAAAGGGCAATGAAAGGAATAAAGTTTAAATTTAGTTGAGGTGGGGATGCCTGGGTGGCTCAGCGGTTTGGTGCCTGCCTTTGACTCAGGGTGTGATCCCGGAGTCTGGGGATCGAGTCCCACATCAGGCTCCCTACATGGAGCCTACTTCTTCCTCTGCCTGTGTCTCTGCCTCTCTCGCTCTGTCTCTCTCGCTCTGTCTCTCATGAATAAATAAAATCTTTTTTTTAATTTAAAAATAAATTTAGTTGAGGTGAACATTTTGTTAAAAAACTAAATTCTATCCATAAATTAGAATATCTAACTGGCTTTATTAAGCAACTCATGAATAAAGCATCATCCCATCTAGCAAACAAAGAATTGCTCTAAGGAGTTGTACAAAAATGGAAGGTGTTTATAAGAAGGAGGGTAGAGCAAAGACGTTATTAGCAAAAGAAAGCAAAGGATTGTTTCAGGCCAGGACATCTTCTTTTAAGGGGGGAGGAACCAGCAGGATTTGTTATCATGTCACCTCATTGGTGCTGATCAGGAAATTTCAGATTGACTTTTAGAAGATCACGCTCCTGGAATAGGGTGAAACTGTCATTAAGTCTTGGTTTGGTGTGGTTAAAGGCAAAGGATTCTATTTTGGACTACTTGTTTCTTTCTTTCTTTTTTTTAAACACTTTATGGATTGATACTGGGGAGAGACAGGTTAGGTTAGCCAACTGAGAGTTGACATCCAGCTGCCAGTGCAATCTTAAGAGCCCTGTGTTGCTAGAGCAGGTTGCTAGGGATCGATGGCCAAGGTGTTGATGGGCAAGATGAAGATCTCTGCAAGTCCTCTGCATGGCTTTTGCCACTATCAGTAAAGGAATCACCTTTATCATGACAGGAGTTAATTGCTCCAGTGTTTTCTGAGAGCTATAGCCTTGTGCAGGCCAAACACTGTCAGATCAATTTCACAAACTCAGGATTCAGTCTAATGTACCTTTGTCATATTTACTTCCTCATGTATTTTTATTGATAAGCCCTCAGGGGGGCCCCTCAGCTGCTAAGCTACTAGTTGTTATCAGTGAGAACAGAGGAGATACTGACTTTCTGACACAGTTTACTCATATCAAAACAACTTTACTTCTGAAAATACTTTTTGTCTTTGTCATAAACAAGTGGATTTAAAATCATATCGGACCAATACACAGCAGAGGAATCTGACTGCCTTTCTAGGATGAGGCCAGACTGGCCAAACAGGGAATCATTCACTAAAAAACACCTGGGAGCCTTAATCAGTGGTAAACCTAGAACTTCATTAAGCAAACCTCATTTGGATTGGTTGCTATCTCAAAAAGATTCATAAGCAGTGGTCTCCCTCTGCCCTGGAAACTATTCAGGTGGTTAGACACTGGCTCCAGCTCCACAGGCCTGGAAAGCCTCCGCTTCCCAAGGCTAACAGGCTATGTCTTGAGTGTGTGGTGCAGCTCACTTCAGGGCAGACAATAAATTGGAATAGGACACAGGTCTTAAGAAGCCAGGCCACTAAAGAGGGCTTTGGGGGGGGTATAAGACATCATTTAATTCCAAGCCATAATCTACCACAAATGTGAAGAATCCCCCTGAAGACATCACTGATAGAAACTGGACTGCTTTGCCAGGATGGGGCTGAGCAGACTGGACCAAGTATCCTCCAATAAAAGATACCTGGGAGAAGTCTGGGACCCTATTAGGCAACCAGTCCAGATGTGTACTGATTGTGGCCATTTTAAAACAGTCACCTCAGAGAGATTTTCTGAGAGTGGGTTCTCTTTTCCTCTATAAGCGATGTAAGTGTTGGATACCAGCCCCAGCTCCACAGTACTAGGGGGTCCTGGCCACCCATGGCTGCCTGACAGGGTACATACTACACATGTGCCAGGCACACAGGTCAGGGAAGCCAGAGACCTGGAACCGGGCAAGGGTTGAGAGAGTCTATGTGTCAAGAGCAGACTCTTGGAGGTCCATGGCATCTGCCTAATTCCAAATTCTAACCTAAAAAAAAATGTCTATATTCTTCCTGAAGGCATCAGTGGAGGAAACTGGACTCTGTTACCAGAATGGGATCAGTTATCAAGGCTCCCAGTTATCTCTTGTTGAAGGATACTTCATCAGTCGACCAGGCTACACCCTGGTAAGGTGGTCCAGTTTCCTGCAGTTCTGCTATTGAGAGAATATGCCTATTTGCATAGGTCAGAGTTTGGAATTAAGAAGGTACTTTATGCCCCTAATAGCTCACTTCTGTGACTGGCATTGCTTGACCCCTTAACAGGTCCTGGCTACCCTGACCTATGCAGTCCATACAAGCAGAGTACCTATCCTATTAGCTGGCAGTGGGCAGCCTAGGACCTCTCGGCTATGTAGCTGCAACCTTCCCAAACCACCTGCATAGTCTACGGAGTAGAGAAAACCCACACCAAGAAGGTAGCTTTAAGCCGAGGACAGTCTTTATTTGTTCTGCTGCCTGGTGGGGTCACAGGTTTACTAGTACTGGGTTCCAAGGTAGCCTGCCCCAAAATGTTCAACGACTACATAGTAATAATTTTGATTTAAAGTTACTTAAGAAACAACCATTATAAGAAGGACATCCTAATTCTCCTTTCTCCAGAAACCAATGAATAAATTTCTCACATGAAGGACCCTCCTTGCACCAAGAGGTGGGGAAACCTCCTTATCATCAGAGAAAGGGAATTCAGGGCCAGAGAAGCCTACGTGAATGACCCTGTTACTTTTACTGATTTACTACCACAGTACAAATTCTGTTGAGAACTCTTTACTAATCAAAGCTGCTGAACATGAGTTTTCTTTGTTCTCTTGCTTCCTCACAGATTTGTGTTTCTTTGCCTAAAACATATAGAGGCTGCATGACTTGATCATTTCTTTGGGTCTCAATTTTAATACTGGGCCTCTGTGCACATGTAATAAACTTCAGGGTTTTTTTTTAAAATTCTATTAATATATCTCCTATTAATTTAATTTTTAGGCCACCTAGAAGAACTTTGAGGGGTAGAATAAAAATTTTCCTCCCCAACACTTGGTATAGTCAGTAGGATAAACTTCCGTCACTGGCTACTACTTGTTTTGAGGCCGTTGCAGCTGAGAAATCCTGAAACCTCTGATGACCATCCAGCAGATGGTTAGTATCCTTGGTGGAAGGTAAGAATCATCATCACATCAGACTCCTGATCTCAGCCTGCATGGTCTAATGGAGTGCGACTGGTGAGCATCTATCTTCTCATTCTAAATTTACACCAGCAGGGGAAAAAATTTATGAAACTAGTTTCTTGGGCTTAGTGATTCTGGCAAATTTGGTAGAGTACTCTTGATGTGACTGATTCATTTCTTCACAGAGATGTCATGGTTTTTCTTTGTCTCTGTCTTTGGAGTCATTTGTTATGAAAAGGAATTACCATAAAGAACATAAGTCTTAGGCCCTTAGAAGACTACTGTTCAAGTCAGCCTCAAAAAGTGGTGTGTTCATGGTTCCTATAAGACTGGCATCTGTTGGGCAGCCCGGGTGGCTCAGCGGTTTAGTGCTGCCTTCAGCCCAAGGCCTGATCCTGGAGACCCGGGATCGAGTCCCACGTCGGGCTCCCTGCGTGGAGCCTACTTCTCCCTCTGCCTGTGTCTCTGCCTCTCTCTCTCTCTCTCTCTCTCCTGTGTGTCTCTCATGAATAAATAAATAAAATCTTTAAAAAGAAAAAAAAGACTGGCATCTGTTAAGATTTGCTGTGGGTCCTCTATGTAAAAACAAAACAAAGTTCTTCCTTCATCTTCTATGTTCTTAGAGCTTGCCTTTATAACCAGGAAAATTATTCTCTCTGTTCTCCACAATCCAGAGGATGTACTCACCTGGGTTTACCTTGGTGGCCAGGTGAATAGACAGGGATTCTGAGACACAAAATTATAAGCAGCATTTTCTCTGTTTGTGCCAGCTCTCAGGGGAATTTGTGATAAGAAGTCCCAGCCCATAAGGGACCTCTATCATCTTAATCTTTGTCGCTTGTTAGTACCAGAAAGTCCCATTCCACTAGCTCTTGCCCAGTGTCCCAGATGAGTGGGTCTGTGACTACAGATACCTCCCGTTTTGAAGAGACATCTGAGACACTGTCTTTACTATACTGTCCTTACTGCTGGTACAAAAAAAAAGTTTTTGCTTTTTTAAACTATTTTGGGGAGTAAACTTTTATAGCACTGGGCCTGCATCATTTATGCCTTCTCTAGGGATACCTCTTGTGTCCATAGTCTAGAAAGTTGCTTCCAGGTTTTTTTGTTTTTTGTCTTTTTGTTTTTTGTTTTTCTTAGGATTTTATTTATTTATTTATTCATTCATTCATTCATTCATTCAAGACACAGGGGGCGGGGGGGGGGAGCAGAGACACAGGCAGAGGGAGAAGCAGGCTCCATGCAGGGAGCCTGATGTGGTACTTGATCCCAGTACTCCAGGATCACACCCTGGGCCAAAGGCAGGCACTAAACGGCTGAGCCACCCAGGGATCCCCACTTCCATGTTTTTCCGTAAAAAGGTGTGTTGTTCTGAGTAGATATTGAGCATTAATAAGATCCTACTTATCAATGGCCAGGAAATGAATTCTTTGAATTGGCTATATTTGAAAGAAAATTCCTTACAGAGATCTCTCAATTGTCTTATTGGTATAACAGCTAGCTTTAGGGATTCCCTTGACAAGATGAAAGAACAGAAATTAAACTTAACACAAAAATTAGTATCTATATCTAACAAATTCTTTTCTCACAAACTGGGACCATCTCCCTGTTTTAACTTCCTTTCCCCTATATGATTTACAGAGAGCACTCTGGCCTAATTTCTAAATTCAAAGTACACAGATTACTCATGTAAGTGCTGAAAGTCAGGAAATGAATTAATACAAGCTCCAAAGATTAGCAGTAAAGCTGGCTCTGCTCCTACTTTCCAGGCCACTCTAATCAGGCTCCACCAGCTTCAGGCATTCCTATGCAACATCCTTTGCAGATGTATCCTAGACTCCTCCACCAAAAGGAAACTCATGTCCCCTGGACAACAGCAGATCTTTCCAATCAGAAAGCCTTTGACCTTTATCCTCCTCCTTCCCAAATCTAGAAAGGAATTAGAAGAATTAATGGCCATTCACAACACCACCCCTACACACACACACCAGATGACCAAAGTATCTCCTAGGTCTCCCTATAATGATCAGCAGATTGATGTTCAGAGATTACTAATAAAAGCCAAGGTTGAATTGTGTACTCAGAAAAAAGGCTTTTGTTAAAATACTTTACAGAGACCTTACAAAGGCATAAGTCTTTTGATCTAGTTCTAGTTTAAATCTCTCTGATAGAAAGTAGCTAATTTAACTTAAAAAGGTGAATCAGGGCAGCCCAGGTGGCTCGGTGGTTTAGCTCTGCCTTCAGCCCAGGGCGTGATCCTGGGCTCCCCGGATCGAGTCCCACATCCGGCTCCCTACATGGAGCCTGCTTCTCCCTCTGCCTGTGTCTCTACCTCTCTCTCTGTTTCTCATGAATAAATAAATAAAATCTTTAAAAAATAAAAATAAAATAAAAAGGTGAGTCAGTCCCTTAGTATTCAGGCTGTAATCCAGTTCTTTGAAAGGAATTAAAAACAACTGCCTTTACCTTGCAGGTCTCTACAAAACCAGAAATGCAACTCTAGGAACAATCAAAGCCCACTGGTCTTTACTAATCCCCACACTTTATTTCTCTCAAAATGCTTGCAGATATTACAAAAGACCAGGATATTAGAACAAAATTGCCCTGTGCTTCAAAAAGGTAAATAACAATTACACTGAATCTCTTTAAAACAACAATTTGCATTTTTTTCTCTGTCCAAAGTTATAAACCTTATGTCTTTGAAATGTAAATACAGCCCTCAGTCACTAGAGACTGAAGGGAGAAAAAGGGAAGAGGACTTTTTAAAAAATAAACTGCTAAAATCACTCTTGTGCCCAAACTCTAGCACAGCCTATATAAGATTAAATCCAAGGACAAATACAAATCTTAAAAGTCTTTTCCACAAATAGTAAAACACTTTAGGCATCTGAGCAAGTAAACTGTATTGCAACTGTTCATGAACTAGTGAGCTTTTATATTGTTTGTGTATGTATATGCATTACAGATACAGGTTTTTCTACCTCTCAGTGTTGTTTCCAAAGTTCATTTATAAAGAGCTCTATTTAATTGGCTTAAAAATTAAATGCTTAGGGCAGCCCGGTGGCTCAGTGATTTAGCGCTGCCTTCAGCCCAGGGCATGATCCTGGAGACCCTGGATCGAGTCCCCCATCAGACTCCCTGCACAGAGCCTGCTTCTCCCTCTGCTTGTATCTCTGCCTTTCTGTGTGTGTATAAATTCTCTCATGAATAAATAAAACCTTTTAAACAAATTAAATGCTTATAAAGCATTTGGTATTATAAAAATCCTCAAAATAGAAACAGTCCAAATGAATTTCAAGTTCACATAATCTGGGAAAATACTCAATATGAAAATTAATTTAAGGATGTTAATTTAATAAAATAGACATCTTTATATTTATCAACTTTAAAATGAAAACTTTTATTATGTTTGTGTTTACTGAAAGTCAAATAAGTTCATGTGATTTTGGTTACAAAATCTTCCAACAAGAACAACAGAATAGCTTGAAAGAAGACTGACTTTGTGTGGTATCGCATGAAGTGTTTGTGGGTAATCTAACCATAATTGTTAAAAACAAATTGGGGTGCCTGGGTGGCTCAGTTGGTTAAGTACCTGCCTTCAGCTCAGGTCATGATCTCAGGGTCCTGGAACTGAGCTCTGCATCAAGCTCCCTGCTCAGTGGCAAGTCTGCTTCTACCTCTCCCTCATGATCTCTCTCATTCTCTCTCATATAAATAAAATCTTAAAAATAAATAAATAAATAAATAAATAAATAAATAAATAAATAAATAAATTTAAAAGGTAAAAAAAAAGATTAAAAGTTTTTAGGTAAACTTTCTAAAGAGCTTCCAAAAATGTTTTGATAACAGAAAAAAAATTAAGTTTTCAAGTTAAGTAAGGAGTTAGATTAATTACATTGAATATCTAGATCATTTTGAAATTAAAATTAAAATTAAACACTTATTACTGAACATAGGTTTATCTACTTTTGGCTTCCTTATTATAGAAAAACTAAAGATAAATTTGGTGTGTTAGTAAGCATTTTTTGTGCTCTACTGAAAGACTGTGCTATGAAAAAGCATGTTTCTAGAAATTATGAAATATATTCATAAGTTTACCAATCTAAAGAATGCTGGTGCAACAATTCATAATTTCTTACCACATAGTTTTCACTAGATAATAAAGTTTAGTTTCTAAGAGTTAAAAATTCTAATATATGTTAAAGCTACTAAAATTAAAGGTAATATCTTCATATGCAAGGAAAGTAGGCTATGTGTTGTTGGTAAAAGAAGGTATAAGGAATGGGAGCACCTGGCTGGCTCAGCCAGTAGGGCCCATGATCTTTGATCTAGGGATAATGAGTCTGAGCTCTACTTAGGGGATAGAGTTTATTATATTCCTCATACCTTCTTTTTTTATTATTATTAATTTTTTGTTGAGAAAAAAAAGTTGTAAAAGCTTTGTGAAAAAGGAATCTTAAAAATAGGACTTTAATGTGTGCTCAATTGGGTAAGATTAAAATGAGTTTATTTAAAAATGAGTTAATGTAAAAAAAAGAGAATGTCAGAAGTAAACTGGTGCAAAATTAAAATCTCATTTTTTCTGTTAAAAGGACAAACTTTGCTTAGGTTACATTAAAGGTAAAGAAAAACATTATTTACAATTTCTTATTAAAAGAGGACCAATAATCTATCTAGAAAAATAATTTTGTGTGTTTTCTTTATCAGGTCTTTGTTTTTCTATTTATTTTTTTTAAAGATTGATTTATTTATGTATTTATTTATTTATTTATTTATTTATTTATTTATGATAGAGAGAGATAGGTAGAGACACAGGAGGAGGGAGAAGCAGGCTCCATGCAGGGAGCCCGACATGGGACTCGATCCCGGGACTCCAGGATCGTGCCCTGGGCCAAAGGCAGACGCCAAACCGCTGAGCCACCCAGGGATCCCCTATTTTTCTATTTAATATTAAAATAACTAAGGCTTTTTACAGCTACTTAACTTGCTGTGTTTGCCTGTGAAATCTTTAATTGGCACTTTGATTAAATTGATAACTAAGTATGGTTTCATAATGATCTGTGATCCTATTTAATCAAATATCCAAAACCTTCAGGATATTTGAGAAATCTCCCCAAATCAAATTTTATAATGAAGTCTTGACCACAAACTAACTTTGAAATATTCCAGAGGATTCCCAGAACATATGAAGGATTTGTTGTTCTTACAAAAGAGAGATCATTGTCCTATTTGGTATGTTAAGTAACATGGGAAGCATTGTCAAATAAATGATGCTAAACTTTCTTAGATCATATTAAATATATGTTAAGATTACTGTTCTAGAAATTGTATGCGACTCCTAGAAATCTGATATGTTCTGGTATGTTATCAATTGCAATTCTAGTTCTAATCTTGAAGTGCTGTGTGTCACAGAAATAACCAAATTACCTTGTCGGTTGCATTGTAATGAACTCTAATCAGATCCTTAACCACTGCAATTTTTAAGACTTTAGTCATTTATAAACAAAAGGTTTATTCTGATGCTTTTGCAAAAGTCCCTCATCTTAAAGAAATTCAGAAAAAGGACTGACAAGAACTCCAGAATACAGGTCTCTAATAACTTTAAGATCATACCATTGAACTGGGTAAAAACTTACAGAATTCTAACAGAGAAACTGAAGGCTTCATAAAACTAACAAAAGATCAAGATCACAAAAAATAACCACGTGGTACTGAATAAACTGAGGATGCTTTAACTTTTATGACTTTTTGTTTGAAATACTGCTTGTTATTTCATCTTTTCAAGATACAAGAAAGCCTTTCCTCTTAAGTTAAATATGACTCTTAGTAATTTGGTAAATTATACCTTTGTAAGCAGAACTGAAGTATCTTTTTCCCCTATCTGATATCTCCAAGATTTGGAATCTCTCTCAGTGTTCTTAGTTTCATAGAAATATTTGCCTGAGTTCAGTAAGAATCTGTTTTGTTTATGACAAGATAGAATTGGAAACATTGGTTATATTAGCAAGGCTGTCATATTTGAGGGAAACATGCAGAGACTGAGATATGACCAGACAGCTTTATGAAACTAAGGATGATTTTTTGGAGCCTATAAATTCCCTTGCACATATCAGCCCAATATCTTGCTTATAAGGATCTCAGCAGCCTTACCAGGTGAGTAAAGGTCATTTCCTGCCAGATTCAGAAACCTCAGGAGATTAGGGGATCTTGAAAAGAGAGAAGATAATTCAACTCTATAGGTATTGCAGGAAAAGTCTGATGGCAAGTATTTAGCTTGGCTTCTTAGCCTCAAAATACTATTAAAAGTTCATTCTAGAGACTCCTTATACCAAAACAGGCTTAAAAGAGCTTATGTGACCAAGACCAATTGCTACTCTTGCTGCACTTATATAAATAATCAAGTTTTTTGAAACTATACTTAATTTGCAAACAAATTACTATGATTATCATTGTAAGGTGATACCCCATTGATAGAAATGGGGTAATTGCAGAGAGAAAAAAATGCTTCATTTGACACCATAATATGTACTTTTGAATATTAGATTCTATTTCTGTTCATAATTTTTGAGATTTTGTTTCTACCTATAAACTCAACTAGATCCTGAACTCTTCTTGTTTCATCCAAACTCTGGCTACAACTCTCCAAACTAACATTTATGATTTTCTCCCATTCTTTGACTTGAAATCATTAAAACCTAAATCTGCCATTTTTCCTGAAGCCTTCCAAACTGCATATGAATGACTTGATATAAACCAGGGAAGGGCAGGCCTGGTGGCTCAGCAGTTTAACGCCGCCTTCAGCCCAGGGCGTGATCCTGGAGACCCTGGATCAAGTCCCACGTCGGGCTCTCTGTATGATGCCTGCTTCTCCCTCTGCCTGTGTCTCTGCCTCTCTCTCTTCTCTGTGTATTCTCATGAATAAATAAAATCTTAAAAAAATAATAAACTTCAGGGAAATCATCACAATAGCACATGAATGGATGATCTTTGTGCAGATTGCTATGTGGCCACTCAGAAGGATCGCCTGAAACATTCAAACTGAAAACCAAGAAATCTGCCACTGCCTGCTTTCAATCCATCTAAAGATACTTTGACATCTAAAACTCTTCTCAGCTTGTACTCTCAAAACTGAAACTGGTTTATATTTTGCTGCGATCCTACATTGTTTTTCTCTTATTTCCATAGGAATGCCATTAACTTAATACCTGACTATCTGAACCATAAACCTAACTTTGGAAACACACGTGCATCACCACCTCCTGAAAGGGTTCTAATAGAACTGGCCTATTGTCAGCACCAAGAGACTGGTTCAATGAGAGAGAACAATCTACCAGCTTAGATTTTAGTATGTCAAGTCTCTAGGAAGTTTCTAGGAAACTCTAGGGGCCCGGGGCAGTTCACCCCAAAATATGCCACTTTGTCATGTTATTTTGAATTAATTTAAGAAACAGCCAGTGCAGGAAGAACACTCTGACCCTTTGCCTCCAGGGAGCAGAAAATAAATCTCCAGTGTGAAAGAAACCCTTCCTACATTGGAGGTAAAAAGGCATCCTTATCACCTGAAATAGGTATTTAGAGCCAAGAAGATTGTATAAAAATAAGCAAGTCTTGTTACTTTTACAAATTTATTACTTCTGCCCAAATTCTTTTTTAAATTTTGTACTAATTAAAGCTAATGAACATAAGATTCAGAAATCTTCTGTTCATTCCTCACAGATTTATGTTTCTTTACCCAAACATATAAAAGTTGCATGCTTTGGTTACCTGGGGGGGCTCAATTTTGTTATTGGGTATGTGTATGTACAAATAAGGTTTTTGTTGTTAATCTATCTCATGTCAATTTAATTATTAGACCAGCTTGAAGGGCAGAAGAAAGTTCTACCCCACAAACCAATAATCAAGTCTCCCAGGTACCTCCTAATGAAAGGCACCCCAGCCAGCCCAGCTGGCCCCACCCTGGCAAGATAATCCAGATGCCTCCAGCTTTGCCCTCAGAGGGAATATATGCATTAGTGTAGGTTGGGTCTTGGATATAGGCAGATGCTATGGACACCCAAGAGCCTGCTCTTGACCCCTGGGCTCTCTGGACAGTTTCCATGTTCCAGGTCACTGGCTATACTGACCTGCCTGGCCTATGCATGAATAGCACATACTATCAACCAGCCTTGACCCAAAAGGGCCCTCCAGGTCTGTGGAGTTCTCGCTGGCCCCCAATCTTGCCTTTATCACCTCTGGGGCAGTGAGATCAACCCCCAAAATCTTCCTGAGGCATCAGCTTTAAACTGGTGATAGTCTATATTTTCACTGGTTTTCTGATGAGTTCTGGGGTTCCCCAGCAATCAAGGCACCCAGGTGTCAGGATACTCAAGCCAATTTGCATAGGCAAACCCTGCAAGGCAGGCTGAGTTCTTCCCCTCCCCCTTCAGGGAGAATATGCACCTTGGTGTAGGTTAGGGCTTAGAATTAGGAAGATGCCCTGTACTCCCAAGAGCCCACTCCCATGACTAGGCTACTCCTGACAATTTTTCTGAAACAGGTCCCTAGCTGACTTGCCTATCTGTTAATGCACTATGTCCTCCCCATCAGCAAACTTCTGTAATAAAACCTATTTTGAACACAGTTGTGAATGGCAAGAGGAAACAGAGAATATGCCTTGCTCACTAACCCCACCAAAATTACTCAAAAGGCACTTTAGAGGTAGAATAGATTATATATTAATTTCAATAGGTCCCTAGGAATCCTCTGAAGACAGGAAGGACAAAACATAAGGAGACTCCAGATGTTGGCCACATCACTCAACCCAATGTGTTATATCCTATATTATATCCTATATAAAAAAAAAGTGCGAGCACAAAAGGTTATCTCCAGGGGGAGGGAGAAATCCAGACCCTTTTGCCCCTTGGCATACTAACCCAAACCTGGAGCTAATAATTATTTTAGCCCTTTGAAGCCATTACAGTACTCTTACTAGAGCATGAAGTTACACAGGTGCCTACAGGCAGAAAAGAAAAGTGCGAGCACAAAAGGTTATCTCCAGGGGGAGGGAGAAATCCAGACCCTTTTGCCCCTTAGCATACTAACCCACACCTGGAGCTAATAATTATTTTAGCCCTTTGACCCTATTTAACTAACTAGCAGTTAGGCCCATGAAAAACAGATGAAATAACAAATGGTAATATAGAACAAATAAGAATCACAAAAGAGAAAGCATATACTAGACAAATGACAAAAATTAAAATGGAATTCCAACATACTGATTTTGACACATGAACTCAGTGACTATTAGATATATGGTCCACCACAGTAACTTCTTGCAAGATACATTCATGAAGGCAAGAGAAACAAAAGCAAACATGAACTATTGGGACTTCATCAAGATAAGAAGCTTCTGCACAGCAAAAGAAACAGTCAACAAAACTAAAAGACAACCTACAGAATGGGAGAAGATATTTGCAGAGATTGTGCACCTTAAACCTATTACTAGTGATGCTAAATTGAATCAACACCTTAGAGCATCTGGAGAAAATAGTACTAATTTAGTACTTTGGGTACTGAACCTTTGGGTAGCAGCAACCTGGAGTTTAAGATGGCCTATTCCAAATATATCACCCCTTACAACTCTCCATAAACACAGCAGGGGAAGCTAATATATAATGAAATTAGGGTTATTAACTATGATTTATGATAAATGCAGAGATTGTGCACCTTAAACCTATTACTAGTGATGCTAAATTGAATCAACACCTTAGAGCATCTGGAGAAAATAGTACTAATTTAGTACTTTGGGTACTAAACCTTTGGGTAGCAGCAACCTGGAGTTTAAGATGGCCTATTCCAAATATATCACCCCTTACAACTCTCCATGAAACACAGCAGGGGAAGCTAATATAATAATGAAATTAGGATTATTAACTATGATTTATGATAGGGACCAGACACCCACACTGCTAGATATAGAAGCAACAAATTAAAAAGTCTAAAAGCTGCACCTTCACAGGACAGAAGAGCATTATTTATAGTATTTGCAGCTACCAGGAGAACTGATTGGCTTGATAAGGACAGCTGAGGAACTAAATTAAAAGGATAGTTTTAACACTCATATATATAGACAAAAGCAGGCCTGCATCTAATAAAAATAGACCAAATCAAAATAGACCATCTAGACCCAAATCTACAAGGGGCCTTTTTGGTCACCTACACCATTTAGACGACCACCCTGAAAACAAATTATAAAAGTAGAAAGTCAAATAGATACCCCACAAGCTACATAGGAGAGGCAGAGAAACAGAAACAACCATCTTTTACAGTAAATAGAAAATAAACCCACATATACCCACTCGTTCATTTACTGTAAATACTACTGCTTTATAAAACCTAATCCCCTCAATAGCAGATCACTGCTAGTGAGAGAGAGAAAACCCTGTGAGCTCCCCACAGGGATTCAGCAGTCTCTTCCTCTGGGCTCAAGCCAGAGACAATTGCTCATATCAACAGAAACCTCTTTTGCAAATAGAAACACTACATATACCACCCACTATGCTGTTAGATACATAATAACAATGACACAGGGATATCCTACTAACGTAGAAAACTTGAGCAATAAAAAGAGATTGAAGGATGAGAAGGAAAATTATCCCCACACACTTGGGTACATAGATTCTGAGCAACGAGGACAGACTTTCAAACTAAATGCTTTTTAAGTCCCAATTTAGAAAACACGCCCGGAATGGCTATCATAGGACATGTAAATAATAAAAACATTCAGGAACTTCTAAAGGAACAAATTATGTCCCTACTGTTTCACCACATAAATTACTTAATCCGACTTGTCAAAAAGCCAAACAGGTCATATACATTTACAAATTTTAGGAATTTAAACAAATTTCCCAAACTGAGGGAGCACCCTCAAATATAGATGCTATCATAAGCAATATCACCACTGGCTCTGGCACTGATTGCATGGGGACAGACTTACCTGACACGTTCTTTGCTATTCCAGTTGATAAAGAGAGCCAACCCATGACTGCATTTGCGTGGGAAGGCAGATATGTTTAGTAGGTTACCAACAGGATACCTTAACAACTGTTCTATATGGTGAGATGTTTCTATGATTTGTCCCACATAACTGATCAGCTGGACTCCACGTTTGCAACCAGACTAAGAAAAACACATAGTTATAGGGTAACTTACCCTATAATCCAATTCCAACTGACCATCCCCATAAGGGCCCTCTGTATTCATAGGCTGAGTAACCAACCAGATTCCAGGCTGAGTAATGGCTGAGTAATGGGGTTTGTAGGTAAGCATTTACCCATCTGCAGTATGGAGGGAGCTGCATTTCTATCATGTTTTTATACTTTTAAGGAGCCTGGGCTATGTGTGTCTGCCTCCCCACCCAGATTCCATTCTCGGGGTCCAGCCCAGCCTGGAGCAGGAGGGAATGTGAGGCAAGATTTATAACTTTTGGCATCCAGAACAGAAGGGCCAGTTCTGACCTGGGGACCAGATAATATATTAATATATTTTAAATAACCAGGCTCCCAAGGTTATTCATGTAGCATGAGTCCCACAAACAATTTTTCTTCCATAATCACCTATGAACAATAGATCCCTGGGTATCAGGTCCAGAGTTTAAATGAACAGGGACATCTTAGAAGGTACATAGTGAAATTTATATAGGAAACTTAGCATATAACACATATCATGGTCCTTCATGGTATATATGAGGCTTCTATTTTATACCACATACTTCTAACCCAAGAATATGGGAACCCCGATTAGTAAAACTTGTCTCAGTCTTATTGGAACTTACAATAAATAGCAGCCTGTTGGGAGCCGCGTGCCAGGAAGGGGTTAATGGATTGAGCAAAAGGGCTCTCTGTTGACTCTTCCAACCTGGCCCACCTGTCTCACCCTTGTTGTTGAAGGCTTGTGGTTCAAGGGCGCATACTATTGCTATCTATTCAAGGGCGCATACTGTTGCTGCCTACTGTGAAAGGACAAGTCTGGAGAACTAAGCTTAAAATATCCTGCTTGTTAAACAACCCTGCTTTATAAAAGAGTGAATAATACAAATAAAGTTGGCATTGTGGCTGAATCCGGCCATATGTCCCTCCTGCTCCCACTCTGCTTATGTCTCTTTTCTTTTCCTCATTCCCTTACCCTCATCCCTGGACGGTTGTCGCCCCCAGCGCGCGCGACAGCAGCCTATGCCCTGAAATTTAATATGCAGGATTTTCAAGCCAGATATAGATCCCCAAATTGTTTTATTTGTCTTTGTTTATGCCCAATTTACAACCTATGCCAAAAACAGATGCACTAAAAAAAGAAGGAAGTCCTTGCAGCTCCTTGTTGGACTGGTAGGAGGCTTAATTGGAGGCATACGTGTCCTGTTTTAGGTCCCAGACTGCGCTGACCTGCATGGCAGGCACATTGTGCAGTAGCCTGTCAGCCAGCCTTGGGTTCCAGGGGGCGTTCCAGGCCTATGGAACTCCAGCTGACCCCAAGCACTTGAGTAGCCTCAGAGTGGAGAGCCCACCTCCAGAAAATCCTAGTGAGGCAGCAGCTTTAAACTGGCATGTCAGTCCCCACTTAGATGGGCTGCCTGGTTGGGGCACCTGTGTGTCTCAGTAGGTTAGGCGTCTGCCTTCCGCTCAGGTCATGATCCCAGGGTCCTGGGATGGAGCCCCAATTTGGGCTCCTCGCTCAGCAGGGAGTCTGTTTCTCCCATTGCCCTTCCTCCTGCTTGTGCTTGCTCTCTCCCTTTCTCTCTCTCTCAAATAAATAAAATTGTTTAAAAAGAGAGAGACAGACAGGTTCCCTTATGTGGTCCTGGCCTTCTCTAGCAATCAGGGCTCTCAGTTACTTACATAGCTTTATATATGTAGGTATATGATGGGCCATGACATACACTATATTCTTGGGGTGGAATGATCCAGCGTGTTTGAAACCATTGCTCTTATATCACAGTCAGTTGGGCAACAAAAGGGTCTGTGCAGCCAGCTGAAATGGGGAATGCAAATACCACCACCCTCCCTGCCCTGTAGGAACACAGTGATAACTCTTCCAAACCAAACTTACACTTTTCGATAGGCTCACACTTTGTTGCCGTGTCTTTTCAGATTTGCACCTAGGCAACAACCTATTTAAAAGAATTTTCCCCATTTCTTATAACTACTTGCAAGGCTTTGGATTCTGGTGAAGACTTCCCAGATATTTATAGCTCTGTCATCAGTTTGAAGGTTGTCCTATTTTTCAAATCTTCAGTCTGTCTCCTTAACGTTTTTAAATAAAACTACTAGAAATAATAAAAGTGAAAGAAAAGGATTGTATATGAAAAAATGGTTTTTAAAAAGTAGAATGTATATTTTAGATAAGGAAGGGTATGAAGGACATGAGGTTTGGTGGTGGTGTTGGTAAAGTAAAAAAAAAAAAGTAATTTTGTGCTAAAGTAAAATGATTGTTCCAGAATACTTTTCTTAATTTTTAAATTTTAAATAGATATAAAGAAGGAATAGAAGGCTTATGGAAAAGAAATATTGAGGAAGGAATTCTATATGTAGTCAATCTAAAATTAGAATGGATTTAAGTTAAAAAAAAGTTTTGATATCAAAAACACACTTGTGCACAATCAGAATTTTCCTTCAGTTAAAAGAATAAAGTTTTCTTATAGGTCTGCTCTCAATATGAAATTGTAAACAAAGGTTTTCCTTTACCTTTCATGTAATCTGCATAGAAAACAAAGATTCTATGTTGTGTCTTCATCAAGTCTCTGAGTACTCAGAAAACCACATCTTCTGGATATTGAGAGAGCTACGTTTCGCTTACAACTTTGTGACCCTTTTTATTTGCCATTGAAATCTTTTATTGTCGGGACGCCTGGGTGGCTCAGCATTTGAGCGTTTTGAGTCTGGCTCAGGGTGTGATCTTGGATTTGTCTTTGGCTCAGGACATGGGCCCAGATTCTCGGGATCAAGTCCTGCATCAGGCTCCTTGCGTGGACCCTGCTTCTCTTCCCTCTGCCTTTCTCTTTGCCTCTCTCTGTGTGTCCTCTCATGAATAAATAAATAAAAATCTTTAAAAAATATACTTTATTGTCACTTTGGTCAAATAGGTAATAAAATACTGCTTCATAATGATTTGTAATCCTATTTGGTCAATCTCCCAACACCTTTTGATGTTTTTGACAAACTTCCCAAAATTCAATTCTAAAGTCTTTTTACCTAAAAGTAACTCTGAGTATCTCCACAAGCTCTTTAGACCTTCTCAAAAGTTTTGTTCCCTCTCATTATAAAAAGGGAAATGTTACACTGTACTAATGAGGCTTATTTGATATGTTAAATTACATGACAACTAGTGTCAAAGAAATGACACTAAACCTTCTTTGATTGTATTTGTGTAGATACGTGTTAAAACAAGTGTTCTATAAATTGTGTGAGACTGCTAAAAATCTGATATGTTCTTATATGTTATTATCTTGAAATATGTCACAGAAATAACCAAATTCCCTTGCCAATTACATCATAATAAACTCTCATGAGATCTCTAACCATTGCTATTTTTAAGTCTTTTGTCATTTAGTTATTGTTTTAAGTACTTCATCTTCAAAGAGATTTATGAGAAAGATTAGACAGGTTCTAATAAATTTAAGATCATAACACTGAACTGGGTAAGAATTGCTAAAACTCTAATGGAAAATGGATTGCTTTAAAGTGTCGTTTTCCAGATTTAAAGGGCCTCTGTTTTATTTCTCCTATAAGCTATCTATAACTCATAGAAATTTGGCAAAGTATATCTATAAATGACAACTAAAACATTTAACTTTTTCTCCTTACCTGATCCCTCCAGAATTCTGAAACTCTTATTTTTATTAAATATTTAATATTCAATATTTAAATAATTTTTAATCTTAAACTCTTATTAAATATTATTTATGACAATGTATGCATTTACATACGTTCAGTAAGAATCTGTTCTCTTTGGAACAGAATACCCAATACTATTCACCCTGCTTTGACCCACAATTGATAAAAGGAAATACAACAATATTATAAAGGTCTAATTGCTCCCATTAAATATAATCATGCTTGGGGCGCCTGAGTAGCTCAGTAGTTAAGCACCTGCCTTTGGTTCAGGTCATGACCCGGGGGTCCTGGGATCGAGTCCTGCATCAGGTTCTCTGCAGGGAGCCTGCTTCTCCCTCTATCTATGTCTCTGCCTCTCTCTCTCTGTGTCTCTCTTGAATAAATAAAAATCTTTAAAAATGTAAATAAATAAAAATAAAAAAATCATGCTTTGTAGAGCAAGCATTCCACAGCACACACCTGGAGGACAGAAACCTAAAACATCACCTTTATAAATTCACGACTTCATCTAGCGGAAAAGACATCTTTGGAAAGATTCTCTTCAATCCCATTGTTAAGACCTTGATCAGGTACTGTTATACCAACCCTTGTGCCACCAAACTCCAAAGAATAGATTCTTGTATCTGTGTGTCAAATCTCAAGAAAGCACCAAACCTTGACTAGCCCTCCACACCGACTGGCGACCTCAAAGTGAAGATTTCCAGGAGCTGAGGCAGACAGCTGAAGGAGACAGGTTTCTCAAGATGGTCAGAACAGGCCTGTCTACCCTCTTCTCACTGCTGCTTTTTGACACACACACACACACACACACACACACACACACACACACACCCTTCACTTGAAAAGACAATGCTCTCATCTATATTTCTCAGTCTGTTGCAAAAGGGGGAAACCTCTCTGAGTATTATCGGAAACTCCAATCTGTTCACAATGATGGAGACCCTTGGGTCTTCCCTGTAATTAGCTTCCCCTTAGTCCTAAATGCCACTGCCAGTTACACCTACAAGCCTCTGGATACTACCTGTCAGGTTAAGTTGTTACAACCAGGCGTCTCCATAGCTCGCCTCAACCTTTCCCCAGTCATGACTACTAGCTCAACTAAACACCTTCCTATTTGTCAGTTGTACAACTTTGTCCCCATGTTCTTTTCCCTACCTAAGTCCCATCTCTGTTCCCTTGAACCAAAGGGAATACAAATAGGTTTATGCCTATTTGCAAGAACTTTAGAAAAGATTCCTCTAGGAAGGGATAGCCTCTCAGAACAGCATTCCAACTCCTCTGATTCATGGCTGGAAAGGATCAAATAGATCCTAGCTAGGGCCCTTACACTCCACCTGGTTTCATTTCTATCTGCAATAGACAGCATTTCCCATGGGCATATGAATGCTTAAAAGCTGGCAAATGGGAGGTCAATGCATATTGGGACATTTAAGTGTTCCTGTCCACATGCATAACAAATCAGTGGCCTCCCACTGGTACATCCTTTAAGCCTCCATGACTATCTTAACTGTTGTCAACAAGAACTTCGTGGGCCACCAAGACTCCATTCCCATGACCCTGACTCTCCCAACACTTGCCCTGTTCCAGGTCTCTGCTTAGCTTGACTTGCATGACTGGTGCAGGTGCAATACACCCAGTGTGCTGGCCTTGCAGAGCTGGGGCCCTCTCAGCGTGGGGAACTTGGGCCTGTTTACAACCATCTGGGTAGACATGAGGCTTCAAAGCATCTTCAGAAAGTATGAGGGCAGGCAAGAGCAACTTGAAAGACTTTCCTGGTTGGCAGTTTGTCTCTGGTGATCTTATTGAGTGGCCCAGCATGACAGGAATGAAGATCGCCCATATATGAGATACTGTGTTGATTTCTCTCAAGTTCACACCAAGGCATTCATAATTTTTACAGGGCTGGGGGTGGGGGAGGGTGGTTTTAGTTCTCAATGATTTGAAGTCAAAAAGGTGTGTGAAAATTGGAAATTCTATTTGGAGAGTTGTAGTCAGATATTGAAGGAAACTAGAATTCGGGATCTGGTCCAGTTTACAGGGAGAAAACAAACCTTAAAGTCAATAAGGTGAGAATCTAATATGCACGAAAATATGTTACTGAGATCATTTTTCTCTCTGAAGTCACCCTCATTTTCAAAGCTGCTCAAATTAAGACTTAAAAAATAAGTTTAGTATTAATAAACCTGACCTGGTTATTTACATAAGTGCAGCAAGAATAGTAATTGATCATACAGGCTCTTTTAAATCTGCTTTGCTAAAACTTTTCATAAGAAATCTCAAGATTGGGACACCTGGGTGGCTCAGTGGTTAAGCATCTGCCTTCAGCTCAGGAGGTGATCCTGGAGTCTTAGGATCAAGTCCCTCCTTGGGCCCCCACAGAGAGCCTGCTTCTCCCTCTGCCTGTGTCTCTGCCTCTCTCTCTCTCTCTCTGTGTGTGTGTGTGTCTCTCTCTCTGTCTCTCATTAATAAATAAATGAGAGATCCTATGCCAACTGTTGAGGAGGAAAAAGAAAGAAAGAAAGAAAAGAGAGAAAGAAAAGAAAGAAAGAAAAGAAGAAGAAAGAAAGAAAGAAAGAAGGAAAGGAAAGAAAGAAAGGAAAGGAAAGGAAAGAAGAAAGGAAAGGAAAGGAAAGGAAAGGAAAGGAAAGAAAGAAAGGAAAGGAAAGGAAAAGGAAAAGGAAAGAAAGAAAGGAAAGAAGAAAGAAAGAAAGAAAAGAAAGGAAAGGAAAGGAAAGGAAAGGAAAGGAAAGGAAAGGAAAGGAAAGGAAAGGAAAGGAAAGGAAAGGAAGAAAGAAAGAAGAAAAGAAAAAAAAGAGTTGCTGCTGTTCAGAGGACAAGAATTTCCTTTTGGTGGTGGGGGGGGGTGGGCGGATCTAGGAGGTATCTGCAAAGGACAGTGCTTAGGAATGCCTGAAGGAGGCAGAGCCTGATTACAGAGGCCTGGAAAGCAGGAGCAAAGCTAGACTTACTACCAGTCTCTGGAGCTTATGTGAAATTCATTTCCTAGCTTTCAGCACTTACATGAGTAATCTGTGTACTTTGAACCTAGAGATTAGGCCAGAGTGCCCTCTGTAAATCATACAGGGAAAAGGAAGTTAAAATAGGTAGATGGGGACAGGTTGTGAGAAGGGGGATTTAAGTTGGATGTGGACATTAAATTTGGTCTTAAGTCTAATTTCTGTTCTTTCATCTTATCAAGGGAGTCCCTAAGGCTAGTTGTTATACTAATAAGACAATTGATAGCTCTCCACAAAGAATTTTCTTTTCTTTCAAATATAACAAATTTAAAGGATCCATCTTCTGGCCATTAACAAGTGGGAGCTTAATTAATGTCAACATCGACTCAAACCAATACACCTTTTAGTGGAAAGATCCAAAGTCAACTTTCCAGGCTTAGACCATGAATGCAAGGGGCATGCTTAGAGAGGGCATCGATGATGTAGCCCTCGTGATCCAAAAGTTTACTCCCCAAAATACTCTGAGAAAGCAAGAGTTCATCACACAGGCAGTAAGGATGGTGTAGTAAAGACAGTATCTCTGTTCTCTCATGAAAATGTGAGACACCTCCAGTTACAGACCTGCTAATCGGTTGCAGGCACTACTGGCATGGGACTTTCCAGGATTAACAAGCAATGAGTTGAGAGACAAAGGTTCTTTATGGGCTGGGACCTCTTGTGACGAACTCCACTGAGAGCTGGCACGGATGGACAAAGAGAGTGCTGCTGGTGGCCTTGTGTTCCAGAACTGCACTCTATTCCACTGGCCACCTAGTATACTCCAATAAGGGCATCAGAGAGGATAGAGACCAGAGAAGATATTCTCACTGGTCACAAAGCCAAGTTCTTAGAGGACATAGAACAAGATGAAAGGGAAAACTTTATCCTGTTTTAACAGAGAGGACCCGTAGTTAAGTTTGTCTAAATAGACACCAGTCTTACAAGAACTATCAACTCGCCACTCTGTGAGGCTGGCTTGGACAGCAGGCTTTTATGGGCTTAGACCTGCGCTCTTTCCCTGTGGTAATTCATTTTAATGACAAATGACATGAAAGACAAAGAAAAACAGTGACCATCTCTGGAAATGGATCAGTCACACCAAGCATACTCTACCGAATTTGCCAGGTACTAAGCCCAAGAAACCAGTTCTACAAATGATTTATCTTACTAATCTAGATTGAGAAAGTGGAAGAAAATCGACTCTTCCCCCTCTCACTCCATTGGACCCTGCAGGAAGAGAGCCAGGGGCTGACATGTAAGGATTCCTACCTCTGCCAGCTATTTCTCAGATGTTCCAGGATTTCTCAGCTGTGGCAGCCTCATAGCAAACAGTGTCCAGCCAGGGAAGTTTATCCTGCTGACTATGGCAACTGTTGAGGAGGAAACATTTTCCTTCACCCTCAAAGTTCCTCTAACTTGTTTAAGAATTAAAGTGACAGGAGGCAGATTCAAGGAGAAGAAAACAAAATGTAATTAACTCCCCATGATAAAATTGAGACCAAGAAATGACCAAGGCAGGCAGCTATTGTACTTTTCAGACAAAGAAACAATAAATGTGTGAGAAGCTGACAGAACAAAGAACACTAATGTGTGGGACCTTCAATTAGCAAAGAATTTGGGCTGAGGTAATAAATTAGTGAAAGTAACAAGGTTTCTTTCTTTCTTTTTTTTTTTTTTTTTTTTTTTTTTTTTTTTTTGTAACAAGATTTCTTTAAGCAGCCTTCTCAACTCTGAGTTCTCCACCTCTGGGGATAAGGATGTCTCTTAGATCTTGGTTCAGGGAGGGTAACTCACACATGTGAGGTTTATATCCTGCCTTCTAGAGACAAAGGGGATCTGGATGACCTCCTTGCACTGGCTGATTCTTAAGTAATGTTAATTCAAAATAATATACCAAAGTGGCACATGTTAGGGTTGGCCCCACAGGTGCATCTTTATTGGTTGGAATAAGGCAGATGCCACGAACCCCCAAGAGACTGCCCTTGAGATCTGGATTCTCCAGATACTGCCCAGTTCCAGGTCCCTGGTTTCCCAGACCTTTGCGGCCCATACCAGGACCACTAGACTTTGGCAGCGAGGGCCCTCCAGGCCTCTGTAGTTTGAGCCAGTTTGCAACTATACTGACATGGCTTCCAGGGTAGAAATCCACTCCCAAAATCTTTGTGAGGCATCAACTTTAAACTTGAAACTGTCAGTCTCCATTTGACTGGGTGCCTGATGGGGTTCTGGACTCCTTCAGCAACCCAATCTCTCTGTGTCTTATACTAAAAAGTACCCCTCCACACCTGCCCAGCCCTCCCCTCACCAGGCATCTAATTTCCTCCAGCCCTGACTTCAGAGGAAATGTATATGTTTGTAAAGGTTAGGGCTTGGAATTAGGCGGGTACTTTTGACCCACAAAAGCCCTCACCAAGAGCACGGCCTCTCTGGACAGTCGCCCTGTTCCCCAGCTACACTGACCCACGTGGCGCATACGTGCACTGCATGTGCCCCATCATCTGGCCACAGGCAGCCAGGGCCCTCGGGCTCAAGCCACTACTTAGCTCTTTGCACAGTCTCCTGGGAGGAGGGATCCCTTCCCCTTCCCAAGGTGGCAACTTTACCCAGGTGAGAGTCAGACCACTCCTGGGCTGGCTGCTGATGAGGTCCTGGGCCTCTCTAGCCATCAAAGCTCCCAAGTGTCTCCTACAGGAGGCTACCCTAGCCACTCTGCCTGGCACCACGCTGGCAAGGCAGTCCAGCTTCCTGCTGATCTGCCTTCAGGGGAAATTAGCACTTTTATCTAGGTTATGGCTTGGAATCAGGCAGATACCTATAAACCCAACAGCCTGCTCTCAGGAGCAGCTTCTGCCGACATTTGCCCGTAATACTCCCTGGCTATGCTGCCGGTGTGGACTACGCATGCACAGTATGCACCCAGAAGCCAGCCTTGTGCAGACCCATCCCTCCAAGCTTGTAGAACCCCAGCCAGACCCCAACTACCTGTAGATCCTCTGGGGGTAGGGGGAGCCCACCTACTGAAAAAAATTCTGAGGCAGCAGCTGCAAATGTGCAACAGTCAGTCATCTTGTGATGCCTGAGCGGATCCTGGCCTGAACACGGAACAAGGACTCCCAGGTGTCTCCTCATGGAGGGACACCCTGTCCTCCTCACCCTGACTCTCTGGCAAAGCAGCTGAAAAACCTTCAGCTCTGCCTTTAGGCGGAACGTTGTATACTGGATAGGTCCACAATTAAGGACTTACTATTAAGTCCACACTTTATACCACCAAGAGCCTGCACCAATGACATGGCCTCTTCTGATACCTGCCCTGCACAGTCAGCACTGCTTACTCGGTCACTTTGGGCTGCCAGGGCCCTCTCAACCTGCGGAGCTAGAGCCCATCCCCAATCGCCTGCATTGTCTCAAGGTTGGAGGGAGCCCACACTCCAAAAATCACTCTGAGGCAGCAACTGAAATGGTGACAGTCAGTCCCAACGTGGACTTACTGTGGCTGGTTTCCCAGGCTTACCAGTAGTCTCTTAGGCTCCCAGGGGTCTCTCACGGAAAGATACCCTGGCTAGTATGACTCACCCCTTCCTTCCTAGCAAGGAGGTCCAGATTCCTGCAGCCCTGCCTTCAGAAAGAAGTGCATTTGTGTAGGTTAGGCCTTGGACTTAGGCAGATGCCATATACCCCCTACATTCCACTTTTGAGATCTGGCTTCTCCCAAGTCTTGAGCAGTTCCAATTTCCTGTCTATCCTGAGCTGCACTGCCAGGGCTTGCACAGTTGGAAGCCCCGCATAGGCTATAGTGGGGAGGGTGCTCACCCCTGCAAACCACCATACATCTACAACTGCAAATTGGCCACTAGAAGTCCCAGTTTGGACTTGCTGCCTGACAGAGTCCTGGGCATCTCTAGCAACTAGGATCCCAGATGTCTTATTAAATGATACCCCAGCCAGCACACCCACCCTGCCCTAGCTAGGCAGATCAGTATCCTCTAGTTCTGTCTTCAAAGGGAATATGAACAAGTATACAAGATAGAGCTTGATTTGAGGCAGATGCTTCTGTCCAAAAGATCTTGTTCCATGACTCAGCCTCCCTGGATCTGTGCTTATTTTTCAGATTCCTAGATACCTTGAATTGCTCTGACCGTGCATATATAGCTAGCATCCCTTCAGCTGGACTGAGGCTTCGAGTCAAGGCTGGTGGAACAGGGCCTGGCCCAAACACCTGCATAAGCTTTGGTGTGGAGGGGGACCCCCAAAAATCACCCTGAAGTCACAAATCGGCCACCATCAGTCCTGATTTGGACTTACTGCCCGAAGGAATCCTAGAATTCTCCGTCAACCAGAACTTAATATGTAAGTTATAATCTTATTTCAGCTAGCCCTCTTGGCCCTGCCCTGGCCAAAGAGGCCAGTATCCTCCAGCTTTACCTTCAGGGGAATATGCACATTTGTATAAGACAGGGATTGGAATTAGGCAGATGCCATGGACACCTTGGAACCCATTCTTCAGATTGGCCTCTCCTGACACTTGCCTAGTTCCAGGCCCCTGGCTTACCTAACCTGTGTGACCAGAACATGTATACTAGGAACCCCATCAGTCCACCTTGGGCATCTGAGGCCCAACACCAACCACCCTATGGCGCCTAGATCAAAGGGAGCCCATCCCCGAAAAACTTTCCAAGGTAAAAGCTTTAGACTGAGGACAGTCTAGGTTGGCTGCATGGTGGGGTCCCAGGCTTACCAGTAATCAAGACCCCCAGATATTTCTTTGTGAAGAATACCCCAGATAGCCAACTGGCCTGGCTTAACACTGGTGTTAAAAAGAAAACCATAGTCATCACTTAGATTAAGGCATCAAGTCAGTAAACCAAGACTTAATACTTAACCTGACTGTAGTTTCAACCCCTCAGGAATATAACCTTTAACCAGTCAACATGGAATATCCTGGTCCATACCAAGAAACTTATTGATAGACCCCTTCCTCTCCCCTTGAGAGCACAACTTTGCTTAAACAACACATTCCTTGCTAATAAATTCCTTTCTTTTTTTCCCCTTTGGGCCTTATTTCTACCTTTAAAAATCTTTCTCTTTCTAGGACACTTGGGTGGCTCTGTTGGTTAAGGATCTGACTCGTGATTTCAGCTTAGGTTGTGATCTCAGGGTCATAGGATCAAGCCACATATTGGACTCTGTGCTCTGTGGGGAGTCTGCTTGAGATTCTCTCTCTACTCTCTCTCTGCCCTTCCCCCTCTCTAAAATAATAAATAAATAAATATTTTTTAAAAAGTCTTTCTCAGTCAGTTAACATCTGCCTTTGGCTCAGATGATCCCAGAGTCCAGGGATCAAACCCTATGTGGGGCTCTCTGCTCAGTGAAGAGTCTGCTTCTCCCTCTCCCTCTGCCATTCCTTTTTTTTTTTTTTTTTAAGATTTTATTTATTTATTCATGAGAGACACAGAGAAGAGAGACAGAGGCAGAGACAGAGGCAGAATGAGAAGCAGGCTCCATGCAGGGAGCCTGACATGGGACTCGATCCTGAGTCTCCAGGATCACACCCCGGGCTGAAGGCATTTGTGGTTTCCTGCCTTGTTAATTTTCCCCATTCTCACTGGTGTGAGGTGGGATCTTATTGTGGTTTTGATTTGTATTTCCCTGATGGCAAGTGATGCAGAACATTTTCTCATGTGCTTGTTGGCCATGTCCATGTCTTCCTCTGTGAGATTTCTGTCCATGTCTTTTGCCCATTTCATGATTGGATTGTTTGTCTCTTTGGTGTTGAGTTTAATAAGTTCTTCATAGGTCTTGGAAACTAGCCCTTTATCTGATAGGTCATTTGCAAATATCTTCTCCCATTCTGTAGGTTGTCTTTTAGTTTTGTTGGCTGTTTCTTTTGCTATGCAAAAGCTTCTTATCTTGATGAAGTCCCAATAGTTCATTTTTGCTTTTGTTTCTCTTGCCTTCATGGATGTATCTTGGGACCACTCAGCTCATACCTGCTTTGGCTCCACCCCTCCAAAGTACCCCTGAAATGAAGTACCCGGGGAACACCTGGCCTGTGACCACCTTTGCTTCAACCTCCCCACCCAGGTACCTCCTACATGGAGTGCCCAGGACACCCCAGCTTGCCCATACATCAGCTTTAACTCTTTTGCCAGAGAGCCCTCTGCATAGAAAGCTATGGGATGGTCCCAACCCACACCTATTTCAGATTCTGCTATCCAGCCAGTGCACCCTGTGTATGGAGAGTCCCAGGACCATCCTGGTCCATGCTCATGTCAGCTCTGGCCATTGCATCAGGGTAACTCCAGCACATAGGGCCCCAGGACCCTCAGCCCACAACAAGCACAGCCCTAGCCAGCCAACCAAAGTCACCAGGAACACATAGACTACATACATAGGAAATGACTATACACGAGCTCTTTCTTACAGGTTTAGGAGAAGTAGGTGTCCTTCCTAATTCATGGAAACAAACACAGAAAGTCAAGCAAAAATAGGAGATAGAGGAATATTATTCAAGCAAAAGAACAAGACAAAGTCTCAGACAAAGAACTAAATAAAACAGAGGTAACCAATCTTCCTGATAAAGAGTTCAAATTAATGATCATAAAGATTTACTGGACTAGAGAGAAGAGTAGATGAATTTAGAACTTCAACAAAGAGATAGAATATGCTTTTAAAAATCAGAATTGAAGAATACAATAATTGAAATGAAAAACATACTGGAGAGAAGCAACAGCAGATTAGAAGATCCAGAACAGATCAGTGACCTGGAACATAGGAAAAAGGGAAAACACAAGCTGAACAGTAGAAAGAAAAAAAGAATAAAACAAAAGGATTATAGGTTAAGGGATCTCTTAGGGAACACCAAGCAGACAAACATTTGCATTATAAGGGTCCCAGAAGAAGAAGAGAGAGAGAAAGGAGAAAACTTATTTGAAGAAATATTATCTGAAAGCTTCCCTAAGCTGGAAGAGGAAACAGACATCCAGGTTCAAGAAACACAGACAGTTCGAAACAAGATGAACTTAAGGAGGTCCACACCACAACACACATGATAAAAATGTCAAAGATTAAAGATAAAGACAAAGACAGAATTTTTAAAAGCAGAAGAGACAAGCAATTAGAAACGTGCAAAGGAAACCCCATAAGGCTATCAGCTGATTTTTTCAACAGAAGTTTGCAGGTCAGTTTTTGTGCCAGTACCACACTGTCTTGATGACCACAGCTTGGTAGTACCTATGATAGTCACACAGAGAGAGAGAGAGAGAGAGAGGGGCAGAGACCCAGGCAGGCAGAGGGAGAAGCAGGCTCCATGCACCGGGAGCCCGATGTGGGATTCGACCCCAGGTCTCCAGGATCGCGCCCTGGGCCAAAGGCAGGCGCTAAACCGCTGCGCCACCCAGGGATCCCCTAGGCCCACGTTTTGGATCTCCAACAGCTCTGTGCTGTGACTGAGCCTCTCCTGACACTTGCCCTGTTCGGGTCCCTAGCAAGGCTCACGTGTGCCTCCCACACATGTGCAGTACACATTTCATCAGCTCCCCTCGGGCAGCTGGGACCCTCCAGGCCTTTGGAACTACAGCTCATCCCTAAACAGCTGCATCGCCTTAAGGGTAGAGGAAGCCCCCTTCCCTCCTGTCTCCACCGAACTGCTCAGAGTGGCCACTGAAATGGGCAACCATCAGGCCCCACGTGGACTGGCTACCTGATGGGGTCCCAGCTTCTGCTGCTATCAGTTCTCCCAGGTGTCTCCTATTAGAGGATACCCCAGCTAGCCCACCTAATCAGGCAGTCAGGCGTCCTCCAGCTCTGCCTTCAGGGGACTACTTACATCAGATATGTTAAGGCTTACAATTAGGCAGCTGTCCTGTACCCCCAAGAGGCCCCTCCTGTGACTGTGCCTCTCAGACATTGCCCTGATCCAGGTGTCTCACTGTTCCCTATCTGCATGGCTCATGCATACGCGGTCCTGCTGTCAGCCAGTTTGGGCTTACAGGGGGTACTCCAGGCCTGCGAAGCTCCAGACTGACCCCAAGCACTTGACTGACCTCAGGGTAGAGAGAGCCCTTCCCATGAAAATCTTTCTAAGGTGCCAACTTTACTGGTGAATTAGTATCCCTCCTCCCATTTGTTTCGACTGCCTACCTGTGGGGCCTCAGGCTTCTCCAGCCATCAGGGCTCTCTGGTGTCTCCTACTCACAGATGCCCCAGCAACCCAACCCTGCCCACCTTGGCGAGGAAGTCCAGATCCCCCCAACTCTACGTTTCAGGGGAAATATGCACATTTGTATAGGTTAAGGCTTGGAATTAGGCAGATGCCAGGTATTTCCTGATATGATTTTCCTGATTTCCTTCATGATGCAGAAGTTGGTTGGTGTTTTTTTAATGGTTTTTTTAATGGTGTTTTTTTAATTTTTTTTAACACCATTTAAAAAAATGGTGTTTTTTTAATTATTCAAAAATAATGACCGTTGTGAACAACAGTTTTGGAGAAGGAAGGCCCGTCAAAGGACAGCAGCTGAGGCCTAGTGGATGAGAAGGAGCTACCATGCCAAGGTCCGCAGGATAAAACTCCTGGCAGAGGGGGATCACAAAAGCCACAGCCTTTGAGGAGGCAATGGTGTCAGCATTCTTGAGGAACAGAGATAAAGCCAGGTTGGGAGGAGGCAAGACAGGAGAGTAAAAGCAATGAGCACAGAGTTCAGGGCCCTGTATGTGACGGTGACAGTTTGGGCTTTATCCTAACTGCAATGAAAAGTCATTGGAGGATTTTAGATAGGGAAGTGACCTAATCTGGTTTTTTCTTTTTCTTTTTCTTTTTTTCCAAGATCATTTTCTGGGAGAAGGATTATAAGGGGACAAGTATGGCAGCCCAATAGTCCGTTGTGAGGCTTGTGCTTCAGTCTAAATGAAAAATCATGGTGGTTTGACCCAGGCAGTGGACCCAAAAAGTTGTGAGATTTGGGATTTATTCTGGGGGGGAGAACCAACTAGACTTAATCGATTCAATATTTGGGGGGTGGGGTGGAAAAAATAATCAAACATGACTAATAATATGGGGGCAATGAGGTGAATAACGGTAACATCCATAGATGGAATCTGAATTTTCAAACATGGATATCATCTGCCAATTTATGATGATGTTAGTCATGGTATTTGAAGAGATCACCTAAGGAGAAAGGGAAAAAAGTGAATTTTTTAAGGGTTAAGTCAGGGACACTCGATATTTAGAGGATGAGCTACAAAGGAGCTGGCAAAGGACACTGTGGAAGAGCAACCAGTGGGGAGAAAAAGCAAGTGAGTGTGGTGCTAAGGATGGGTGACAAAGCAGAAGAGTAGCCAGCTGTGAGGCTGATGAAAACAGAGAAGCACCTTTGGATTTGGTGCTATGAAGGTCGTGGGTAACTCTGACCACCTAGGCTTCACTGGGAGAAACAGATGAAAGCCCCAATAACTCCTACTCACAATGATCACCCAACCTGGCCAAATTCACCATCTTTGGCACTCCAGCAGGACCACACCCTATGCACTCATAGACCTGGGTTTGCATCCTGGATCTTCCACTTACCATTTAGGTGAACTTAGGCAACTTATCAATCCTTTCTGCACATTGGATGCCTCTTCTATAAAATAGAAATAATTACATCTTATAGAATTGTCCTGAGTGTTTCTGGATGTCATGTATAAAAAGCATTAGGTTCCTTTAAAAAAAAAAAAGATTTTATTTATTCATGAGAGATAGAGAGAGAGAGAGAGAGGCACAGGCAGAGGGAGAAGCAGGCTCCATGCAGGGAGCCTGATGTGGGACTCAATCCCAGGACTCCAGGATCATGCCCTGAGCCGAAAGCAGACACTCAACCGCTGAGCCACCCAGGCATCCCTGAGTATTTCCTATTGTAGTTATCACTCCTCTTTATAGTGAAAATATCATTTACAGAAAATCAGACTTAATATAACGATTCCAAATTTTATTGAATATGCTTTACAAATGGGCATTTTGATTGACATATCCAGGTGATTACTACAAATCAGAAAACCAAAATTTAATTTTAAAATCTAAAGCAATATTCCTGCTCCTAAAACCTTATAGAACAGCCTTAAGTTTCTTTCTTCCAGTACTTTGTTTTTTGTTTTTGTTTTAAACAAAGAGAAAATGATCCATGCAATCATGGGTGAGAGTGGAAGATAACAGTGTCAATTTTGTTTAGTGTAACTTCCAACACTTCTTGACTTCATTTAGTGACACCTAGTTCAGACTACCATCTCTTTAGAAAGAACCTAAGATACTGCTTTTTTCCCCCAGATCTGCCCATTACAAAGTTCCACCTTGACCACCATAATGAGGATAAGTGGAAAATACATCAGACTTAATGCCAGAAAATATGTGCAAATCAAGACAGTGATACTGCCTAGCTATGTATTAGAGTAAATCAACATGTCTCTATCCTCATCTGCAAAATAAGGATAACAACACTTACCTTACATGATTGATTTGAAAACTAAGAGAAAATATGTAGATGTAACTTATAGATTATAAAGCACCATTATAATGTACGGTAGTATTATTATTCATGTATGAAGATGGTTCATTCATTTTTTAGTGAATATTTATATGGCCGATATTTTGCTAGGCCGACATTTGCTGTATAGATATATATCATTATATATATGTAGATATGGATATGTATATATAAATAGATAGGCCCTTAAGATCTTACATTCCAGTGGAGAAGAAGCATGCTCTGATGTGACTATAGTGCGAGGGAGCCAGAGAGAGAGCACTCGGACTGGCTCTCTCTGGAGCCAGTGGAGAGTGAGGGCATTTGGGGGGACTTCCTGGGGAGATGACAGTGGAATTGTCTCACTACAAATTCAAAAGCAAGAAAACAAATCCAGGTTACTCCTCTGTGAGGGGGTCCACGTAATCCATGGTTGTGGGCCTCATGTCAGCTCAGAAGTGTCCCAATCACTTAAGGCAGAGCTTCTCAGCCTTGGTACCACTGATATTTTAGGCTAGATAATTCTATGTTTGTGGGGGGCTATCCCATGCATCATAGAATGTTTGGCATCATCCCTGACCTCCATCTACCAGATGCCAATAAAACCCCCCTATCTCCAGATTTGAAACCAAAAACATCCCCAGACCAAATGGCCCCTAACAGGCAAAACTGTCTCCAGCTGAGAACTACTGCCATAAGGTCATGGAAAACCAGTATAGATTCTAGAAGGAATGGAATTCATACAATTAGTACCTAGGCTCATTCTAGGTGCTCCACAAATACTGAATGAATGAATAAGTGGAGTCAATGAATGAATGAACTTCCCAGAGTCCTTTTGACATATTCCTTTTGGGATCCATCCAGAAGACCCCTGGGCTAGTAACTAAGTTCTAGCTTAATAACAATAACACGACATGCATTTATACAGTGCTCTGTGCAAGTTGCATGATCTTAGGCAAGTAGTTCAAACTCTCTGAGTCTCAAGTCTATCAGTTCTAGATGAATATTTATCAGCAAATATTTATTGAACATAATCATGTGGCAGACACTTTGCTAGGCAGTGCCCAAGTCACTAGGTGCCCGAACAAGAGATAACGATAACACCACACACATTTATACAGTGCTCTGTAAAAGTTGTATGATCTTAAGCAAGTAAGTCAAATTCTCTGAGTCTCACGTCTGTCAGTTCTTTCTCTCTCTCTCTCTCTTTTTTTAAAGAGTTTATTTTTGGGATGCCTGGGTGGCTCAGCGGTTGAGCATCTGCCTTTGGCTCAGGGGGAGAAGCAGGCTCTGTGCACAGAGCCTGCTTCTGGGATCGGGGCCCACATCGGGCTCCCTGCACAGAGCCTGCTTCTCCCTCTGTCTCTGCCTCTCTCTGTGTCTCTCATGAATAAATAAATAAAATTTTTAAAAAAATTTATTTTTAAGTAATCCCCACACCCAACATGGGGCTCAAACTCACAACCCCGAAACTAAAAGTCATATGCTCCACCAACTGAGCCAGCCAGGCACTTCAGGCACATGAGATCTGCCAGTTCTTAAATGGAGATAATAAATCCTAGCTTGCAAGGTCATTGGGAGAATTAAATAAGATAATCAATATAAAACATACAAGAACTAGAGGCCTAGGCATCCTTTGGTGCACCTGACGAGAGGTGTCTTAGCAGGATGCCCCTTACCCCAGCTCCTGCCACTAAGTTCTACCTGTAAGAACATCTAAAAAGTTTGGGCATATGCTGTTTTTTGCTATCAACATGTGGGGAATACTAGGTACTGTGTCAGGACCTGACACATCTGCTCTCTAACTCATCCTTGCAAGCCACCAGATTAGTTAATAGGCCCAGAGACTTGTGACTTGCTCAAGATCACACAGCTAAAAAGTCTCCCTGAAATCTAAAGCCTCAGCCACCACTCAGGGCTGACCTCCATTACATCAATCCTTGTTTGGATTGTGAGTTTTGGGGAAATGCTTTCTGTATTCCGTGTTCTGTAGTTTCTTATAGACATAGATGACCAGATCAGGAAATTTCATCTGCAAATACCGGGAAGGTTCTCCAATTATCAACCTGATCCTGAAATGAAACACAAACATATTGGCATGGTTGCCTCCAGATTATCTTCCCCTTTTATAGCATCTGGGCCCAGAGATCTCTTTGTTCCCTCAATTTCTAGAGCAGTGCAAGTAAGGACTTTGGAATCTGAGAGAACAAGATTCATCTCCTAACCACTCTTCAACTAATTGGCAGCTTAATGTTTGTGAACCCCAGTTTCATCATCCATAACATAGAAATGAAACAGTTCCACAATCTCTTATCTACAGTTCCAAAATCCAAAAGAACCCTCAAAACTGCAAGTTTTTTTTGTTTTTTGTTTTTTGTTTTGTGAGTTTACAGCTAAATCAGCTAAAGCTGATTTTACCAACACGGCTCTACTTTTTAGACACTTACAGCACTACCTTCACCTTATCCAGCTGTCCAGTCCCCTGCATTTCTTCCCACAAGGGAGTCACTACCCTCCTATTCAAGAGGCCTTGGCACAAGTGAGAAAGAAAGATGAGAACCTGCCAGGCATGTCCATCATTCATTGTAAGATCCTTGTGTGGGTCCTTTTCCAAACAGAAGGAAGGAATTACTTTTCATTTCATCAAAATACATTTTCTTCTAACGAAGAGCAGATATAAATTTAAAATGGGATTTTTTTTTAATCATCCTCATTTCACCTCTTACTTACAGGAACAGAAAAAATACTTACTTCTTATTTTTATCTTCATTAATATGTTCTCCCAAATTCCGGATGAACTTTAACAGATCACTTGGAGTATCCTCATAGAAATTCCCTTTTTTTTCATAAAACTTATTCATTACAGTCATAACATACTTGTCAATCTAAAAAACAAAGCATAATGCAAAACTGTGGTAGCCACACAAAATAAATCCTCACAAGATGCTAATACAAAGAGGCAAAATACAAATTTGAATACATCACCCAACTACCACTAATTAATAAAGCAAGTTAATAGAAGCAAAAAGAAGTAAATACTATACACCAAAATGCTAACTGTAGTTGTGTCTGAATGCGGGATTATAAGTAACTTTACATCCAGTATCCATTTTCCAAGTGAACTGTTTTCATGAGAAATTCAAAATATTGAAACATGGTTTAGAAATTCTTTGGTTACTATATTAGGAAATTTGCTCCTCATACTACACAATATTTTTATCCTTGTGGCCAGGCACCTCAGGCCTGGACAGGGCCACCTGTCCAAGTTGGTAATTGATGGCATTTCCCCCTTGAAAGAGGATCATTCAGACTAACATCAGACCTGACAGCCATTGCCAAAGTGAGAGTGGTTGTTTTTGTTTGGATTGGTTTTGAATTTTATTTCCAAAGGTTTCATGTTTCTCCTTGCCTCTAAGTGTCCCAGAGCCACTTCCCTCAAGTCAATGCCTTTCTCTTTGTGCTTGCACCTTTGCAGACGGCTGTCATATTTAGAAAGCATTTGGAGTAAGAGAACAACAAGCAACAACCATGAGGCCAGAGGTTCCCTCAGAAAGAAAACCGGTGACCAGACCACCCTAGTGAAGACCTGCTGAGACCGACTAAGCGTGCCACATGCAAAGCATTTGGCGAAAGGGCTGAGCAATGTCTATGTGGTGGGAGGGAGTAGCCTGTGAAGAGGAGGCAGGAGTCCACACTGGGAAACTTGGCTCCTCCGTGCTGCTGCCACTAAGCTGAATATATGACCATGGAAATGGGCAAGTCATGAAAATCAACAGAAAATCCAAGTCTTGGGGCACCTGGGTAGCTCAATGGTTGAGTGTCTGCCTTTGTCTCAGGTCGTGATCCTAGGGTCCTGGGATCAAGTCCCGCATCGGGCTCCCCGTGGGGAACCTGCTTCTCCCTCTGCCTTTGTCTCTGCCTCTCTCTGTGTCTCTCATGATTAAATAAATAAAATCTTATAAAGAAAATCCAAGTCTCGAATGGGACTAAAAAAGATAAGACTTGAAGTCAGTCAAAATTCAGTAGAAGTCTGAAGTTTAGGGGAAAGAACTGAGAAACTGAGAAACAAAAGAATGGGTTTTCCTTCAGAGCTCCGCCAACCTCTGCCTCTCTAGTCCTGGCTATTTCAGGTCACACCCCTCAATCTCAACATGCTCGGCAATTAAATGAGCTGGTGGCCTTGGTGGCATCATAGCTTCATGCAGTGAGTGGCTTTAGTACACGGCTTCCGCAGCCAGACTGCAGCCCAGCTGCAGATTCTGTTGCTGGCTCTGTACCGTTGGAAAAAAATGATTTGTCTACGCCTCCGTGTGCCCCTCTGTGAAATGGAGGTAATTAGCTCAGGGGTTGCTATAAGGATTAACTGTGGAAATTGCCATCAAGTCCTGAGAACTCTAACTGCCCTACAGTCAGCACTACGGAACTGTCAGCTGTTATTGTCATCTGCTCTGGTTTCAGACTTCTCTGTTTCCGCAAGTTTAAGTTTTAGCCAAAGTTTTATAGACGTGCATTTAGCAGAGTCATGGCACAGCTTCCGTGTCAGGAATTCAGTAGCGGACAAGACAACAGTCCCTACCCTCATGGAATCTACAGGGTAGCAGGAAAGATGGACACCACGGCAGCAAGTATGAGTGTGATGTATCATCTAGAGGCAATCGAGGGAAGGAAAGCAAAATGAGACCCAGAAACAAAGAGGTGTGGGAGAAGCAGTCCTAGATTGGGCATAGGATAGGGAAGCTGTTGGTCTCAGTTAAAGACCTGAGGATTATGGATTCTTCTGGAGTGCTCTGCACAGTCTCTGGGCTGCTCAGCATGCATCTCACACAGTCAATGTTTCTGTGGGGCTCTTGGCCCCCACAATGGGCCATGCCGTACTCCTCTTCACATGCCCACAGCCTGGCATGGGTCTAGCAGGTAACCAGTATTTGACAGATGTCTGCTAAGTAATAATGATGAAAGTTCTGGGAGGCGTCTGGGGGGCACAGTTGATTAGGCATCCAACTCTTGGTTTCAGCTCATGACCTCAGACTTGTGAGACAGAGCCCTGCCTCAGGCTCCTCACTCAGCGCAGAGCCTGCTGAAGTTTCTCTTTCTGTCTCTGTCTCCCGCTCTCCTACCTTCCCTCTCCCTCTCTAAAAATAAATAAATAAATCTTTAAAAACAATGCAATTTCCGATAGCACTGACTACTAGATCGAGATGATGACCATTTTTTTTCTGTTTTACTCTATTTAGTTCAAGTTAGATGGACCCTTTCCTGAAGAGGAGGAATTTGGAAGATCTTTTCTTCATGGGATGTTTTCTCAGGCAGAATGCAGGTGTACGTGTGGCTGTCCAGAGCTGGGCTAGACTCAGCCATCAGGGGCAGCCAATCCCTCCCTGGACCGAGAAGCCTCACTGTGAGCAGCTCCTTGGGTTAAACTCTCATGTAATCAGCTGCTTTGGTCACAATAGTAATGGGATTATTGGCCAGGCCTCTCTTAGAACCAACGTGGAGGGAAAGAACTCTAAGAAAGGAAAACGCTCCTGGGCTGGGACGAGCATAGGAACTGTTCATACCTCAGAAGTCCACTGGGCAAAAGTTCTGGAACATTCCGAACTTTCAGGTTGCAGTAGTTGGACAATCCTGCTATTACGCAATCGCTGTTTAATGTCAGATTCATTTCCAACATCCCTAAGGGTCCTATAGCGGCTAAGGATGACAGAATTATCATGGTCATTCTATTCTGCCCTCTTCAGAGAGAAAAACAATGTTACATTTTGTTTTTTTTTTTTTATAAAAGTCATAAAACCGTATCTCTAAAAATTCTGTGTGATGGAGGAGGCAGAGGCATCTCTCTCTCTCTCTCTCTCTCTCTCTCTCTGCTCTTCAGAAAACAAAACCAGAATCCAGAGAGGTTAAGTCACTGCCCCAAAGAGACACAGCCAGGAAATGTCACACTGAGAGGAGAGCCTGGGTCAGTTGGTTCTCAGCCTGACCCCTTCCCACACCACCTTTCCACTATGGTTAATTTTTCGTGTTAACTTATTTGGCCACAAGGGGCCCTGATTAAATATTATTCTAGGTGCATCTGTAAGGTGTTTCCAGATGAGATTAGCATTTGAACTGGTGAACTCAGTAAGGTAGATCACCTTCCCCAATGTGAATGATGGGCCTCATCCAATCCACCAAGGGCCTGTTTAGTGCAAAAGATGGACTTCACCCCTTCTTGTCTGATTGCTTCACTAGGCCATCAATCTTCTCTTGCCCCCAGCTCTCAGGCCTTCAGACCCTAAATGGAATCCACATCATCAGTGTCCCTGGCTTTTAGGTCTTTGGATTTGGACTAAATTTTACTACAGACTTTCCTGGGTCTCCTCCAGCTTGCAGAGGCAGATCATGAGAATTCTCAGCGTTAATACTGCATGAGCCATTTCCTTTAAAAAAAATTAAATATGTAGGGTTACCTGGGTGGCTCAGTTGGTTAAGCATCTGACTCTCGATTTTAGCTCTGGTCATGATCTCAGGGTCCTGAGACTGAGCCCTCCATGTCAAGCTCTGTGCTCAATGCAGCATCTGCTTAAGATCCTTTCTCTCTCTCTCTCTCTCTCTGCCCCTCCTATGCACATGTACACAATCTTTCTCTTGCTCTCAATTGATAAATAAAATCTTTTAAATATATATATATGTATATATATATATATATGCTTATGTTTATCATTTGTATACATACATATATCATGACTAATATACTCATTGTCTCCCTTCTGGAGGCCTGGAATATGCCATCAAGTTTTACTTACTTCTCCCAACTCCAAAAGAAGGGATGACCCAGCAGGCCACTTAGGTGCTCCAGCACATTATCTCCAGGGTTAAAGAGATGATGAATGAGGTCCCGGGTTTCCTCATCTGGAGAAAGCTGAATCATTTTTTCATGACTTTGTGTCTTCAGTGTCGCAAAAGGGAGCTCTCCCTTCTTCACCACATATAGAACCAGAAGTCCAAGGTCCTGCAGGAAAGCCACAGATCAAGCCAAAGGTATTTCTGAATTATTGCTCTATATGGAGGATGCAGTGTAGGTTATAATCAAATGGAAAGTGGGAGAAATTTCAAGGGGTCCACGGGCTCGTTAGGGAGAGAAGACATAGGTTCTCCTTGGAGAATCCTTCAAGACAGTATATAGTTTATACATAAACCCATAGTTTAGGTTTAAGGAACAAAAGATAATCCTGGAACAGAGTTGACAGGGCAGACTGCTTAGAGGAAGAGGAATTAGAGCTAGACCTTAAAGTATAGATAGAATGTCGATAAACAGAGGAGAGGAAAAATATTTTAAACAAAGGAAATGCCAGGACTCTAGCTGGAACTCGGACTTTGGGTCAGGACTATGTCAGGCAGCAGATAAAGGAGCTAGTCCAGGTCCAGGGGAACACAGTGACAGCCCTGGGAGTTAGGCCATGGCAGGGAAGAAAGGCCAAGAAGCAGGCCAGCATCTGAACTTCCCTACTGCAGGCAAGAAACCAGTCAAGGAAGGAGCTCAAATCTAGAGCCTTTTAGCAGCAAAGGCCGGATGTGCATAGAGACCTCTTGCCCCAGGGGGTTGAAAGATCTGCACCCTGGAGAACCCCCCAGGACAAAGCTGCCCTGGCAAGGCCAAAGTCAATCTGGAAGCTTTGGTCTGCAGGGGTCAGGCTCTGTTTCTGCTGTCTCCTCCCAGGAGAAACAAGCAATTTCCGGCTCTTAGCCTTTGTGGCCAAGATTGGTCTTTTTGGGGATCAATCCCATCCCTCCTATGTGTTCCAGAGGGCCTTAATATCTGTTCCTCCTGGAGTTTAGCACACAAGTCTGAAGGGAATGGAATGGAAAAAGAAATCCCATTTGCTTTATCTTCAGGCAGGAAATAGCTCCTGCAGGAATTCTGGAGGTAATTTGGACATACCTCCTGGAGGTAATTTTAGAAGGGATGTGCCATGCTCAATTTACTACCTAGCTGGAGGAGGAAGAGAGAGACCCAAAGAGATACAGACAGAAGCCACAGCAACCCAGAGAAATGCCATTGTCTGCAAGGGAGTAAAGGCAGTGAGCACTGGGATAATTAATGCCTTGAAAGTTAGTTAGAACAGTTAAAATAAAAATAACATTTAATTGGTCATAGGAAATAAGAGAATGAATAAAACAAATAAGGAAGCAGAAAGATGAAAAAGTAAACTAATGGTAGAAATTACCTCTAGATCTTTCCTGATTTCTTGTGTCTCTCCAGTCCACTTGATGCTTTTATCAAAATCTGCCAGGCAAACAGCATTCTTGGAATCTAAGGGATAGTTTGTAGAGACGCAGTGAAAAATCCTCTCTTTTCATATTGTAGTTACATAGGTACCACAATGCAATATTATCTCTGAAGAAGGCAGTAATAAAGCTTATATCTGCATGGCTGTTTACTCCTCAAGACAGTAACGTGCACTGTGTCATTGGACCTATTCAGTATCTGCCAAGGGCAAGATTTAAATTTCGCCAAGAAGTGGCTCCTGCTTTTGGCTTGAAGGAGTATAAAAAAGAAAACCGGGTAATTCCAGCAGGATGATGGTCAGGCCAACTGTATGATTCTCAAACCCCTTTTGTTCTGAACTTAAATATCAAAGATGAGTGGAAGTCCACAGCCTAACAAAGATGAACCCATGAAATCATTCAACAGGGGTCTAGTGAGGAGAAAAAATGACCATGAAGGCAGAAAACACCGCACAGATCCTATGGACTCCTGAGTCTCTGAGCAAGGAAATAGCTACAGAGTGAATACTTATACAGAGAAATGTAAAATTAATTGCAACTTTAAAAATGCTAACCGAAAGTACAGAACACTCTGGAAGTGCAGAACAAGAGCCACAGGGCTGTGTGTGGGAAAGAAGTCCTCCTTAAGGCAGTATACTTGGAGAAGATTGGTAGAATTTGTACGGAGGAATGGAGCAGAGGAAGAGAGAATCCCAGACAGGAATTCCCAACAGGAACGGAGAAAACTCTACTCTGCCGGAAAGGAGGTCCCAGGGCCTGGAGATGAGGGAAAGCCTGCAGTGAGGCTGAAGGGGCAGATGGGGAGCAGACCGTAAACCAGGAACTGTTCTCAGCTATTCCAACTAATAGATCCCCTTCCCTGTGGCCACCACTTTGAGTCCCCTGCTACTTAAATTTGCAAGTGCCTCATGGAACACTTCACACCTCTTCTAACACTTGATTTTTTTAACAAGCCCCAGTTGGTTCTTTTTCTTCTTCTTCTTTTTTTTTTTTTTTTTTTTGGTTTCAATAGACATTGTTCAAGTGCTATAAAAATGTTAAACTCTTACTCTTAGCTTCTGTACTTACAAAATCACAGACTATTAACAGTTGATGGGCAGAGTTAGGATACAATCAGCCCACTTCACCCAGGTGTCAATGAATCAGGAACCTCTTCATCCTCATTCCCACCAGAGTGATATCATCTAAGGTGATTTTTTTTTATTAAAAAGTTCACTAAATAAATAGATAACTAAACTTTCATTTAAAAAATTTTAAAAACACATATTTAGGGTACTTAGACAATTAATTTTTTGCTTATTCTATGCTTCTTATAAGTCACTTACAAGTATTTTCTCAGGTTCTCTGTCCCCTTCCTTATGCATATCCTCTAGCAGTTCTTTCATATCGTGGCTGTTGGTAGAAACTCTTCCAGGAGCCTTACATGTTTAGAAAATGTATTTCAACAAATGGTGAATGCAAAAGAATGCAAAAGAATGAAAATGGACCACTTTCTTACACAAAAATAAGCTCAAAATGGATTAAAGACCTAAATGTGAGACCTGAAACCATTAAACCTTTAGAAAAAAGCAGGCAGTAATTTCTTTGACATTGGCTGTAGGAGCATTTTTCTTTTTAGATATGTCTCCTCAGGTAAGAAAACAAAAGCAAAATTAAACTATTGGGACTACACCAAAATAAAAAGTGTCTGCACAGCAAAGGTAACCATCAGCAAAACAACAAGATGCACTACTGAATGGGTGAAGATATTTGCAAATGACACAACTGATAATGGGTTCATATCGAAAATGTATAAAGGGCATATGCAACTCAACACCAAAAAAGCCAAATAATTCAATTAGAAATGTGCAGAGATCCCGAATAGACATTTTTCCAAAGAAGACCTACAACTGGCCAACAGACACATGAAAAGATTCTCAGCATCAGTCATCATCAGGGAAATACAAATCAAAACCATGATGAGATATCACCTGTCAAAATGACTAGAATCAGAAAGACCTGAAATAACAAGTGTTGGCAAAAATGTGGAAAGAAAGGAACCCTCGTGCACTATGAGTGGGAATGTAAATTGGTGCAGCCACTGTGGAAAACAGTATAGAAGTTCGCCTAAAAATTAAAAACAGAAATAGAATTACTGGATCATATGGTAAACAAAAACACTAATTTAAAAAGTCATATGCATACTCTTGTTTACTGCAGCATAATTTACAATAACCAAGATATGGAAGCAGCCGAGGTAAAGAAGATATACATATACACACAATGGAATATTACTCGGCCATCAAAAAGGAACTCTTGCCATTTGTGACAATATTGATGGTCCTAGAGAGTATAATAATACTAAGTGAATATAATAATGCTAAGTGAAATAAGTCAGAGGAAGCCAAACACCAAATGATTTAACTCATGTCTGGAATTTAAGCAACAAAACAAATGAACAAATAAAGATAAAAAGGGACAATAGAAAAGCAGACTCTTAAAATACAGGAACAAATGGGCAGTTTCCAGGGGAGGTGGGTGGGACAATGGGTGAAATAATGGGGATTAAAGTACACTTTTGTGATGAGCACTAAGTAAGGTAGAGAACTGTTGAATCATTATACTGTACACCTGAAACTAATATATGTTAATAACATTTTAATCAAAATTACATATTTATTTTGAATCATGTGTGAACAGTAATAATTTGTTCCCTTGGTTCTGGATGCTATAACAAATTGCAATAGATGGGTGGCTTAAACAACAGAAATTTATTTCTCACAGCTCTGAACATTGGAAATCTGAGCTCAGGCTGTCCACAGGATTGGGTTCATGGTGAGGGCCCTCATATTGGTTTATAGACAGCCATCTTCTTTGCTATATCCTCATATGGTAGAAAGATAGCCATCTAGCTCTCCTTATAAGGGCACAAATCCATCCAAAGCAATTTTGAGGAAGAACAAAGCTGGAGGCATCATACTTCCTGATTTTAAACTATTTTACAAAGACCTATTAATCAAAATAGTACAGTACTAGTATAAAACCAGACACATAGATGAATGAAACAGAATCAAGAGCCCAAAAATAAATCCACACATATGCAGTCAACCAATACTTGACAAAGAAGCCAAGAAGGCTCAACAGGGAAAAGATAATCTCTTCAAAAAATGAGGTTGGAAAAACTGGATAGTTACATGCAAAAGAACGAAAGTAGAAGACTATCTTATGCCACTCACAAAAACCAATTTGAAATGGATTAAAGACTTCAATGTAAAACCTGAAACCATAAAACCCCTAGAAGAAAATATTGGGAAAAAGCACCTTGATATTGGTCTTGGCAATATTTTAATCTGACACTAAAAGCAGAAGCAACAAAAGCAAAATTGAACAAGTGGAACTACATCAAACTAAAAGCTTCTGCATGGCAAAAAAAAATCATCAACAAAATGAAAAGGCACTGTATAGAATGGAAAAAATATTTACAAATCATGTATCAGATATGGAATAAATTATATATGAAACTCATTCAACTCAATAGCAAAAATCAAATACTCTGACTAAAAAATGGGCAAACGACCCGAATAGATTTTTTCCAGAGTCAACAGGTGCATAAAAATGTGCTCAATACCAGTAATTATCAGGGAAATGCAAATCAAAACTCCAATGCAATATTATCTCACATATCTGTTAGAATAATTATCAAAAAGACAGATGATAACAAGAGATGATGAGGAGGTAGAGAAAAGGGAACCCTGTGTATTGTGGGTAGTAAATTGGTGCAGCCACGGTGGAAAACAGCATGAAGGTTTCTCAAAGATTAAGAACAGATAAAGCAGAAAAGCAGATTTGAAGGAAATGAAATCATTATCTTGAAGAGATATCTGCACTGCCAGGTTCACTGCAACATTATTTATATTAGCCAAGACATGGAAGCACACTGTGTCCACTGACAGATGGATGTGTAAATAAAAGGTGGTATATATTTATGGAATATTGTGCAGCCATTAAAAAAGAAGGAAATCCTGCCATTTATGACAACATGGATAAACCCTGAAGGTATTATGCTAAGTTTAGTAGTAGTTTAGTAGTAGCCAGACAGAGAATGACAGATGCTATATGATCTCCCTTATATGTGGAATCTAAAAAAAACTAAACTCAAAAAAAAAAAAAAAAAAACTAAACTCATAGAAGCAGTGAATAGATTAGTGGTTGCCAGTGGTAGGGGTGGGGGAAATGGCTAACGGGAGTCAAAGGGTACATACTTCCAGCTACAAGATGATTAAGTCCTGGGGATGTCATGTACAGCATAGTGACTATAGTTAACAATACTCTATTGTATACTTGAGGTTGCTAAGAGAGTAGATCTTAAAAGTTCTTACCACTCGCACACACACTGTATTGTGGAAATCATCTTGCGACATATGTGTATATTATATTATCACATGGTATGCCTTAAACTCACACAATGTTATGTGTCAATTTTATCTTAATAAAGCTGGAAAAAATTAAAAATATGTTTTTGATAATGAAAAAAAGGCACTGATGTCATTCATGAGGGCTCCACACTCATGATGTGATCACCTTCCGAAGGCTTTACCTCCAAATGCCATCATATGGAGAATCAGGGTTTCAACATATGGGGAGTACTACTCTTCAGCTGTTCGATAAGTTCTCTCTTATCAGCTCCTTCTTTTTGTATTTGGGTTGCTGATGAGAGAAGTCTCGTACCGCTCTGATTCTGGTTTTTACATGGTAATTTGTTTTCTCTTGGGAGCTTCTGAAGTTTTCCTTCCCTTTTTTCCCTTGATATTCTGATATTCCTTTAAGATGTGACTCAATGGGGTTTCTCCCTTACTTATCCTCAGCTCTTGGTGAGTCTTTTCAATAAAAGAACTATATCTATCTATAATTCTGGGACATTCTCAACTATTTTTTTCAAATTCATTCCCTTCTTCTCCCTGGAATGCCTATTAGAACTTCTGGATCTAATTCTTGACTTCTAGACCATTCTCCCTATCCATCTTTATGCTTTTCTATTATTTCCTAGAGGAATTTCTCAGGTAAATCTCCTAGCTCACTAATTTAATCTTCAACCAATCTTGAGTTTTAAACTTTTAAACAATTATATTTTAAATTTCCAAATTCTCTATTTGGTTTTTTTTTTTTTTTTTTTTTTTTTTTCTATTTGGTTTTTTTCACAAAGCTTATCTTTGCTTCTTGGATGAAATAACCTATCTTTGTTCTCTGTTTTGTTTTTGTTTTTTTTAAATTATACTTACTTTAAGTATTGTGGTTACTTAGTATGGCAAACTAAGTAAATGCCCACGTCTTAATCCCTGGAATCTGCAAATATTACTTTATATAGTCACACACACACACACACACACACAAGGACTTTGCAGATGTGATTAAGAATCTTGAAACGGGTGCCTAGGTAGCTCCGTCAGTCAAGTATCTGACTCTTGATTTAGGCTGAGGTCATAATCTCAGGGTCGTGAGACAGAGCCCTGTGTCAGGTTCTGTGGTGAGTGGGAAGCCTGCTTAAGATTCTCTCTCACTTCACTCTACCTCTCCCTGCTCATGCTCTCTTTCGAAAGAAAGAAAAAGAGAAGAAAGAAAGAAAGGAAGGAAGAAGGAAGGAAGAAAGAAAGAAAGAAAGAAAGAAAGAAAGAAAGAAAGAAAAAAGAAAAGAAAAGAAAAGAAAAGAAAAGAAAAGAAAAGAAAAGAAAAGAAAAGAAAAGAAAAGAAAAGAAAAGAGAAGAAAAGAAAAGAATCTTGAAATAGGAGAGACTATCCTGGGTTATCAGGGTGAGTCCTAAATGCAATCACACATATCCATATGCAGGGGAGGCAAAGGGAGATCTGACAACAGGAGAGAAGGAAATATGACTACAGAGGCAGAGATTGGAGTGATGTCAAAAGCCAAGGAATACTAGCTGCCCTAGAAGCGGGAAGAGCCAAAGAACAGTCTTGCCCCACAGCCTACAGAGGGAATTTAGCCTTGCAGACATGTGATGTGGGGCCAGGGGAACTGATGTTCATACTTCTTGCCTCCAGAACTGTGGGAGAATAAATTTCTATTGTTTTAAGCCACCAAGTATTGTGATAATTTGTTTCAACAACCATAGGAAACACACTCAGTTAGCTTTGTTTCTTTGGGTGTAAGTTCTATTCCATGAATCTTTTTCATGGTATCAGCACTTTATAAATACCTTAAGTGATTTTTGACTGTAAGCCTTACTTTGCAGTTGAGAATCCGTGATACCCTTTGAGTTGCTTCTGTTAATGCCATCCAACACAAGGGAGCGATGGAGGCAGTTGTCACAACTTCTGCTTTGCATTTTATTCAGTGAAACTTGGTGATAAGCAAGATATGACACTTAGGAAGGTGCTTTGGCAGAAATCTTGTGGATTTAACTGCTCTTTGTTTCTCTTGAGATCATCAACCACCCAGTATCTCAAGTAGTAGCCCGGTATGACAACAGACAGACCTGTCTGTGGGAAATGCACAGGGTGTGATCTTCCTAGTTTCTGCTGATGAAGCAATCTGCCTGTTAGCTGTCTTTTGTCCTCTCCTGCTTCTGGCTTCCATTACTCCTGAGTGGTACTTCTTTGCACTATTCCCACTTTTATGAGCTATATTTAGCTGTGGCATCCTGCTTTTGTCCTGGGCTCCTGTGTCCTTTAATCCTATCCTATTGTGGGACCCCATAAGAGAGTCCCACCATCCAGAATCCTCAAAGATTCTGTCCTGTAAAACTTTTTTGTTGTTTTAATCTCAGCTATGAATTCATTTAACAATCTTTCCCCATCATTTTAGGGATTTAACACATGGAACAGTCTGTAGTATGTGTTAGGTTCACCACCTTGAGGCAGAAATATAGTCAACTTTCTATTGTTCAAGCTTAAGAATAGAAGAGGTGGTTCCAGAAATTCCCAAGAAATGGTGGTAACCGGTAATTTTTCTTTAGAACATGATATATGCCTCTTTTGCATCAAAATCAGAAGTTAGAACTGGAAAGAACTCTGCCCTTGGCTGCCTCAAGATGACTCTGCCTCACTTTGTAGAGCTGCACATATTTCTGGCCTTTATCAGTCTCCCCGACAAAGTTGCTTAAAACCAGGAAGCACCTGTCCTCAAACTAAAAGCCATATTCCCGTAGTATTCTCATGTATACCTACTTCTTTCCAAGTCTTGTCCAGGACCTTACACTGTTCTCTGCCTTTTAATTCCTTGAAACCTCTTTTTGTCTTATTCTCTTACACCTACCTTAAATCTCAGCGCACGTCTGTAGATTGGGTGTCTGTTTCTGCTTAGCCCTCTAGACAAGTACCTGGCCTTTGCTGAGCACCTACAACATACAGGTTACCTGTGTAACACGCTGCATTTAGACCTCATAACAACCTTAGGAAGGAGGTATTATCCATCTTAAATGAGGAAACGAAGGCTCACAGACCTAAGTGACTTGTTTGAGGCTGCGAAGCTACAAAGTTGGCAGGACTAGGCTGCAAGCCTCCCTACAAGTGGCTAAAGTCAAGACTCTTTCTACTGCACCACATTGCTTCCTGGGACTTTACACTCAGCTCCGCTTCTTTCCTTTAATGCTGTTTTCATTTATTTTGTTTTTGGTGTAGGCCAGTGGGTGCTGGCTTGTTCTGTCTACTTGGAGTCTATTTCACTGTGTTGCATCTTATCTTGGCATGCCCAATTTTGACTTTGGTTTTGCCATTAAGTTTCACAGTGACTACCATCTTGCCTGAAGGAACACACCTTCAGGATTCTCTGACTCGCAGGCTACCTTAGGAATTCAAATATCGGGGCTGACTCCATCCAAAGACATACCTTCATACTTGTACTTGCCAAAGGAAATATGAGGTTAGTTCGGTATTCCATTGGCATTTGTGACCTCCATGTGGGGTAAGGATTATCCTGGTAGCAGGAGAGATAGCACTAGAATTATGAATCTGTTGCATTCATCCTCAAACTGAAATAATCCACATTTACTCTACTCCTTTCCTCTCGGTAATGAAAATCCTTTCCTTTTGTAAATAAAGACCCTGCAATATCTAAGAGAAAATTGGGGACTCACCTAGTAAGATGTTTCGTGGCTGCAGATCCTGGTGAGTGTATCCACACCGCACATGTAGTTCTTCAACAGCCTTAAATACAGATGAGAGGATGTTTCGGGCAAAGCTGTCTTCTTCATTTTCCACCACCTCCCTTCTGTGGTTGGCCAAGTACTCTTCCAGTGTCTGCTCACAGAGGGCAAGGCACACATACAGACAGTCCCTGTAGCTCTCACTCCCATAGAATGTCACCAAGTCACTGTTTGTTCGGCTACTCTGCAGACAGGACACTTCCTGTTGTCCACATGTGCTGCCTTCATAGAATCGTTTCACAGCTACTTCTTGCCCTTCATAGAACCCCAGATAGATGCCCCCTTCAGATGTGTCAGCAATTTTATATTCATCATCAATAAAGATCTTGAGTCTGCCGATCATAGGGCGGTATATTCTACGGAGATGTTCCAAGGCCTCCCCCCAGCGGGCACTCTGAGGCTTCCAGTCTTCAGCAGGACGGCACCAATCTTCTCTGGCCCCATAAGAGAGAAGCAGCCTTGCAAGGGAGCTGTCATAATTGCGCCTTGCTATCATAACCAGCTCCCCACAGTCCATGTTGGCTCCTTTGTTGCATAACAGTTTAACAATTTCCTCTAGTCTGTACTGGACAGCCAACAAAAGAGCCGTATTGCCCTCACTGTCTGTGTCATCAACCTCTATATGTTCTTGTTCCAGAAGCATCTGCACCAAACCCAAGTGCTTCTTTTCCACTGCCAGGATCAGGGGTGTCTTCCCTTTCTCTCCCCTCACATTGACATCAGCCCCATGGTCCAGCAGAAGGCGAATGATGCCCTCCATGTTTCTACCATCAGAGCTCCTAAACACATGAATCAAAGCATTTCTGCCCATATTGTCACAGGCGTTGACATCTGCTCCCATCTCATCAAGGAGGATCTTCACGACATCTACATGTCCATGTTCGGCAGCATCCATTAGAGCTGTGGCCCCTCCTTTTTTAAGCCTCTTTTGATCCTCCTTTGTCCTTCGACTCAAATTCACATTCGCCCCATTCTCATACAGGAATCTTAAGGCTTCAACCCTACAGTTCACAGCGGCTTCCATGAAAGCTGTGAAGCCATTCGCATCACACTCATTGACATCTGCTCCTTTAGAAAGGAAAAGCTTGAGCAGCTTCACATTTCCCACAATCCCAGCGAGGATGAAGGGAGTAGCCTCATTCTTCTTCTTCAGAAAAGGGTCAGCACCATAACGAAGCAGAAGATCCACGATGTCCTCCCGACAAATTTGTACCGCAATATGCAAAGGTGACCAGCCCCATTCCTTTTCCTGGAAGTTGGCATCAGCCCCTTCTTCAAGCAACTGCTGGATCAGCTTAATGTCTTCTTTTTTAATAGCTTGGATCAACTGATTGCCATCCACTGATGTCCTCCTATTGCTGGAGGGTGTAGGTCTCTCCTGAAGGTTGTTATGGCTCTTGGTCTCCATGAAGGTAATTATCACTGGCTACAACTCTGTGCCTTTTCTTTGAGAATATGAAAATTTATCTTCTTGGGACTTGATCAAAGAGAGTTGGAGCTTTTGAATTATAAGGGTAAACAAGGATTATCTGGCTATGGACCAGCAATACGAGGCAGAAAATACTCTTGGGAGTCTTCTGACATTCCACCTGGAGTTGAGAGTGCTATTTTGTAATTTTATAACAGTGAGAAAGCATCTGAATTAGAAAAATTAATTTTACTAGTAACTTTTTCAAAAATATGTCTACTTATTTATATAGAACTTTTACTATAGAATGTTATAAACATATATAAATTAAAAACAAGAAAATTATTACCCTCTAGTCCCACCACCCAGAAACAGGTATTGTTAATATTTTTGTATATTTATTTTTTGTTTTGTTTTGTATTTATTTAGAGAGAGAGAAAATACAAGCAAGTGGAGGGGCAGAGGGAGAGGGAATCTCAAGCCGACTCTGCACTGTGCATGGAGCCCACCACAGGGCTCGAGCTCATGACCCTGAGATCATGACCCAAACCAAAAACAAGAGTCAGATTCTAAACCAACTGAACCACCCCGGTGCCCCTATTTTAGTACATTTCTATGAGTTTTTAAAAAATAGTTAAAATTATGCTATGTAAAGGATACTGTATAAATATCCTGCCTTCTTTCATTAAGTGCTATAGTATAAATAATTTCTTATGTTATCACAAAGTCTTTTAAAACACTTTTAATGGCTATGCAATATGCCACCAGTCAGTTGTTTCGTTTCCCTATTGCTGAATAGTCTTTAAAAACAATTTTTAAACAAGATTTTTAAAATTAGAATTTTCAAACAACTCTAAATAATGTTGCAGTAAATTCAGCTTTCTAAAGCTTATTTTGTTATTTTAAATCTTATAATACATTTCTTATGATAGACTCCCAAGAACTGAATGGTCAAAGTGTAACAGCATGCCAACAGGTCTTAAATGTTAATTTGCTTGAAGCTTATCTACTCTTTGCTTGCTGACCTAAGTCTCTTGATCTGTAGCAGAACTTGCTTACTTTCCTTGAGATTTCCTTGAGACCACTGGCCTTGAGGAGGGAAGGACCAGATTTTCTCAGAAGAGAAGGCCTGACTACAATCAGATACAGCTGCCACATAATCCAACATGCCTGTTGAGGGTCATATTGACATAAGACAACTATCTGGGCCCCTGCTGCTCCTGCAAACAGCCATGCCTTTCCCTGTTAAAACCCCCTCTCTGGATGGGGAAGATGCTCTTTGAGATGTTAGTTTGCCATCTTCCCAGGTTGCCAGCTTCCTATATAAAGCAACCTTTCCTTTCCCACCACCACCTGCCTCTTGAATATGGATTTTTGAGGAGCCAGCCACCAAACCTGAGTTTGGAACTGGTTCTCTGTCCAGTAACAAAAGGATATAATTGTCTTAAAAATTCTCCACCTATGTTAATAAATTTCTTCCGATGTCATATAAACACACTCTTACTAGAAATAGATGGCCTCTCAAAAAAAAAAAAAAAAAAAAAAAAAACTTCATTTATAGGAGAAAAAAAAAAGTGTTCTGTGTCAATTTGCATTTCTTACACCTTGGGAAAGCTGATCCCTCCCAGGGCATTCCAGGCTCTGTGCGTGCCTTCTTCACGCATATGCGCTTCTATTCAAAGTAGTATAAGAGCAATGGAAAGAGCTTAGCCTCCAATCTCACAAGATTTTAAGTTTGAAATCTTGGTCATTTAACCTCAGACTGTTAACTTCCTAATTGTGTCACATGATGCTACTCTCAAGTTTCTGTTCCCCTCAAAAGGGGGCAACAATAGATGCAGTCATGCATGCAGAGTAGGGCAAATACTAGGCATTCAATAAATGAGAGACTCACTAATATCCCGTCCTGAAAAAAGTCAGCAATTCCTTCTCTCCCCATCCATGTGCGCGCACACACACGCACACACACGCACACACACACACACACACACACTCTACACAAAGGGGGGGATCCCGGTGGTGTCTAGTCCAACGGCGCTCCCCCCAGTGTGAGCAACAGAGCCGAATTCAGGCACTGCGGGGCCCCAAGCCGTCCCTGGCCCCTGCACCCCTGCACCCCTGCACCCCCGCACCCCCGCACCTGCGACAGACCCGGGAAGCGCCGTCTGCCCGCGCCCGCCGCTCGCCGCCCCCAGGCCCCGCCCTCCGAGAGCGGGGGGCGCGCCCAGGCCAGCGCGGCGGGGGGTTCCCGCTGCAACGGGCGGGGGGGGCCGGCGGCCTTCGGTCGAGGGGCAGAGACAGGAAGCAGGTCCGGGACGCCGCCGGGGTCACACCCGAGCGGAGGCACAGCGCAGCGGCAGCCGCCCACGGACAAGCCCGTTTTCGGTTTCGTTTCCTCCCGGGGAGCAGCGGCACCCGCCAAAGCCAGAGGGCCCGGACCGGCGCCGCGCCGACTGGCAATTCGCGGGTCGCCCAGCCCCCGCCCGGGGCCGCAGGGCTCTGCCCCCCGCGCCCCGCCCCTCCGACGGCCCCGCAGCCCCCCGCAGCCCGCAGAGCCTGTAGCCCCCCGGAGCCCTCTCTTCTGCAGAGCCCGGAGCCCCCCTCCGCCCGCAGAGCCCGGAGCCCCCAGCCCCCCCCCGCAGCCCCCCGGACCCCCCTTCGGCCCGCAGAGCCCGGAGCCCCCAGCCCCCCGGAGCCCCCCTGCAGCCCCCCGGAGCCCCCCCTCCGCCCGCAGAGCCCGGAGCCCCCAGCCCCCCGGAGCCCCCCCGCAGCCCGCAGAGCCCGGAGCCCCCAGCCCCCCGGAGCCCCCCTGCAGCCCCCCGGAGCCCCCCCTCCGCCCGCAGAGCCCGGAGCCCCCAGCCCCCCGGAGCCCCCCCGCAGCCCGCAGAGCCCGGAGCCCCCAGCCCCCCGGAGCCCCCCTGCAGCCCCCCGGAGCCCCCCCTCCGCCCGCAGAGCCCGGAGCCCCCAGCCCCCCGGAGCCCCCCCGCAGCCCGCAGAGCCCGGAGCCCCCAGCCCCCCGGAGCCCCCCCTCCGCCCGCAGAGCCCGGAGCCCCCAGCCCCCCGGAGCCCCCCCGCAGCCCGCAAAGCCCGGAGCCCCCAGCCCCCCGGAGCCCCCCCGCAGCCCGCAGAGCCCGGAGCCCCCAGCCCCCCGGAGCCCCCCCGCAGCCCGCAGAGCCCGGAGCCCCCCTGCAGCCCCCCGGAGCCCCCCCGCAGCCCGCAGAGCCCGGAGCCCCCAGCCCCCCGGAGCCCCCCTGCAGCCCCCCGGGCCCCCTCCTTCTGCAGAGCCCGCAGCCCCCCGGAGCCCGCAGGGGGAGCGATTTCTCAAGCTCCCGCAGCTCTCCCCTTCGTGCCCCTCTCACCTCCTACACTCAGACGCTCTCCCTTTGGGAGCATTCAGCCGCCCAACACTGTCGCCAGCCCGAAAGCACTTCCTCTCCGAGGTCGCCGAGGCCGCGGGGAGGAGCGGGAGGAGCGGGAGGAGCGGGAGGAGCGGAAGGAGCGGGAGGAGCCGGGAGCACGAAGCGGGGCGGAGCTGACGGCGCGGTTAGCCCTCGGGAGGACCGGGAGGCCTCAGCGCTGGGCTGGCCGCAGGGCCAAGACCCAGCTGATCGCCGTTTGGCCCCTTAGGCTTCCAGGCCACAGCTTCCAGCGTCATCTTGACCACGTTATTCCAAATCCCCTGCCGCCTCCTTTTTTAAAAATATTTTATTTAGGGAGCCCTGGGGTGGCTCAGTGGTTTAGCGCCGGCCTTTGGCCCGGGGCGCCGTCCTGGGGTCCCGGGATCGAGTCCCGCGTCAGGGTTCCTGCATGGAGCCTGCTTCTCCCTCTGCCTGTATCTCTGCCTCTATCATAAATAAATAAATAAATAAATAAATAAATAAATAAATAAATAAATAAATAAATCTTTAAAAAATATATTTTTTTAATTTAAATTCAATTTGCTAACATAGTGTAACACCCAGTGCTCCTGCCTTCTTGAGGCAAGTGAGTGCTTAATATTTATGGAACATCACCTGCGGTGTGCGGGGCGCCCTGCCCATTGCTCTGTAAGTGACAGGACCCCAGTTAAGCCCTAACAATCCTGATGATGATGAAACTGAAGCTCCCAGAAACTACACCAACCCAGAGCCCAAGCTCCCTCACTCACCAAACCGTCTCAACTCTCTGTCCTGGAGGCTCAGAGGCCTCCTCAGAAAGGCCCCAGGCTCACAGTGAGGGACCCTGTCCTGCAGCCAGCACTGTGGCAGTTTAGGGGAGTGGCAGTTCTGGGGAGTGGCAGCAGGTGGGGCGGATGGTTTTGCTATGCTGAGTTTCATGTGTTTTTTTTGTTTGTTTGTTTTTTGTCATATGGTTTTTTTAAGACTCATTCCTGCTCTAGAAGTTCTGTTCTTGTCATTCTAGCACTGCGATGCCTACTGTGTACTGAATGCTACAATGGGAAATATTCCTGTCCTCAAGGAATATCCAGTTGTGGAGGCCAAGAAAATTAGGGCCATTCAAGTTTAACATTGGCACAAGTACAGCCATTGTAGCTTCGGCTACAGCCATCTCAGGCCACTGTGACCAGGCCACTGTGACCAGGTACTGAACTCTACCTTACCCCGGCTACAGGCAAAATTAAAGGCACGCCCTTATCGGAATAAGGAAGCAAGAGCTTGTGAGACCTCTTTACTGGAGATTCTCACACCCACACCCTTACTGAAAAACCCCACCTTACCCCTAGACCAGCCCATAAAAACCCAGCTGTAACCCACCTCAGGGTCCAAGTCCCTGCTCCTGTTATGTCAGGTGTACTTGGACCCAAGCTCAAGCTTGTTAATAAACCCTCATGTACTTGCATCGGTGTTGGCTCCTTGGTGGTTTTCTTGGATTTGCAATCTTGGGCACAAAACAGTCTTGCTGGGGAGACAAATTCCTGACCATCTTGAACCAGAAAAATCAAGGAGGGGTGGCCCAAGAGACATGTAGAATGTGACAACTGTCCTGGTAGGAGGAGACTTCACACTGCCTACAGGGCCCCCGGGGCATGAGGCTGAGTCCAGAGCCCCAGACTCTGGAGAAGGAGTCACCACCAAGAGCAGAGGTAAGCAGGCACAGAATTTGGGTGGGGAGGGGGGGGTGGGGGGCAGACATCAAGTTGGAAAACATGCAGAGGAACCTAGGCCAAGGCTAAATATAAGGATGTCCCTCTCTGTCCCTTTGGTTTCCCCTTTTCACACATGTTAGATATTGGGACACAGTGTCTTCACTGTTCCCTTCTTTCGACCAGAAAGATCCCTAAGGCCACAAGGATTAGCTCTAAGAGTGAGAATAAACTTCATTTTACAGATGAGAAGCTCTTCTTCGATCTTGTCAAGACAACGGGGTCAAATTGAATCAGATATATTACTGATGTTCTCACAGCTTCATCACAAATTTGCTAATTAAATCCAGATTTTCCTGCTCTCCTTTGATTGTAGTAAACATTAATCTTACCTATTCTGTGACCTGTTAAGAATAAAATAAAGAGATGAGAAAGTAGAGGTGTGGCTAAAACAGGAAATTAAAATTTGCAACAAAAATAAGAATGCGCTGGACCCAAGTGATCATAAAGCAGAGTTCCAAAAGAATAAACAAAGGAGCAGCAAGAAGGGTAGACCAGGCATAACAGTTGGCATAGCTAGAAACTCTAGCACTTGCACTTGAATCAAGGCTGTTGCCAGGGCATTCTGTGCTCATGGGCAGGAGCAGGAAATGGCAAGACTCTGGCTAGCAAATGTCAAGGCATTAAGTCTCCAGAATGCTTCAGAGCAAGGACTCTGGAACCAGACTGCCTAGATTCAAATCCATACTCTCCCACCACGATAGAATAATTACAAAAAATAGCCACATTTTTTCAACCCTCCTGATACTTATGCCCTTTGCAATTTAACTTCAGACCTAATCTCATTATTACTCCCCTCTTTGGATCTGGGCTGCCCTGGTGACTTGGTTGGCCCAGTCAAATGTGACAAAAGTAATAGTATACCAGTTCCAAACCTAAGCATGTTTTCACTCTCTGGAGACCCAGCCACCATGTGAAGAAGCCTGGATTAGCCTGCTGGGCAATAAGAGAGACACATGGCCCAGATACCACCATTGCCCAAGGCAACAACCAGCCAATCCTTAGATATATGACTAAGTCCATCCTAGACCAGCCAATTCTCACCAACCCTCCAGTGAATCACAGACACAAGAACAGGCCAGTTGAGATTGGCTGAGCCTGGCCCAGATAAACTGAAGTATCTAGCTGACCAACAGACTCATGAACAATAATAAATGCTTATTATTTCAAGACACGGAGTTTTGGAATGATTTAGCATGTAGCAATACCTAACTAATATAGCCACTGGCTAATTCTTTGAATTTGGGCAATTTACTTAAACCTTCCAGACCTTGGTTTCTACATCTGCAATATGGTGATATTAAGTAATAATACACATTACCTCAAGGGAACATTGTGAGGATTACAGAGATGAATATATGTGAAGCACTTGGAATAGTGCCTATCACATATCAGTAGCTACAATTTGTGGATTATTATCTGTGGAGCACTATGCTGAATATTTTCCATAAATTTTCTCATTGTGTCGTCACAAAAGCTCTATGAAGCCAGTACTATTGTTGTTTACAGGTAAAACAGGGAAAAGTGAGGCTCTGAGAAATCCAGTAATGTGCTGAAGATCGCTTGGCTAACAAGTAGCAGAAGTGGGACTGAATTCAGAGCCTGCTGTCTAAAGCTGGATCTACGTTGTCTGTGAAACTGCCTCTTTGAACTGGCAAGATGCAATAAGTTAGGACAGTGATACTCTCCAGCAAAGAATTCTCCCTTAAGTGGGGGCCTATTGCAAATAAAGGACTAATCAACACTTTGTTGCTTTTCTTGAAGTTTAAACCAAATCCTTGTCTAGATTGGTGACCAAAGCTTGGGAATCACCCACACTGTAAGTCAAGAGGTATCTTTTCTAGATGGAGATTCAAACTCCATTATCTAGCAGCTAACAGCATTACATCCCTCACCCTTGGGATCTCTCTTCTGTTATTTAAATTTCAAATCTTTCTTTTCTTCCCTAAAGCGATTTGAAGAACTGGACCAATTTAAAAGTTTCAGTGAAAGGGAATTACCTTGAGATCAGCCCTTAATATGCCCTGAACACCTTTCTCTCTTTACCTAACAGCTTCAGTTTTTAAAGTTCATTTAGCCCTATTGACTTAAGAAATATTGTTTTAAATCCTGTACCCACTTGTTGTCTTAACAGTCATGCTAATTATTCTCATTTAGAGTAAACGTTCACATACTTACTAAAATGCGTTAGTAAACAAAACTGCAAATTATATCCCTTGGATATCATTCCAAAGGAAGGAGCCAAAGAAAAGGGCAGAAGTCAAGCAACAACCAAGGAAAAAGTCTGCATTGCCTGATATGGCCACAGGGAGGCAGCAGAGGGTGAAGGACCAGCCGGTGGGGAGAGGGGGCTTCCACAGTCCCTTGGAAGCAACAGCATTGACTTGGAAGGAGCATTAGCTGACCCCGATTAAAGGGAGTTGATGAATGGTTCAACCTTCGATTCCCTCACTCGAAAATCTGTAATGCTCTGCACATCAGATGATATACAATATGAAACAGCTCTACTATTCTTGAAAGAAATGTAGACTTAGAATCCGGTCCTTCCTTCCATTTTATTCAAAAAGGCAATAAATGATTTCTGGCTGATGCCTACTGTGTACAAGGCACTATGCTAAGTACTGGGAATCGATAATAATAGTAACTCATATGTATGGGACAATAACACTGTGCCAAACATTTCATTCAATATCCCCTATGAGAGGTGCACTCTTATATCTTGATGTTACTGGTGAGGGAACTGCCATAATAACTTCTCAAGATCATACAGAGAATGAGCCAGGATTCCGATCCTAAAATTTTGACCCAAAGACCAGGGCTGTGAACTGCTTTGCTGCAATCTGTTCTGCCCATCTTATCACGGTAAATAATATGGCTTGTGACCTTGAAGAGACCAGTTGAGGGGAAGGAAATAGCGTGAAGTGCGCTGTGCAGTATGGACCACAAAGTAAAAAGAGTGTGTCCTAGAATCACAGAAGTGGGAGAGATTAACTCTGTGCAGTAGACATCTGGGAAGGTTTCACTGAGGAGGTGATTATTTTTGCTGAATTTAGAGGAAGGCAGTCTTCTCCTTATCCACCCCCACCCCGAGTTTAAAAAAAGAAAAAAGAGGAAGAGGAAGCCAGCATTCCAAGCAGAGAGAACAGCATGTGTGCGAAGGCCATCTAGGCAGGAGATAGGTCAGAGAGGGACTTGGGTCAGCTCACAGTGAGCCTCAGATGCCATGGTCAGATTTGGACCTTCTCTTATGGTAGGAGGGGAACCCAGAAGGAGGTTTAATGCAGCCAGGACGTGCTCAGGTCTGGCCTTTTTGGATGATGACAGGCGGTGTGGGAAATGAATGGGAGAAGCTGGGGGAAGGAGTGGACCAGTTGGAAAGTGGTCTTTATAGCTCAGACTGGAGAGGACAAAATGCTCCTCTAAAGAAGTCTCCGTGAACCTGGAGAGGAGATGCTGGACTCAACCCATTTGCAAAATTGGATAAGATGACATGTGCAAGAGATGAGCCCAAACATGGGTGGCCAGCACTTCTGTGTTATCAGGTTAGAGGAATGGGAGGCAGTGCCTGTCTGTGAGGGATGATGATGACCTTGGTTTCGAATGTGTTATTTATGAAGAGCTTGTGGGACATCTAGGAAAGGTTTGGTAGGAAGCTGAAGGTTGTAATCTAAGCTTTTCTCCAGCTGGGTTTAAATCTAATCATTAACTCAAGAGCCATTTGCTGAATGCTTATATGGGAGGCCCTGCGGGGAGAAAGAGACCGGCCTAGTACCAGGAGCTTGCCAGCAGGTGCAAAAAGGCAGAGAGCAGGGATCTAAGTACTCCAGTTCGGGTGAGTATCAACAGCAGTGCTACAGGAAGGAGAGGCATCCATAATCAGACCCAAAGGCTCAGGGAAGTCTCCCCAGAAAGATCCTTGAGTTGGCCTTTGGAAGTTGCCTCCCTAGCTGATTAAGGAGGTGGAGGGTAGCGATGATGAGAGAAGGGGACACAGCAGGAAGGTGGTCCAGGATGAGAAAGTAAGGAAACTTGAAACAGTAACAGCAAATCTAGGAACTGGGACAGATTTGTTTTCAAGGGACTTGGGAGAGAGTAGGGAGAGAGGCCGGGGAGGCCAGCCACAGCCTACTTAGGAAATGCTTTGCCTGCTGAGCCAAAGTCTAAAGATATTGGAGGCACTGGCTAGCAGTGTGATTGATCTTCAGGAAATCACTTAAACTCTTAGCCAGTCATTATAGCGTGAAAGTATTTTGAACGGACACCTGGGACACGTAAAGGTCAACAAAGAGCTGCTCTTCTCTCTTACGTGGACCTACCATCTTCAGCCACACCATGGAAGCGAAGCCCACTTTTTATGTGAGAGGGAGCATTAGGGGGATGAGGACAAGCCTTGAGGATGGTCTCACTGGACTGTGGGGCCTGCCCACACACACTCCTGCCACTGAACATCCGTCATCCCCATTCATTTCTCTCACTTGCTGATTACACCTGCCTTTTCCTACTCGCTGCCCACGTTTGCTTCCAAATACGCACATTGTGCCCTTGTACAGCCTCTGATCCAACCTTCTTCCTCAGGCCCCTCAATTCTGAATCCCTCCTGGAGTTGCCCACAGAGTCATTGGTCCCTTACACCTGGGCTTAGAGTGCAAATCCACCAGGTTTCCTCCCTGGCATCGCTGGAGTCTGGTCATTTACTCAGACTAACTAACACTAGGGAAGAAATAAAAGCCAATAGAAGGTCCAGATCTGTGGACAAACAGATAATTCAAGAAAAGTGCTGGAGAAGATGGCAGTAGGAGGACCCTGAGCTCACCCCGTCCCACATTTTCAATAGATATCATCCACATCCAAGTCAATGCACCAGAGAGTACGGATAATTCACTAGAGAAGAAACTTTTAAATAGTGGTAACTGGGGAGGGGGAGCGGGGGGCAGGGAGGGAAGAGGATTAGGATAAGAAAGGCTATTGGCAAAGGAAGAGCAGTTATGATCCTTGCAAACCTACCCCCAGATTCCTTCAAGCCCAGCTCAACCCTCTTGCTCCCTCAGCCCATGGAATGGAGCAGCCTCATGTACAGACTGGCTTCCCGTAGCTCATCCCAGAGACTTCTACGAAATTATTTGAAAAAATACTCTTGAGTTCATACAAAATTCTAATGCAACTTAAAAATGGGCAAAAGTGAACATGCCCCCAAAGCATGTTCTAACTGACCACCTGAGGCAACTCAGCCAAGGGGGCCTCCCCCTTGTGCTGTCAGAGGCCAAGCGGGGAACAGTTCGCTGTGGGAGAAGGACATGGGCTCTCAGTCCCAGGCTGACTGGGTCCATTTGACACAACACAACAGCCACACACAAGTTGAGGCCATCATCAGCTAAAGGAAGTTGCCAGTCTTGGTGGCCACCCTCAGCACCTATCCCCTTCTCGTCAATTCTACCCAGGCACCAGACAAACATAGGCCTTTCATTTGTACCTCTGACTGTGACACGAGAGCTCTCCCATGTGTGGGGAGGGATCTCCGGAGGCCAGCTCCCCCACAAGGCTCTCCATGGCCTTTCCTCTTCCCTCTCCCTGACCACACGGCCCTTGCAGACAGGATCTCATATTTGCGTTTCATTTTTATTTTACAAGAATATATAACATGCTGAAACAGGGAAACAAGGATTGAGTACATCATTCCTATCGAGGAAACCAGCTCCATTGTCAATAATAAATAAATATTTAAACAGTGAGGGGTCCCTGACAGGCGCTAAGAGGTTCCCAGCACGTTCAGAGGTAGAGTCTGGTGGAGAGGGAGACAGTCAGGCTGCCAGCTCCTGCTGAGATTCTCCAGCAGAGGCAAACTGAAATTACGATAATAAATAACAGCAACAACACAACAGTAATAAAAATAATATGCCATGACAATTGTCACAAAACCGACAACACATTATAAATAATTTTCTCCCAGAGGACCTCATAGTGCGGAGAGAACAGTGTTGCTTTTCCTGGGGCATGAGGGGGCCGCCTGGTTCATTCACCTCCCCGGCCTGGGCTCCTGCAGAAGTCCCACCACAAAACGTGCATTTGGTGTTGCACTGAGGTGACAAGCAGGTTCGGATTCCCGTCGTCATCATCATCATCATCATCATCATCATCATCGTCTTGGGGCTCTTCCAAGCAGTCTCTGTCCCCAGCTGCACCCCCAGGGTCCTAAGGTCTTCCAAGGGTCATCACAATCCCTGGCTCGACGTCCCCCAGAGACACCAGTAACACAGGAAAGAAATGGAAGGTTCCCCTTCCGCTCTGGGCATCTCTTTTTCCCCCTCTTCTCACGCCCACCAAAAAGAATGGCTTGATTTCAATGGAACATTTGGGAACTGCCAAGAGATTTATGACCCTTTTCTCACTCACTCCACACTGCAGAGCACAGGCACTGGACTAGCTACTCACTGAGGGGCCCCACGCCTTCCTCCTCATGGGCTCTATGTTCAAGGGCAGCCCGGAGCCGAGAGGGCACGGCCCAGCAACAGGCCCTCACAGGCTCTGCTCACAGGTGGACCTTGCTGCAAGCACAGGGTCAGGGACCCCCTGCAAAGGTCACCAAGAGCACCAGGATGAATTTCACAGGAGCGAGATGGCCCCATTTCCAGGCTCTCTACTGATGCAGAAAGGGGCTCAAATGGCCAGTTTTTGAGGTATTAAAAAAAAAATCTCATTTTGGGCAAGCGTCAAATTGGTTCTCTGGCCTTGAGAAGACCGTGAGGCTGGACACAGGAATGTGGAGAAGTGCAAGCGAAGGGAGCCTCGGGCGGCCGGGAGGTGGGTGAGGAGGACAGAGCAGGGAAGGCACCACATCCGCAGCTGCCTTCTGGGCCCCGGGACGGCCGGGAGCTAGGAATACAGGAGGCGGCCCGAGTCAGCTCCTCACCAGCCCCAAGAGCCCATCTGGTTGCCCTGCTCGGGCTCGTTTTCAAGTTCCCTTTTCCATGCTTCCCAAACCACCCCAAATACGTCCTGCCCCGGGGAGAATGACAAGAGCCAGCGATGGCTCCTGCACCACTTTTCCTTGCCCCGGACAACCCTCAGCTTCAGCCCCTATCCACTGGGATGTCCCACTGGAAGTGGGGGTGCGGGCCCCTCTCCTGCATGGAATCCAGTCCCACAGTATCTGGAGGAGAAGGTGCTTCCCAACCAGGCTGCCGGATGGGCTTTTTTCCGTCACTGTCCTCTCGGGCTCGCTCGGTAGAATCTGCCTCAGGGATGGGTGACTCCACCTCTCTTCCCGCCGGCTCCCTCACTGCCAGGAGGCTCAAGTGTGTAAGGGCTCCGCTGGGCTGCAGCCGGACTGGGAAGCAGAGGCGGCCGACGCTTGGGCAGCCAGGTCACGGTAGGCAGGTGACTTCAGGAAGCGCGGGTAGGAGTCCTTCTCCATCAGGGTGCGGATCTTCCCCTGAGCCACGTCAAAGCACGTGGCCGTGGCAGCCTGCAGGTTCTTCTCGGTCAGCTCCCTGGTCTCGTGGTCTATGTTCACCTGTGGGAAGGAAGGCCAGCACATGGTGGGTCAGGGGTGGGCAAGGCACAGGGTCCAGAAGGCCAAGGGGGGCCTGACCAGCAGGTGCAGCAGGGGAAAGAATAGCCGATTCTGAACCAGGAAGCTGCGGTCTCCTGAGCTGACCCTTAACTAACTGGCTTTTCAGCTCTGGGCCTGTCTGAAGATCCAGTGTCGGCCCTCCAATCTCTCAACGTTATCAAGGAGATATTAAGGACGTATACAAATCTAACACCTTTTTGTCCCCACCTCTGGACCTCCCTGGTGCAGTTCCCCATCGCCTCTCTCCTAAGGCCAATGCCAGAGCCTGCTAACTGGTCTCTCTCTCCTCGGCCCTCAGGCCTGCGGTCTGTCCTCCAGCCAGCGGCCAGGGTGAGCCCTTTTAAGCCCTCAAGTCAGCTTGCCAGCAGCAGTGTTGTCCTCCGATATCACTCAGAGGAAAAGCCAAAGCGCGTGCTGGACCCACATCTGGTCACCTGCCTGACCTCATCTACCCTTCCTTCCTCCCTCGCCGTGCTCCACAGGAGCCCACTGCCTGGTGGCTTTTGCACTTGCCACTTCCTGTGTTGGAATGTTCTTCTCTCCTTTCTCTTATGCATCTGTTCATTTGTCACCCTGTGGGACAGCCTGCCCCTACTCCGGCGCTCCCTTTCAAAACCTGCTTTCTTTGGATCAGAACATGTACCATCACCTGACGTGTGTTTATTCATTTAATCGGTTATTGTCATCTTCCCTCCTTAGGGAAGAGACCTTTTGTCCCTGCTACGTCCCCAATGACTGTAACAGTTTCTTGCATGTAATTGGTGCTCAGTAAGTCTTTGTGGAAGAACGTGGAAAAAATCAAAGTGCCCAGAAAATGCAATACAACGCATGGTACCAAAGCAAGGCATCGCTATTCTCTCTCCACAAGGTGGCCTCACTCGCCTTGGGAATGCTGGTGTCAGGCAGCAGAGACCTGACTGAAGGCGCAAAAATTCAGGGCCCCGCAGACCAGCCAGCCTGAGGCAGGTCACCCAGGGGACTGAGGCAGGTCACACAAGGTCCCCAGGTTGACTGGTCTCCCCACTCATGTGTTTTGAGCCTCTAAAAAGGCCTTAGTTGGCAAAAGTGGGTATGGACAGAAGCCAAAACACCCGCCCAGCCATCTAACCCCATCAGTGAGTCTGAGGGGAATAGCACCCAGGAGAGGCAGAGAGCCTGCTTTCCTAGTCTCTGGCCACACAAGCCCATTCACCCCTGTGCCAAATAAGATCACTCTCTCAGCTCAACCCTGCCCCGGCTGGATACCTCCCCATCCCCAATCCTCAGCGGGGAAAGGGGCAGGCAGGGTCTAGAGGACCCACAGAACATGCTGAGGCTCTGACCTCTTTAGGGGCTTCACTGCGGATGAATTCCTCAAAGATCTTGTGAGCCCGGGAGGCCAGCTTGGCAGCAGATCGGAGCTTCTTAAACTCTTCACAGGCCAGCCAGAACTCCAAGTTTTCCTCACTGAACTCTGTCTTCAGGAAAGCGTGGAAGGCAGCCACTCCATCTGGGGTTGAGGGGAGAGAGGGAGAAACAGGTCAGATAGCAGGACAGCGGGGAATAAAAGAAGAAAGACAGCAATTGTAGTTAATGGTTCTATTTTTAGGATGTAATTTTCTTGAACAAGGACCTGCCTTTGTATTCTGAACAGAGGCTGGCACACTAGGGGATCATTATTATTATTACTACGACTATTATTTTGCCCACGCTTTTCAGAATCCCTCAGGCTGGCTCCAAAGCACATGGGTACACATGTGCCATCCGCAGACAGACACAACGGGGTCCTACTCACTTTTACTGCTCAGTAGCGAGTCAAAGGACTCTTTCCACCCCAGCACATCTTCTGAGAAGTTTCTGCTAAAAAAAAAATATATATATATATATAATAAATAAACAAATAGCCAAGATTTTAATTTAAAAAACCCAACATACTAATGCATAGCATAAATCCTAGAACTCTGATGGGAGTTGTATGTTCACACAGAGATTTGCTCAGTGATTATTGGAGCCAACTTCTCGAACCCTTAGTTGAGGCCGCAGGTATTTTTCTGGAGGACAATTCAGTAATGAGAAACCAAAGCCAGGGACCTTCCGGCCCTCAGTAAATAACTCTCAGACTGTCTCTTCACTGTCAAAAATCATTTCTATTCTTCTGACTCTGAGCTTTGTTTTCTACACTTCGCCCAGGAAGTAAGGGCTTCATGGAATAGAGGTTAAGTCTAGCCATAACCCCAGAGCCTAGAGCAGCACCTGGCACCACTAATGTTAATTATGAAAGGCCTTATAGCCAAAGTGCATGCTAATGGAAGCAGAATCACTGACCGAAAAGCCTCAAGTGTTCTTAGACCCCGTCCTAGACCTGGTTGCATGGACAATGACGTCTCCAGGTGGGAGAGTCTGGTAACTGGACATTCCCACCTTCTAGGACACAGCTGTTGGTGGCCTCAGAACCCTGGAGCCACCTACCCAGTCACCCATAGCAGACCAGCAGGAAGCTTCACCAAAATCTCCAGGAAGGGGTCACCAGGGCCCACCCTTGCATGTCCTAGTTTCTCCCTGTATTTTCTCTCTTGTGGCTGTTTTCCTAAATCTGGCTCCCTCCCCCCTAGGGCCCTAGGCTGGCTTGCAAGACTTACCCATCTCTGCTGTGTTTGCTGCTCCACTCGAACTTGCCAACATTCCCAGTATCTGAGCCCAGCTCTGATTTGTGAAGAAAGATCCCCAGTCGTGTCTTGAACTCTTTGGCTCTGGAAGACAAAGCAGGAACATGTAGGCATCCTACATTTGCTCAGCCAGGGCAAAAAGGTTTATGGGATCCCGAGGAGTTTGGGGCTGGTGCCACCCTAATTCCAGCCTCAAGGTTTCCTGGGAAACTTCGGCTGTTCCCAGGGCTTAAACTTTGCTTGTCTGTTAACAGCGAAAGTCATGTTTCAGCTGTTCTTCAGCAGGACTTACACTTTCTGAGTTCAGGGCACAGCACTGAACTCGGGTTCCCCCCCACCCCCATTTAAGCACACTGCTCTATCTTTGTGCCTGTTGATTAGCAGAAGGCCGGTGGGCACCCTCTAGACTTGTCCTGAATATTTCTCGAACTGTGTGGAAATTGATTCCTGCTTCCACCTTCTTCTCCTTTTCCTTCCCAGCCATCAGCTCCAGCAAGGCCTAGAGGTGGTTGAGTAGCTCCCTGGGGAGTGGGCACATCCCTCACGGGTGGACCCCCCCCAAAAAAAAAAAACCCTCCCTGCCTTCTCAGGGCCCCGCGAGGGGCATGCTCCCAGGTCTGGGCTGTAGACTTAAGAAACTAGAAAAGGGAACTCTGCCCGCCGATGCCAATGTGCTCTTCCTGCAGCCGGTCTTCAGCAGGTCACCTGAGGACTGCCACTGGTCAGAGGATGGGGGATGACAGCCCACGGTGATTCCTCTGCTTCCCGCTGCTTTTCCTTCCCCCTTCTCTTGGCCCGTGGCTCCTCTAAGGCTCCAAGGGAAGCCCCTGAGGATGTGGAACCTCTGCTTCTCTACTCGAGTCGCTCGAGTCCCCCCGAGCCCGTCCGCCCGACTCCCGAGGGACTGGCGGGACCTTCCTGCGGGCGGCCGGCAAGCTCCGGGGACGAGCTCTCTTACCTCTCCAGGCAGGTGGTGGGGAAGGCGGCCAGGGTGCGGCACATGGCTGCGGGCTCGGGGCAGCACGCCGTGGAGAGGATGGTGACGGGCTCCAGCGGTCACCACGAACCACCGCGGACGCCGGGCGGCAGGAGGGCAGGGGCGGCGGCGGCAGCACGCGGCGAGCCCTGACCTGGCGGGGCTGCACTCGTCGACTCGCGCCTGCCGCGGCTTTTATTCCCTCGGAGGGAGCGGGGCGGGGCCGAGCGCCGCCGACCAATCGGAGGGCGGTGGGGGCGTGGCCGGGAGCTCGAGGGGCGGGGCGTCCGCAGGGGCCCGCGGCGCGGCGCACGCGGCTGCGGCTCCCCCCGGCTGAGCGGGCTGCGGAGCGAGCAGCGGCGGGAAGTCACACGGCCCGAGAAGCGCCCACTCGGCTCAGTCGGAACAAAACCCGGAGGCCTCTCGTAAAAGCCGAAAGCCGACTCCGCGGTAGCCGCCGGATCTGCGGGGGGCGGGGGGGAGAGCGCGTTGGGGATGCGCACACCGTGCGGATCTCGCACTGCCTGCGCCTGAACCTGCGCCGGTCCTGACCGACGGCAGCCAGGGCTGCGAGCCCCGCAAGACGACGCCACCGTGACCCTGATAACCCCCTGCTGTGCTCCTCCCCGAGCGGTCGGTCAAGGGGGCCAAGTCAGCCCTTTACTGCAGCTCCTCATCTCATCACCCGTTTCACAGATAAAGAAACTGAGTCAGAAAGTTAACGGGACTTGCGCAAGATCAGAGGGTTGGAACTGGCAGACAAACGGCCGGGGGGGGGGGGGGGGGCTCTTTAGGGAGCATCGGTGTGCCAGGCGTTTTTACTGAGTTAGGAGGAGCGAGGTAAAAGAATTTGCTCAGCGTTTCGCGACTAGGGTTATGCCAGCATTCAAATGCGAATTTACCACGCTTTTGCCACTGCCCTCCCAGCCAAAATTAGAATCCCAGCACCTCTGTAAGCTGATGGATGATCCTGGGTTCAAGCAGCAGCTAGTTCAGTGTCTTATCTCTGAAGTCCAGGTAGTAAATGCCCTCCCTCTCTCCCAGCCTTCCCATAAAGGCCTCAGGGCAGCCCTCCCCACCCACCGTGGCTCCTCCGTTCCCCTTGGGATTGCTATTTAATGAGGCTGCGTGTGAGGTTTGCAGTGTGGAATCCAGAGCTGGATTTCCAGATTTCACATCGTGGCTTCACCACGTACTGATGGGAGACCTTCGGGCAGCTTCTTAACTTTTCTGTGCCTCACTTTCCTTATCTCTAAGATGAAAATAGGATGCACCTATTTCTTAAAGATGTGAAGACTTAAAGATGTGAAGTTCTTAGTCTGAGTTCCCCCAGGAGGCAGGAAACAGTACCCTTGAGGTAGCCTTGCTGGGGAGAGTTCTCAGACCAGAAAGGGAGTGGGGGAAACAGGGCTGGGCAGAGGGAGGCATTCGGTGTCATGTTTGCTGCAACTAGACAGCCCAGTTGGCCCCAGGGGCTGCCCTCATTGAAGCAAGGGGGCAGGCGTTTGTACCCCACAATGAGCACTCACTGGATGTGGTTGCCCCAAGAACATGACTTAAATTTAAGCAAGGCAAGCTGTTAAGGCCAAAGGGGCTGTGCTGGCAGCCTACAGCAGGCAACAGGCTGAGGATGAGGGCATAGGTCCCAAACAGGGGTTGGTGGTGGTGTGCCAACAAGGTGCTGAGGTCAGTGCTGAACACATAGTTAGCGCTCAATAAATGTTAGCTCTTGGGTTTATTGACTGGGGAAATGGGAATTGCTAGACAATAAGGAAACGCAGTATGGTTTTTGGGTCTTTTGGAATTGAGGTTTTCAGTTCATGAGGGCTATCTAAGAGGTGCCATTCTTCAGCAAGGCCTAGAAATAAAGGGTCAGGGGAGGAAGAGAGACAAGAGGAGAAAAGGTCCCTACCTGAGGAGCTGGGTGAGACAGCCCAGGAAAGCTGGTCAGGGAAGGAAAAGTTAAAACCACAAAGCGGGGAGTGACACCTGGGTGGCTCAGTGGTTGAACATCTGCCTCCAGCTCAGGTCGTGATCCTGGGGTCCTGGGATCTGTTCCCATGTCAGGCTCCCTGCATGGAGCCTGCTTCTCCCTCTGCCTGTGTCTCTGCCTCTCTCTCTCTCTCTCTCTCTCTCTCTCTGTGTCTATCATGAATAAATAAATAAAATCTTTTTAAAAATTAAAAATAAAATAAATAAAACTACAAAGGGGGAGAGAACAGGAAGTCCTGCAGATAGCAGTTGAGCAAACGAGGCCCAAATCAGAACAAGGGTGGGGGGGGGTCATCTGTCAAAGCAGATCCTCCTGTTAAGCCAGGGCCTACAGAAGATGACCCAGTTAGTCAAAACATAATGCACTTTGAAGAGTGTAGTCAAATCCTTCCCCACTCTCCCTGGGGGTTAGTAGACAGAGGCAGGTGTGGAGCAGCTCACACATTGGCAGCACCATCTTCAGATGCCAGCAGCCCACCTTCACCTCCATCATGGGCTCTTCCTTTCTCACAAGTGCAAAGCTGAGTTTTAGTGGGCACAGGGAGAGGGCTGAGGGTTCTGATGGGCAGCCAGGCAATGGAATGATGCCTTTTGAACATCTGTGTTTCTCAGCCCAATCCTCCATCCAGCCAAGGAAGCAGCCCCCCCCCCCCCTCCAACAGCAGCAGGACGTTCTGCTGGAGGAGTTGGTCAGTTGAGGTGAAGCCTGATGTTTCGCCCGTGCTGCTCAGGCTCCAGTACGAGATTGTATTATGCAGCTGCCAGGTGGGGATGTGGGTGGTATCTGCGACAGTTTTTCTTCAGGCAACGAAAACAAGTTTATGGATGGATCGAATGCCAGGTCTTGCCCTCAGTAGCACCATGTTGGAATCAGCCCAGATGTAGCCACATAACAACAATAGTGGCGATTATGCACAGAATCTCCCTAAACCTTCCTGTTCTGTCTACATCCCTGTGAATAGGCCAGAGGAGCCTTTTAATTTCCATTTTGCAGACAGCAAAACAACCAGTGCCTAAGGTGCCCTCACTTAAGTGCCCTGGATCTGGAAGCAGCTGAAACGTGGCCAGCTCTCCAGATTCCTGAGCTGGCGCTTTCTCCTACTTGACAAAGAAAGCAAAAGAGGCAAGAGAGACAAAGCGGTGCGTGCAGTCTGGCAAATCCAATCCAAGAGCACAAAGGCCAGGGCTCAAGAGGGAGAGCCTTTCTGAGTTCAACCTGCCTCCCGGTTGCCATGGTTACCTCTTCAGTTTCCAGGCAGAAACTTTTTGAAGTTCACAATGTATCCCAAATTCTCTTCCCAGCAGGTAGGCTGGTTCATGTCTGCAATTTCACTAATGACTCAACAGTTGCTGTAAATCCAGCAAATTGAGCCCACCTGTGCACTGGCTTTGACATGAACCTGACCTCATTTTTTTTTTTTTTTTTTTTTTTTTTTTTTGCCCAGCACTGGCCACACTGCTGTGCTGTCTTTCATGGAGGGTGTGGGGACAGGGTTCCACAGCCTGGGTCATCTGGGATCAGGATTAAATACCCCAGGCTGTCCCAGCCCAGGGTCTTCCACTTACCTCTTCTCCTCTGCCTCCCCACACTCCCCCCCACCCCAGCACCATGCTACCTCCCCAGCAGAAGTCCACAGAGGACCTTTACCTGCTGGAAGTGGTCAGGGGAAATGGATTCCCTTTCTTGACTTCTGATTTGGCACAAACCATCTCCACAGGGGTCTGGATGTTCCCAATTCAATCATCGATCTACCAAAAAATATTAAGAATTTATTGTGTTCCCTCACTGGTGGGGAAATTGCACAGCTTTTAGACTCTTCGCTGAGTTTAATGACCTTCTTCTTCTTTTCTCCCTGAGGAAATGGAACTAGTATAGCAGAGAAGGAGAGGTGAAAGGAAGTTATGGACAGTCCTTGCAAGCGAAGTCCAGGAAGGGGAGAGTTCAGGGAGGGTCTGCAGTATTGAAAGAGGAGTGAGTGGGGTTTGACCAGGATGGAATAGAGCCAGAACCCTCCAAACATGTAGGAAGGAGCAGGCTCCAAGTGGGAGGAAAGAGCTAAGAAAAGCCAGTTGTAGTTTGGCAGTGTGGAAAGATTTAGGAATCCCCTATATACAGCAGAGGCTCTCAAGCATGTAGGATGCACAACTGGATGTCAACTGTTTGTAGAAGCATAAAAACAGCAGAAGCAGCACACATGGTGAGGCAGCTGAGTCAGGAGAGAGAGAGAGCCTCTGAAGATGTGAAAGAGGGGCCATCGTCCTGGAGGGTCATGGCCAAAACTACGGGGGGTGCGCCCTCCTCTCGTGGGCAGCAGGGTAGGGGGAGGAGTTGCAGGAGCTCAGCCTGGATACAGCAAACAATTGTTTTTCCCCAGCCATCCTTCAGAGCACTGGGGACAGCTCACTTGGATGGCTGTTTTATTCTTCTCCCATTCTCTTCCTTCTTCCTCTTCCCTGTCTGGGAGGAGCTCTGGGGGAATGGAAATTTGGGAGGCCTGCTTTTCTTTCCCCCAACGAGCCCAATGGACCCCTAGCATCCAAGGCAGGGCAGTCTCAGCCCCTTGGGGAGGAGGCTGAAACGTGTCAGTGGTACTCGCGGCTTGTAGGAGCATGTCTAGACTCCTCTGCGTGGAATAGAAGGCTCTGACCACCTGATCTCACATCCTCCATCTCACACCCTAACACCCAGCCAAACTCAGCAGTTGGCAGGTTCCCCCAGTTCCACACTGCCTTGCACCTACAAAGCCCCGAGTATGAGGTTCTCTTGGCCTAAAGGTCCCTCCCCTCTCTGTACTGCTCATTTTCTTTTTCTTTCTCTTTTTTTTTTTTTTGGTACTGCTCATTTTCAAAGAAATTACCTTCATGCTCCTTCCAGCCAGCCCCCACCTACCCCACCATCAGAGGCAACCTCTATTCTTACTTCTAGAACCAAAGGACCAGCATCGACTCTTCTTGACTTTTTAACTTAATTTTACTGCCTAATTTTGATTTGCAGTCTGTCTCCTCACGAGCTCCCAGAGGGTGGAGACCATTGCCTTGGTCTCCAGCCCCTAGCGTCATGTCCAGTTCAGCGTGTGTTCCAAATAAATGTTGGCTAGATGGATAGCTCGTTGCAACACAGATTGCAACAGCTGGCATTTATTGTACACCTACTATGTGCCAGGCCCAGGCTCTGTTCTGTGTGTTTTTCTCTGAATTATCTTTCAGCGCTCATGAGTGCCCCGTAAGATGATTACTGTCTTGTCCTCATTCTACACTTGAAGCAGAGATTGGTTAAGTAACTGGCCTCGGGTCGCACAGCTACTTAGTGAACCAGGTTTTGATCTCAGATGGTCCACCTCCAGAAGCTGTGTTCCCGGCACACATCCTTCTCCAGAAGGCAGAATTTGCTCACCAGGAGAAGAATAAAGCATAAGTTTGGGAAATCATGACAGGATGCTATAACTCCTTGAGCTGTCTTCCGTAACTTCCTCTTATATTTCCTCTCCCTCCCACCATACATTCATTTCTCACCATGCACATCTTCCGCTCTCTATCTTTGCCCTTAGCATCTGTCGTCACTGGCTCTGGGCTTTTCTGCGTCTTCAGTCCCTCATGTATGCAGTTCCCAAGTACAGCTGCAGAGAATCCCTTTTTCTGCTGAAGTCCTTCTATTAATAGCTGGGCTCTGACTTCTCTTGGCAAGGAAACTCAGAGCGCCGTTGCTTTGCCCTGCCACCCCTACCAGCTGTGCTTCCCATCCCTCTTTGTTCCCTCATGTGGGAGCCTGGTTCCCACCTGGAGGGAGCCCTGGGGCAGCTTCCAAGGGAGGCAGATCTTCAGCTCCCAAGGTCTTGGGGATATGTTGGGCCCCGGGGACCTTGGCTCGTCTTCAGCCTCCTGGGAGCCTGCCTGCTGATAGATGGAGCGTTCAGTGTTTATGCTTTGATGAATCTTAAAGGCTGGCTGTGGCCCTTCATAGACCCTTTGCTGGGTGTTTCGTGGTCTGACCCACACACAGGGGCTTGCCCTCCTGGCTGCGAGGGTCTGTCCCACCCCACACCCTAACCCACCATCCGCCTGCCTCAGACCTCCGAATCCTCCCTGCAGCATGACTGTCCCCAGCCCGTCTGCACACTCGTCCCTTGCAACCTCCGCTCTCACATACAAATGCTCCTGCCATCGTTTTGATGCCTTCCCTGAAGTATCAACTAAATTGATGGCAATAAGCGAGCCCCATCTCATCCTAAGCCTGCAAAATAAGAGAAGTACTCAAGAATCCTGGGTTTCTAAATGACTTCCTCTTTCTCACCCTTCCTCCTCATCTCTGTTCACTTTTGTCACGAATGTCATATTTCTGAAAGGATTTCACTTCCACTCACTGAGCATAGGAACAAGTTTATCAAAATGTGAATTCTTCTCATTTAATAATTCGTCATCCTAAGGCACTACTTAGGATGAAAGATCAGGGGAGAACAAGGGACGTCGGGGATTTGCACACTACCGAAAAGTGATCTTTGCAATTCCAACGCCCTGCTCCTTCCCAGGCTGAGGAGTTTTGGATTCCAGAACTGGAAAGTCAGGTGGATGCTGCGTGCTGGACTGTGCCTCTCTCCGGGTGGGAAACAAGCATGGATGGTGGTGGGGGAAGAACCTAAGTGCCACCACCCCCTAGTTGTGGGGTAGAGGGTCTGCCCAGCTCACTCTGCTGTATTATTCCTCAACCAGGGCAACCACCTGCATTGACATGAATAAAGAGAAGGCTCTCTGGGAAGACACTGAAGACAGGCTAACTATTGCTCCAAGGGGGACAGGGGGACAGAATAGGTGAAAAGGAAGCATTGTTTTATTCTTGCACACATGTGTGTGTGTGTGTGTGTGTGAGAGAGAGAGAGAGAGAGAGAGAAAGAGAGAGCTTGAGTGTCTATGGGTGTGGGGGGGAGGGGCAAGGGAATGAAAGACCCCCACAGAGAGAAACCTCTGCTGCATCAATTTCAGCCCCAGCCCACCACCCTCATTTCTCAGGGATCCTCGCCACCTCAGATCATCCCTGATTCCACAGACACATGATGTGCTCTCCTTGGTGGGGAAGCCACCTTTGAGATCTGGGTGCTCACTTGAGCAGATCTAAAGTGGCCTCAGGGAGACCTGGTCCCCCGAATCTTGGTGCCTAGCCCAGTGTCCGGCACCGCACGGGAACTCATTAGTGGTGAATGAGGAATGAAGGAAATGCATCCCACTAAGATGCGGTGAATGTCTTCAGAGTCACTGTCAACCCAGCTTCCCAGGATCTTGGGGGTCACAGACATTCTTGGCCGAACTTCAACCAGACAGCTTTCTGGAAATGGGTCACAGACAGGCTGCATTACGCAGTGAAACATGACTATGCACCTCTCAGTCGCGCCTCCGCTGTGGCTCATGGAGTCCACCAGTGCAGACAAACTGACACAAAGTCAGGGAAGGGTCTGGCGGGTGTGAATGGCTCCAGAGCCCAGCTTCAGTTGGAAACAGGGCACCAAACACACATGGAATCTGTCCACCTCGTCATACTTCTCTGAAGTTCTGGAGCAAGGAAAACCCCAGCCCACCTGGTCCCCTTTTCCCTCTCTCCTACGTATTCCAGAGAGGCATGTGCTGAGAAGAAGCTGTGAGCTGGGTGGAGCAAGAACAGACTCCAGCTGGTTGCCTGCCACGTGGCCCTGCTCTAAACCCTGTCTAGAAGGAAGGGTAACTCCCATTTGTAGGCCTCACCTCGATGTAACATGGAGCTCACTGCCTTATTGATGCTACCACAGAAGGGGAACCAGACAACCATGGGTAAGTAATCTAACCAAAGTGACGTACCCACTAAATGGAGGTGCGAGGATTGGTACCCAGTTCAGTCTAGCAGGTCCCAACCCAGGGCTACTCTCTGCCTGTCCTTTTGCTTCGGAGCAGCTCTCCCACTGGACGCTGATGCTACCTCAGGCCATGTCTCCGCACTGCCCTAGTTAGAGATTTCTAGGTGCTTACGTAAGCCACAGATGAGATGTGAGGGCTGTGGAACAGCAAACCCAACATGTGAACATCACACGCACGTGCAGAGATGTTAGGTCGGAGCTGCAGGAGGGCTCTTGCCATCTCCTGGGAGTTAGGGACCTGCCCTCCATGCAGCCCTCTCCCCCTCCCTAGAGTCACCTTCCACGAACCCCCATGTCAGTGGAGAAAGTAGGGGTGAGGGCGTGAAAGGTCACTGCAGGGAAACAGAGGAAGAGCAGTTTTGTAGGAAACAGGGGAAGCTCAAGAAGCAGCAACAGTAGCTGTGAGTGCCGGACAGTTGGAAGGAAACGTGCCTCTCGCAATGTGCCTCCGAAACCTGAGCAGAGGGAGAAACGTGGTTTGATGCGTGAGCAGTCGGAGGCTGGAGCTGGCGGAGTTGGGCTGGGAGGGAAGGGGGGGCAATGGGAACAGGTGGTCCTTTCACAAGCTCCCAGGCCATCAGCCCCTGACACAGCAGCTGTCCTAGAAACAGGCCCAGGTGGACAGAGGGAAGAGCACAGTGGGGGGTGCATGGTGTTTTGCAGAGAAAGAAATGAGCTCTCCTCCCTAATGGGCCCCACACATCTGAGCACGGGGAGACACGCGGCGAGCTGTGTGACTGAGCCCCACTGAGCCCCTCCTTCTCCACCAGCCGTCTGGCTTTGCTGCTCCAAGTGTGGCCCCAGGGGAACCTGCTGGCTCCCATCCCCAGGCTTGCTGACACGCACCCCCTCCCCCCGGCTGCAGTAATAACGGTGATAATCGCTAGCATCAAGTAAGCATTTTCTGTGCTCTGCATTTATGGTGATTCTAGTCTTCATCTTCTTCAATCCTCACACTCACCTCTGGAGGAGGTACTCTCCTGTTGTTTTACAGATGGGGAAACTGAGGCATCGAGAGGTTCACTGAGGAAGGAACAGAAGGCAGAGCCATGACTTGGTACGGGGTCATCTGACTCCAGCACCCGTGTTTTAGCCTCTCACTCCACACACTGCCCCCACCTCCTCCAGAGTTGTAGGAAGCTCTTTCCTGCCCCAGGTTTCAAAACGCTCATTTCTCCAGCTCCAAGAGGATCCTGAGAGATGAAGTTTTATCTTCTCTTATAGCTCAATCTGGTCTTCACTTCTTGGGAAGGGCAGAGGAAGCACAGGTAAAGAGCTTTCTGCTTCCAAGACTCAGTTTATAGAGGGCCAGCCCTGGGACCCCCAGCAGCTCTTGACCCTGGGGCCATGCTGTTCATCTAGAACATCCATGTCCACTCTAGAAATGGTTCTTCACTTACCCAGCAACCACCAAGTCCTTGCCTGGAGTTTGGAATTCCACACAAATGAGCTCGTGTAACACTCACTGTGAACCTGCCAGGGGAGCTGGCCACACTGGCTCATCTCCCAACTCAGTGGCTGCTCCTCCCATCTTGTCTGTCCATCCAATATAGGGGCTGCCCAAGGCTGTGGCCTTGACCTGCCTCTCTTTTTGTATGATAGCCTCTTCCAGAGTAGGTTATTACTTTAACCACGTCTGTATACTCATGACCCCCAAACCTATCTCTCTGGCCTCCGCTAGTGTTCAAGGTATGAAGGCACCTCATTTGTCCAAAATGAATTCGGTATTATGTACACACCACCACATTTGACTAGATTAATGATGTTAATTAATGGCAGTAAAGCATCTATTCAGTTGCCTTTGAAAGAAATCTCACTCGCCATCAATGCTCCCTCTCTTCCATCCCTCCTAACTCCAGTCAGCCTCCACATCCTCTCTACATTGGTCTGATCTCTGGATCTTCTCCCTTCACCTTCGAAACCTTTGTCCCCAACCTCTTGTATGCTAACCAGTCTTCTCCATCCCACCCATTCCACCTACTCTGGCGCCAGATAAAAATATATCAGAGTGTGGCATCTCTCTCTTTAAAAGCCTGCAGTGTCTCCCACCTTCCCCAGGGTCACACTGAAACTCCTTATCAGGACATTTCAGTTCCTCCCCAGAATGGTTCCAGTCAGTTGCTCTCACCTCCTCTTCTACCGGCAACACAACCCCTTCAGCTCTGGTCACCCTCAACCTTTCCACCAAATACTCCATGTTGCTCATCCACTTGCTTTCATTGTCATTGAAACCTGGAATGACATTCCTCTTTCGTCTGATAAACTCCTATTTATCTGACAAGACCCAACGCAAAATTCACCTCCGTGAATGTCCTTATTCTTCGCAGATGCATGCTGAAATGTTTAGAAATGGGCGTCACGACACCTCTCACTTACTGTCAAGTGGTTCAGCTATACGCCTACATAAATGTCTAAGTATCTGTGAGTCTGCGTCCACTGATCTGTATATCGAAAGAAAAAGACAACATGGCAAACTGTGGTTGAATCTGGATGGTGGTTGTAATCATCTTTCAATTCTTCCATATGCCTGAAAAATTTCACAATTATAAGTTGGAGGGGAAAAAAAGGACCTTATCTCTGATAGTTTCCTTATTGCCTCTGACAAAATGAATCACCTCTTTCTCTCTATGCTCATGACACTCCGTGTTTGCAACAATACAGCACTTTACTACGTGTTACTGTCATTTTGTGTTTAGCAGCCTTCTCTTCCATAGATTGTGAACCTGCAAAACCACAGTAACTGCACACAGTAGGCATTCAATAATTGTTTGTTTGCATGAATGAATGTCCTCTCCTGTAAGGCCCAACTGGAGGAGCAAGAAGCCATAAGAACAGCCCCCTAGTGCTTCGTTCTCCATCACATGGACACTCACCAGATAGGAAAGGACCCTTGACATGGAGGGAAGACAATGAATGGCTACTTACTGGATGACAGAATGTAATTTAAAACACAGGAGATCTAGACTCTGTGGTTCTATGACTAACTAGCTGTGTGACCATGGGCAACCACCAACCTCTCTGTGACTCGGTTTCCTCACTTGTAAGCAGGGAGTAATAATGTCTGTCTTACCTATCAAATGGGAGGAAAGTGTGTGAATGAGCTCTGAGAAGTCTAAGATACATGCCAAGAATGCAGTGCTGTCCTGATTTTTGTTACTAGAATGAGCAAGAATTTGTCCTGACCTTGACCGGTGAAGAATTCTGAATCACTGGGTTTTGGGGCAGGGGAGATGCTTTGCTTCCATAAAGAATGGGAATTTCCACCCAGCTGGAAGTAATGAGAGGCTGTGACTTGGGCCTCATTTTCCCCACCCCGCTTTCCCTTTCCTTTGACCAAGTGATGATTGCTGGGAAACAGACACAACTGGGGATCTTAAAATAGAGCAGCAAATGTCTGAACTCTCTGCCCCAGGCTCGGTTGCACCGAGTCAACTTACACAGCACACACACACAAACTATTGGCTCACGTGGCACCCACCCCTCTGAGCCGGAAGACCGAGGCCATGGAAAAAGTTAACACATTGATTCCAGAAAAAAGTGGTCACTCAGGAATGCGGCCCCAGCTCCGCCCCAATGAGATGCCTTGCCCTGATGCTCCTGTGTCCTCCAAGGCCTGGGGCTCCCCCAAGGCCCAGCTCTTCCTGGAAGCAGTGGCGGTCCCACCAGCCGCAGCAGGCTGGGGAAAGACAACGAGAGGCCTCTGGGGGAGGTTTCATGACTCACTGGTTTCAGAAAGGCTTGACTTCCCAGGCTGTGATGCTTAAGCTGAGGACGCTTATGTAACAAAGCATGGGCAGCATAAAATGCTCTGTAAATGGAGACACGTGGAAGACTGGACCCTTGCTTCTGTGAGACCCAGCAGGCCCCAAATACTAATCTGGTAAACTTTTAGCCTGATCTTAGAGAAAGAGTCCTTCCAGAGTGTGAAGTTTGAGGGGATGAGACAGGACTCATAAAATCCTGAAAAGCAACTGTTACTCGAAATTCTCTTAGGTTCCATTCATTCATAAACAATTGGTGCCAGGCTACTCATCACATATATGCGTTCATTTAATTTTCACTACTGTATACAGGACCCATCATCACCCTCGTTTTACTGATGTGGAAGCGGAGAGACAGAGAGATCCAAAGTGCCGCAATGGCAGCACCATGATTCAAACCCAGTCAGTCTGGTGCCAGTGTCTGTGGGTATCACCGCTACGCTACGCCAAGCAGCTGCTGGGAAACTGGTAGTCGAGGGGATGTGGTGAGGATGGGGAAGAGGTCCTTCGGGTTGTTGACTTTCAGGGAAGGGAAACAAATAATGAACAAATATCAAATTGGTAAAAATAATTGCCAATAGTGATTAACACAATAAAGGAAATAGAAAAAGAGGGAACTACTTTAAGTAAGGCAGTTTGGAAAGGTATACTAGTCAAGTTCCTGTTGCTAAGGACAGAAATGAACTTTCTCTGACTTAAAGAGAAAAAATTTTTTGAAGGGAGTTTGGGGTACCCCGCAGAATTTTCAGGCAGACTCAGAACACAGATAAGAACAAAGGGAGGCTCAGCAGCCAAAAATCCCTCCACAAAACCACTCTGATGAACACCCAACAGGTACAGCCTGCTCCACAACCACAGCTGGAACTCCCCAGACACCACTGCTGGCTTTGCTGCCCTGGAAGCCGGATGCTGCCACCACCATTAACTCCAAAGTGGAGTCGCCACTACCCCCATTTCTTTGCATCACCAGCACCTGATTCAAAGTCCCAGATGGGTGGACCTAATTGGCACCATGCTGCTTCTGATGCAAAGTTCCAAGCTGTGCTGGCCAGGCATGGACAGCTTCTGGCACTGGTCCCAGTGCTGCTGAATATGCAGACCTGCACTTAAGGCACGGTGGAGGGATGCAAGAGGGGGTGCTGACTATCCATCCACTCTTTATTGAAGTCCTCTCCCAACCCAGTTTGGCTGAGGCAGGCTTTCTCTTTCCCCCCAATGGGATTTCAGCCTCTCTTCCAATAAAAATGATAGCTACTAATTTTGAGTGCCTATTAAATGCAAATCTTTCACAGACATCATCTCTAAGGCTTACTACCTCTCTGCAAGGTAGTTAATTACCCTCTCCATTTTCAGATGCAGAATCTAAGGCTTAGAGAAGTTAGAAATCTCGTTCAGGAAATGGCTGAGCCCATATTTGAATGCAGGTCTGTTATGCTTTCAGGAGCACACGCTAACTCCTAAGGGGATTAAAATTCAGGCAAATTTTCAGCACAGAAGTGATCCCCTGCTTCTGAATCCAAGACATCATAGGTGGGGGGAGGAAACAGTAAACTCCATCTGGATTTAGGACCAGATGCTCTCTAGCCCTTTAACTGCCAGTCACCTGTGGCTCTCTCGATACTCCAGGGCTACAGCTGTCCCAGCCTTTTAGGTAGCCAGGCTCTATAAGGCCATGTGGCAGAGATCTCTGGTGTCTTCATCGTCAAGACAGACCCCTCCACCCCGCCAAGCCTCCATAAAGACCCTCTGGAGGTCTATACTTCTGGGCTTACGCTGCTATAGGCAAGGCTCACTTTCATAAAATGCATATGGCCCCAGAACTGTATGTGAGTTGCATTTTTGTGAATCAATTCTATATACTATTGGCTTACACTCACCATCACTTCAGAAATCATTGTTAATCTCCAGCTGCTCTTCACTGCTCATTGACAACCAGGTACTTCAGCTTAAAATATCATCCCCCTCTGCCTTCTCTACTTTTCTGTGAAAAGATCCATAAACCAATATTTAAGTGAACCAAGGAAGCTTACCATTAACGCACTTCCAAGGATAATCATCTTAAAGTGAAAAACTTGCTCCTCGATAAGAGAGATCATCCCCTAAGACATTCGTATTATGAATTGGATTTTTTTCTTGGTTTTACTGCATCAGCTTCCATGTATATACTTAATGGTCTAGTAATAAGCCAGTACTGTTAAATGGGTAATTTGCTCAAAGACAATGAAGAAAGAGAGAGACGATGAGAATAAGTATGGATTTCTGGGGCTTTTTCTTACAGGTTAGTCGTGGGTCACACAGCCAGTCATTCAGGACTCAGTTTCTCTCTTTGACACGCAGAGCATAGAAGCTTTTGCATATTTCATGAGGTTATCATGAGATTTTAATGAGGCTCTCTGGTTAAGGTCCTTTGAGATAAGCACAAATTATTATTAGAATGCAATCAGTATGCATCTATTAAGAGAGCGGCATCTCACCTATGTGTGTGATGAAGAGGTTACTGCCACTGCTAGCTAAGTGCACCCCACCCCTGGCCAGGTTTCTATTTTCCCATAGTGCTGGTGCCTGAATCATTTCTAGTGAGGAGGGTTGGCACTGCATCATTCACACTTTTCCCCAAGGCTCGCACAACAAGACAAGCAAAATGGCTGTAAGGTTGAAGACTTAGTCTCTGGCTGCTGCTGGAAATCTGCTCAGTAGTATTTCCCCTGGCAACAGACAGCTACCATGTTAGGTGTGAATCAAACATGTAAACCTCTGGAGATTTGTCTTTCAGTTCTTTGAGACACAACTTAGCAGAGTTGCTGAAAATATGGTGACACATTGCCTCAGCATGAGGACTCTCAGGGAGATGGAGGAGAGGAGGGAGGACTGCTCCTCACTAGTGCTCAAGGGGGAGTGCAGTCCCTATTGCCATTTTCCCCCTGTGCCTCCATGTCGTGACACCATTTCTGTTCTCCACCCTGAGTTTCTGAAACTATCAGAATATAAGAAGCAGAGCAGGCCCCCAGCTGCCCTAGACACCTGGGACTGTGATTACATCTCTAGAAGCACTGGGGCTCTACCTAGAGACTCGTGGGCACAAATCAGGCTGGAAATCAGCTTGGTTCCCCCATCTGTCCCCTGATTTCATGAGTTAGGAACCTAATCCATGTGTGTATACATGTGTACGTGTGTGCATACATATGTCATTCCTAAGCTAAAGGACTAAAATTCTCTCCAGAAATGTCAATGGTTTCAGCTGTATTCATTTGCCTTTCCCATTGGAGAGCTGGCAATCTGCTGATGATATGCAAGCAGGAAGACACATTCTGCAGCCTCTTCCAATGATGGATGTAGGCAGACCTGCAATGTAGAAGCTGGGGGCAGCCAGGGAGCCAACAGAAGCCTATCCAGAACACTTACACTTGGGGCCTAGGAATTTATGTCATTATTATTTGGTACACTTGGTATTAATTTATATGCAAATGTACACATCAGCTATGAATCCTAGACCATAAATTATTTTATTTCCTATAGCTTAACTTAATTTTTTCGATTTGAGCATTCATTCCACAGACTGCTTGAGAAGCAAAAAATAAAATAAGAATCAGATCTATCCAAGGTACCTTTCTGCAAAATGGTGTTACGAGGTTTCTATATAGCACCAAGGCATCAAGTAGTGGGAATGAGTGGCCCTCTGATCTTTGATCCTGTGTCCACTCAGGTTTCTGTTCAGTTACAATCCCTATCGGTGATCAGGTCCAGCAGCTCCCTGCTGCTGTGTTACTTCTCTTGCTGAACAGGAACCTTTTACATTATTGTCTTATAGACCCTTTGCCCTCCCAGCCTTTCCTTTCTAGCATCTTTATGCTCCTTGGAGACAACACTGCAAAACAGATCACAGGCCTCCTCTGCTTTTATAACCAACACATTGTTTACTCCTTCCTGTTCCAGCCCAAGGGGAATCTCTTTTGAATGGTAGACAAAACTGCTCCCTAAAGGAGGCTTACAGATGCTGATATTTGGGGCTCCCCATGGAGAAAAAAACCCAGTTGTTCTAAAAGCCCTGCTCATGCACACAGAGCTTCCAATGACACTCTTGGTGCTTTGCTCTTAAATATGAGTGAACAACCAAGGATTGCCAGACATTAGAGCAAAATCTCAAACATAAAATAGACTAAAACAAATGGTAAAAAGGAACCTGGGAGAAATAGAAACAATAGGGGGAACAGAATAAAAAGTAAACAACTAAAAACAAAATCCATGATTAATATCCTTAGAGAGCATTTGTGAAATAAAAACAGGGTTGTTTTTGTTTTGTTTTGTTTTGTTTTGTTTTGTTTTGTTTTGTAAAAAAAAATAACCAGAGAAAAAGTACAAGCTCTTGGAAAGTAAAAATATGATAGCAAAAAAAAAAAAAAAAAAGAAGAAGAAGAAGATAGAGCATAGGAATGCAGAGGTAAGGGCTGCAGAGAAAAGATGGGGAAAGAAATTATCAAAGAAATAATATAAGCAAATGTTCCCCAAGTGACACATAAATCTCCAAATTGACAAAGCCTACCAAGTGTTCATAATGAATGTAAAAAGTCCCACATCACTGTAAATTCAAAACCCTGAAACAAAAAGGAGATCCTAAAAGTTGAGAGAACACAGTAGGGAAAACTGGGGAACAGACTAAAAATGATGAATAGAGGGACCCCTGGGTAGCCCAGCAGTTGAGCTTCTGCCTTCAGCTCAGGGTGTGATCCTGGTCTGAGGATCAGGTCCCACATCAGGCTCCCCTCAGGGAGCCTGCTTCTCCCTCTGCCTATGTCTCTTCCTATCTCTGTGTCTCTCATGAATAAATAAATGTTTTTAAAAATCTAAAAAAATAAAGATAAAAATGATGGATAGGAATCAGGATGACATCAGTCTTCTCAGGCACAACATTGAAAATGGAACACAATAGTAACGCCTCCAAAATTCTAAGTGAAAACCATTTTCAGCCTGGAATTCTATACCACCCAAATCAAGAGTAGGCAGAGAATTAGATTCTCAGTCAGAAAAGTCCCCCCACCCCGACAAAAATTATCTCCAGTGTACTCTTTCTTAGAAAGCTACTATGGGAAAATAGGTTCCATCAAAATAAAAACAGAGGATGAGATGGGAGGCAAGAATTAGGAGACAAGAGAGAGGTGAAAGGAATTCTCAGGAAGTCAGCAAAGTAAAGAGTTACACCAGCTATACATCAGAAAGATCAACCAATCTCTAACCAAGGAGTCAGAGGACTCCAGGAGAACCATTTGGGTGGAGTTGAAGGGATATCTAACAGGCCTGACAGGGTAGAAATGTTACTGAGAAGTGTTTCACAGAGCTGTTGGAGCATATGAAAGAACACAGTCAAGTTTTGATAGAAAACTAAACAAATGAAAGTTAAAGGCAATTATTAACTTCAGGAAAAACAAAAAAAAAGGGCAAGAATGGATATGTAATTAAAATACATTATTGGTTTAATAGTAAACAATATTTATACAATCATGATAACAAAAGCATTGTTAACCAGAAATAGGAGAGGACTAGAAGAAGAGAAGAGGGAATGTACATGAGTTTAGAATCCTCATTACCATAATAGGAAGTCTATAACTAATGTCTAAAATTGATAAGCAAGCAGCACACTCTGTGAATCAGAAATGTGGGGGAAAGACCAGATAAACAACTTGAAGTTGAAAGTGATTTTCTCTTTGGAAAAGAAAGTGGGGCAGAAGGAAAGAAATAAGAAATAGCTAATTTCTTTTTTATTACATATGTAACTTAAAATTAGTTACCCAGAAATACTTTTATTTAAAATAAAAGTATATTAAGTAAATATTAAAAATGAACCCCACTAGTCTTGTATGTGAAATAGACACATAAGCAGATCAGTAGAAAAAAGAATTACAGGTGCTACCCATGCACAGGTAAGGTGTGGGCATAAAAGAGAAAATAGCTCATTCCACCTAAGGACGGAGGGCAAATTAAATCCTGACTTCTACTCTTTCATCTTATCCAGGGACACTGCTGCCTGTGTGCATATACAGATGTGGCCACTTGAAAAACCCTGAGAAGCAAGGTAGAAACTCACCAAACATTCCTGGAAAGGTGGTAGGGTCTCCAGGTGAGGACTCCAAACTGAGCATCACACTGCCTGGGCTTGAATCCTGGCTCTACCACCTACTAACTGTGTCATTTAGGACAAGCTACTTATCCTCTTTGGTCTCCTCAAATGTTTTTGCCTCATAAGGTTATTTCAGGGATTAAATGACTTAATGTGTAAAGGGCCCAGAACAATTATTGGTACATCTCAGTATTCTCTCAGCAGCTACCAGGTGAATCTCCTGAGTGCAGGCACTGAATAAGCAGAGTGTGTGTGTGTGTGTGTGTGTGTGTGTGTGTGTGTGTGTGTGTGTGTGTTGGGGGATGTTGATTATTACAAAAAGCTCTTAGCCCATCCCTGCCTTGTACACATTTAAGGAGGGGGTAGGGGTTGGGGAAGAGGGAACACCAATAAATAAGCATATTACCAGCAATAGTGACCAGTAGCTGGATGCAGAATGGGGGGACCAGTTTCCTAGAGACAGGGGCCATTGATATGTGCTCCATCGAGGGGGTATAAGAGACACTTTTTAGATGGTAGCTTCAGCACTCCTTTCTCTAGAAATTTCTCCTCTACCTCTTGCCTCCACACAGTAGCAGCAGAAGCTTGCTTTGTCCTGCCTCCTTACCTCCTTGACCCAGGAAACACATCCAAAACAAGCTGAGTCAGTCAGGCTCTTACCTGGGAAGTCTGGACCCAAGACCGACAATTAGAATGTTTTCCCTCTTCATTTCTTTGTGTTAAGACTCAGTTGTAAACATGAAAGATATTGGCCATTTTTTTGCCATGGGAACTGGGAAACAGTAAAACAGTCCGCAAGCAGAGAAAAGGGTGTGGCAGATATACAGAGAAAATCAAGGCAGGAAGAGAATCAGGGCTTCTGGGTTCCCCAGGTTTTGCAGACTGTTTCTGATCCCAACCAGGCTACATCCCTGTCTAGATTCCATGGGGTGTCTGAGGACTCTGGCCAAACTCCCCTTTTATTCATGCTGGTTTGAATTTATGTTGCAAACCAAAATTTCTTTAGCAATTTCCCACTCCTTGCTCCCGTATAAGCAGGAAAAAAAAAAAAAAAGATATGACTATATTCCTTAGTCTGGTGAGACATTTGGTAAGTCTAAACCTGGAAAAACCCAAAGGAGTCCCGAGGGTTGCATTGAGATGGACTCGGTCTGGGCCCAAGCCAAAGCAGCTCTGCTTCCTGAGATGGACGTGGACCATGGAATGGGCTGAAAGACTGGACAGGGCTCTGGGCTGCGGGAGAAGTCAAGGCTATCTCGCTGAGTGAGGTTCATTCAAGCTTGAGCTGGGAGGATCGACAGGGGGAGGCGAAGAGGACCAGTAAGCACAGCAACAGGAAGGTTAAAAAGAGTGTCAGTAGCTACGAAGGCAAAGGTGCAATTAGAGGAGGAGGTGACAAAGCAAGATTCAGATGCAGGTCAACAAGTGGTAGTCTTGCCTCCCACTAACTTTTTCCTCTTCTGCCCATTGTTAGCTAGGCAGCAAAATTTGAGTGAAAGACCAGCTTTTCAAGGACTCTGCGATGGAGATGAATCACAGAATTACGGAGTGTTTCCACTGCGGTCCATTTGGTAGGTACGGCTGAGAAGTCCACTGACCAGCAGTTAGAAGCACCGCTCAAAGCCACAGTTCAAATACTCCAGAGATCCCAAGATCAGAGATCACGCCTGGTCTCAGATCAGACCTGAGAAGGTTTCCTAAAAGAAGTGGACCTGGAAAGACGGATAGAATTTAGACATTGAAAGACCAAGCTTCGCAGCATCCAGTAGCCAGAGAGGATTCCTCTTTGTAGCGCCATCTCCTGCAGTCCTAACACAGCAGATGCTCAAAAACTATATACTTAATTGAGTTGATTCCAGGAAAAAGGAATAGCATAATAATAAAGGCGAGGGTTTGGGTTATGTGTATTGAGGCCACACGTAGTAGTCCTGTGGCACGAAGGCACAAATATGAGGCACAAAATGGATCCGTGGAAGACATATTGAAGAGGCAAGTTGAGGCCAAAGCTGTCACTTAAGAATGGCTGATCAGTCCTTGAACTCCCCGAGGACAAGGACCAGGACATTTATTTTAGTCTGCCCCATCCCAGGCTCAAAGTCTATGCAGAACAGATGCACAGAAATTAGTCCACTTAGTTTAGGACCTAGTGCACAGAAATTATTTTTGCACACAACTTTTAGGATGAAACCAAATGACATGGTGAATGCTCTGGCATGTAGACCTGGGTCTGAATGCCACTTGGATGTTGGGGGTATACTTTTTTCTAATTCCTTGTGTTTTCATGTGAAGGGACTGCCCTAAAGTTATACCTGTCACTTCTCTCCCCAACTTTACTCAGTCCCACCCATGGAAGTAGCAACTCACTGATCTGTTTGGAAAAAGGAACTGGGCATTCCTAAGATGGCTTGTCTCCAGGAAGCCTGCGATCCCTACATTATGCCAAGGTTAGTGGGGCTCTGGGGGAAGCTTGCAATCTCAGAGTCCAGTTCGGCTCTGGAGAGCCTATTAGCAGACCCATTCGGCAGCACCTCTCAGCCAAGTCTTCCCAACCAGCTGTTATCAGTAATAAAGTTGACATGTTCATCCTTGGGCGCCTGACTCCCGAGTCGGAAAGAGTTCAGGACTCAGGAAGTGAGCAGGGGAAAAGGACTATTAGTTATCGACTCCCTGAAACACCACCTATTACTGGCCTGAAAATTTCTTGCCAGTGAGATGGATGTGATGGCAATGGCCATCACATAGGGTTCAGCGAAAATTCTAAAAGACAACACGTTAGATGTGTCTTAGTTTGGGCTGCTGTTAACAAAAATATCACAGAGCAGGAGGCTTAAACAACAAACATTTCTCACAATTCTGGAGACTGGGAAGTCCGTGATCATGGTGTGGCTACTCTGCTGAGAGCTAGCCTCCTGGCTTATAGAGGGCCACCTTCTCATGGCGTCCTCACATGGTGGAGTGAATACTCTGGTCTCTTCCTCTTCTCATAAGGACATTAATGCCATTGTGAGGGCTTCACCCTCCTGACTTCATCTTTACCTATCATCTCCCAAAGCCCCCACCCTCTAACACCATCCCATTGTGGGTTACAGTTTCAACCAATGATTTGGGGGAGGGGACAAAATAAGCAGTCCATAACGTCCTCAGCAAGTGTTTGCTCTCTCCTTTGACATCCTCTTCTTTATTTTTTTTAATAATAAATTTATTTTTATTGGTGTTCAATTTGACAACATACAGAATAACACCCAGTGCTCATCCCATCAAGTGCCCCCCTCAGTGCCCATCACCCAGTCACCCACACCCCCCCGCCCTCCTTCCCTTCCACCACCCCTAGTTCATTTCCCAGAGTTAGGAGTCTTCATGTTCTGTCTCCCTTTCTGATATTTCCTCTTCTTTAAGCACATCCCTATGGAGACAAAATCTATATTATTCTGTATGTCTAGCATATTTTTTAATGTTCTGTAGAGGTTTGAAAAGTGGAAATAATAAACACAGGGCCTCTCTGCAACTGATTCATTTCTGCTCATATTTTTTCAAACAGCTTTATTGTGGGATAATCAACACACAATAAAGTGTACGTATTTCAAGTATAAAATCTGATGTTTTGACATATGTAAACGCCAGCGAAATCATCGCAATCCAAACAGTGAGCAATTGGGGCGCCTGGGTGGCTCAGTCAGTTAAGCATTTGTCTTTGGCTCAGCTCATGATCTCGGGGGCCTGGGATGGAGCCCCACCCCATGCTCAGCACAGAGTCTGCTTGTCCTTCTACCTCTCTACCCCTCATGCTCTCTCTCTCTCTCTCAAAAAATCAGTGACCAATCTATTGCTCCCCCCAAATTCCCTCAAGTCCCTTTGTGATCTCTGCTTCCCATTTTGCCCTGCTCTCCTGTCCCTAGGCAGCCACTGATTTGTCTTCTGTCTCTAAGACTTAGCTTACATTTTCTAGGGTTGCCTATAAAGGGAATCACAGCATATTTTCCTTTTTGGGTGTCCACTCTTTTTGAAGAGAGGTAGCAGTTATCACTGAAGAGTGGAGGAATACTGATCCTGGAACCGAGGTACCAGCGCTCTTGTCTGAGTAGACAGTAACAGGTTATGTGTCCTTGGACAGGTCATGTAATCCTTCTGTGCCTCTGTTTTCCTTATCATAAGAGAGGGAATAATAGTATTTGCACTACCTCACAGATCCATTTATGGTAGAAATATTTGCATAAGGGAGGCACCTGGGTGGCTCAGTCGATTGGGTGTCTGCCTTCGGCTCAGGTCATGATCCAGGACTCCCAGGATCGAGCCCCATGTTGGGCTCCTTGCTCAGCGGGGAGTCTGCTTCTCCCTCTCTCCTTCATTCTCTCTTCTTCTCTCTCTCTCTCTCTCAGAAAAATAAAATCTTTTTTTAAAAAGAGACAGAAGAAATACTGCATGAGGTATAATACTAGAAGATGTACAATGGACTGCACGTGTGTAGCTAGATGATATCTGGCAATATGAACCCGAAGAGTTTACTTCACTGCCTAAAATTTCCTCTTTCCCTTCCTCTCTTCAAGCAAACAACTGACTCTCTACTTCTTTTGTCGGGGAAGTATTGTACGGAGTAGGAAAACAGAAGTAGCCTACAGATCCTCCTGGCTTTAGATTTCTCCGACTCTAAGCCTTGAGAAGGGTACAGGTTTTCAGGAAAGAGAAAGGAGAGGGCTTTGTGAGCTCATAATGATGGTGTCTTAGGGAAGTAGTGGGGAGGGTGTAACAAACACTTCTCAACAGGTTCTCGAATAGTCCTTCTGCTATAGCACCTCCTTCTCCCTCCTGATTTCTCTGGTACCTGAGCCTTTCTGGGATTCTGCAGGGAAATGAACTTCTGTCAGTCCACAATCCTGTCCCCTCACCCTTACCCCTTTGGGGTCAGGTTTGACCTCCATCCCTTCTGGTAAGTCATTTGTCATTTCTCTATCTGCTGTCTCCTTGCATTATTGTGGGTTACAGATGTTATCTAGTTTCACTGAGCTAAAGTTTATTTTGCTATTTCTTACTCTCCTAGTTGTTTTTGAGTTGTTCCTCAGAGAGGAAGGGTACAGAAAGTTCTTTACCCTGCCTTCTTGAAATTGGAAACTAGTGATTTCTTTGCCTAACAGTTTTTTATGGAGATATAATCTACACACAGCAAAATACACAGGCCTTAACTGTTTTAGTTCAAGGGGTTTTGACAAACATATCACCCATGTAACATATATCACTAGTAAGATCTAGAACATTCTCACCACCCCAGATAGTTTCCTCATATCTCTTCCCAGTTTCCTGCTACATTCCCACCCCACTCCCTCCCCAGCCAGGCACTTAATTCTCTTTTTCCTATTGTGATTGTTGTTTTCCTATCAGAGATTAGTTTGCCTGTTGTAGAATTTCACACAAATGGAATCATACAGAATGCAGTGTTTTGTATCTGGCTGCTTTTTTGAGTTATATTGATCATAGTGCATTCCTTTTCATTGCTGAGTAGTGTTTTCTATGACATGATAGACCATGATTTGTTTATCCATCCTGTTTATCTGGGTTGCTTCAGGTTTTTGCCTGTTGTGAATACAGCTGTTATGAACGTCTGTGTACCTGTCTTTTTTGTGGACCTATGTTTTGAGACCCATGAGTGGAGTAGCTGGGCCATAGGGTAGATGCATATTTAGCTTTAAAGAAACTGTCAAACCGCTTTCCAAAGTGCTTTATATCAGTGTTCATACCAGCACTGTGTAAGAATTCCAGTTATTCCACATCCTTGCCAACCCTTGTGATCAGGATTTTCATTTTACATATTCTAGTGGGTGCGCAATGGATCCTCACTGCTGGTTTTGGCATAACTTTTCCAAATGTTTCCTAGTCCCTAGAAGAGCCTCTTAGAGCTCTAGACAAGGGTCCCTTAGCCCTCTTTTGGGTTGCCATTTGTGTTTCACAAGTGCACCTGTTCCTGGACAAGAGAGAATCATTATGATGTGATGTTAATAGTAATGTGGGTTTCTGTGTGTACAGAGGGTGGTAACTGCAGCCCATTAAGAGATCGCTTCTTAGCAAAGAGCAATTAATATGTCATTTGCAAACTTAGAAAAGAGGCTCAGAGACCACAAGTGAAAGATTACATAACCATTGACATCTATAAAAAAAAATCTAGCTGTAACTTCATGGGTTCAATGCTGTGGACAAAAATAATTTAGAGGGAGAGAAAGGATATAAGAAAAAAAGTTTTATAACTAAAATACAAAGAAGCACTTGGGAATCCATCCAACTGTTAAGGACACAAAGCTGTCTCAAAGGCTGCCACCGCTATTTACAAAGTAAGCTGTTGGTTAACTGTTTGATTTGCATTTTCCTAATGAGTGATGGTGTCGACAAGTTTTTTAATTTGGTTTATTGGCCACTAATATACATCCTTCTGTCAAGTGTCTATGTGAGTCTTTGACCAATTTTTTAAATTGTTCTTTGTTTGTTTTTCATTGAGTTGTAGTAGCTCTTTACATATTCTGGCTACAAGTTAATTGTCTAACATATATATTGTAAATATCTTCTCCCAGTCTGACTCTCCTGTTTATTTTAACAATGTCATTTGAGGAACTGAAGTTTTAAAATTTTATATAATCTCATATATCACTCTTCCCTTTGATGCTTAGTGCTTTTTGTGTCCTAAGAAACTTTTATCTATCTCCATGTCAGAAAACTATCCTGCTTTCTTCTAGAAGGCTTATGGAAATTATTGCTTTTTGAACTGGTCTCTGAGAAACCCTAGAAAGGTCTGGAGGGGAATGGTGAGGTCTAGCCCCTCTGACCCCAACATTCTACCTCCTTTGGTTCCTCCTTCCTCTCCACCTCAATCAAAGCAGGTTTCCCGCTTCATTTTAGGTACCAGAGTTTTCGTTTAAATTTCATTTAACCAAAAGATTTCCAGTTTTTATTTTTTGGTTTTTTGTTGTTGTTGTTTGTTTGTTTGTTTTTTTGGCCACTCTCCTGGACTGTAAATTCCTTGAATATAGGAACTATGCATTCTTTTACTCTCCATTATGTCCTCAACTATGCACGGTGCCTAGGCACTTTGTGAACACTTATTACAAATGTTTAATTGAAATAAACCTAACAAATTTGAAATGGGAAGAGAGGCTCTATTCCATTTAGCCAAATATTACATAATATGTACTCCCGGGCTTCAAATCTGGGCCAGGCTCCTATGAGGGGAGAAAGGCTCCCAGTGGGAATGAGATCAGAGGCCTCTGCCTGCAGCGGGCTCCATAGGAAGTAGTAAGAAAAGCATCGCCTTACGCTTATGTAACCTTTTACTATTTATAAAACACCTTCATATATCTTACCTCCAAAAAAAAAAAAAAGCCCCTGAATGTAAAAAGACTTTTCCCTACTCATAAAGACAAGCAAATACCCCAGAGTTTCAAATATATTTGGGAGTGGAGAAGCTGGCCACAGTTTTAAGCCAGACAGAAGTCTGAGTGATAAGGACACCTTAAGGGCTCTTTTTAAGTGCCCCCCTGCCACTTCCCCAAAATTCCCACTGATGCTTAAGATCTCCCCAAGCTTTATCCCTTCAGGTGAAGGCCTTTCTCCCAGTCAAAAGCTAGTCGTCCTCCAGTTTCCACAGGATGAGGCAACTGGTAGTGTGATGTTGGTAATGGCAATGGGGGAACGTATTTCCGGTGGGGACACTGGGGGCTTCCAGGGTCTCCCTTCTGGGTGTCATAACTGTATTTCTGGTCAAAATTCGCAGACACCACCCCCGCCTCTAGACAAGCAAGTGTGACCTAAAATACAGGATGCCCTCACTTCCTGTCTGTGGCAGCCATCTCCACCCCAAGGTCTGATTTCTGCCCCCACATTTTCACTATTGATCTCGGGGCAACCCCATCTGACCTAAGAAACTGTCCCAAGTCTGTTTCACACCTAGAAAATGACTATTTGGAGACATTCTGATGGTTAGATACTGTGAAAGATTTTTGCTTCAGGATATAAAAAGCTCAGCACCATGCCTAGCCCATCATGAATGTTCAGTATATCTGTTTTGAAAATACGCACAGAGTTCACCCCCAGGCTTCCAGTCTGTCTCATAGACCTAGACCTAATCATGTTGCTGGGCTGGGCTAAGTCACTTGTTTTAAGGGAAAAGGAGGTAACTTTCTCAGGTCAAGCCTACTGATTTTTTTTTTTTTTTAATGATAGTCACACAGAGAGAGAGAGAGGCAGAGACATAGGCAGAGGACGAAGCAGGCTCCATGCACCGGGAGCCCGACGTGGGATTCGATCCCGGGTTCTCCAGGATCGCGCCCTGGGCCAAAGGCAGGTGCCAAACCACTGCGCCACCCAGGGATCCCCAAGCCTACTGATTTTTAAAAGACCTATGGGTTGTGAAATCACCAGCACCTCCAAACCATCTGCCCAACTTCCATCACCATTAGGGTTCTCCAAGATTGCTTTCCAGTGACTTCTTTTCCTTTCCAGGACTGCTGTGGTTGTCTCCTTCCCTGGTTCTGACACAAGAGCTGAGAAAAGAGGGGTGTGTACATGCGATTACCATCTTCTCCAGGCATCCTGTTCCAATGGATACAAGACTCAGGATGCAGGGATAAAAATCAGGCGACTGCTTCCAATCCCACAACAAATGTCACCCATCTCTTCCACCAAAAAACTTAACTCAAAATGACACTTGCTTGTCAAATATGAATTAGGCATTTTCACTCTAACTGGAGTGAGTATATCAATCCCCTGGGGGAAAACTGGAGCTTTGGAGAGGATTCAGATTCAGCAAACAGTTTTTGCTTGTCTGCTGTGTGTCAGGTAGGCACTGTATTGTGTGTGTGTGTGTGTGTGTGTGTGTGTGTGTGTGTGTGTGTTTAATTTCTATTCCCACTTGCATAGTACAGATGAGGAAAGCAGGGCTCAGTGAAGCTGAGGGACTTGCCCCCTCAACAGCCAGCCAGTGGAAAGGTCAGGTTTCTAACCTAGGTTTTACAGCCCCAGGTCCAGGTCCACTGTTCCTTGCATTTAGACTATAGATGCCCCTCCAGGCACAAGCCCAGGTCACCTCTTCCCAGGATATTACAGACCACATCGGGTTTTCTCCTCTCTGAACACCAGCAGTGAGGCCACATGTTCACTTCACCTGCAGAAGCTGCCAGGCTCGGGAGTTGTGTCTTGTTCTTTCCACCCACTGATAGGATGCTGGGCGTGTAGGAAAGCAACCGTTTACTGGGAGCACTGAACAGTCTCAAAGCCTTCTCCTACATACTGTCCCCATAGCTCTGTAACACGAGATAGATGAGCTTTTTTGGCCCTGGTGGGGGAGAGGAGAGTAGTGGGAGGGAGGGAGGAAGCCGAAGGAAATTAATGAGTGACTTAGGATTCATCCCTAAAGGACCAAAGCATGGAGGAGCCTGATTTATGAGAGTTAGACAAGGTTGATGGTTGGCTGGGAAAATTGAGAGATTAACTTTATGTCTTGAGTACCTACTGGATGCCAGACAGTCCATTAGTAGGTTGTTATGAACATTATCTCACTTAATGCAATCCTGTAATCTTTGCAATTATATTTTTAATGGACTTCAGTGCGCAAAACTGAACTAATCTTTTTAATACTTTATTCATACTATTCTATTGGTCCATGCTTGGGTCTTAATTATTTTTCTCAGTCATTTATTTTAGTGATGTGATGAATACCTTGGAACCTACATCTAACCCAAGAACTAGAACACTAATGGTAATTCACCTCTATTCAGGTGCTCCTTCCCTACACTGTTGCAAATGAAAATAATGTACCAGCCCTCTCCTGTAGTTAATTTTCATAAGAGGATATTAAGAATTCCTGGCTTAGACTGTCCTGTCCATAAACCCTCAGCGAAATAAATAAGTTTATCTGCTTGATTAAGAAAAATCCTTCCCTACCTCCCCTTACAACAGGCCAATACATATGGAAACTTTAAAATATATTGTTTATTTTGATTATATTTAAATCTTAATAAAAGGACTTGCTTTTTTAGCTTAACATTATTTTGCTAAGATTCATCCATATTGTTGCTACAGTAACACCGTAGGCCATCCATTTCCACAGCTATATGAATTCCATTGTGTGAATGTACCACAATTTATCCACTCTTCTTTTGAGAGCCTTTTGTGTGGTATCCAGTCTTTTGCTATTGCTACTAAGTGCTACTGTTGCTACCTAGTGCTACTAAGAACACACCTGGGCACTTCAGTTTGGTGTCCATGCATAAAAACGTTTCTGAGGTTCATATGTCTAGGAGTGGAAATGCTGGGCCCATTTTATAGATACGGAAGCTGAGGCTCAGAGAGGTTAAGGAAACTGTTCAAGCTCACGCAGCTAATAAATAACCAGGTCCAGGATTTGAATCCAGGACTACCATGAAGAACAGAGGTGAGGAAGTACTCGGAGAGAGGGGACGTAGGGGGCAATCCGAATAACAAGGAAACTTTATATTTTATAACCTTGAGACTAGAACTTATAATTACTGAATGTTTTCAGTATTTTGCATTCCTGCCTCAAGGCTCTGGCCCATGCCCGGCTTAGGAACCTCCAGCCAGCCCTGGTTCTGGATGAAGTGACATGGCCCTTTAATCCCCAGGGCGGACTGCTTAGTTACAGAAGTGGCAAAGCTTTCTGTGTTGCAGAAGCACCGTTCCAGGGTCACCTCCTGTCTCCTACCGCATGAGGTGCTCCCAGACTCTGGCCCTGCCCAGCACCATGCTCCCCCAGGGTGCACACACCACGCCGGAGCCTCCCCTGTTGATGGGCAGCCTCAATCCTCGCTGCTCTGGCCCCGCCTGCCCCCTCCACCCCAGGCACACACACTACCGAGTGAGGCCACCCACAGAGCCATTTAATCATCCTGAGTGCAAGGCCACACCACAGGCTCAGGCAAGGGGAAGGGAAAACAGGACTGCAGCTGTGCTGTGATGTCAGTGATGGGGCAGATGGGCATTCAAATAAAAATGAGAATTACCAGGCAAATATGCCCTTGGCAGAGCAGCTGTTCACTGGCCTCAGGCTTACAAGATTCCCAGATCTGTGTATATTTAAGCAATGGCAGGCCTATAAAACCCCTCCCCAGAGGGCCCCCAGGCGGAGATCCTGTTCCTCTGGACAGAAGCCTTGCTCTTGCCCAAAGCCACAGACCTGCCCTCACCCACGCCTTCACCTTCTCATGGAATTTGCAATCAATCTTAAGGGAGATTGGAATTGGAAAAGCTGATACTGAAGCCCTATAGATCGAGGGTCAGGGATATCACTGCCCAGGAAGGACAGCCCCGTGTTACGCTGGATCATCAGGGAACTGCCAGGCAGCCAGTGTGCATCATGTAAGAGTCCTGGGCAGCAGAGGTGGCTTTCCAAGAAGTCTCAGACTTGACTCTTGCCCTTGGTGAGCTTATACTCTGGGTTAAAAGAGGAAGAAAATGAAGGACAGATGAAAAGTTAAATAAATAGCTTAGCTCTCCTGTAGAAGAAGTGATCTAGAGAGGTCTTTTCTTCAGGAAGGCAAAGCAGAGACCCAGAAAGTGGTGGAAGGCCGTGGCTAAGCACTGGGTGCTGGTAGGACACATCCAGTCTGCAATCCCTCCCACCATTCCCCTGGACAAATGGCAATAACCCCTCCGAGCCTCAGGTACCTTTCTACAAAATGGGACAATAGTTCCTGCTCCCTGGGGCTGTGGTGAGGATGGAGCAGTAAGATGTTTGTAAGTTCCAGTTATAAAATAAATACGTCCTGGGGATGTCCCGTACAGCAAGGTGACTATAATTAACAATACTGTGCTGTATTTTTGAAAGTTGCCGAGAGAGGGGATCTTAAAAGTTCTCACCACAAGAAGAGAAACTTGTAACTACGTGAGATGGTGCCTGTTCGCTGGACTTACCGTGGTGACCGTTTCTGCAATATATACACATAGCAAATCAGGATGGTGTACACCTGAGACCAACAGAATGTTCTATGTCAATAATATCTCAATTAAAAGAACCGAAGCGAAAACAAGGTTAGCCCTGCCTCGTGATGATAAGGGGAAGAAAGTGTTTGTAAAACCTGGGCTTATAGTAGGGGCTTCATGAATAAACAGCAGTGATCCCTACACAAAGAAATGCAAGCCCCCAATCAAATTCTCTGCTCCAGCTCCATGATCATCGGATGTACCATATACTTCCTCACCTCGTCTGTTTTTTTTTCCTCTCTTTCTTGACTGGTTGTGGATGTGAACATGCAGCAGTTTTTTCTACAGCTTTAAAGAATATCTCCCAGCTCCTCTCTCCCCACCAACCACCCCCCCCCCAAGCACAGACCCCCTCCACCACCTAAGTTGGGGCTGCACCCGCCCTAGGGTAAGCAGGACCGGGCCTTGTGGAAGGGCAAGGGCAGTAGGCCAAAGCCCCGGGATCTCTCCACCGCAGCCTGGCATGGCTGGCTCCTGCCTCGCCTGCTGCTAGCCTGTCTGGCTCCAGGACAGATGCTTTCCCGGGGACAGGGAAGTGGAAGCAGGGGCAGGTGCTGCTAAAACACAAAGGCTGGCAGACTGGCCAGCTGCCACAGTGCGGAGGGGGACCCTGAGTGTGGGACCACAGGTGGGGCGGAGTGGGGCACGTGACAAGCATCTGGGCCCACTGCACCCTGCCCACGGCTCACCTCCCAAAGCGAATGGCCCAGGCAGGCTGTGCTGAAGGCACCCTTTATTCTAGAGGCCAGGCTCCCGCACTGCTCCTCCAAAGAGGGCTTACCCCAGGCTGGTGAGCAGGTGGCCAACAGCTGCTCCCTCAACAGAGCAAGACTGTCTCCGTGGCTACAAAGCAGGCCCAGATGCCACCCCTCTGCGTGAGAATGTCTCCTCCGGCTGAGACAAGCCCCTCCGCAGAGCTGCCTGAAAAGGGCCATTTGCCTTTAGGAGGGGCTGGCTCCCCCAGCTCCCCTGGCTGCCCACAGGCACCATCGCCCCTCTTCTCTTGCAAGACCCCTTTCCCTTAGCAACTGGCTGCCCCGAGCCAAGAAAGCAAACCAATATTTTCTCCTGGGTAATTGCTGTCTATTCATCTCCCCCAGGACCTCCTTTCTCCCCTCAATGCAGGGAGAGAAACTTTGCCCTACTCAGCATGCTGCCATCTGGGGGATTCTGTGATTTGAATATGGTTATGATACAGAAGGTTCTAGAAGCTCTCTTCCTAGCTCCTTACCCCTTCCTTGCCATTTCCCGGGAGACGCTGCCAACCTGGGTCCTGTGGAGTCGTGGATTCAAATCACCCTTGCTATTGGTTACAAGTGATCTGAGAAAGCGCTTCCTGGAAAACCTTGACCATGGCATTTTTAAAGCACAGGATTAAAATAATTTCCCTTAACACCCCCAGCAAACACACACACACACACACACACACACACACACAGCCATTCCGTATTCGAGGTGGGCTCCACGCAGTCTACTCCAGAGCCACCTACGCCCTCCGCATCTTGAGCGAGAACATCCACCAGCTTATGTTTCCCGTGTTTCTCCAAAAGCGACAAGCAACAAGTCAAAAGTCAAAGTCTGGCTCCAGCACAAACTAGAACAGGGCATGCTGAAAGTGCCCCATCAGTTGATTTGGTTTTGCAAGACACAGGATTTTGTTTTTAAACTCTGTCAATTCAAAGTTCAGTTAATTTGTTTGCATTTTGTGTGTCTCATTGGAAAGTCTGCATGATGAGTGAGAGTGATCCCTGTTATATTTAGGTCACAGGGCACGTAAGGAGAGGTCCCAATATCCTGACTGGAGCAGAGTACCATGACCATGCTGAATGAAAAAAGGCACCTTGTTTTGTTTCTAGTGACAGAGGTCCTGTTTTTCAAACCCAGCTTACATTTGACCTACCGTGATACTTTCTACTGCCAACAGCCCCATGACAGGTTCTGGGATGTCTACAAACCGGAGTCTGGATCTCCAATAGTTGTGACTATGATTTTGGGGACACCTACACATACCAGCTCCTGCCCAAGTGCTTTGCCCACCTCATCTCCAATCCTCATAGCTGCCCTGCCTGGAAGTGTGGATACTCTTACCCCCTTTGGCTAATAGGAAAATAGAGGCTAGGAGAGGCTAACTTCATCCCCAGGGTCCCACACCCAGAATAAGCAACAGCTTCAGGACTCATTCTCAGGCACCTGAATCCCCATGTTCTTTCCTGCCGCGTGTTTAAGAAGAGAGCCCCTGCTCCTCTGGGTGCCAGCCAGACGGGCCTTAGTGCCTGAGGAGAGGGGGCTATGTCTCCCTCCGTGGGAAGGGCGTGCCTGGAGCCTGGACCCCATGGATGTGCTCAACCCCCAGCAGATGCAGGAGACAGAGACCCAGCGTGTCCAGGGTTGTGGGTGGGGCCGTGACTCAGTCTCCCCAGAAAGTGCCCTGCGAGATGGCAGCGGACAGATCGTCCTGATGGGGAGGGAGTGCCATGAACAGTACAGAAACAAAACAAACTGGTGCAACTGCACCTGGACTCACGGCTCAGGAACAGCTCGGGCAGATAATTGGCTAATCCCATTTCCAGCTGGCTTTGCAGTGTGTCTCTCAGCGACCATCATTTTCCAGCCCAAGCATTCAGCTTCTCCAGGAACCCACATTTTTGAGTGAGCAAAAGGTAAAGAATGGACCCCCCCCCTTTCCACCCGTCCCCTCCTCTCTGCCTCAGCCTGCTGTTGGCACGTACTTGCATCCTTCCCACTGCAGGCGCAGCTCCACTCCCACACCTTCTCCCCTTGCCTGCACCCATGCACCCCGCTTACCCTGCATTCCCTTGTAGTCCACAGCAAAGCAGAGGTTAAGAGCACCAGTTCTGGATTCACAGAGCCGGGGTTCTAAATCTAATTATGCCACCTAGGGGGACACTTGACGGGATGAGCACTGGGTGTTATTCTGTATGTTGGTAAATTGAACACCAATAAAAATTAATTTATTAAAAAAATAATAATTATGCCACCTACAGGTTGCATGATCTTGGCTATGGAGGTTCAGCTCTCCCTGCTTCAGTTTATCTTTATATGGGGATAATAAACCAAAACTATATCTACCTGTTATGGGCTGAACTGTCTCCCCCCCCCCCACTCCCGCCATTCATATGTTGACACCCTAAGCCCCAGTACTTCAGAATGTGACTGGATTTGGAGACAGGCCTTCAGGGAGGTGATTTAATTAAAATGAGGCTGCTGGGGCAGCCCTAATCCAACCTGACAGGTGTTTTTACAAGAAGAGGAAGAGACCCAAGGGGCAAGGTCGCTGGGGAAAGGCCATGTGAGGACACAGCAAGAAGATGGCCTTCTACAAGCCAAGGAGAGAGACATCAGGAGAAATTAATCTCACCTGGCACCTTGATCTCAGACTGCAGAACTGCGAGGGAACGTCTGTTGTTTACGCTGCTTGATCTGTGGTGTTTTGTGATGGGAGGCCTAGTCAATCAATACCCTACCTCATAGCATTGCTGTGGGGTTTCAACTAGATGGAGATGGAGCATCTACATTGCCTTGCAAAGTTCCTGGCTCCTAAGGAGGGTCTCCTATTAGTACAGCCACTTCTGAACGTGAAGCCACTCACTTTCTGTAGCACTCATCTGGTAAGCCTTGTGCCAGTGTTATGAAGGGTTAAGTTCCTGTGAGAGCTAAGTCAGTTCCTTGAGGTCCCAGGTGGGGGGAGTAGATTTCTAGCCTCCGCCTCCAGCCTACCCAAGTGCCTAATCTATAAGGCCTGCTCCAATACACCTGTAAGATATAATATTCTTTCAATCAATATCTAGGGACTAGAGTAGGGAACAGAGCAGACGGTCTCCAGGAAGTTTATGGTTTAGAGGGGAAGGAGGAGACACTGATCATGTAACATCCTTCGCTCTGAGTGGTGTCCTTCTGCTTCAACCAAGAAGCAAATGAGCTCTGAATGGAGGTGCCAGCTTGAGTCCCGGTGGTCCAGTGAGAGAGAAGAGCGCCGCTAGCACCCTCTGTGTGCCTACACTGTCCCAGGCACTGTGCTAGGCAGGCTTCCATGTTAACTTACATTGTCTTCACAACAGCCCCAGGTGGTTGAGTCTGTGGTTATTTTGGTTTTACAGATGAGAAGACTGAGGCACAGAGATGTAACTGTCCTAGGCTCACACAACTTGTAAGAGCTAACAGCCGAGATTCAAACCCGGACAGTCTAGCGTCAGAGCCCAAGTGATCAGCAAGAGAGTGCAGATGGAACCCCGGTCAAAGACCGTTCTCTCAGGCTTGTGGGTTTGTCTCCATGACTGAGCACGAGCCACTGTGATGTGGGGTGGGGACTTGGTCTCCCCTCTGTGCTGTAGAATCAGTCGTGGACAGGAGAGACAGTACCCATGACAGGTCCCCACACTTTCCCTCTAGTCTTCAGAATGGCTTTGTCCCATACCTCCTGGACAGGGGACAAGAACAGACTTCAACTAAGAAATGCATCCACAGGAGCAAGTTATATCAATGACTTCTCCTTTGTTTTCCTCTGGCCACTTTGTTGATGTAGACAATAGGACCAGAAGGGATTTTGCTTGTTTTTCCCACATTCACTGCGTGTTAATGAGATGCTCAGCACAGTGTTAAGTGTTTTCCTCTGAAAGAGGCTCTGTCAAAGACTAGGAGACAGATCTCGGATCCAAAGGGTTCCAGACCAAGCAAACACTGCAGGGAGGGAGTAAAAACCAGCGAGGGGCATTCAAAACCTGTCCCACAGAGAAAAAGGCCAGGGGCTAGAGAGAATTTGTGAAAGTGTTTGGAGAGAGCTTTTAGCATATGGCGAGTCCAGCCCCCAACCACAGGGCTAAGTGCCTGCCTGCCTCTCCCCTCTCCCCTAGGGAGAGTGGGTCCAGTGGGTCCCTTGGAGAGCCTGACATGTACCCCTGAGGCGTGGAAACCTGACCCCATCCTGAAAAATCAAAAACATGAGCTATGGGTTGGCTGGGTGCTCTGTGTGGCTGGCCACAGAGCAAAGGCAGGGCACCTGCTGCCTTGTAATTCTGGGGGCAAGTAAGATCCAAATGCTTCCAACCGGCCAGCTTTGAACCTCTGAGACAGAGAGAGACTGGTAGGGGGTTATCTGAGGACCTCTCCAAAAGGGTGTCCTGGAGGGACAAACAGACTGCAGCAGAGAGAAGTTAGGGCCCTTCCCTGGACAGAGCAAGCCATGGGTCAGAGTAGGAAAGCATCCAACCTGTTTGGGGCCAGCTGGAGGTAAGAGGGGAGGACTCCTCAGAGACAAAGGGTCTCCAGGGAACCCAGGAAGGACCCAGCAGAGTTCTTCCAGGCCCCGAGAGCTGGAGGCCTATCCCTGAAGGTATGTGAGGCAGGTAGGACCCCTTGTCCCTCCTTCTCCTTCTCTGCTTTTCTCAGTCCTGGAGGGGTCAGAAGTGGCAACAGAGGTGAGGTGTAGAAGGGGGGAAAGAGAGGAACCAATCACAGGCCCCCCCAGTAGCATCCTCCTGTCTGCACCAGTCGGCTGCTACCACTCACCACTAAGGGCCTTAGTCCACCAAACTGGAATTTGGAAGTGATCATTTGCGTTACAAAAGGCTTTTCAAAATGAGTGGGAAATATCAGAAAGGGAGACGGAACATGAAAGACTCCTAACTCTGGGAAACGAACTAGGGGTGGTGGAAGGGGAGGTGGGGGCGGGGGGGGGGGCGACTGGGTGGCGGCACTTGACGGGATGAGCACTGGGTGTTATTCTGTATGTTGACAAATTGAACACCAATAAAAAATAAATGTATTATTTAAAAAAAAAAAAAAGGCTTTTCATTTAACCCAAAGCTTTCACCTTTGAAGAAATGTCAACCTTCCTTTAAAGACATGCCTTCTGGGGCAGTTGGGTGGCTCAGTAGTTTAGCCTCTGCCTTTGGCCCAGGTCATGATCCTGGGGTCCTGGGATCAAGTTTCCCATCGGGCTCCCATGGGGAGCCTGCTTCTCCCTCTGCCTATGTCTCTGTCTCTGTGTGTCTCTCAGGAATAAATAAATAAAATCTTAAAAAAAAAAAAAAGACCTTCTCCAGCACATTTTAATATTTGGCTTATTATTATGTTATATATCTCTATGTTATCCTCGCACCCGACAAATGAGCTTCGACAAGCAGACACTACCCCTTATTCTCCTTCAGTCCTCTCCCCAGGGCCGGATCACCAGAACACACTTCTCCAGGACACACGCGTGTACCAAGTGCGGTGCAGCCACAAGCAAGAGCAGCCCACTCCATGTTCAGATTGCTCCAGCTGAACAAATACATAAACCATCCCTCAGCCTTTTCTCTCCCTGCATTTCGAGCAGTAGGTGGTGCTAATAAAAACACCACCTCCTATTTGGAGAGCACTTCACAGTTGCAGAGCCCCCCTCCTAACCCAAAGGCACCCCGCCCCGCCCGCACCCGCACTATCCCAAGCCATTCCCACCCCGAGGCCCCCCACGTGGCTGCCTCCCCACGGATGACCGCCAGCCCGAGCCGGCCCCTGCCTGGGGAGGCCCCGTGCGCCCCACCCCCGAGGTGGGGGGACCACGTGGTCCTGCGAAGGCATCTCCTCGTGAAGTCAGCGGGCCAGAAACGTGGGCAGAGAGCGCGGGGCAGCGTGTTCAGGTTCTGTTTATTATGTTCTCGCAGCCTTGTTTATAGTAAAGGTGAATGACATTATTCCACTTTGCACAGTAATGAAACGACGCGGCGAGATCCATCAGCCAAGCGGTTCATTGCGCGGATGCGGCCCGGCCACCTGGCCCCGCGCACGGGGAGCGCGGCCGCACGGCCAGGGACGGCCCCCCCCCCACCCCCACCCCCACGCCCACCCCACCCCACCCCACCCCACCCCCCGCAGTCTCCCATCTGGGGCCCCGCACCCTGTGGGGTCCCGGGAGGCCGCGGGCGCAGGAAGACGTTTCCGCTCTTGGCTTCTCCCTCCAGGATCGCGCCAAGAGGCACAAGTTCTCAAAGGCAGGGGTGACCTCGCGGCCTCTGTCGCTTCCAACCCGGAGCGGCTGAAGGACAGCGTCGGGCGGAGAATGGAAGTCCTCCTCCGCTTTGCTGGGAAGTAGGCACAGACGGGGTCGGGAGAGCTCCGGGCACGCGCGTCCATGCGGCCCGTGGCCTCGGACGCGCCACTTTGCACCTGTCCCTTCTGCTCCAGGAGAAGCAGAGCCCAGGGAGCCGCCTCCCTTCCCCCCGCAGGTGCCCTCCCCTGCCGCCTTCCCCGCTCCTACCCTCCCCCAGCTCTCAACACCGTGACAGTCCAGGGCCTGGGGGACTGGGAAGCCCCGGTTGTGCCAAGGAAAAGCAGCCAGGCCCTCCCTGCCCCCGAGCCTGGGCCTGCAGCGGGGACAGGACACCGTCGCCCAGCTTTGGTGTGTTCAGAGCAGCAAGTTCTGGGGAGAGCACCAGAGGAGGAAACCAGCCTGGAACCTTCAGCTGCCCATCCAGCCGGAGACCAAGGAGGGGATCCTGAGGGCTCTGGAGCGAGAAGGGGGGGGAGACCCCACTGTGACCCCACTGTGGCCTTGGAGAAGCCCTCAACAGCGTGATATTCCCAGGATGGGACCGGCTCCACTGAGAAATTCGGACGTTGTTGCACTGCCTCTGTCACCACTAGGACACCCCCTCCGCCCACTGCCTGAGTTCCAGCCACCAGGTCGCAAGGCCTTGGCCACAGAGGCACAACCCAATGCAAATGGCCAAACACAGAGAGCGCGTGACAATGAGCAAACGAGGGAGACACCCAGGAGGCCAGCCTGGAGGAAGCACTGGGATGAGACTGGGATGCGTGACCAAACCCCTTCTTCGGCACATACCCTTCAGCGCTCCCCGCCGTCGCCACCCGCGAACGCTGCGTGCAGCTGGGCCACAGACATTTATATCTCACAGGAGCACATCAGACTGAGACAACACAGAGACGCAGCCGCCCAGAGTCGGACTCGGGGCTGGCAGGTTCCTGTTGGCATCTGGGGGTGCGCCAGCCACTCGGGCCCCTCCTCACTCCTCAGGCCCCCGCTGCCTTACCTCCTCCGCCTGGGAGTCACCTGGACGCCTTGGGTCCCAGCCACCAGCTGTTCTGGGGTGGGACATATGGACCTTTAGGTTTGAAAACTCCCCAGATGATTCCAATGAGCAGCCAATGGTGGGAGCCACTGTCTTAGACCATCTTTTTCTCAAAGCCTGGTCCATGGGAACTTGTTAAAAATGCAGTTTCCTGGGTTCCACCCAGGAACTTTCGGATCAGCATCTGTGGGTGTGCCGCGTGGGAAGTAGCACTTGTAACAGGCTTTCCGGGTGAGCCCCGGGCATGCTCAGAGGACCCTTCCTCACCCCAGAGACACCCTGGGGCTCTGAATGGTTGTCATTGATTATGTTTTATTTGGTTTGCCGAAGGCAACAGGTAATCTCACGCCAGCCAAAAACAGGTTGGACACTCAGGTGGGGCCGAAAGGCCGCTTGCGGGGTGGAGAGCAGTCCTAAAAGTCACAGCTCTGCCTGGCCTACCGCCCTGGCTTGCCCTGGGTCTTCAAAGCAAGCCTCGAGCCCGGAAGGCTGGCCACAGCAGGAGCCCGGCATGAGGACCAAAGGAAGACCAGACGTGGAAGAAGTGGCACCTGCACATGCCCACCTGGTGAGGCGGACGAGGGCCCATGGAAGAAGGAATAGGAGAAAGGGTAGGACCGGGAGACATGGAAGATTGGGGATGAGGTATGCTTTGATATTGCTCTAGATGTTGTAAACATTTCTCTTTGTTTCATCACAGACCAAAATCTGGGTTGGCATGACCTAAGTGCCTGAACGTAGGCATCAGAGCAGAGAGCTCTGTGCCTTCTGTGGGAAGCAGGACAGGAAGGGTGTGAGGACAGCTCTACCCCATGGGAAGACCATCTCTGTGGTGTATTGGACTCACTCTCACAATGGTCACCCACACACACACGCACACACACTCCACGGGAGTACCATAAATATAGCTATCACGTTCCTCTACACAGACACACGCCCACATACCCTCACGGAGCGGCAAAATTCAGGATACCCAAGCTTGGTCCTTCACGCCTCCCCATCGTGGGAGGAAGTCACCTGGCGCCATGACACCACCATCTGCAGCCTTCATTCCACCAACGGTTGGCAAGAACTCTGGGCCTCGGGTGAGGCCACTGCCCAACACTCTGGTTCAGACTTCTCCTGGGGATAGTGAAAGCGGTAAAAAGGCCCCTCTTAAACATTTCATGTTTCCATAACTGTTCCAATTTACATGCACCTCATATTTGACAGTAGAGTTGGCAGCAGATGCACATTTCATATGTAAACAATGTTTAAAATACCCTGTTGGAGAATTTGATCATTAAATTAATTCTGGCAGCTTTAGCTAAGAATGGTTTTTACCAGTGGGGACAGGGGAATACTATCCGATCTAACTGGGAACACCCATTTGAGGCTTCAGGGTTCTTGAACATGAGACTTCACAGGACGCTTCAGTGTGAGGGTTAGGAGGCATGTGTTCCCTCTCTCCTTGATGGTTCAGACAGACTCACCAACCATCATCTACAGACAATAATGTGTCATGGCAGGGCAACAGACCCTGACACCAGTGGGACTCAGGAGCCTTCTTGGCCTTGTCTAGCTGCAGCCAAGGAAGGAAGTGATTCACAAAGTTACTGGACAGGAACGCAAATGCTCGAATCCCGTGCATTGAGAGGCCCATCACCCCACGAGGGGAGAATGCTTCAGCCCACTTGTCAGTCACCTGAACCCCAGAGCTTATGCCTAATCATAGTTCTTTCCTTTAGTCAAGCCGAAAGTTTTGGAGACCTGCAATGAATCCAAATCCATTGGCTGTGAATTATCCCAATTGTACCTCCATCACATTCTCTATGATCTGGTCCACCTGGATATCAGCCTCTTCCAGACTCCTCTTCCACTTTCTGGTCTCTCTGCTGAGGATGCGTATCCCTGGCACGGCAAACTTGTGCCAAAGTCCACTCTTTCTCATAAAGCAGCTAGAGTGCTTTATGCTCATCCTCCAAGGAAGAGTTTCCTGATACATTTCCAAAAGCAGCCTCAGGGCATCATGAAAGCATTTTAGGAAGATTCTCCATAGCCAGATGTTAACAGGGATCTTAGCCTCACCTCCTGTTTCATGTTCAATCCCCAAAGGTCAGAGATCAAGAAGGAAGTTGCTCAAGAGCCAAGGTGGCCTTCATGAAGGAGACCTTTCTAAGAAAGCATGCTCCCAGGAAGCAAGCTGAAGAGTTACACAGCCTAAGTTCCCATTCTCCCCCATCATAATTACATGACCTGCATGGAAGGGGGGACAGGGAGAGACAAGGAAAGTATTAGGCACCATGAGAGCTGTCCATGCTATGGGAATTCACCTCCCTTTGCCAAGCTGTCTGTCATTCTAAGAGATGAGTGATGTGTGATGCCACAGGGAGGTGAGGGCAGAGAATACAGTAAGCAACAGAAAGAGTATATATAGTGCTCCATTGCACAAAAGTCTACTGGTGCTATGTTCCCTGGTCATTTGACTCCTGCAATACTTCTTGGTAGAATCAAGGAAGATTTGCAAGCTGTATCTTTCTTAAAAGCAGCTCCACATCAGAAGTCATGAAAGACATCTCCCAAGACCCTCCCTGGAATTGCAAGGGTAAAAAGTCTTGTGAATCTCCTAGGCTAAGATGGGCAGAGACCACAGCTTTTCACACTGGCCCAATGGAAATGAAAGGAATAGCCAAATTCATGGAGTTTGCCCCTTCTCCCAGAGGCCACCTGTCAATGACAGTGCGCGAAACCTGGGATTCCCCAGAGACCTCTCTTCTACATTGTGAGGTCCCAGCACCCAGGACTGGCCATTACACTGTGAGAGCAAATCACAAACATGAGCCAGAGTTTTCTGGCTCTTCCTCACAGGGGCAAAGGACAAGTTAGAGTCAGGAATCTTAACTGAAGAGGGTGTGGAAGTGGTGGAAGTTGCATTTGCATTATTTACACATTAGCCCAGCATAGCGAATCTGCCTTCTCAGCAGAGATGACCCAAGGCATTATGGAGGGCAAGTTGCTGACCCAGAAGAAGGGTAACAGCAGCAAGGTGCTACCACTAACCGGAACACAAACATGAGTAAATGGAATAGAGTCCAAGCTCTGGTGACTGGAATGGCCCTTCATCCATTTCTCATCCCCAGGCTCCCAACCTAAGTGCCATTGCTTTTTGAACACCTATGACATTTCACATTAGAATATGGTCTTGGCAGCAGAGGGAGGGGGAAAAGCCAGTGATCTCCAAGAGTCCCCATCTGAGGTCTAACTGAGCCTCCTCTGGCTTTGGGACAGCAAATCTAAGTACATTTTGGACCTCAGGAACCTGGGATAAGAGTCTTTCTCCATGAGGCTGTGTACTTTTCCCTGGGCTTGGTCAAAGCAAGTCAGGGATGGCTCTTGCATGTTCTTCCTGGTGGCTTCTCGGGTCTGGAAGTCTATGTTTACCTGGAGACACAAACAGAGAGCATGGTCACTGGCCCTCAAGGGCCAAGGTGCCTGGCAACTGCTCCTTGCTATGTAATAATTATTAATGACAGTATCTTATATATGTAAGCTTATCCATGCTTTTCAAACTATTTGCCTGGAGGTCATCCCTTTTGACCCCAGCAAGAATCCTGTGAGGTCCAAAGACTAGATATTCTTCATCCCAATTTATAGTTAAGGACACTGAAGAAAGGAGCTAATAAAAAGCTGGTCTAAAGTAGTATGGAAAGTTAGTAACAGAGCCAAGGCAAAACCCCAAATCACTTAACTCCCAAGCCAGGGGTCTTCACCATGTCAGGCAAAGGGTGAGACTGAAGCTAAGTATTAGTGTGGATTCCCCAAAGTAAGCCTGCCTTCTTGTTCTTTCTTAACTACCAAGGAAACAAATGCCCTGGGAAGAGAGGCTATGGTTATAATGGACACCTCTGTTCCAAGCAGCATTATAATGAGCCTACAGCATCCTGGCCACTGGCCAAAGGCCTCCTACATTTCAAGTCAAAGGATAATTGAAGAGTTCTAAGTATATAATGCATCAAAACTCATAGCAAATATTTTTCTTCTATAAAACCCTCCCAAGTAAAATTCTGCTTTATACCTCAGCACAGCCATACATAGAAATTCATTTTATTATTATGTTATCATAAGATAATATAAATGACTGTAATTAGTCATCAATAAGCAGTGACAGATGTTGAATAGGTTAAATAGCTTAATCCCTAAAACTCAAGAGTAGTCTTTTTTTTTAATTTTTATTTATTTATGATAGTCACACAGAGAGAGAGAGAGAGAGAGAGGCAGAGACATAGGCAGAGGGAGAAGCAGGTTCCATGTACCAGGAGCCCGACGTGGGATTCGATCCTGGGTCTCCAGGATCGCACCCTGGGCCAAAGGCAGGCGCTAAACCACTGCACCACCCAGGGATCCCCAAGAGTAGTCTTAAAAGGTAGGTGATATACACTTTTACATTGGGGAAATGTGATTCAGAGAGACTAGGTAACTTAGCCAAGATCACACAGCTAGTAACTTGTAGAGCTGAGACTGGGAAAAGATTCCAAAGTGGATGCTCATCCCATTAAGCCATGCTGCCTTCCACTAGGAAAACTAACACGGATTCAATGGCATCCATCCTTGCAGAATCGGTATAGAAACACAGGTCCTAGGGGATCCCTGGGTGGCTCAGCGGTTTTGCGCCTGCCTTTGGCCCAGGGTGCGGTCCTGGAGTCCCGGGATCGAGTCCCGCGTCGGGCTCCTGGCACGGAGCCTGCTTCTCCCTCTGCCTGTCTGTCTCTCTCTCTCTCTATCATAAAATAAAAATAAATCTTTAAAAAAATAAAAAATAAATAAATAAAAAAGAAAAAGAAACACAGGTCCTGCAGGCACGTTTGACAGATAGCTAAAACATTCCTAGTAGAGCTACTTTTTTAGAAGCCCTGGGCTCTGCCCCTTAAAAGTGATCCTTTTGTTCATTAAGAGCCATCAGAGAGGTAAGGCTCAATTTAGAAGACAGTACCCATCAAGACTGGCTCAAACCCCCACAAGGAGAGCCGTGTGAGGCAGGAGCCATGGATAGAGGTCTTGCAAGACTCTCGCCACCACCAACACACCTCCCTCGGAGCCTGCACATCCACAAACTCCTCAAAGATCCTATGGGCCTTGGAGACCAGCTTTGCAGTTGACCTGGTCTTCTTGAACTCCTCACAGGCCAGCCAGAATTCCAGGTTCTCCTCGCTGAACTCTGTCTTCAAGAAGGCGCGGAACGCAGCCACTCCATCTGTGGATGTGGGGGGAGGGAGAAAGGAAGAGAGAGAGGAAGAGGCTTAAGCTCCTGAACTGTAGAAGCAAGAGAGAAAGGTAGTGGTAATGTGAGAGCAGCCCTGATTGTCCAACCCTCACTACTCCACATCCTCTTGAAGACTCTCTTAAACACACAGGTGCCCTCGGAGACAAGCTCTGCTTCCTGCTCAAGGATCGCAGTGATATGAGGGAGAAATGTGTAGGAAGCCATAGTAATAATGAGTATGAGAAGCCCCGGTCACTCTTCATCAGCCTTCAGTGGTCACTGCCTGTCCTCTAATGCAGAATCAGCTGTCCCCGGAGTCCACTGGAAAACCTGTTTCTAATTAGGCCAAAATAATATTTGTAATGCATTCTCTACCCTAATCCAAGTTAACCACCCTGAAAAAACAATTTGTTACACAACAAACTACAGGAGGGTGTGAATGCATCAGGGCAAATCCTTCACTACTACTAGAAGCATGTCTGAAAGTAAACACTGAAATTCAGTCACTAAAGCCATTCTAATACCTTCATAGGGTTCCCAGGCTCTTCTAAAAAAAAAAAAAAAAAAAAAAAAAAAAAAAAAAAACTTCTGATGCCCTGTGTTTTAATGGTTTATCCCATGGATATTTTATTTTTAAAAATCTTGCTTAGGTGGGTGAGCCTGGGTGAGCCTGGGTGGCTCAGGAGTTTGGTGCCGCCTTTGGCCCAGGGCGTGATCCTGGGGACCTGGATCGAGTCCCGTGTCAGGCTCTCTGCATGGAGCCTGCTTCTCCCTCTGCCAGTGTCTCTGCCTCTCTTTCTCTCTGTGTCTCGAATGAATGAATGAATGAATGACCTTTCATTAAAAAAAAGATCTTGCTTATAAAAATATGTTTTAATTAAGATTAATTATAATTTTTCTCCCAAATGATTTAATGAGGAACAGACCTTTTCATTTTTTTAAAATCCACATTATGAACGTTGCCAGAGTTTCCAATCAGAATAAGATTAGCAGGGTTACCACGTAGATTTAGAAAACAATATCTACTGATAGCCTATACATTCATTAATGTGTTTTATTAAATATATTTTATAAATTATCTTAACCCTCAACACACTCTCCTTTAATCCTCAGAGCTATAGCTTTCTTTTTTTTTTTAATTTTTTTTTTAATTTTTATTTATTTATGATAGTCACAGAGAGAGAGAGAGAGAGGCAGAGACATAGGCAGAGGGAGAAGCAGGCTCCATGCACCGGGAGCCTGATGTGGGATTCGATCCCGGGTCTCCAGGATCGCACCCCGGGCCAAAGGCAAGCGCCAAACCACTGCGCCACCCAGGGATCCCAAGCTATAGCTTTCTACAAACTGTCCTCAAGGGATGGGCAGACACAGCCTAGGATGAAGTGACCGCATTGGTTAAAAACAACTCTAGCTATAACTTTTTCTTCCTTTTCTAAAATTTGTTAAAAGGACAATATATCAACAGTTCTTAATTCTGAGGGATGGGACCACCTGAGCATCTGAGGGCCACCAGTATGTACCCAGACAATGTGCTGCCCAGGATCATCCCATGGATTGGTGGTGCCCTGCTATTGACATATTTAAGGGTTTGTTTTCACTTTTGTGAAACATTTTCATTTCTCCTAATTAAAAAGTCATTGGGTAGTATCTTTGTCCTTCAAAATAGATGTTGTAATTCCCTCACTAGAACAATAGACATTAAAAAAAAAAAAAAAACAAGACTTTTAGCTGCAAGATCCAGGAACTAGAGAGAAAAAAGGGTTTTGATGGAATCTCAAAGTCAAACTTTAAATCAAAAAGAAATCTAAGTTTGGAGGCCTGAGTTTAAAGTGTTTAACAAAAGTAGGGTGGCCATGAAATTTATCACCCAAGCCAGTGTATTTTTGAGAGTGAAGGGAGACGTACCTCTTAATTACACAGAGACAATGGGCATAAACCATGACCCCCACAGACCAAAACCAGGACACATGGTCACTTTAAGACAAGATATATGGTCCTCTAAGATAAGGAGTACAGAGAAAGCAGAACATGATGTAAGGTGGTTTCCCGTCAGGCAGGATGGAAATAAAATTGCTCCTGCGACAGGGAAAGAAAAGGAGAATAACATAGTTTAGATGCATATGAGAGGTTGGCTCAGAACCCTACTCACCCTCATTTCCACACTGGGATTAAAGCCCTGAGAGGAGGGAGTAGAAACCCAAGGTGAAATGAGAATCAAAGAGAGCATGAAACACTAACATAGAGATGATTAGGCAGAATGATGGCCAGAGAATCATTCATTCAATTTAATAATTTTTGTAAATTACTAATGTATAAAATGCTTACATCAGGAAACAGGTCATAAAATCCCTGCTCATAAAATCCCTGGTGGGTATTCCTTTTTTTTTTTTTTTTTAGATTTTGTTTGTTTGTTCATGAGAGACACAGAGAGAGAGAGGCAGAAGGAGAAGCAGGCTCCCTGTGAAGAGCATGATGTGGTCTTATCTCCTCCAAGCTCTTATTAAGTAATCCAGAAGTTTCCACAGGCTCTGAGGAACTCAGATCTGAGAGCTAGCCTGCCTGCCAGGAGATTGCCATTGCTGCAGAAGGAGCCCCTGTAGCAGAAGCTACAGGCAGAAGTTGGATGGAATACCATTTGGAGCAGTGGAAGCCTCCAAGGAGACTCAGTGCCCATGAAGCTGGTCCAGCAAGGTGGTCTCTAAGCAGTGACCAGTGTACAGATGACAAGCTCCATGGATGCTATTGGTGGACGCAGGGAGGACATGAAGACCACAGGCCAAAAGCCTTCTCCTGTGAGTGAGGAGTAGGAAGGAAATGGCAGGGAGAGAACCCTAAACCATTGTGCATTTATCTAAAAGAGTAAATTCAAGTAACTTGGAAGAGTGACTTGGAAGGGCCTCTTGTTTTTAAAATGGAAGAGCTGAAATACTTTCATGGCAAAGCTGAAGTTTGTTGTTTGTGTTAATTTTTGTGTTGCCTTCCATTGAGCAAAACAGGCACTGTGAGCAACTTTGAATCCAGCTACAGATAAAGGAAGAAAATTATCTTTCTGCCTTCCTTGATGGCATTGGTGAAGATCACCCTGCTAGAGAAACTGGCCCTGAGTGAGACAAAATACAGACAGTATCTCCCTTCATCAAAGTCTCAGCTTTATTGGGACTTTCTGTGGGTCTAAAAAAGAGAGAGAGAGAGAGAACACATGGAAGGTGCTCTCAGGAATGTTGCTGTACTTCTCCCAATCTTATAGAGAAAGAAGCTGATGTTTAGAGAACAGTCCTGACAGAGTTCACACAGGTGATACTATGTAGGGTCACAAATATAAAATACACGAATTCCCAATCCAACAAAGCGATAGTGCCACTTCCATTCATCCCTTCACTCATTCATACACCCATTATGGGACCCGGGCATTCTGCGAGGTGCTAAAAACAGGCACAACTAAGCCCCTCTGAACTTGCAGTAAAAGGGCCATTTGAGCCAAGAAAACATAATTTGGTAATTACGGTATGTGTGACAAGTGGTTTGATAGGTAAAGCCTAGGTTGTGGTGAAAGTACCCAGGAGACACTTGACGGGATGAGCACTGGGTGTTTTTCTGTATGTTGGTAAATTGAACACCAATAAAAATTAATTAAAAAAAAAAAAAAAGAATTGAGACAAGCCAAAAAAAAAAAAAAGAAAGTACCCAGGAGGGATGGGATACCCGAGCCAGACCTAAGAAGGAAAGGGAAGACTCACAGGAGGAAGAAGCTTCTAAGCTGAGATGTGAAGTTGAGAAGCAGGAAGCTAAGTGAAAGAAGAGAGGGGAGGATGGAGAAGAGGATTGCAGGAAGGGGGAGCCATACAAGTAAAGGCCAATAATGAAGAATGTTTAAGTAATTAGATATTAGTCAGTAAGACTAGTGTTTAATAATAATAATAATAACAATGTAAACAATTATTGAGCCTACTTATAAGATACATCAAGAGGTCTGTGAAAGAACCAGAGAGATGGAAGGATAACACAGCACTGCCAAAGGCCAGGGAAGCGAAGGTTTCGAGGAGGAGGAAGTGGCCATATGTCCAGTGGTACCCACAGGTCAAGCTAGCTACGGTCTGAGACATGGTGGTTGGATTTAGTGATGAGATTCAGCAACCAACCATGAGATTCAGCAACCAGTTGCGGCTCTAGTGGTGTGATGGGCACCCTGGGCATTGTGGTGAATGTGGGGATGAACGGGAGGAGAGGAAGCAGAAACAGCTAATTTCGATGTCTCTTGCAAGAAGGGGAGAAGAGAGATCATGCAGCATAATTGGAAGGAAATAGGAGGTCAGGAAAGAAGATTCTGGGGTTTTTTGGTTGTTGTTTTTGTTTTTTTTGTAAAACAGCCTTGAGTATTGTTTAAATGTTGATCTAATCAGAAAAGACTGGTTGAGTAGAAGGAGTTAAAATTTAAAAAAAAAAGAAAGAGTTTAACTGATAAAATGTTGCTCCTAGCAAGGTACAGAAAATGGCCTGAGAAGAGCATTATGATGGGTAGAGGAAGAGAAAGGGCTGCTTGTGGATACAGAAAAGTTTCTAGTTTGGGTGCAGGAAAATGAAGGAGTTCCTATCTGATTTTAGCTGGAAAAGGTGGTGGGATGTAGGGATGGTAGGGTTTTATTTTTGTGTATTTATTTAGGATTTGGGGCAGGGCATTTTTATTTATTTACTATATGCCATACTTTTAGCTGGGGATTTTGCAAACACCAGCTCAATTTATTTTCACAACAATGCTGATCCATAGATAGTAGCACTCTAGTTTTCCAAATGAAGACATTAAGGCTTACTAACAGAAGTCGAATAAGCGTCCCAGTTACACAGCTGGCAAGAAGAGCCTAGTTTCCCTACCAGGTCCATATGACTCCAAAGCAAGATCTTTTCAGGTGTATTTGCAGGCAGAAAGAAAAGGGCAAGCGAAGAGAAAAATTAAAGAATCAAAAGAATATATCTGGTGGAAGCAAATCCTAAAGAAGGAAAGGGACCAGCAAGAAATAGGAGAACTTGTCTTCCTTAAAGTCAAAAGTAGAGAAAAAGAAGGTGGGCTGGATGAAGATAGAGAGAACTGGTCAGGGAAAGGACATCTTTGAGACGGATAAGGTGGAACAGCCTTGATCTTCATCAATTTGGAGTGAAGTCCCCGCGAAGGCAGTCTGCCTCCATGTGCTAGGCTTTGAGGATACAGCATGAGTAAATCAGATGAAGTCACCACCTCACAGCACTCAAAAGCTAGTCTCATGTCACAGACATTGGGCAATAATTTAAAATAATTAGTTGGATATAGTAAGTCCAGGGTATGCTATAGGGGTTTGGAGCAGCTACTTTGGAAAAATGAGCAGGAACATGGTAAGAAACAGGCCCACACTTGTGAAGTCCTAGGTTCCAGTTCCTGGACAAAGGTATGATGCCCTAGGAAGGGAGCAAGAACTTCTAGTTTGGGGATGTGCCAATCATTCAAAAAAAAAGGACCAACAGTTCCAGGTTGGTAAATGAAGCTTGAACTGGAGAACAGCAAAGATTTAGGATCTGAAAGTTGGAACGTAGGAAAAGGGGAGAAGGGTAAACAAGAGGTCAAGGGGAAAAAATGTTGAAGTTAAGAAGCAATTTGGAAAATGACCACTGCAGGCACCGATTGAGTACTTACTTTGGGCCAGGTACGGCACTAAATGCTCTATGAACTTCCAGAATTTGCTCTACAAAGCAAAGTTATAGCACGGGTCCTCATGATATTACCATTTTCTAGAGAGACAAAGGAAGCTTAGAGAAGTTAAATAACTTGCCCAGGGTCACTTACAGATCACAGTAAGTGGCGTGGATGCCAAATTACAAAGCCAGCATTCTTCTGTGAGTCGGCAGTCCAGTCTCTGGCTCTGCATGATGGTGGGGCCTAAAGGATGCCCTATACCAGCAATGGCTGAAGGGGGAGGGGAGGGGAGTACCATCTCAGCCCAAGACAAGGGGGCCATGAGTAACTCCAGGGATGACGATGTTTCTAGGAATGATGGCAACAAATGAGGTGGGGAGAACCCGGAAGACTCACTGTGGAAGCTGGAGGAGTACCTTGGAGTAGAACAACCTGGAGACAAGGATGGCCATTGGCAACAGAATGCAACTGAATTACACTGGAAACAACTGAGACTGACTCAGGTGAGGATGGGGACCTGAAGTAAAATGTGTGGCAAATTCAAACCCAGCTCACGATTGTCTGTCAGCTTCATTGAGGCAGCCTACGGAACCCTACTGGTCTGCCTGGGATGGGAGCACTGCTGTCCCAGTGGGGAGCATCTGTTTTGATCAGAGTCAGCCCCATAATTAGCTCTATGACCTTGGACCACACATGCAACTTCCCTGGGTCTCAGCATGCTCAGCTGTAAAGTGAGGGGGATGGATCTGATTAACTCTCCCTGGGTACGTTAGTGCTCTGCTCTGCGCTCCCTCTGCCACTCATGCCTGTGTCAGATACAGCTCTCAGCCTCCTCCTCAGCGACACTGTCACCGCCACACACTGAGACTTACCCTGAGGCCAAGCTCTATATCGTCCAGTCTACGTATATCAACTCATTCAATTCTCACACCAACTCTATCATCAAGGCAAGAGTTTCTGGCAAGATAGGCTGGGTCTGAATCTGTGCGACCTCAGAAAAATGTCCTAACATCTTGAACCCTGCCTCATCTCATCTGCAAAATGGGAAGAATACTGGGATTTGCTGCTCCAGATTGTCATGAGGTCGGAATGAGGTGAGCCACGTGAAAGTGCTCTGTAGCTCACTAGGAGCAGTCTATAAATGTGAGCTCTCATGGAAGTTTGTTTCACAAATAGGGTAAGTGAGACTTGGCAAGTTTAAGTTCACTGTTTTGGGTCGCTCAGCCAGTAGGAGGCGGACTGTGGGTTCCCACACACATCTGTGTGACTTCAGAGCTCACTGCCTGTGTCTCCTCTTGAGATCACCAGAGAGCCTCACGTTATCCCTCCCTCCAGTAGAGGGATGGACAATAATCCCAAATCAAGCAATCACACTGGAAGCACATCACTGGAAGGCAAACATGCCAGCTCACAGAGCTGGAGAGTCTCCCGCAGGAGGATGCGTGCCATCACCTTATCCGCGGTGACAACGGAGGCCACGAGGTGCTACCAACAACCTAGAATCTGCCTAAACTCTCCTCTCTCCCGCAGCACGGCCACCTCCCCAAGGCGTCACACAGAACTGGTACATTCCCCAACGGTGGCCTGGGGACACTGTCACAAATCACGGTCGAGTGACCTCATGAAGATGTCGAGCCCTCTCAGGCAGCCTCAACCCCAAATGCGGTCACCTGAATTTCCAGCGCTGGCTTCTGAGACAGCGGGAGAGGAACCAAAGTAATATGGCTCTTAGGGATCCCTGGGTGGCTCAGAGGTTGAGCATCTGCCTTCGGCCCAGGGCGTGATCCTAGAGTCCCAGGATCGAGTCCGGCATCAGGCTCCCTGCATGGGGCCTGCTTCTCCCTCTGCCTATGTCTCTGCCCGCCCCCTCTCTCTCTGTGTTTCTCATGAATAAATAAATAAAATCTTAAAAAAATATATGGCTCTTAAGATGTGTCAGGGATTTCAAAGGAAGAGCTTGAGGAGAGACAGGCACAGTGGAGAGAAGGCCTAGGCCGTCCGGGACGTGTGAAGCCGCAGCGCCTGGACAACAGCTTGCGGCAAAGACAAAGCTCACGAAGCCCTGCACAGAGCGTGCCTGGCCACAGCCCTCCTCTGCTCCCCCACCCCTCTCACCCCACTCTCTCCCCACCCTTCCATATCCCCAGGGCCACCTCTGAAAGGGGTGAGGGTCACCGTGCAAAGAAAACCTTCCCCCAAGGACAACAGAAGTGAGGGGGCAGGAAGGTCCTCTGGGGCTGCAGGAGCCCCGCGCCTTCCTAGAGCAGGTGGCAGCAGCTGGCTCTGCATACAGACCCCCGGCCCAGATCCAGCCCAGATCCGGCCCACCTCTCCTGCTTAGGGACCCAGCAGAGGCCTTGTATGGGACCCGAACCAGAGGCATTTCTCCTCAGCTATATCCTTGCCTCCTCCTTCCGACCCCTCCTACCTCTTCCCTGCCAACCTGCAAACTTTCTGGCTGGTCCTCTCTCTGCCTCCTCAGCATCTTTCCCAGCCCTCACCCTCTTCCTCCGTCCTCTGTCCCCTTTGGCCCCTCCTCCCCTCTTCTGTACCCCTTCTCTCCACTGGGACCTTCTCCTCCCCCTCTGCTAAACCCATAAAGTGGGGTTGGTTAAAACGAAGGCTCATGCATCCTTCCTGCCATCCCTCACTGTGACACAGCTGTGCCCCTCTGCCTGGGCCCCTGTGCCCCCCAGACCCGCCCCCTCCCAGATACTCGGAGAACTGGAGGCCTCCCCATCCGATCTTCACACATTCCAGGCAGCTGGCAGGAGTGACTTTTCTCTGATCCCTCAAGCCATCCTGCCTGGGATTCTGTCCGGAAGCTGCTCTATTCTGGTCTTGACACACACCAGCTGAATGCAACCTTGGGCACTGCCTCAGTTTCCCCCTCTGTGAAACGCAGATCCTAGCGGTACCTGCTCCATGGGGCCCTGGGGGTGAGGTGAGTTAACACAGCACTCGGTGAGCACTCCACTCATGTTAGTGACCGTCATGCCTGCACCTCGGTGGCTTGAAGAGTCACCATGCAGAGTAAACATGCCTAATACCCCCAAATCATCCTGATAACTTAAAGGTCATAGGTGGTAAATAGTTCAAGGAAGATGAGAGAGAAACAGGAGGAACTGCCTTTTTATTTTATTTTTAGCTTCATTTTTTTCATTTCACTTGGGTTTTCTTTGTATGACATTGAAGTCAAGGCTCTATGAACATTATACATTTTTTTTTTGAAATTAGTGTCTATCTAGTTGCAGAAAGGGAAAGGCTTGTGTCCAAAATTCCTGGAACATTCAGCAGAATCCTGGCATCCCCCCCTGAGCATACACAGAATCTCCAAGAACATACCCGTGGCCACACGTGCTGCCTGCGGCCGGCACTCTCCCTCTTAGTTCTGTGATGCAGGGTGCTTACATAAGAGAAGAAACTGGGTCACTATGAATGAGCGGTGCAGCTGGTATAGCAGGAAGGGTGGCTTAGGTAACAGTTCAAAGTCCAGGAGCCCTGATTCAGCTGGCACGAGGGTGGGCTTGAGCCTAGCTCAGTTCCCAGGCTTAGAAAATTACAGGATCACATGAAAGATTTGGGGCAGGGGGCAACCTCTCTGTTTACCAAAGTGCTGTCCCAAAGACCAGAGTCCTCTTGCATCCCTGATTGATAGGAAAAAATAAACTGGTGAATGGGTTCCAAGGTCAGACAGAGGATAAGAAAGGAAAATATATTTATAATATCCAGGGCACATTTACTAATGCTGAAGTCAAAAAATCTTTCATTCAGAACCGAGTTCACTACTTTGAAAATTGTGATGAGAACAGCATTAGGATCAAAGTCTTTCTTTTGTGTCATCTATAAAATAACTGGGGCTTAGCAAGGTTTAGGTAAGGAGATTATTTAGAAAATAAACTATTTCCAATTATTGACATTTATTGGAAGCAACTGTCATGCTAATTATACTTCAGTCTTGTGATTAACATAATTTTCTTCAATGATCTTAACTTTGTTAGTGTACATATAGCAAGACGGTGTGTTATAATAATAGTAGGACTTGATAGTTGTTAGACTTGGAGCCAGAAGGGACATAGAGACCCTATGATCAAGCCCTACATTGGACACAAGGGAATGGTGAGGCTCTAAGGTTGGGTGATTTCTTATTCTTAGGACATGGTATCAGCAGACTAAGGACAGCTGGGTCTTACAGCTCCTGTTCCAATATTCTTTTCTATTTTATCAAGCAGAAGCTGGGTTGAGTAACACCAACAACAACAACAAAAAATCGAGCTAGAGTCCGTATCTGCAACTAGTATAAGAAATTAGCAAGAAGTTTTCTATTGAAGGGGAGACAAAAGAGAAGCATCCCTAAAAGGGTAAAGGCATTCGCAAATGACTCCTTTAATACAAGAGAATTCACATAAAAACCCAGGTACACCAGCCCATCACCTGAGAGATTCTGAAAAGTAAATGTCCAAGAATATTTGTCTAATTAGTTTGACATAGAAACACGGCAGGGAGTCCCAAAAAGGGAACATATCAGATTCGCCTGCAGGGCTTTTGAAAACTACATCCCCAGAGGGATTTTTCTCACATACACTGAGGGGAAATTGGGAAGGGATGAGGGAGGGATGCCAAAAGCTCATCAGGCAAAGGGGTGGGGGGAAGGCATTATGGAATTTGAATAAGGTCCCCTCTGCGACTCTAATACAATCTCCATCCAACCCTTGGGGTCAACCTTCAGCTGACTGTGGAAAGAAGCCGATGCCATCTCAGGCATCCGGGAAGCCTGGAATCTGTGCTTGCTCAGTGAATTTAACGTTGTGTAATAACAATAATAATCAAAATTGTTCTCCTTCGTGGAGCCCCTGTATGTCACATTATCACGCTGAGCATTTCACAACCACAAATCACATTTAATTCTCAAGACAACTGTGCAAGGCAAGTCTTATCATTCCCTTTTACAGATGAGGAAAGAAAGGTTCAGAGAGGTTATGTAATTTGCCAAAGGTCACACAGCTGATAAGCAACAGAATGGGTGTTGGAGGCCCATCCAGTTGCTTTTCATTCAAACGTTTTTTGCAGCAGGCTTGGAATAGTTGCCTTTTCTATTCCAGGCACTCCTTCTAGACAAGTTAAATGCACCCACATTCCTGGGTGCAAGTAAAAATTATAGCAATGCAGACAGGTTGGCAAGGAGGAAGAGAAGCTCCTTTTTCGATCTGTGTCTACTTCACATATCTCTTTTTAAACCTCAGCCTCAATTTATCCAGAAAACACACTTGCCATATTTGTTTGTTTACTGTGAATACCCTCCACCATACCTGCTACGTAGGTGGCATCTGTGATACACGGACAACATACCACTGAAGGGATGTGTTGCCTCAGAACTTTGGGAGGCTGGAATCCAGTGTTCAGTGGGGTTCTTGGAAAGCACAGGCCACCTGCCTCACCAAGATGCTCCAGATTCATTGCTTTACTTCCTCATGCTTTAGAGCAGTGCTTCTCAAGCTTTGGTGGGCTTCAATATTACTGAAAGGCTTGAGCAAAACTTACTGCGCCCCACCCCTAGAGATGCTGACCCAGTAGGTCTGAGACAGAACTCCAGAATTTTTGTCTCTTACAAGCTTCCAGCAGCTGCTGGTGCTGCCTTCTTTGGATCACACTTTGAGTAACACTGTTCTAGAATTTTTTGGCTTGGAGAAGGCTGTGGGGAGGGCTATGCAATAAATAGAAACTGGATAGTTAAACTGTTCATTCTAAAGCTAATGACCATTTGGATGAATAATTAAGGAACTTCATTAGCTTGTAACTTTCACGTTTTTGCTTGTTTTGGGTTTTTTGCTTGGCTACTGTGTGACCAGATCAAATCATTATATTTTTGTATATCTCAATCATTATCCCAAAGGGGCTAATTTAAAAAACTAAAAACTTCTTTCTTGGTCTCCTTTTTGCAGAGTTGGATACTAACTCTTTGAATACAAAAGAGCTCTCAAATGTACTATTCCACTAACCTGGCATTCCCTGGGTGGGCCTGGCAGGGACAGGTCGGCTTTGACCCTCTACACTCTGTGCAAACAATGAAACAAAGCCAAGGACCAAATGGATGCCCGGGATGAGGTGGTCTGTCATCCAGGTGTAAGATCAGGCTGAAAAAATTCAGAGGAAGGGGAAGGAATCCTGTCTACACCTTCCCCTTAAAACTGGAATGAATCCAACTTTTATGTTAAAAAAAAAAAATCCCACAAAAGAAGGAGGAAGGAAGGAAGGAAAGAGGAAAATTCAGAGTTTGAACTGATTCGGAGTTCAGGACCGAATGTCCCACTAAAGACTTGACAAATAGCAAGCATATGCCTGAACCTCATGAGGAAATCAGAGCAGAAGACATACAATTTTGTGCCTGTTCTCCCACAACCCATCAGAAAAAAATCTCCAAGCTGCAAGCCTTCACTCTCCTGGGTACAAGCTACAGAGGCAGAAAGGCTTCTGGGTGTGTGCACACACACATGCACACACATAAACCCTTAGGGGCCATCTAGCTGCACAGCTTATAGACACCAAGTCTAACTGTACTTGGATAAGCAGGAAAAAGATGCCAGATTAACTCTTTCCCTAGTTAATAAAGTTGTCAGCAATTTTCATTTTATTTTTCATTTGATTTTTTTAAAAAAGCCCTCAGCAAGTGGCTGTCCCCCAGACCTTCCTAAGCGCTTCTTCAGCTTTATACTTGCAAGCAAATGTGATTGGAAATCAAACTGCTCCAAATATTTGCTGTCTAGATTTTTTTCCTTTCTAAAGTTTAAAAAAAAAAAAAAGTGTTTTCTTCTTTTCCTGAGGTTTGAACCTGAGAAGTGCTCCCTACACAGCAGGACCCTACCAAGGACAGAAAGCTTCATAACACAGGTGCTTTAGCCCCTCATTTGGCTGCTTGCACCATTTCGACTTTGAAGCCTTTTTATGAAACCCTGCAGGCCGCACTGACTCAAACCACCTGCCTGGGCGTTTAGCTATGGCCCAGTCTCACCATCCTAGAGCAAGAGGATAGGATTGGATCCAGTTTCTGAGTCCTCCTATTCCAGATTCCTCATTGTATAAATGAAGAACCAGATTTTCCAAAAGATTGAGGGATTCCATCAAGGCTACCCAGCTGTTTAGAAGCAGAACCGGGTTAAAATTGTCCGAACACAGGTCTGACAACCAGCTAATGTTCTAAACCTAATTGTGCAGAAGCATGTTCTCCAATTAGGTGAAAACCATGCTCTAAATGAAAAGCAGACCTGCAGCTGCCAGGTCAATGAGGACCTCTAATACTGACAAAATGGAATTTAAGAGGAACACCGAACGTCAAGATTCTATCTAAAATCTTGACACTCCCTAGTTTGTAGTCAGTACACTGTTTTATTTTCTTATGTTGTTTATATGCATGTCCATGCCTCCAAAGGCTGTATTCTCCACCAAGGAGGTACTGTCCTGTTCATCATTGTGTCCCTGCCCCCAACTAGCTGCTTAGCACCGACTTTGAACATAATGAACACTTAGTACACCTTTCTTTAAATAAATAAGTGCCCAAAACACTCAAGCAGAGCAGGAAGGTAAAGATGCTCTTATAAATTGAGAATGGCTGCTTCTCCTTCTGCCTATGTGTCTATGTGTCTCTGATGTGTGTTGTCTCTGATGAATAAACAAATAAAATCTTAAAATAAATAAATAGAGAATGGGAACAAAAATAATTATCGGAATTATGTGAAACAGAAAACTCAGGGAGGGCAGTGGCCTAGGTATAGAAGACTACCAGGGGGTGGTTTCGAGACTAATGCACCTTTCTTTTCCTGGAGCTCATTCAGTGATTCTTTCTTTACTTTTTAGGACATTTTGCTATCTTAATTGAAAGCCCTGCACACCTCCGATCAACTGCTGTCCCTCCTAAGAGACCAGCATACATGCAATCCCTTTGGAAAAGCTTAATCAGCCCTAATTGAGTCACAACATTAACCCAAATTAATTAGACTTTAAGAAAGTTGTCAACACCCTTCAAGGTAACCTGGCTCCAACTCCCTCCTAGCCTTCACAGGGAGAGAGCATCCAAGCTCTGAAACCTTGAAATTCTGCCAATGACCCACGAATACAGGCCTCTTTCTTCTCGAAGACATTCACTCCATTGGCTTTTTATTTCCGTACTAAACAAAAATCAAAACAGAACATCATACTCCAAAAAGGATCACAGAACTTCAAAGTTCCAAAAACCTATTTCTGCAGTGGCCTGACAAAGAAGCACTCTGGTTTCAGCTAGTAACCCTTTAGTGGGATCCCCATCTCAGAAATGTGTTACTGCATCCCTGGAAACTGAGACCACCCCCAACAGAAAGAGAAGCAAGTCTTCAGGTCTAAAAGTCACTGAATCAAACAAACAAAATTGAACCTCTTATAACTCCAGGTCTTTGCAGCAATCCAAATATACTCTAAGATTCTATCCACTAATTTAACCACCATAAACTCTGTCTATGGAATTTGGCTCAGCACTAATTGGTGGCAAAATTTGCGAACTTATTCTTAAGGTGCATTTATTTTGCATTTGATAAATAAAAGCACCATTTTAAAAAAAATCACCATATTCTTACAAAACACCATTAGTTAACTAGAGAACCCAAAGGGTGTCCTCTTATGAAGATCCCCTTATCCAGGTGACAGACAGGTAGCACACAAGTATTGCCATCACCATTTCAGAATGAGGAAACAGCCTCAGGGACTTGAACTAAGTGAGTCAGTCATGAAGCTGAAATAGAAACCAAACTTCAAGATGACCTTGAAGCAAATGCAGCCAGAAAAGAAGTTAATAGTGACACTTGTTTAGCCTGACATAACCCCAGAAAACAAGTCAAACTAGCCTCATAAGAAACAAGCCTTACTGTCAAATCCTAACTATTATTGTACATATGCCATTACCTTGGCAAATTCACCACATAAGCTTGCTGTTTGTGACATAAGCCATATGTCACACATGCTGTATCTATGCTGCCTTGTTTTCCTTCCTAAGTATAATCCATAGAACACAAAAATGGCTATTTGTCTCACAAAACTAGGTGCTACGATATATGCTTATTCTTATATCTTGCATTTCATTTTAAAATCTCTTCAAGAGCATTTGTTAACCAGTTTATTAGGATCAGGGGCATAGTCAGAGGGAGCTGTCCCCATCCAGCTGTAAGCAAAAATCACTTCTAAAGACATCTAAAGATTGGCGGATCCCATCAAGACTACTCAATTATCTAGTAGCTGAGCGGGGTCAAAATCAAGAACACAGGTCTGACTATAAGGCCAATGCCCTTACCCTCATCGTACAAAATCATGTTCCCCAATGAAATGGAAACAAGACTCCGAGCTAAAAGCTACCCTTCTGCTCCCAGATTGATCAGGATTTCTAATATTGACGGGAAAGATTCAAAAGGAGCACTACAAGTCTACATGAAACCTTTTCTCTTCAAAAGTCTCTTCTCTCTTCCTCTCCTGTGCTTTCCCACTCCCATGTATTTTATGCCACTAGGATCTCAAAGCCCGATGAATTTGAACTTGCTCATGACGAGAAAAAAGCAAGAGCTAAAAAGTTTGGCTGGCGTCAAAGTGCCCTTCCCACACAGAAATATGCACGATAATTTCTGCAATTTTCAGGGGGAGGGGAAGGTATGAGAAATGAGGAAAGGGGAAAGTGAAAGAGGAGAGAGGGACAGAAGAAATGCATCCTAGTAAAACTCACACCCAGCCGGAAACTGAGGAGTGTGATACCCCAAAATAAAAAGCAACAAGAAAACCCAAAACTATGCCAACTCAAGTGACTAACAAAATGTATAGAACATTCATCTGACAGATGAGTAACCCAAGGCTCTCTGGGGACTTGGGGGGAGGTCATTTAATTTTATAAACAAGATCTAGGATGGACACGAGACTATTGTTCCCACCGAGCCCATCATTCTAACGCCCTAAACTAAATTATTTCTTATGAAAACACGAAGGCTTCTTGGGACCATACTTTTAACCCAGAACACAGAAAAGAAGGCCCTCTTCCCACTACATTTAAATGACATCTTGTCATCTATATAGTCCCCTATATAGAGGCTCGGTGAGTGCAGGGACTGTAGCTGTCTAGGGCACCCAGCACAGTACCTGCATCATGGTGGGCATTTGGTGCCTCTTTTGCTAAGAGGATGATTTGCTGCAACATGTTGAAACCCAAATTCTACTTACACTTATGGGACAGAAGCACGTCAAAGGAATCTGCCCACCTCGTGGCTTCTTCTGTGGATAGTCTCCTAGGAAAGAAGAAACATCTCTCTTGAATATTTCTGAAATGACCCCCTCTCCATCAGCAACCATGGAAATTTGCTATGGAGAAGAAATCGGAAAAATGGCGGGGGGGGGGGGAAGGGGGGGGGGGATGGCAGTGCAAATGAAAACCACCTGTAGGCCTGCAATTCTATCACTGTAAATGTGTACCTTCTTAAGTAACTGATGGCAAACCTCAGTAAGGCAATTCAGCATATTTCGTTTGTTGGCTTTCAGTCTAAAACACCAAGCTAAATATGTACAGGAAATGAAGATGTCAAGATAACCATGGAAAGAAACCGGCCTTAGCATGAGAAAAGGTGGGCTGAGCTCCCAACTCCATATTTTACTGTGACCTTAATCTCTTCACTTCTGCAATGGGGATCATGATGCCCATCCCCAAACCCTTGAAAGTTAGATGAGGGGCATCTATGATATCATTGAACACAGTACCTAAACGGTATAGGTACCGAGTCCAGATCATCTGAACCTAAACAGATTTTTAGAATATATTTGAATGTTTGTCTCCAAACTGAGAGCTCAGACTGACAACCAAGTAGAACCAAGAAGCCTCCTCCACCATAGCTTTATACAAGAGCGGTGGATAATACAGTTTTCTTACAAGCAAGAAAAGGGTCCCTACTCTGAGTTAGGTCGCACATTTTGAAAAGGAAAATTCATACCCATGCACTCACGTTCAGGGATCTAAAAGGAACTACCAAGTGGCAGGGATTTATTGTCACTGGACTCATCCGGTCAACAGCTCACTAGAGGAGAACAGGTCCTTCGGCCCAGTGGTGGACGCCCCATGGTGAGCACCCTGGGAAGGCCACAGGGCCAAACTACTCACTTTAGAGCACGGTTGGGCTTGTCGGGAAGAATAGCTGTGAAATCGCTACAGGAGTCTGACTTGTGAGACAGGCATCCCAGGCGGGTCCTCATCCCTTTGTTCCTGCAACAAGCACAGGGGCAGACGGACGGGGACTGTCATGATCATAGCCGTCAGCTCCATAAAGGGGCCCCTGGAACTGCTGCTGCGGGAGCCTGTGCCGCCTCCCCTGACCCCCACATCCTTCCCCAGGTGGTCCCTAAAGATTTCATGAACAAGAGGAGACATGCCTAGAAGATCAAGGGATATACTCACTCCCTAACTTGACTACTGGAATAGTAATAGGTACCCTACCCCTAGAGGCTTAACGCTTCTTTCAAAGCTAACATTCAAGTTGATAGTAAGTCAATGAAGGTCATTAGCTTGGAAGAATTTCTAAATTAGGATTCTCTGTAGGGAAAGGAAATACAGGGAAGACAAAATAACAATTCACATTTTGCTCTCCCACTAGGAGGGCAAAGTAGCAGCAGCAACAGCAGCAGCTCCTAATTACAAAGCCCCAGAAGTAGTACCCGTAAAGAGAGTGGAGGGTTGCTTGCATAATACAGGGGCGCATGCCACAGAACCTCCGAGCACAAATGAAGCTTTAGGGCAAATTAATTCTGACTCAGGTTCTCCTCCCCACTTATCCCCCAAACCTGGGGATGTATATGCATGAACGGCTGTGGACCAGCAGAGAGCAACACCTGTAGGCGAAGGCACGAGCAGCTGGTACGGTTGAAGTTAAGAGCCAGGGCCCCTTGTATTTAAACACACTTGTATTTACCTGATGGAGCTCTCATATCCCTATTTATGTTTTGGCTTATCTCAATCAGCATGTTTAAAACTTTAACATGTATGTTTAAAGTTCTCTCTCTCTCTTTTTTTTCAATTTTCCTAAGGACCAGATACTTAAATGTTATCTGTTAGGGAAGGTCCAACGAGAAATTACACTAACGTCTCTTTTGGACTTTCAACATTAGCCCCTTTTTAACCTTTAATGAGACATCTGCCAACTATGGCCCGGCAAGATGCCTGTTTGTGTAAATAAAGTTTTATGGGAACACAGCAACACCCGTTTATTTACATATGTCTAAAGCTGCTTTCAAGCGCGAAGGCAGAGTTGGGTGGTTGCAACACAGACTGTATGGCCCATAAAACTCAAAATATTTACTCTCTGGCCCTCGGCAGAGTGAGTTTACTGACCCCTGACCTTTAACTATGGCAGCTCTTTGCACAAAGAGCAAAGGTAAGTGGGAAGGGTTTGGAGTAATCACATCAGGCCTGAGGAACTTATAAAAGGGCACTGCCACGTGCACACTGGTAACACTTTGCCACAGAAATAGTCCCGGAGATATTATTCTTCGTGTGGAAAGGAAGTCCTCCCAGCCTGGCTCTCCCTTCCCCTCTCTCATGCATCCTGGGCCTGGGTGGAGACGCTAGAGGCCATCCAATTCAATCTCTTCCTTTCACTCCAAATGAATTTTCATCCCTGACCCAGCTAATTGTTCACAGAAATCTTATCCAACAAATGTCTACTGGGATGGTATCACATTTGGCAAGGATGGACAACATTTGTATTCCACAGCCCATCTCTGAGAGCCTTTTAAAGCTGGAACATCCAAGTTCCCAGAAATATCCCCTCTCCTGCAGAAAACTAGGCCTGCACGTCCTGTGCTCCCACCTCTTATCTCAGCCAGGCGCATTATGAAGCCATCAATTTGGTGGCATTTCAAAACATTGGCGATAGCCTTTCTCTCTTCTGTGATGGTGAGCATCTTATGTCCACTCACTCTTAAAAACCACAGGGGGCTCTGACACCAGGCCGAGTGAGCAACTGATTAAGGGCCCTTGAGTCACCACTTTCCGTGAATTCAAGTAAAGGTCTTGCTCAGGCTGTACCAAGGCCACAACCCAACCTTCAGTGAGTCAGTTCCCTCCTTCGTGCCACAGGATCATCAATCACAGAATAGTCAGGTCGATGCCCCCAAAGAGCAATTAAGAAGACTTCAAAAAATGGCAAATCCACACAAGTCATCTAAGGAAGTTTCACAGGGGCCAGTGTAAAGGGTCTACTTGTTACCAAACCAACGGTGATTCTCCCCAAGAGTTTGCAAAAATCTTCCACAAAATATCCTTTGGGGCCCAACGGTTTTCATTTTCCATCTTGTCTAGCTGAGATCTGAATTACAACCTTGTTAGTTAGGTCTGAAATAATGGGAGCGGAAGTGCCAGTCACAGGTTAAGGTTACTTCAATGCAAGCAAGCAAGCAAGAAAACAAAATTTTAAAAAGTAAGTTTGCCCTCATCTTCCCTCCCTGTTCCAGTACCTCAAAGAGGTCCCTAAGTGGTTCCATACAAGCTCATGCACAGTCCCACCCCAGAAGTCCCATCAGTCAACAGGAGGGCTTGGCACTGAGGTGGGTTCTGCTGGCAAGAAGCGCCCCGGGGAAGGAGGGCACAGTCCACACGGGTGGCCTGAGAGGGTGGACTCAGGCGGACCGCCCAGGGGATTAGAAGGCTGGGGCAGGCTCACACAGCAGGGAGGAGGAAGAGGAAGGGCAAGAGCAGGAAGACAGGTTAGCATCATTACCTGCGTGGCATCAGTAAAGCGGCCATGCAGGCACGCGCTTACGGTTAACCCTCTGGCCGGTGTGCAGGGACGTCAGGGCGGGAGATAAGACTGCGGGGCACAGGGATTTACCCTTTCACGTCCTCTCACCTAAAATCAAAGAATCTGCTGTAAGAGGGGGGCCACCCTCTCTTATCTGACTGTGCTACAAATCCTCTTGGATGGCTTTGCACTGATGGAACACCTCCACACACACACACACACACACACACACACACACACTCACGCAGCCCATTCCCCACAAATCCCTGCTTGCCCTGAGGGAGGGTGACTGACCAAGGCTGAACAGGCACAGATCGCTGGGTGGCTTCACATCACAGTCTGGCGGTCAAGGGCTCCCATTTCCCCAACCAGTGGCCATCGACGGTGAAGTGGGGCACGTGCCTCAGGGGACAAAGGCATGGGCCTGGGTGAGCCAAAAATGACTGCTCTCTTTGTTTGATTCCAGTGGGGCCCAAGTGACCAGGCAGCCAGGGATGGGGGAGGGGGGTCAGCACTTGCTCTAGAATTATTTGATTGGCTGCTCTTCTGATTCTCACCTCCCTCTAAGGGAACCCGTCCTGGGGGTGGGAATGCAAGGAGCCTTGGGAGGGGATGAGCAGGAGGAAGGGTGGAGTAACTCAAGGGAGACTTGTCAGGCCCCGTCACTGCACAGGCCTGCTCCTTTGCAGGATTACAGGCACAAGCTGGTGAGATGAATATGCAAGCCATGCTCTCTTGCCCATATGGAGGCCGCCCCACCTGCCCCAGCCCAGGGACTGGCCCATTCCTGACCTGAAGTGGGGAGGACAGTAGGAAAGGGGATATTGAGGTTGAGGGCTCGTGGACTGAACCTCTCTCTCTCCTGAGGGTACCATCCTCGGTGCTTCAAACCCTTTGTTCCCACAGAAATGATAGGAAGAAACATGGGAAGAGAGCAGCCTATCCGTAAAGGGCTCCCCAGGGGAACCCTGACACCAAACATAGAATCCATTTTAAAAGAAACCTAATTTAGATAGATAAGGCCCCTACCCGGTCTACTCCGTTTAAATTGTTTTGATATTACACGGAACGTATCACAAATACTTTTTAAAATACCTTCTCTAATAATATCAAAATTGGTAAAATTAAAACATGGCTTTGTTAACATTGAAAAAAAAATTGTTAAGAGTTTGTGTAAAAGCTCAACCTCCAGGAGACTGAGCTTAGATGACATCCCCCCCGACAGTAGGGACATCTCCTTAACCTTTGTTCTAATGGTGCATACACCTGCCTGGCCCAGACATCAGGACATCAAAGCCCTTCACAGAGTGAAGCTTCTCTCTCTTCCAGCTGTAAGAAATCACTGTCTGGGGCACCTATGCCTCATTTTCCCTTGCGTATGAGCTCTCATCCTGGAGGAGGGGAAGCCTGTGCCAGGGGCCTTCGTTATACCGGGTGATGAACAGAACCAGGGAGGACTCCCCACAAACACAGCAGGCAAGGTCATTTGGGGCAGGCATTACCAGGCCTCCAGTCCCTGCCCTGTCGCTCTTCCCACTCCCGCTGCTAGCTCCCACTGGCTTGCCAGGACCACTTCATGCCTGCCTCTCTCCCTTCCAAATCCAGCGCTGCCCACCGTGCCCACCGCACCCCCCCCCTCCCCGCGCCCCAGACCCTCCACCATCCCTTCACTTAGCCCAGCCTTGAATTCAATTAAATTGGAATCTGCAGGAGACTCTGGCCCCTGCTTCCTCATTCATCCCAACCCCAGTGCCTCGGGGCTCTTAATTCCATCTGGTCCTTGACTTCTAGGGGACGGAGTTTGGGGTCACTGGAGCCCAGAAAGGCCCACGGAAATGTGCCCTGTTAGGCAGACATCCAGTTACAGGTGACTCTGGGGCAGACAGGATGGGACATATGGAAAGAGGGGACTCAAGGTAAAAACAAAGGTTAAAAGCAAAGAGCAATGATCTTTAAAGAGGGGAAGAGAAACTAAGAGTCTCAGCGGGGAGAAAGCAATCAATATGCATGGAGAGGCAGGTTAATTAAATATGGATAATGCAATCAGCCCACATGGGCATCTTGAAGAGGAGAGAGAAAAGCAAAAGCAATACTCACTGTCTTTGACCAGTCCTCATGGCCTGCAGGTCTTTGCCAACTGGATGGTCAGAGAGGCTGCAGGTTAAGGAGTTCTGGGGAAAGAGTAGATCTTTCTTTTAGCAGTCAAATCCTTGATGGGTGAAGAACATGTGTGCACGAATGCACAGGCACACTCGTGCGTGCACACACACATATACACACGCATGCAAGCACAACACACCTCCCTCCACTTGAGCCGGGCAGCGAGCAGCCCCGCTGAAAGCTCTTCTCTCTGCTTGTCACATCCAGTAAATACTGAAGCAGCCTACACCCAGCGGGCGGCGGCTCAGCTCCCGGGCACAGTCTGCACGCCCATCCTCATTGGCAGGATGCAGGAGGTGCCCCTGAGCAGAGCTCGCCTGGCACTCCTCCCGTACCTTCCTCTTCACTAACCTGCTTCCCTGCTCCTCTGGCTGCAGCTCAAGGAGAGGTCCCCACAGCCCAAAGCTGCCTCCCCCTCTGCACCCAGAGGCTGTGCAGGGGGCAGCGAAGCCGTAGGTATTAACTCTTTCCGGCCACCAATGAGCTGAAAATCTAGTGTCCAGGGGGCCCTCTTCTAATGAGCTCCGCTGCTGGCTGAAGGCTGGTTGCTGCTCAGGGAGCAGGGAGCATAAAGATCTTGCCCCAGACAGCTGCTGACAGCAGGAGCCAAGCCGAATCAAATCTCCTAATGAGCCAGGAGGAGGGGGGCTGTCTTGCTGGGTGTGATGTGATGTGATAAATGCAGGTCACACATCTAAATTCCACCCCCTTTCTCCCAATTTCTATTGTGCTCCACGACCAAGCCAAACCACACAGCCCTGAAATTACCCCCTCTGGCACATCTCAGCTGTCCCCCTTCCTCGACAGAGGCATTTCCCCCCGAGTCTGTCTCTCCTCCCACCCCCCCAGCACCAAACACACCACTCCTCACTTCTTAATGAGAAATTTCCACCTCCTCTGCCTCCTCAAAACATGTACATTTCCAACTCTGTGCTCCTGGTTTTTCCTACAGTGGAAATTCACCTCTCTCCCTCATCCATCACCTAGCAACTTCCCCCTGCTTGCATTTGTTACGGAGTGAGACTTTTCCCTTTGTTCTGTCCAATCTGCACATTATCCCCATTTTTCTGTCTTCTACCGTTTTTTTTTTTTCTTCCAAGCCCCCTTACCCACATATGGATCTTCACACTGCCTGTTTCGGTTCCAGAAGGAGGATTCTCTCTTCCTGCTTGCCCTAGTACAGTAGTTCTCTGAGTATGGTCCCTGGACCAGTGGCAGCGTCAGCATCACCTGGGAATGTGTTCGAAATGCAAATTCTCAGGCCCCACCCCCAGACCTACAGATCAGAAACTCCGGGGAAGTAGCCCAGCCTCCCAGGTGAATCTGATGCCTGCTGAAGTTTGCAAAGCACTGCCCTGGGACAAAGCTCCCCTTCTCCCCATTCCACTCCAGTCTCGAAGGCCGAGTCTCCTGCTCCCACTCAGGAACTACCTCCAAATGCACCTAACCTTTGCCGCGAGCCCTTCTGGACACCCGGAAGGTGGCATTTGCTAGAGGCAGCAGAAATCTCTGTAGAAAGTGATGGCTTGATGCTAAAAATATTAGGTTGCATTTGTTTGACCTTTTATCATGTAGAAAGCATGTTCATGTGTTCTTATTCAACAACCCTATTCCATAGCCAGAGAGAATATTATTATCTCCGACTTACAGATGAGAAAATTGAGGCTGGAAAAGGTAGCATGTCTTTTTCAAAGCGACACAACACGTAAGAAGCAACTCAGAGGGACCAGATTTGTTTTCTTAGAACTCTTACAGCAGAGCTCTTCCCACTGCGTCACACCGGGACCCAGAATTCCTGGCAGATCTATTGGTCGCATAACTTGTGTTTTCTCAGTGACATGAGTCTGCTGCAACCCCACGTTGCCTGATGAGAGGATGAAATAAAAACTCCTGATGCTGCCTCCACAGTGACTCATAGTCTCTCTTGAAAAATGTCCACGGTGTGCCTCTATTAGGTAAAGAGAACTTCGCACTATGAAATGAGAGGCAAAAGAAATGTTTCCCATTCCTCGGAACCCCTGCCTTGACCGCCAATACTAGCCAGGGTTTAGAATTGAAGCATAAAGAGAATCCTTTGCTTCTGGACATTTTCTTGATACACCGCACCGTAAGAAACAGGTACACAGGGTCGCCTGGGTGGCTCAGTGGTTGAGCGTCCACCTTGGGCTCAGGGCATGATCCTGGGGTCCTGGGATAGAATCTCGCATCGGGCTCCCTGCAGGGAGCCTGCTTCTCTCTCTGCCTATGTCTCTAAATAAAAATCTTTAAGAAAAAAAAAAAGAAAGAAAGAAAAGAAAATAGAAAAGAAAAGAAAAGAAAAGAAAAGAAAAGAAAAGAAAAGAAAAGAAAAGAAAAGAAAAGAAAAGAAAAGAAACAGGTGCACAGACAAACTGTGAATAAAAGCCCATTGATAAGCACTTCCCTAATCCAACGTAAATTTATGCCGTAAGGTGGAGCCTTCGCGATTCCATGCACTTACAAGGCTGACATCTTCATCATCCCCATTTTATAGATGGAAAAACAGAGACAAGTCAGTTACAAGTGGCAGAGTCAGTGCCTGATACCAAGCTTCATGTTCCCAACCCTTGCCCTGCCCCTTGCCGTAACACAAAGGTGGTATCATCATGGGACTCCTCTTCTGGTGCTAAAATAGTGAGATAAAGCCCCCCTCGAAGTCTCATGCTGCCCCATCTGGCATCCAGGATTCAAAGGCACTGAGGAGATAGGACAGGGGGGCTGCAGATGGGCCCAAGTCTCCAGTGGGGGCTGACTAATGTTAACTAGGCATCAGAATCTTCAATTAGCCTTTGGAGAAATAATATAGTCATAGGAAGTCAATAAGCCCGCCCAAATGTTTAAGGAAAGATAGAATCATTAATAAAGTTTTAAGAAGAGCAGGAATACAAAGAGCCGAGGGACAAGAGTGTGTGGGCATGCATCTAGCAGGAGTAAACAGAAAAACTTAAAACTAGTCTAACCTTTTTTTTAACCAAAACATTCCTAAACACCAAAACATAACCACACAGCACCCTAGTTTGAGAAGCACAGACCCAGTAGAAGCCCCCTCTCAGGGGAGGCCTCTAAGTTAATCTTCCTTCCTATAGAACCAGGTGCATAAAGAATTCCAGGCAGGGGCACCTGGGTGGTTCAGTGGTTGAGCGTCTGCCTTTGGCTCAGGTCGTGATCCCGGGGTCCTGGGATCGAGTCCTGCATCAGGCTCCCCACAGGGAGCCTGCCTCTCCCTCTGCCTATGTCTCTGCCTCTCTCTGTGTGTCTCTCATGAATAAATAAAATAAAAAGAGTTTGGGGGTAGGGAGAGGAGTGAGATTAAGGGGAATCAAAAGGTTAAACATTCTGGCCTGGTCTCCTTTCCGGAAGGAGAGAAATAGGAAAAAGCAGGGAGGCTGGAGTGCCAGTAAGAAAGGCACTCACCTACTTGAACTCTGCGTCCCCAGGCTTACAGCCAGCCCCGGCCCAGGAATACAGAGCTCTGGATTCTTTTCTGGTTACTGCTCCTGAGTTGCTGGCTGAAGACTAGGCATAGGACATCTCTGCTGGTGACACATGGCTTTCCCCAGGAAAACAGGCATTACAAGCCCTGCTCTGGCTTCTCAGGCTGCCTTGCACCTCTCAGCTTTTCCCATTCTCTGTTTGCTCCTCCTAGGAAACCCAACCTTTCCAGGCATGGGCCAGTGTGTCTCTCTGGCATGGGTGTTTTAGTCCTGCCTCTCATGAGCTCCACACTGGCTTTTCCAGAGGACAGCAGGACAATTCCATCCCTTTCAGATTCTGCAGACGCAACTGTGTCAGAAACAACCCCCTTTCCCTCCAAATCCTCCTTTCCTGCCAGGTTCCCTATGCATGCTCATGTACTCTGTGTCCTAGCCCCTCAGGGTACTAAATACAGGTATTTCTGGCTTTATTTTCTCTGTTGCCCTGTTGAACTGATTTTTAAAACTTCTCGTTATATTTCTGAAATATTTCTCAACTTTATCCCCTTCCATACATTGACACTGCCATTCAGAGGCTATTGGGCACCCACCATAGTATATGCCTCTTCCAACGCCTCCTAAGTCATGGCCTTCCCCATTCCCCATAAACCTCCTGGCACGCTACACTACCAGCACCAGTGTTACCCACCGAACATGTATCATAAATGGTCTGTAGAATAATTTTTGATGGGCTTCATTGTACCGATTTTTCCTGCCTGACATTCTAACAATTTGGTCCCACTTATGTATCCAGTCTTATATCCCATTGTGCATACATGCTTGCACACACATGCCTAACCCCATCATCGCCCCCTCTGCCCAGAATGTTCCCCCCTCACCAAACCCTTCCCCGGATCTGCCTCTTAAGTCCTAGTTCCTTCTCTAAACCCAATCCCTCCAAGATAAAAATTCTCCTTTCCAAAGCTTTTCAGAACGCCCTCAATCAGAAGGAATCCCTCCACCCCAACACCACCACACTGCTGTGTGACTCTCTGACAGCCCGCATGGTCTGTAGTTTATCCTTGTGATTTATGTTTTCTGATTCTCCCAGATGACCGCGTGTTCCACAAAGACAGACTCTATGACTTACTCCCCTTGCTATCAATTCTCATTGCTTCGTATGAAGCAGATGTTTAATAAATGTCAGCTGCATTTGATTCTGAGCTCATAGAAAAAAAAAATCTGAAAAATCACTGAGGATTTCTTATGGCGGAAACACTTGAGAGCTTTGCAGTCTCTGGGTCAAGACTGAAGTCGGCCTAATGCTAATGACTCTCAGGAGCAGCAGCATGGGTACCTAAGGCATTTGCAAACTATTGTTCCCAACAGCCCTGGTCAGGGCAGGGTGGAATTAATCAAGAGCAAAAGGAGCACCTGGCATTGTCACACAGGCTACAAAAATGTAATTAAACGAAAGATAAAGGGAATTAAAGTCTGCAATATAATATTTTTAAAAGCCATGTTAGTAGAGGTGGAGGTTTATTGCCAAATGCCCCCTGTGTGTTTATTTAATCAACATACCACCTAAGACAGTACTACATTAAAAGCTTTTAATAAAACAGTCATTTGGATATTAGATTTGAATTCTGGTCAGCACGCTAAAGCTCTTCCACAAATCTTTTAAAAGCAATTTCCACTTTGTAGCTTCCTAGTAACAGCAGAAACATGAATCAACATATGCTGCATTGATTTGGGGTTTCCATGGAGACTGGAAGGACACAGGGAAGGGAAGGACAGAAAGAGGCCACTCGGCCCAAAATTCTACCAAAAAAAAAAAAATACGTCTCAATTTCATTCCTCGGAGTATTAGCAGCCTCATTTCCTGCTCATCAGTTCAAGCATCCAGATATTTAATTTGTAATAAGCCTGCTCAACTCCTCACAAGGAACAACAGCGGAGTTGTGGCAAGAAGTCAGCAAAGGTGTCGGCCCTTGAGGTTTGCAAAGAGAACTGAACAGGATCTGGAATGGGAAGAAAGGGCCTCTGGTCCTGACCCTGCCGAAAACCAGTTCTGTAACACTAACTACCCTAACTAGCTATGTGATCATCAACTTTGAATTCCATTTTCCTCCTCTGTAAAACCCAAATTAACTGCTCTGTTTTTCAGAGTGGTTGGTTATAAGAAAGAAATGAAAAAGTCTGTGGGAAACACCTTGCAAATTCTAGCCCACTGTATACCCTACCACAGACGGTCCCTGACTTCCGACGGTTCTACCGATAATTGTTCCCCTTACGATTGTCTGACTTTACCATGGTGAGAAAGTGATACGCATTAAGTGGAAACCATACTTTGAATTTTGCATTTTGCTCTTTTTCCCAGGCTGGTGATATGTGGTGACATCAGGATGCTCTCTCTTGATACCGCTCAGTGGCAGCGAGCTCCGGGTCAGCCACGTCATCACGAGAGTCAACAACTGATACCCCTACAGCCTATCCTCCACCCGTACAACCATGCTGGCTTCCACTTTCAGTGCAAGTACTCAATAAATCACATGAGATATGCAATACTTTATTTTAAAATGGGCTTTTTGTGTTAGATGGTTTTACCCAACGATAGCTACCGGAAGTGTTCTGAACATGTAGCCTAGGCTAAGCTATGATGCTTAGTAGGTCAGGTGCATTCGATGCATTTTCAACTTATGATATTTTCACCTTTATGATGAGTTCATCGGGACAGACCCCATCCTAAATCGAGGAAAATCTGTATTATACTTGGTGATGCTTTGAGCTTCCCCTTAAGTGGAATTATACCAGCAAGCAAGTACATGCAAAAAAAAAAAAAAAAAAACTTTTTTAAAGGATTGCTGATTTAGTGGGGAGTAGACTGACCCAGAAAAAAGAGGAGTGGGTCGGAGCGGCCTGAGTTGCAATCCCCACTCTGTAATTTTCCAGATCTGTAACTATGGGCACGTTCCTCTCTCTGAGTCATTTTTATCGCAGGTAAGATGAAGATCACAGTACCAATGCCGCAGGCTTGTTAAAGGATTGTTATACGGATTAGCTGAGTGATTCGCGCAATGCTTGGCAAATGGCAAATGAGTGCTTAGTGTGAGCCACTAGTATTAGCTATCTCATCTGCTTCGTCATCTATAAAATGGGAATTAGAATTCCTACTCCTTCCCTGCTTCACATAGAGGATTACTTGGATGACATCTGCTCAGCTATTTGATAAACTGCTTCGGAAAATGCACTAAATCAATACAATGTCCTTATTTAAAGATTCATGTTTACTACCTGCTAACGGAGGTGACACAGAAACGTTTGAAACACGTTTGTGAGGATTCTCAAGCATCTTGGTGCAGGGCGGGTGACGTGTGTCTCCGATATCTTTTTTATTTGCTTTTGTTCCTCTCGGGCCTTCATTTGTCTCCTTGCTGCTCACTGCAGTCTTTTCATTTTTCTACCTCTTTTCTCTCTTTACTATCTTTCCACTTCTCCTTTTAAGTGTGTCTAGAAGGAATTTTAAAATTAAACCTCAGAGACTTTGGAGTCTAAACTGAAATTATTCCTTAGGCCTCCGAAAATTAAATGGTAAACCAACATGGGGCAAAATGCCACAAAATCAGGAGACGTTATAGGATTATAGGAATTATAAAACTGTCCCTCCGACAGTGGTCACCAGTGTTAGATATATTTAAAGAAATACATCAACCAAGTGCAATATGTGGAATATATTTTGGAACTATGATTCAAATTTAAAACCATAAAAAAATATCATGAGACAATATGGGGAAATATGAGCACTGATTAAGTACTAATATTAGTGTGATATTGATGTTTTTTCTTTTCTTTTAAGATTTTATTTATTCATTCATGAGAGACACAGAAAGGCAGCGACATAGGCAAGGGAGAAGCAGGTGCCCTCCAGGGAGCCTGATACAGGACTTGATCCCAGGACCCCAGGGATCACGCCCTGAGCTGAAAGCAGATGCTCAACCACTAAGCCACCCAATTGCACACCCGAGGTTATTTTTTTTCTTAATAAACTTATTAGTTAGAGAAGCATTCTGAAATATTTCAAGATGAAATGGTATGCTACCTGGAAATTGCTTCAAAATCATCTAGGGTGGCCAAATATACAGATGTAGTGAAACACCAGGACACCCGCACGCCCATGTTCATAGCAGCAATGTCCACCATAGCCAAACTGTGGAAGGAGCCACAATGTCCTTCGACAGATGAATGAATAAAGAAGATGTGGTGTATACATATATATATGGAATATTAGCCATCAGAAAGGCTGAATACCTACCATTTACTTCGATGTAGATGGAACTGGAGGGTGTTATGCTGAGTAAAATATGTCAATTGGAGAAAGACAATTATCATATGGTCTCACTTATAGGTGGAATATAAGAAATAGTGAAAGGGACCATAAGTAAAAGGGGGAAACTGAGTGGGGAAACATTAGAGAGGAAGACAAACCATGAGAGACTCCTAACTCTGGGGAACAAACAAAGGGTTGCAGGAGGGAAGGTGGGTGAAGGTTGCGGTAACTCAGTGTTGGGCTTTAAGGGGGGCACGTGATGTGATGAATACTGGGTATTATACTATATGTTGGCAAACTGAATTTAAATTAAAAAAAAGAAATAAAAGAAAAAATCATCTAGAGTGGAAAGCAGAAGGTAGTACCAGGTGTGTACTCATTGTTGAGTCTCTTGGTTTGCGTATTTTTGAAATTGTGCATAAAAGTGTTATAAATATGTGACCACTGACAATATGTGCTTCAGTAAATTGAGCCTATAAAGTGTAAACTATTAGTGCAAGGAAACTGAAATGTCGAAAGAGGTGATTTGAATGAGAACTGATTTCCTGTATTGTAAGTTTTCTTCCCTATGAATAAACCCATTTTCAGAAAAGCCTTTTATTGGACTCCCAGGGAGCAGGTGCCAAAATTCATAGAGGTTTAGAATGGGTATATCACCTACAGAAATTAAATTTTAAAGACTTTGCCCACGATCACATTTCTTAAGGCATGGCCAGAACTCCAACCCCGAGCTCCTGCTACATCCTTTCTTCCCGCTGCTGAGCTGCCCACCTACGCATCCAGAATCTAGGGCGATACTTCAACCTCGGATGAGGATACAAATGATGATCTGTTCGCTCACCTCCCCAAAACTCCTCCATTCCTATTGTAACCACAGCCTTAAAGAGTAAACCTGGTTTTTACGAACTAGCTTCTCAGTGGGCAGCTGGTTTCTGTGATGGCAGCCAAAGGTCAGGAAGCCACGGTATAGGGAAAGAGGAGGCTCATGCGACAAGCACAATCCTTCACACACCCCCAGCCTGATCTCCTCCTTCACCAAGATAATCAAAGCCTCAGGTATGAAATATCTCAACCTCTTTTCCTGCCTCCTCCCCTGCAAGTCTTTTTTTTTTTTTCCTGCAATCTATCCACATTTACACACAACCTTACTTCCAACCCACCACTCACAGATGTGTCTACTCAAGGTAAATCCTTTCTTCTGTGGCCTTGAGCCCCTCCTTCCCACCTGCCCTGCTTAATCAACCCTCTATCTTTATTCTGTCCTCTCTCATGTTATTCTATACTTACAAATAAAAATACTTTCATTAAAAAAAAATTCTTCCTTGGGAGTGGGGGGGGTCCTCCTTATGTCAGCAAAACTACCTGAAAAAATTTCCTGTTTCCCTACTTCCTATCCCTTCCTCAGTTCTTTACAATTTGGCTCCCACCCCTACCACATCCCTGAAAGAGCAACCTCTATATTATGAGGTTCAGTGGTCCAGTGGTCCTTGTCCTTATGGACCTCTTGGCCGTATTTGCCATGGTGACTGTTCATTCTGGCACCTCCACCGCCTTGACCTCCGTAGCCTTACCCTGTCCTCACTCGCCTTCCCTTTGGTCTCTTTTGCTGGCTCCTCCTCTGCCCACCCCATAATGCTGACATTCTCCTGCCTTCTAACCTTGGTTTTCTTCTCTCTTCTTAAATGTTCCTTGGGCAATCTCACACTTGCCCATAATCCCAACTACACTGAGTATACTGACCATTTCTGAATATTTTCATCTAATTCCAGTCCCTCTTCCAATTATATAGATTCTTATGGCCCATGGATTGTTGAACACACCCCTCAGGCATCCCACGGGCACAACAAATACAAATATACATCTAAACATTGAGCACATCACAGCCCCTCCTTCCTCCTTTTCTGGACCCATTTTATCCCCCTCCTTTACATCACCACCCACACACACACACACACACACACACATACACAAACTTCTTCCTCTGGAATTCCTGGTCTCAGGTTCTGACACCACCATCCACTGAGTAACTCAAGTCAGAAATAGGGAAATAATAATACAGGACCCCCTTTCTCTCATCTCCTATAGTAAGCCAATTACCAAGTCATACTGATTAAATCTTCTTCACAGTTTTCACATCTGTCCTCTCCTCTGCATCCTTACTAGCACTGCTCTGCCCCTGTCCTGCTTCACAGTCCCTGGTTCTTGACCTCTTTGGTCTCTGATCCAAACATACTTCTCTACATCAGAGTGGTGTGATTAGTTGCCTACAACTCTCTTCCTAACCCCAGGCTATTAAGTCCACCAAGGACAGGAAACTGTACTCATTCATCCATTCATCCATTTATTCAACTAACATTTAGGTATCTCTTATGTGCCAAGCAATGTACCAGGCATATGTAGTACATGACCTATGCATATTACAGAGGAGAAAGCTGTATTTTTCCTCTCTAAATCCCCAGCATCTGGCACAGTGCCTGGGATCAAGAAGATGCTCAATAATGTTTGTTGAACATAACTGAACCAGCCAGCAGACAGGTGAGTGAGACCAGGTTTAGAGCAGGATGCTGGCAGGGAGATGCAGCTTAAAGTCATAGAAATGGCACAGGCTCCAGTATCTGGTGACAAGGGTTCAAGTTCCCACTCTGCCCATTCATGGCTGGGTCGTCTTGGCCGAAGACCTTGCTTTCTTATCTATGAAATCAGAATTACTAAGGCCATGCCAACCTCCCGTTTTATTTGAAGAATTCAGTGAGATACATAAGCCAACATGGATCGTACATTATTCAGTCTTATGAAGACATGAAGTCACATTGACAGTATCAGAGTCATAGAATGCAGAGGCCCAACACCAAATGGGGGTGGGGTGGAGGCTGCAGAAGAGGGGGTAGCAGGCCAGGGAGACAGAAGCAGCAGGACCTAGTTTCCAAAGCCCTGGGGCTGTGATAGAAGCACGAGGGACTGCCACAATTGAAGTGTGGCTCTCTCCTCCTATCTCGCAGTGCCAGGGCACTGGCTATCAATCTCTTCCCCTCCTTAGGCAGTAACAAAAGCTTCACCACTTGCCATCAGGGTTTACAGCTGTGGGCAGAAAGCAGCTTCAACCTTCTCCCCTCCTCTGAATATAAAACAAGCTGTTTCTAATCCTCCAGCTTCAATGACTTCAGCAATGGCTTTTATGTCCTCCCAGCTCCATTCTGGTCAGCCACTTAGAATCACACAAGAAGGAAACTCCAGAGTCATCAGAGCAGGGATGGGCTCAGGCTCCGGTACACCAATAGTGGTAGGAAACAGTGGAGTGGAGTAGCCTGGGCCACCTCCAGGGACAGCTCTCCCGCTGGGATTTGCTCCTACCAGCACAGAGCCCTCAGGGAAAGGAGGTGACTTGCTTTTGTGCCTGTGCTGGGTGCACATCAAGTCTACACCGGGGGCAGGAGGAGGGGCCAGGGCTGTGTAGGTGCACTCTGATGCACGAAGTTACAGAGCAAATTCTGACACTTTTCCTTGAGAGACAAGGCCTGGTGGGAATCTACCTTAAGCCATTCAGCTTTTCTGCGGCCTTCTTCCTTCTAGGATCTGTTGTTGAAAAATTCAAAAGCCTTTTGTAAATTCCATACACAACACACTAATAAAGGTCCTGATGAGAAGGCTGAAAGGTCCTGATATTTTTCGCTTCCTGGACAGCGAAAAATATCCTGATCCCTAAGGCAATACGGGAGGAAAGGAGCATTTCAGCATCCCTGGAGGTAGAGGTATTTGGACAAAGAGGAAATAAAGAGGCACACAACAGAGAGCCTGGAATAGGACAGGAAGGCAGCACACAAACTCTAAGCCATGAAGTCATCACACACAACAAAACTCATATTTCCATGGCACAATCACAACGTACAAACTGCTTTCACTTCTCTGGCTGAATATTTCAAGTTTCTTGGCCTCCATGACCCTTGGTTTGCTCTGGGAAGTTGAGAAGATGAAACAGCATAATATAGGGAAAGAGCCTAGCAAAGTTGTCCAGCATTGTGATAATTGGGAGCTACCCATTATTCCTTTTAGTTTGTCTCACAAACACCTCTGGAGGTAAGCTGGGTGTTTGCTACTGTGCCCATTATACAGACTATAAGAGCAAAGCTGTTCAGGATCCCTAAATGAAAGGCTCAGGGTAACTCCATTAATGACCCTAAGGACACTTGAACCCAGGAACACCAGGGTTTTCCCTACTCTACACACATTTCAGTTGCAGCTGTATATCCATCACTGAGATCCACATTTGGAGGTTGTTGTTGTTGTTTTTTAATGGAAATATGATGGGTTTTGCTCAGCCATCCATTCACACTCTCACTGAATCACCTGGGAGTACCTGGCATTTGTGAAATGGCTACCGTTAGCTAAGGAACCATGATCTTCAAGTCAGAGTTAAGAAAGACATTGGCTTCAGTAACATTTAATTCAACTGGACAACAATTATGAGAAAGGTTTCAGATTCTTTATGTGGTAGGCACTGGGTGAAATTAAAGGAAATAAAGAAACTGAAGGACCTGGTCACCAGGGGTGGCTTACTAATGCCTGGCCATGGTGAGCTACAGGGCACTCTCTACAGACTCCAGCCCCTGCTCACCCCAGTCCTATCCACCTTCTCCAGAAAACCTACTCTAAGGACTGAGCAGAGAGCAAATGGTTAATAAAAACTAGTTTACCGGAGTGACTGAGTGCTCATGAGGTTATCATTCCCAAAATAGTAACAGCCATCAATAGCATAATAAATACCACATTGCATGTTTACAGCTTTGAGATTTCCCCAAACATTTATAGGATCTCATGATAACAGCTATCTCACTGCCCCACTTTCCAGCACCCTCTCCATCTTCCAAGAAAACCCTGAAGTTTTCCAAATCTGTAGGAACAAATAATCTAAAAATAACCCAAGTTGTAGGATGCAGTAGGCTTCCCTTATTTCACCAGGTTGAAAGCATCCCAAGATCAGGACTTATAAGGACCCGAAAGCCAGAATTGCAGTATGTGTATGAAACAATGGATTAATGGTGAGTGGCTCTAACATAGAAAGAGAAAAGCCACTCTCCTCCCACACCTCCCAAAAGTCACTACGGAGACAGCCCCAAGAAGGACCCAGCTAGCTGATGCCAGGGCCTCGTCACCTCCTGTACGTGGCAACTGTGCCCTCAACTCACTGCTTAGCAATTGGTGACCTGCCAAAAAAAATTGGTAGCTATGTGTGGTGATGGATGTTAACCACATTTATTGTGGTGATCACTTTGCAATACATACATATACCAAATTATGTTGTATGCCTGAAACTGATATGTTACGTGTCAATTGTATCTCAGTTTAAAAAAAAAAAACAACCTTGCCCCAGCAAGTCTAGTTGTAAGACTTTAAGAAAATAATCTAGAATGTGAGCAAAATTTTAACTATGATTTTACTTCAGCATTGTCTATGGTAATCTAAAATTTTTTTAATTAAAAAAAAATAAATCAGTGGTCTGCCAACAGATGTTAGTTAACTTGATGATGGGGAGCCTTTCACAATGTGTCTGTGTATCAGATCATCAAATTGTACACTTTAAACATATCACAATTTTATTTGCCAATTATACCCCCATGGAGCTGGAGGTGGTGGTGAAAAAAAACACAGAAGAAAGGGGCAACCTCCAATGTATTTTAATCTCCCTCCAACTCATTGTGATTGTGAGTCCCTCTGCATCGGAATGTGTCACCAGCGTTAGTCACCAGCAACGCTGGAGACTTGCAGGCTGACAAAACAAAACAGATGCTGTGGGCAGCCAGACCGCTGTGCAGGCGACCCGCTTAAAACGGCAGCAGAAAATACATGAATGGAAGGAAAAGAGACGGTGTCCTAGTCCAGATAGCAAACCTACAATATTTTCGGAGCCCCCCTCCAAGGGATCCAAGCAGAGAAACGGCATCTCTTGGGACCAGGAAACAGGTTTCCCGGGACCTGGGGAGTTAGGACTGAGAAGAAAGGAGAACCAAAAAAAAAAAAAAAAAAGAAGAGCCTTCGCAGCTTAGCACCCACTAAGTGGCAAGAATGGGCACAGTCCTGCACTCTTGCTCCTGGCAAGGGCGACAGGCCTGGCCCCCCTGTGCAGAGCTCTGCTAGACAGTGAGCGAGCAGGACGACAGGAGGACAGTGCCTTCTCTGGCCTAGGTGTCCTGCCCTTCTCACGAGGCTGGGGACTGGGGGCGGCCAGTCCAGGGACCCATCCAGGCCCTGCCCTCTCTTACCTGTCGGGCAGCGGGCAGCGCAGCGGGGAAGGTGTGGCGGGCCCCGGCCCCAGCGGGGCATGGCGCGGGGAGGCCCCGAGTGACAGAGCCGGCCACCTCCTGGCACTGGGGAGAAGGTGGGAGGCCCCGCCACCTCCCCGTCACCTCGGAGCCCCCAGCAGAGCAGCTGCAGCGCCGCTCGGCTCCCTCTGCGGCTCCGCTCGCGGGGACAGAGCTGGCAGCCCGGGAAGGGGAGGGGACGCGAGGGAGGGAGAGGGGCACTCCGACAGCTGATGCGCGCTGCCACGCAGAGCAGAGTCGGGGATGGCACTGCCTGTGTGGCTCTCAGGCTGACAGCTCGTCACGGAGGGGCCGGCTGCTCCAGGGAATTCAGGGGAGGCAGAGAGCAGGGAGGGTGAGGAGGGGGTGGTGAGGAGGGAGGAGATCCCCTGGCTGCATGGAGGGGAAGAAGGTGAAGTGGGGTCACTGGCTTGGGGTGGGGGGGAGAGGATGGCCCGCTATGGCTCAAAAACAGACCAGGTTGGAAGCACCACTTTATGAGGTGGTGTGGGGGAAAGAGGGAAGCACCATATTCCTGGCCCGCCTTCAAGGTGGTCTCTATCTCCTTCCATAACCAACCAGCAAGGCCACCCTACCCTGCCTTAGGAATTTGGGATGGCTAGACACTTTAGAGCAAGCACAGCTCCAACCTTCTCAAAGAGAAGGAAAAAAAATAGGCATGAAAGAGTATAATGCCCGAAATATTTGGTGTCACATGTCACCCTACCCTGCAGGCAAGTCTGAGTGCCTCCTCTGCCATCTGCCCAACCTCTGACCAGTGGGTTGCAGTGGCAAGAACAAGGAGCCAGAGGGAGCCCCCACCGCCGGGTAGGGATAGACTGTGTCAGGTGATGGTTCTGTCTGTAAAGTTCCGTTTGGATGGTCAGGAGCAAAATCTGCTGGGCAGCTTGGCCAGTTCCCCGGGGAAGCTTCTGAGCCTGAGGGATAACCCACAGCATCTGACGCTAGAGTCTACTTGACCTGCCCACTGACACGTGGCAGGTTCACCGCACAGGCCCCAGAGTTGACAGTCATCAGCTTTATTTACAAGCACAGCAGAGGAAGAGGCTGATGGGGAAGAAAATAAACAAACAGTGGAGAAGACCAAAGAAAGCTGCAGCTGGGGAACACGCAACAAGCTCAGTTAATGAGGGGAAGAGAGATCTCAAATAAAGGCCTTCTCCGGAGGGAGGGGATGGGAGGCAGAGGGGGTGAAGAACCGGCGTGCTGAGAATTTCTAGGGAGCTGTCCATGCCTGGTGCAAGCTGGTGCTCTTCCTCAAGCCTGTCTCCAGAGTCCCAACAGGCGCCACCCCAGGCGACCCGTCGGGGATGGCCGATGGTCAGCACACCACCTCGCCTCTGCAGATGGTCCCAATCACCATCTCACTGCTGCACAAAACATCACACCAATTCAACAAAATCAGGTCAATTCAGCAAGCCATCTTTGGAGCCTACTGTGTGTTGGGGATTGCAAGGGTGACGAGACAACCAAGTTATGTGTCATATGATCCAGAGGAGAGCGAGATTTAACTAAGTGACTCTAAGGCATGGATAAGCAAGCTGAAGACTCAGTGCCACCTCAGTACCAGGGGTGAGGGAAGAGAGACAGCCAACCGAGACATCACACATGTCCTCCACATGTCCTCCCAGAGGAGGTCTCATCTGACCTGCACTTTGAAGGTGACCCATGGATTCTGACAAGCTTGGGGCCAGGGGGTGAGACTCAGGACAGAGGAACAGCCTGGGCTAAGGCACAAAGTCTAGAGGTGTCTGGTATGTTAGCAGAATCGTGAATATTCTTTCTAGGGAAGCTGGAGCAGAAAGTGAAGTGGGATAGGAGGCCACTTTGGAGGACGTGGTTTAAGAGGCACGTTGTGACCAGACAGTAAAACACTTCGAATGAAAGAATGTTGGACAAGTCATTTTCATGATCAGACCTGTGTCTTGAGAGGACGCTGAATGGTGAGGGATGGAAGAGAGGGAATCCAGCCAGTAAATCCCCAGGCGAGAGGGAGAGCACCAACATAAAACAGGGCACCTGGGAGGAAGGAACAAAGTACAGAGACTTGGGATGGCTGGATCAGCAGGACTTGATCTCAGATGAGGGATGAGGGAGTTCAGAACAGGGGAGGGTGGAGCCAGGGACCGGGTGTGGCTAAAGAACCCAAATGAGCAAGGAAACAGGTCCTTCCCTAGAGCCTCCAGGAAGGAACAGAGCCCTGTCAACACCTTGCTTTTATCCCAGTGAGACCTGTGTCAGACTTCCAGCCTACAGAACTGTTGAAATGTGATCATTTGTTACGGCAGCAGTAGAAAATACAGAGGAGCTGTCCTTGGTTGTAGTTAGGACATGTCCTGAATAATGCAGACATACAGAAACCATTGACAAACCAAAATCAGAAATTAGTTAACCTTCTCGATTCAGTGAAGTGTGAGGTCTAAATATCTCCCTTAGAGTATGTCTTTCTCAGACACACACGCACACACATGCAAGCACACATGTGTGCACACATGCGTGAGAGCACACACATACACACACACCCCACAAGTGAATGTCTGAGCTCAGTCTTCTTTTTTAAAAAGATTTATTTATTTATTTATGAAAGAGAGAGGGGGGCGGGGCAAGCAGGCTCCATGCTGGGAACCCAATGCAACTCCATCCCTGGACTTCAGGATCACACCCTGGGCCAAAGGCAGGCGCTAAACCGCAAGCCACCCAGGGATCCCCCTGAGCTCAGTCTTAAATGATTTGTTAGGCTCCCTCCCCTTCCCAGGCATATTCTACTTCCAGTAAAAGTGGCTGTATCTCTCTGATTAGCCATTGTTAAGGAAGGCTTTCTTCTTTGCTCTCCCATATAGTATCACCTGTCAAAGGAAACACACTGCTTAAGGTTTAAGAAAAGAAAAGTAGAAAGGGGGCCACATCCTTTAGCAGAAGAGAGCCTCTGGCAATGAGAAAGCAGAGCCTGCCAACTTGAAAAAAGAAAGTAAATAAACACAGAAACAGAATCAAAAGAACCCAGGCCCAGGGTAGGAGAAGGAGATTCTAAATAGAAAGGAAATAGAATAGAGGAATGGAAAGATAAATACAGTTAGTCAAAGGAACAAAGAGTGGGACACCTGGGTGGCTCAGCAGTTGAGAATCTCCCTTCAGCCCAGGGCATGATCCTGGGGTCCTGGGATGGAGTCCCACATCGGGCGCCCTGCATGGAACCTGCTTCTCCCTCTGCCTGTGTCTCTGTCTCTCTCTCACTCTCTCTCTCTCTCTCTCTCTCTCTCTCTCTGGGTCTCTCATGAATACATAAATAAAATCTTTAAAAAAAAAAAAGGAACAAAGAGAGCTGCTGAATCTCAATCTATGGATCAATTTATATATAGATCTGTATAGTTCAACCCTCCCTATACTTGGGTGCATATGGGCACAGGCCTGCATGTGTTCATCTGTAAACACACACATGAGCATCACTCAGAGTCTGCAACTTGCACATATCTGAAGTTTATTTATAGAGAATAGAATTTATAACTCTCCAGGAATTCTGCTCTCAACCAGATCATTCTGTAGGAGGTTGGAATGATCCTACAACTATACTAACAGATATCCCATCTGCAACTTCAGGATTCATGCCCCCCTTGCTCCTCAGAACATCCTATACTTATCCATGTCTGTGTGAGTGTGTGTATTTTTAATTATCTGGTTTCTTGTCTGTGTATTCCCACTAGACTCTAAGTTCCATGAAGCCAAAAAAGAAGATCTTATGTCACTTTGGTTTTCTCACCTCATTCCAATGTGTTCAAAAAAATCAAAGATGAAATGGAGTTTTCTTTCTTAACCAAGATTAAAGTCCCGGGGTGTAGGCATAGATGCCTAAAATATTTACCAGTACTAGATCTCTGTGGACAAGTCATCCAACTTCTTTGGGTCTTCATTTCCTCTTCTATTGAATGACAGGGCTAAGCTAGGCTATCTATACATTTTCTTCCACTCCTATAATTCTACAAATCTGTACTATATCTCTCCTGCTCATCTGAAATAAATCCTTGGAAGACTTTGGACAAAGAATGCTTAGCAATTTGATAAGACCGTTACTCTGGTATTATATATCACCAGGAGTATAGGCTGCAGAAGTGATGGTCCTCAATTTGTCATAGCTCTCTATATCCATGCCACTGGATATGCTTTCCTACACTGACTCTAGATACAGCCACGTAACTTGCTTTCACCAATCAGGCAATAGCAAATAGGATACAAGTAAAGGTTTGGGGAGCACTTCTGAATTCTGCAGCCTCCGTGTGAAGAAATCCACACTAGCTTACTGAATGAATAGAAATACATGACCTAATCACCATTATCATGCCAACCAACAGCCAGTCAAATACCAGATATATGAGTGAGGTCGTACTAGATAATCCAGCCACCAGCCAATCCATCAGCTGACTGTGGACACATGAGCAAAATTAGCGAAGCCAGCCCAACCAAGATTGCCCAGATGACCCGCAATATTAGGACCCCAATAAATGGCTGTTGTTGTTTTAAGCCGAGAAGTTTTAGAATGTTTTGTTACACAGCAAAAGCTCACTAATACATCATAAACTAGCCCAGGTTTCGAAGCCCATTCTGGGTACTTCTAGCTCCATTCCCTGAACATCAGTCATTTTTATTGTACTCAACCAGCTTTATTTTTAACACTAAAGAACAAACTTTAGTTGACATAATCAACTAAATGAAATCCAGGCTTTATGAAAAAGTCAGTTTGTGTTTGTTTCTTCTAAAACCTTGAACAATCTTTCTTTGCCTCAGGGTGATCATATATAATAGGTACATTAATTTACTCACCTGTTGTAGCATAGTCCACTTATCAAATACAGCTTTGGAAGTTAACTTTGTACAGGCAATTTTGCCAAAGTGTCTAATTTTCTAAACAGGAATTGCTTACTCTTGAGGAGCAAACAGTCATCCTTCTTTGCCCCTCATGGTGTCTAGTGTAGCATTTCAGTGATTGCAAGACCTGTAAATCATGGCCCAGTTACATTTATAAAATTCCCAAATGGCAACCATGGAGTCATCAAATTTTTATTTTTCCAAATAAGAATATTGAAAAGTTACCTATCGTTGCCATCCTTTTATAAAATAAAGATAATTTTGATGCCAAAAACACAAAGGAGATAATCTCAGAATGAAGGATAATTCTTCCCATGAAAGTACACTTGGCAACCCTGCACCCACATTTAGTTACATAACTATTAATATAAAGAAATATTTAAATATGTACACATACACATGGCCATGTATGCGTATGCACACAAACACACACATACACTACATTGTGTTATTTTTTCCTCTCATTTTTCTGTGACTAGTGACATCTTTGGCAACTATAGATGGATTTGATTTGGGAACCGATGGGCAGCCTGGGTGGCTCAGTGGTTTAGCGCCGCCTTCAGCCCAGGGCGTGATCCTGGAGACCTGGGATCAAGTCCCACATCGGGCTTCCTGCGTGGAGCCTGCTTCTCCATCTGCCTGTGTCTCTCATGAATAAATAAATAAATAAATCTTTAAGAAACATACAAAAACTGATTTGGGAACACTAGCCTACAACATTGTATATACAAAATAATTACTTGGTAAAACACCTAGGGGATATCTTACATTCATAACTTCTGCTAAGGGGGTTAGTCTTCTTACAGACTGACCGGAAGCCTACACTGGAGCAGGTTCTGGCCCCTCCCACCACTGCAGCAGATACAAGTGGGATAAATTTGCAGCACCACAAAAATGGACATGTTGTAACAAATAGCTGCAAACTCACATTTTCCCAGAACACTTTAAGGGAAAACTATCTTCCTCCATTCCAGCACACTCTGAACAGTGCAGCTAATGAAGCTCAGGAATCCTATTGAGGGGACTCTGCGGACCAAATCTGAATTTTGAGAAACTGCAACACTGCCTACAATCACTCTTAAACAGGCATTTAAAAAAGCCTTTACTCTGAGACTAATATCTAACATGAATGGCCCAGTACAAAGAAGTGGTCACTAGACAATGGAGAAGCAAATGAAAGAATAAGAGAGTTATTACCTAGGGGCCCCTGGGTGGCTCAGTCAGTTAAGTGTCTGCCTTTGGCTTGGGCCATGATCTCAAGTGCCCTAGGATGGAGCCCAGCATCGGGCTCCCTACAGGGAGCCTGCTTCTCCCTCTGCCTATGTCTCTGCCTCTCTCTGTGTGTCTCTCATGAATAAATAAAATCTTTTTTAAAAATTAAAAAAGAAGAAAAAGAAAAGATTAATGAACCTCTACAAGAGAAACGATGCATTTGTTAATTTAATCAACATACGTTTATTTAGCGCCTCCTATGGGCCAGGCACTGTGCTAAGGATGCCATTGCTAGTAATATTCCCATGAACAAAAGAATCTTGGCTTCTTCTCTAGTTTTCATTTTCCCTATCCTGCCTTCCTCCCTTTGTCAAAACCCATCTAATTCCAGAATACCACTAGCTAGCTCTGAAAATAATTCATAGACATGCCAAGGCCTTTCTCAATGATGACCTAATAAGCCCATCTTTTGTTTTTCCATTGCTGCTGCTCCAAACCTAGTCTCTTATTCTAAACCCTTAGATCTGAATTTATTTCTAGAGTTTGAATCTCTCTACTTGCCCTGATGATCTCAAACCCGACTCACCTCCCTTGACTTTTTCAATCCTTCTGCCTTAGGTGGGCATCTTCACTCAATTTCCAGCTCATTAAGGGGCAACCATTGAAGCCAGCCCCTTTCTAACAAGAAAGAAGCTCTGACCCCTTCCATAAGTCAGTTCCCTTATTCTTAAGTAATCCTTCTCTTGTCTTGATAAAAAGCAACCCTTCAGCTATTGTTAAAAATAGTATCTGAACCAGGCTGAACTCCAGCTGACTACTGTAATCAAAATTTTGATACCCAGAGAGGGCAGATCGTGTAAGAGGAACCCTTAAAAAATACTACCTTAATGTGGCTTATTCCTCGTTGAAAAATGGAAATGAAATACATTTTCTCAATTCTAAACCACACTTTTTTCTCACATTTTAACATTTCTGTCCAAGATGTTTTATAATCAGCATATATTTATAATGTGGTAGGGTTGGTGACCCCTATCCACGTCAATGACCCTCAAAAAATAAAGCTGCATTAAAAACATAACTCATCTTTCAATTGATGGAATCATATAACTGAGAATATGTAGTGGGCCACAACTCTTCCTTGCCAAAGGCCAAGTGAGTGCTTATTAAAATGATTCAAATTGAAGTAGGAGAAAAGAAAGGCCATGAGGAAGGGTAGGGTTTCCAAAATCTTTAATGCGTTAATAATGTCTCTAATTCAGGGAACCAGAGATAATACTGGGAAGGATGACACAAATAATCATTTTCCCTCACTTGACAGCTTCTAGAATGGCTGATGATCATGGAAAGTGAAGGGCTTTGAGTTCCCCTGTCTCTCCCTTCCCCTACTACACTCTGGCACAGGAGCCACTGGATAACAGAGGGAAGAATAATAAAATCAAGGAGAAGGAAGAAGCCAAAGCCATGCAGATCCTACAAACTAGTTGATAGACTTTGAATAAGATGCTGACATTATCTGGGTCAGTGTATGGTTTGTTTCTTTGTTTAGATTTTTGTTTTATTGTATCCATCTTAGGACTAAAGAGGGCAGGTTCTGGAACCCTACTGTCTTCATTTGAATCCCAGCTCCACTTAAAAGCTGTGTGACTTGAGGCAAGTGACTCAACCCAGCTGTGCCTCAGTTTTCATATCTGTAAAACAGAGATCACAAATGAACTGACACCTTCACACTTACAGAAACGTCTGCCCCATCAAAGCACTTAATAAGGCCATTTATTATTATTTTCTACTTGAACTTTCCTTGAAGAAAAATAATCCCTTTTCTCTGGAAAGCCAAAAAAGAATTCTTTAAAAAAAAGATTTTCTGGGATCCCTGGGTGGCGCAGCGGTTTGGCGCCTGCCTTTGGCCCAGGGCGCGATCCTGGAGACCCAGGATCGAATCCCACGTCGGGCTCCCGGTGCATGGAGCCTGCTTCTCCCTCTGCCTGTGTCTCTGCCCCTCTCTCTCTCTCTGTGTGTGTGTGACTATCATAAATAAATAAAAATTTTAAAAAAAAGATTTTAAAAAAGATTTTCTTTATTTATTTATTCATGAGAGACACACAGAGAGTAGCAGAGACACAGGCAGAGGGAGAAGCAGGCTCCCCGCAGGGAGCCTGATGTGGGACTCAATCCCAGGACCCCAGGATCATGCCTTGAGCCAAAGGCAGATGCTCAACTGCTGAGCCACCCAGGCATCCCAAAGAACCAATTTTATAAAGTTCTAGAAGAAACTTACATCCTTCCCTGATACAGAATTATTTCCCCTCTAAGATTAAAGTCAGATTTACCTTTCCCCAGGACTTTTCCTTTTTTGTGGGTGAAAAAAAGCCAGCAATATTATTTAAGTGAGGATGAATTTGCTACCAAGCAAAGTCCTTTTTCAGTGTTCAAATAAGTCCTGAATAAGAAAAGGGCAGAATGGTCCCAGCTGGAGTCAGATGCTTATCATTATTTTGTTTAACTCTGAAAGAAGTCTTACTTCATAAGCACAGAATTTACTGAAAAAATTGGAACAGGAGGAGTTGGCAACTATATACACACATTTCTGTACTGAATGTGTAGTTCCATGTAATCAGCATGTCTATGTAAGTGCTCAGAGATTACTGTATGTCTGAGAAAAAAAAAAGCACCCAGAGGAACATAAACTATTTGAATGAAATTAGACTATTTTTTTTAAATAGTCCTGCAAAATGTTAAGCCCAAGATGGGTTATTGCATAGAGGGAGCTTGGACCTACGCATTCTGATTCATTCTTTCATATTAACAGCAGCCTCTCCATTTTTGCAAATGACATATCTGAAAAGGGTATCCAAAATATATAAAGAGGGACGCCTGGGTGGCTCAGCAGCTCAGTGTCTGCCTTTGGCTCAGGGTGAGATCCTGGAGTTCTGGGATCAAGTCCCACATCAGGCTTCCTGCATGGAGCCTGCTTCTCCCTCTGCTTAGGTCTCTGCCTCTCTCTGTGTCTCTCATGAATAAATAAATAAAATCTTTATATATATGTATATATGTACATATGTATATATATACATATATATATAATTTATACAACTGACACGTCAGAAACAACCCAATTAAAAATGGGCACAGGACTTGAACACATATTTCTCCAAAGATAAACAGATGGACAACAGACACATGAAAAGATGCTCAATATCACTCATCATCAGGGAAATGGAAATCAAAACTACAATGAGATATCACCTCACACCTGTGAGAATAGCTAAAATCTAAAACACAAGAAACAGCAAGCATCATCAAGGTTGTGGAGAAAAAAGAACCCTCGTGTACTGCTCATGAGAATATAAACTGGTGCAGCCAGCATGGAAGACAGTATGGAGGATCCTCAAAAAAATTAAAAATACACTGAGTGTTATACTATATGTTGGCAAATCAAACTCCTATAAAAAAATTACAAAAAAAAAAATAAAAATAGAACTACCCTACAATCCAGTAATCACACTATTGGGTATTTACATGAAGAATACAAAAATATCCCTATGCTATTGCAGCATTATTCACAATAGCCAAACTATGGAAGCAATCCAGGTGTCCATCAATAGAGGAATGGATAAAGAAAGATATATATATATATCTCACATCTATTTATAATGGAATATTATCTAGCCATAAAAAATGAAATCTTACCATTTATAACAACATGGATGGAGCTAGAGGGTATAATGCTAAGTGAAATAAGTCGGAGAAAGACAAATACCACATGGTTTCACTCATATGTGGAATTTAAGAAATAAAACAAATGAACAAAGGGGGAAAAAAGACACAAACCAAGACACAGACTCTTAAATCTAGAGAACAAACTGATGGTCACCAGAGATTGGGGTGGGGGAGACCAAGTGGGTGAAACAGGTGAAGGGAATTAAGAGTACACTTATGATGAGCACTAAGCAATGTACAGAATTGTTGAATTATGATAATGTACACCTGAAACTAATATAAGGCTGTGTGTTAACTACACTGGAATTAAAATTAAAACTTGATCATCAAAAAACCAGTTTCTCCTCCTGCTGTACTTTTATTGCCCTGAGCTCCTTCATTCTTGGGCCAGAGGTTTTCCACATCATGATAGAACCAGGCCCTCATTCATTTCATCTATTCCATCTGACATCAAAGATATTGAAAGGGGAGCTACGGCTGAATGGGTGTTTCTATCAGCAAGGCCCAAAGTGGTTTGCTCCATGTGTGTGGGTAGTGGAGTGGAAGGAGGAGGCGGGCTTCTGTAGACAGAAGACTTCTCCCAACACCTTCCAGAGAGAAAGACTAGCTGGGAGACTCAAGCCTCGGTGTCAGGAGGACAAGGGAAGCAGGCCTGAGAATTTTCCTAATTCTAGCCTCTGGGGATTGGTGCTTACCACAGGGAACATGGAAAGTATTTTACGGGAGAGGCTAGACATGCGCCATACGGCTGTGTCCTCAGAAAACCCTCTTACGCATCCCTGTTGGAGGCTCTTCTCTCTGTGCGGTGGCTCCCCAAAGTCGGCTTCATAGCTGCAGGGACTTTAGGAATCCGAGGGGATTCACAGAACCATGGGGATTGCAATGAGGATGTAGGGAAGGAAAGTCTCTTGAGTGGCCTGCAACATGCTGCAGACTTGGGGCCTCCCTGGCAGGAGGATATCTCTATTCCAGGAGCCAAAGGTCTGAAATCTAGAGAAAGGGATCCCTTGGGAACTATAATGAATGCTGTGCTCCAGCAGTGCCGACATGGTTCAGCTGTTTGATTAATGCCACATGAAAAGGCAAATTTAATAGGAGAGCAAACCCTTCCAGGGTGCGTGCACTGGATTAGATCCGACACCTTACACCACATGAAGAGGACTGCAGAGGGGTTTGTGGGACTCCTTCCGGAGCTCTGGGCCAAGGGTAGAAGTGTGTGAAGAGTGTGCCATGGTCTCTGCTTCTGAGTCCTGAATGCATAACAATGTGCCCTGGGAGCCAGCCAAGGGGAGAAGGGCCTCCATCTGCTCCTTCCCCATTCTCTGTTCCAACGAAGGGGAGGGGGCGTCCTTCAGCTGTTAGGCTGGTCCTGTCTGGCTATTGGCTGACACATTTTGAAAGCCACTCTCAAAGGCTTTGATAAACTGGCTGTTGCTGGGCAGCAGCTGAAGCCATTTGCCCTGGAAAATGGAAGGAAGCAGGTGTAACCACTCACCCCAACCTGACCCCCCGAAAATACACCCCTCCCCACCTCGCATACATTCTACTACTGATTGGGTTATTTTATCCCTGTGCATTTTAATGAGCACACCAATTTCCAACGCCTTAGCATCCTTTCCCTAAAATGAAACCAAGGGCAGCACTGTTCTTGACCTCTCTTCCAACGGTAAGGAAATGCCAGACCAGGGTAGTATCCTGGCTGAGACTCCAGGTTCTCCTCAGGCTGCCGCTGGCTGCAGAAGATGTGGAATGACTCCCCCAATGCCTAATTGCCATAGCCTTCATGGAATAGCAGAGTGCCTGGAAGTCATAGGTGTCTCAGGAAGACCGAATACTTTTTATTAGATTCGCATTTTATTAAGTATAAAACAATAACAACCGTGAGACAATGCCTTTCTTAAGAATTAACACAAATCTCTAATTTTCATTAATTGATGAGATTTTGTATTTGAAAGTGCTTTGAATTTAAAATTTAATATTTGAAAGGACTCTTTTGTTTTTTTTTTGTTTGTTTGTTTTTTTTTTTATTAACTTTTATTGGTGTTTAATTTACCAACATACAGAAAAACACCCAGTGCTCATCCCGTCAAGTGTCCACCCCAGTGCCCGTCACCCATTCCCCTCCAACACCCGCCCTCCTCCCCTTCCACCACCCCTAGTTCGTTTCCCCGAGTTAGGAGTCTTTATGTTCTGTCTCCCTTCCTGATATTTCCCAACATTTCTTTTCCCTTCCTTTATATTCCCTTTCACTATTATTCATATTCCCCAAATGAATGAGAACATACACTGTTTGTCCTTCTCCTATTGACTTATTTCACTCAGCATAATACCCTCCAGTTCCATCCACGCTGAAGCAAATTGTGGGTATTTGTTGTTTCTAATGGCTGAGTAATATTCCATTGTATACATAAACCACATCTTCTTTATCCATTCATCTTTCGATGGACACCGAGGCTCCTTCCACAGTTTGGCTATTGTGGCCATTGCTGATAGAAACATCGGGGTGCAGGTGTCCCGACGTTTCATTGCATCTGAATCTTTGGGGTAAATCCCCAACAGTGCAATTGCTGGGTCGTAGGGCAGGTCTATTTTTAACTCTTTGAGGAACCTCCACACAGTTTTCCAGAGTGGCTGCACCAGTTCACATTCCCACCAACAGTGTAAGAGGGTTCCCTTTTCTCCGCATCCTCTCCAACATTTGTTGTTTCCTGCCTTGTTAATTTTCCCCATTCTCACTGGTGTGAGGTGGGATCTCATTGTGGTTTTGATTTGTATTTCCCTGATGGCAAGTGATGCAGAGCATTTTCTCATGTGCATGTTGGCCATGTCCATGTCTTCCTCTGTGAGATTTCTCTTCATGTCTTTTGCCCATTTCATGATTGGATTGTTTGTTTCTTTGGGGTTGAGTTTAATAAGTTCTTTATAGATTTTGGAAACTAGCCCTTTATCTGATATGTCATTTGCAAATACCTTCTCCCATTCTGTAGGTTGTCTTTTAGTTTTGTTGACTGTATCCTTTGCTGTGCAAAAGCTTCTTATCTTGATGAAGTCCCAATAGTTCATTTTTGCTTTTGTTTCTTTTGCCTTCGTGGATGTATCTTGCAAGAAGTTACTGTGGCCAAGTTCAAAAAGGGTGTTGCCTGTGTTCTCCTCTAGGATTTTGATGGAATCTTGTCTCACATTTAGATCTCTCATCCATTTTGAGTTTATCTTTGTGTATGGTGAAAGAGAGTGGTCCAGTTTCATTCTTCTGCATGTGGATGTCCAATTTTCCCAGCACCATTTATTGAAGAGACTGTCTTTCTTCCAATGGATAGTCTTTCCTCCTTTATCGAATATTAGATGGCCGTACATTTCAGGGTCCACTTCTGGGTTCTCTATTCTGTTCCATTGATCTATGTGTCTGTTTTTGTGCCAGTACCACACTGTCTTGATGACCACAGCTTTGTAATACAACCTGAAATCTGGCATTGTGATGCCCCCAGCTAAGGTTTTCTTTTTTAAAATTCCCCTGGCTATTCGGGGTCTTTTCTGATTCCACACAAATCTTAAAATAATTTGTTCTAACTCTCTGAAGAAAGTCCATGGTATTTTGATAGGGATTGCATTAAACGTATAAATTGCCCTGGGTAACATTGACATTTTTACAATATTAATTCTGCCAATCCATGAGCATGGAATATTTTTCCATCTCTTTGTGTCTTCCTCAATTTCTTTCAGAAGTGTTCTATAGTTTTTAGGGTATAGATCTTTTACCTCTTTGGTTAGGTTTATTCCTAGGTATCTTATGCTTTTGGGTGCAATTGTAAATGGGATTGACTCCTTAATTTCTCTTTCTTCAGTCTCATTGTTAGTGTATAGAAATGCCATTGATTTCTGGGCATTGATTTTGTATCCTGCCACGCTACCAAATTGCTGTATGAGTTCTAGCAATCTGGGGGTGGAGGCTTTTGGGTTTTCTATGTAGAGTATCATGTCATCGGCGAAGAGGGAGAGTGAAAGGACTCTTTTGTAATCAACTAATTTGATCACAACGATCCAGTGGGCTAAGTGCCTTTGAGGAAATTGAGGATAACTAAATTATCTAAGGATTTATTGTAGTAATATAGCAGAACTGGGATTCATATCTGAGTTTTCCCAGTCCCAGTTGAATGCTCTGTCCAACCTTCCCAATTTTAATAAATAAATTATAGAGATCATGAATCATTAGAAAAAAAAAAATTAAACTTACCCAACACGTTTGTTGTGTTTTCTCACAAACCTGTTAAATGGCTCTTACATGACACCTAGGACCCTTCTGTCTTCTACCTACAGCTCTGCAGCAAATGAGGCAAAGAGAAATTGGTGGCCGAGAATAGAAGTTTGAGTTGATGGACAATGGACAGCCACTGGATGTCTTTGAGCAGAACTGTGACATCAGAACAATAGCATTTTAGGAAACTGTATCTGGCAGCAAGGTACTAGACTCAGAATTAAAGGCAGATCAGAGTTATCACCTCTCTTGGGCCACATTCATGCCCCATCTTCCTTTGGGACAAATGCAACTTTTTGCCCCTTAAAAGGGACCACGAATGAGATTTCTGCAGTGCTTGTGGCAGAGGGAACTGCTGCTCCTGGGATGAGCTAGGATTTCAGGGTTGACCTCCAGATTAGTCTTTAGAAGCATTTGTCACATCCAGCAGCCTGAAAAACTGAATGTTGCTTACAAAGAATGTTGATGTCCAGCTGATGATGGGGCAGAGCGTGGATGAAACTGGGAAGCAGATTCTTCTATCTAAGTAGGCAGAGGCCAAAATCCAATCTTTGAGCTGAAATCTTTGAGTTGTCACCTGTTCTCTAATCTTTCCTCCATCACTGATGGCTTCTCTGCTTTTTTTTTTTTAAAAGATTTTTAATTTATTTATTCACAAGAGACACACAGAGAGAGGCACAAACATAGGTAGAGGAAGCAGGCTCCCTGCAGGGAGCCCGATCCCCAGGATCACGTCCTGAGCCAAAGGCAGATGCTCAACCGCTGAGCCACCCAGGCATTCCAGTTGCTCTGCTTTTAAAGCACTTGCCTTGGGGCAGCCCCGGGCGGAGGGGGAGGATCAGCGGGGGGCAGCCCCCGTGGCTCAGCAGTTTAGCGCCTGCCTTCAGCCCAGGGTGTGATCCTGGAGACCTGGGATTGAGTCCCACGTCCGGCTCCCTGCATGGAGTCTGCTTCTCCCTCTGCCTGTGTCTCTGCCCCTCTCTCTTTCTCTCTCTGTCTCTCATGAATAAATAAATAAAATCTTAAAAAAAAAAAAAAGCACTTGCCTTATATCTCATATACTCATTTACAAAGGAATCAATCAGTTAACCTGGGAGAGAGGTAAAGATCCAATACTGAGTAAAATAGTTCCATTATCTGTGATGTCCAAAATAAGCACATAATCCATTTTGTGACTTCCTAAAAGAAATTCAATTCTTTAACTTTGTTATGTAACCCCTAAGTGATAACAATGATGGGAATTTTAGACCAGGGGATAACCCAGTATTTCCAGAGAGGTAAAAATTTTTGTCTCATGATACCTAGCACACTTACTATCACAGTGGACTAATTGTAACCACGTGGCCCAGTAAGTCACCTCCTCTAAATGGGAGTGCAGTGGGTCACTGGAATGTGTAGGCAAATGACAAAAGGGCAGGAATGTTTTGACTGTTTTCAGCAAGTTCATTCATGTCCTCATCCACTCATTCATTCATTGGTTAACTGTTATGTGCCCTGCACTCTGCAATACTGGACAAGATAGAGGGGTTCCAAATGGTTCAGACTCGGTATACAATTCCAAGTCAGAGCCCTGACATAAATTTTGCAAAGATCCCTACCTATAGGGGTGCCTGAGGGGCTCAGTTGGTTAATGTCTGCCTTTGGCTCAGGTCATGATTCCATGATTCCAGGGTCCTGGGATCAAGCCCCACATTGGGCTCCCTGCTCAGCAGGGAGAGTCTCTCTCTCTCTCTCTCTCTCTCTCTCTCTCTCTCTTTCCCTGCCACTCCCTCTGCTTGTGCTCTCTTTCTCTGTCAAATAAATAAATAAAGTATTAAATTTAAAAAAAGATCCCTACCTCTACACTTCAACCTCTCCAAACTCCCAACTCCTCCCCTCGAAAGGGGAGGGGCCACTTTTTCCTACAACCTAAATTTTTGGGAGAAATGCTTATGTGACAACAGAAGCTATAAACCAGAACTGTTCCCTGAGGGCCGGGAAAGTTGTGGCTTCTAATCTGAATGACAAACTGCTCTGGTCTCACAGATCCTACCTACCACCTGCAACCCCACCCCTAACACTGAACAACCTGGAGACATAGCAAATAGAAATCATCCAGGGGTGGCCTAATGGTAAATCCATATAGACTTCAGCTAAGAAAATATCACCCTTTTGTCTTGTGTCTTCAACTCATCACAACTCCAGGGTTTTCATAACTTTATTTTCTCCTAGTCCATGCTTACAGCATCCTCACATCTTTTCTCTCTGTTCTAAAATAAAAATGCAGAACCAATATCAACTATAACCTGATTATCTGTAAAAATTGGGCCAGCACAGGGTCATGGATAATAACCAAAGACAACTCTGAAGAATCATTTCAATTTGCCTTTGGCCCACATTTGTTTATATGTGTGCATTTCAAAGTAGATGTACCTTCCTAATTATGTTTTGTTAGCGTCCCTTCAACATGCATTGACTGAGAAGTCAGGGAGGGGGCCGTGGAGTGGGCTGAGTGTTGAGAAAAGCTGGTTTGAGATAAAAATTTGTAGGAGTGAAACCTCAAGTTGCATCATTCACTCAACAAATATTTATTGAACAGCAACAAATGGGATAGCATGGCACTTGGTTTTGCAGAAGATACACAGTCGGGGTGAGATACAGTCTCTGCCCTAAAGAAATCTGCCATCTTCTTAAAAAGAGTGCATAAAGACTTTATATTTATACAATCGAGATTTCATTATAGCTTTAAACATGAGCCTAAATAGCCTAAATAGCATTGTTTTTCTTAAAGATTTTATTTATTTGAGAGAGAGAGAACCTGAGTGGTGGGGTGGGGGGTGGGGGGTGGAGCAAAAGGAAGAAGTAGAGGGAAAAGCAGGCTCCCTGCTGAGCAGAGAGCTTGACACTGGGATTTTATCCCAGGACCCTGAGATCATGACCTGAGCTGAAGGCAGACACTTAACTGAGCCACTCAGGTGCCCCTAAATAGCAGTGTTTTTAACCCAAATATCCACAGGGCCCAGGTGGCTTTTGATCTAGTAGGGCTCAGCTAAAAAGGGATTCCTCCAGCAACCACACTGCAGATTTCTATGTTCCTCTGCTTGTATAAAATGCAAGTTTCTCAACTTATATAAAATAGCACAGGAATCACTTACAAAAGTACATGAGCGTTCACGATAATGGGTTGGAGAGGTTTCCCCTGGAGACTCCACATCTGAATTTACTGACAAGTTAATCACAGAGGAAGCAAAAACTCCATGTCTCACATTGTCCTGAGCTTAACAATTTCCAGGCAAGCCCCCCCCCCGCCCCCCCCACAGCTTTCCCTCTGGCTTATAGCCCTGTGCCTGGAATCTGTTACACTCTCCCTCAAAGGGCAGAAGCCTTCCCCATTCAGTCATCCACAGAAGCAAAACATGACAATTTAGAAAAGGCAAGTAAGGGGGCAGGGCTTGTCTTGGACCCATATGGAAAGCCGGACAAAAGTGTAGCTCCCCGGCACTAAACCTTCACCCAGATTCTCCCCAACTAAAACTGGTTCCTTTCCATTCCCTCTCTGTCATTTCAACTACACCAAAGGGAATTGGTGATGTGGACTATGTGCCTGTCTCTTGTTAGTGTGAATTCCAGATCCATTTTTACTGCCCCCGTTTCTGTCTTTCTATCAAAGACACTTTGAGATGTCTTTGGTAGACTGCTAGGAGAGAAAGTGGCCTCGTGCTAGAAACGAGTGAAGAATACACAAAAGGCACCTCTAGCCAGGATTACCCAGGGCCAACATTATTAGCGCTGTTGTCAGAGGCACTCATGACACACACGTCCATTGATGCCCATGCAAGCCAGGTGCAAACATGAGTCCCGGCCTCCTGACTGCAAGTGACCTATGAAATCAGGTTCAGAGGTCAAATAATGTTTTTTGCATATGGTGAAGGCAACTATTGTTATGTGAAATGACAGGATACATTATGGATATTCTTTTTCTGTATCATGGTTTCTTAAAAAAATTCTTTCTGTTTTATGGTCTTAAAAAAGCTACTCTACGGTGTACAGCATTAATATAGGTGAGCATGAAGCAGAAAGCCTTAGAAATCACCCATAACATTCATTGAATCAATGCTGCAGTAAGAGTAAATATTTGTACATGTACAAGCAAATGACAGCATAAATAAAAGGACAAGGGATGTGGAAGGTGAGGTTCCTTTTAAAACACGGCTGTATATAGAACTGTCAGCCCTTTCCAATTCTTGGAAGGCATTCAAGTTCCCAGAAATGCCTCTCATTCCCCTGACTCAGCAAGGAAAAAGCAGCCATCAATTTTAATAGCTTCTCCTATAACTGAAGAGTTTTAGGAACAAGGTAAGAAGTGAGAGGGTGAGATTCAGTGCCTCAGAATCACCAAGAAACTTTTTGGAAATACATTCTATAAGTCAGAATAATAATTCGGATCTCTTGTTCAGTTGGCGCTAATCATGCCACCTAGAAAGCTGAGCCACAGAGGAGAAATTTGAAGACCAAGATAAAGCAGGTAAGACCTGATGTCCCCAGAATGCCTTCCCTACTATTAAAGTTAATATGGGAGTATATATTTTTTTATATGAAAATCCAAATTTCCCTGAAGAAGTAACACTTTAAATTGTGAGTCATTCACATCTCAGTGTGAATTTGTTTCAGATCATTTTCTAAAATAAGGTATGGATAGGAACTAGAAAAGAAGACCCCACATGCCTTGGAAGATACTACTATTGTAAAATGGGCGTTGAGGAAGACATTTGGAGAGACAAAAACAGTCTTCCTACTTTGCTTTGCTCAGAGCTGGTCCAGCTGAGGAACATGGCCTCCTGCCCACTAAGAACACTGGAGTAACTGAACAGTGGCCATTTGAGCTTGGCTTTGAACTTACAAGTCCAGCTTTCTAAGAACTTGGCCATTGGAGCTTGGCTTTGAACCTACAAGTCTAGGCTTTTAAGAACAGTGGCCCTCTGAGCTTGGCCTTGAATCTAGAAGTCCAGCTTTCTAAGAACAGTCCAAATCCAAGTATGAAGTAGGGTAGGGTGTGCCCAGAAGCATCAAGAATTTGATTTCAGTATTTGTCAGACCATCTTGATTTCTTTTCCTACCCCTACCTCCACCTGCCCTCAGGAGAATCCAATAACTCCCTACCTTGGGACCAAAAGATCCTCATGCTGTGACCAGAAAGAGTTCAAGGGGCAGAGGTACCTAAGACAACTTATCTGGTCACCATCATCAAGTAGCAGGTATTAGATACTTCCTCTCTGCCAGCATGGTGCTACATTTTTTATGTGGATCATTTCTTTTGATCATCACAACAAACCACGAGGTAAGTTTATCATTGCACAATGGTAACACTGAGGCTGAAAGAGGCTAAGCCAAGAACACGTGGCTTGTAAGTACTGCAGCTGGAAGTACTGCAGCTGGAAGGCAGTCTAGCTTCAAATTTATAACCAGTAGGTTAAGCAGCAGCAACTCTTGGGAAGAAGTGCTAGTTAGTTGAAGAGTCAACCAGGAACAGTCTGCTTCTTCTGTGTGTCTTCCACTCAGACCTCATCTCTTCATGGGGTCACCTGACAAAAGAATTTTTGCTCATAGTACCTCCCAGGTCATAGTGGAGAAGAAAGCCTGGCCTGGGCTCTCTGGTGTCCTTCAAGGAAGTGCATGAAGGACAGACAGGATCTGTCTCACAGCTACTGTCAGCCCTGGGCGTGCCTGGACTCCCCCACCCCTGAGATGAAATCATGGCTCAGACGAGGGGTTTGAAGCCATCAATGGACTGACAGCATAATACCCATGACTTTCACAGCATGTGTCTTTCAGCTGCAGAAATAAGGGCAAGATAATTTTAGCTCTGCGTGTCTTAACACGGCTCCATCTCTCCTGCCACCAGGCTGGCTCCAGACAGAGGCCGATTGTGTCCTTCTGCTCTGACACTCCCAGACCCTGCTAAGAACCACTGACTGCAAAGTCTGGGGAGTAAGTTTGGGCCTCAGTGCAGAACAGGGCTCAGGGCTACCAGGAGCCCTCTCCCCGGGCTCCAGAGCTGTGTGCCAGCAGGAAATCACTCCCCGTCTGACCACAGGCCTGAGGTGGTGACCTCTGAATGAATATCCAGGGACACACTGCTGCCCCAACATCTGCTTACTGACACTCAGCTCCCCTCAGCAGCTATACACAGGGAGAGGACCGGGGAGGAAAAGAATCACCTGTGCAGAATGCAGGGATGGCTGACATCCTCCGACGTAGAAAGAGTGACCTAACCAAAGCGTCTTTTCTCATTTTCCACATATCTTCTTCTAATTTCTCTTTGGTTTTATTTTTTTTAAAGATTTTATTTATTTATTCATGAGAGACACAGAGAGAGAGAGAGAGAGAGAGGCAGAGACACAGACAGAGGGAGAAGCAGGCTCCACGCAGGGAGCCCGATGTGGGACTCGATCCGGGGTCTCCAGGATCACACCCCGGACTGAAGGCGGCACTAAACCACTGAGCCACTGGGGCTGCCCTTCTCTTTGGTTTTAATGGCTCTTTCTTTTCCTGATTTTCCTCCTACTTTTGCAGATGTGCTTTTATGTATGTGTAGGGTTGTGGTGGTGTTTGTTTGTTTTTAATCCTTTATAGGACATCATACACCTCTCTTGCAAAATCCTCATTTTATGGGTCTTATGTCTTAATGGGAAAACCTAGGGTCTCGTCATTTACACTCCAACCAGTGTTGCTCTCCTCAGTCCATCTCTCCTTGCTCACTGAAGCCTGGGCATAACTGTTTATTGAGAGAAAAGACACAAGAATCTCTGAGCTGTGCAGTGTACACACATACTCTTTCCACTCAGGCAACAACATGCTTGGCTCAAACTCACCACAGTCCTTTGAAAGGATGATCTTTCTGTTTTATGGTCTGATTATGGTCTTCACATCAATGTGGCTAGCTTTAGAACCCAGGGACTGAGCATCCTCAACTCTTGGTGAACTGTAGGGCCAAAGGGTGGATGGGCACCTATCATGAGGGTACTAGGCAGTGCCAATGAATGACACTATATCTCATTGGCACTCCCCTACCTAGTTCGAATTTTAGTTCTGACAAGCTACCTTTATTTTCTCTCTTTAAGAAGATACCAAATTGCAAACTATTGTCAATTCTTTTTTTTCAAATCTCACTACTGCCCTTTACTCGCTTTGTGAACTGAGGAAATCCTAACAATCTCTTTGCCTCAGTGTCTTCATCTATAAAACAGGGATAATAAAAATGGCCTACCCTTTGGGGCTATTGTATCAAATAAATGTGGAACACCATAGCTCTTGGTTGCAAGCAACAGAATCCAACTCTGGGCAATTTAATCCATGAGACAGCTCCCAAACTCAAGAGGGAAAACTGAAACTCAGGTCCCAGAAAAGGTAGAGTCCAGGGAAACACCAAGATTCCTGGTTACAGAGATGGACAATTTACCCAGGGCAGCCCTATTTGGACTAATCAACTCTATTCATTTTTCCCACCTTGTTTCATTCAACTCAAGTTTCATATTTCCAAAAGGGAGACCATGATTAGTCCAGAATAGATCACACATCCGTCCTCACTACCAGGGGAGGGCACAGAACTTGGATTCACAGGTGTGCTATAAGGCCTAAAATTAAGATCCAGTATTATGTGTGCTTTAACATCTGGGGAAAACATGGAGGACCTCAGGGGGCCTAACCACAAATTCTCCTCCCTAGCCAAATGACCCTCTGTATCAAACAGACCAAATTCAACTCTGGTTTAACCCTGAGTAGCTGGGTTTAGTTCCCTGTCAACTCATGGAATTATTCAGATAACCCAATCATATACTCATGTGAGAACCAAGGGGCACCCTGTCTTCTTGGTACTATGGAGTCTGCCTCCCACAACCCTTGCTGGTTTACTCTACTCCCAAGTGCAATCCCCATGTGGCTCTGTGTGACATGCAGTCTCCTCCCCACTGAGTATATACAACTAAGCAACTGCTGTCAATCCCGTTTGTCCAGTGTCAGGTACCATGTGTCCAGCCATCCCTGTAACCATCACCAATGGGGTAAAGAGGAGGTGAATAAAACATACACCTGAGGATGGGTGGGTCCCAGGAGACAAACCCAGATGGTATTACTAGAAGATGAGGAGGAATGTAGTATAAGCACAAACCACAAGTGTTCAATACATCATGAAAAGTGTTTAGCACAGAGCCTGAAAACCAGAAAGTGACCTGAAAAATGTAGGTAGGAGTAATATTATTTCCACTCTGTCATAGAAATCAAGAGTCCATGAGAAGAATCTCACATTCTAGGTTTATAAAGTTCTTTTTGTCCCTTTCCCTGGCACCTCTCCCCAGCACCTTCACGGCAGTGCAGAGCAACAGGCATCAGGAAGTCAGAGGAAACACCCCCTTACATGACATCCCCTTGCGTGGGATTCCTGACTTGAGCAGGTGGATGAGGCACCAGAGGTACATCACACAAGCACCTTGCTCTGCAACTGAGTTACTGTCAGCCCAAAATGCAGCAGGCTGGAAATGAACAGGTGATAATAAGCCAGTACCTCCCTGCACTGAAGCACTCCGCTGATTATTTCCCTCCTCCTGGTAAGAGTTAAAAACACAGGGCACCTGTGTGGCTCAGTTGGTTGAGTGACTGCCTTCGGCTCAGGTCATAATCCCTGGTTCCCAGGATTAAATCCTACCTTGTCTTGTCTGGCTCCCTGCTCAGTGGGGAGTCTCTTTCTCCCTCTCCCTCTGCCCTTCCTCCCTGCTCATACTCTCTCTCTCTCAAATAGATAAATAAAGCTTTTTTTAAAAAAAGAGTTAAAAACACTATTTCTAGCAAGTATTGGCTTTCTAAGCAGAAGGTGTGGCCACTAAATCATGACGTATTCTAATCACACATGCTAGACAGAGCCCCCGGACCTCAAACATCAACCTGTTGCCTATCATTCTTCCATGAAAATGTAATTCTTCCAGTTTCCAAGAGTTCTTTTCAAAATAACACAGGTCCCACCTTGTCAGCAAATACCTTTGCAGAGGTTTGCTCTCTTTAAGCTGAGAACCAAAATAGGACACAGACTGGGTACCTGACTGGAAGCAGAACACCTGACTAGGACAAGACCCAGGAGGAAGGAAAGGAGGACTGAGAAGTGGCTGGGGACACACACCAGTGACAAATATCAAGGTAGCTACTCAGTGGACTGGGGTCAACCAGCATCGGCCCCACCTTCAGCTTTGGGACCACTGGACTTTGCGATGTGGCCGCAGTCAGGCATCACCCTAATACCCTTGTCTGCCAAGCACTTGGCATCTGTAGTGACAGCCTGGAACATGCTGGCCCCAGATACTGGCTAAGTTCCTGAAATTTTCAGATGCTGCACAGAGCCTAGGATCTCAGCTCCTTGAGCCCCAGGAAACCCTAACTCTGGTTTCCCACCATGCCAGCCCTTATTTTTCTCCTTGGCTCTCCACCACCCTGGGGCTTCACATTCGTGTTATGTTTCAAAATAAAAATTCCTGAGGAGCAGGGCACCTGGGTAGCTCAGTCAGTTAAGCGTTTAACTCTTGATCTCAGCTCAGGTCTTGATTTCAGGGTTATGAGTTCAAACCCCACCTTGGGGCTTGGAGTCCAGCATGGAGCCTACTAAAAAAAAAAAAAAAAAAAATCTTGAGTAGCTGCATGCATAGCTCTCTGCAGCTTAAAAGTGTACATAATAACAACAGTAAGAGCAACAATTAAAGACTTTCTTAATTGCCAGGGACTTTATAAATATATTTTATTTATTTCCCTACAATAATCCTGAAGGTGGGCTTTGCTACTACCATTTAACAGATGAAGAAATCTAAGTCTAGATGTCAAGGAACTTGTCCAAGTTCAGACAGATAAGCGTCTCAGCTAGGACTCAAACCTAACGGCAAAGCCTCTAACACACTGATTGCCTCTTGAAAAAAGCTGCTGACTTAGCATCATGTCCTAATCATGCTGGGAAGGCTAGCTATACACCCATGAAGGATGCATGAAAACATGACAGTTTTTCCTGGAGTTTTTATTCAGCTGTTCAGATTGTACAACTCCTCGGATGTCAATCCATGGCCACACTTGACCTTACTACCCAGGTCCCAGAGAGCTCGGATGATCCTGCCCTAGAAGCTAAGTAAATAAACATATTTTGCTGCATCTGAATTCTACGTGGATTCATGTAGAATTCTACAAGGATTTATCATGAATCCTTTTATTCTGTTTCTAGAGTCTTTATTGATATATCTTCTCAATGTTTTCACATATCACCCACGACTAGAACATAAAAATGGGTCCCTGGCTTGGAACACCATATGAACAGCGTTTACACCTTTTAAAAATGTGGGCATCCTTTAAAATATCCACATTTTACGATAAACAATGCCACTTAGGATGTTCCGAGACAGAAGTATTCTTTTCCTTCTGTTCTTCTATTGTAGTCATGGAGACCTAAGATTTGGTTAAAACGAACAGACAAAATTAAAACCTGCACAAAAAGTTGGCATCAGAGAAGATAATAATGACTGTTTGTACTTCAGTGCTATTTGTGTGTGAGGAAATCAATCATTTTACAGACACGACCTCATTCTGATCTCTCACTAAGGTAGGAAAAGGACAGGTGCCCTTGATCCTCCTAAGACCCACACAGGACAAATGGTGTAAACTATGATAAGGAGAGATGGACTCTACTACACAGAACTACATGGCTGAGACACTAAAAAAATAAAAATAAAAAAAAATTGCAGCCACCCAGTTGTTTGGCATCAGACTGATCTTACTTTTTAAGATTTATTTATTTATTTATGGGGGTCGGGGCAGGAGAGAGCCAGAGGGAGACGGAGAAGGAGAGAAGCAGACTCCCATGACCTGAGCCAATATCTAAAGTTGGAGTTTAACCAACTGAGCCACCCAGGCGCCCCATCAGACTGGTCCTAAATTAATTATTTGAAGTTAACGTTTTAATCACTCAACTCCGCCGCTTTGGTCTATACAGACAAAAATCGCCCAATTTACCAATAAGCCATGAAGAGCAGCAGATGTTACTCCGTTGCATGTACCACTTAAAAACACCCAAAATTGCTCTGCCCTGCCCTCTGTTGCTCACCCTGCTGACTGCTATTGTCCCACGTAATCCCTACACCATCACCAGGAGGGTGTCACTAAAATATAGATCTGATCACCTTACTCCATGTTGACCAGAGAATGGACTTAAAATTCTTCCTGACCACAAAGGTCCTTCCTGACCTGACTTCTTGCCATCTCTCACCCCCATCCCCACTGGCATGCTGTAGTCCTAAAAAGATATTCCCGTAACCAGCAGTTACTTAACTACTGCAAACTGCTGCCTGCAATCTGACCCAGTTGCCCCCAACCCCACCTGGCCATAGACACCTACACCTAAACTTGACCCCATCACTGCCTATTTGAAAATGCTTTTTCATTTTTCTTTCCTTCTTTTTAGGATTACTGTTTTAATGGAACTCTATTATTATTATTACAAGAGAGTATACCAAAAATATAGTAAGTAAAAACAGAAACAAGAGAATTAAAAAGTAGACACAATCACACTACCCAGAGATAAAATCCTGTTATCATTTTGGTATATTCCTTACAGTCTTCTCTATGTGCACATGTAGAGGCATTTTCTACCACACTAGTTTGACTTCTGAGACTCGACTTCAGTGCCACTTCCTGTAAGAAGATGCTTCTAACCTTTCCTCCCCCGCCTCCCCCAAACTTAATCATGTTCCCTCCCACTCACCCTTCAGGTCTTCACTTAAATGTCACATCCTCAGACAGTCCTTTACTGAACACCCAAAGCAAATTGCATCACCCCGATTACTCTCTCTGATAGCACAGTACTTTCCTTTCATCACGTTATCTGCATTTATAACCGTATGTTTCGTGTTTATACATTCATGTCTTTCCCATTAGACTGTAAGCTTCATGAGAGTAGAGACCAGAGCTGGTAATGCTTATCATTGTACCCCCAAAGCCTAAAACTGCATCTTTGCCATTAAAGAACAATGAGTATATGTTGAATAACTGAATGAATGGCAGTTCCTGTCTCCACACCCCCACAAACATCTTACCAATCTCTACCACGTCAATTTATTTCATTATACCAGTTGCTTACAACTAAACTATTTGCTCCTAGAAGACAAAGACCATCTTTCCATCTATGAAGTAATATTTATATATGAAGTCATAGCTACCCCCTATAACACAGTATGCTAAACATGACAGATTTCAGTTCTTCTGAATGACTGAAAAAATGAAGCAGGTAATTGCAATATGGGTGGCACACCTTGTCACTGATACTCTTGGGTGATCCTACTTCTTGCATAAATCCTTTCTTCCTGGCTTTTCCTAATGATGGTCTCAAGATGATACCAAAATATAGCTGAAAAGTGAAAACACTGCTTTGTTCTCCAGATGTTTTCATTTTCAGAAGCCAAACATCCAGATCATTGGACACATGTGAACAACTAAGTGTCTCTTCATCGAGCTGTCTGACATCTTCTTGGCTCATCCAGAGTCTAATGAAAAAACAAAATGAATGCTTTGCCCCTCCACCACCAATAAAACTAAATAAATATAAGTAATTTTAAAGAAAACTAAAATAAATAATTACTATGATTAAAGCCCACATTTTCAATGCACCATAATCTTTGTACATTCCAGAGAGCACTGCTTTACCCAAGAGACAACTATTATGTGGGAATATTAGACAGTTTGCTTTCAGCTGCAAATAAGAAAAACAATTGGAAGTAGCTTACATATCAATAATTTTATTAAAGCACATAAGGGGAAGTCCAAAATTTGGCTAATTCAGCAGCTCAGCAGCATCAACAAGGACCCAATTCTTTTTACCTTTCTGCTCTGCTTTCTTTATAGCATCCTGCAAAGAAGAAATCACCTCTTTAAATGAGCCAAGAAAATTTTAGCATGCTTTCCCTCCCCAGCTCTCAGGTTCTATAGACCAAAACTTGGTCATACACCCATGTTTAACCCAATGATCGGAAAGGGGAATAAGATTATCATGATTGTTTTTAGATTAGTGGCTTTTAGACTTTAACAGAGTCACCTAGAATGTTAGTGAAAACACAGGTTGCTGCACTCTACTCCCAGAGTTTTTGATTGAGTAGATCTTGGGTGAAGCCTGAATGTGTGCATTTTTAACAACTCCCCAGGTGATATTCATACTGCTCATCCTAGGACCATATTTTGAGAACTTCTGGCTTAGACCAATCATAATCTACCTACCAGAGATGGGGAGGTAGCTGTCAAGCCTGTCAGGTATTGTGGTTGCTTGACAGCTATAGAGAATTGTGGTTTTCTTTGCAAGGAACCGGGTAGGTGGCTGTAAACTGGCAATATTAGGGCCTGCCATAGTGAAATAGCATGATATTAGCTAGAATGTACTGAGAACTTCATATGCACCAAAAATTGTCCTAAAAACAGAATATGGCATTATTTAATTCTCCCAAATAATCCTTTAAGATGTGTGTTTATTATGCCCATTTACAGATCAGAAAACTGAGAATCAGAAAGTCTCCAAAAATTGCCCACAGTCACACTGCTAGTAAGTTCTGCAGCCTGTTTTAAAGGGAGATCTGTGTGACCCCCGCCATGGCTTATGCTCTTAGATATGATACAATTTAGGTACCTGAGATTGAATTTTAGACCTTTTACTCTTTCACAACTTAGATCATAGAGGTTCTGGGGTCACCTACAAATGCCTGATTTCACCTTAGGAATGATCATAGTTTGATGGAAAGTGAATGGTGTTGAGGGATCAAGCAGAAAATTATGCTCAGTACTTGTGTGACTTGACAGTCTTTAATCTCTTCAACCTCAACTTCCTCCAACACAATGAGCATTCTAATGCTAGTCTCCTAGGAAAATTGGAGTGAGTATGTGCTAGCTGTCCTTGGCACCAGCAGGTAGTCACTCTGAGTAACTCTCATTGCTATTACTCACTCTGTGACCTAGGACACTCATGTCTACGAAATAGTTAGGAAGACTGTATAAGCTTTAAGAAAATGCCTTGTGCATTTGTTTATTTGAATAACCTGCTGCATTAAAGAAGAAGAAGAAGAAGAAGAAGAAGAAGAAGAAGAAGAAGAAGAAGAAGAAGAAGAAGAAGAAGAAGAAGAACCTGCTGCATTATAGTTACATACTGTTAAATGAGGGCCACACTATGTCCTGGCATAAGAAGGTGAAAAATCATGCTGAGGTTAGGGGGTGAGAGTGGGGGCAGAAGAGGCCACTGGAAACATCAATAATTTCTCTACAGAAAAAAGTCAAGCCCATTTTTCTTCCTGAAATCAACAGTGTCTCCTTCCTTTTTCATGCCAATGACTGAACTGAAATTATTGAGAGGATGATACCTCTGGCCTCAGCACACAGATATAATCACCTCCCCAGCTCACTGCATGATGACACCCGGAAGGGACTATTTGCAAGTAAAAGGACTACAAGTTTGATGTTTCAGAGACTATGAGAAACCTGCCCTGAGGGATCACCCTATCTCAAAAAGTGTCCCCCCACACCTGTGCCCACCATCACTCTTGATTCCCTTTCCAGGTTTACTTCTTCAGAGAACTTACCACTATCTGAAATCATCATGTTGGTTTACTTGTTGTCTGCCTATGGGAAGGTGAACTCTAAGAAGAGAAAAATTTTATCTGTCTTAGTCATTGGCATGTCCTCAATCCCAGAACAGTCCCTGGTACATAGTAGTTAGTAATTAAATATGTGTTGAATGAACCAATAAATAAATACAGAAATGAATATTTAAATAACAGCTTTCAAAACTGGAATTTTTATTGGGTATGAGAAAGAAACCATCATCCTAATGATACATGCACTAATATTTATCCAAGGAGAAAATACAAATGAAAGGGCTAGGAAAACTGTTATTCATAAAGCTGACATAAGGGCCTGAACTCCATGCTGAGACTAAGATGAGTGTAAACATGACCGGGGTGTGAGGAGCCTCATGTGATGGGCCAAAGCACTTCCAGGGACAAATACATGGCCTCTGGTAAGAGAGCAATGAGACCTATAAGAAAGATCCCAGAACAAACCAGCATTTCTGAGCCCTGGTTCTGCCTCCTGGTTCTTGTTATATAGTGTGTCCTATAACCATGGTCTCATATCTGTGCTGTAGAGAGAGGAGACTAGAGTAAAAACAAAAGGGAACAGAATGGATTCCGCAGTTGGAGAAGTGGACAACCAGCGTCCACATCTGGAATTGGAAATGCCAGAGATGGTATGATATCAAATATAGGCAGTACTATGGTAGCTTCAGAGGCATCACCTTCATCAGGTAGTGGTGGCAAAGCTTTGGTTAACTTTGGCAGCATTTGTCAAGTCAGCGACACCTGGGTGGGTATAAGCAATGGAGACTTGACTGGACATCTATGACATGATGGTGGCCATGATATCAAAGACATCACCAAAGCCGACTAGAAAAGAAAAAAATTGATGGAACCAGATGGTAGCTAAGAAAATTAGTTCATGAGTACATGTGAAGCAGCACAGAATCTGGAACCCCAGAACAATATGAGAAATTTGAAAGGTACTAAAAAAGAAAAACACTGTTTTATAGCTGTTGTCATGACCTTCTTTTACAGAAAGTCTTCTTTTTATAGTTTTAATCACCATAGAATGGTATATTTTTTTTAAAAAAAGTAACCCAAATAAAACTGGGCCATCTTCTCCTCTCACCTTGAATCCAATCTCAACACACTGATAAGTCAGAAAAATGCTCACATATTCACAAATCTGATTGTAAGAGCAACAAACAGAAATGCGATGTTTTTATGGGAATTTTTCAGGGATTCAGTGATAGGTATGACACTTTTTATCCCCAGTCAAAACTTCCATAAAATTGCTTATACAAATGGTTTTCCTCCACCCCCAATCCCCTCCTGCAAACTCCTCCCATACTCCTCTAGGTTCTTTCTTGTCTCAACAGCTCCTTAGACCCCATCAGTCCCACATGTCTAATTATTATACCCAGCCCTCTGTCCTTGCCATGTCTATCACTTATAGCACTCATTGTCACAAGAGCCAGAGGCTGAGCAGCACCAAGTAACCTTACCCTAGGGAGTATCAACACTTAGGATCATTTTTCCTCTCTCACAGAAACCAAAACCAGAAAATATAATTTTAAGTTAGAAGACAATAAAAAGTTAAACTTTTTCTAAAAATGTACTTACAAACAACAAATGCATTTTCACAAGAGATATCATGAAAAGAAGAAAATTGATGTAAATGCAAGAGAAATAACAAGATGCCTTGAAATCAGAAATATAACATTTCTGAAATCTTCTACATCAAAAATAAAAAGCTTTCTTTATTTGTATAGATTGAGAAAAGAAGAAACAAATAGCATGTTGTAGTGTAATCAAAATAAATGCACTATATTTACATAATTTACAGTCCTGTTGTTAGCTATGGGTATAAAATATGTTACATACTCTAAGTGGATTGCTCACAAAATTGTTTTCTTCCTCCATGCTTCCAGTCTAATTTGACCACACCCTATTTTTTCCAGTCTGATTTATATCACTTACTCTAGGTTCCAATCAGAGTATGCTTAATTGGTCTTAGTTTCTGGGCTATTCACACAATTTCTGCTTCTTCAGATGTTTCACTTTTAAATCATCCGATGGTTTTAGCATTGCTGAAAACTTATCTTAAATAGTTTATTCATCATTTTGAATTTTTCCAAAAGATAAAATGTACCCAAAGAGAGAAAAAAGCATCTTCTTCTTTTATCATCTCTCTTTCCTTTAACTCCTTTTAGGTCTTTGTGTTTCTATTTCACAGTACTAAAAGTTGCAACTAGGTTTTTGTGAAATGACTGAACTTAACCCCAGATTATCACAGGAAAATAGTCATAAAACGGCAGTAGCCTACATGGTATAATTTGAGACTATTGAAAGTTCTTTCACAAAATCTTCACTAACCTGCTTTATGACTTTACATTTCTATTATGTAAAAGTAAATCCTTTTAGGTAGAAGCTTTGTGTTTTCTGTTAAAATGAAACTATCCATGAAGGGACAACATCTCACTTCTCTGCTTAAAAATCACCCATTGACTCTCATTGGCTACCAAATAAATGCCAAGTTCTTCAGCTGATCATCCAAATCTCTCAGAGATGAGTTACCTACCTTTTCAACATCATCCTCACACCCTCCAGAAACTGACAACCCAATAGGACCACCACACTCACGTGCTCTGAGCGTGTCTAGTGCATTCCTTTCTCTAGGCCTTAGCTTTTAATGTGACCCAAGTGTGCTCCCTCTCTGTTTAACCATGTATACTTATCAATAACATGGTCTAGAGCACTGAAATTCTACCTTGATTATAAATAATCTTTAAAAGTCTTCCTGATTTAGTAAGGCCATCTCTGCTTTAAAGAAATTCATTTTATTCATTCATTCAACAAATATTTATTTAGTGCCTATCATGTGTCAAATTCTAGAAGCTGAGGATGCAATAGTGAAAAAAGAAGGAAAAGACAAACAATTCAAGCTCAGTTAAGCAGAAACAGGGGTGTTTGTAATATCTTGGCTCATGTAAGGGAAAAACTAAATTTGGCTTCAATCACAACTGGATCTAGAGATATCATCAGAAATAAATTCCCCCACCACCCCACCACCCTTGTCTGTCTCTTTATCTCCCCACTCCTCCCACCCCCTACCCTTATCTTAATTCTGCTTTTCTTGGATATGCTTCACTCTGGCAAGATTTCGTCACAGAGAGATAGAAACGGCCACTGGCAATATTATGTTTATATCACCCTAGAGGCAATAATGCCAAAGAAAAGAGTGCTTCTTTCCCGGGAAAGGGTATTTTGGGGATATGCGAAGGGGAAGATGAGCCAGGGATACATTTAGCTTGAGCTTTTCTGTGTCTATCAGTCATTCTCACATATATTTCAAATCATTTCTAGCCACCCTGGTATAGGAATGGTTTTCCAGGAGGACTCCTATCACCGACTGTGCTAACTCATTCAGCTTTACAACATAAAGATACTGAGCCAGAGGGCACATCATAACATGAAAGTGAGCAACACTGGAGGTACATAGGTAGTAGAGAAGCTAGATTTGAAGCTTACAGAGTCGTTAGTCTATGAAAAATGCTTTCAATCGCATACATGTAAAATTGTAAGCAGAAAATTTTATTTTGTTGATGTCTAATCAAAATGTGCACTCCCTTAAAAAAATAATAAATAAATAAATAAATAAATAATAAAAAAACAAAATGTGCACTCCCTAATAGAGTACATGAAATCATCCTTCCCCCCCCCCCTTTCTTGGTAGAGATAGGCAAAATCAAACATATCAGAATTGCTGTGCCACAGGGCCCCAGCCTATAGGTGCACCATAGGTTCTGTGTTTGAGGTTATATGCTTTAAGCATCCCAGCGTGTCATGTCTAAACACATCTGAGCCCTCCAGCCCTGATGAAGAAGGTAGTTCCAGGTAAAATTTTGCAAAATTGCCAAAAACACAGAAAAGTGGCCCAAAGAAACAGGTGTCTTTTCCACATACTTATTCACTGAAAAAAAAGTCAATGAATATAGTATAAGCATAACTTGATTACATAATTGTCTCCATTATCCATTGTTGCCTCACAAATTAACCTGGATTAGTGTGCTAGGGCTGCCATAACAAATTACCACAAATTAGGTGGGTTAAAGCAGGAACATGTATTCTTTCACAGCCCTGGAGGTCCTTAGGCCTCAGTTCCTCAGCACACGGGCTGGGTTTCATAGGCTGCCTGAGTTTCTTCATGGCATGGAAGCTGGCTTCCCCCAGAGTAGTGATTTAGAGATAAAGAGAGAAAATATGAGCAAGGTAGTACAAGAGTATCCAAGACAGAAAGAAACTACAATCTTTTATAATCTAGTGTCAAAAGTAATACACCATTGCTTATGCTGCATGCAGACTAATGTAAGAGGAGACTACACAAATGTGTGAAATCAGGGGGCTAGAGTCCTTGGGGGGCCTCTTGGAGGCTGCCTACCCCAGTAACAATGCAATTCAGTACATCATGACAGCAATTTTTAACCTTCTAAATTGTTCCATTGCATGCCTTAATTTCAGATTAATTTTGCACTTTATTCAGCCTTTTTAATGATTCTTTTTTTAAAAGATTTATTTATTTATTTATTTATTTATTTATTTATTTATTTATTTATTTATAAGAGACACAGAGAAAGAGGCACAGACATAGGCAGAGGGAAAAGCAGTCTCCCTGCAGGGAGCTGAATGTGGGACTCGATCCCGGGACCCAGGATCACGGCCTGAGCCAAAGGCAGAGGCTCAACCACTGAGCCACTCAGGCATCCCAGCATTATTAATGATTCTAAATTGTAAAAGTATTATAGAAGCGTTTCAAAAGACTAATTATTAAAGCAGACCGAAAAATATGGGAGATTCTCACCATACTCCCCAGCAGGACTGCTGCTGACTTCTATGGACCCAGACTGGATGTATCTTAACACTTCTTTGTATACTTCTTAGACCAAGAAGAGCATCTGAATCTTGCCAGTTTTAAAACCAGCAAGACCAACTGGTCATTCAGCAGAGCCATAGCGGGAATACACACAGGGGGGATCTGGTGATGGGAATCAGGGTGAGTGATAGGACAGGGATCCAAGAGCCACCTCATATGAGAAGGAGCAGTGAGAAGTGCTAGAGTACCTGTGGGATCCCGGGAACCCAGAAGTGGGGAGAAGGACCTAAAAATGAAATTTGGGAATATGTGCCACCATTTAATAAGGTTGACTTTGTGAGGCTGGTATTCTTGGTATTCTGAAGGTAGTGTGTTTTCTACTAGATTCTGTGTCTTAAAATCTGATCGACTTGGCTACACAGTGGTACCTGAGGTCAAGGTAAAATGTGACTTAATCAGCCAGACTTTCCCTAGTCTGGGAAAAGAAAGACATATTAATGGAGCTTTAAAAATAAAGTTTAACCCCATCAAAGTAACAAAACATGAATGTTAATAATTCATGAGGACCATTTGCACACATGTTAAAGGTTGCACTATTAAGAAGACAGTTAATAAATTATGAACACTTAGGTGCAATTAAAACAGCTGTCTCAGCTTCCTCAACTGCTATTAGCATGCTTCAATTTCCTCTGGATCTTTAACATCTTGCCCCTAAACTCCTACTCAATGGCTTCTCAGTGGCTTGCAGTTTGCATTTCTTAATTACAGTAAACTGGCAATGATTGCCCTTAGGAAAGAATTGCATTTGTGCCTACCTAGGGCTAATCCCAGAAAAATCCTTAGGTTTCCAAACCTTCTCTGTTTTAAAGAAAACAGTTTTAGGTTTTACCACGCTTTCACTATAGAATGCTTATAAGTAGCCTCTAAGCAACCCTAGGTAACCCTCTTTTCACCTAGGGGAAGAGCTAGTTCTATGAAGCCCCCTAAACGTGGTGCTGTGATAAGCTACCACTGCATGGAAATCTCCATCCTACCACAATCCTTCCCAACAGAGCTAGGAAGTCATGCACCTAATGTTAAAAGAAACTATAATGTTGCAGCCTTTTCCCTGGTTACTCTTAGAAAGCGAGAAGGAGACTGCTGGTGGAGCCCAGCCACGGGAGCCTGTGCATTGCAGCAGCTCCCTGGCCTCCAGGAGCCCAACAACCAGACTTGAGGCTTTTGATGGAGGCTTTTGTTATCTTAGACCCTCCTGGCTGAAGCTGGCTTCTTGGTTCCCTGGGGCCATGTACACCTCCCTCACCCCTCACCTTCCAGGCCCCCGAGGCTGGGAGGGGAAAGGTGAATAACCCATCAGCTCCTCCCCCTCTCTCATTCCAGCTCTTCCCAGGCCAGCAACTGATGACAAGAATCAACTTTTTTTGGATGCTTGCTTTGTGCCAGGAACCCCATCTAAGTATTTTTCAGTTATCTCTTACTTAAGAGATGACACCTTGCTAAAGAGCACAGATTTGAATCAGATTGCCTGAGTTCAAGTCCTGCTCTCCCTCTTCCTAGCTGTGTGACCCTGGATAAATTGCTTAATATCTCTGAGTCTGAATTTATTCATCTCTAGAATGAGCTAATAATATCCATACCTCAAGGGTCCACTGGGAGCATTAAGTGAAAATATAGAGAGAATAGAACAGTACAATTTAAGTATTGGCTATTAATAATATGCCAGGATTGAAGACAGTTATGATGAATTTTGATTTTCATGATTTGGAGTTTTTCTCTTCATGACATTTCAAGGAAGTAAAACTGACATTCTGCTTTTTACTTATTCTCATAAAATGTGAAGAATTTCCAAATAGAACCTTTCCTTGAGAGACTCATGACCTAAACCAAATTAAATAACTAAAAACTAAATATAGTTTTTACAGGCTATTTTGTTTAATGTTATGAATTTTAGAACACCAAATAATTCCACAAAGATTAGAATTCTAATATTGACTATTCTATATTTCTGTACCTTGTGTTATAATTAACTTAATGTTATAAACATTTGTAGGTTCAGAAAGCATATAGTTTTCTCTAAAGTAATCTGGCTAATGTATTCTCTTATATATATATATTAACTGACATTCTTTTCTTATTTATTTACCTGAAATTTCTTAGTAACTTTTATGTTAAAATTTTAGTTCTCACAATCATACTAATTACTGCAGAGTTTTACTCTTACAAAAATCAACATATGTTTCTATTTCATTTGACTACGAGATTTAAATAAAGCACATAAAGAGATTTTTCACTCCAAATTACAACTAGAATAAAATTTACCCGTATTTGAAGGTTCTAATATCCCAATACTCCAATATTAACAACAAATCCAAATAGCACAATGTGTTCATTTTATAGGTATTGTTACACTATTATTTTATGATGATAAATAAGCAATTATATAGTCACTGCTCATACTCAACTTTAGAGATGTCAGAAATGATACTGAAGTAGATATTCATCTAGTAGAGCTTCAAAGACTAAACCCAAACCAAAGTCGAATAGCATGTGCTGGTTAAATAACAAAGCCAAGGCCAAGCTTCTGTGTATTTAACATATTAGAATAGTCTACAGCCATGGAGAATGATAGTTTAAAAAATAAAGATACCAGGAAAATGTTCATGATCCCTTTAAGTACATAAGAAAATGGAACATACGGTTACATAAATAACATGATCCAAATCATTTCTGTATGGACTCTTCAGATCCTGAAGAACAGAGACCTCTCTAGCTCGCACAGGTAAAAGAAGTTTGGCATAAGGATAAATGATAAACAATATGGATAATGTCCATGAAATCCAAGAGCCAAAATTTAATGGAGCTAATAAAGAGGAAGAAAACATAGAGGAAGGGTACATATGCTAAATTCTTCATCTAACATACAGAGTTATCAATTTCTTTTTTTTATTATTTTTTTAAGATTTATTTATTTATTCATTCAGAGAGAGAGAGAGGCAGAGACACAGGCAGAGGGAGAAGAAGGCTCCACGCAGGAAGCGGGACGTGGGACTTGATCCTGGGTCTCCAGGATCACACCCTGGGCTGCAGGCGGCGCTAAACCGCTGTGCCACCAGGGCTGCCCAGAGTTATCCATTTCTAAAGATGATTGAACAAGAAAAGGAGCTTAAAAATTTTTTTAAAGATTGAAAACAGGAAACCAACAGAACTATCAACTGCATTAAAAATTAAAATGGGAAATGGAGAATAGTGTAATACTCATGTCTGATGGGGAGTAATCAACAGATATATCCTAAAATAATCCATCAAAAATTAGGCTTAGAAACAGAAAGTTAGGGGCTCCTAGGTGGCTCAGTGGTTGAGCATCTGCCTTTGGCTCAGGTCATGATCCTGGGTTCCTGGGATGGAGTCCTGCATTGGGCTCCTTGCAGGGAGCCTGCTTCTCCCTCAGGCTATGTCTCTGCCTCTCTCTCTCTCTCTCTCTCTCTCTCTCTGCACGTCTCTCATGAATAAATAAATAAAATCTTTTTAAAAATCGTATAGAAAGGCTTTAAAAGGAATAACTGTCTTCCTTACCCCATTCCCACTCACTAGAGGCAACTATCCTCAAGTGACTTTTAGTGTTTTGGGTAGTTACCTTTCTTTTTTATTTTTTCAGCCCTGAGCTGAAGGCAGACACTCAACCACTGAGCCACCCAGGCGTCCCTCTAACATGATCTTTTTTTCTTTCAAGGTTCATGTAGTACCTGAACAGACACATTTTAATGAAATGGCTGATTGCATTAGAGACATTATCTCCCTAAGACGTGTACACCTGCATGGATGGTAAAGATGTTGGCTTCTACACAACTTCCTCTCTCTCTACCCCGTGAACACCCTGAGGGAGAAGGAGCAGTCTGGGCTAGTGAAGTCCTATTTCCTCCGCATCCATGAACAATGCTTTTGCCTACATCCATCTACTATGCTCCCTTCTACTTGCTGTGTTAGTTCTGATCATTGGCAAAAGTGGGAAACCTCTATTTATATTCAAAAATCACATCCTTTCCTTTCCCCAAAGACAGTACAGTGAAATTGTTTCTCATTTACATTTTGAAACTCCCTCACATAATAATTCATTATTCTAGGAAAATGTGCATTATTCTATAAAGGTGAATGGCTTTAAAGAACAAAGCATTAGTAAAAAAATGTAATGTCCTTCCTTGCCACATAAGTCAAATCCTGATAATGCTACATTAACACTCTGATTAGTAATTTTTGCACATTAAAATTTTTATATAGATTTAATACCATTTTCAGCTTTTGTTTAATGAATATTTAATTCAGAAAGCTATGAAATAATAGGTAATTATAGCTCCACAAGAACACATATTGACATGTAGTTTAAAAGACTGTGAAAGGTGCCTTGTGCTTGCACTGAGTTTATAATTTAAACACAAAGAAAAATTTTAAGGTTGCCAATCAAATATTCATCAGAAGAAAGAATGCACAGAGGATCTCACTTCCTCAGGGCACATATGCAAAGGAGATACTAAAGATAACACAGGAGCAGGTTTGGCAGACCTTGTTTAGGCAAAATTCCAAACACATCCACAAAAGAGCTGATGAAGGAAAAAGTTTCCCTAGCTTGAAAGCAAAGGCAACCGCGTGTAAGGATCAGGTTTGGGAAAGATGGTAGAGGTAATAAGCAAGGGGCCTTAAAGGTAAGAAGAAATGGTCAAAGCTAAGAATTTTATTTGAATTTTATTTTCCCACCATTTCTTTTCATCTTTTTCTTAACAGGAACTGTCCTCTAACATCTCAACCCTGACTCACAATGGAGCCCAGGTCCATTAAGAAACCGAGTGTCCTTGCTGTCCTTAAGAAACTGAGTGATTCTAATATATAGGGACTTAATGCATTCTCTCTCTTGGGGGTGCTTCCATTTTAAGAGCCCACACTGGTTTAAAACATGTATGCCCTGTCACTCCAGTAAGTAATCACCTTTTCTTGAATAGAGTTTGGCCAGGTTTCAAAAAGAAAAATTTAGAATACTTCCAGCAACTCTGTCCCCTACCTTGTAGAGAAAGTCCCTAGGCCATTAGATCTCAAATTCTAACATGCTTAAGAATTTTCTGGAATGCAGGGTACCTGAGTGGTTCAGTGGTTGAGCATCTGCCTTTGGTTCAGGTCATGATCCCAGGGTCCCTGGATTGAGTCCCACATTGGACTCCCTGCAGGGAACCTGCTTCTCCTTCTGCCTATGTCTCTGCCTCTCTCTGTGTGTCTCTCATGAGTAAATAAAATCTAAAAAAAAAAAAAAAAAAAAAGAATTTTCTGGAATGCTATAACTGACCGGTCCCAATCTGTGTTATTCCAAGATTCTGAGTCAGTCCCAGAAAGCTGTATTTTTTACCAGCATTATAAGCAGTTCTGATGTAACCTGTCCCCTAGGCCACATTTTAAATGTGTGCAGTGCACTAAAAGACTGAAGGGTTCGAGAAACCTTCACTTTCCTCCCTTGCAGGGAAATCCACCAGGGCAGGTTTTCTGAAGATCTTATCCGACATGCATTCTATCTTCTTGTCCTCACCCATGACTTTCTTCTAAAAATTCGCAAGAATCTCTCATTGTCCTTTCCTTCTCAAGCACGGAATGGGACCTGGGCTCTAGTCCACCTGCCACCTGGTAGCTCCTTCGGTACTCACTCAGAAACACCCGCAGCCCCTGGAGATTTAGGTAGAAACAAGCCTGCACCTTCAGCCCTCACAAACCTAGTACTGCAAAGAGACCTGGCTCCACTCTACTATTTGTAACTTCTCCAATTTGCTGCCTCTTGGTTGACTGATTGGCAGTTGGATTCCTTCCTATTTTCTTATTTACCTGATACTATAAAATAATTCCTCTTTGCCTATTCTCCAAGCCTTGTGTCACCCACCTGTGTCCCTCCTGCCCCCAAGGGAATAGGACAAACCATCCAGCTAATAGTTAAACATTTCCTTAGAGTTAGAAAAGATGGGAAAGTCTTCTTCCAAATCAAGATTTTTGCAACCACTCCTGAAAAGAATTTCTCAGTCTGCTTTTTTCTGAAAAGCCAAACCCAACTAAAGCAACATTACTGACCTTAACATTACAATGAGCACAAACACAAGTGAAATTGTTGCAGTCCTCAGTAAGGAGAGGGTCACTTTGGGTCGTCTAGCTCCCTGAGGTTAAGGGATTATGATTTTTTTTTAAGATTTTATTTATTTATTCATGAGAGACAGAGAGGGAGAGTGAGAGAGAGAGAGGCAGAGACACAGGGAGAGGGAGAAGCAGGCTCCATGCAGGGAACCCGACATGGGACTCCATCCTAGGTCTCCAGTATCACAACCTGGGCTGAAGGCGGTGCCAAACCCCGGAGCCACCCGGGCTGCCCAGGGATTATGATTTTTTTAATTGAATTTTTATTGATTTTTTTTGGCATTGACTTGCATAAGTTATTTATATATTTTGGATATTAACCCCATATTGGTTATATCATTTGGAAGTATCTTCTCCCATTAAATACATTGTCTTTTTGTTTTGTTGATTGTTTTCTTTGCTGTGCAGAAGCTTTTTATTTTTTTATTTTTTAATACATTTATTTTTTACTGGTGTTCAAATTTGTCAACACACAGAATAACACCCAGTGCTCATCCCATTAAGTGCCCTTTCAGTGCCTGCCACCCAGTCACCCCCACCCCCCTGCCCACCTCCTCTTCCACCACCCGTAGTTCGTTTCCCTGAGTTAGGAGTCTTTCATGTTCTGTCTCCCTTTCTGATATTTCCCACTTATTTTTTCTCCTTTCTCCTTTATTCCCTTTCACTATTTTTTATAGTCCCCAAATGAATGAGACCATATAATGTTTGTCCTTCTCCAATTGACTTATTTCACTCAGCATAATACCTTCCAGTTCCATCCATGTTGAAGCAAATGGTGGGTATTTGTCGTTTCTAAGGGATTATGATTTAAATGAAAATACAAAGTTTACAAATCTTCACAGAGTCCTTGGGAATGTCCTTAGACCTCCAGGGTTATACAGATCCCAGTTTGAAAAACACCAGTTTAATAGAATTCTTGTCACTGCCACTTGTTACCTACGTGACCTCATTTGTGGCACCTAATCTCTCCCAGCCTCACTTACAACTAAAGATGGCTCAGTAAAAAGCTGCTGATATTAGTACAGCATGGAGGATGGTTTGGCATTCGGAGAGACTACCGTCTTGAAGGCCAGATGGAAAATTATTGCAATGGCCCAGGTACGGCAGATAATGAATGGGACTAAGTTACTGGCAGTGGGAACAAAGAGGGGTATATATACAACGCTAGAAAGGTTAACTTAGAAAGAAAGATCATCAGTGATCACCTGGATGTTTTCCTCAACTAAACTCCCAAGATGTTGTTTGGTGTTCTGTGAAAACTATGATTCCTCTTCTCAAAAAAATGTGGGAAACTCTGCTATAACGTAAGCAGAACAATCCTCACATCTCATTCCAGAATAATATTTGCTAGATCTGCAACTACTAACCCAAATGAAATGAGAAGTTCACTTTCTCTCTTTCCCTCACCTTCTCTCTCTCTCCTGCTCCCTCTCTCCCTCCCTCTACACACACACACACACACACACACACACACACACACACACACACATAGCACGATAGCAGTGCTTTGCCTGTCTTTAAGGCTCTGAATCTTCTAGGCTGCTACATTCCCGGTACCTCAATCAGAACCTATCGAAAAACAGGTATTAAATAAATATTTCTTGAACGAATAAATGAACAATGAGAAAATAAGGAAACAACTAGATGCTAGAATTTTAAGAGCCTGGAAAGTACACATATCATCACTCCAAATTCTCTCTCCTGGCTGTTAAAATTTCATCAACAGAATTTAAATCCTTTGGCCCAAATCTCTCAGGAGGGTGCACCTGGCTGGCTCAGTTGGTCGAGCATGCAACTCTTCATCTCTGGACTGTAAGTTTGAGCCCCATATCAGGTGGAGCCTACTTTTTAAAAAAAGGAAAAAAAAAAGAAAAAGAAAGAAAGAAAAACCTCCCAGGAGAAGATACGGCTTCAGCAAAAGATTTCTCAGACTTACCAACATGGCAGAGAACTTAAGAGTAATGATGGTTATTGTGAAGCACCTAAGAAATAATAATAAAATTATTATATTAGTTATATAATTTAGCAATTTTAATAATAATAAACAATTTTATTATTAGGAACTGAATGTTATAAGTTTATAATGATTGCCAAATAGGAACATGCTATTACAGAATGAGGAATGGCTGTTTGAGTAAAAGTTCCTGGAAGATTCTTTTAAGACAAAAGTACCACAGTAAGAAGAATCAAGAGTCCTTTACCCTAGCAGCTCCAAAGATGATTTCTTGTGGCACATGCCTCAGGTACAGTCCTGGCTAGAAAGCCAAATGTTATTGTGGCTTCCCAGAAATCACAAAGTGAAGCCATCACAGCTTAATACAACCAAGTTGAAAGATCACTTTGGCAAACTAAAATATCCAATGTATGAGACATATAGGAAATCTGAACACAGAAGCAAGTGTATCTCATGATTCCATAGCCTTCTTTGAAAAAGGATTTCAATGTCAAAAGTGTGAGTGAGGTGGATGGATTTCAAAACAGAGGATACAAGGATATCTAAATGCTGTATCTATAGGCAGTGACTCCCCTTAATGTTACATGCATTATACAGGGTTTTCTCTTAATTAAATCTCAACACAATTTTGTGGAAAGGTTTTTCATCCTTTGTTTCAGATTATTTCCAAGAGTATTGGGTAAGAAGTGATATGCCATGCTCCAGGAGCACCTGGCTGGCTTAGTCAGTAGAGCATGCAACTCTTGATCTCAGGGTTGTGAGTTCAAGCCCCATGTTGGGTGTAGAGATTACTTAAAAAATAATAAAATCTTTTTAAAAAATAAATAAGGAAAGAAAGAATGATGTACCATGCTCAATATTCCAGGAAATTAATTACCTAGGGGAATTCATGAAAGATTGTAGAATTATGATGCTGCATTTTAGTATCTATTTGCTATATATTCATTGACTTTGATGACTGCTAGAATTTGTTAGTGACATAGGGCATCAGGTATCAAAAGCCTAAGGAATTTTGACAGGGTAGGACAAACATAGCCAGCAGGTAGGAGCTAAGCTAGGGCTGAGATCTGGGCTCAGATACAAGTTTGGCCAAGACAGGACTGGACAGTACATTCGGAGTGACTCACTCATTTTTCAGATCTGAAGCCGCACTGGAGTGCAAGGAGACCAGGGACAGCTTAAAGATTGAGGAAGCAAAGCAAATAGAACTAAGGATGATGTCAAGGACCACCCAGGGTTCAGGGTAAAAAGAAGAGTAATGAAGAAAGACTCAGGCAGATGCATCTCCAGTACCAAGTGTTCATTTACACTGTCTAATAAAATTGGGAATATATGCAGACACAATAGTATTGTTTAATAGCATAGCCAAAACAAAAGATACAGCTGGATGCCAAAATCATTTATTTCGGCTTCAGATTTGGGTAAGCAAAAAGCAGGTAGGTCACAAAATGATCTAATACTCTAAATTCATTCATGGGTACTGATTAAGTGGAAGCTGTTGAACTCAATTATAATGATGATAATTAAGATTTTCAATGCCTAGTGTTATGATACCTGCAGCAAAAAGAGCTCTATGAAGTCTAAACATTCCACCTGAGAAGAGGGTAATACTTGCCGGATAAAAAGATTGGAAGATTCTCATCAATAAGCCAAAGATAAAAATAACTGAAGGAATCTTGGACTTGTTTTCAATATCCTGATACTCCTATGTTCTTCTTTGACTTTGTATTTGATCCAAATACTTTTCTACGCATTTTTATGTTGTCTCATTATAAGGTATGGCTTAATAAGAATTAGGCTTGACCAAGATGATCTTTCTGTAATAGAATCTACTAATATTAACTAAGGAGGTAAGGGAATTGACCTAAATATCCAAGTTAGGAACCAAAGAGCCATAACTTTGCACTGTTAGCACATAGAGGATGTTGGGAAATTCAGCGCTCATGATCATTTAGTGTCAAGTCAACAACAGGCTGGGATTTATTGCAAGTTGAATTTAGTATTTTCCAAGGCAATGATGTCCACGGAAATATGTGAACCGCTAATATGTTAATATGAGCCACATTCATAAATTTAAATTTTCTAGTAGCTACATTAAAATAGGTAAAAAGAAACAGATGAAATTAATTTATACGGTATAGTTTAATACTATATAGCCAAAAATATTATCACTTTAACAAATACTTAATATTTTTTTAGATTATTAATAATATATTTTACATTCTCTTTTGTTATACTAAGTTGTTGAAATTAGGTGTATATTTTACACTAACGACACATATCAATTCAGACTAGCCCCATTTCAAGTACCCAATAGCCCCTTGTGGCTAGTGGCTTCCATACAGGGCAACACAGTCCTAAGATTTCAAATGGAAAAAAACACTTAATGAATATATTATATGATGAATCAGATTTCCAAAAATATCTAATTGTTGTAACATATATTGTATTACATTATTTACAGAGCATTATAATCATCTGTAACTAAAGAAAAGTCACTGTTCTATTTCTTTTTTAAAGAAAATAAGGTGGGTTTTTCTTTTCATCTCCAAGAAAATAAATTCATTAGTTCATTTTTGTGCTAAAATGCTTTAATTCAATAGAATTTGAAAACCAATGCCTAGGGATAATATGGGTCATTTACAACTCTGAAAACATAAGAGCCCTGAGAGCAAAATTTGATGAGGTCAGGGTGAGAGAGAAGGAAGAGGGGAAGAGAAGGAAGGAGGGGACTGCATGCTGCCATGCCCCTGACAGAGAGAGGACCCGGTGGGGGAAGGGGGGAGGTAGGAGGGGGGCAGGTGCCTTATCTCCATTGCATTTGTACCAAGAACCAGTCCTGATATTGAATATATTTATGCCTTTACACAGCTTTATTGCACCAGTTTGCAACTACTTATTACTTTGGCTCTCCCTTCTCTATATTCACAAGAGACACACCTTGCGAAGGCATGGCTCATCTATTTATTCTGACGAGCTTCACAACAGATACTGATCACCAGGGCCTGCCCCACATAAAAGCATTGGCAGTGACCTACAAAGGGCTTTTCTGCCCCAAAATACCTCCTCCAGTTCCCGCTGTGATGCCTGAAATCTACAAAGAGCTTTTCCTTTGGGTTAGGAGAGTTTCCCAAACTTCAACCATTTGATTCTGTCTGTCATTGTTTCTGCCCAATCTTCACACCACCTACATACTATTTATTTAATATATTTTCTTTAAATTAGCTCTTTTCTATAAAAATAAATTCATTCAAGAAATTCTGTATCACTCCCAAAAAGTAAAACTTATACAATCTGCCATAAATATTCTAAAGATAACAAAAACAACTATCAACATTTTAAATGGTCACACATGTAACCCCCGAAATCCTTTCGCCTACCACCAGCAGGTAAAATTATCACTAATTAGGAAATACTGTATTAAATATTTCCAAATACTTAAAAAAGGCGAATGACTGAGAAAATATAAATATGATAGAGCAGATGGGGTAGTGTTCACAGACAGCTACAATAACTGCTTGAGCAGGGAACAGGCTTTAGGTTAGTGTTCTCATCTTTACTGTGCATAAGAATCACCTGGGAAGCTTATTTAAAATATAGGTTTCTGGGTCCCACACCGGATTTCATAGATTTAGCAAAACTGGGTTGGGCCTACATACTGTATTTTTATCAAGCCTCTTTAGGTGATTAGGACTCAGTTGGCCAGCAAATCACACTCCCAGAACCATAGGACACAGCCCTACAACCCAGTAAGAGATGTAAAGCTATGACATGGATCACAACACCCTGGGAGAGTGGCGGGGCTCCAACATGGAAGAGATGCGTAGGGAGAGACAACCGATCTGACCATCAGCTCCATCCATTCCGCTGTTTTGTGGAAAGTACCATCCCAGATAAACAGAGTTTAATGCAACAATTTCTATTTGCTTCAGCAGAAACCCAGCAACAAAATTACTTTGATAATTATAAGTAAACTGTTTATATCAGCCCTAGCTGGAATCTTTCTATGGATGTCTTGCTGTTTCCCTCCTTCAGAAAAGAATAAAGGTCATGAGTTTATTATGTTTAGGGTATTGGGAATCTATTTAAGACTTCCAGTTGATCTTGAAAGTCTACATGAAAGATGTGAGATTTTTAGGTTGGTATGGAAAAGAAGGGTAGAGATTATGTGGTCAGTCTTTTCCAGCAAAGTAGGATCAAAATGGGTTCTATAGGAAATTATGTCATTCCTAACAAGAGACCTCCAGGTAAATGCTGCCTCAGCAACGGAATCAAGCAAGAAGCAAAAAAACAAAACAAAACAAAAACACTTAGCAGAGGCCAGTCTGCAATCTGAGATGCTTTCTGGTTTCCCTTTATCTCATACCAAATACTACAGGTTGCTGTGTAGGAAGCTTCTATGATGGTCCCCAATGACCCCAGCCTCCTGGTATTCATGCCTCCACATAATCCCCTCCCCTGCTGTCTGGATTGAACCTTAGTGATTTGCTTCTAATTTGTAAAATTCAACAGAAGTGATGGGATATTATATCTGAGATTAAGTTCTACAGTCGCGACTTCCATCTTGCTCACACTCTTTCTGGCTCTCCTTGCTTGCTGTGACCAATGAAATGGAAGTGCCGTGTTGTGAGATGCCGTATGAAGAGGCCCAGATGGCAAGGGGCTGAGGGCAGTCTATTAGTTCCTGTGGCTGCTGTAAAAGCTTACCACAAACCAAGTAGCTTAAAGAAAAACAAATTTATTCTCTCAGTTCTGGAGACCAGAAGTCTGAAATCAGTTCCACAGAGACACGATCAAGGTGACAGTATGGCTGTGCTTCCTCTGGAGGCTCTAGTGGGGAATCTGTTCTTTGCCTCTTCCAATTTCTGGTGGCTGCTGGCATCCCTTGGCTTGTGCCTACATCATTTCAATCTCTGGCTCTGTGATCACATTGCCTCCTCCTCTTCTGTGTCTAATCTCCCTCTGTGCCTCCCTAATAGGGATACTTCTGATGGCATTTAGGGTCCACCCAAAGAGTCCAGGATCATCTCATCTCAAAAGCATTCATCTCAACAATCGAAGCTTTACCATATGCTAAATTTTATGTTATGTGTATTTTACCACAATTAAAAACTGATTTTTAATTTTTTAAAGTAATGTTCACAGATTCCAGATTAGGATCTCATATCTTTGGGGGTCACCACTATGCATGGTCCTGAACCAACAGCCAGAAGGAAACTGAGGCCCAGGTCAGCAGCAAGCAAGGAACTCAATCCTGCTAACAACCATTTGAATGAGCTCAGAAGCCAGTCCTTCCTCAGGGAGCCTTGAGATGACTGCAGCCCAGCTGAAGCCCTGAGTGGAGTCTCTGAGAGACCTTGAGCCAAGGAACCAGCCATGCATAGGTTCCTGACCTAACTGTAATATAATAATTACTTTTATAAACAGTTAGTTTTGGAGTCTATTTGTTACCTGGCAGTAGATAATCAACAATTGCTTTGTCAAGACTCGTAAAATGCCAGTTTATGGGGTGCCTGGGTGGCTTGGGTTATGATCTCATGGTCCTGGGATGGAGCCACAGACAGGCTCCCTGCTCAGGGGGCAGTCTGCTTGTCCCTCTACCCCTCCTCATGTGTACACACTCTCTCTCTCTCAAATAAATAAAATCTTTTTTTTAAATGTCAATGTATTACATTGTATTCACATCTAAGATGGTAAGCCAAAACTATTTTATTAATGGAGACTACCTGATATTATGAAAGAGCACAAACCATAGAATTAGAAAAAGCCCACTCACTGCATGACCTTGAGCAAGCTGCTTAACCTCCTTGGGATTCATTCCCACTTGTGTTAGATTGTAATAACAATACTTTCATAAAAGTATTGTTGATAATATTTAATAACACATGTAAAGCACCTATTTCAGGATCTGGCAAATACTTAGTGCTCAATAAAGAGTAGCTTATGCTATTTATATGCCTTAAGAAAAAAAATATTTTTAAAAATAGAAATAAAATAAAATAAAATAAAAATAGAAATAAATATATTTTAGAATTATCTTAGATTTTTAAATGAAATTATCGTTTCTTTAAGACCTATTATTTGGTATTACTTTACAAAGGGGGTGGATGCATGGGTAGCTCAGTTACTAAAGCATCCAACTCTTGATTTCAGCTCAGATTATGATCTCAGAGTCCTAGATCGAGCCCCGCTTTGGGCTCCCTGCTCAGCAAAGAGTCTGCTCCTCCCTCTCCCTCTGCCCCTACTCCCACTTGTGCAAACATGCATACCACCCCCCTCAAATAAATAAATAAATCTTTTTAAAAAATCTAACATCTCCTGTGATGGACTCTCCCATCTCCACAGGCCATGGGTTGGCTATACTCTGCGCAACCTTCCTACAACCAATCATTATGGAAACATTAAAAGTAGTTAACATGAAATATGGAATCAGGAGGGCAGCCCAGGTGGCTCAGCGGTTTAGTGCCACCTTCCGCCCAGGGTGTGATCCTGGAGACTCAGGATCGAGTCCCATATCGGGTTCCCTGCATGGAGCCTGCTTCTCCCTCTGCCTGTGTCTCTGCCTCTCTCTCTCTTTCTGTGTCTCTCATGAATAAATTAATAAAATCTTTTTAAAAATATATGGAATCAGGAAATGAGGAGATAGATCAAGAAATCAAGATCAAATTCTTTTGCTGGAGTCAGTGAACATTTATTGATGGAGAGAGGGAGAGAGATAATGCCAATACTTCAGAGGAAACTACAAAAAGACCTTGAGACCACGTATGAGCATGGGAAACAGTTCAGAGATGGATGGCAGGTCAATTTGGCCGGGGCAGAACGGTGAGGCTATAATACCCCTTGGAGAGCCAGGCAGACCATTTTAGAAGCATTTTGTGGGGCAAGAGATTGGAGGTTAATGGTAAGGACACCGAAAGATGTGAAAGCTAGAGAATTAGGAGGACATTCTCTCTCTTTCACGGAAGGTTTGATCTGGAGTCTCATCCCTGAACCTGAGAAGCACTTAACCTCTGGTCTTTCCTCATCCCCGAAGTAAGGAATCATACTGGATCACCTCCTAGGTCCCTTCTAGCTGACACTCACAGCTTCTGCCATGTGAAAATGGGTTGTTCTGCTGCATGTGTGCTGGAGGATACTCAGCTTTCAGGTGAACGATGAAATATGCTGCTTTAGAGTAAGCTGCTCCTTCACTTCTCCATCTGCTCTTTCTCTAGTGTTAGTACCTTCTGCCTCTTTAGGAAGAGAATCCGTGCTTAACCCAGGAGAGAAAAAACACCTGAAAGATGGCTTTCTGAGAGGCTTATACACAGCCTGGCAAGACAGTTTATCTTTTCCCTCTGCTGGGGCACCTGACCTTGAGTACTGAGATGAAGGAATTAACATGCTGTGGATGGGGGTATTAAGGCACCCGCAGTCATATACATATACACATATTTTCTGGAATTTATGAGGAATGAGGTTTCTTTTTATTTTTTTAAGATCTTATTTATTTATTCATGAGAGACACAGAGAGAGAAAGAGGCAGAGACATAGGCAGAGGGAGAAGCAGGCTCCATGCAGGGAGCCTGACGTGGGACTCAGTCTCAGATTCTGGGATCACACCCTGAGCCAAAGGCAGACGCTCAACCACTAAGCCACTCAGGCATCCTGAGGTTTCTTTTTAAAGGAGGGGGAAAAAAAAAAGGACAGGCCAAATTGCTCCTTTCCCAAGGTGCTTTATATTTATTGGCTTTTTATTGTGCCAGAGACTATTATTAATAGGAAAAGGTGGTGCTGAGAATTTCCTTAGTATTTCCATGTTTTCAGGCTTCCTCTTCTCCCATTAGCCTGGTGAGGATCTCACCAGCCCTAGTATGTGTGTAGATGCTCTGATGCTTCCTTTCCTTTTGGCCTTGACCTCTGACCCCTTGCACTTCCTTCCCAGTCACCTGGCCAGCCAGCAAGCAGCCAAGTATAGGCCATTCCTCCAAAAGCCCTTACAGGTGCCAGCCAGTTACCTGGCAACAGTGACAATCCTGCTAACAGGAGACAAAACACCAGTGAAGACCAGAGAGAGCAGCTTCTTCCAGAATCTGAGAGAGGAAAAAGGAAGGGAAACAAATGGCTCTTTTTATCAATGGCTTTTCATCCCTGCCCACATTGTTCTCCTGAATCTCTAATCCCCAATTTCTATCACCACCTGGTAAGAATAGCCTTCAATTGGAGAGTTCAATGACAGCCACAGAATTCATATGAAATAGTCTACTTGAGGACACTCAATAATCACCACCTCCTCCACCTCTGTGTAATGTTTAGGAGTTAATCAACCCTAATTTCCACCTCTGCACACGTTATGTTCCAAACCAAGGATGTATTCTGACCACCTAACCGTCCTTTCACAATAGCATCCTAAATTCTGTGTACTGAGAAGCACTGACAAGCAATTTTCTCACTTCTTGCCTCCCTGGCCATAATTTTACAGTGAGTGGTACCAGAGAGGGGGAGGGCATAAGCATACCAGCTACTAATAGCTGACATTTACTGAACGCTTCCTCTGTTCCAGGCAATGTACCAAGCACTATGCAGACACACTTAGCTTTCAAAACAGCCCCATGAAATCAATAGTATTATTATCTCCATTTTACGGATGAGAAAACTGAGATTCAGAGTGGCCAGTAGTCAAAGATCAGATTAAGAACAGGGTCAACATTTGAACTCACCTCAGGGTTTGAACACCTATAGTCTCAACCACTTTGTTATGCAGATAAAGGGTGAGAGATGGTAAGCTTTACTAAGAGGGAGCCGGCAAGTAAGGTAGAGATGAAAGTTGCCAAACTGTAAGTGTCAGTGGATTAAAATGAATTATGCTAAAGTCACCTGATTATGCTAAGAAAACCTTACTCCCCCAGTTAAAGTGGGATTGTGTAATAAGAGAGTCAGATCATAGTCCCTTTTAGCAGAGACCTGGAAAACTGCATATACACCCACAGGCCATAGAGGATGCAAATGCCAACTTATTGGGAAGAAGATCACTGAAGACCCTGTCATCTCATCATTCTGTGATTTGAAGAGAACAGCAATATGGCCCACATGAATCAATGCAAACAGGATAGGATTTGGAGTGAGATGACCAGAATGTAAGTTCTAGCTCAGCTGTCCACTCACTTTGTGATCTCAAAGAAGTCAAGTCCATAAATATTTATTGTTCCTATGCCAAGTGCTGATTTAGGAAATGAGAATAGATGAATGAGCAGACACAAGCCATGTCCTGAGGTGAGATCATGGGCTCATGGAACAGGGAGAATTATTGACAATTTCCCACATTTTCCTTTTTAAAAAAGTATATATTATTTAAATTCCAGTTAGAAAAAATAAATAAATAAATAAATAAATAAATAAATAAATAAATAAATAAATAAATAAATTCCAGTTAGTTGGGGACCTGGGTGGCTCAGTCTGTTAAGCATCTGCCTTCGGCCTAGATCATGATTCCAGGGGCCTAGGATCAAGTCCCTCATCGGCCTCCCTGTTCAGCAGGGAGTCTGCTTCTCCCTCTCCCTCTGCCCTTCCCCCTGCCTGTGCTCTCTCTCTCTCAAATAAATAAATAAAATATTTTTAAAAATTAAAAAAAATAAATTCCAGTTAGTTAACATAGAGCATAATATTAGTTTCAGGTGTACAATTTATTGATGCAACACTTCCATACAGCAGCTGGTATTCATCACAAGTCCCACATTTTTCTTATCTATAGACTGAGATGACTAATCGCAACTTCTGTTGTGAGCTTCAAACCAGATAACGGTTGTGAAAAAGCACTTATGGGTGGCATAATACGTCATGCAAAGTTCATGGTGATTTTTAGTGCTAAGATTGAGCTACTAAAATAATTCACAGATAGTACCATGATTACTACCTACCTGACCTGACCCCTGCCAACCTCTCCAACTTTTCTTCTGACTAGCTCCGTGTCCCTCTGTCCCCTCTTCTTGGTTGTGCAGACAATGATATTGCTGCCTTAGGGTCTTTGCACTGCTGGACATATACTTATCTCACTTATCCAGATGGCTCATATTTTCATTTCATTCAGATCTCTGCTCAAAGTTATATTCCCCAGAGATGGCCTCCCAATTCACCATCTAAAATAGAGGGATCCCTGGGTGGCACAGCGGTTTAGTGCCTGCCTTTGGCCCAGGGCGTGATCCTGGAGACCCGGGATCGAATCCCACGTTGGGCTCCCGGTGCATGGAGCTGCTTCTCCCTCTGCCTGTGTCTCTGCCTCTCTCTTTCTCTCTCTGTGTGACTATCATAAATAAATAAAAATTTTAAAAAAATAAAAAATAAAGTAAAACATTAAAAAAATAAAATAAAATAGAGAACATATGTAAACACACAGATATACATATACACACAATGCACACATTATAACACATGCACACAATACACGCATGCATACATACAGATATGCTATATACTCAGACACACACATAAACACACATACACGTGTACAGCCACAAATCACTCTCTATTTCCTTATTTTGTTTTATTTTAATTCATAGTACTATTTCTTCCTAAAATTATGTTTTTACATGTTTGCTCACATGTTTATTGCCTTATTCTCCCATTGGAATGCAAGCCCCATGAAGGCAGGGACTTAGTCTTCTTCAAGATTCTATTCCAAGTGCCCAGAGCACCAGCTCACAACACAGCTCCATTATTATCCAAATATAATTCAAATCCCGTATAATTCCCCTGTTTAAAGCATAAAATTCAATGGTTTTTAGTATATTCACAGAGTTGTGCAGTTACCACAATCAATATAAAAACATTTTCATCACCTTAGAAAGAGCCCCAGCATGCATTAGCAGCCACTCTCCATTTCTCTTCCAAAATTCCCCACTCCTTTCCCCAAGCCTACTAATCTACTTTCTATTTCAATAGATTTGTCCATTCTAGACATTTCATATAAATACAATCATATAATATGTTGGCTTTTCAAACATTAAATATTGACGAGTGAAAAAAAAGTTAAATCCAATTCTTTGCCACACCCTATAGATATTAATACACCCTCAGAAAATTTCCCTCCATGAGTTTCGAGCAATCTATTATCCAATCTAGAAAAATGACAAATTCATCTAGCAAAAATACAGCAAAAATCTCATTTATTCATGGTGCGTTTCTGGGTTTTTTTTACTGTGATGTTTTGACAGGAGTTGATCAGAAGCTTCCCTCTGCATTATCAACAGAAAAAAAGGAAGGGCTGACAATAAACAAATACTTGAAATTCTGAGGGGTCTGTTTATTTCCTTAAGAGGCCAACTGTTTTCAAACACTGAATTACAAATGATTTAATTCCAACCTAAGAGAGGCCAACAAGCATGCTGCTCTGATATGATGATTACAAATCATTTTCTATTATTAAAGCAGAACCTTGATCAGGCAACTTTGGTAGACATAATTCCATGTACCCATGGATTTTAAAGTCATAAAGTGGCCTTCTATTATTTACAAGCATTTCATAATTGACTTCATCAACCAAACTGGCTTTCCCCTTCAATTATTTTAAATCAGTGAGGTTTTAGTGCATAAACATGCTCTTCTCCAACATACATTGTTAAACCAATCTCATATTTGATTCATGTAAGAGCAAATGACGTCAGCATCTAAGTCAAACCACAAGCTAAGTTCTTAGAATTGGAATGAACTTTAGGTCACCGGATATAACCTCTCACCAAATGCCGGAATCTATGCCATGCCTTCCCTGGCTTGAATGCCTCCCAGTGATCAGGAGCTCATCATTGCTCAAGGCATTCCCCTCCATCATTCTAAACAACTTGAAGCATTGTTTCTTACATTAATTTCCCAAGTAAATAAAAATTAAAAAAAAAAAAAAAAAAAGTTTAGGGATCCCTGGGTGGCGCAGCAGTTTGGCGCCTGCCTTTGGCCCAGGGCGCGATCCTGGAGACCCGGGATCGAATCCCACGTCAGGCTCCCGGTGCATGGAGCCTGCTTCTCCCTCTGCCTGTGTCTCTGCCTCTCTCTCTCTCTCTGTGACTATCATAAATAAATAAAAATTAAAAAAAAAAAATTCCCAAGTATCCTATTTTAAAGATTTTTCCCACATATACAAGACTGTGTCCCTGCATCTACCTTCTTTTGGTCCAAGTTTTACCTCCTAGGATAATAGAGGGGCAGCCTATTTCTTTCTGCCCTGGGCAAGTGAGTCCCTCAAACATCTGAAGACAGCTTGTCTCCCTGGTGATTCTTCCCTGAGCTAAACACCCCCGAGTCCATCTTACAATTTTCTTTGCAGACCCTCTTGCTGCTGCACTCCCACACTATCGCCAGCTCCCCCCAACCTTTCTGATCATCTACCTCTGAAGCAATTAACTGCTGTCCCTCAGTACAAATCTGCAATGTGGGCATTTAATTACAAAGCTGCCCAATGGAAAGGGGGCCACACATGCCCCTGTTATTTACTAAAATTATCTGTTAAATGCAAACACAGTAATATGAATTGTTAAGACTATCAATGAAATCATCCATATTTAGGGACTTCTGTGGGCTTTTCATGTTCATTTGTTGGCCAAGGACTCCTTCAAGCTAAAATGAGTAGATTCCCTTTGAACAAAGGATAATACCCATTCAGAAGGTCTGACCCACCCCGACCTATCTTCAGACACACGTGATTGCAGCTGAAGTTATGAACTGAACCAGGAGAGCCAGAGCTATTTCAGCAACTGTGAAAACAAAAGCAATAATACCAAGCTACTTGTATCCCTTTAATTTGGAGCTTTCCCAAGCAGAAACAAGTAAATTTCAGTGTGCTTCCCATTTAAGGATACCATACAGACTGTGGTGTGTTTTCACAAGTCCTCCCGGTAGTTAATCAGTGCTGTGAGGGTAAGAACTGCCAGCCTATTTTTGTCAGGGCCCAGAAACACTACCTTAGTGAGAATCCTGCATCTCCTGCCACAACAACAGAGTCTGGGCTGAGCCACCTTATGGAACATTCTTGAGGGATGACCTTTCATCCTGGGCAGCTATAGGAGTCAGCCCATCAATCAGGCCTGCTCAGGGACAGCCAGTGATCCCAAGCCTTGACATGGAATATCCACAGGTGGTTCCTCTCAGGAACAGCCTTTCATGGCGTAGGCAGCCCATAGCTTCTGGGGATGTCTAGTCAGGTGGGACAGTGGCAGCTTTGTCTCCTTCACTAGAATTTCTGCCCATTGTGCACTCCCAACAGAGGAAATGACTGTGCCATGGTGGCTGTAGAATGATGCTAAAGTTGGACCTGGGAATAATCCAAGTTGGCTGCTGCTGAATCATGAGGAGCTTCAATGCTGCTACTTGTTCTTCCATCAAGCTCCAGTGACTCAGTTGTTTAACTCTTGTGGCAAGACACCTGGAAGCTATTTATCCTTTTTACTAAGGACTCATTCACAGCGTAAAAATGCAATAATGTTCATTTACCATCACTCCATTATCCTGAGCACCAGATTGCTGCTAATTCAATGCCATGCTGATTCAGTCATCGCATCACTGAGGCAACATTCTCCTGCAATAGCTATTTACGTCCTAGCACCATCTGAAATGCCCTTCAGATCCTTTCAGATATGTTCAAGTCCCAGAAAGGCAGCCTGATCTGATGAGAACGGCACCGGATGCGGGTCCAGGGAAAGCTTGTCTGAAGGTCAGCCAACCATCCTGGGGCCATGCCCGACAGCTCCAGTGACACCTCCCCTTTATCCTCAAACTTGTGTCAAGACAAACTTCCTCAGATTAAGTGAGTCCCAGCCCATCTCAGCTCTGGAGCAGTCCCCTCCTCACCAAAGGCAGGAAGAAGGTGGAGAGGTGTGTCAGGAGCTGAACATTTGATACCATTTGCTTCAGACTCATCAGTGACCTGGCATGAGAACTTGGTCATTCTCCACAGCTTCCCCATGCCTCAAATTCCCCATCTAAAAATGAGGAAATTTACTCCACATTGAAGGAAGGCAAATAAGTGATAGAATGAAGGTAATTACATAGTAGTGGGTAGGCGGACACCCAATATGAAGCCACTAGAGGGGCACTATTTGAATCTATTCCATATAATGACAAAGTCCTTGCATTTGCTTTCCACATCCTCTCTTGCTTGCCAAGGTCCTGAGCTCTAGGCTAAAGGAGTGGTCATCAGGAAGAAAACAAGCCAAACGCTGTCCTTGCTTCCTCCTGCCATTTCAAATACCCAGATGAGAGCAGTTGATAAAATGTTTGTGGGGGCAACCTCCCGAGAGACCAATGCTATAGGAATAGAAAGTGTTATTATGCCACAAGACACTGGAGAATGGCTTCCCCGGAAGTCATCATGCACCAGACAGAGAATAGATGGAATAATTTCTTTTCCTTTCTTCTGATCTCTAGCTAAAAGCTTCTTAGTCATTCAAGGAGGATTTAATCCACTAGTGGACTGTCCCCATTTGAGGACAGCAGGGCTAAAGTTAGTACTGACCTGAACACGACAACCACAAGGGGGAAAGAGACCACAGTTTCTCTCTCTACTGCTACAAACTACTTACCTGTCAGTTTGCACACCTGTTCCTTCCCCAGAGTTTGGGGGACAAAGTCTTCCATCAGGGTCTCTCCTTTGAAATGCCTTCAAGCCAGGGCAGGCTGAAAAAAACACCCCTCTGGCCTTCCTCTCATCCCTGATTTTCACTGCTTTTCTTCAAGGGACCTACCTACTCTTACTGACTGGCACAGGGTACTGTTCTCAGCTGCTCATCTTTATTTTGATGATATTGTAGCCCCTTTAAAGATGCTCCTGTAACCACAACCAATTTTAAAAGTATTTTTTAAAATTTTTTATTTATTTACGATAGTCACAGAGAGAGAGAGAGAGAGAAGAGGCAGAGACACAGGCAGAGGGAGAAGCAGGCTCCATGCACCGGGAGCCCGACGTGGGATTCGATCCCAGGTCTCCAGGATCGCGCCCTGGGCCAAAGGCAGGCGCTAAACCGCTGCGCCACCCAGGGATCCCCACAACCAATTTTAAAGCTCTGAGGAAAAGACTTTCCAGTGTCTAAAGAAGAACTTTTGAGATTAGGAGGCCCATTCATTTCCCTTCACATGGTGCCACAAAGTAGCTTCCAATTCCAGCTTTCCTACTGGTTCATTTCTGAAGGCTACAACTGTATGGTCCAGGGAGAAAGGACCAAGAGAGAGAGTGGAGATGAAGACGTGGCATGAAGGTTAGCTGGTAGAATCAGAGATGTTTCACTTGGGGAAGGGGTATCTCAAGGAAATGCAAAGGTGTTTTCAAATATGTGAAGATGCGTGATTGTAGTTTGGTTTTTAGAATAATAAACTACAAAAACCCATTCGGGCTAGCTCAAGTTAAAATGGGATAGGTACAGGGCTTGTAAGGAGACTCCCAGGGAAATCCAGGAGATGAGGTTATAATAGGCCCCAGCCTCCTGGAGAAATGAGTGGGAGTAGATCTGAACTTAAGGTGGTCTAAACACTACTGTAGCAGAAGCTCAAGTGCCTTTTTATAGAAAAGTCACCTTTCACATGACTCATCTACAGGCCACCCATCTGCTTCTTCCTCTAACAACTAGCAAATTTCTTTTCAAGTTTCTTCATTTAAATGCCATTGAGTGAGAATCCTAGCAACTTGACTTATTTTTTTTAAAGACTTTATTTATTTATTTTTAGACAGTTGTAGGTTCACAGCAAAATTGAAAGAAAGGTACAGAAATTCTCCATATACCCCTGCCCCCACACATACATAGGCTCCGCCATTATCGACATCCCCCATCAGAGTGGTACATTTACTACAACTGATGGACCTAAACTGACACATCATACTCATCCAAAGCCCACAGTTTACATTAGGGTTCACTCTTGGTGTTGTGCAAATATATGACATGTGTCCATCATTATAGTATCATACAGACTAGTTTCACTGCCCTAAAAATCCTCTGTTCATCTCTTCTCCCTCACCTCCAACTCCTCGCAACTATTGATTTTTTTACTGTCTCCATAGTTTCGCCTTTTTCAGAATATTGTATTATGTAGTATGTGGCCTTTTCAGATTGACTTTCACTTAGGAATATGTTTTTTAAATTTTTTAATTGAAATTCAATTAATTAATATATAGTGTTTATTAGTTTCAGTGATCCATCAGTTGCATATAATACGCAGTGCTCACTACATCAAGTGTCCTCCTCAATGCCCATCACCCAGTTACCCCATCACTCCACCGACCCTCAGTTTGTTTCCTACCATTAAGAGTCTCTTATGGTTTGTTTCCCTCTCTGATATCGTCTTATTTTTATTTTCCCCTGTGATCCTCTGTTTTGTTTCTTAAATTCCACATATGAGCAAAATCATATGCTAATTGTCTTTTTCTGATTGACTTATTTCACTTAGCATAATACCCTCTAGTTCTATCCAGGTCATGCAAATGGTAAGATTTCATTTCATTTTTTCTGATAGCTAAGTAATATTCCATTATATATATATATATATGCCACATCTTCTTTATCCACTCATCTGTCAGTGAACATCTGGGCTCTTTCCATAGTTTGGCTATTGTGAACACTGCTGCTATAAACAGTGGATCACTCCATTTGTATCTTTGGGGTAAATCCCTAATAGTGCAATTGCTAGGTCATAGGGTGGCTCTATTTTTAATATTTTGAGGAACCTCCACACTGTTTTCCAGAGTGGCTGCACCAGCTTGCATTCCCACCAACTGTTGTTTCCTGGTTGTTCATTTTAGCCAGTCTGACTGGTGTAAGGTGGTATCTCATTGTGTGTGTGTGTGTGTGTGTGTGTGTGTGTGTGTGTGTGTGTTTTAGAAAAACCACAGTGAGATTGATATTGAGCATTTTTTCATGTGTCTGTTGGCCATTTGTACGCTTTCTTTGGAGAAACGTCTGTTCATGTCTTCTGCCCATTTCTTGATGAGGTTATTTGCTTTTTAGGTGTTGAGTTTGATTTAAAAGAGAGAATATGCTTTTAAGGTTCCTCCTTGTCTTTTCATGGCTCAATAGCTCATTTCCTTTTAGCGCTGAATAATATTCCATTTCTGGATGTACCGGTTTATTTATTCATTCACCTACTGAAGGATATCTTGGTTGCTTCCAAGTTTTGGCAGTGATGAATAAAGCTGCTATAAACATCCATGTGCAGGGTTTTGTGTGGAAATAAGTTTCCAACTCCTTTGGATAAATACCAAGAAGCAAAGTTGCTGATCACATGGTAAGAGTATATTTAGGTTTGTCAGAAACCACCAAGCTGTCTTCCAAAGTGTCTGTGCCATTTTGCATTCCCAGCAGCAATGAATGAGCATTCCTATTGCTTCACATCCTCACTAGCATTTGGTGTTGTCAGTGCTCCAGATTTTGGCCATTCTAGTAGGGGTATCGTAGCACTTCATTGTTTTAATTTGCAGGTCTGTAATGATATTTGATGCAGAGCATCTTTTCATATGCTTATCTGCCATCTGTATATCTCCTTTGATGGGGTATCTGCTAATGTTTTCAGCCCATTTTTTAATCAAGTTGTTTTCTTATTATTGAGTTTTAGAAGTCTTTGTATATTTTGGAAACAGTCCTTTATGAGATGTGTCTTTTGCAAATATTTCCTCTGAACAAGAAGATAAGTTAGAGACATATCTCCCCAGAGCAGAAGTCTTTAATTCTAATGAAGTCCAGCTTACCAACTACTTTTTAGCAGATCATCCAAATCATAAGTTTTAGTATAGCTGTGGATGGCCTAGCATGGATCAGGGATCCACCTCTCTTCCACTCAGATACAACAAGAGGGTGGAATTAAGTAGTATAAAAAGAAAAATTGCTCCTTGCTCCTGCCCTCATGTGTGAGCAAGGCAGCAGCAACTTCTTCTCAAAAGAAGCATGTAAAGATGAGCAAAGCAGCATGGAGGTAAAGGGCATCTGGAGTCACACTGCCTGGTTTGATTTTGTACACACTGGATAAACCTTGAGCAAGTCCCTCATCTTTTCTGTGCCTTAATTTGCTCAACTGTGAGATGGGAAAAATAAGTAAGATTGTTGAAAAGATAAAGATAAAAGATAAAGTACTTAAAATAGTGCCCAGCATAAAGTAGTGCTCAATAAATATCTGCTATTGTTAGTCTGTCCAATACCATGCTTCACCAATTTTAATGTGAAGATAAATACTTGAGGGGCTTTTAAAATGCAGATTCTAATTAAATAGATACAGAATGAGACCTGAGATTCTGCATGTCTAATCAGCCCCCAGATGATGTCAAGGCTTTTGGTGTATGGCTCATACTTTGAATAGCCAGGCTCTAGTACACAGCACATGGGGAAAAGGACTAGACTCTCTTTAGGGAAAAGAACTACTATAAAAGTCTTTAAGTTAAAAAAAAAAAAAAAAAGCAAACTTCAACTCAAACTTCTAGTAAGAAAGAACTTTCTATCAAATAAAAGCATCCTTAAATAGAATATATGAGCTGCTTTGTAAGATACTGATTTCTCCTTCTGGAAGCAGGGCCAATGTCTCCCTTAGGTATAGGAGCCAAGTGCCTAGGGCCTGTGATTCCTTTGGGGACCGACAAAATGTTTTAATTTTAGTTTCTTTTAAAGTCAGAAGAAAAATGAATACATAATCATGAATCCAACCTGGCTTATGGTCAATAATACCAATAGAGTCATAAAATATAATTTTAAATATTTTTTTGGAACAAGAGATCTACAAAAACGAATGTGCCTGGGAACTATGAAATTCATGATATGGTCTTGATGGATGTCTTCACAACAGGGATTGGAGCTTGAGATAAAGGATGGAGATGAAGGAACGCTAAGGTTCTTTCCAACTTCGAAAGTCAATGTCTTAAGGTTCTACAACTTTGCACTAGATCTGCCACCTCGAACCTCACATTTGCAAAAGTCCACTTCCTGCCTGTCCCACATTCTTAGACAGAGATTAACACTGCTTGTCATTGTAATGAATGAGAACTTTACAAGCCACCCCTGGAATTTATAATCTACCTCTGCCTTCTCCCAGTTTGCTTCCAAAACAAAGTATGATATTTATTCTTATAAAAGACATTTGATTCCAGAAGCATCTTGCAGACATTTCCTCATTAATATAAATTGCTTTATCGAAGAAGGTGAGTTTTGTTTTGTTTTTACTCTTAAAGTGAGAAAGGAATCCAAGAAAAGATTTAGAGGTACATTTTGAAATTCACTGAAAGAGAAAAAAGGTCTACAATGATGGCTATTTTATTATTATTATTAATTATTATAGTTGTGGGTGTAAAGCATACATTAAATACTCATAAATCACTTAGGAAGTAATTCTCAACCATTGGTACAAATTGGAATAACCTATGTAGATTGGACCCCACCACAGAATTTCTCCCTCAGACCCAGAGAGCAAAATCCCAGCCCTGTGTTTTAAAAACACGCCCTATGTGAGTCTACCACTGAGAGGGTTTAAAAACCACTACTGCAGAAGCCTAAGAAAGATAAAGTCCCTGGGTGGCGCAGCGGTTTGGCGCCTGCCTTTGGCCCAGGGCGCGATCCTGGAGACCCCGGATCGAATCCCACGTCAGGCTCCCGGTGCATGGAGCCTGCTTCTCCCTCTGCCTCTCTCTCTCTGCCTCTCTCTCTCTCTCTCTCTCTCTCTCTCTCTGTGACTATCATAAATAAATAAATAAAAAACAAAACAAAAAACCAAGGAGGGAATGGTTTGGGGTTTGGAGGTGCACAAAGATGGAACAATATGGAGATGGAAAAAGGTGTATTTGGGGGAACATTAGTGACTTTGGTGAGAGCAGCGACCCGGAGCCATGGGGATAAAAATCCGATTACAGAAGTTTGCTTATCCTAATACCTACTTGGCACTCAACAGGATATTTGAGGAATCATAAACCTGAGACAAGAATAGAAAATAAGAAAATGGGCAGGGAGTACAGACTTTAAAATAGGGCTTTGAACCTGGGGTTCCTATTTCCCCTCCTCTAAGGGATCCATGAATAGAATTCAGGGACCTAATGAACTTGGGAGTGGAAAAAAGACTGCATCTTGATTTTTGCTCACCTCTGAAATGCAGCCTTTCATTCTATTATAATTGAAGGCATCACTCTTCCCTAATAGAAGCAGCACCCGTGACTTTGCCATCTGTAAAAATCACGGCTATTTTATTTTTATCTTATGTTGAATTATAGTTGACACATGATGCTACATTAGTTTCAGGTGTACAACGTAGTGATTCAACACCTCTATATGTTATGCTATGCTCACCCCAGGTAGAGCTACCATCTGTCACCACACAACCCTACTGCAACACCACTAACTATATTTCCTGTGCTGTACCTTCTATCACTGTGACTTATTCATTCCATAACTGGAGACCTGTCCCTCCCACTCTCAACCCATTTTGCCCTTCCTCTGAACCCCCTACATTCTGGCAACCATCAGCTTACTCTCTGGGTTTATGGGCCTATTTCTGTGGTTATTGTTTGTTCATTTGTTTTCTTATTTAGAACCCCCCCCATGTAAGTGAAATCATATAGTGTTTGTCTATCTCTGACTTATTTCACTTAACATAATATCTTCTAGGTCCATTTATGTTGTCACAAATAGAAAAATCCCATTCTTTTTATGGCTGAGTAATATTCCATTGTATATATATACACCACATCTTTTTTTTGGTTTTTATTCTAATTTTAGTTAGCTAACATACAATGCAATATTGCTTTCAGGAGTAGAATTCAGTAATTCATCACTTACATACAATACCTGGTTCTCATCACAAGTGCCCTCCTTGATACCCATCACCCATCTAGCCTAACCCCCACCCACCTCCCTCCAACAACCTTCAATTTGTTCTCTAGCATTAGGATTCTCTTATGGTTTGTTTCCCTCTCTCCTTTCTCCCCTCTCCCATATGTTCACGGTTTTGTTTTATATATATATATATATATATATATATATATATATATGTATATATATCACTTCTTCTTTATCCATTCATCAATCAGTGGACATTTGGGCTCTCTCCATAGTTTGGCAACTGTTGATAATGCTGCTATAAGCATCAAGGTGCATGTACCTCTTGAATCTGTACTTTTGTATCCTTTGGGTCAATACCTAGTAGTGTAATTGCTGGATCATAGGGTAGTTCTATTTTTAACTTTTTGAGAAAATTCCATGTTGTTCTCCGGAGTGACTGCACCAGTTTGCATTCTCACCAACAGTGCAAGAGAGTTCCCTTTTCTTTTCATCTGTTTCTTGCCAACATGTTTCTTGTGTTGTTAATTTTAGCCATTCTGACAGGTGTTGGTGTGAGGTGGTAGCTCATAGTGGGTTAGATTTGTATTTGCCTGATGAATAGTGATGTTGACCATCTTTTTATGTGTCTGTAGGCCATCTGATGTCATCTTTGGAAAAATGTCTATTCATGTCGTCTGCTCATTTCTTAACTGGGTTATTTGGGTTTTGGGTGTTGAGTTTGATAAGCTCTTTAAAGATTTAGGAAACTAAGCCTTTATTTCCAAATATCTTCTATTCCATTGGATTCCTTTTAATTTTTGTTGATTGTTTCCTTCACTGTGCAAGTAGCTTTTTATCTTGATGAAGTCCCAATAGTTCATTCTTGCTTTGGTTTCTCTTGCCTCTGGCAACATGTCTAGTAAGAAGCTGCTGCAGCTAAGGTTGAAGAGGTTGCTGCCTGTGTTCTTCTCTAAGATTTTGGTGGTTTTGTCTCACATTTAGGTTTTTCATCCATTTTGAATTTATTTTTGTTATACTACATCTTCTTTATCCACTCATCAAATGATGGACCGTTGGGTTGTTTCCATATCTTGGCTATTGTAAATAATGCTGCAATAAACATAAGGGTGCATATATCTTTTTGAATTAGTGTTTTCATTTTCTTTGGAAAAAACCCAGTAGTGGAATTGCTGGATCATATGGTAGTTCTATTTTTAACTTTTCAAGGAACCTCCATACTATTTTCTACAGTGGCTGCACCAATTTACACTTCCACCAAAAGTGTGAAAGGGTTCTTTTTTTCCCACATCCTTGCCAGCACTTCTTATTTCCTGTCTTTTTAATACTAGCCATTCTGACAGATATAAGGTGATATCTCATTGTGGTTTTGATTTGCATTTCCCTGATGAATAATGATGTTGAACATATTTTCACATGTCTTTTGGCCATCTGCATGTCTTCTTTGGAAAATGTCTACCAGGTCTTCTGCCCATTTTTTTTATTTTAATTCCAGTATAGTTAACATACTGTGTTATATTAGATTCAGGTGTACAATGTCGTGATTCAGCTATTCTATACATTATTCAGTGATCATTGTGATAACTGTACTCTTAATCCCCTTATCTAATTCATGCATTACCCCACCCACCTCCTCTCTGGTAATCATCAGCTCGTTCTCTATAGTTAACAGTGTTTTGGGGGTTAGTTTTGTTTCTTAAATTACACATATGAGTGAAACTATACAGCATTTGTCATTCTCTAATTGACTTATTTCACTTAGCATTATACTCTCTAGATCCATCTATGTTGCTGCAAATGGCAAGATTTCATTTTTTGTTATGGCTGAGTAATATTCCATAACATACACACAAACACACACACTCCACATTTTCTTTATCTATTCATCTGTCAGTGGATACTTGGGTTGTTCTACATCTTGGTTATTGTAAATAATGCTGCAATAAACAGAAGGGTGTTTTTTTAATTTTCCTTGGGTAAATATCCAGTAATGGAATTACTGGGATATATGGTAGTTCTATTTTAAATTATTTGAGGAAACTCCATACTGTCTGCCATAGTGGTTACACCACTTTGCATTCCAACCAACAGTAGACAAGGTTCCTTTTTCTCCATATCCTCACTAACACTTGTTTTTTTGTTTTTTGTTTTTTTTATTTTAGCCTCTAACAGGCATGAGATGATACCTCACTGTGGTTTTGATTTGCATTTCCCTGACAGATAGTGATGTTGAACAACTTTTCATGTGTCTGTTGGACATCTGTATGTCTTCTTTGGAGAAATATATGTTCATCTTCTGCCCATTTTTAATAGATTATTTGGGGGGGGGTTGGTGTTGAGTTATAGAAACACTTAATATATTTTAGATACTAACCCTTTATCAGATACATCATTTGCAAATATCTTCTCCCGTTTAGTAGGTTGTCTTTAATATTTCCTTTGCTGTGCAGAAGCTTTTTTATTTTGATGTTGTTCCAATAGTTTATTTCTGTTTTTGTTTTCCTTGCCTCAGGAGACATATCTAGAAAAATGTTACTTTGGCTGATATCAGAGAAATTACTGCCTGTGCAGTAATTCTGAGGTTTATGGTTTCAGATCTCACATTTAAGTCTCGAATCCATTAAAAAAAAAATTTGGTATAAGGAAGTGGTCCAGTTTTCCTAGCACCAGTTATTGAAGAGACTGCCTCTCCCCCCAAGTATATCGCGGCCTCCTTTGTCATGGATCAACTATTATAGATTAAGAGTGGGTTTATTTCCAGGTTGTCCATTCTGTTCTGTAGATCTATGTGTCTTTTTTGGTACTAGTTCCATACTGTTTTGATTATTATAGCTTTGTAACATATCTTGAAATCTGGGATTGCAATACCTCTAGTTTGATTCTTTTTTAAGACTGCTTTGGCTTTGTGGGGTCTTTTGTGATTCCATACAAATTTTAGTATTGTTCTAGTTCTGTGAAAAATATTATTGGTATTTTGATAGCGATTGCATTAAATCTGTAGATCGCTTTGGGTGGTATGAAAATTTTAACAACACTAATTCTTCTAATCCATGAGCTAGTACATCTTTCCATTTGTTTGTGTCATCTTCAATTTTTTAAAGACTTTTCATTTATTTGAGAGAGAGAGAGAACATGAGCAGATGGAGGAGCAGAGGGAGGGAGATAGAGACTCTGCTGAGCAGGGATCCCAAAATGGGGCTCAATCCCAGGACTCCATGATCAAGGCAGATGTTCAACCAACAGAACTACTCAGGTGCCCAGTCATCTTCAATTTCTTTCACCAAAGTTTTATAGTTTTCAGAGTATAGGTCTTTCACCTCCTTAAGTTTATCACCAGGTACTTCATTAGTTGTGGTGCAATTTTAAATGAAATTGTTTTATTAATTTCTCTTTCTGCTACATTGTCATTAAAGTATAGAAATTCAACAAATTTTTATATAGATCATGGCCATTTTAATCTCACCTTACAATTGATATAATGTAAAATATTACAATCATCCCTATTTTGACATTGTAGGAGTTATTAGACACACTTCAAGATTTAATGCATTAACAAAAGACACACAAAAATAAAATAAGTACACTCTGTGCCAGTATGGTTGCCTAACTTAACTCACAGAACCTTTCTCCTGGGACCTTCTATCCTGAGCCCTCAGACACAAAACAGGTGGTATTCCATTCTTCCCTTCCCCAAATGATGATGTTGTCTTTAATCTCCTATCAACTCTCCAATACCCCTTAAAAATGAGGGCTAAGGAACACAGGAGCAAAGGAAGAGGAACTGGGATGGGGTTAAAAAAAAAAAAAGAACAACAGTAGTAAATACAGGGCAAAAAGTGGTAAGTAAGGGAGAAGAATCAAAGGCAATCCATAAATCCTAGAAGCTGATAACATACACACTCCTCAATATTGAAATTCTCCTCTCTCCTCTAACCTTGTTCTATCTCACTGTGCACTGTTCCCTTCCCTGCTCACAGTGTTGTCAGGGGGAATAAAGCCACTGGACCACAGAGGAAGAAGACAGTATCATACAGTGCTCCCCAAATGCCACCCCAGATGGGGGCTGTTCTGGGCAGAGCTTTTACAAGGCCCCAGCGAACTGGGAAAATTAATGACAAGGTACTGAGTATGCCACAAACTAATATATCCAATTTCGAAGAATGTTTTTTATTCTAAAATTATGGCTTTTTTATATTTTTTAAATTGAAAAGTCCTTTTATGAAATAGCTTTGTATTTTAATATTCTTACTTGGCAATATAAAGAATAAAATCCCTGTGTCTATTCCCTAATTTTTAAAACTATTTTTATTGCTCTATGAAATCCACAAGGCTGGGCACTACTACCTTATGCATTTTGTTTTATTTACTCCTCTCCTTTTAGAAATGAATTCCAAACAAGGCGATGTGGCTTCTACTCCTGAATGTGGGTTTAGAAGCACAAGCATCAGAGCCTGGTTTTGAGACCTGGGTTTGAACCCCTGGTTCTGCCTCTCTCCACGTGTATGACCTTGGGCAAGGAACTTGATCTCCCCAAGTCTGTTTCCTCATCCATAAAGTCAGAATCATTTTTACCTTATGAGATAAAGGAAAAAATGAGATAATGAATGTAAAAGTACTTTACATATTACCAAATAAAGTCATTATTATTACTATCATCACTATAATCATTTTTACTATTGTAACTCAATATCTCATGGTTAAATGGCAGAACTTGGCCTCCACTTTAGGCTGACTCCCTGTCCAGTGATCTTCAAACTATCACTTACTGAATCTATGCTGGATAGTGTTTTCAATTTAGCGCACAAAACATTAACCACTTATTTAATATTCCTGCCAAAATTGCATAAGCTGACTCTAATCATGAGGGAATATCAGACAAACCCAATTTGAGGGACATTCTAAAAAATAACTGGCCTAAATTCTTCAAAATTATTCATCATGAAAATCAAAGAAAGGCCAGAAAACCATTCCAGATGTATGATTCTGGATTGGATCCTAGACCAGAAAAAAAAAAAAATTGCTATAAAAAATCATTATGGGAACAATTAGTAAGATGGAAGATCTATAATTACATAATAGTATGAGACCTAGTAGAGAAACTGGTAATTTTTTTATGTTCTCCTTTTCTCACACCAGTTAGAACACAATGCTCATGATATGTGTTGCAAACGAATTTTTACAACTTAAATAAGACTTTACAATTATTCTTATTAAGTTTATCCCTATTAAATTTATGTTTTTATATATATGGAAAGAGAAACATAGAGAGAGAGAGGAAGGTAGAGAGAGAGATAATGATAGAACAAATTTTATAAAATGTTAAATGCAAAAAAAATTAAATTAAAATTTTAAAATGTTAAATGCACCCATTCCATGTAAGGTACTATGTATGATACTAATACCTCATATTAGGTAGGACTTCTTAGTTTACAATATACTTTCACATGACTTCCCATTTGATTTGATTCCTACTGAATTCTAAGTGAAGTACAGCGAGGCCATGTCTTATGGGATTAGGGTGGGGAAAAGTGATCTAAAATTTCAACCACAAAAAAATAAAATAAAATAAAATAAAATTTCAACCACAAAGGAAAAACTCATAAATAGTTTTAAAATATTATCTTCCAAAAAAAAATAAAATAAAATAAAATATTATCTTCCTAGAATACTTTTTATGCTTACCATTTTATCTTGTAAACACAAAGGATTTGGTCTTGTGTCTGACCCAGACTGTGACAATAATACAACTCTTTGATCACTTGGCTCCCTTTTTCAGAGTACACAAGCCTAGACAGCAAGGTTCTCTGACTGTGCAATGTACACCAAGGAAACAGACAGCCCATGTCCCCCTCCCATCACACACTCACACCAGATCTGACATTCTCTCCTGGAGTAGAGGGTTCAGCATAATTGCTAACCATATTTAACTCTCTCTCTCTCCCTCAATGAACTGGTTTGGTATTACTGAGCACATACTGTTGAATTGGACAGCTTGATGTGTATATAATGGGACTCAGGTAGGGCAAGGTGCAGGATTTGATAAACTGTGGCTCAGAATCTGTTCTCACTTCTTTCCAAGTGCTTTCCAATGTGACAGAGGCTGGAAGCAAAAAGATACACTTTCCAGATTCTGGTTAGAGGATGGTAAGCTATCTTCCTGCTGTTTTTCTATTTTCTGTGAACAGAGATGATTTTAGTGTTATCAGCACCTAGTCCCCACCTTTGTGAATGTGGAGAGGTGCTTGGGCCATCGAGATCACCAGACTCCACAGTCCACTGTTTAATTCCCCAACTCAGTATCAGTAGCTGCTTCTTAATGCTGTCTTTCTGATCTCTTGATCTATGTCATTGTGTTCTGAAAGTCAATGATTATAGTCTCTGGCTGCCTTTCCTAATAGGGAGAGAGATCCTCATGTCTCTCATGGGTCTCTCAAGGGTCAGTTTTGCAAAGTACTCGGGGTCATTCTGGAGGCTTAGCCTAGAGCACATTCCTTCTACCTCTTCCAGTAATTTTGGAAGCACCCAGTCTCCTATGTTAATCCCCCTTCTGTTTAAAATACCTCAGGTAATTTCTCTTCCTGAACACAACCCTCACTGACATTTCCCTGTCTCCCAGATACAAGAGATACCTATGTACAAGAGGTTACAGTGGCACAGTGCTTGAATGAAGTTCTCAAACAATCACATACAATAGTTGGGATATAGTGCACTTAGTCCATGGACACTACACTGACTTTGGGCCTCTGGACTCTTTCTCTCTTAGATGACATGGTCCTAAAACACAGATGGCATATTAACCATTTGCAAAATAATGCAGCTCTGCACAAAGTATGTAAGGGTGCCTAACACTAAGTATTTTCTTCAGGAAAATAAAGCAAACTTCCCTTCGTTATCAGTTCATTTTTAACATCCTAAGACAAGAAAAAGAGGGTAGTGTTCCAGACAGAAATGAATACAGGTGATGTTACCTCCAGATTCAATAACGAAGAGTAGTGGGGGAAGACACTCAGCAGGAAATTTAACCAGGATCAGGGGTTCTAAACCAAACAATCCATAAACAAATACAATCTCTATCTTACCTCTGAAAAGATAAAAAGAGAAAAGATAGATACATAATGGAGAGAGTTAACATTTATCCAACATAAAAGGCTCTTACTCAATTTTTACAGCAAACTTAAGAGGCATGTGCATTATTACCACCATTTCCTGGGTGTGGGGACCAAGGATCAGGTGAAGTAAGCACTCAAAGTCACACATCTATTAAATATTCTAACTCAGATGGAGGCACAAGGTTCCTAGCCCAGGCTTCTGTAATGCCAAAGTCTATTCCTTTAACCATTTGCAAAATAATGCAGCTCTCCACAAGGTGAATGATTGCCAATATTTTTTCCACTCCCCAAAATAGTGTTTTCTAAGCTGAAATAGACAACCATTGATTAAACCCAGCAGCCCTCATTAATCAGTTTCTTGAGTGAAAATAAAACAGCAGGTTCCAGCATTTTTATTCTTAGCTCCCTTTCTAGGAGGAAGGAGAGGAAAAAGGAAAGGAAGGAAATTAGCATCAAGACCCAAGAGGACTGATTCAAATCCATCCTTGTGCCGCCCTAGCCAGTAGCCCCTGGAATCCCTCCTACAGATCCTTCCCCCAGTTCTACAACACCAGAACTCCTATGTCTCACCCCTGAACCCGTGCGAGATTTCCATTCTCTATTTTCTCTATATTGTCTACCATTTATTCCTCCACAGTGAGTAAAGGCCATACAATTTTGTTTCTCTAATCTTAATAATGAGTTTTCCCCAAAACAGCAAGTAGCTAAAATTCTCCAGTTAGAATGACAATGGATCTGCCATGAGAGCCCTCTTAAGGCCTCGCCTGCCCCTTCTGTCCAGGTAGCCCAGGTAGCCCCTGCTTCTCTTGATTATGGTGCCAAGGTTCAGACACCCTCCCGCCACCATACAAATGGCCAGTGATTCATTCATAACTGTCACCCAAGCCTTCACTGCTCACTGTTGCAAAAAGAACTTGTGAATATCTGGGAGTTGTAACCATCCCCATTTTTCTTTTTTGCTGATAAATTCTGGAGAGCAATAAGGATAGCAGTAAGACATCCGTCATCTTGTGGGGTTTGCAAGCAGCTGGCATGACATTCTCAGCCAATATAACTGCAAGCTGACTTTAATCATGGTCTGTTGATCTCAGCTTCCAGGAATATTGCCTTGATACATCATTCTCTCCCTTCTCTAAATGCTCTGAGGAAGGCTGAGTCTCACCATCTAAACCCCAGGGAGGGTGGTAGAGGGAATTCATAGCACTGTTATTTCATTTGCAAAGGTAACTAGAAAACAGTTGGATCTTGAAAGTCCACAGACCTGGAAAGAAGACAATTTAAGCTAAAATCTGAGCACATGAAAGTATTTGCAAATGTTAGGAAAATCTGTGCCAAACAAATGTTCCATCTTGCTGAATTTCACTGATTTCTTCCAATAATGTTCACTGAGTATTTCCACATTTTCTAAGATGACCCTTGGATTACCAATAGGCTAGTTGCTTTTTATATAATTAATGGCGATCTGCATTTGAGGCTTCCTAAAGATTTTCACTTTCTGTGAAACTAAAACTCAGCTTATTTAAACATCATTCCATGATAATTACAACTTTTAATTAAGTGAGGGCATGGCTTAGAAATGGCAAGCTGCTGTCCCCTGCATCTGACAGGATAAGACAACTCTGACATTTGCATTTGGCAAGTACTATGACCAGTGGCCTCAGAATAATTTTCACATGCATCTCAATAAAAAATGTTAGATATGCTCCCTGTATGCTAAGCAGAAATAACAGAGACTGAGACATGTGTCATGACTCAAACACACAAAAGTTTATTTCTTGGTCCTGCAATAGCCTGAAGTAGATGTTCTTGGTAAGTGAGTAGTTCTCCTCCCAGCAATGTTTCAGGATGCAAGTTCCATCCATCACAGACCTCCATCATCCCCAGGACCAGGCTATTTTCTGCATCTAAGCCAGCAAAAGAGGTAAGAGTACAAGGGAGGCATGCCTGTTTCTCAAAAGCTTTGGTCCTGAACTGACACCTATCAGTTCTACTCACATCCTATTGGGGAAAACCCATAACAGCTACTTATGAGGGGTCTGAGAGAGTTGTCTCTGGCTGAACAGCTACTACAGCTACAACTACTCCCAGCTACTACTGTATAATCTGGAATGAAGGACAGACTTCAGTGAACACTTAGCTATCCACTACAACCCTCAGTTTATTCTTTTTTTAAATTTAGTCATTCTTATTTATCTATAAGTGATATGCCAATGTATATATATAAAGCATATATATATGCAATTATAAAGCATATGTGGACATACACTTTTAATAGGATGAGAAGAAAAAACAAGTTTAAATAGTTTAAATTTTAAATGTTCTTCCTTCAATCCACTGGATCATCTTGCGGCTCTCCTGGTCAAGATTGACATCCGAGGGACGCCTGAGTGGCTCAGTGATGGAGCGTCTGCCTTTGGCTCGGGTGTGATCCTGGGGTCCTGGGATTAAGTCCCACATGGAGCTCCCCACAGGGAGCCTGCTTGAATAAATAAAAATAAAATCTTTAAAAAAATTTTTTTAAAGATTTATATCCAAAATTCATTGCTCAAGACTCTAGAAAGTCCCAGGAATTAGCAAGTGTTCTTCTGGCCGAGTTTTAAGAAATGAAGGACATCCCCCTCCCCCTAGACTTTCCTATCTTTAGACAACAACACACACACACAGCTACACAAGCCCCAAACCTGAAAATCATTTTCAATTCCTCACTGCTCTTTATGTCCATATCCAGTACCCAGCTGGTCCTATCTATTTATCTTCCCAACCAGATCCAGAATCCCCAGGTCTTATCTGGACCTCTATAATAGTGTATTGTCCTGAAAATCTGCTCTTCATGGGAGAGTTGGTACAATCTTTAAAACATGTAAAAAAACATTCTTGGTGACTACCCTGTAGATTCCCCAGTGGGTTGACACTTCAAATGAAATGTAACCTCCTCATACAAGCTTACGAGGCACAGCAAGAACTCAAATATCTCTTAAATGTTGTTAAATGTTGTATGCATAGTAAAAAGACATCTGAAAAAAATATAAACCACTCGGTAGTTGAGTGTTAATTTGCTCAAGGGCATCTTTTATAATTAAAAACAAAGTTATTTGCATTTTGTAAAGAAAAAGAAAGAGAAGGAAAGAGGAGGAAAATACAAAGGAGAAATGAAGGATATCTGCTTCCATGTAAATTCTACCCTAATGACCATTCCTGTTATTTTTATTACTACTTTCCCCTTCTAATTCAAGTAGAGTCTAGCTTACATGCCTTACAGGAAGTTAGCAGCAAGAACAAAGAGAAAAGATACCTCACTTCCCAGCTTGCTTTTTTTTCCTTCTTCCAAGGAGAAACAACCCACCAAGGAGAATTGAAATTTGATCATTGAAAAAGAGCAAGAGCGTCAGAGGGAAAATGGGGAGGGATTTCCCTCTGAGAAAAAGAACTGGCCTGGCTTAGGGAGAAGAGAGACAGGTCAAAGGGATTTCAGAGGAAAAGACCCTGTGTCATTTTGGGGAATCTGAGAGGCTGGATTCTCACTTAGGTCTCCCAGATTCCTCATGGATTTCAGGGCCCCAAGTGCCAAATGGATCCTGGGAGCCGAAAGTAGCTAGTTGCTGTCTCCAGGGAACCAGTATAGATAATTGTTCTACACAACGCTGGCCCTGCATCAGAGCCCAGAATCTTGACACAAGTTCACAGGGAGTAAGAAGGGTTAGCTCAAAATAACAGAGGCTAAACTTCCTCTCAGTCCAAGAAGCTGGGTGTCCAGAGCCAAATTTAAGTTGATTTACAGAAACAAAGGAAATATCATATTTCTCAGATACTTTTATTTGTGCCCTGAGATATATAGACACTATTTTCCTGTATGAAAATATGCAAAGGATTTATCATCTTCATAAATTCATTCTGATTCATAATAATGTCACTTACTCATGTGTATTGTAATATGCTTTTCCGGGGCAGGAGGGTGAGGTAAAAGGGGAAAGGACTGAAATTATGCATAATGCTGGTGTTGTCCCAGAGAACGTAGCTCATGCATGCCTCTCGGATGGCATACACTTCAGTGATCAAAAGACTGAGAACCAGTGTTCTGTACCTGTCTCATTCTGACTTGATTACAGTTTGTCATTTGCATCCCTAACCATGCCTGCTATAGAACCTTGGACATAAGGAGATGACTTGGCACAGCAGGTTCTGGACTAAGATGATCTGTGATGAAAAGCTCTCCCAGCTCAATAAGCTATGTCACATGGAGCAAGTTTCCTAATCCTTCCATTTTCTCCTCCAGGGGTAATAATGTTCCTACTCTGTGGGGTTATTGTGAAGACAAAATGTGATCATTTTAAGGTGCTTAGCACAGTGTCTGTAAGGGGTAAGCTCTACTAATGGTCATTGTTATTACCAGCTTTTATTACAGTGCATATTTAAAGATGCTGAAAGGATAAATGAATGACCTATCTCAGAGTATCGAGAGCAGAAAATTATCAAAGAAATATGGAATTGGCCAGGTGATTGATCCTTCACTTAGGTCCTGCTCTAGGACGAATATGGCCATACTTTGTTGTTGCTACTAAAGTACATACCTTCGAGCACACACCACGTATCCTGAGGAGATGGTAAAGTACGACATGGAACACACTATCTCACTTGGTGATCAACTGCTAACAGTGGCAAGAACTTTGGCCATGACCAAGAATATACTTTGTGGTAGATTTTCTTCCAGAAACGCTAACTGCCTTCTGTGGAAATCCATTTGCAATTTTGATCTCAAGTTGCAGTAGAATAAATCAATTTCAGGAATAATGGGAAATCAAGAAATGCATATCCTTCTGGGGATGTATTTAAAACAACCCTCAGCCGACAAGTTAGCAGAGTGAACAGTTGGACAGTAGTCATTTAAAAACACTCAAATTTAAGAAATGGTGTTGATAAATTCCTTTCCAAATATCCTCTAGGAAAACTTCTGCAATGAAAGAAAATGTGTGTATGTTGAATGGCTCTATGTTGCCTTCCCACCAAAATTCAAAGCAAGGATCACAAGTGTGTCGTATTTTCTCACATCCTTGGGCCTTTGCCTATGCTGTTTCCTCAGCCTGAAAAATCATCTACACCCCAGCTCATGCTATTCCAACCATTCCCCTAATCCTAGCAAATCACATAAGTATAGTGCAGAGGTTAGTGGCACGGATTCAAATCCCATCTCTACGGTTCCCCAGCTAGTTGACATCTGGCAAGTGATTTAACTTCTCTGTGAGTCAGGTTCCTATGGGGACGATAACTGAACCAACCTTACAGGGTTTTTGAAAAATTAAATAGGTAAATATATGGAAAATGTTTAGAACAGGATAGTTCGTGGAACATAGTAAGCACTACAGAATTGGTATCATTCTTATCCTTCAAATTCTAGCTCCAGTTCTTTCATTCCCCTGGGCAGAGTGACACACTTGTCCCATGCTTGCTCTTGTCTCTACACATTCAATTACAACCATCAATGTGTGCATGTCTCCTTTGCCACTATGTACAAATAGGAGGAATGAAAACAACACTTTACCTTTAGATTCTCCAGGCCTTACAACAGAACCATGGACACAATAAATATGAGTGGTTTTCGAGTTTCCTATGCAATCCATATGTTCCCATTCTCGCATGAAACTGCTGAGTGATAGCTGTTGCTGTGCGTGCCTCTAGATCCAAACAAGTAAAGTTCTGAGCTGCCTCAGACTTTGTACACTAATCATTGGCATCAGAAAAATTCATTAGCACCATTAACAGAGTGGACCAATGTTATCAGAGAGACGGCAGAAGGACTCAGCCCAACACATGGTGTCTCTCATGATGAGCCTTAACATTTCCCCCAGTAGCTCTCCAGCCCTGCATTCCTCCAGCACTGCTGGGACACAGGACAGGTCACCCTTCTGAGGAGTGATGCAAGAGTGCTTAGTCACAGCAGCCTATCTGTCAGCGGAGAAAGGCTTTGGCAGGGATGTGATCCAAGGAGATGCTGAAAATAGCAAGTCCATCGAAGGCCAAGGGAACTTCCTCTTTGAAAGTGGGGAAAAAGGGATTGATGAAAGAACCTGCTTCCTGGCAGAGGAAAGAAAACATCCTGTTTGAGCTGGACTGAGAGAGAGGAACCAAGGAAAGTTCTGGCTGCCTTGCGATGGCAGGGAAAGCACCAGATTTGGAATCAAAACAATCAAGTCTTAATCCTTCCATTTGGTAAGCTTTCTCCTCTTCAAAATGGAGCATCAAATGAAGAAAACTGTAAAGCGCCATATAAATGTTTAAGACATGATTCAATACTCTTGGAAAAGGTTCCTTCCTACACCAAATCACAAAAGGGGCTCCCACCTGAACAGAAGCCTCTCCATCTTCATTTAGGGTAGAAAGAGATGTCTATGCCTCCTGTTCATTTAAATTAGCAAGTTTTAAAGAAGTCTAGAAGGACAATACATGTCCAGGTTTACTTGGGATAAAACTTTTATTAGGAATCTACCTTTGCTTTATTGTTTTTTTGGTTTTGAGCTAGTGTAGCTTTAAGATATATGAAACTAAACAGTATGTTTTATGGCCTACATTGAGTTTTCTTAAGATCAAACATTTACAATGCAAACAATGGCATGCTTTGGGAGCTGGCTGCCTCCAGCTAGCTAGAACTGACTTTGCACATGTCCTCCCAACCCCATGTTTTGTGACACCACATGGGTAGCTTGAAATTAGCCATGGTGGGAGTATTTCACTCTGGCAACTGACAAATGTTATAAATTAGAGGGTTTTTTTTTTCCTCTCCAAAAGGTGGCTGAGCCCAAAAGGACTCAAGAGTCCTCCAACCATCACTTTCTAGTCTAAATGACACAAAAAGATCAATGGAACACACATAAAAATATTGGATGGGAAACATTACAGAGACATATCACTATACAGTAGAAACACAAAAACAAAATGAAAAACCTTGGTAAATTAATTGTACATTCCTACCACACAAGGTTCTGGCAAGGAGGTGTCAAGTTTTGTTGTTGTTGTTGTTTTTAACTGAGAGTAACTGTAATATGCTAGAGAATTTTGTTTTTTTTTTCTTAATTAATTTTTATTGGTGTTCAATTTACCAACATAAAAACACCCAGTGCTCATCCCGTCAAGTGTCCACCTCAGTGCCCGTCACCCATTCCCCTCCAACACCCGCCCTCCTCCCCTTCCACCACCCCTAGTTCGTTTCCCCGAGTTAGGAGTCTTTATGTTCTGTCTCCCTTCCTGATATTTCCCAACATTTCTTTTCCCTTCCTTTATATTCCCTTTCACTATTATTCATATTCCCCAAATGAATGAGAACATACACTGTTTGTCCTTCTCCGATTGACTTATTTCACTTGCTAGAGAATTTTGAATCAGCCTTATCTGGAGTCACAAATGAATATACTCAAAAGACATTTCACAGCTGAAATTCAAACATCTCAGTTGCTCACTAATATAATGAGGGAATAACCCACTTGTCAAAATAGGTGATCTGTCACTTTCCCAGTGAGTGAATGTAGTATTGCATTTATAATCTTGTAATGGTCAATGAATAATAACAGTCAAATGAATGAATGGTCTTTGTATCCTCTTAACATGTTTTATCTATTCTCTTGTTGTTTTGGAACTCTAAGTATTATGCTATGTTCCCAAGGCTGGCAATTGTGATAGGAGATGCATGGATTAGGTGCTTGATGGTTCTCAGAGACCTTTTACAGATGCAATTCCTGAACGCTTACACACGCCCTCTAAAGTAAAGCACACCCATTTTCAGAGAAGGGAAAAGATGTCCACCATGAGAGTAAGTGCTGTGGACTCTGCACCCTACTGTCATCATCACTACTGAACATTGGAAGGTGAACATCATACCAATGAATACTGCAGCCACTAGAATGACTAGTCCTAGAATGACTAGCAAACTGCCATTGCTTCTTTGTCACTCTTACTGTTGGACAGCTCAGGACAAGAGCTTGTCTCATGTCCACATACTGTCTCATGTCCAAATTTCAAGCAAACCAGCATCTAGCCTTCTTTTGGCTTCTATGGGATGAAGATCCTTTACCTAGCAAGACTCTCAAAATGGTGGATTCCCCAAACAGAAGAGAGTTCAGATTCTAGACAGTAGATATCATTATCTTTGCTATTATGTTACTATTATTACTACTACTATTATGGGTATCTATCCTAGTCATGGCACCTTATTATCTTTTTTGAGTCTCCTTCCTCAATTTGGAAAAAATATTCAAATCATGAGTTATCACCACTTCAACATCGGAGTCCCAATGCAATCTGCAATCTTAGGATTCAGGCACATGGATTAGTTCCTGCCCATCAGGGACACCATCATAAGCTACTGATTCAAAAGTAAACAACAAAAAGAAAAAGGTTCTACATGGACCTTCCATCTTGGCATCTTTGCTAGTGAGAGGGAAGCAGAGCTGTCCGGTTTTTGTGGTGACTGTTTCTCAGGGTTTGCAATAATACCTTTCTGATGTAGAAACAGCAGCTGTGGAGCAGCAGGAGTTTCCTATCAGATCTGTGGATTGGTTTGGGGTTTTGTATGCCAAGACTTAGCCCCAAGCCCAGACTTCCAGTCCACTCACCAGTTCTGTGATCCACCTGGTATTTTTTAAATAAAATGTATTTCCATTTATTCAGCCAAGAGTCAGCTTCTATTGCCTAGAGAACACTGACTAATACAGGAACTCTAATATAATTACTTTTTCTATTTCCTAGATATGAAAACTGAGCTTGAGGAGGTTAAATTGCTTACAATCATCAAGTTAGTCAATGAGAGAGCAAGGATTTGAACCAAGACTATCATAATCCAAAGCCCATCTCTAACAGAACATGAGAGACTCCTAACTGGGAAACGAACAAGGGGTGGTAGAAAGGGAGGTGGGTGGGGGGTGGGGGTGATAGGGTGACGGGCACTGAGGGGGGCACTTGATGGGATGAGCACTGGGTATTATGCTATATGTTGGCAAATTGAACACCAATAAAAAATAAATTAATTAAGTCATTAATAAATAATAAATAAATAACAAAGCCCATATCTAAATCAGAAAGATTATATGAATTAGAGTCGAGTTGTGGCTGTTTTTTTAAGCTAGAGTAAATGATATAAATATGTAGTCTTATCTAAAGTTCTGAAAAATACAGTGTCATAGCAAAGGTCACAAACCTTCAGACCTGATGCACTTTCCATGGTACCTCTCTTCCTCATCATCCTGCCACATTGTTGCTGATGAGTTTTTAAGTGTAACTGGGTTTAAGAATATTATACACGGAAGAGGTGACCGATTTTTTCTTGCATCCAACACTTTCCTTCTGTATTCAATGTCCACCTTACCAAAACATATTCTTTGGTAGGTCTTTCAGCAAAAGTCTATTTTTAAATTATTTATCAGAAAATGCCTTTATTTTTTCCTAATTCTTGAATGACAACTCAATTGGATATAGATTTCTAGGTTGAACATTATTTTTCATCAACACTTTGAAGATATTTCATTGTTTTCTAGTGTCTGTTGAGGCTAATAAAAAGTTTACTACTGATCTACTTGTCCATCTGTAATTAATCTATTTTTTCTAGTTGTTTTAATATTTTGTTTTTCTTTAATAGTCTGCAATATTAGTCCATTGTGAGATTTGTTCTTAGTTATCTTGCTTGGGACATGCTCTAATTTTCATTCCTAGCACTCTTATCTTTTGTCAATTCTGGGAAACTAATTCCCCATCATGACCTCTTCTAGCATTGCCTCACTTCTGCAGGATAAACTGCTAGGTGTCCTCTCATATCCACTGTTCTCTATTTCCTTTGGGAGAAGAGCTATCACTTTTTTTTTCTGGGAACACAGGACCTCCCCCTGCTTCCCTAATGGGTCTGTGATATAAGAAGTGATATGTGTATCTTCTAGATAGTGTTTTTAAAAGACATGGGCAGACATGACTCCTCTCTTCCCTTCAACTCCCCGCCCCACCGTCCCACCACTGCCATGCCTGCTTAGGATACAGACCCCAGAGCCTAAGCTAAAGAAATCAAGTGGGATCCTGAAATAAAAGCCACAGATTAAAACAACAGAGCCACTCACCAGCCCTTGGCATCTAGACTGTTATATGGGAAATAAATTTCTATCTTTTTTAGGCCTCTATATTGTAGGGTCTTTTTAAGATTTTTTTTTAATTTATTCATTTGAGAGAGAGCGCGCACAATGGAGGAGGGGACAGAGAAGCAGACTCCCCACTGAGCAGGGAGCCTGACATGGGGCTGGATCCCAGGACCCTGAGATCATGGCCTGAGCTGAAGGCAGATGCCCAACCATCTAAGCCACCCAAATGCCCCAGGATCGTTTTGTTTTTTTTTTTTTTGGATTTAACAGTTTATTATGATTTATAAGTATCATTTTAAAAACATCAGTCCATTAAACCATGTAGAAATAAGTATGCAAAAAGTCTGCAAAACAAAACATACTTTAAACATGTTTAAGTAGAGGGATTATCTGAAATTCCAGATTTTTCAGTCACTTGGTTATTATGCTATGGCAGCCAAGTAATCCTTAACTTCAGTCGGAGTGAGCCTTCTGAATCCAGCTTCATTGCAGATTCCAACCTCTATGTTGTCTTCTGTCATTTGCCCTTCAAAGCTTTCCTTTAGGGTTAATATGGCTGTATGAATGGCATCTTCAAGTTCCAGGTCTTCATTATATCTTTTCTCAAGGAAAGTCTTCCCATTCACATAGTTCTTTCCCATTGCTGTGGCTTTCCAGGCAAAGTAAGCTCCAGATGGATCTGACTGAAATAAATACGGTCGCCCCTCATTCCAACCACAAATTAGTAGGGAAACTCCAAATGGACGAACACCACCTGACTGAGTGTATTCTTGCATCACTGAAGCTACTCTCTGTACCAGCTGAGCTGTGGGAATGGGTTCTTGGTAAACGAGATAGTATTGCTGAGCAAGTTTTCGAGCTCTGTGCACGAGCACTCTGTAATCTGGGCCCATGCCACTATACACCAGGCCTATGTGCTTGGTAATTGGTTCCACTTTGTGGACACTTCGCTCATCATACAGAATGGATTTCTGTTTCTTCTCAGTTGCTAATACCACACCATTTGCGGCTTTAATTCCAATTGAAGGGGCTCCTCCAGCTACAGCAGCCAGTGTATATTCAATCTGGACAAGTTTACCAGATGGGCTGAATGTAGTCAGCGAAAAGCTGTAACCGCGCTCCGCCATCTTTGCCTGGAGTGCCCCCAGGATCGTTTTTTAAAGCAACTTCTATTATACCTCAACAATTGGACCTCTGTTCTATTGTCCCCTTTCCTTATACTTTCTTTAATGTGTGCATACATGTATGTTTGGGGGGGGCATGTCACGCACATGCACAAGTGACCTCATTTTAACCTCCATTTCTCTTATTCATGTACATTTTTTTCTACTTCCTTATTCCTCCATGCTGCATTCTAGGTGAATGTCTTAGCCCTTTCTCTCTCTCTTTTTTTTTTTGTCTTAGTTCTTTCTTATAGTTCACTCATTCTCTTCAAAAGTCTAATATGGTATTTAACAGGTCCCTTTGAATTTCTAAAGTCCACAAATATATTTACTAATTCTTATGGTTTCTATTTGGTTCTTTTTCAAATAAACCTACTCTTCTTTCATAATACTCTTCTTTTATCCTGTGTCTTCCTTTATGTCTTTGACATTTAAAAGTCACCTATTTCATGATTTCTTTCAGATTTTTTAAGTTAGTTCAGTTTTAGGATAACTAACTTTCCTGTTTATTTTATCTCCAGGTTCCCCTTCAGGATGATTCACTTCCTCATTTGGTTTGTAATTTTTTATTAAGACTTCGTTTTCAGCAGGACCAGTCATCCTAATGGATACCTGTGTGCTAAGTTGTAGAAATATCCCTAACATAGCAGTTTGTCTCTGGTGAAATTCTGAGGTTCTAAAGGTCCTAGACCAGTTTTTATGGTAATTTCTCAGGTTGAGATTCCTATATTCCATAGGTTATATAAATTCGAATCCTACATTAACTCATGGTAAGGCCTGGGGGACACTTACATTTTCCCACCAATAGCCCCAGATCAATTAAAGCTTCCTTTATGCTTCCTCACAACAGTTGTAAATGTTACCCCCAAGGTACTTAAAGTCAGGTAGTTCCACAACCCTTTCATGGATGAGACAGCCCACCTGGCCCCCAGAATTTATTGAGAGAACTCTGTCATCGAGTTGTCAGACAAAATACAGAACACCTGGTTAAATCTGAATGTCAGATAAACATTTTTTAGTATACATATGTCCCACTCAACTTTTGGAACATACTTATCTTTTTTAAAAGTGTTCATTGTTTATCTGTAAACAAACTTAACTGGCATTCTGTACTTTTTCTTTAATTTTTATTTTTTTTAGAGAGAGAGAGAGTACACAGAGGGGGAGGGGCAGAGAGACTCTTTTTTTTAAGATTTTATTTATTCATGAGAGACACAAAGAAAGGCAGAGACACTCACTTTCCCTCCTTTCCGTTATAGTCCCTTTCACTATTTCTTATTCCACATGAGTGAAACCATCTGATGATTGTCCTTCTCTGATTGACTTTTTTCCTGTACTTCTTTTTTAAGATTTTATTTATTCATGAGAGACACAAAGAGAGAGCCAGAGATACAGGCAGAGGGAGAAACAGGCTCCCCACAGGGAGCCCGATGTGGGACTAGATCCCAGGACCCCAGGATCATGACCTGAGCCAAAGGCAGATGCCCAAACATTAAGCCACCCAGGTGCCCCTTTCCTGTACTTTTAAATGCTAAATCTGATAGCCCTAGTCACAGTGCCCAGCCTAAACTTGGCGTTGGGGCCACATATCCCGTCCCCACATGGCCTTAATATCTGAGCCTCCAGATTCTAGGACCCACATGTAGCTCCAGCAACATTAGCTATCACCAACAACAGTTATCACACTGGCTCTGAGTTCCTTTTTCATACTAAGAATGAGACTATTTTCTTTACTTTTTTAAAAACTGGTAGTATATAAATATTTGGTATTTTACCTAGGCTTTCTATGTGGCAGTAATGGAAAGGAAGGCTTGTCCATGTCAGCTCAGGCTGCTATTTGTCACAAATATTTCAGCTGGGCACTATACTTGTCTCATCCATTGGAAAGCCTGGAGCAAAGAGGGGTTAATTCACCCAAATTAATTGAAAGACGAGGGAATGTGTAGGGACAAGTCCTCACAACTTGTAACTATGGGGATGCTGCCCACTTTGGCAAAAGGAAATTTTCCTACAGGATGGATTCTTCAAGAGAAGCAAACATGTCCCAGTTTCAGCTAAGGTTTGACTTCTCAAAAACCTAGGTATCCAGGACACCTGGGTGGTTCAGTGGTTGAGCATCTGCCTTTAGCTCAGGTTGTGATCCTGGGGTCCTGGGATCGAGTCCCATATTGTGCTCCCCATAGGGAGCCTGCTTCTCCCTCTGCCTGAGTCTCGGCCTCTCTCTGTCTCTCATGAATAAATAAATTTTTAAAAAAAAACAAAAAAAACAAAACCCTGGGTATCCAAGGAGTTTCCATCTATTGGGGAAGGGGGTGGGCACAGGAAAGATGGTAAAATTCTGACTTCACTGTACTTTATTTTCACTGGACCAACAAAGAGATGAGAAGCTAGATGAGGAGGTAAAAATAGAAAATTATTAACTAGAAGGGGTTGAAATATGTATATTTTAAGACTTTAAATTAGTCAAAATCTAGAAAATGGATGAAAATCTAGAAATGGAATTAGTCACCAAGTCATCAGATAAGAAAATATCGTGCTTTTGTATTGAAATCTTTCAGAGAAAGGCCCTTTTCAACATAGTTCTAAATTAAGTTCTCAGAATAGAAAAAGAGTATTTTGTTTTCACTTTAGACATGGAAAATCCCCTGAACCCAAAATTCCAAAGTCTTTCCCAGATATTTTCCGATGTTTTTCAATCATCCCACATCCCCCACATGGTTTCCAGGCAGGGCCTAATTTAGCCTGGACTCAAATATTCACCAAAGATCTCAAATCCACACTTTCAACATATTCTTAACATGAAGTTTAACTTCCTGTTTTTGTCTTCTCTGTGTTAAAGGTACTGATTTCCTCAAGATAAGCATTTTTAGAACACCACAATTTTTAAAACTCTATTTTGGTACTCTATACTATTTTCTTTTTTTTTTTTTTTTTTTTTTTTTTTTTTAGTATTCCAGAAATCCTAAAAATTGATCCATGTCCTGGGCTTTCTGCCCCTGACAGGCTCTGCTTCTAAAAATTTATGTTTTAAAAACCTTAAAAAGTATGCATACTTCTCATTACCTCCTAGCTTGATGTGAGTTTGTGAAAATAAGTACACATTCTGCTAGATAGGAATTATTTATAATTCAAAGAAAAATGGAATAATGTTTCTTTTGAAAAAAAAATATTTTATTTATTCATTTGAGAGAGAGAGAACATGTGAGCAGGGAGCCTGATGTGGGGCTCAATCCCAGGACCCTGGAATCAGGACTTGGGCTAAAGGCAGATGTTTAACCAACTGAGCCACCCTGATGCCCCTGAAATAATGCTTCTAAAGCTTATCTCTCGGCCCAAAACTTCTTTGCTGCATAGTATCTGCAGCTCTCGCTTACCTCCACCTTCTAGGTCTGAAGGAGCCCTCCCAGGACAGGTCTGCTCCACTCTCAGGATACTTACTGGATGAGACAGTCCAAATTGTGACTCTCCAAACTTTCAATACAAATCAGAGAACCACAGGATTTTGATACATGTTTTCATTCAGAGTAAACCATGTAGCTTAGAAAACATGTGGAAATTTCACTAAAGCATAAAGAAGTGGAAATAACATGTATCTTCACCATTCAAACATGTTTCTCTGCGTAAAACACGTGTTTCACAAAAATGGAATCACACTCTAGGAGTTGTAGCATTTTCTTTTCTCGCTTATCTATATATTGTGAACATTTCCCATCACATTAAATGGTTTTGCGTGGCCACATTTTATTGATGACACACTCCATTTTTACAAGTATGTTGATTCATTTCATTGGTCCTCTATTTGGGAGCATTTAGATTGTCCCCAGTTTCTCTCAACTCTTTGACAAGGATCCTTGTAGAGGAGTTATTCTTACAGTCAGTCATGATTACGCCGTTAGGATAAATTCCCAAAGAAAAACTGATAGTTGAAAGAACAGGCACATCTTCAAGGTCTGAGGTACCCACTGTCAAGTTACCTTGCATAAGGTTTATCAATCCTGCCACTAGTAAACAAGAGTATCTATTTACCTGCTTTAAGAGGTCTCATACAAACTAGTGATTATCTGTCAAGTACTCTTCATTAACGAAAAGGATTTACAACACGAGTTCTGTAAACACTGAACTCACCTAGTACCAAGGAGACCATCATTCAATTTAAAATATCATTGTAAATCACTTCTGATCCCTGGGTGGCTCAGCGGTTTGGCGCCTGCCTTCGGCCCAGGGCGGGATCCTAGAGTCTCGGGATCGAGTCCCACGTCGTGTTCCTTGCATGGGGCCTGCCTTCTGCCTGTGTCTCTGCCTCTCCCTCCCTCTCTCTCTCTCTCTCTCTCTCTGTGTGTGTGTGTGTGTGTCTCTCATAAATAAATGAATAAAATCTTTTTAAAAAATAAATAAATAAAAATAAAATAAAATAAAATAAATAAATAAATAAAATATGATTGTAAGTTTCTGTGAAAATTTTCTGTAACACAATTAATAGAAAAAATAAGGTATTTCTTTACTGGATCTTTATTTTAAATGGAGAAGGCCACCTCTCAAAGAATCCTTTCCCTTCCTGCCCTCATCTAGACAGAGAAGAGATATCAAAGTACAGCACAGTTATTCTGCTGTTCATCCATCCTCTATTTCGTATTCAGTTTCCCGTCATGCACCGGATAAACACGGCAGCCCTGACATGATGAGAAGCCTTCCCTGAAGACTGCAGCCCACACTCATCCATCCCTTCACTGAACTCCTATTATACTTATTGTCTGTACCACACAATTAGCACTTTATTATATACTGTCTTGTTCTCTAATTGTCTGTACCACACAATTTAGCACTTTATTACATTCTGTCAGATTCTGTAATTGTGTCACGTATTTTTGCCTCGTCTCTCCACCTAGATTACAAGCACCAGGGTGGCAGGGGCCTGTCTGGTGTGGCTCCGGCACTCCCCATAGCATTAAACGCTGACCGAGGAACAACAAAGTGGGCCTGTGACAAGTGCTTTACTGGTTGGTGGGTGGGGTGGGAGGCCAGTAGATTGATCTTGTGACAGGTTCGAAGAAGGCAGAGCTAGGGAGACCCCCAAACAGGGGACACACTGGGTGGTGGGGGGCTCCAGGGCTGTGGCCTTTCCCGCCACTCCCCTTCCGTATGACCTGCTGTCACCTCCCAGATCATTTCGTCCCTACAGTTTTCTATGTACATAGAACATGGAAACCAAAACATGTGACCAGACAAGACCTTTTCAAAATCACAGGAGAGTGACGTTTCTCATCTGAAGATTTTACACCATAACATCCTCCAATGGCAGAGGCGCTGCTGTGAAGAGAAAGAGGCCACGCTCTAGAATTAGACAGACTTCTTCCTGGGTGTGACCTTCGACACACTGCTTAACACCTCCCTCTAAAATTAAACCCTCCTTCCCCATCCCTGAAAGTAAGTATTCAGCGACTGTGATTATTTGTGACACTGCCCCTGGGTATCCAGAAGCCTGCTGGAATATTCTTCCTTTTTCTAGTTTCTGCAAATGCGGTGCCTTGAAGCCAGTGTTGAATATTGTTATTATTATTATAATAAACATAATTAGTACCTCTGTGAGTCTCACATGCGAGCTGAAGAGTGTCTGCCTCGGCTGTGATTCATGGGTTTGCTTCTCAGAGAATAAAGTCAGGTAGTTACACAACTTCTTTCTCTTTCTGGAAGAGTCGTTTACGCTTAGTGGTCTATTACATGACATCAGACTTACTTCTAGTAAATAACAAGAGAAGGGACACCCGAGAGCCAGCATTAGCAGATCCGTGCCTTAGTCTGTACTTCTACTTCCTCTGTGAACATCTAGGTGACTGGAGCGCAGAGTTAACCAAATTTCTCCGAATTTGGGATGATACAAATAAAAATGTCCTTTCCCTGTATGCCATCTGCCTTTTCCCTTTCCGATCGGTATGTTTTGCCAATACTGTACCCTGTCATGCTTTTGTCCTTGTTTTTTTTCAATTGGCAGGTGCACAATACGATGTAACCAGACAAACAGTTGCTCAACATGTTATTGTCTTGAAGAGACCAGTGCAAGCCTCTCCCAGAAGTGCCACTCTGCCCCTGCATCTTCTCCTCCCCTGAGGACTCAAGGAACCCAGAGAGCCCTGAATGGCTATTTTGTAGGGTCGGGGATGTCCCTTTAAAATAGCTCCCCCTCCCTCTGTGTGTGATGCCTGGATGTCCCTCTGGTAAAGACAAGAGGTTTTCTTTTTCGTTATCTATGCAAAATGACTGTATTTGATTCTTCTTCAAAAAATATGTATCAAGGTCTGCCACGTGACAGGCAGGGGCTGGGTGCTGGCCATACAAAGATGAATACCACACAGTTAGGAGCTCCTGCTTGAGGAACCAGCAGTCTAACAGGGAAGCCGACAATTACCACGCAGTGAGATAAGTATGAATAGAACATGTGTGGCCAGGGTGCCAGCCGGAGCCCAGCTGTGCCCACCACAAAAGGTCAACTTCGTTTGATAAATCTAAGGGCACAGTTGACCGGGTTAGGAGTTGATTAGACTCAAGGAAGCCACTGCTTGAAGATGGTTTTGTGACAGCCTTGGGTGGAGAAAAGGAGGACAGGAAGGGTTAGCCTTGGGGTGGGGAAGCAGGATGGGAAACCAGAAATGCCTTGTCTCCTTCTTTGGTTCCCTGCCCTGGCTGCATAGACTCAAACCTGAGCCCTGCAGAGGCACATCCTGGGTGACAGGAAGAGACAGGGCTTCTCTCCACACCTTGAGGCACCAGGCACGAGCCACCTTGGCTGAGCTGCTGAGACGAGACACTGCCCCCTAGTGGCTTCACAGCAGGGGACACCAACAAGGAGCTCCAAGCTTAACAGGAAAGGATGGAAGGGGGCCCACGGCTTGTGCCACCCTGCCTCCTGGACACAGCGGCAGGACACGGAGGCAGGGGTGGTTCTGCACCAGCAGACGGAGGCACACAACAATGCAATGTGAGTTATCACCGTGGTTACAATGACCAGTACCATTGAGGCTGATGCTCAGACAAAACTTAGGAAGTGCAGGTGCTGCAGACACAAGAGTTGTGTGAACACAAAAAAGCGCTTATTGTCTGTCCGCGAGAATAGGCCGAGTAACATCTCTCCTAGCTAGTCATGGACCTGAGGTCTGGTGAGGTGCAGAGACAAGAGATGCAGGATAAGTAACCAAAGGAGACTGATTCAGACACCCACATAGAGCACTGGGGGTGGAGACGGCGCGGGTGCAAGGGGGTCAGCCAGGTGAGCAGAGGGGTGTAAGCAGAGCCCTGGGTGGGAGGGCTTCTGTAGGACAGCAGTAAAGAGAGCAGCCCTGCGTCTGTAGGCAGACTGGAGTCGGATGACTCGACAGAAATGTCCAGAACCAAATGCTAAAAATAAGACTCATCCCCCGAGCCAAACAAAATTAAATTCGATCTCCGAGTACATGACTGAATAGGATTCAAACAACAACAAAACATCTCAAACAGTACTAAAGGGCATAGTGAAAAAGAAGTCTCTCCAACCCCTGAGCCCCCCACCCCCCGTTCCAGGAGAAACAGCTGAGAACTAGGATAACCACACGTTGTTGAACCGTTTAAAGAGTCTCTAGATTGGTACCCAGCTGCTGCTTGAAGCCCTTGGAGTGATGCCCCGCTGAATTGCAACCCATCATTAAAGAGTTAAAGCTTAGGGGCACCTGGGTGGCTCAGTGGTTGAGCATCTGCCTTTGGCTCAGGATGTGATCCTGAGATCCTGGGATCGAGTCCCACATCAGGCTTCCCATGGGGAGCCTGCTTCTCCCTCTGCTGTGTCTCTGCCTCTGTGTGTGTGTGTGTGTGTGTGTGTGTGTGTGTGTGTGTGTGTGTCTGATGAATAAATAAAATCTTTAAAAAAATAAAAAATAAAAATAAATGAAGAGTTAAAGCTTAGATCCTTGAGGATCTTCAGCATGCTTCCAGATCTAAAGCCAGCAGCCACCCCTTTCCCCAATGCTGACCCAGTTGTTAAATATTTGAATATCACTGTTAATTCCTCTAGACAACATGCCTACACATACAGGTACGTCTCTACGCGCACCTTTTTTTCGTTTAATACAAATGGAAGAATCGAATAAATACTGTTCTGTACTTCGCTTTTCTTTCTTGCTTTTTTTTTTTTAACCTACTCGGCCCACCTTTAAAAGTATGGCCAAATATAGATTGTAGGCATTTCTTTCAGAGTTGACATAGTTTCGCTGTAACTAAGATAACTAAGCTGAGAAATGGAGCACAGGAGTAAGAGTGAGACTGTAGAATAACTTGTGGGAACTCTTGGGTAGGCTCAGAAGGACCTGGTCGATGGGGGACGTAGTGGAAGCAGAGTCTGCTAGTCCAAGACAACAGCGCCCAGATGGCTTGGGCACAAGTGAGGCCCCAATGCCCCCTCCAGAAGCCATCTGAGCTCTGGCCTCCTGCTACTGGCTGACAGGAGGCGCCCCAAGTTCCCTGAACCCAGACTGTTAGTGCTGGAACTAGGCTATTACCCAAAACTGAAGCAGCCTCAGGTGGAAGCAAATGAAATTTCAAGTTGCACTTACCTCACTGAACGCGCTCCAGAGAGTTTCTCCTTCACTCAGGAAGGACATAAAATGAAAGTTCTTCATAAATGAGCTACAATATATTTCTCCTAAGGGCTCCATCTTCACTTCAAATGCTGAAAGGAAGCATAGAGTTATATTCGTGAGGGAGAAAATCCTCATAAACTAAACCTAAACCAGATTTTTTTAAGTATTCCCTACACATCAAAAAGTCAAGACCACTGAGAGTACTCTTTTTACATCCATATTTATCTCCAAAACCCAAAGAACTCGTTTATGGGGGACTGAATTTTCTAGGTCTGATTTCTGTTTCCACACATCATTTTTTTCATTATTTTAATACTGAGACAGAAATTGAAGAAGAATCTTTAAAATGGAGGATGTCAGCTCTACCAATTTTTGGGAAAAACAGGATACGGAAATGGGGTCAGAAGATTACTTAATGTTTTTATTTTTACTGATATTCCCAGAAACTTTCAGTGGGGGAAAAGTCATTAACTGAGAAAGCAATTTCTGCTGAGAGACTGTCACCTAGTGGTGAGTTCTCACCTAATTCATAATATGAGCTGCTGGAGCATTGGGATGCTTTTGACAACAGGTTTATTTCTCTCTGAGATCCCTGAAGAATCTTACAGGGTACTGTCACAAGTAAAACAAGCCTCACTTGTGTGCTTTCCAACAGCCTAATGTTCACGTAGGCAATACCTAATACAGGCTGGACATCCTTCAAAAGGAGGTTTGCCTCTGTAAGTATTTTAATATTGTCAAAGAAGCCCTGCCAAGCAAAATAAATATTACTAACTTCCTCTTCTGTCTTCAAACTATGGCATCCTCATAATTCCCCCTTGCTAGTCATCAAACAAGGCCCAAATTTTCTTTTTTTTTTTAAGATTTTATTTATTTGGGGATTTACCCCAAAGATACAGATGCAGTGAAACACTGGGACACCTGCACCCCAATGTTTATAGCAGCAATGTCCACAATAGCCAAACTGTGGAAGGAGCCTCGGTGTCCATCGAAAGATGAATGGATAAAGAAGATGTGGTCTATGTGTACAATGGAATATTACTCAGCCATTAGAAATGACAAATACCCACTATTTGCTTCAACGTGGAGGGACCTGGCGGGTATTATGCTGAGTGAAATAAGTCAATCGGAGAAGGACAAACATTATATGGTCTCATTCATTTGGGGAATATAAATAATAGTGAAAGGGAATAAAGGGAAAGGAGAGAAAATGAGTGAAAATATCAGTGAGGGTGACAAAACATGAGAGACACCTAACTCTGGGAAATGAACAAGGGGCAGTGGAAGGGGAAGTGGGGGGTTGGGGTGACTGGGTGATGGGCACTGAAGGGGGCACTTGGTGGGATGAGCACTGGGTGTTAAGATATATGTTGGCAAATTGAACTCCAACAAAACAAATTTTTTAAGATTTTATTTATTTATTCATGAGAGACACAGAGAGAGGCAGAAACATAGGCAGAGGGAGAAGCAGGCTCAGGGAGCTGGATGCGGAACTCGATCCCGGAACCCCGGGATCGTGACCTGAGCCGAAGGCAGATGCTCAACCACTGAGCCACCCACGTGCCCTAGGCCCAAATTTTCAAAAGGTTTTCCAATTATTATGGAGATGATAAATCAACGTGGGTAGCCCATTGGCATTCCAATCCATAGATAAAATTCAGAAAGAGGGTCTCAAAGTCAGCAACAAGGCAACCTCCTCCAGACTTAATCCACATCAGGAATCCCGCCTTCCTCCTCTCAGAGGGGTATTACAGTCCTTTTTTATCTGGCTCCTGTGTCCTCAGTGCTCCCTAGGTCTCATTCTCTGTGTCAACACCATCCCTTTTGGCCACGGGGGTCCTTAATCTTGTATCAACACCAGTGAACAAGGAGGTACCCTCCTCCCATCAGTTCAAAAGTCTATGTTCAGGCAACAGAGCTAGGATACTGCTCTCACCTATCAAGATTCATTCTGCATTACGTGTCATTTCAACTATTTTTGAGTGCCTACCATGTTGCAGGCACTATATGTGTCCCAAGGAAGAGAAAAAACAGATCACTGTCCTCAAGAAACTTACCACCTCATGGGGAGAACTAAACATACTACTGACTTGTGATAGGAAGGAAAAGCATTGGGTGCCAAGAGGAGGGTCTGTGCAAGTGAACTTCTCCAGAGGGTTACATCTGAGCCATGATCTAAAGAATGAGTCACTGTCAGCCTGAAGCAAAGCAGCCCGGGCACATGCAAAAGCCCGGACCTTGGTAAGGACTTAACTCCACTGGAAAAAGGATACCACAATATTCCAAGAGATCTAAAATCTGCCATCACAATAGTGGATTATTTAATAATCCATAATAACTATGGATTATTATCTATAATAGCTAGAAAACAGAAATAACTCAAGTATCTATCAACCAATGAATAAAATGTGGTATATCCACACAATGGAATATTATCTGGCCATAAAAAGGGATGAAGTACTGATTCCTGCTGCGAACCTTGAAAATATTACACTAAGAAAGAAGCCAGACTCAAAGGACTCCATAATGTATGATTCCATTTAGGTGAAATGTCCAGAACAGGCAAATCTATAAAAACAGAAAGATTCACCGTTGCTTAGAGCCAGGGGGAGGAGAAGGGGAAATGACTGCTACCTATATGCATTGTTGGGGGAACATGAAATTGTTCTAAAATTGATTGCAACAATGGCTGCACAACTCTGTGAAATTACAGTAAAGAATAATAAAATTTGCTAAAAATAGGTGAATTGTATCGTATTGAATAGTATCTTAATAAAGATTAGTATTATTAAGATTTAGATTATTGCTATTACAAATAAAAATCTGTAGTCACAGATCCCAGGCTAAGAATGCCACATATGGAAGTGCATGTCCTGTTTATTTTTCCCTTTATGTTGGAACCCAATATGCGTTCATCAAAGGGCTAGGTCAAGAGACAGTTGACTGCTCTCAAAACTAGCCCTTCCTGTGACCTCAAAACGGTTCTCTGAAACCCAGCTTCTGCACAGGACTTTTCTCCCCTCAAGAGATGTCACTCTACTAGTTGGCATTCAGCAGAAATAAAACCCTAAAAGGGAAGGGTCTTTGTCTGGGGGCCAGCAATCTGTCCTCAGGGCCTGCTCCCTGCTCTAAATATCTCTGGACTTTGATGTAAAATAAACTTCGGCTTTTCCATCAGCCCCATTGACATGCCCACACAATCAGAATTTCCAGGAGTAATTCTCATACCTATGACTTGATTATATGTCTTTACAAGGAATGCAAAGGACTCTTCTGGCTCACCTCTGGACTTTTTCAGCCCACCAATGGATTGCAACACTTCCAAGATCCAAATTATGTTCTCCTTCCTTCGTGAGTGTTCCCCAGTGTAGCAATATTCTGGCTGTCTACAATCCGTTTCCTCTTTTCTGGTAAGGACAACTGTCATATTGTGATTTATAATTTTTTTAAAAATGTGTATTTGGTCTTCCATTTCCAGCACAGAGCTCCTAAAACTCTTGGCATTTTCTAAGAGATGAGAGCAATAAATGTCTTTTGTTATGTTAATAAGGTGACTTTGGAAAAGCACCTTAGGATGGGGGCTGGTTGCCAGGAGAACCAACCTTGTGATTAGAAGGTTGAAACTTTCAGTTCCACCCCCAACCTTCTCCAAAGTTGAATTAATCACCAATAGCCAGTGATTCAATCATGCCTATGTGATGAAGCCTCCATAAAAACCCAAAAAGGAGGGCTTTCAGAGGGCTTCCAGTTGGTGAATATGGAGATTCTCAGAGAGTGGTGAACTCGTACTCAGAGAAAACATGGAAACTACGAGCCCTTTCCCTATCCCTGCCCCAGGAATCTCCCCGACCTGGCTATTCCCAAATCGGATCCTTATATAAAAGCCAGTGATGGCGACGCCTGGGTGGCGGTTGAGCGCCTGTCTTTGACTCAGGGTGTGTTCCTGTGGTCCCAGGATTGAGTCCCACATCCCCGTTTCTCCCTCTGCCTATGTCTCTGCCTCTCTCTCTGTATCTCTCATTAATTAATAAATAAATAAAATATTTTAAATAAATAAATAAAAGCCAGTGATCTAGTAAGTAAAATGTTTCTTTGAGTTCTGTGAGCTGGTGTAGCAAATTAATCAAAGAAGGGGTCATGGGAACCTCTGGTTTAGGGCCAGGGGGTCGGAAGCATAGGTAAGAGCCTGGGTCTGATGTGGCATCTGAAGTAGGGAGGGCATACTTGTAGGACTGAACCCTTAATCTGTGGAATCTGATGCTATCTCTGAGTAGATAGTATCGGAATTGACTTAAATTGGAGGACACCCAGCTGGTGTCAGAGAACTATTCCTTCTTAGCATGGGGAGTACCCTCCGTACACTAGAATTGGTACTCAAACATTTCAGCATCATTACACGAAGGTGAGGGGGAACCCTCCTAGGGAACCACCTTCTCCCCCCTGTCAGTTCAGGAGGCTGCAATAGGGCTACACTGCCGGCTCCCAGGATGGAACATGTATCCCCAAGCTCTTTTCCTCACATCACTGAGTTTCAAACTTGAATTATAACAAACACAATATGATGTGGAACCTCAATATATTTTTTAAAAAACAAAGGAGAGTTGAAGGGAGTAAATGTCCCTAAATCCCACTCTCTAGGCCTGTAGGTAAATAAGCACCGCATTCTGCACCGTGGAAAAACAAAGAAACAAGACATAGCACCTGCCTTGACCACCTCGTAGTGGAATTAGGGGGCAAGAAATAAAAGCGTGAAAAGTAATGATTAGACAATACTGTATAACCACAGAAGAAAGGTCCCAGGGCCCATACCACTTATCAGACAAGTGTTAGAGGACTTCTGGCCAGTAGTGAGCCTTTTGTTGTCGCCTCTCCCTTCTTCTAAGGCCTACTCCTTGTCTAAGACAGCACAGCTCAGGTGTCACCTCCACCAGGAAGACTTTTCAAAAAGACTCCACTGCCTCACCATACACAAACATACACACATACCCACACACTCACCTCTCTGCCCAGATTAAGGTCTTCCCCTCCCTCAGTGTTTCATATCTTTGCACAGGCATACATATTCTTAAAGACCAATGTTTTCCCTACAATTCATTGGAAAAGCTGTGAGTTTCTTAAGGGCAGACAGTGGAGGCTCTGATGCAATGCTTCCCTCATTCCAGTGAAATTCGTCCTTCTCCACCCTCTTGTTTCCATAGCTTCTTCCACAGGTGTCAGCCCTGCATGGCAATCAAGGCTCTCCCTGCCTTCTCTGGGTCCCTCCTCCCAATATATTTCCTGCACACCAGATCCCATTTTAGCATCTGTTTCTTAGCAAACTCCCAACACATTACTAGAAGGCAGTGCTTTGTACTACTGTATTTATCTAAACAGTAGTTTATTCATTTAGCGTACTGGTTAAGTGGTTGACAAAATTCAGCCGAACGTCCTATACCTTTGGGGTACTGAAATATTTAATTTTGCGTGCATTAAGGTGTGACTTTGAAAAAAAAATTACTAACCTTTTCCCAGTAGGATATAATATTCTTATCAACCTTACAAGACAAACAGATACACCTAGGCCTTTTTCTTTCCTTTTTTGCAGGATAACATAAGAGTAGTGGCTCAAAGTATCATCTCGGGACACCCGGGTAGCTCAGCGGTTGAGCGTCTGCCTTTGGTTCAGGGTGTGAGTCTGATGTCTTGGGATCGAGTCCCGCATCGGGCTCCCTGCACGAAGCCTGCTTCTCCCTCTGCCTGTGTCTCTGCCTCTCTCTCTGTCTCTCATGAATAAATAAATAAAATTCATTTAAAAAAGAAAGTATCATCTCTCAGACTACTGGAATCCAAATACCACTCAACTACTTGCAGGCACGCTGGCCTTTGGCAAATCACTTTAAACTCTCTAAATCTCTGAACCGGATGGGATGGTGCTTCCCCAACTGTAAAATATGAACTTAAAGACTAGTACGCACCACAAACGATTGTTTTATGAATTGATAAATGAATTAATTTCTGGAGCTGTGTGCAATGAAAGAACTTCTCTAATGGATTTTAAAGCACGTTGCAAACTAGAAGGACCTTTGGGAAATTTATTTTTGCTAAGTGAAATCAAGCATCGGTACTGCCTTTTACGGAAAATTGAGGTTAATTCACCTCAGCAAGAGGGAGCTGAGGCCTTGTTTATGGCTGTGTTTGATTTATTAGCAATAAGCACACGATATTAGAAAATAAACTCTGGACACTCCTGCAAGTAGAGGAGTAATTTTTGTCTAGAACGACTCCTCCCTTTCAAAACTCTTTCAACTGTTCTCCAGAATATTCCGGAAAGCTACCGCTTTAGGAGCTAATCCGCTTCTCATCCCCGTCCCGGCTCTGAGCTTGAGAGCAGGCGGGGCTGGGGCCGGCCGCAGGGCGCTCCGCGAGCTCCCGAAAGCAGCCGTCCAAGGCCCTCAGCCGAGGTCGGCCCGGCCTGCTGCGGGCCCCGGGGAGGAGCTAAGGCGAAAGGGAGCCCGGGGGCACCGCCCGCGGGAGGACCCGCTGAGCAGCGGACCAAGAGGCAGTTTGCCTCCGGAATCCGGGCGCCCGGCCCCACGCGGCGGGAACCGCGGAGCCCGCTCAGGTGCTCGCAGCCCCGGGCCTCGCCCCGGCCGTCCAGGGAGCGGAGGGAAGGGAAGCCGCGCGCGTGCGCAGGGTCTCGGGGCCCCGCCGGAATAGAGCCGCGGGCCCTGCAGCCCCGGCCCGGCGTGGGGGCACGTGGTGCGGGGCGGCGGGGGGCGCGGCGGGGCGGGGACAGGGGCACAGCGGGGCGGCAGGGGGCGCAGCGGGGCGGCGGCGGGGGCAGGGGCACAGCGGGGCGGCAGGGGGCGCAGCGGGGCGGCGGGGGGGACGGCGGGGGCAGGGGCGCAGCGGGGTGGCGGGAGCACCTGGTGTGGGGCGGCAGGGGGCGCAGCGGGGCAGGGGCGCGGCAGGACGGCTCTCGGTGGCAGGGAAGAGGCGCAGCGGGGCGGCGCTAGGGGCAGGGGGGCGGCAGGCGGCGCAGCGGGGCGGGGGCAGGGGCGCGGCGTGGCGGCAGGGGGCGCAGCGGGGCGGCGGGGGCAGGGGGGCGGCAGGGGGCGCAGCGGCGGCGGGGAGGGGAGGGGCGCAGCGGGGCGGCAGGGGGCGCAGCGGGGCGGCGGCGGGGAGGGGAGGGGAGGGGCGCGGCGGGCGGCTCGCGGCGGCGCGGGGAGAGGCGCGGCGGGCAGCGGCGGACGGGCGCGCGGCGGGTGAGCGCGGCGGGGGCCGCAGAGAGCCAGCCCCCGGGAGGCTGGGGCCGAGGGACGCGGGACGGGACTCGGGGCTGGGAGGGGGCGAGAAGGGCCGGAGGAGGCGAGGGCAGAGCGGCTGGAAGCGGGGCTCTCCCGCCCGGAGGCTTCCCGGCCCGGGGGCTTTCTCGAGGGCTCCTTCGCTCTAAGTGCCCCGAGGCAGCGGTGGAGCGAAACCCCTTCTGTCCGTGGGAACTTGCTTGTATTTCTGGGTTTTCTTTCTGTGTTTGTTTCGTTAGTTTCTCCATTTTCTGTTTCCTTTCCATGTAGTTTTCGAGTCATACACCATACCCAGAACCGCATCCTTTTCCCCCAAGAGACTTTTATATTTTTAACTGTGTCGTTTTAAGAAGATTTGACTTAGGCAACTTGAATTCTTTGTACTTAGTGTCTTCTGTGAGTAGAGGTACAAGATTTCGAGAGTAATAGCCCCTTCCCAGCGTTTCAGTGTTAACATACAAAATTCACGTCAAGCCTTAGGCTGGAGAACATTCTATTTGCTTCCGATACACACTATAAAGAATACTAAAGCTTGGCATTACCTAGTTTCTTTAAAATTCAAACTTACAAAATAGCAACCATTATCTGTTACCGTTGTTGTGACCTTTTCCCCCTTCTCTTCCTGGAGTTTCAGTGTTCACAGAATCAGCAAATTTTGCTCATTTAGTGTATGGCTCTGTGCAAAAAGATAGATTTTTGAAGCTGTTCCTGCCCCCTGGTGGCTTGTCTTGTAGAAGAGCCTAATAACTGATGCAGTTTTTAAGGAAAAGCAAGTGTTTGAGGAATAAGAAATTATCTTGGCAGATCAGGGAATGTTTGCTAGCTTTCCGGTGAGTTTTAAAAGTTGGCTGGCCTCGAGGGCCTCAAGTGGGAGATGTCATTCCTGATGAGAGCGCTTCAGGAGAAAAGAAGCAGGCCAGACAAGGTAGGGAGGAGCAACTGCGATCAGTTGAGCAGGTGCATTCCGGCATGAAGAGATCTATACAGAGACCTAGACCAGAGAGTTTGGTTATTTCTCCTACAGGAGCCACGGGGGAAGTTATTGGCCTTTCTGAGCAGGGCAAAGGCAGGACCAGAAATGTCTGTGCTGCCAGGAGATTAGCCGGGCAGTCTGTGTGGATTGATGGAGGAGAGTGGGGATAAGAGCAATCATTCCCAATTCTGACCCCACACCCCCACAGGCTCTATGTTTCTGAAATTTTTTAACCGCACTGCATGTACATGCACTTGATTTTATTTCTTTTGATCAAAAGCAGATATAAAACTACCCATCCAAGCTTCTGACAGTCCTAAGAATGTCAATGCCATTGCCCTAAATATGAAATGGATGCAGCTGAAAGCTCAGAATACAGAAGTCTAGTGTGAACAGCCTGGTAGTGTTTGAATCAAGAGACTTTTAGCAATGAACCTGGCTCTTGAGAGTCTTATCACTTGAGCCTTCTTGAGTCCCTTTGGGCCCCTTGTTCCTGAGGTTGTGCTTGTTGGTCTAGATAAGAAGTAACAAAGGGTAAATTCTGAGAGGGGCAGTAAGGGGTGGGGGAGGGAAGGATTGTAGGGAAGGAAGAGAAGAACATTGAAACGACTTAGTCCCTGGATGGACCAGAGTAGTGAGAGTCGGAGAAGCAGTACCAGTAAAGCTGAAATGGCAGGAAAGAAGGCCCTGGTAAAAAACAAACGATCCTTGCTAACATCCTGTAGCCATCTGACAAAACTTCATAGTTGTACTTACTATGTGCCTGGCTCTCTTGTTAAATCACTCTATAAGAATTAATTCATGTAATTTCAACAACCTATGAACTATGACTACTGTTATTTACAGGAGTGAAAACGAAAGCACAGAGAAGGTGAATAACAGTTCCAGGGGCACCCCGCTGGTAAGTGGTGGAGCCAGGATGCAGACCCATGACGTTTGACTCCAGAGCTAGTGCTCCAACCCCTCCACTGTAAGGAACAAAGGAAGAAATCTGAGGGGACAGGTTGGCAGGTTCACTTTGAGGTATCTGGAGTTCAGATGCTTGTAGGAGTACTGGGTGAGGATTTGCAGCAGGCATAGCATCCATCTCAGTTAATGCACTGACATTCCTCTGGGATGGACAGGGCCTGTGTCATGGCCTTGTGTTTTCCTGGTGGACTCCCATTTATCTCTCAAAACCTCTAACAGGATTTTAGTTTCATCTTCAAAGTAGGAAAAGTCCGAGAAATCCTAGTATCCCATATATCAGATAAGGTGCCCCTTTATTGCCCTTTTGTACAGAGCAAAGCTACTTGAAGGATTTGGGCTTAATTTCAGGAGCAAGTTTGGCTAGGCACATACCTATAAGGCGAAGTATCTTGTTGGTTTCCTACAAAAGCAGTACATTTTGCCATCCTGTGCCCTTTCATGTCTTTTCCCTTGTTTTGTCCTGTTTCAGATTTTAAGGGCACTCCCAAGCCAGAACTCTTGGGGGATATAGAAAGAGTAGAAGATATGATCTTTGTACTCCATAAGTTTATATTCCCGTTTAGAGAGATGAGATGAACAGTTTTAAAGAGCAAACAAAATGAAATAGTTTGTAATCACTGCATTATGTAGGTCAAATTTAAGTATAGTAGGCACTGGGATTTTAAATGTGCCAGTGACTTCAGAACTGTGATATACCCCATCTTGTCCATTACATATAGGCATCACTGGGCTTGCTTTAAGCCAACCATCTTTTGTTTAATTGTCACGAAATACTATCTGATTGTATTTTCTTCTGTAGTTGTTAGACTTTGCATTTGTGGCTTTGAATTTTTATGTCTTACAGCTCAAAAAATAATGCACTTCTATAACTAGTAAATGGCAAAGATGATAACTGAACTAGTGGTCAGCCTGTGGAATCGAAGCTATTAGCTATGATACTCTGTTGCCTCTCATTGCCTGTTTTCAACAACCTCTAGACTTTCTTCCACTAGTTTAGACAGGTGTACTGTCTGCCAGATGGTGAGAGATCCCTTTTGCCCCAAATGAGTAGAGTCAGGTTGAGTCTCTCAGCAGATCTCCCTGTGTGTGGAAGTCATCATCCAGCTACAGTTTAAACACCTCACTCAGTTACTCACATATTCATCACTTTTTAATTGAACATAAGGTGTCCAGCAGGTAACTCAGCACAGGAAAAGCAAAGACAAATGAAATGTATTCCCTGTCCTTGGGAGCTTGGTCTAGTGGGTTGAGAGGTGCATAAACACTTATGATGGAATTTACATGGTTTACTAGAGGCGGGAAAACAGGGCAGAACTGGTCAAAATTAGAATATGAAAGGGAAATCTGAAGATAGTGAAGCAGATCACACTGAAGCCCTTAAAACTTGTAAGCGCTGGATTTAGGTGAGATCATTGCTTAAAAGAATGAAGATATGGAAAAAGGGATTTCCTTTTTCTCCTGACTATATTATAATTTAGGTAATAGTTTCTTTATGTATTTGACCTCCCTGAGTTAGATTCATGTTCCTTCTTGAGTCTGCTGTTACTTACCCCTGCTCCTCAAGGTTTTAGACTGCCTGAATCACCTGTATAAAGTGGGAGGCCTTTCTGATAGTTCTATCCCAGCACACTGCACCCTTCTCGCCTCCCCGCTTCTCTTGTCTTTAAAAATAGTCTCCTCCTCTGCAGAATTAAGCTCTACATTTTACATTCTGTTCGTTTGTTCTGAGTGTTTGTGTACGTATAAGCATTCTTCATAGTTCTAAACTGGGAATGGACTTTGCCTGGGAGTTTTATCATTAATTGACATTCCTTGAAGAAGGAGAGGAATTGCACTGTATGTTTTGCAGACTTTTTTCAGCAGCTCAATGGCCTCCCCGAAGAAGAAGCTTCAAGGTCTTGTTGCTGCAACCATCACACCAATGACTGAGCATGGGTAACTATCATTTGGGACCTAAGGGGGTCTGTTCTCCCTCCACCAAAATGGACAGAAGTTCTAACAGCAGTCACTTAGATCTCTGTGGTACTGTTGCCAGGTAGCTATTTCTGTCATCCTCTCTGTACTGTCTCTAATCCCAAGTCAGAGAAGAGGTCTCTATATCACAAACTGCAGAAAGAGAGAAGGTGAAATAGGATCTTGCCTTTCTCCCAGTGTCGGTAGCTCCACAAAAGAAATTCGTTTTGGATTTGCCCTGACTTTCCCAAATAAGGCCAGTGGAGTTGGATAAGGAGAATCTCATTTTAGCAGAATTTGCTCCAAAGCCCTGGCCTGGGCCCTTCTAGATCCTGTCCCTAGGTAGCTGCATGATTCCACTTCAGGCTATTCACAGATGTGATGAAAATGTCCTACCCTGAGGAAATTGGGAAAGTTAACTGCAGGATGGACCCCTTAGTATATTTACAGTCTCATTTCCACATGGGTTAAATGTTGGGGGCCTGCAGGAGTGAGAGGTAGCAACAGATGATTGCTGAGAACTCATTATCCAAACAAGCACTTAACTCCCAGGCGAATGTTATGGCAGTCCTTTGCTTGTACTGTCAGCTAACGGTCATGTGCCATGGGTGTCCACATGCTGTGTATAACCCCTCTGGACATTGCATGAACATAAGGGGATTTATCTAAATACATTTGACATGTTAGGGGGCTCAGTCTGCCAAAACAGAATTCTAGCTTCTTTAAGCCTCTGGTTTCTTTCTTTTTAAAATATAATGATAATTAACCTGCATGGTGGAGTTCTGAGCGTCAAAGCGAGATAATCCACATAATGGTGCTCTGCACAGGGTCAGGATGCACTTAGGTCAGTAGGTTCCTTTGAACCATTATTGTGGCATCAGATGGGAATAAAAGGAAGGTGTGGCACTTAAAGTATCTTTAAGAAAAGCTTTTAGTTAGTTTGGTCTTCTGTTGCTGAATTTGCAAACCTTTACCCTACTCCTTTATTTTTTAAAATATTTTGTTTAGGGGATCCCTGGGTAACTCAGTGGTTTAACGCCTACCTTCGTCCCAGGGCATGATCCTGGGGTCCCGGGATCAAGTCCCGCATCAGGCTCCCTGCATGGAGCCTGCTTTTCCCTCTGCCTATGTCTCTGCTTCTCTCTCTCATGAATAAATAAATTAAATAATTTAAAAATAAATAAATAAATAAAATATTTTGTTTATTTATTTGACAGAGAGCACAAGCAGGGGGAGTGGCTGGGAGAGGGGAAAAACAGGCTTCCTGCTAAGCAGGGAGCCCAACTCAGGGCTCCATCCCAGAACCTTGGGATCATAACCTAAGCCAAAGGCAGACAAACAACTGAGCCACCCAGGTGCCCCTACCCTACCCCTTTAAAATATTGAAGTTTCTTAGGACTTAGTATTCTCATTCCAAGTTGGCCGAATCACAGTTTACCCTTAGATCACTGGAGTTCAAGACTTCCAGCTTCTCAATTTCATGAAAAATCCCATCCTGACTAGATCTAAATCAAATTCATGCTGAGATAGCATTTAGATTACTCAGTGATTCATAGCAATTTCTTTTCTGTTGCTTCTCCATCTCCGTAAGTTCCGAGGAAAGGCTGAAGTCAGCTCTTTGTGGATGTGCTAGCCACTTGTGAGGCCAATAAAATAGATAAATCATGTGATTGCATGGGCAGGCAGGATTCACTTCCTGTTATTGAGAAGGATTCTGTTTGCAGGCTCCCAGCACTACATCTGGTTGATGCTGCTGTAACCTTTTTAATCAGACCCCTCAGCCTAGAAGACACTTCTCAAACAGTCTCATTTGTACATGTGGGACTCAGTGTGTTGGTGTGTTCTTCCTCCCTGTTCTGCTATTTTCCAGAGGACGCCAGACCCTGTGTATGGAGATAAATGACTCTGCTTTTCTGGATCCTTCTCTATCCCCCAAGACCTCTGGCCCTGCTTCCTCTATTTCTCTGTTTCTTCTTTTTTCATCAATTCTTTTCCCTCCCAGGACGTTCTAGGACCTTTACTTTCCTGATGTGTGAGATCAAAATAAGAATGCATTTTTTTTTTTTTGCGAGGGTCTTAAGAATTAAATTAAATTAAAACGTATGTCAGTACATGGCATGTAGTAGGCTTGTAAGCTATATTAGCTCCCCTTTCTCCCACCATCTGCTCCATCCAAACATTACTGTGGGTACAAAACAGGATTGGAGCAGCCACCGAGAGCAGGTCGGCATTTGCCTCCTTGCCCGCAGGGAAGTGTGAACTTCTGACATGTTTCTGGAAAGAAGGGTCCAATGGAATCGAATAACTGGAAATTCTGGCTAGGTGACCTGCCATCAGGGGTGTTTTCCTAACCTGGCTCATAACGTAGGCCACAGTCTCCATGATTAAGAATGGCTGAACAAGAGCTGTTGCCCTGCGTCCTTTTTTCTTTATAATTCTAAGAAATACTCAGATTCAAATCTGAAAATAAGTTGATGTTTAAAGTGGAGAAGTTGGCAGGAAGAACGTAGTTAAATGGGTTTTAGTTAGAGTATCTGGGTTCTTGAGCTCCAACTTTACCATCAACTAGCTGTCTGACTCTGGGGAGGCCTTGTCACCTGTTAAAAGTTCTCTGTCAGAGTAAAGGGTTCGGCCGTATCATCTCCAAGGCCCATTTGAATTCAGAGAGGGTAGCCTCTGGTGTTAAGAATCTCTGCTGACTCCTTTTTGTCTCAGGCTTACTACTCATCATATGGTCCATGGACTATTTGCTCTACATCACATAGGAACTTGCTAGAAAACCAGAATTTCAGGCCCTACTACATACCACTGAATCAGAATGTGCATTTTAACTGTCCCTTTAGCACCATAAAGTCTGAGATGAACTGATCTAAAATTAAAGCCCAGACTGCCCAGGATACTTCTCCTGCTACATTTGTTTCCCCAAACACTTTGTGTTCTTTCTTCTCTCTGTGCCTTTACACATTCTGTCTCCTCTGCCTTTTTCTCCCATCATCCTCTCCTCTCTCTACCACACATGAACACTTCTACTTATCCATCAAAACCATCCTCTGGTGGTGCTTCCCCATTTCCAATAAAGAGTTAGAGAGTCCTTCCCCTATGATCCCACAGCAGCCTGTGCATGCCTTTTCACATTACATCAGAATTATTTATGACAACTACTATAATAACTGTTTGTTACATGCCTGTCTCTCCCAACAAGCATTGAGCTGCTTCACTTTATTCCACAGATATTTTTTGAGTACCAAGCAATATACAAGGACTGAACATGTTTATTATTTATCTTTGTTATCTTTAGCATCTAGCACAGTGAATGGTAAATTTTGTTATTTCATGAGGAAAAAAAGCTAACACTGATTGGCTAACTACTATTATGTGTCAGTCATGCCGGCATTTTAATGTCCATATTCTGATTTACTCTTCATAACAACTCTGAGAGAGAAACACAACTTCTGTTTCTGCAGTTGATGAGACCAAGATCCTAAACATTAACACGCTGCACCTCGCCATATAGCTGGAGAGAAAGGTCTTTCTCTACCTATCTCAACTCTCGTCTTTCTACACTAGAGTAGAAGATGTTTGCTTCCTTTAGTTGTCTCAAGAAGTCACTTCTTCCCATGGAGCAGGTGCAGTTGTTAAAACAGAAAGTCCATTTCAGATTGGCTGCAATGTTAGGAAGAAAGTTGTTTTCTTCCTCAAATGCCTTTGGCTTCACCATGGGAATCCTCACAACACCCTTTAGTAAAAACAGACCGGTTACCCCGGTCAGAAAGGGCCTGGACCACTGGAGTCGGAGTTGTGTATTGTCTTTTTCACTGTGTTGGGAGACTACATGACCCAGATTCCCAGAACAGAATGTTTTCTGGCAAGCCAGGGCAGCTGTGGTTTCTGAATACTTCTCCACCAAAGGAGTTTTAAAGTAGCCAAGTAGTTATTATGCCTAAAGCACACATAACTCATCTGATTTTGAATGCTGAGAGTTATATGTAAAAGGCAAAAAAAAGAAAAAAAAAAGGACATCAGATTTTTTGACAAGTATGCCAGTTATGGAAAGACCTGCCTGGTGATTCTGTATTCTCAAAATGAAAGTCTTTCACTTTATGTCATACACCAGGAGAGGAAATGAATAGCAATAGAGACTTTTCTCTGAAAAGCCACTTTAGAAAAATTCTATTACCCTTCTACCCTAAGAGAAAAGATACAGCCTACATGCTATTTCAGACTGTTTCTACTCAGGGCGTCGATTTGTGTCAAAAATAATTGGATAAACATTCTCTCCTCTTACATAGTTTGGAAGTAAACTAAATGTCCAAGGGTAGAGGATTCACTAAATTAATTCTGTTTGTTTATACGATGGAATGCTGTGTAGCCAGTATAGGAACAGAAGATCTGAAGTTGTGAGAAAATACTCCACATGCTAAGTGAAAAATATTACAATACTTTGTACAGTATGACCATACTTATTTAAGAAAATACTGTATTTTGTACTGGTGAATAGAATAATGTCAAATGTAATAAGAGTAATCATCTCCAAGGAGATAATGAGTGGGTTTTCCCCTCCTTTTTTATTGTGTGTACTTTCAAAAATAAACCGCATAGCTTCTATAATATGAAAAAAGTTAAGTATTTTTATTAAAAGAAAATCATGGACCTACGGCAAGGAATCCAAACTCCTGGGAACTGAAATTAAGATCCTAAATCAGAATTAAGTAGGGGAGTGACTTCAGCAAGCATGGGATTTGGTTCTGGGTTACTCGGCCGAGGTGGCAGTACTTAGTGTGTTCTTAGGGCTCACAAAGGTAGAGACATTGCCATGGAAAGCCAGTCCTGCCTTTGGAAATGAACTGGCTTGTGCCACTTCTCACTCCTATGCGCAGTGAGCCCCAAGTGGCCATCCAGCAGGGAGGAGAATAATCTGGTCTTACTGCTTGCCTTATCTCTAGTGACTTCCAAATACCTGATACAGTGCCTGCAGCAATAAACATAAGCCGACATACCACGGAGAGGTAGATTACAGTGAGAAAACAGGAAAGGGAGCTAAGTACCCAGAGAGAATTATCATCCCGCTCCCACCCTGGTCCTGCTGTTGGGGTACTTTGGTGACAGCTATGGAAACAGCTCTACGTGATTCCCCTGGGCTCACTGGTGACTGTAGCCACTGAGCAACAACATGAAGGGCTGCAAACTTGCACCTCTCATCAGGCAGAGATCTGAAATCCCTGAGGTGGTCTGGGAAGCTTCTGTGCCTCCAAAGGGGACAGCCACTGCTTTTCCCAGCCATTTGGTGCTGCATAGTAATGTAGGCCTGTCCTCGTTAGATCTTTGGCTTTCATTTTTTTTTTAAACAAGAAAACCAATTTTTAACATCATAGAAGTCAAAACATATTTAGGAGCCATCTCTTTACAACCTTTCTTTCTCTAAGGATTTGGTAGTTCCAAAAGACTATCCATCCAAGGACATTTTTGCGTGACTCTATCACTGCCCAGAGATTCTATTATTAGTGTCACTCCTGTAGGCTAGGGACGTTCTATAAGAAGCAACCAACTGCCTTCTTGAAGGGATAGATAATGTATCACCCAAATTAGCATCCCTAACCCAAGGGAAATTACAGCTGTCATCCAGCAAAGCCTAAAGGCATAGGAGGACGGGATCAATGTAGATGTAAGCACTACCCACTGAAGCCATAAAATAGTGTGGAGTTCACTGAGGAAGGAGAAGAAACTGGCTTAGATCTGCCTAAGGGTGTAGCTATCTCCCTAGAAAGAGAAGGACACCAGCACAGGGCCAGATAGCAACCAAAGAACATCAGAGGGAAGAAAGCACAGGATTTCATCCTCTTTATTCCAGATCCACCTCCTTGAAGTCTCCTTTCGCGGCCTCCCTAATTGGGATGATTCATCCCTCATCTGAACCGCTGTACACTTTTTAACTCAGTCATAGCCTTCAATATATATTCATCAATATTCTAGTTATTTGTATACTGTGCCATCTCCTTTCTTCAGTTAATAGTGAAGTTTAAGTGTAACCTGCAGGTGTGGGGATAAGCTGCTTTTAAGGCAGAGATCATGAGACTTTCATCATCATTGAGCTTCCACACTCTGCCAGGTGCAGACTAGGGATTGTAAGGTATAAATGGCACAGTGCCTACCTTCACGAGGTCCTTGCTCTAGCCTGGAGGGTGTGCATAAACAATTTACAAGATCATCCTCATAGTAAGAGAGAGATGAACTTTGCTGAGGGTGTGAGGTATTTCTGGGTTTTGTCATGAGGGAGTAGTGACAGCAGCAATGATTGTTTCAGTGGAGCCAGGTAGAGTGCTGAGCCCATGTACTAGACAGGCCATTAGAGGCCTACTCACAGAATGGGTCCCTAACTGAGATTAGAGTCCAATTTGGAGATATACACATACACCCCCTAACAGAAACAGTTTCTCTCCTTAAGTATTTCTGAAAATGGAAACAAGCTCTCTCACTTCCCTTTCCAAAGAAACATTAGATCAAACCAAAAAAACACACATCAAAGTGAGTACAATTACCTACCAGCCCTTGACCATCTGAAGCTCTACAGGCTCCTCCTTGGTGAAGAAGCCAAGCCTACTCTAGGTGATCTTGAGTACACAGGCTGGAATAGGATTGAGGAGGTGTCAAGGTTTCAGTGAAAGTGTACAGGAGCCACCATATTGAAATCTGTGATTCTAATGCAGGCTGTTGCCCACTAGGTTTATTTCCAGTTTCCAACCTGTGATTTGGAAGTGTGATTGGGAGCTCTTTCCTGGTTGCTTGCATTAGCAGGATGGACATTATTGGTCAAAAATCTGAGTTCATATGCAAACAAAGCTGCTGCTGATGGTTCCTGCATCTCAGAGCTTATCCCAAGTGGTGATGGGCTGGTGGAAGCAGCCAGGAGCCAGTTCCAAATGGTCAGGAATGTCTGAGGCGTAGACATTTCAAGTTGCACAGGTCAAGCCCACCTAAGTGAGGGTGTTGAGATAGATTATCTAGGCAGATAACTTGCCCATCCTCCCTTTAGGTGAAAACAACCTAAATTTGGTGCTGTTGTGCATTCAGGGAGCCTCCCTGCTCAGCAAGACAGAGGCCATAATTTGGCATTTGAGCAGGTGGGGCAGGGAGAGCAAGGTTAAAATACCAGGAGCCATCAAGGAGGGAGTCTGCTCTCTTTAAAGCAGGTCTTCCCAAGTGGCTGGCTCAGCTGTCATTTGCATGTTGTGAGCAGTGATCACCTGTGCATTCTTTGCTTTTATCTCTCCTGTTCCTATTACCTGTGATAACTGCATTTGATTTTTTTTTGTTTTTTATATGCATCAGATTGATTTTTTTTTGTTTGTCAAGGAATATAATAAGATGAAAAAGATGTTAATAAGATTGAAATGAAACTTAATTCTCTGGCCCCATCCACAAAATGTAAATGGAAGCCAACTAGTACTTTTTGTTCTTGGCAATGTAACTGTGGGTTCTGTGATATTTAATACCTGCTAGCCATAGCCACAGTTTTCCTTTGGATTTTCACTCTCCATCCCCCATCATCCTCACCTGCATTTTGATTGAAAAATCACTAAATTCAAAAAAAGCAAGGAAAAAAAAAAAGGAAAGAAGGAAAAATCCAGGGGTTATTTAGAGCAAGCTAAGAATTTTACAAACTAGGTAGGTGGACTTTTTTTTTTTAATTCAATTTAGTTAACATAGAGTATATTATTAGTTTCAGGGGTAGAATTTAGTGATTCATCAGTTACATATAACACCCAATGCTCATTACACCAGTTGCCCTCCTTAATGCCCATCACCCAGCTACCCCATCCCCCTACACACCTCCCCTCCAACAACCCTCAGTTTGTTTCCTTAGTTCAGCATCTTTTATGGTTTGCTTCCCTCTCAATTTTCATCTTATTTTACTTTTCCTTCCCTTCCCCTCTGTTCATCTATTTTGTTTCTTAAACTCCACATAGGAGTGAAATTATATGGTATTTGTCTTTTTCTGACTGACTTATTTTGCTTAGTATAATACGGCTGGGTGGACTTTTAATAACTATTAACAAAAGAGAGCCACTTATAGATTTGAGGATTGGTTGAATAATAATCTAAAGACTAAATAAAAAAAAATAAAGACTAAATATACATTATTTTAACCTTTTTTTTCCCATGTCCTTTAGAGAAATCAACTTTTCAGTCATTGGTCAGTATGTGGATTATCTTGTGGAAGAACAGGGAGTGAAGAATATTTTTGGTGAGTCATCTTTAGAGATTTCTCTACATATCTCTAGTCCACTCCTTAGAAAGTAGCTGTCACCTGGTTACTAGTTAGGGAGTCACAGTATCTTGTGTCATAAGTTATGATTGAGCCTAGCTAAGCTAAGTAAAATTTGGGAATCTGTAGACTCATCAATTTTAGACCTGGAAAGTACCTCAAGAGATTATCTAATTTGGTGGTGTACCTTCAAAACAGATAAGGTATTGTTTTTATCCCAACTTAAAGAAGAAAATTTATGGCTCAGATATATTATTTACAGTGCCTAGAGGCACTTAGCCAAGAAATGGTAGAGTAATAGCAAAATCCAGACCTCTCTCTCTTAAGAATGAGCTTTATTGTGTCTTCACCCAGACCTTTCATACAATAAATGTAGAAAGGCTCTAAATTCAGAACACAAAAGAGTCACAGGTCCAGCATTACCCTCATTTATGTCACAGACAGTAGAAATTTTAAAAATCAGACCTTGAACATTTTAGGACTGAGAACTATACTTACCTATGATTGAGTTGCCCCTTGCCTAGTGTTCTGGGTGCTTGGCCCCTTAAACTGGACACTATAGCTTTTTTTCAAGCTAGTATTCTACCAACAGGGGCCCCTCAAGGACTGGAAGTACAAGGTCATAATCAAGGCAGATTAAAACTGCAAAAAGGTGTTCAGAGCACGTGTCAAAACCAGAATCTGATTACAGAATCATTTGGTGTCCCCCTACAACTCCAAGCCATGGTCGGGGAAGACTGATTCTTATTCTCCAAACGGCCACAGATCTCCCCTGGGTATAGGGAAGAAACAGGAACATTTCTACTAGTAGAGCATACTTGAAGTGTCTCAAGAGCCCAAAAGAGTGATAAAAACACTCTTTCCTACTCTCACCCTTGCTTCTCTACCCCAGCTGAGTGCTCAGTATTTGGAGATCCAAAATGCTGCCATATGCATTAGGTCCCAGTAATGTATCCTAGTGCCATTTGCATACTTTCTGTGGTCCATTAAGAGATTATTGTATTAGAAGGGAAAGTTTTGGAAACACACAGCTCTGGTTTCAAATTTAGTGATTCAGAAACTCATCTTTTTCATCTGTAAATGAGAAGCATCGTTTGTACTTTGCAGGGTTGTTGTGAGGATAAGTAACCACGCAAGAATGCTTAAACAAGAAATATTAATATCCTTGGTGTTTTCTTATGAATTACCATGGCAAGATTGTCCTAGAATCTGCTCATCATGTAAAACTATAACCTGAGGTCATTGTAGACCTGTAGTATGCACCACTGTCCTTGTAACTCCCACTTATGCCCCTTTGACATCCCAGTACTGGGCGGTGTTGATTTTCCTGCCATTCAAGCCAAATAATAGAACTGGGAGGTGTGTTTAGAGGGTTGCCTAAAATGAGGATAGTTATCTAAGTCTGTATTCAAGTACTTGCTATCTGTCCCTGATAGCAAGGACAGATTTGTAATTACAAGTCATAATTCACCTGCCTGCTGCTTTGAACAAGGTGAAAATTTAAAAAAAAAGTCTTAAAAAAAATTTTAGATACAAATGGAAACATGGCATTTCCCATCCAGATTCCATCCTCTGATCTTTCCCCCCTTCCTCTTAAGCAGGGAGGTCTGACTTCAATGTTGGTGTTAGAGGAGCAAAAGGAATTGGTTGGCCCCACTAACTGTCTCTCTGTTTGGAACAGTGAATGGCACAACGGGAGAAGGCCTGTCCCTGAGTGTCTCAGAGCGTCGCCGGGTGGCAGAGGAGTGGGTGACAAAAGGGCGGAACAAGTGAGTGGCATTACCAGGATAAAGGCACTCTTCAAGAGAGCTGCCTAGAGTATGGCTCTTTTCTGATGACACAGACTCCCACCTTCTGGTCAGAGGTCAGGCTCAAGGCATGAGGATCTTGGCACTTTGGCGAGGAGCTGAGGCACAGGAGCGCCCCTCCTTTCTGGGTGTAAGGGCAGCCTGACTGTATGGCCCACCTGGCTCCCAGAGGGCCTATCTAGAAGCTGGAAGCTGCCCCTTATCTATTGACAAAGCCAATCCCCTGGGTTACTCATCCTTGAACTGAAGGGATGAGAAGGGGGAGTGCTGATGAAAGACTGCTGTCCCCTTGCCCTTCTGAACAGCTCCTGCCCCTTCCCCTCTCGGGATGAGTACCTGATGCTTCTTTCAGCCCTTGCTTCCCTACATCTCTGTGCATATGACTTAGCCTGCTCTTTATGGTGCTTCATTTTATAGTCTTAGGGAACTTTTGGTATCCTTTAAACTTCAGTGTAATGGTATATTTTTGTTATAATGCTCAATTCATGCCATGGTAAACAAATAGGACAGGATCAGTTCAGTAAGCACACTCAATTCACCAAGAAACAAAGAAATTGTTGTCTGTGATGTTGTGTGTTCCGCACTGTGCTGGCGCTGGGGAGATGAAACCGTGTTTCTGCCTTCAGCTTGCTTGCCATCCAATGGTGATGTCAGATCATGAAATGTAACACTGATTCTTCTGATAAATAGCATAAATGGGGATGAGAGAAGGCAGTGAGAGATGTTGCCTTAGATGGAGGCGAAGATCAGAGGTAAGTGCCAAATGAGCCTAGAGCAGATATTGTCAGTGTGAAGCCCATGACCTCCTTGGGGATCCTTAAAGGGCTTCAGAGCACCTCGAGTACTCTGAGACCGTATGCAAGGCTGAGTGCATGTCCACAGAGACAGTTTCTGGTGATGCATTGGCTTTCAGCTCATTTCCAGTCAGATTGTGGGCCCCAAAAGATTAAAGACTGTGGACAGAGAAATGAGGAATGTTAAGGATCAACATTAAGAAAAGCACTAGAAATGGTGCAGCAAGGATTCACACAGTGCCTGGCATGTAGCAAGTATTATACAGGAATTCATTGTAATCATTTGCAGTAGATGCTGTGTTCATCATCAAATTTGTTATAAAAGTTGGATGTTGTGCAAGTCAGCAGGTGGAGGGCTGAGAAGACCGCTTGGTTTGAGGTGACTGATGACCTCAGAGAGAATGGAGCCAGTCGGTTGTTGAAATAGACGCAGTGTGCAGTGAACTGTGGATGGCTGCAGAAGTGCAGGGATGGGGGGCATGAGTACAGCTCATTCTCAGAACATTTTCTGGTGAAGGAAAGGAGAGATGGAGTGGTAGGTTAAGGAGGAGGAAGCAAGATTAAAAGAAGGGTAGTTTGTTTTAAAGTGGGGAAGTCTTGAGCACGTTTCTCTGCTGAAAAGACATTGTTATGGGAGAAGAGCTTAAGAGAGAGAAGACAGCTTATACCTTTGAGAAGGTCTAGGGGGTGGCAGGTTAAAACAAAACCAAAGATAGAGTAACTTCAGAGGACACCTGGAAAGAAAGCATAAATGAGGATGTGGCTAAACATAGAGGTACACAAGAGGAAAAGTGTGGCAGTCTGTGTATGAAATGTCTATACTTCTGGTGTGTTGTGAGGACATCAACCAGGAACAAGGAGTTGGGTTGGAATCAAGAGCTTGAGAATAGTCCAGATTTGAAGTAGCCACTGCGGGGAATTGGAAGGGAAGTAAGTCATGATGACCGGAAGGCTTTTTGGAGCCTCGTTCTCTTAAATTGGGAAAGGACAGGTTGGTATGAAAGCCATAGGATGGTTTTCTGTAGCAGCACCTAGCAGCAGGGGGGAAGGGGGAAGGAATGGGATGGCTCGTTTTAACCTAAGCCAGGAGAAGGAGTTTGAAAAGTTTAAGGAGATTGTGCAAAAAAGCTGCTGGTAAGAGTCCAGCAGTCAACCTTCCTTTCTCCTTTCAGAGGTCTTATACTTTAAAAATATAACCCTGAGGTTATATAACCCTGGGTGGCTCAGTCTGTTAGGTGTCTGCCTTCAGCTCAAGCCATGATTTCGGGGTCCTGGGACTGAACACTTTGGTCATTGGGCTCCCTGTGCAGCTTAGAGTCTGCTTCTCCCTCTCCCTCTGCTTCCCCCACCCTCTCTGTTGACTCTCTCTCTCTTTCAAATAAATAAATAAAATCTTTAAAAATGCAACCCTGGGGCACCTGGATGGCTCAGCAGTTGAGCAGCTACCTTTGGCCCAGGGCATGATCCCGGGGTCCAGGATCAAGTCCCGAGTTGGGCTCTTTGCATGGAGCCTGCTTCTCCCTCTGCCTATGTCTCTGCCTCTCTCTGTGTGTCTCTCATGAATAAATAAATAAAATATTTTTTTAAAAATAAGAATAAAAATGCAACCCTAATCACATTACTTCCTTAGTGAGGGCCCATTTCACCTGAGGCACGACAAGTCAGAGTCACTGGGGACTCACTAGTGAGACCTAAACAAGAATGTTGTGTTTCCATCCCTTGAGGATGGCATGTGAGTTTTTCAGGGTCCCTCAGAAGAGTCGTTGGGATGACTGGACTCACAGCTGCATTTTATTCATCCTATTCTGAACACCAGTGTCACTCACTGTGGCCTCTGCCCATGGGGACACATGGAGCAACCCCAAAGATGAATATTAGGGTCTCAGAGGAAACCTCTCATAAGAGGCCAAATTCCGAGGACTTACAAGACAGGAAAAAGCTTTTTACAGTGAATTCATTTCTCATATGGCTTGTTCCTGGCTGTACTCTTTGAAGAACCTCTTAATTTTTATCTCTAACCAAAAATACCTCCATTTCATACCAATCTCCATGCACATATCACCATCAAATACACCATCTAAAACAATGCTTCGTCAGAGTATATCTTCAAATACTGATTAATTGATTTATGGTTTCAAAATTCCATTTGGTTGGACCTTAAATTTTACTCTCTGGACATTCTTTTTTTTTTTAATCCATTATTAGATTAATTTCAAATAGACCATTATAGAACTTAATCGTTTTGAGATTGAGATTAGTGAGACATTAGTTCACTGCCAAAACCAGCACAAACCTGTGTGGTGCAGCCCTTCTATGTTACTGTAAACTTCCAAGTGATCCAACAGTGTTTTCTCTTTTGCAGGTTGGATCAAGTAGTGATTCACGTAGGAGCCCTGAGCTTGAAAGAGTCACAAGAACTGGTATGTATGTAGGTCCATCTGAGAGAGACCACTCAAGGGACCTCCTTTTTCTTTTATTATTGGAGCACAGTTAACATATACAGTGTTCTATTAATTTCAGGTGAATGACATAGTGAACTGATAATTCTGTGTGTTACTCAGCACTGACCATGATAAGTGTAGTCACCATCTGTCACCATACAATGTTAACAACATTATTGACTACATTCTCTATGCTGTACTTTTCATCTCTGTGACTTGCTTATTTTATAACCAAAAGTTTGTGCCTCTTAAAAAAAAAAAGTCTGTGCCTCTTCATCCCCTTCACCTATTTTGCCCATCCTCCCGCCTTACCCTCCTCCCCTCTGGCAGCTACCAGTGTGTTCTCTGTGTTTGAGTCTGTTTCTGGTTTTTTGTTTGTTTATATGTTCATTTGTTTGATTCCACAGAAGGGAAGGAGCTCCTTTTTTATGCTGAAGTTAAACTCAATACCGTTTTTGCCATATATTAGTTACTGTCATTGGGGAATATGAGATGTGGGACCTCAGAACTCCCCATCCAGAAGCAGGCACAGAACCACAATGAGTAGCCCAAGGTGGTAACTCCTGGAGCAGAGTTTTGAATAGGAGACAGAGGTCCCTCTTTCTCTGAGCGAAGTAAGGGTGGGTATAGACATAACTCAGTTTGCAAGTAACGAGAACTTAAGCCAACCTCAGTTGCTCTCAAAAGCAGAAGGTGAAGTCATTTGCTGGGCCTGAAGGAGATGGAAGATGGGGTCCAGATGTGAAGAGTGGTAAAAATTGAGAGTCGCTGCCCCGGGAGAATGAGAAGGAAAACTGAAACACAGGAAGATTGTCCACACCCATTGGGTGTGGACACAGGAAGGGACACAGGAAGATTGTCCACACCCAATATCAGCATTATTTTTTTAATATTTTATTTATTTATTTATTTATTTATTTATTTATTTATTTATTTATTTATGATAGAGAAAGAGAGAGAGAGGCAGAGACACAGGCAGAGGGAGAAGCAGGCTCCATGCCGGGAGCCCGACGCGGGACTCGATCCTGAGACTCCAGGATCGTGCCCTGGGCCAAAGGCAGGCACTAAACCACTGAGCCACCCAGGGATCCCCCTAATATCAGCATTATTTACAATAGAAAGAGGTGGAAGCAACCCAAATGCCTGTTAGTGGACAAACAGATTTAAAAAAACAAAAACATGGTACATACATAGTATTAAAGGACAGAAATGCAACTAAGTCATTTAAAAGATCAAATTGGCTTTATTGAGTGATTCATGAATCCAGCAACAACCAGTCTAGCAAAGAGAAGGGAGCTCCATCAGGCTATGGAAAAGGAAAGGTTTTAAAGACAGAGAGGAATCAAGAAAAAGGAGATTATTAGCAAAGAACACATTGTTTTAAGCAAGATTGCCTTCCTAAGGGGAATAGTAGAGGTCTGGCAGTAAATTTCCTAGGGCTGACCAGGATATTCCATGTGGACAGTTTAAACATTACATTCCTGGGAGAATTGAAACTGCAATCAGGTTAGGTATTAGGTCTTGGTTTGCTGATGTGGGACCTAACATAAGTGACTCCATTTGGGTCCTGTGGTTTTCTTTTTAACAATACAATGGAATATTATCCTTAAAAATGAAGGGAATCCATCCTGTCACATGTAGTAATATAGGTGAACCTCTTTTAGAACTTTATGTTAGGGATCCCTGGGTGGCACAGCGGTTTGGCGCCTGCCTTTGGCCCAGGGCACGATCCTGGAGACCCGGGATTGAATCCCACGTCGGGCTTCCAGTGCATGGAGCCTGCTTCTCCCTCTGCCTGAGTCTCTGCCTCTCTCTCTCTCTCTGTGTGACTATCATAAATAAATAAAAATTTAAAAAAAAAGAACTTTATGTTAAATAAGCCAGTCACCAAAAGACAAATACTAAATGATTCCTCTTAAATGAGGTATCTAAAGTAGTCAAGTTCATAAAAACAGAAAAAAGTACAATGGTGGTTACCAGGAACTAAAGGGAGAGAGAAAGAATTATATAATGGGTATGGAGTTTCAGATTTGCAAGATAAAAAGTTCTGAAATCTGTTTCATAACAATGTGAATGTATTTAAAACTACTGAACTGTACATTTAAAAATTATTAAGGTGGTAAATTTTATGTGGTTTTGTCACATTAAAAATTTTTTTTGAAATAAGCTTATATGCCCAACATAGGGCTTGAATTTATAAACCTGACATGAGGAATTACATGCTTTACCAACTAAGCCAGCCAAGCACCCTTAACTAGTTAATTTTTTAAGAAGTACTGCTCAGAAGTGCTAAAAACCAACTGAAGCTATAAGTCATAAATTTGTCTTGCCACCATTCAACTAAGTTATAAAAATTTCTTTCTAGTTACAATCTTCTACCAGAACATGGGTTCAAGAACACAAACAATTGGATTGCTCCAGGTTTAAAGATTAGCAGATTACATGGAGCAAAGGGCAGGAATGGAAGGAGTTAAAGTTTCTGGCAGAAAAGTACCTGACCTGGTGACTTTGAGGACTTTGTGAATTGGGTAAAAAAAGAAAGATCAAAAGTATTGAGGTGTTTACCAGAAGGCCCAATACCTGGATCACTACTAAATTAGTCATGTTTTTAGAATTTATATATTCTGATTCCAAAAATTACAATGACTTGATCTAGCCCCAACATCTTCTTGATGGGTTTTGCTTGTCTTTCCTATTACTGAATTTACAGATGGAACGTATAATACATATTCACAAAATTGCAATTCAGTACTCTTAGGCAAGCCACAGGGAAGATATATTGCTAGATGGTTGTGTAATAAACCTAGAATCAGGACTTGGAGGCTTGATTTATCCTTCTTATGCTTGATTTGTTCTTAAAATAGACCTTTCAATTAAGGTAGTAGGAAGAAGGAAATTTGTTTTCATCTCTTTTTAACTGCGTATGTGTAATATAACTTTTAAAATATTGTCATGGCATGAAAGACTGTCATCCATTGGGCTGAACACTTGAATAGTATAGAAATAATCTTAGTATAATCTCCTGCTATAGAGATAATCCCTTACTATGGGGAAAATCTTTCCAACAAGACCATAATTTGGTATCTGCTTAGCCATAACTCCATTGGATGATATTTGAATGGGCATAGCCATCAACTGTCTTTTAGCTGTTTCCTTTTTCCTTGTTTTCAGCTAAAGTTATCCTTCTACTCTTGTCCGAAACAGAGTGTTAAACAAATGTTCAAACGTATTACATCCAACTGGTGTTAATGAAATTCTACCCAATGTCACAATTGGTCTTTGGACTATATCCCGGTCTTCTCTTTGGTTCTCCTACTTCTGCAGAAAGCAAATCACATCTATTAGAGATCGATATTATTAGTTAAAGTCTCAGAGGAAAGCGTTTTTCCCTTTTAGGTTGGGGGAGGGGGCATGTTCTGAAGCAGTCAGCAAATCCCTTCTATGTGCTCAGCACCATAATTAACTAACTGTACACGAGTGATTAAGATCTGACCCCTGCCTTCGGGAACTCCTTCTGTTTGAGAACAGTCGCTGTATACACTCTCTTGCAATGTAGTAGATTTAAGGTACTCTACTTGAAATAGATAAGAATGTTTTGAGGGCCCAGCAGAAGGAAATGGTCATTTTTGGAGGGAGAATTTGAGAAAACTTCAGAATAGTGGTACACTGAATCTTCCTTTATGTACATAATCTTTTTCTTCTGAACCTTTCTCAACTGCATTCCCAATCCATAAATTAAAAATTTTTAATAAACTTAGAATAAATTTTAAAATATGACTATTATATCATTGGACAGGAGAGACTCCTGGGCTGAACACTAGAAGAGAAATTATACTTGTGAGTTTCTCTATTCACAGTTATAACTTATCACAATGAACCACTCATGTCTCCTTTAGCAAAGTATTTTTGCACTCACAAAGTCTGAAGAATAAGATTAAATGCACAGGTCACCTCCACCCAGGGTCTCTACTTTGCAATTTGGGATTTTCCTGGTAATGACATTCATTATTACATTTGGCTTATTTTCTGCTATCTTGTGGTGTATCAGTTGGCAAATTTGAAATTTATTACAACTATCAGTATCTAAGCAGTAGGTGAATATAATAAATCACTTATTCCAAGATGGTTGTGATATTGTGATTTATAATAAATATATATTTGGTCTTTGTCCAGTTTCTGGTGCAGAGTTCCTAACACTCTTGCAATTTCTGTGATGAGAGCAATAAAAATGTCCTATTATGTGAATGAGGTGACTCTTAGAAAGCAGCTAAGGATGAGAGCCGGTTGCCAGGAGAACCAACCATGTGATCAGAGGATTGGAACTTTGAGTCCTACCTGACTTGCACCTCTGTGGAGAGAGGAGGGACTGAAGGTTGAATCAGTCACCAGTGGCCGGTGGTTTAATCAAATATGCCTATGTAGGGAAGCCTCCATTATTTTTTTTTTAAGATTTTATTTATTTATTCATGAGAGACAGAGAGAGACAAAAGACACAGAGAGAGAAGAGAAGTAGACCCCAGGCAGGGAGCCCAACGTGGGACTCGATCCCGGGTCCCCAGGATCACGCCCTGGGCAGAAGGTGGCGCTAAACCGCTGAGCCACCCAGGCTGCCCGGGAAGCCTCCATTAAAACCCAAAAGGGCAGGTTTCAGAGGGCTTTCAGGTTGGTCAACATGTGGAGATATAGGAAGAGTGGTGCACTCACACTTGGGAGAAGACAGAGAAGCTACAAGCCCTCTCGCCATACCTTGCTCTTGGCATTTCTTCCACCTGGCTGTTCCTGAATTATGTCCTCTTATAATACACTGATGGTCTAGTAAGTAAAATGTTCCTCTGAGTTCTGTGAGCCACTCTAGCAAATTAATTGACCCAAGAAAGGGATCATTAGAACCTCCAAGTCGGTGGCCAGTCAGTCAGAAGCACAGGTGATGACGTGGGCTTGTGACAGGCATCTAAAGTTCAGGGAAGTAGGCTAGTCTTATAGGACTGAGCCCTTAACCCGTAATCTGATTCTGTCTCCAGGAAGATAGTATCAGAGCTGAGTAGAATTGCAGGACATGCAGCTCTTATCGGAGAATTAATTGCTTGTTGATGTGGGGAATCACTCCTCAACCTACAGACAGAATTGTGACCAGACCCATAATGGTCTTCTTTCTTCTCATAAAGGCCCGACATGCAGCAGAAATTGGAGCCGATGGCATCGCTGTCATTGCACCTTTCTTTCTCAAGCCATGGAACAAAGGTAAACAGATAGTCTAAAACACACAGTGCCTTACATGGTCCACTTCTTTTTGACTTCATTCAAACTGGTTATATTGAACTTACGAAAGTAGTTGTATGGACTAATGGTGTGCAGTTGCAGCAGTACAACAGCCGTCCAGAATATCTGGCCTCCCTGGATCCATGAAAGAAAAGGCTCCTTTAAGAAGGGCTTCAACTCTTTTTCCAAGTGACCTGATTAAGTCATTCACCAAGCCCCAGGTCAACCTACAGGTGCCTGTGGTTGAGTCAGGTGTCCATTCCTAGTCGAGTTGGCTGTGTAGAATGTCAGAGTCACATGGCTTGGAAATAGTCCAGCAAAGCATAACTATTTTTCTCAAAAAAGAGGAATGTAAGTGATGGGCATCTTGAGACTATGTGTTCTATTCAAGGTTGAATGACTAATGAATTTGAGGGAGATTTCACAGAAAGATCCATTGTCTCCCAAAATACCAAGTTAATTGCTTTCTCCTTCTTCTCTGCTTTCTCTATGGAAACTATTTGTAGTTTCCAAATATACTGAGTCTTTTTAATCCTTCTGATTAGCAAACAAAGAAATATAAATTTTGAAAGGATTGAAAACAATCCATGATTGCATGCATGATTAAATAAATTCATAGCCAAATGTGATTGAATCAAAATTATCATGAAATATCTATTATTGGTAGAAAATAATTGTTAACATAGGATAAGTAATTTAAATTCTGCCATTTGGGGAATTGAAGATGAACATTTTAAACGTTTTTTTCACATGGTTATAAAAATTTTACATGAATATCCCAAAAAGAGTAAAGGAAAAATAATGAGTTCTACATAATAATTTTGTCAAATATTTATCAGGGACAGAGTACATCATCACAGTATTCAGATGGAGTACCTAAGATTCTCTCTCCCACTATCCAGGATAAGCGAGTCTGCTGGATTTATTAATCCTCTGCAGTAATGTCACAGTGAAAGCTTACAGAAGATGATGTTGGAAATTGCAAATCCTCAGTAAACTAGAATGAATTCTCTTCTGCTGTATCTGGATTTCTCCCCAAATGGGAAAAGTGCCAACCCCTGGTTGAATTATTGTGAGACGTGCCACTATTCTTACAACTTCCCTCTTTGAGCAAATGTTTATCTTTTGTTATAGAATTTTCTCAGTTACAACTTGATGGTTCTGATCCTAATGCAAAATCCTGTGTTCACTGACCACATTTACCCCTGTGTGGTAAGAGCACAAGAGTCCTACTGATGGGCTTCTGGCTTTTATAAGAGTATTCCATGAGCTTCTCTTATTATGTGGGAAGGTTCATGCCAGTTTTTTAATGGTATTTTAGTACAGTAGGAAAGCAATCATCTTACTTTGGCCTTTCTACAGAAAAGTAAAACTTTGAATGAAGCAAGTTGCAAAGACATTGCAGTAACAATCTCAGGGATGGTAAGAGTGATAGAGAATTTTCAGCTCCTGAGAGGGATGGTTGCAGTTCAATAGACGGTTAATTTTTTACCAGGGAAAGCCAGTGTTTTATACTTGTTCACATCATGGCTTTTCCTGCTATTCTTTCAGATGTCTTGATTAATTTCCTAAAGGAGGTGGCTGCTGCCGCCCCAGCATTACCATTTTATTACTATCACATTCCGGCCTTGACGGGAGTAAAGAGTAAGTACCATTCCATGTTTCTCTCAATGTTTCTTTCCCTCCATCTCTCACATCTTACCATTTCACTAAGAAACTCCCACTGCAAAAAAAAAAACAAAAAAACAAAAAAAAACAAAAAAAACAAAAAAAAAACTCCCACTGCATTTCACTCCACCTCATGTCACAAACATAAAACTGTTCACCAGATGGTTCCAATTGGCTCCAAAATAAGTCAGTCTTATCAAAAATAAGTCACTCTCAGGCAGCCCCGGTGGCACAGCGGTTTAGCGCCGCCTGCAGCCTGGGGTGTGATCCTGGAGACCCGGGATCGAATCCCACGTCGGGCTCCCTGCATGGAGCCTGCTTCTCCCTCTGCCTGTGTCTCTGCCTCTCTCTCTCTCTCTCTCTCTCTCTCTCTCTCTGAATAAATAAATAATCTTTAAAAAAAATAAAATAGTCTCCTCTTTAAAAAAAATAATTCACTCTTATCATTGACACTAACTTATAATGAAAGTTTTTAAGCATGAAAGATGCCTTTCTAGCAGACACCTTTTGTCTATCACACATACATCCACTTCTTATATGAGAAGACACAAGCCTATAAGCCCTGCAAGGACATCCACTGTGTCTACCTTGTACTCTATTGTATTCTCAGTGCCTGGCACACAGGAAGTTACTCTGATCTTTCCTCACTTTTCTTTAGGGCTTTTCTTTTATGGTTACTATGCTTCTCCAGGAAGGAGATTGTTAATTAGAGGAAACTTATTAGGGGATTATTATTTTTATTACTTATGAGAGACACAAAGAGTATTTTTTAGATTTTATTCCTTCCTACTTCCTTAAAAGAAAAAAAAAGTAGAAGTTGTGCTTTGGAAACATTCATATGTTGTCTTTGAGAAATGGAAACCTTGGGGCTTAAATCTGATAAATATATGGGAACTACTAGGTGAGGGTCAGTGATGTCCATTAAAAATAGCCCCTGGCACTCAGTGCAAATGTGAGCGGTGCTACAAGACGGGATTTGACATTTTCTGGATGTGTGCAGATTAGTGAGGTATTTACTGTTTTGAGCAGTTCGTGCCGAGGAGTTGTTGGATGGGATTCAGGATAAGATCCCCACCTTCCAAGGGCTGAAGTTCAGTGACACAGATCTCTTAGACTTCGGGCAGTGTGTTGATCAGAATCGCCAGCGACAGTTTGCTTTCCTTTTTGGGGTGGATGAGGTAAGTCACCCACTGGCCTATCCCAGCCAGTTAGTTGCCCTCCAGAACAATTTGTAAAGCTGTTTATGTAGCAGCATCTTGTCTCTTACTCTTTTTCATAAAAGTAAATACTCTGTGTCTGTTTTTGATTAGCAACTATTGAGTGCCCTGGTGATGGGAGCCACCGGAGCAGTGGGCAGGTAAGCCTAACTCATTTTTCCCAACAGTTATAAATGGAAAATTCCCCCCACCCCCACCATGGAGGCATTGCCGCCTATGTGGTTCTACTTCTTGTATGGACACCATGTCTAACAAAAAATGGCCTTTCCTTCCCCTAGTCTTTCAGTAAAAAGGAATTAAGTATGGCTTAGCAGTTTGTTAGCAACTCAGTCATTGTTATTATATTAGAAGCATCTGTTGCAATTAGAGGCAAGGCCCAGGAGCTAAGAGCATGCACAGAATTTGGCAGAAATTACTTGGTTGCTAACAACAGAAACCCGTTGAAAGTAGCTAATGTGGAAGAAGATACATTATTATAAACTACTGGGAAATTACGTAAAACTCAAGAGGAGGAAATGCAGCCAAGCCTCAGAGAAAATGAGAACCCAGGACAGCAAAGCTGTCAACAGCCATGGCAGATGGCTCTCCGTCTATGGTCCTCTGGAGATTCTACCCCTGCATCTCTTTGCACACCTCTTTATTTCCCTCTCTTGCTCTCCATGTGTATTTTTCATGCTTCAGTGTACACATGGCCACTCGTGGCTGCCCAGTCATGGCATCTCAGGATATTACTGGCTAACACTCCCTGTTCATATCTGAGTCCAATCAGCTGCAGCCAGAGAAGTAGAATTCTGTGGCCTGATGCCTACTCAGCAGAGGCTTAGGGAAGGCAGGGAATTCAATTAGCATCTCCACTGCACATGTTAACTTAATTCATTAGAAATGTGCCTGCAAGTGATTGATTGAAATATTCATATTAACTGAAAGTGCATTTCCTCCCTATAGGAAAAGTGTAGGAGAAGCAAAGTAATAGTGATAACGTGTCTTGGTGAGCATGGCTTTGATGAAGAATAAGTTAGCTGTATTATCTCAATGGCTTATTCACCAAGCCAGATTGGCCTGCAACATACATTGTCACCACAAGGACATTTCTACCAAGGGAACCTGAATGCCTAGATCTACTGACCATGAAATTCTTACTAGTTTTGTCCCCAAAGATGACTTTTGTTTTTTGGCCTCCATACTAGGCATTTTAATTTTGTCCACATAATCTGTAAGCGAGGTACATTTCATTAGACTTTATTTCTTCTTCATTATAATTATACTCCTCTCTAATTTAATATGCCTAAGAGCCCTGAAATTTGAATTTTACTATTCTGAAGCTCCTCAAATATATTGTGACTTAGGAGTGTTTCACATCTATAAGTGACTTATCTCAGCTATTATATTTTATTTTTCCTTACTTTCTTATGAGAAGATAATGTGAACATCATATTCTTGGAATCCCTTACTGTTCACTCTAGGGTCTCCATATGTGAAATACCAACAACACTCTGTTCTTGGTACATCAAATATATTTTTTGGAAACTGACTATATGAGAAGCTGCTAGAAACTGGGGAAACATCCCTGTTAAGAATTTCTATAAATGTCTACCTTGATGGTTTTTCTAAGAATTCTGTGATTAGTCTGAGGTACTTGTCTTTACTAGTAAAGTTGGAGGGTTTTTTTAAGTCCACATTTTCTCAGATCAAATAACTTATTCTCACTTTCATTTTTGCTGAATTGTAGATAGCGGCGTGATGTGATAAAAGCCTTTGCCACAACTATATAGCCTTCTTTAAGTCATAGTTTCCTCACAATGAAACAGAAGCCAGGGCTGTGAGAGGACGAGACATGATTTATGTCAAGCACCTAGAACAGAATAGACCAGAAATGATCTCTCATTTTATTATGATTCTTATTATTATTAGAAAGTAATTGCTAGGTAATATGTAAATTATATAAGCATATAAATTACAGGTAATGTATAAATTGGCAGAGAATTCAGATAATCTGCTGGGGCTTGCCCCATTCACCCAGTTCCTCAGCATAAGGCTTTTAGGCCTCACCTCAGATACTATATTTTACCCAATAGTTCGAATCTATATTTGTGCCTGTGCCTGTGCCCTCGGGCAGGTGTTTAGCTACCAAACACACCTCCACCTCTAGCTTTATTCCCTTTATTCTAATTTTATCCTTTTCCCACTTTCCTTCCTTTCCCTTTATCCCCTCTGGTACTCTGTGCCTCCTCTTGGCACTGCTTACTGTTGCTGGACAACTCAGAACTGAAGACACTTGATCTCTAATAGATTAGGGCCAAAAAAATAGTCTTTTGGAAGGCCTGGTATATTTTTTCCCTTTTAAGCATCAAAGGGATTTAAAGATCTAGACCTCTCCTGCTGAGTTACTGATCCTGCAGTATATACTGTTTTCTTTCCAGTACCTATAACTACCTGGGAAAAAAGACAAACCAGATGTTGGAGGCTTTTGAACAAAAGGACTTCTCTTCAGCCCTGAACCATCAGGTTAACTTGTTTTTCCCATCATATAAATCACAGCCACTTTTTCCCCCACTGGATAATTCTTATTCTCTCTCATGTGCACTCCTGCCACACCTGCCCTCATTAAAATTGCTTATCTGCATCTGTCTTTACTTTCCTTCGGCTTCTTACTGGCTCTTGTTTAAAGCCAAACCTATACCCATTGTCTGTGTTGCCTACGTGTCTAATCAGGACAGGCCCCGTAAGGGAATGACCTTCTCTGTCCCTCCTGGAAATGATCTTATTTGTATTCTATGTTCAAAGTATTTTTGTGACAATAAAACAATAGTGATAGATTTTTGGGGAAATGACCATATGCCATCCTCTTGAGGACTTCACACCCCAGTCTCCGGAGGATATGAAGAAGCTGTGAAGCTGGTAACCTAAAATAGGGAGACTTAATCCAAAGTCAGAGCAGGTCAGTCATCTTCACCTACCATGTGCTGAGAACTGGGAGCATCTACCAGGCAGAAACAAGAGCCAAATGAGTGATCTTAAAGCAGATGCTGGCTTTGAAACAGGAAGACAAAACCAGCAGGAGCTGATGGATGACAGAGAAGACCCCGGGGGAAATGATGGCTGCTGTTGATGTTACACGGAAGGCAGGCTAGATGTCCAGGGAATGAAGAGCCTCATGAAGGGCAGAACCAGTCTCGCAGCTGGGTAATATGTGTACTTGAGGTAAGTGGAATGAGGTGGAAGGAAACAGCAGAGGCAGAAGAGAAGGACTTTTCGGAGGCCAAGAGGTGCAGGGATTTTCAAGATAGTAAAAGTAACTGGAGTATCCCAAGAAAGTAAGTAGGAGTGAAAGGCATAAGCAAGATCAGAACAGGTGCTCAGTCCCAATAAGTTAGTCTCCCAAAGAAAATTATTTCTGAAAATTCCAACCTGTTCTGAGTTGAATGACAGGGAGCCCTTCTGTTTAGTAGTTTCTTTTAATGTCTGGCTCAGTTTCCATTTCTTTTTACCCCATTAGTCCCACTCAAATAGTCATCCCACTCAAAATGGTATTGGTAAGGAATGTAGTTTACCACATTCTTTGTCTTTTCTTACAGAAGGCTAGTGTGAGTGGGTCTCACTGACTCCTTTATTCATATGCTAAGGGCTGAGTCAAGTGCATAACTTAAGGAAAGCTGGTCTCTTGCTATAAAGGAATTTGCAGTCAAGCGAAGAAGCAGACAGGCAAAAAGGGCAGAATTTATTCATTCTCATGGGCTTAAATGCCATCTGTTATATTTACATAAGTGAAATGACACATATAAGTGATGTTCCTTACTACATTGTTTATAATAGCAAAAGACTGAAACAACCCAAATATCCGTCCATAAGGAAATAGTTAAAAACATTATGTTTCAGTTATGCAATGGAATTACATGCAGCCTGTAAAAGGATGAGATCATTTTCTGTGTATAGATCTGAAAGGATTCCATGATATATTAAGTGTACAAAAGCAGCAGACTACAGAGTTGTGAATGTAATGTATTACAGTTTGTGTATGAGGGAGAAAAGAACATATACATAGATGTTTGTAAGGCTCTGGGTATTAAAATTTCATTCTTCACTGAATTTTTTGTTACTAAACTAATTGATTAAAACAACGTAAAAGTATTATCGAAAATGCATCTCTTAAATGGATGAGAGTCTGTCTTTTATGAATTAGTTCACGAATTCATGGATGAGTATTACATAATGCTAGGATGAGTTAAATTTCAGCATCGATACTATTTGTGTTTTTGTTTTTAGAGAAATAAGTGCTATGAAACCCTGTTCTTGTAAATCAGTAGTAAGAATGAAAGAAATTTTGTCATCACAATGTCACTCAATTCTTTGCACAGTTTTTTGGGTTGTGTTAAAAATCACAGAATGCTTTAGTGATTTTCAGCTGACAACCTGAGTAGCAACATTGAAAGCAAAAAGTTGAAAGCCCTATGATTTTTTAAAGGACTCTTTCCCTGTTAATTAGAGGAATTGCTTTGTCATTTTGTCGATGCCAATACCAATATTTTGATCTGCTCCTTTATTTGGTTCCCAGGGGTGTCCCAAGGCAGTGATATAGAAGATATGTCTTTTTTTCCTTCAAAAGTGGGATAAGAAGCACTTATGAAAGAGAAATCTAAAATGACAACCTGCACCTCTATGCAAATTCGTAGTCTCATCAGTTTTAGAAAATAGCACTTGTGGAAGTGGAGGATCCAGAAATTATTTATTCCCATAAATCTTAGCCTTGGCTGAGCGCCCCTTAGCTATCTTAGAGAGTACCCCAGAAGCTAGTGTACCTCACTTTAAAAACAATCACACTAACTGATAAGTTTAGATGGATAAAGATCAGCTAGATGGATAAAGGGTGCCTACCGCCATCTTAAGTCTATTGTTCAATTCTATCTTTGGTGCTGCTTTTCTGCATGGACCTTTCTTATAAAACTTACATGTATGAAAAAATCTTACCGTATCCTGGCTGGTTTTCAACCATCCTCACTTGGCTGTTTTTGTCCACTCTGACAGGGCTTCAGAAAACTAAGGTATATGGGCCTTTTAGTTTGGGGTTTCTGTCCTTTGACCTCCAAAATTCTTTAATTGTTATCACAGCTTAGTGATGCTGACTGTAGATTTGTTTTTCCTTTCCAGTTTTGTATTCAGAGATTTATCAACTTTGTGCTCAAACTAGGTAAGTTTCCTGCTTTGTTTGCTAATAGGATAAAGGAAATGGAACACTATCACTTTCTTTGAGGGTTCAGTGAGGACACCTTTTAATGTTCTGTTGCAAGCAGAATTTTATTTCCATACTAGCTTCAGGGCCCACCCTATAAAATGGAACCTAGTTGGCAGGTCTCTGGCACCCTTCAACAAATCTCGTTCCCCCATCTTAGCACTTTGTTGGTCTCCCCACTCTGCATCCCATCTTTTGATCCTTCTGAGCACTCCTTCCTGCTACTTGCCTCTACTCATTAGAGTTCTAGCACACTGTGGCTGATTGCAGCCTGAGTACTTGGAGGAAGGCAGTCTGAATATAGATCTTACTAAATTGTGAATGACTGACAGCTCCCCCAAGAGTATTTGCAATGTAAAAAGAGTTTATTAACATAAGTAAGCTCAAGTGGATGGAGGTTTAGATAATATGACAAAGTAAAAGTTGAGGGAAATACAGTGAATTTGCATAGAGAAACCTTCTCGGGGTCTCCTAAATATTACCCCATCACAAATGACAGATGCCACCATTCATCCCACTCCTGAGGAGACTGACCCTTCCTGAGAACCTGGGTCGAGTCCAGAAAAAGTTTTAGGTTTATTCTTGGCAGACCTCCCACCTCCCCATCAGAGCCTGTCTTGTCCTGGCAACTCCTGCTGAGCCCCAAGCACCTATTATGTGGTATGTCCCTCCTTCTTGCAGGAGGGAAGAAGCTCTCCGCTAGCTCCCTTAATCCTTCAGAGACAGTGTTTCCCATTTGCTTTTCACTTTCATGATTTTTGTCATATTTATGTGCCATAAGTACAATTAATTACCTATTATTATTCCCTTGTTCTAAGCAATGCTTTTCACAAAATTGTGATTTGGCGTGACAGCTATGCATGTTCCTAAGGTACATTTAAATAAATATTGAACTATTAAAATTAGAACTACACTCGTACCTGTGTATATATAAGATCATTCTGTATACCAGTATGATACTGCAACATTTTTGCCAACTACAGCTCTGAGATATTAGCTGAAAGAATTTACTCTCTTGCCAGAATATTTGCATTTTAAAAGTGGACTGACTCAGGGCACCTGGTTGGCTCAGTCGGTTAAGCATCCAACTTGATTTCAGCTTAGGTCATGATCTCAGGGTCATGAGATCAAGCTCTGTGCTGGGCCTGGAGTCTGCTCTGGATATTCTCTCTCTCTCTGCCTAGATAGATAGATAGATAGATAGATAGATAGATAGATAGAAAAAATGGACTCATGAAGATAATTTTTATGGTTTAAAAGAGGGATCCCTGGGTGGCGCAGCGGTTTGGCGCCTGCCTTTGGCCCAGGGCGCGATCCTGGAGACCCGGGATCGAATCCCACATCGGGCTCCCGGTGCATGGAGCCTGCTTCTCCTTCTGCCTCTCTCTCTCTCTCTCTCTGTGACTATCATAAATAAATAAAAAAATTTATGGTTTAAAAGAGCATATCTTTAAAGAAATCATTTCAAACTTCCCTGGCAGGTTGGAGCATTCATGATTTAGGCAAGGAGAGACTTAATAAACTCATAGTCTTATTATGAGAGTAGCTCCCTGTTCTGCCATTTGTAAGAAGCCTGGGACGGCCATTTTGCATTCATCAAACTATTCTCTGTATCTTTGGTCGTGCTATTTTTCTTCCAGATGCTCAACTGTTATGATTAGTTAGCTTAGCAAAAGAAAGTTACTTCTCATTACCTTGGGCTTAAAAGCCATAGCCAGTTAAAAAACAAGTACCTTTTTTTCTGTGCTATGTTGTTTCTTTAGATCTACCTTCAAAATCCCTAATTCTATCTTCAGCTCTGTTTTTTTTTCTTTTTACATTTTATTTACTTATTCATTAGAGACACAGAAAAGCAGAGACATAGGCAGAGGGAGAAGCAGGCTCCCTATAGGGAGCCCGACTTGGGACTAAAACCCAGGACCCTAGGATCACACTCTTAGCCAAAGGCAGATGCTCAACCACTGAGCCATCCAGGTGTCTCAACCACTGAGCCACCCAGGCGTCCCTTCAGCTCTCTTTTCTACTATTTCATTTCACTGAATATATATTTTTCATTCCTAGTATTTTTGTTTGCTTTTTCCCAGATCTTTTTTTTTAAGATTATTTTTTTTATTTTTTTTAATTTATTTATGATAGTCACAGAGAGAGAGAGAGAGAGAGAGAGAGAGAGGCAGAGACATAGGCAGAGGGAGAAGCAGGCCCCATGCACCGGGAGCCTGACGTGGGATTCGATCCCGGGTCTCCAGGATCGCACCCTGGGCCAAAGGCAGGCACTAAACCACTGCGCCACCCAGGGATCCCTATTTATTTATTTATTCATGAGAGACAGCAAGAGAGAGAGGCAGAGGCACAGGCTAAGGGAGAAGCAGGTTCCCTGCGAGGAGCCCGATGCAGAACTCGATCCCGGGTCCCGGGATCACACCCAGGGCCAAAGACAGACACTCAACCGCTGAGCTACCTAGGTATCCCAATCTTCTTGTTCTTTATATATATGCTCTTCTATTAGCCTATGGCTTCTAGTCCAGTTCTTTTATCTCTGTGAGGTCTCTTTCAGAATTTGGTATCCTCTAATCTCAGGATGTGGGATTTGTCAGTTGTGCATTTGCTAGCTCTTGTGCAGCTTCTTTTTCTCATGTGTTTTGTAATTTTTAACTCTGAACTTGTTTTCAGAGACTGTTGTTTTCTGGAGAATCCATTGTGCTCTGGGTTATAAGGTGTCCTAACAAGTGGTTTTACATTTGCCTCTGTTGGACACTATAATTTCACCAATTCTAACCAGTTTTTAGGTTAATTTCTTAGTCTGGTTTTTACACCAAGGGTCTAATGCAAATATGGTTTCAGCATTCATATGTGGCACAGGCTTGGGATTGATTCCTTTCATATGATCTTTTTCCATCCACAACCTGGCAAAAGTCAAGCTTCCTTGCCTCTGTCCCCAGGCCAGCAGGCCAGGTTTTCTTCTACTGCCTTTCATAGAAGGCTGGCTACCAGTTTTGCACAGGGAGTTTAGTTTCAGCCCCCTGCTATGCACAGACCCAAGGCTTCATCTAGCATTCCTGCCCCAGCTTTATAACGCCAGCTCTTAAATAGCAGCATCTTAAATAGTGTCATTCTCAGAGACTTCTTAGATGTGATTAAACTAAATTCTCTCTTAGCAATGAAGTCCTGTGTCATGTGATCCATGCAGTATATCCCTGAATCAGATTATGCTCATGCACCACTTGGCTTCAGCAACTCACCACACCGACCTCTTTATTCCTGATACCATTGGTCCCTCTTTCTTGCTTTTGAGGTTGACATTGAGTCTTCCTTTGTTTTGTTTTGCAGCTTGTCAATTTGTTGAAAAACTCTCTACTTGTTCTATATGTTCAAGGCAGAAAGAGGGATTCCCTATGTCTGCTCAGTCTGCCATAGTGATAACAAATGTTCCCCTCTCTTCTACCTTATCCTATTGTAGAAGTCATTGTAAGAAAACGATTTCTTCTTTGGAATGTTTGTGGCAAAGTGGATGCTCCTGGTCATTATTTCCTTGTTTTCCCATCTAGGTTTTGGAGTGTCGCAGACCAAAGCCATCATGACTCTGGTCTCTGGGATTCCAATGGGCCCACCCCGGCCTCCACTGCAGAAAGCCTCCAGGGAGTTTATTGATAATGCAAAAGCGAAGCTGAAGAGCCTGGATTTCCTTCTTTCCACTGATTTAAAGGATGGAAACTTTGAATCCTGTAGCTAGTGCCTCTCTCATCAAATCAGAGTGTGTACCTTGTAGTGCATTCATTTCTCAGAGACTTTTAGGTGAACTAAACTCTTTTCTAGCAAACGAAATCTCACCTCAATCAACAAGTGTTTAAGTATCTTCTGTGATGCTAAAAATGTTTTATTTTGTGAAGGGGCAAAAACTGTAAAAGGAGTCATGAGCTCTGAGTCATTCGATATTTCACTAAGTTTTTGTGGAGAAATTTCTACTTATATGGATGAAATGGAATCAAGAGGAAAATTATAATGATTCATTCTATCTGCCTTTAGGAGCTTTCATGATTTTGATTTCTGATTCTTAATCCTATTTTAAAATTATCTAATTTTAAACCATTATAATGTACTTTCATTTTAATAAATATTCATTTGGACTCTAGGACAACTGAGTTTAGGCAGGTACACTTTAATGCCAAATTACAACATAACTCAACTCTACACAACTATTAACACCCCAACTCACTTCACTGCTCAGTCTAATTCTAGAATAGAATTCTAGTTAATTCAGATTAACTGTGATGTCTCAGTTTCCCCCCAAAACACTGGGTTAGGTGAAGACTTGCTTTAGTTTTTACCGCTAAAGGGCCCATTTAGAGTAAGTTTTCATGAAACAAAGAAAAGGTTCTCCCCAAAGATGAACGCAAGTCTCCACCTCTTGCTATACAGGGAATTTCTAAAAGCTCAAAGTCTCAAAGAACCAAAGAGCTCTCCTGGGCACCACACACTTTCCCTTTCCCCATTGGGAAGAAAGTATCTCCCCCATAGTGCCCTGAATTATTCTAAGTGAAGGCCAACGTCCCTTCAATGGTAAGCCCAGGGGCTACTATTATTTCCTGATCACACTTCCAGCACATTTCTTCAGTAAAGAAAGATTTGGGGAGAACCCAGAGATTTCATTCTAGCTTTCCCTACACATCCTCTTTACTCTCTTCTTTCTCAGTATGGCTGCTTAGTCTCCTTTCCAACAAATCCTGGTGAGTGCTTCCCAGTAATAAAGTGTATTGTCAGTAAACCCTTGGTAATTAAACCTTACTTTCCAGGCTATCAATTACCTAGGATTTTGTTTTTGTTTCTTCTCTAATGAGTCTCCTCATTGACAAAAGGAAAGTATTGAAATTCATAACAGTTTTACTCTCTATATTTTATCTCTTAAAAAGAGAAACCTTTTTGAAGTGAGAATTGGAAATTATCTGTGGATTTAGTTACCCTTGCCAATTGATCAGCTGGTTAAGGGTTATATTTATGGCTCCTCACTCTTTTTTTTTTTTTTTTTTTTTTTGCTCAGGAATGACATTTGCCATTTTCTCCTATTTCCTTCTCCTTCAAGAGTAAGACATCAGAGTAAAAAAATGAACTGCAGTGACTTATGTGAGCTTATATTCTCTCGCTGAAACTTTTCTTTATAGCCATTAATTTGAAAAGGAAGAAAAGGGAGATTTTTGATTGAGGAGGTGTCATATCCTTACATAAGTATACTAAGGCCAAATTAATTTTTTCAATGAAGATAAATCTTGACTATCCACTAAAGAAAGAACTCTGTTTTTCTGTTTTCATTCTTCTGAAGTCAGTGCTTAGATAGCTTTGAAGATGTTTAATGAAATCTTGTGAACACAAAGAGAAATGAGAGAATTTTTTTTAAATGACCAGGGTTGAGTTTAGCTCTGTGTGTTCTAACATCCAACTCCTTGGAAACAAGTGTTACACAGCAATAGTTACTAATAATGCCTTTTATCAAAAGTAAACTTTTAGAGTATTATAAATTTACTGTTACCTTTGAATTTAGTTTTTAATATTGAAACTAAAATAATGATATGAAATTCTTCACTCAGCACACATGGATTTTTAACCATGTTTGTTTCAAGATAGAATTATGAGATTAATTCATTGAGGCTGGTGGAAGGACAAAGTGATTCCAGGGACTGGTTTTACTTAGGATTTATTCACAGATGTAGGAAAATGCCATCTCACTAGTGTACATGGGGAGTGGGTAATGCATATTCTTCCCTGAAAGTCTGTTTGCTACAACTTGAGAGAAATTTCCTTTTTATGATCCATGAAGGGTACATAAATCCCTTCTGTCAGGACTCTGAAGCCTGAGAGAAGGCTAGGTTGGTCTGGGATAAGGGACATCCTAAAATGACTGTAGTCCAAGACCAGGACCCAACTGGGCTCCCTTGGGCTTTCACATGAGGAAGAATGGAGTGGGACTTACATGCCTGTCAAAGTAAGAAGAGCAAAGAATGGATCTAATCCGTTTAACTACTATCTTTATCACACGCTCACTCAACCCAATTTCCTTCAGTTAAACTAAGAAGGAATCTTGGAATCAAAGTTGTACAAATGGCAGAGCTAAGCCCTAGGTAGAGGTGGGGCATTGCCTTGCACTCTGGGTTCCTGGGGCTGAGAAATGGCTACTTGGTGGACAGAATAACCCAAATCATGTTTTCACTGCCAACTCCTTTGATGACTCTTGAGAAATCATTTGATACATAGGACACTTTTTTAGTACTTTAAGTTAGACAACCAGAAGGAAAACCTTACAGAAATTTCCTAAATCTTAATCACACATTAGCTTAGTAAAGATAATGGAACAGATTCCACAAAATGCACAAAATGTATATAGAGCCTATATCCAGCAGGACTTGTTAAGCTGTGTCTATATACCAATTACAGAGTGTTCAAGTTCTATGCCAGATGGAGCACCTAGGTGCTTGGACATCATGTTCACCTCCAATATTTATTCTGCACAGCAGCTAGAATGACCTTCATTAATGCCAAATTCCCAGATTTGAGCCAGATGTTGGATGAAGTCCTGTAGGCACAGAAGAAATTTTCAAATATCAACCTTTGATGTGAGGGATGGGCCTCTCACCCATCAGCAAGCACACATAACCAAGTTATCTTTGAGGTCCTGGAAGTGGGCTCCCACTGACAGGCAAGCATGTCAGTGATCGAGAGTCCAAGTCTAGTTGGCCCCGCTTAAGATCCCCTGTCTCAGATAGGAGGAGGTGGCACCAGGACAACACACCACATTCCTGGGAATGCTCAGGCTACACTGCAACCAAGTGATCAATCTCAGAACTTGAGGGAATGGGCACAATCTAAAGCATCTCTTACTAAGACTGCAGGTAATATTCACAAGCCTGGGAGGTCTGCAGGTTGCAGTTGCTATCTGGACTCTCCAGTACATTGACCAGTTAGTATTGTCCTTGTCCTTTCCCTAAGGAAATCACTTCAGTCAGCCTTGAGTTCCCAATGTGAGCAGCCCTCCTGAATTCTTCCACTGAGTATTCTCTACCTTTTGCTGCCTCTCTTTCTCTGTCTCTCATGAATGAATGAATAAAATCTTTTAAAAAAATATGCTCCTCCTCTAGGTTTGTTTTTTATTGTTATTGCTGTTTTACTGTCTCTGTTCACTTTTCACTACAGGTGTAAAGCATTCTGACTTCTGAGTGCATCCCAGCATCTGCACTTTAGGCAGCCTCCAGGCGTTGTCTCCTTTCTCCTAAGCCCCAGGCAGCTTTCAGTGAAAGAAAGCCCAAGTCCATCTGGGATGAGCAGTCCTCAGGGTAGATGCTTACTTACATCAGGGTTCTCTTGCCTCTTCTGATTCATTTTTCCTTTCACTTTTGTTTACCTTTAAGGTATATCTTTACTTTCTTGGCAGCACAGCTATGCATTTTTTTAAATTATGTTCAACATTTTTTTGTTATTTTTTCATTAGGTTTATTTGGAACATCTCCATTTTTTTTTTCAAGTTGGAATCTTTCACTGTAGATGTTTCTTCTAAATAGAGCAAACATATTTTGCTATGTGTTCCAATCTAAGAGTCATTTTCTCTTAATAGGTGAGTTTATCCCATTTACTTTTATTTAAAGTTTTTTTTTTTTTAAAAGGGCACCTGGGTGGCTCAGTCAGTTAAGTGTCCAACTCTTATCTCCGTTCAGGTCTTGATCTCAGGGATGTGAGTTTAAGCCCAGTGCTGGGGGCAGCCTGAATGGCTTAGTGGTTTAGTGCCGCCTTCAGCCCAGGGCGTGATCCTGGAGACCCAGGATCGAGTCCCACGTCGGGCTCCCTGTATGGAGCCTGCTTCTCCCTCTGCCTGTGTCTCTACCTCTCTCTCTCCCTGTGTCTCTCATGAACAAATAAATAAAATCTTAAAAAAAATAAGCCCAGTGCTGGGCTCCATGCTGGGCGTGGAGCTTACTTTAAAAAAAGAAAGAAAGAAAAGTCTTTCTAAAGTAGTTTGCAGAGGGAAACATATTATTTTGTTATGACAAAATGACAATACAGTAGTATCCAATGGGAAATTAACAATTCTGGATATGTGAAACTAACACTGAAAAAATGTAAAATCTCACTATCTTATAGATATATATCAGTATCCATGAAAGCTGATATAAGCAGATGACAAAATGCTCCAATACATGGGAAAATAAGCCCCACACCTTAATATGGGAACCATTAAAGCAAATGTTAATATGATGTTTCAGTGGCTACAGAAGTGAGAAGCAGCCAAACTGTTAACTGAATTTAAACAGATTCCCGGGGATCCCTGGGTGGCGCAGTGGTTTAGCGCCTGCCTTTGGCCCAGGACGCGATCCTGGAGACCCGGGATCGAATCCCACATTGGGCTCCCGGTGCATGGAGCCTGCTTCTCCCTCTGCCTGTGTCTCTGCCTCTCTCTCTCTCTCTCTCTCTCTCTCTCTCTCTCTCTGTGTGTGACTATCATAAATAAATAAAAAAATAAAAAAATAAAAATAAAAATAAACAGATTCCCATAGAAAAAAGGCAGAGAAAGCAAATAGAATTGTAAAAGCAGAACAAAGCAAGTTGCAAAATCCAATGACCTTGAATAAACTTGTAGATAAACAAATGGCTCCATAGAAACTGGTACAACAGATATAGAAAAATAACTCATGTGAACGATTTCCAATGTCATGTTTGCTTATAAAAAAAAAAGCAAGTGTTCACTGATCAATATGCACAGCAAGCCACAAAAATGAATTCTAATAGAAACTGGCATCCATGAATACCATAACTACATGACATGGAAGGGAATAATTTTAAAGGTATCAGATATGTTACATTCTTCATCCTCAAAACCTATACAATCATTTCTGTTGGAATCTGGATTATGTACTTCATCTATGACATTCACCACATTAAACAAGTCATCAGTCCTTTAAATCTCAAGCTGTTAATAGTACCATTATTTATTCCACTTTTAATAAATGATTGAACTTTTGTTTTATTATGTTGTATTTGCTGTGTTTAGCATCTTTTGAGCCCTATCCTCACTCCAAGTCTGTATTGTTTGCTCAGGTAGTGAGCATGCACAATTCCACTCAGCAGCATCTCTCTCTGGATCTGTAGCATTAAGTTTGAACTTAATGTTAACTCAGAGCCTCCCTGGCTTTTAAGCCATCAGTTACTGTAGTTAACACTTTTCTTGTTAAGTGTATTTTAGAATTGATACAACATAGCATCTTCCCATTTTAAAAATGAAGTAACTGTAGCAAGGAGAAGTTAAATACCTTATGGTCACACATGGTCTGTGGCAGAGCCAGAATATGAATCTTAACTGGGTGACACCAGACTACATTTCACACCGAAAATCTTAAAACCATATGTCTACTTTTAACAATACTTCTTAGCGGGATCCCTGGGTGGCGCAGCGGTTTGGCGCCTGCCTTTGGCCCAGGGCGCAATCCTGGAGACCCAGGATCGAATCCCACGTCAGGCTCCCGGTGCATGGAGCCTGCTTCTCCCTCTCCCTCTGCCTCTCTCTCTCTCTCTCTCTCTGTGTGTGACTATCATAAATAAATAAAAATTAAAAAAAAAAACAATACTTCTTAGCTAGTGTTCTCCCTAAGATTCAAGCCCAAGGACCTACTACTGATGTAGTGGAGAGTCAGGTTCGATATAGTATGAAATGACAAACACTATACCATATTGTATGGCAGGCAGATTTGCCTCATGGTTGTAAGTATATGCTCAGATCCAGGCTGTGTGGGTTCAAGTCTTGGCTCCACTGATTACTATGTATCTGACCTACAATATTTTATTTAACTTCTCAGTCTTTCAGTTATCTATAACAGAATTAGAATACCTATCTCTTGATGTTATTATCTATCTCCTGGTTTTTATGAGGATTACACCAAATAATACATATAAAGTTCTTAGAATAGTATCTGGCACAGCATAAACACAGTGAAGTATTAGTTTTTAGAGCTATCCAAGGCATTCAGTATATGCTCTTTATACAACAGAGAAACATTACATCACTGCTAAATCTTTTAACTAATAGCTGGCAAAATAAAGTAGAAAATGATACTAAACCTGAGGCAAGGACTGCAATAGAAATTTGCATTTATTATTAATGGAGCCCAGATGATAGTGCCAGTCTCAGATTTGTTTCCTGGGTTGGGAAGTTTTTACTGTTTCCCTCTAACCATAGAGGGTAGGAAATGAAAAATATCTGTGGGCTCTTGAATGAGCCACATGTGACTATTTGGAACAGTGACTTATATAATGAGATGATGCCTTTTGCTAAGTGATTTGAGAGGAACAAGCAGATCAAAGATGCATGGATGGGAAAAGGGAAAACAATGAGTCATCACTAAAAAGATGTGCATATGAGATAGTGAAGTACGTGACACGACTTTGTATTAAAAATTTCACTCTTGAAGCAGTGTGATGAGTAGACTGGAAAGCAGAGACAAGAAACAGATAAACCATTTGGTGGTCTATTGCAATTAATACCCAATGATGAAGCTCTAACTAAGAAAGTGGTAGCAAGGAATGAAAGAAGAATAGAACCTAGATATAGAAGATAGTTGCATTTGTTATTTATTCCATATAACAAATCACCCCCAATCTTAGCAGCTTAAAACTACAAACATTTTATTAACTCACACAGATTCTGAGAGTCAAGAATCCAGGAGAAGCTTAACTGGGTGGTTCTGGCTCAAGGTGTCTTACAAAGTTCCAGTCAAGCTATAGGCCAGAGCTTCACTCATCTCAGCGTTCAACTGGGGCTGGAGAAATCTGCTTCTTGGTTCACTTATATAGTAGTGAGCAGGCCTCAGTTCCTTGCTGGCTGTTGGCTTCAGCTTGCTTTCTCTGGAAAGAGAGAAAGAAAGAATGTGCCAGAGCCCAAAACAGAAATCATAGTCTTTTAAAGCAATCTCAGGAGTGACCTACCATCCCTTTCCGTATGCAATTCCCCCAAAAGACCAATCTTAGACCAATGTAGGATGAGACCAGCCACTTAAAACACTTCAAACCTAGCAATATAAAATTTGTTTACTCTTCCTAAAGCAAATAGGACCACAGTCTTTTTAATGTTCTACCAAGAATGTGACCTACAGAAATGTGACATAATAACCAAGTGTTAAGTTACCAAGTTTATACTAATTTGTTAAATAGCAATAGAAAACTAAACTTTGAGATGATTTTGTGGAAATGGCCCATTCAATCCACATTTTCTTTTCCTTTAGCCTCTGAATTTCTTCTTTAATAAGCTGCCCAAAGTCTTTTAAGTTCTTTCAAATCATGATCAGAAAACTCAACTATTTCTAAGCCTTCATTGTTAATAATAGTTGAATTAAAGTTTATAGAGCTGAGGCCATATTTTAATACAATTATTAAATATTGCCTTGTTGGAGTTCTAGTACTGCAAACCATTCAAAGGCTGTCATTTCTCCCCTTGCAAACAAAAACTAAAACTAAAAGCAGAGAGGCCAAAGACTTAATCAGAAGTGTTCATAGCAACTCTATTCATATTAGCCCAAACTAGAAATTACTCAAATCCCCATCATCAGGAGGATGGATAAACAAATCGTGGATAATAAGATGGGGTACTAATAGCAAAATTTTTTTTTAAAGTATGGCTATATTTAACAGCATGCATGAATCTCAAAAGTATTATGTTGAGTGAAATAAGCCAGATGCAAAACAGTACATACTACGTGATTCCACTTTTGTGAAGTTCAGGAACAAGCAAAACTATCGTGATAAAAGTCAGAATGGTAGTTTCCTCTGAGACAGGACACAAGATAACTTAGTGGATAATAGGAATGGCTGATATCTGGATTTGGGTGGTAGTTCTATTGGTGTGCGTACACACAGGCTAAAAAACAAAAACATGAGGGGCTGTACATTCAAGGGTAGTTCATCTTTACATATGTAAATACCCCAGTTAAAAGAAAGGGACCACAATTAACTGAATTAATTATGTATGAAAATTTGGGGTGAATTCTTTTAGTATAGTCTGTGTATAACTAAAAGCATGGTGACCTGCCAAAACAGTTCACTTCCCTTGAGGGAGTTCAGGAAAGACTTATGCTTGTGACCCACAGTCAAGGGAACCACAGAACTTTCTTATAGGGGATTCACGAAAAATGGATCAGAAGGAATGAAATAAAATGCAAAAACTGTGGCCATCAGCTCTGCTTCCAAGGGAGGAATTTGGATCATATGAAGAAATAACAGCCATTTATTTCCCCACCATCCTCTCCTCCCAAATATCCTGTTATCTGTGTTGCAGACGTTTCCTACTAAGAGCTTAGGTGTTTACCGTAAAGAGTTGCCTTGACCTGTGGTAGAGTTTCCCTTGGAAATGTCTTGTTCTTCAACTGATAATCTTTGGAACTGCCCGGCTGGGAAGATCATGGTGCTCCAGGTACTTTGAGAACACAGACATTGTTCTGTTTCAAACTTTATTCAGCCCTAACTGACTTGACTTGTTACCTCTTTTCCTCCTTACAGGGGAATATAAGAGCCTGCAGTTCTCTTCTCCTGATCCTCACATGGTTATCTTCTTGTCTGCTTTTCAGATGTTGGCTTAAATATTAACTTTTCAGAGATGATATTTTTAACCATCCAGTTTAAAATAGCCACCCAGGCAAATTCTTTTTTTTTTTTAATTTTTATTTATTATTTATGATAGTCACACAGAGAGAGAGAGAGAGAGACAGAGACACAGGCAGAGGGAGAAGCAGGCTCCACGCACCGGGAGCCCAACGTGGGATTCGATCCCGGGTCTCCAGGATCACGCCCGGGGCCAAAGGCAGGCACGCCAAACCGCTGCGCCACCCAGGGATCCCCACCCAGGCAAATTCTATCTCAGCATTAGCATTACACTTAATTCTCTGCATAGCAACTTATTTCCAGTGAATATTTTATTTGCATCCTTTTTTATTGTCTGCTCAAATGCAAGCTTTCATTGAATCTGTGGCTTTATGTCTTCATTGGTTTTAGGTAATACTTCTTCAAATACTGCTTTTTCTCCATTCCATCTCTCCTCCATTACTGAAACTTTAATTATCTTTTCACCATGTTCTATTCATCCTTTAGGTTCTTTCGTGTATTTATCATTTGCTTTTCTCTGCAAGGTCCAACTGGATATTTTCTACTGATCTATTTATTTACTATTGACCAATCCTTTTTCCTGCTATATACAATCTATTAACCCATTAATTAAGTCCAGAATTTTGGTGATTCCATTTTCACTTTTAAAATTTCTGTTTGATACTTCATATTTATTCCAGTGTTTTCATCTATTTTCTTGAACATACTAATTGTAATTTTTATAAAGTCTCTGATAATTTCAATATCTGAATCATTTATGATCATAGTTCTATTTTTCCCTCTTGATTTTCAGTCATTTGTTTTGTCTCCTGGCTTGCCTGGGGACTTTTTTTTTAATTGAATTTGGGCGATTCTATAAAAAAAATTATAGAAGTTATAGGTCATTCTGTCTTCCTCTTCTGGCAGAAAGAGAAAGCTAGAGCACTTTGGTCCAATGAGGAAGTGAGATGATTCAAGGCTGGTTTTCATTCACCTGAGTTTGTCCTTCCTTTTAGAATGTACCCCTGCAGGAGGTATCAGATGAAAGTCTGGGCTCTCTGCCTTGGTGAACTCCAGGTTTTGTCTCTCCAGGACCATGAGGCTCCTGAATGCTCTACCTAGCTTTTCAGCCTTGCAGCCTCTGTTTGCTACTTGGCTTCTCCATCTCTCCCGAGGCAGCTTAGGAATCAGCAAATGCATCAAAGTGAAAAGTGACACAAAAGCTCCGATGTTAAAAAAAAATTTTTTTTTTAAAAAAAGCACCGATGTTTCCCCTTCCCCAGGATATTAGCTGCCTTGCCTCTAATGCTTCAAATAGCTGTCTTGTTTTGACTTTTTTTTTTTTTGCTTCAGATTTTGGAGTTGCTTTTGGCAAGAGAATTGGTTTGATAAAAGCTACTCTATCATACGCAGAAGTCATCTCCAAATGCAAGCTCTGTGAAAAAAGGATCTCACATCTGTCTTATTTATGGCTATTTCCTAGTACCAATAGTGCCTAGTACCAAAACAAAACAAAACATCCTTCAATAAACATTTATTTTAATTAATGTAAGAACTAAACCCTATATCTGCCCTTGACATCTATATCATGTACAGCCCTCCATATCTATCCAAGGGAGTCTAGGGTAGGTAGCACAGCACGGGAAGAATGGGGTCTGGATCTCCTTGGCAACCGGACGCCACGCGCGGGCACGGTAGCCGCGGCCCCGCCCCTCCCCCCCGGGGCGCCCGCGGCCCCGCCCCTCCCCCCCGGGGCGCCCGCGGCCCCGCCCCTCCCCCGGGGCGCCCGCGGCCCCGAGCTCGCTCCCTGCGCATGCGTACGCGCGCTGGCCCCGCCCCCCTGGCGCAGCCGTCGGAGCCATTTTCTCCGCCGCCTCCGCGCAAGCTGCGGTGCGTTAAGCGGGCGTCTCTGAGGGAGGCCGCGGCCACGGAGGGTTCTGAGAGGGCTGCGTTCTCGGACACCGGAAGGCGGACGCCGGTAGGGTAGAGACGTCTTTGCCACCCGTTGTGGGGCGCGGGGCCCCGCGCTCCTGTAGCCGGGCTTTGTTGCGAAGCGCGGGCGGCGCTGGCGGGTGGGGGAAGGGGCGCGGCGCCCGCCGGGTTCCCGGATTACGGGCTGCAGGCGGCTCGCCGCGCCTCCCCCTCCCTCCGCTGCCCGGGCCCGTGCGGGGGACCCGTTACCCCTCCCCCACACGCACCCTTGTCCGCGGCGCCGAGCCCCACTTTCTCCCGCGGCCTGCACGCCCTGGTTGCTCTCGGCGGAATCGCGGGGCTGGCGAGGCCGCCGTGACGCCGCACACGCCCGAGGCCCTTCATCCATTCATTTCGGCCACAAAGACCGGGCGCTGTCCTGCGGGTGCGGTGGCGGGGCCGTGAGCACGTGGGGGCGCAGTCCCTCCCCCTTCCGCCGGGAGGTTTCGGCGGTGGGAGGAGGCTCCGGCAGCACCAGCGTCTGCAGGCTGCAGTCAGAAGCTTGAGGAAATGGAAGGTCGTCGAGGGGGATGGCTGGTTTCACCCGGGGGCCGGGGGGAGAGAGGACTTCCCGAGCGGATGAGGTCGAGGATGCGTCAGCTCCGAGATGCGGGATCAGTTAGCGCTTGAGAGCGGGACTTGGGGAAGAAAGGGCAAGGAGGCCCTGTTACCTGGAGCATATTTTGAGGGGTGAAGAGAATGGGTTTCAGGACGGTCAGCGTGGAAAAGGGCGATCTAGATACCTAGATCCAGGGCGTGATTGCAGGATGCCGGGGGGTGCGGCAGTGGTGGCTGCGGACGGACGGACGGACGGACGGACGGACAGGAGCGCAGGGGGTGCAAAACTGGTTTTGGAGGCGGAATGGCGTGTAGGTCAGGAGTCCGCCTACCCGGCTTGGAAGTCTGGCTTCTCCCAGCTGAGAGCTCTTGTCTTCTCTGGAGCAAAGGATTTTGGGATTTTTGTGGGGGTTTTTTTTTGTTTGTTTTTTGTTTTTTGTTTTTTTTTTGTCTCAGTTTATTCATCTGTATGTAAACGGGGAGAATAAGTATTCTCATCTGTATAATTATTGTAGGTTCAGGAAAAGTCGTTTACGTGTAGATGATCCCCTAAGGCTTTACTGCCTGGTGTGCATACGGAGAGTCCTCCAAGGGATGGCTGTGGAGGGCATTATTAAGGGAGCGTAGGACTCCCAGGTTGTGACGGGGGTAACTTGGCGGTGCCATTTCAGGAGGTGGAAACACTTGGACTGCGGGGAGGAAGGGGCAGGTGTGGAAAGGAAACGTCTGTTTTTACTGAGATGTCAGGTTAGCGTTTGCACATGAGTGCGGTAGTTGGAGGATACTTGATTTTGGAGCTTTGAAAAGACTATTTCAATATATATTTGGGCGCGATCAGCATATAGTTGATAATTGAGTATAATGGCGTTCGTTGAGACTGCCTAAGGAAGGAATTTGATAGTGTAGTCTTTCATATTTCATGGTACTCCTTCACCCTGAGGTTCTTGGTTTTTGTTTTTGTTTTTGTTTTTGTTTTAGTTGATTATTCAGGGGTGGAATTTACAGATGGACATCGGGAGCTTTCCGCCGCTTTTCGGTCAATAGGATTTACCCAGGTTAACCTGTCGCTACAGAATAACCTTATACTAGGGTCCGGGATCATGACGTTAGATTTAGGTGCTAACAAAATGCACTGAACAGAAGAAGTAATAGGGTTTCTTCTCACACACAAACTACTTTTTTTGCATATTTTTTCCAGATTAAATTTGGTCTTAGATATCTTGCCTTTTTAAAAATATTTATTATTTATTTTGAGAGAGAGAGAGCGCACATGCACGCACGTATGTGCAATGAGGAGCAGAGGGAGGGGGAAAGAGAATCTCCAGCAGACTCCCTGTTGAGCTCAGAGCCCACTCAGGGCTCTATCCCATGACCCTGACTGTGGCCCTAACCGAAATCAAGAGTCAGAGGCTTTATTGAGCCACCCAGGCATCCTTCATATATCTTGCTTTTGATTTAGATTCAGATTTTTTTTTTAAGATTTTATTTATTTATTCATGAGAGACACACAGAGAGAGAGAGAGGCACAGACACAGGCAGAGGGAGAAGCAGGCTCCAAGCAGGGAACCCAACGCAGGATTCGATCCGGGGACTCCATGATCATGGCCTGGGCCAAACGCAGGTGCTCAACTGCTGAGCCACCCAGGCATCCTTAGATTCAGATTTTAGACTTATAGGCTCCATATCATTTGGTGTATTTATAAACTAGTTTAGAGGGAGAGTGCCAACAAGTATGGTATGGTGCATATCAAGAAAACATAGCATCCTCAAATTATAATGAATAAAAAGGCCTAAAGGAGAGATTGGGTACTTAACAGATTAGTATTTTTATTTTTATTATTTTTTTAAGATTTTATTTATTTGTTCATAGAGACACACACAGAGAGAGAGAGAGACAGAGACACAGGCAGAGGGAGAAGCAGGCACCATACAGAGAGCCTGACTTGGGATCCAGGGTCTCCAGGATCACACCCTGGGCTGCAGGCGGCACTATACTGCTGCGCCCCCGGGGCTGCCCCAGATTAGTGTTTTTAGTCTAAGTACTGAATACTTGTTGTATTTGGGCTTAGTAGTGTGATACATAACCTACAACTTTGAGGACAGTCTGCTAGGAGACACCTCAGAATGAGAATAAACACTCTGATTTACACACATGATAGATGACCGTTTCTTAATCTTGTAGTTTGAATTTATGCCTCCACGGTGGGTGATTTGGAAGTTAAACTTTCTATTGTCTTGTTTCTTCCTTTGTATAGAGGTGATAATAGTATAGTATTTACCATATAATTATCTCCCGTTGTTTGAGGGTTAAATGAGTTAAAACACATAAGGTGCCTATTGTAAAAAGGAGGACATTACCTAAATTTTTTTTTAAAGATTCATTTGAAAGAGCACATGCCCATGCACGAGTGGGGGAGGGGCAGAGAGCATCCTCAAGTGACTCTGTCCATTGCCCAAACAGAGCCTGATGCAGAGCCCAGTCCCAGGACCCTGAGATCATGACCCCAGCTGAAATCCAGAATCACCTGCTCATCTGACTGAGCTATCCAGGCACCTCATAAAATGTTTTTAAGGAAAGGTCAAGGGTACCTGGGTGGTGAAATAGAGACCTTTTACAGGTTCCGTGTTGGCTTGGAACCTGCTTAGAATTAGCTCTCTTCCTCTCTCAGAATAAAAAGAGCGATTTAGAATCACTTGTAGTCACCCAAAAGTAACCATTTTGAAGGATATTTCTTTTTTGGTCTTGATTTATGCATATATCCTTTTATATAGTTCAAATTGTGTAGTTTTGTATCCTGCCTTTCATATAACATGTTGTAGGCATTCCAACTATGTCATTAAAATTTTGTCATAGGCAATTTTAATAGCCTGATAGAATATCCTGTGTTTAATCTAGATTTTTAGTTAACCAAAGATACTGGTCCTTTGCAGTGTTTGCTCTTATAAATAATGTGATGTAACTTTTGTTTTCTTAGGTCTGAAGAAGACACTTGAATCATGGGTGATGTTAAAAATTTTCTGTATGCCTGGTGTGGCAAAAGGAAGATGACCCCATCCTATGAAATTAGAGCAGTGGGGAACAAAAACAGGCAGAAATTCATGTGTGAGGTACTACAGAATACAATTTACATTTATGTGATTTTTGACACTTATTTTGGTGTTAGAACAGTATTTTCTGTTTGGAAAGAGTAATGTGTTGTTTGTTCTTTATTGTCGCTTGCCTGCTATTCTGTTTCATTATAAATCATTTTCAAGTGAGTGTTACTTTTAAAACAAATCTGAAAGGTGAATTATTCTGGTTAGAACATGTATCTTCCCCAGTACTGCTATTTGCAGTTTTACTAATTCCTGTAGAAAGTAGATTCTTGATTGCCTCAAGTTAAGTTGTTTAAATACAGATGAGGAGCTTGTTCTTGAGTCTTATGAAATCAGATTTTAATGTGGAACATTCTGTTACAGAAGAGAATATCTGAGCCATATAAATTAATATTGTTGTTTTTATATTTATCAGTGGAAAACAATTCAAGCTTTCTTATAAGTTAGCTTGTAAATTCTTTTGGATGTGTTATTTTCAATGTTTTTATAGAGTATGTCTTCAAAGTTTGACTATTACCTCTTAATGAACTATTGAATTACAAATTTTTTAAATCCCAGAATTACCTGAGTTAGTCTCTTCTAATACATTTTTTTTCTGACTGTTAAAGGTTCGAGTGGAAGGTTATAATTACATTGGCATGGGCAATTCCACCAATAAAAAAGATGCACAGAGCAATGCTGCCAGAGATTTTGTTAACTATTTGGTTCGGATAAATGAAGTAAAGAGTGAGGAAGTCCCAGCTATTGGGGTAAGTGCTTATGGTCCAGCACTTAAAATATATGTCACAAGGTCATGCCAACCCTATGTATAAAGACACAGGGTGATGATTTTTCAGTGATGTTTTTAAACATATTAATGTGTTCTTTGGTGAACCTTAGAATCTTGTTTTCTCAGAGCCTTGGGATGAGTTCCTGAGGATTGGGATATTATTCTCATTATGTACCTGACTTGTGGGGTTGGGAAATTCCTTTATCTGTGTGTCTTATGGTTTTATATATTTCATTCATTCATGAGCTAATTTTCAGTTCTGTATACTTGAAAAGATATACAGAACATAAAAATAAAATATAGAGAACATTATATACACACACACTATAAAAATCAGAAATACCTTAGGACACAGCATATACCCCCATTGACAGTTCCTTGTTACAGCAGAGGAAAAATTCTGTTTTGTGCAATGGCATACCATTCTTGTGTTTTTGATACTGTGATTACTTCATTTATATTGTGTAAATATGCAACAAAGACTCCCTTCTAGTGTTTTTGATACACTTTATTTTGCATTTAATTAAAAATGAAAATTGAGTTTTCACAAAAATAGAGGAATTCATAACAATATAAGAAGATTCACATTATGATTTAAGTAAATACCTAAGGTAACTTAAAAGATTCAGTTTTTATCAAAACTTTAGGAAAAAAAATCTGTATTTTAACAATTTATTTTCACTGTTTGTATTCTGACTTATTTATAAAGCTTAATGTGTATGTTTTATTTCCTTCCATTGCTTTGACCCAGAAGTTAAGGGACTCACTCTGTAGAATATTGTACCACTAGATAATTGCAAATGGTTGGCCTATCTGCAAAATGAAGGGATTGGACGAGATGATCTTAGAGATTCTTTCCATCTATGAAAAGAATGTTGCAAATATCTTCCAAATATTTGGAACATTGGGATTTACTCCATCTGTTATGACTTCTGTATCTTTTGGCCTCTTCCTCTCAAAGTGTAGGTCTGCAGGTGACAAATTCTTAATTTTCTTTTATGTGAAAATATTTTTTATTTTATTTTTTGTCTTGCATATTTTCACTGGACATAGAATTCTCGTGTGCCAGTTTCCTTTTCTTTCAGCACTTATCTTCTTCCATTGTTATCTGATGAGAAGTCCATTATAATCCAATCATTTCCCCCTCTGTGTAATGTATTTTTTCCTTTGGTTGCATTTATTTTTTTCTTTGGTTTCCAGCAGTTTGACTATGAGGTGACTAGGTGTGGTTTTCTTTGTACTTACTCCATTTGGAATTTGCTGAGATTCTTGAATCTGTAAATTTATGTCTTTTACCAAACTTGGGGAATCTTTGGCTATTTTTTCAAAAAAAATTTTCACTTCATTTTTTTCTCTTCTCTCTTTGGGACTCATATTAAACTTTTGTATATTATCCTAAAGGTCCCTGGGGCTTTTTCTCTTTTTCTTTCTTTTCTGTTCTTCAGATTGAATGACTTCTGATTATCTTCGAGTTTGCAGAATGTTCTGTCCATTTTGCTGTTGTCAGTCCATCCAGTGAATTTATTTCATATATTATCTTTCTCATTTCCAGAATTATCAGGTGTTTTTTCTTTTTTTTTTTTTTTTTTAAGAGATTTTAGGGCAGCCCCGGTGGCGCAGTGGTTTGGCGCCGTCTGCAGCCCGGGGTGTGATCCTGGAGACCCTCCCTCTGCCTGTGTACTGCCTCTCTCTCTTTGTCTCTCTCTCTCTCTCTGTGTTGCTCATGAATAAATAAATAAAATCTTAAAAAAAAAAGAGAGATTTTATTTCTCTGGTGGCATTTTTTACCATTTCATTCATTATAAGCATGTGTTCATAATATGTGAGTTCTCTTTATGTCATTGAGCATAGTTACAGTAGCTGCTTTAAAATTCTTGACTACTAAATCTGACATCTGGGTCATCTCAGGTTGAGTTCTGTGGATTGTATTTTCTCTTGAGATTTGTTCACCTTTTTCTCTGTCAAGTAATTTTGGATTGTATTTGGGTGTTACGGTAATTATGTTGTAAAGACCCTAAATCATGTTATATTTCTCAAAAGATTATTGATTTTGTTCAACTGTTAAGCAATTTGGTTGGACTCCTACTACAGACACTATCTTTGGGTAATAGCTCAAATCTCACTTCAGTTTTCTGATGCTTGCTAGGCAACTTGAAGTTTGTCTTGTACATGTGTTGTTCAGGGGTTATCCAGTGATTTGGGCAGAGGTTTTTGTTTTTTTGTGGTTTTTTTTTTTTTGGTATATTTTTTTAAATTTTTTTTTAAATTTTTATTTATTTATGATAGTCATCACAGAGAGTCATCACAGAGAGAGAGAGAGAGAGAGAGAGGCAGAGACATAGGCAGAGGGAGAAGCAGGCTCCATGAACCGGGAGCCCGACGTGGGATGCGATCCCGGGTCTCCAGGATCGCGCCCTGGGCCAAAGGCAGGCGCTAAACCGCTGCGCCACCCAGGGATCCCTGGTATATTTTTTTTATTGGAGTTCGATTTGCCAACATATAGTGTAACACCCAGTGCTCATCCTGTCAAGTGCCCCCCTCAGTGTTAGGCAGAGTTTAAAAACAGAATTTGAGGTTCTTCCTTCTTTCCCTTCCAGGATTGCCTTCTTATATTCTAGCAGCATTTGTTTCCCAAGCTCATATTCTCTGTTCAGGCCAGAAAGACTGGGTTTTCTTTTGAAGTTTTAACTGCTTAACATGGTCTTCTTCAGGCTAACAGCCCTAATAGACACGTACAGCCTTTTCTATTCCTTGCTTTCTCATTTCAAGACACCTTCAGAATCTTCCAGCTTTTGTTCATAGGCCTGCATATAGCTTGGGGGTCTTTTGGGCAAGTGTTTTTGTATTTCCCCTAGATTTCATGTTATTTGCGAGAAGGTCAGTCTAATCTATGCATTTGCCATTTTCCCCCCCATTCCTCTGTTCCAGCTACACTGGCTTTCTTGCCATTTCTCAATATGCCAACACTTTTCTAACTCAAGACTTTTGTATATAAGTATCCTTTCTCTCTTGAGTGCTCTTCACAGCAATCCTTGTTAACTACCGTTAACCTGGTATTTCTTATCTCCTTTCATTGTTTCATTTTTCTTAGTAGCACTTCTAACACAGTGCTTGTCGGCTAGAGGTGATTTGTCTCCCAGGGATGTTTGGTAGTGTGTGGAGTCATTTTTGTTTTTACAACCTGGAGGGGGTGTTAGGGATACCTACCCAAAATAGTTGGAGGCTAGGGATGCTACTAAACATCCTGCAATGCCCAAGGTAGCCTCCTACAACAAAGAATTGACCAGCCCAAAATGTCAGTTGTACTGAATGTAAAAAACCCTCTTCTAACTTCATTTCCCCCCAGACTTCCATAAAGAATAAAAGTTCATAAGAGCGAGTTTTTCTTTCTTTCTTTCTTTCTTTCTTTCTTTCTTTCTTTCTTTCTTTCTTTCTTTCTTTCTTTCTCTTTCTTTCTTTCTTTCTTTTCTTTCTTTCTTTCTTTCTTTTTCTTTCTTTCTCTCTCTCTCTTTCTCTCTCTCTCTCTTTTTCTTTCTTTCTTAGATTTTATTTATCAGAGAGTGAGCCTGCACACAAGCATGGGCAAGGCAGAAGGAGAGGAAGAGAAGCAAGCTCCCTACTCAGCAGGGAGGGCCAATCCCAGGATCCTGAGATCTAGACCTGAGCCAAAAGGAGATGCTTAACCGACTGAACCATGAGGTGCCCCTAGCTACCATCTTTATCTCACCTCCTCAGCCCTGCCAAATCCTTGTTCATGTCACTTACTTGCCCTTTTAATTCCACAAATTGCTTTTGCTGAAAGTAACCTGTTTCTGAATGCAAAGGATACTTTATAATTTTTTTATTGTTTCTGAATGCAAAGGATACTTTATAATTTTTTTATTGAAACTTCAAATGTGTGCAGAAATAGGAATAATAGTATGAATGCATGTTTTCATAATCCAGTTGCAATATTTTACAATATGGCCAGTAATGATTCATCTCTAGTCTTTCTCTGCTTTCTTCAGATTATTTTGAAGCATATTCTAGGCATCCTATGAGTCATCTATTATTACTTCAATTAGTATCTTGTAAAGATAATCCATTTTAAAAACGGTTCCATTATCAAATCTGAAAAATTTTAGTAATTGTTTCTTAATGTCCTCAAATACTCAGTTAGTATTCAAATTTTCCTGTTTCACAAATCCAATTTTTACATTTTGTTTAAATCATGTTCCAAATGATGTCTGTATTTATATAGCAAGTGATGAATGTCTCATTTAATCACTATATTCTCTTACCCTCTTTCTCTTTTTTCTCTGTAATTTGTTGAAAAAAAAGCACATCATTTATTCTTTAGTTTTCCAGAATTTGGAATTTGCAAATTACAATCCTGTGGTATCATAAAATTTTTCTCTGCCTCTCTGTTTCCCATGTTTGGTAGTTAGATCTAGAGACTTGATTAGATTCAAATTTGAATAGGGTAGAGGGACAAGAACAAGGAAATACCAAAGGTGATGTTCTATTCTATCAGGAGGAGGCAGACATGTAGTAATGTGATATTAGCAGTGGTTGATGATCACTGTGTAGATTTATTTCATTAGCAGTGTCCTTTGATTTTGAGCTAGAATACTTTTATTTATTTTTATTTTTTAAAAATTTACTTAAATTTGCCAACATGTAGTATAACACCCAGTGCTCATCCCATTGAGTGCCCTCCTTAGTGCCTGTCACCCAGTCAAGTCAACCCATCTTCCCTTCCACAACCCTTGGTTTATTTTTCAGAGTTAGGAGTCTTTCATGGTTTGTTAGAATACTTTTATAACAAGAAACCTCTTTTATCAATAATTTAGTCACCCTGAGTTAGAGTTCAAACAGGGAAAGTGAGATGTTTGATTCTTTTCATTTTATTTAGCAGTTTTCTCTAAATATCTGTCATCCATCTACTCTAACAAGTCATTTAAATCCAGTGTTTCCCTACTGATTTTTGTCTGGATGATTACCCATTGGATGGATTTGGGGTATAAAGTTCCTACTGGGGATCCCTGGGTGGCGCAGCGGTTTAGCGCCTGACTTTGGCCCAGGGCGTGATCCTGGAGACCCGGGATCAAATCCCACATTGGGCTCCCGGTGCATGGAGCCTGCTTCTCCCTCTGCCTATGTCTCTGCCTCTCTCTCTCTTTCTCTGTGTGACTATCATAAATAAATAAGAATTAAAAAAAAAAAAAAAAGATTTTTAAAGTTCCTACTGTTACCTGTTTCTCATATTTGCATTTTATATATTTTGGTGCTCCTGTGTTAGTTGCCTAAGTATTTACAAATGCTGTATCCTTTTGTCTGATTGACCCCCTTTATCATTAGGAAATGCCCTTCTTTGTTTCTTACTACACTTTATTTCAATGTATGGTCTGGTTACTACCCCAGACAAATGGAAATGTTCATTTCCACTGCATGGAATATCTGTCCTTTCACTTCAATCTGTGTGTACTTCCATCTAAAGTGTATCTCTTGGATCACTTCTGGCCTCCCTCTGGCTGCTATCTTGCATCCCCACATGTGTGTACCTAATCTTAGCTGGTCCACCCAAGACCCCCTGAATGCCAACCCTATTCCCTCATATTGTCCCATTTCCGCTCCAACAAGATGGAAGAAACTGTCATGAACCAGGAGAAACTTGCCAAACTGCAAGCACACATGCACATTGGTGGGAAGAAACTGCTTACCAAAAGAAGGTAATTCACAGAACAGCTACAGCAGATGATAGAAAACTTAAGTTCTCTTTAAAGAAGTTAGAGACAAACAGTATCTCTGGTATTGAAAAAGTGAGCATGTTCACAAACTAGGAAGCAGTGATCCACTTTAACAACCCTAAATTTCAGGCACTCTGGCAGCAAACACTTCCACCATTACGGGCCATGCTGAGACAAAGCAGCTGACAGAAACGCTACCCAGTATCTTAAACCAACTTGGTGGAGACAGTCAGACACCTTTAAGAGGACTGACTGAAGCTCTGTCCCAACCATATGTGGATGGAAAAGCACCACCTGCAGGATACCTGGGTGGCTCAGTGATTGTCTGTCTTTGGCTCCAGTTGTGATCCTGGGGTTCTGTGATCAAGTCCCAATTCACACACCCCACCAGGAGCCTGGATCTCTATCTGCCACTCATAAATAAATAAATCTTAAAAAAAGGAAAAGCCCCACTTGCTATCAGAGAGGATGATGAAGTTCCAGATCTTACGGGAATTTTGATGAAGCTCCATGAATGAAGCAAACTGAATTAACTTCTGAAGACTATAAAACTTGAAGTTACTGGGAACTATTATTTTATATTATGACTGCTTTTTGAAATTTTGTTCATGGATCTGATAAAATCTAGATTTCTAATATTTTTAAGCCCAAGCTCCTAGGATGACACTACAGCTCTTTTCAGTTTTTGCTTATACATAATTCTAATTATGCTGAAGAATCCTGGGAATAAAGTTTGAAAGCTGAAGAATCCTGGGAATAAAGTTTGAAACAAAGTTAACAAAGTTCTTTGCCTACTAAAAAATAAAATAAACTGTATCTCTTGTAGGCAGCATATAGATGGTTCATGTTTTTTTTTTTTTTTAATCCATTCAGCCACTCTGTTTTTTGATTGGAGAATTTAATCTATTTACATTTAAAGTAATTATTGATAGGTATGTGCTTATTGCAATTCTGTTAATGGTTTTCTATATGTTTATCTAGTTTCTGTTTTCTTTTGCTCTCTGTGGTCTGAGGATTTCTTTAATGGTATGCCCATATTCTTTGTATTTTTAAGTCAGTAACTTAAGTTCTAAAGCTCAACATTTTTACTCCCCTCACCACCATGTTTTATTTTTTATATACTATTTTACATTTTTTTATTTTGTGTATTCTTTATTATAATTCTAGTTGTTTACTATATTTTTTAATGTTTATATTAACTTTATAAGTAATTAATTCACTACTTTTACTATATAAACTTTTCCGGTGAGATTTATTCCTTCATGTCCCACCCACCCCCCCTTTTTTTTTTTAAACAAAATTCTATTTATTTGAGAAAGAGAGCACAAGCAGGTGATACAGCAGCAGGAGAGGGAGAAGCAGGCCCACCGCTAAGCAGAGAGCCTGATGCAGAGCTACATCCCAGGACTTTGGGATGGTGACCCTTAACTGACTGAGCCATCAGGGGCCCCAAGAAATCCTTTTAATATTTCTTGTAAGACGAGTTTAGTGGTGATGAACTCTTCTAGCATTTGCTTGCCTGGAAACTTATTTCTCTCCAGTTCTGAATGATGACTTTGCCAGTAACTTATTCTTGGTTGGATTTTTTTTTTTTTTAAGATTTTATTTATTCATGAGAGAGAGAGGGGCAGAGGGAGAAGCAGGCTCCATGCAGGGCCCGACAGAGAGAGAGAGAGAGAAGCAGGCTTCATTGCAGGGAGCCTGACGCTGGACTCGATCCCAGGTCTCCAGGATCACACCCTGGGCTGAAAGCGGCGCTAAACCACTGAGCCACCCGGGCTCCCTTGATTGGAATTTTTTTTCAGCACTTTGGATATATCCTTTTACTCCCTTGTATCCCATGAAGTTTCTGCTGAAAAATCTACTCATTGGTTGGTTGGGGTTCCCTTGTGTGTAATGAGATATTTCTCCTGTGCTGCTTTTTAGTCTCTCCTGTCTTTACCTTTTGACATTTTAATTATAATGTCTTTTTGGTTTTCCTTGGATTCATCTTACTTATAACCCTCCAGGCTTCCTGGATTTGGTTGTCTTCTAGTTTAGGAGAGTTTCCAGCAAATTATTTCTTCAAATAAGATTTCTACCCCTTTCTCTCTCCTCCTAGAAGCCCAGTGATAGGAACATTAGTCCATTTGATGTTTTCCTGTATGTCCCTTAAACTGTCTTTACATTTTTTCACATTTTTTTACCCTGTTCTGATTGTTATGTTCCATTACCTTGGCTTTGAGTTAACTAATCCTTTCTTCTTTTCCATCTGGCTGTTTAACCCTCTAATGTATTTTTTCAGTTCAATTATTGTATTTTTCAGCTCTGCAACTTCTCTAATTGGCACTTTCATGTATTTTCCATCTCTTTATTCATACGTTCTTCTCCCCAGTTTGGTGAGCATCTTTATGACCTTTATTTTAACGTTTTTATCATAAACTTTGTAGTTCATTTCATTAAGGTTTTATCTGGTTCTTTGATTTAGAACACATTCCTGTTTAATTTTGCCTGACTTTATTGGTTTCTGTACAGTAGATGAAACAACTACTTCTTCCAAGTCTTGAAGAAGAGACCTCACGTAGGAGATGAACTTTTTCAATCAGCCCTGCCCCAGCTCTTCATTGTTTCTTAAACCTCTTTGCTTGTCCAAGCAGATCTATTATATTTTTAATAGCTCCTAGTAGTTGAGGATATGCTAAGACAACTCAATATCCCAAAGGGTAAGATCTCAGCACCTAGATTCAGGTAGATTAGAAGCCTGACCCTCAGGTGGCAGCTTTGAAAAGTTGTAAATATATTTAGTTCTGAGGTGCCAAAAGCTCCTGGCCACCAGAGACAGTTAATCTAGAGGTGTTCCCTGGGCAGCAGTTGCAGATATCTGGGCTCTAAATGAGTGTATAAGCTCCTTTTGGGGAGATACCAACAAGCTGAAACAAGGCAGAAGGAGAGCACTAAGATGGCATCCATTGTATATGTTCCTTCAGAGCAGCTCCATAGGTAATGTGTGTCAAACCTGAAGCCTGCCTCTGTCTGAAGATTTAGGACAAATGAAGTTACCTCCTTCACAGAAAGATTGGAGATGTGCCTCAGTCCACTTAGTGCACAATGCTCCGGGGATAGTAGTCTGACAAGGACTGTTGCTCCAAGTGACAAAACCCCATGGAACCCAAGAATGCAAGCCCCTCTGGCCACCAGAGCCAGATGATTGAGGGGCATCCCTGGGTATTAGCTGCAAAATCCAGATACCTGTAAAGCTTTCCTTCAGGAGACACTGGCACTCTGGAACACAGTAGAAGAAGGTAGTGCCTTCACTCAGAGGTCTCTGGAAAAGATTACAGTCAGCCCCTAGATTCCTATTTAATTAGAAGCCTACTACTTAGGCCATAGTCATGATGATTAGCTAATAGGGCTCCTTCCACAGAAAGACTGCTCTTGGATCTGTTACTTCTTCCCGTGCCATGGGTGTGTTAGCATAATACAGTATACACACTTGTCAAATCACTATGTTGTACATCTGAAACTAATGACACATTGTGTGTTGATTTTACTCAAAAATTAAAAGAAAAAGAACTCTTTCTCCATTGGTTGCCGTCTTGTGGGACTCCGGAGGGTAAGTCACGGTGGCCACCTGACCCACGCAAAGTAGAGGTGTCCCCTGGCAGCAGTCATGAAATAAGGGGCCACAGACAGGTTTTGAACTCCTTTCTGGGTGATGTTGATAATTACAGTTCTGTGTGACCAGGAATACAAGTTTCCCTGGCCCTCGAGAGCCAGGTGATGAAGAGGTATACCCTTTGCAGCAGCCACAAAATCTGGGGCACCACACACATATAAAGGTTCTTTTCTAGGAGATCTTGGTGCTCTGAAGCATGCAAAGGTAGAACCTACTGGTTTCTATTCCTGATTGGTGTTCCAACAGACTTGTAGATGGGTGTGTTAAAGTAGATGCCTATCCCTTGGACCAAGATTTAATGCAAGCCAGTGTTTTGTTCACTTTAAGTCTGGGTGCAGTTGGCTGCTCTGAGCTGGGCCCTGGGACAGGGGAATCCAACACACAAGCCCTGTAAGACATTTTACAGATTGCTACTGTTTTGTGGGTCTTGGAATATAAACTGTTGGTTTTTAAAATTAGGTGTTTTGGAGGCCTGTTTCAAGTGTTTGTCTTAAAACTTGGGGTGCCCAGTGGGAGTTGAAATCTTTGCTTATCAGGGAGGAGTTCCAGGTTGAGTTCACACCTGGCTCTAAAATTTACTAATTTATGAGATGAAAGATAATAGTTTGACTTAATATGCATTTCTTTAGTTATTCAATAAATGGAATATTTCTTTTATGTGTTAACTCTTTCTAATATTTTTTGTCCCCCACCCCCCACCCCCAAGACAGCCAGCACAGGAGTGGGACAGGGGGAGGGGGTGGATGCAGAGGGATAGAATCTTAAGCAGACTCCATGCCCAGAGTGGAGCTGGATATAGTGCTCAGACTCACAACCCTGAGATCATGACTTGAGCTGAAATCAAATGGGACATTTACCCAACTGAGCCACTCAGGTACCCCTCATTTTTTTCATTTGAATTGTCTATCCATTTGTCAGTAGCTCATGTTTTATTATGTATATTAATTTTTCTAGAATTACACATTTTTACAGTGTTTAATACATAATAATTGCAGAAATTTTGCAAAACAAATTGTAAAGAAGAGCATGAATGAACTATTATCAGTTTGTTTTCTTTTTTTAATTTTTATTTATTTATGATAGAGAGAGAGAGAGAGAGAGGCAGAGACACAGGCAGAGGGAGAAGCAGGCTCCATGCACCAGGAGCCCGATGTGGGATTCGATCCCGGGTCTCCAGGATCGCGCCCTGGGCCAAAGGCAAGCGCCAAACCACTGCGCCACCCAGGGATCCCCAGTTGGTTTTCTTTTTAACATTTTATTCATTCATGAGAGACAGAGAGAGGCAGAGACACACACAGGCAGAGGGAGAAGCAGGCTCCATGCAGGGAGCCGACGTGGGACTCCATCCTGGGACTCCAGGATCATGCCCTGGGGCCAAAGGCAGGCACTTAACTGCTGAGCCACCCGGGCTGCCCTATTATCAGATTTTTGTGTAGATATTTAAATGTGAATTTTAATTGATAGAATGCATCCTGCATATACTACTTCATAACCTGTTTATTTCACTTAAAGTCATAAACAATTTTTCAGATCATTAGATCTTCCTTAGAGCCAAAGTTATTCACTATGGCACAGGTTTAATACCTTCTTTATTTCTTTATTAGTTCCAGTATAGTTTACAATGTCTCAGGTGTAAAATATAATGATTTACACTCCATACATCACCCAATGCTCATCACAAGTATGCTCCCTCACCCCATCACCCATTTCATCCCCCCACCCTCCTACCCTCTAGTAACCATCAGTTAACCATCAGGTTCTCTATGGTTAAGAGTCTGTTTCTTGATTTGTCCTTCTCCCCTTCTTTTTATCCTTTGTTAAATTCTACATGAGTGAAATCATACGGTATTTGTCGTTCTCTGACTTCACTTACCGTTATACTTTTTAGATTCATCCATGTTGTCACAAATGGCAAGATTTCATTTCTTTATGGCTGAATAATGTTCCATTGTGTGTGTGTGTGTGTGTGTATGTATATATACCACTTTTTCCATTCATCTATCAGTACACACTTAGACTGCTACCATAATTTGGCTATTGTAAGTTATTCTGCAACATACCTACAGACACATAATATCCTTTCAAATTAGTGTTTTCATATACTTTTGGGTAAATACCCTCTAGTGGAGTTACTGGATCATAGGGTATTTGTAATTTTTAATTTTTAGGACCCTCCATACTATTTTCCACAATGGATGCCCAATTTTCATTCCCAGCAACAGTACATGAGGGTCCTTTTTCTCCACATCTTCACCAACACTTGTTGCTGCTTGTGTTTTTTATTTTAGCCATTCTGACAGGTATGGGGTACTATCTTATACCCTTGTTTTGATTTTTATTTCCCTGATGATGGATGATATTGAGTATCTTTTCATAGGCCAGTTGGCCATCTGTTTGTCTTTGGATAAATACGTGTTCATGTGTTCATGTCTTCTGTCCTTTTTTTTTTTTTTTAAGATTTTATTTATTTGAGAGGCTACAGAAGTGGCTGTGGGGGGGAGAGGGAGAGGGAGAAGCAGATTCCTCACTGAGCAGGGAGCCTGACTCAGGGCTTGATCCCAGGACCCTGGGGCCACAACCTGAGCCAAAGGCAGGTGCTTAGCTGACTGAGCCACCCAGGAGCCCCAACTTCTACCCATTTTTAATTGGATTATTTGTTTTTTGGGTGTTGAACTGTATAAGTTCTTTATATATTTTGGGTCCTAACCATTTATCAGATAGATCATTTGTAAATACCGTCTCCATTTCACTAGGTTGTCTCTTATTTGTACAGAAGCTTTTTGATAGAGTCCCAGTAGTTTACTTTGCTTTTATTTCCTTGCCTTGGGAGACAGAGCTAGAATGTTTTTCCACCCAATGTCCGAGATATCTGTGCTGATGCTCTCTTCTAGGATTTTTATGGTTTTAGGCCTTAAACGTTAGGCCTTTAACTCATTTCGAGTTTTTATTTTTATATATGGTGTAGGAAAGTGGTTCAGTTTCATTCTTTTGCATGATCAGTTTTCCTAGCACCATTTTTTTTTTTTTTTTTAAGATTTTATTTATTCATGAGAGTCAGAGAGAGAGAGGCAGAGACACAGGCAGAGGGAGAAGCAGGCTTCATGCAGGGAGCCTTATGTGGGACTTAGTCCCGGGACTCCAGGATCACCCCCTGGGCCAAAGGCAGGCGCTAAACCACTGAGCCACCCAGGGATGCCCTCCACCATTTTTGAAGACAGTCTGTTCTGTTGATCTCTGTGTCTGTTTTTGTGCCAGTACTATACTGTTTTGATTACTGCTTTGTAATATAATTTAAAGTTTTGATTGTGGTATCTCCAGCTTTGTTTTTCTTTTTCAAAATTGCTTTGGCTTTTCGGGGTCTTTTGTGGTTCCATATAAACTTTAAGACTGTTCTAGTTCTGTGAAGAATGCAGTTGGTATTTTGATAGGGGTTGCATCAAATCTGTAGATTCTGCTTTGGGTAGTGTGGACATTTTAATAATATTTGTTCTTAACAGTCCACGAACGTGAAGTATCTCCATTTGTGTCTTCAGTTTCTTTCATCAACGTTTTATAATTTTCAGAGTATAGGTATTTCACCTCTTAGGTGTGTTCCAAAGTATCTTATTTTTGGTGTGACTGTAAATGGGATTTCTTAATTTCTCTTTGTGCTGCTTCATTATTGTATAGAAATGCAAGAGATGTCTGCATATTGGTTTTATATTCTGCATATTGGTTTTATATCCATTTCTAGAAGTTTATTGATGGAAACATCAGGGTTTTGTATCTGTAATATATTATCTGCAAAGAGTGAAAATCTGACTTCTTAATACCAATTTAGATATCTTTTATTTCTTTTTGTTGCCTGATTGCTGTGGCTAGGGCTTCCAGTACTATGTTGAATAAAAGTGTTGAGAGTGGATATCTTTGTCTTGTTCCTGACCTTAGTGGGTAAGCTCTCAAGTTTTTCACCAGTGAATATGATGTTAGTTATGGATTTTTCATACATGGCTTTATTGTGTTGAGATATGTTTCCTCCAAACCTACTTTGTTGAGGGTTTTTATCATGAATGGATGTTGTACTTTGTCAGATGCTTTTTCTGCATCTATTGAAATGATCATACGGTTTTTATCCTTTCTCTTATTGGTATTAATGTATCACATTGATTGGTTTGCAAATATTGAGCCATACTTGCATCCCCCCCCCCCCCAAAATTCCACTTGATTGTGATGAATGATTTTTTAAAATACATTGTTGGATTTGGTTTGCTAGTATCTTGTTGAGGATTTTTGCATCTTTGTTTATTGGAGATACTGACGTATAGTTCCCTTTTTTTTGTAACATTTATCTGGTTTTGGTATCAGGGTGATACTGACCTTGTTGAATGAATCTGGAGTTTTCCTTCTATTTTTGGAATAGTTTGACTCTTTAAATGTTTGGTGGAATTTGCCTGTGAAACCTGATCTTGGACTTTTGTTTGTTGGGAGGTTTTGTTTTGTTTTGTTTTGTTTTGTTTTTAAGATTTATTTATTCATGATAGACATAGAGAGAGGCAGAGACACAAGCAGGGGAGAAGCAGGCTCCATGCTGGGAGCCCGATGAGGGACTTGATTCCAGGTCTCCAGGATCACGCCCTGGGCCAGAGGCAGGCACCAAACCGCTGAGCCACCCAGGGATCCCTTTTGGGAGTTCTTTTTATTATTGATTCAGTCTCCTTGCTGGTAATCAGTTTGTTCAAATTTTGTATTTCTTCCTGCTTCAGCTTGGTAGGTTATATGTTTCTAAGAATTTACCTATATCTTCCAGTTTGTCTAATTTGTTGGTATACGTTCTATAATACTCTCTTATAGTTGTTATTTGTAATAGTTGTTGTCTCCTTTAGTTTGTGGTCATGTTTGGGCCCTTTCTCTCTCTCTCTCTCTCTCTCTCTCTCTCTCTCTTTTTTGGTAAGTCTGGCTAGAGGTTTATCAACTTTCTTGACTTTTTCAAAAAACCAGCATCTGGTTTCATTGATTTGTTCTATTATTTTAGTTTCTATATTAATTTCTGCTCTAATCTTATTTCCTTTCTTCTGCTGGTTTAGGTTTTCTTTGTTCTTTTTCTAGCTCCTTTAAGTGTAGGATTAGGTTGTTTATTTTTTATTTTTATTTTTTTTTAATTTTTATTTTATTTATGATAGTCACAGAGAGAGAGAGAGAGAGGCAGAGACACAGGCGGAGGGAGAAGCAGGCTCCATGCACCGGGAGCCTGATGTGGGATTCGATCCTGGGTCTCCAGGATCGCGCCCTGGGCCAAAGGCAGGCGCCAAACCACTGCGCCACCCAGGGATCCCGGATTAGGTTGTTTATTTGAGATTTTCCTTGTTTCTTGAGGTAGGCTTATGTTGCTATAACCTTCCCTGTTAGAACCACTTTTGCTGCATCTCAAAGATTTTGGACTGTTGTGTTTTCATTTTCACTTTTTCCCACGTACTTTTTGATTTCTTTGATTTCTTAGTTAGTTGATCCATTAATTGTTTATTGAATGGATATTATTTAACCCCCTGTATTTGGGTCTTTCAAAATTTTTTCTTATGGTTGATATCTAATTTCATAGCATATGGTCAGAAAATTTGTGTGACTTCTACCTTTTTGTATTTGTTGAAGCTTGTTTTGTGGCTTCATGTGATCTATTCTGGAGAATGTTCATATGCACTTGAAAGAATGTGTATTCTACTATTTTGGGATAGAATGCTCAGAATAATTTGTTAAATCTGTCTGATACACTGTGTCGCTGAAAGTCACTCTTTCCTTGTTGATTTTCCTTTTGAATGATCTGTCCATTGATGTAGGTGGTGTGTTAAAGTCCCCTACTATTAATTGAATTACCATCAATTACTTCCTTTATGTTTATTATTAACTGCTTTAAGTATTTGGATGCTGCCATGCCAGGTGCATAAATATTTATATTTGTTATATCTTCTTATTGGATTTTCCAATGTATTAATATTTAGTAATATTATTGGTACAGTATATATATATACATATATAGGTACAGTCTGTTTTGTCTGAAGTGTTGCTGCCTTAGCTTTTTTTGACACCTAAATATTTCTCCATCCCTTTACTTTCAGTGTGCAGGTATCTTTCTATCTGAAGTGGGTCTCTTGTAGGCAACATTTTGGTCTTGTTTTTTTATCCATTCTGTCACCCTCTTTTTTTTTTTTTTTTTAAAGATTTTATTTATTTATTCATCAGAGACAGGGAGAGGGAGAGACATAGGGAGAGGGAGAAGCAGGAGGCTCCCCGGGGGGAGCCTGATGTGGGACTTGATCCCAGGATCATGACCTGAGCCAAAGGCAGGTGCTCAACCACTGAGCCACCCGGGTGCCCCTCTGTCACCCTCTTTTGATTGGAACACTGAACCCAAGTAATTAGGATAGATAAATATCGTTTTTTTTTTTTAACTTATTTTGTGATTGTTTTTGTCATATTTCTCTGATTCTTTTTCATCATTTGCTGGGTTTCTTCTGTAATTAATATACTTGGATTGCTTTCTCTTTATTCTTTGCATATCATTAATGGTTTTCGATTTGTGGTTACCATTACGTTGTGTATAACATACTCTGTATGTAGCAGTCTGCATTTGTCGATGATTACTTAAGTTTATACCCATTCTTACTCCTCTTCACCCCAGTGTTTTATGTATATGGTATCATATTTTACTACATCTTTTTATTTTGTGGATGGATTGACTTATTTTTTACAGAAATACATTTTACTAGTTTGTATTTCTTATTTTTCATGCTCTCACGGTCTTTCCTTTCCACTTTAAGTCCTTTTTAATGTTTCTTGTAGGGCTGGTTTAATGATCCTGAACTCTTTTAGCTTGTCCTTGTTTTGGAAACACTTAGGTCTTCTATTCCAAATGATAGCTTTGCTGGATAGAATATTCTTGACTAGATTTTTTCCCTTTCTGCACTTTGCATATTGCCATTTTCTTCTGGCTGCCAAAGTTTCTGCTGAAAAATCCACTGATATCCCTGTGGGGTTTCCCTTGTATGTAACTGTCTTCTCTTGCTACTTTAACATTTTTTTCCTTTATCTCTACTTTTTACCATTTTAATTATTGTGTCTTGATGTGGACCTTCTTTGGTTGATTTTGTTGGGGGATCTGTGTCTCCTGGATCTAGATATGTGTTTCCTTCCCCAGATTAGGGGAGTTTTTAGCTTTTATTTCTCCAGGTAAATTTTCTGCCCACTTTTCTCTCCTCGAGATTTCTATGATGTGAATGTCATCATGCTTGATGAAGTCATTGAGTTCCCTGAGTCTGTTACTTTGCATAATTTTCTCTCACTTGTTCACCTTGATTAATTTGCATTACTCTCTTCTAGTTCATTAGTTCATTCCTCTGCTTCTTTCAGCATATTTATAAGGGTCTCACTGATGTCCTCCACTGTTTTCTTTTTTTTTTTTTTTTTTAATTTTTTATTTATTTATGATAGTCACAGAGAGAGAGAGAGGCAGAGACACAGGCAGAGGGAGAAGCAGGCTCCATGCACCGGGAGCCTGACGTGGGATTCGATCCCGGGTCTCCAGGATCGCGCCCTGGGCCAAAGGCAGGCGCCAAACCGCTGCGCCACCCAGGGATCCCTCCTCCACTGTTTTCAAGTCCGTTGAGTATCTTTATGATCATTACTTTAAAGTCTCTTTCAGGCATGTTACTTATATCTGTTTTGCTCGTGTCTCTTGCTGTGGTTTTGTTCTGTTTCACTTGTGACGTACTCGTTTATGTCCTTGTTTTACCTAACTCTGTTTCTTTGTGTTAGGAGAGTCAGCTACATTTCTTGATCTTCAAAGTAATGGGCAGGATGTATACTTTTAACTAGGTCGCACTGACCCTTCTTCACAGGGGATGCGCAGCTATAATGGAGACCAAGCTAGCCAGGGTGCTCCATAGAGTGTCTGGAGGTTAATAACCTCTTTACCTCTGCCTTCATCTTAATTGATAAATATAAAAAAGCAAATCCTCCTTGTTTAGTTCAGGCTGCTAAAACAAAGTACCATCACACACTGACTGGGTGGCTTATAAACAACAGAAACATATCCTCACACTTCTGGAGGCTGGGGAGTATAAGATCTAGGCTCTGGCTGATTTAGTGACTGGTGACAGCCCACTTCCTGGTTCATGAAAGATTCTCTCACTGTATCCTCACATGGCAGAAAAAGCAAGAGATCTCTCTGTTATTTTAATAAATCACCAATTTCTTTCATGGGGGCCTCATCTTCATGACCTAATCACCTCCCAAAGACCTGCCTCCTAATACTATCACATTGGAGTTTAGAATTTCAAAATACTAATTTTGGGCATTCCATTCCTTATATTCCTGGTCACTGAAAACCAAGAAGTTATCCCATTCAAATACCTCAAGACTTGGGGCAGCCAGGGTGGCTCAGCAGTTTAGCACCATGTTCAGTCCAGGGCATGATCCTGAGACCCAGATCTACGGAGTCCTGCTTCTCCCTCTGTCTGTGTCTCTGCTTCTCTCTCTGTGTGTCTTTCATGATAAAAGAAAACAACCAAGACTTGAGGAAGAAATTGTTTCTTAAGTTTATGTTGAAAGAAAATAGGTAGAACAGGATTTTGGTGTGGTGTTTTTTTTTTTTTTTTTTTTTTTAAGATTTTATTTATTTATTCATGAGTGACACAGAAAGAGGCAGAGACACACAGGCAGAGGGAGAAGCAGGATCCATGCAGGGAGCTCGACGTAGGACTCGATCCCGGGTCTCCAGGATTACACCCAGGGCTGAAGGCGACGCTAAACCACTGAGCCACCTGGGCTGCCCTAGAACAGGATTTGGGACCTGGAGTAGGCAAGGTGGCGGAAAGGAGAGGGCAGCACCATTGTTACCCACTGTTTTGTTTTGTATTTTTCCTGTGACTTGGCTAATAGGGTGTCCTTAGAATAAGGAGTACTTTGCTTTTGTAGCCCTAATCTTGAAAACGCACTGTGCTTCAAGTTATATGCTATCTGTATAAAATCTTTCAGTTAGACAGATTAAAAGTAAAGACATGAGTAAAGCTATAGCAAACAAATGACATACAAAATAAAATAGTATCAGTATCAAAATAAACTTTGAGGAAGAAAGAAAAAGACAAATATTAGTTCACAATATACCCATCCTACCTAGTATTAGAAATGCTCCTGTGTATACTGGCCCAATAAAATGGTAATGTGAGAAAGTAGCAAAAACCCTAAACATTAGGGAATTTAAACATTGATTTTAAATGAAAGTTAAAAATTATAGACTATTTAGAGAACAAGGTCAAAACTTTGGAAGGCCAAAGGAATTGTCATTTATTCAGAAGAATATCAAATACTTTTTGCACAAGACATAGTTTTTTATTTTTTAGATGAATAAACTGGTAGTGCTTTTAAGACCCTGTTTATTAATTTAATCATGAAAGACAGAGGAGAGAGAGAGAGAGAGAGAGAGGCAGAGACAGAGGGAGAAGCAGGCTCCTCACAGGAAGCCCAACGTGGGACTCAATCTCTGAACTTGGATCGCGCTTTGAGCTAAAGGCAGATGCTCAATTGCCGAGCCACCCAGAGGTCCCTAGTTTTCAACTCCGTAAAATGAAACAAGTATAACAGGAAGAAATTAATAGAGATAAAATCAAATTGTAGAATTAGAAATAGTGATGAGTAAAAATTTTAGGTAATAAAAATTATGAATAATATCTTTGTAAAAAGGTCTATCCCATATCTAATTAAGAAAATAGTAAAAAGCTAAAGATTCATAGTCCTTTATAAAAAATCCATGTGGTAAGATAGGTTTGAGAATTCAGGATTTTTCATATTTTACTAAAGTAATATGGTGCACATTCCATATTTTATATGACACCTCCAGCAAATCTGAAGCAAAATCTGGTAATCAAACTTCTTGCTACATCACCTTAATTAGTTCATAAGAGAAAAATACCTATCTACTCAGTGCTTGACTTAATAGAGCTTTTTTTTTAAAAAGCATTTGAAGGGGACACCTGGGTGGCTCAGTGGTTGAGTGTCTGCCTTGGGCCCAGGGCGTCATCCCGGAGTCCCCGGATCAAATCCCAAATCGGGCTCCTTTCATGGAGCCTGTTTCTCCCTCTGCTTATGTATCTGCTTCTCTCTCTCTCTCTCACTGTGTCTCTCATGAATAAATAAATAAAATCTTTAAAAAAAAAAAAAAAGGCATTTGAAGGCTGCTTAGGTGGCTTAGTAAGTTAAATGTCTGCCTTCAGCCCAGGCCATGATTTCAGGGGGATCAAGCCCCACTCAGTCTCCCTGCTCAGTGGGGAGTCCACTCCACTTTTCCTTCTGCCTCTCCCCTCGTTCATGCACTCGTGTGCTCGCCTCTCTCTCTCTCTCCCCCTCTCTCATAAATCTTTTTTTAAAAATTTTTATAAAACCAAATGCTTATTACCAATAAAGTACTTAGGAAATGGAGTAGGAAAATACTTCATTGATAAATGTTGAAAAGTAAATAATAGGTGTGCTTAGCTGGCTGAGTTGGTAAGCACACACTCTTGATCTCAGGTTTCTGAGTTAAAGCCCCACATTGGGTGTAAAGATTCCTTAAAATAAAATCTCTTTAAAAATAATAATAAATAACAAAAATAATAGTATACCCTGTACTAAAAACAAGTCATAGAGTAGTGCTGTTCAGAATGTTAAGGAATTAAGTACAGAAATGCCTGCACATTTAAAAATACTAATGGAATTGTGACAGCAATTTTACATTTGTTGAATCTGATAATTAGAAAACTTGGGCTTGTATTTTGTATGTGTTTTATATTCTAGTAGGAGTCCATTTTTTGTATATATACAAGAATATTGTTTCCAGTGGATTAGGTGGGGGAAAACCCAGTTCTTCATTACAGATAGTTTGAGATGCATTGCCCTAGGGGAATTTCTGTAAAGTTAAGACAAAGACCAAGCACGGTCACCACCAATCTCAGTGTCATGCAGTAAATAAAAAATAGGGGTATATAAGAGAAAAAAAATCGGTAGAACTATTATAAAGAATTTAATTGGGAAAAATCCTATTCACTGTAATAGTGAAATCACAAAGAATTTAAGACTATGTAGTTTAAATATAAAAATTAAATTGCAGAACTTCTAAAAATCGTCCTAAGTGAAAATCATGGACCTTTAAGAACAGTATAACAGATTTTTATTGAAGGATAGATCATGAAGTCTTACAAAGAGCCCTGAGATTTTACCATACTTGCAGTCTAATGATTTCAGCCTGCTTACTGAAGACACAAGATTCTGAGTCAGAGACAAAAGGGTATTATTACTCATAGAATAGCAGGCAGCGTGTACTTCCATGTTTGTGTTGGTTCCCACGTATCCCTAAAACTTTTGGGGACTATATGGAGCAGATCCATGTGGATACTGAGGGCACTTTGAGTATATATTACGCTTGAGGTACTTCTGAGTTTAAGAAACCCTCAGTCTTAGAAAGGGGCTGCTGACAAACCTGCCACCCTCCCTACCTTTTCCATCCTCAGTAGGAAACAAATCTGCTTCCTACCCTGGAGGAAAATACTATCTTTACCTTCCAAGGTTATTTGCTATTCAGGCATTCTCGAAAAGATGTTAAGTAAGACTTAGAGAACCACAAGATATCTATGGAGAATTGTCTCAACAGATAGAAGACTTTATGAAATGTAGAGCCATACACTGTTTCTGAGTGGGAGTTCTGTTATCGTAAGATATCAATTACTTCTTGTAAGAAAGGCTGTTCTCCCTGAGAACAGCCCTAAATTTTATACGTTTAACATTATGTGATAAATTAGAGAAGTTAGTTAGGAAAAATAATGCTGAAAAATAACCAAGAAGAATTTTTGAAAGTTAGAATAAGTGGTCCACATATTAATAAAGAATTCTAATTATTGTAAGATAACAGTAACTATATTTACATGATGCTATCTCCAAATGAAAAATATTTATAAACACATGTGAAAATATTGCAGAATAGGTCTTGGACAGGAAAGGCCATATTATGAAGGATCTCACAGGCAGAAACTAGATTTGACTACAGAAACAAAAACAAGGGATGCCTGGGTGGCTCAGCAGTTGAGTGTCTGCCTTTGGCTCAGGGCGTGATCCTGGAGTCCTGGGATTGAGTCCCACATTGGGCTTCCTGCATGGAGCCTGCTTCTCCTCCCTCTTCCTATGTCTTTGCCTTCTCTCTGTGTGTCTCTCATGAATAAATAAATAAAATCTTAAAAAAATAACAAAATAACTTTTGGTCAATAAGCAGCATTAACAAAGTTGGAAAAGGACAGCAAAAATTATTTGCAGCTTGTATCTTTAACAAAGAGTGAAATGAATAGCACTGAAATGTTAAATTCTTAGAAATTAGAATAACAAATATCCAGATAGAATAAAAGGCAGAGAAAATAAATTAAAATGATAGGCTACTGTAACAAAAAGCTAAACTAATATTGGTAAAGATGTAAAACACTTGATGTAATTCCCAGAATTGGAGATGATGTGAAGAAATAGATTGTCAGATATATAGTGCAGGAGCACATACAGAAGTCCAAGCTTTCAGTAATGCACTATGGTGCTTTTTAAAATGTTGATGGCTTTTGACCTAGGAATTTCACTTAAGTAAATCTTTCCTGAAAGGAATAAGCCAAAGTACAAAGGGCTTATGGCAGTGTTGTTTCACAATTTAAGATTGGCTGTAAGCTAAATGTTCATCAACATGGTATAGCTTGAGTTATATGTACTACATCCATACAATGGAATAGTAAGTCACTAAAATTCATCTAGATTAATCTTTAAAGAAGTAGAAGATGAGAGGCATTTGGGTGGCTCAGTCAGTTAAGCATCTGCCTTCAGCCTAGGTGATGATCCCAGGGTCCTGGGATCTAGCCCCTTTCTTGACTCTACTCAGCGGGGCATTTGCTTCTCCCTTTCCCTCTGCCCCTCCCTCCTGTTTGTGCTTCTGTGTGTGCTCTTTGTCTGTCTGTCTGTCTCTCTCTCTCTCTAGCATGCTCACTCTCAGATCTTTAAAAAAAAAAAAAGGTAGAAGATGTACATAAAATATTTTATATCTTTCTTGGAACATAATCTCAGGTAATCTCACCTCCCCATACTCTTGGTTGTATCCTCACTCGTTTCACTTTTTTTTTTTCATGTGTAACCTATAAGTATGGCTTTGCCAGTTCACTTTAGTGTTCTCACAGTCCGTATTTCTCTTTTTCACTTCATTTTTCTCTATAGTATTGTTATACTTGACGTACTTTATTCATTATTTAGTTCTGTAAGAATTAGAATATTTGAATATGGCTTTAAGTACAGAACATCCATCTCTTTTGTTCATTTTATCCTCCGTACCCAGAACAATGTCGACTCTATAGCAGGTTCCTAACAGATACTTAATGAATGTGGAATGAATTTATAAAACTACTAAATGGAAAAAACTTAGCTATACACCATAAACCAATCCTACTTTCTTTTAAAAAACTGTATGTGTTTATATATTACACATGTAAAATTTCCAGGTGGCAAATTAACAAGTAATTTTTACTACCCTTCTTTTCTGCCTCAAGTCAGAACATAATTTTATAATTATTGAAAACATATTACTATTACAGGGTTAGGAAGGGGTGACTCATGGGCCTCCTTTTAAATATAAAAAAATTTACTAGTCTGTGAGGGTGAAATTACTCACCCTGTTCTGACTTTTCCTCTTGCAGGTAGCACCTCCTCCACCTCCACTTACTGATACACCTGACTCCGCAGCAACTATGGGTGGAGGTTTACCAACAACCATGGGAGGGCCTCTTCCTCCACATTTGGCTCTTAAGGCAGGTGAGAGACTTGATTGTGTGCATATGATGGTGGTAAGATACACACGATCCTTCTTGGTCCTCATCTCTTTCTCATTTGGATAGAGAAAACTGCAGTAAAATTCCTAATGTCAAGACAACCCAAGGCCTTCATAAATTTACAAATATCACCAGTGATTTCTCTTACAAAGTGTGACATAGCTTAATTCCTTGCTGTCATTACTAATTTTTATTTCTGGATAGATTTTGTACAAGCTAGGACATTTGATTAAAGGGTCTTATTTATTATCCTTTCTTGTTTCTAACTTATTCCTATCAAATATATTGTAGATTTATACCTTGTGGATCCAAAGTGTTTCTGAATTCTGTGTATTATCAAAGCTTTTATTGGTCTGGTCTGCATAGGATAGATTAGGTTCTTGTCAAGTTATTTAAGTCTCAGATCCAGTATTTATGAAATGAAAATATCAGTATTTATTTCATAAGATTGTTGTGAGGAATGAATTTTTTAAAAAGCATGTCATAGACTTAGTAGAGTTAATAATCAGGCCGTATTAGCTGTTTTTAGCTACTCTGCTTTCTTCCCAAGACTCATCACTTTCTTACACCTTTTTAGCTTCTACTTATCCCCATCATTAGCGCTAACAGGTTTCTCTCAAGGTCATATTTAGCAAAGAAGTGGTTTTAACAAATTTAATCAGTTAATGAACTTAATTTTAATGAACTTGAAAATGTATGCTAGATTGTCAGTCACTTAGGATAATTGCTAGTATCTCCTCCCTACATATCAGCCTTGGGATTATCAATTTACACCTCTATTTCAATCATGAAACACTTTTCAAGTAAATCATAAAGATTTGGGGCACATTTCCAAATAATTGAAATTTTGGCTTTTTAGTTACAGAATACCAAAATCTAAGAATATTCTTTAAAATATTTTGGATCTTCCTACAGTTTGGTTAATTAAGAATACAATAATTTTCTTCCTAATAGAAAATAATTCTGGAATCGGGGCCTCTGGCTATGGTCCTCCTGGGCCCACCTGGGATCGAGGAGCTAACTTGAAAGATTATTATTCAAGAAAGGAAGAACAAGAAGTACAAGCGGTAAGATTATCATATCACTCTTTGTCACATATCCAGGATTGTGACTTAGTACTTGGTTCACTGCAAGGCTTAAGATACTCACAACTTAATAATTTAGTGATTCTCTTTAAGTTATTACTTGAGGCTGCTTGTTCACACAAGACAACATAACCCTAAGCTACACATTATAACTGATCACTAGAACTGTCTATGAAATAAAACCATATTTTTCTGGTGGTACAATGTGTCCCCAACTGTTTTACAGGAAATATAATTAGTTACCTTAGTAAACTTCATTTCCTGAGCACTCAGAGTAAATATGTCTTCATAGAAAAGCTTATTAAGTATTAAAGCCAACACAAGAAAATTTGTCAAGGTTTCTTAGGAATAATGTAAATACACAGTACATTAACTAATAGCTTGTTTATATAATAGGATCACCAGATGCAGCAGAAACTAATTCTATTTCAATTTTGACTAGGAATAGGAGCATTAAAAACAGTTTTTGTGGGCAGCCCAGGTGGCTCAGTGGTTTAGCGCTGCCTTCAGCCCAGGGCCTGATCCTGGACACCCAGGATCAAGTCCCACATTAGGCTCCCTGCATGGAGCCTGCTTCTCCTTCTGCCTGTGTCTCTGCCTCTCTGTGTGTGTCTCTTGAATAAATAAATAAAATCCTAAAAAAGAAGTTTTTGCATTATAAGGGGATGATACAAAGAAGATACTGTTATATATTTTTATACCTTAGACATGCATAACAAAACTAAAATTAATGCAGCCAACTGTAATTATTGATTCCATAGACTTTAGAATCAGAAGAAGTGGATTTAAATGCTGGACTTCATGGAAACTGGACATTGGAAAATGCTAAGGCTCGTCTGAACCAGTATTTCCAAAAGGAAAAGATCCAAGGAGAATATAAGTACACCCAAGTGGGTCCTGATCACAACAGGTTTGCTTGTTTCAGTCTTTTCCTTCTATAGTAAGTTAGAGTTGTTTTGTATAGTCATTGTTCTATTTTTGTATGTTTTATCTGATTCAGTTTGTGGATTGGCAGTGAATTGTGAAAAGAAGATACTTTGCACAAGAAAAATTGTCACTGATTTGTAATTAGTAGTTTACCATGATTTTCACTTAGGATGATTTTTAGTCCTGCAAAATCTGTCATTTGTGTTGCTAGACTTTTGAGGTTCTCATTTGTATCTGAGAGGCAAATCATAGCCACAAGTGGTGGTTTGTCCGTGATTTAAAAATCAGCCCTAGGTGGTGAGTTTATTCACTGTGGTATTGTTGAAGGTAGTTACAAGGATTTATTTCTTTAATGGGTCAGGTTAGACCTTTCAGTTCCAAAGTCTTAGGTAGACTGTATTGCATCTAGATCCATATTTTCTTTAGCTTTGAAAGTTGCCAACTCTTAAGAGTTCCGTTGAAGTGCTTAAGGACTTACTGTAAAGCTGAAGGATACCTTCAGTCTTTGTATGTGAGTTAAATTAGCCTACTTTTATTCTGTTAAATATATAAAACAACATAAAAGGAGGTCATTGTAATAGTTGACAGTATGTTTCTCAGCCTGCTTGCTATTCTTCCTGAGAGCATTCCAGGGTGTAGTAATTATTACTCCCAGGAAGGCTCATATGGATTAGACTCTTCTGGGGGCACTGTATTTTTATTGGAAGGTAAAGAAGGCTACAGTGGAAACCTTCTGGATGATTTAATTTGCTGTCCTTTATTTATAAAAAATTACTCAAAATACATTAAAAGTATTTTCCTTGAAAATCAGAGTGTTCTCCCTCCAATACATCTAGTAATCCTAAAATCATTACTACTAAAATAAAACTTTGACACTATGGTCAAGATGATGTTCAGAGCATGGCTCCCCCTGCCTTCTACTACTTGTTCATTCCTGAATTCTCAGATACTTAATATGACATCAGATTTTTTAAAACCCTCAGGGGTTATAAAGGAAGGATCCATTTGTTGATTTTTCTTTAATATTTTGTCCTTCTGAACTGATTTAGCTTATTAGTAGCACCTGGTGATTTTAAGAACAGATAAATGTATCTGGAGCTTGTTGTAAACATGTTTTGATACCAATGTTTTATCATTGACTCCTGATACAAAGAAATGAAGAATTCAGGATATGACAGGGAGGGAGGCAGAGACAGTTGGGGGAGCTAGGACACAGCATCTCCTTGTATGTCTTTTATTTAAAGGCATAACAGACAGCAACACCAGAGGTCTGTGTTCATACACACATGTGCTGCTGCTTAGGCTGAACTAAGCAATCACATGGAAAACTATTGTAAACTGATTTCTGGTGTCGCTGTTCCCCCTAGGTGGAGGAGAATGAGATTGAGTGCTGACTTTAAGCCTGGCTGAGAAACATACTGGCATCGGTGTCATTAATGAAAGGGTGGATGTTGTTCCCCTGAAAGCCAGTGGCCTTTGACCCCTGAAGCCGCTGTGCCTGAAGGTCAGTTCACAAGAGGTATAGGAAGGAGTCTAACATTTATTTTTTTCTTAAGCCTTACCTAACCTTTTATTCACAGCACAAAGTCAAGGCTAGAATGTACCTGACCAGTGGAAGGATCAGAAAGCATATAGTTTTCAAAGGACAGTTTATGCTTTATTGAGGCCTAAGTTCATCCCCTAGAATCTGCTAGCGATTTCCAAAAACATTTTGTTCTCTGATTTAAATAAGTGTGATATAAATAAGCTAAGTTTTTTTGTCATCAAGGGCTGCTTCCAACTGCAGGCAGATAGCAGACCCCTGCCTCAGGAGCCACAGATACAAGCCTAGTGTTTGTATGTTCATGTGTATGTGTGCATGCATGCATATATTTAGCTTATCTTAACAGAAAGAAGTCATTAATGGGTGGCCCATGCAAAGCAATAAAATAATCAAAACTGTAATTTAAAGAATTTGGGGCCTGTGTTATTTCTTGGCCCCAGGCTAAATGGAAAATTCCTTTGTGTTCTAGCTATTGAGACTGCAACCTTTGGAGTAAGTAAACACAGAATCTAAAACCTTAACATTTTCTTTTCGTGAACAGTTGGCTTGTCAACTTTGATTATAGTTGTCTTGTGCCATGTACATTATTTGAAGTTCACATATACTTGATTTGTTCTAGGATTGAACAGAAATAAGTGTTTACAATGGTTTTTTTGCTGTGACTTGCCTAAGCAGTTGGAAAGCCTGCCTGATTTGGGAGTCCTGGATTTAGAAATTTCTAACAGTGAAATTCCTAACCTTGTTTGTATATGTTCTTACAGGAGCTTTATTGCAGAAATGACCATTTATATCAAGCAGCTGGGCAGAAGTAAGTGTTACTGTTTCCCTGCTACTTTGAATCTTATATAGTGGAGTAATACATTATAGTCTTCAGCCACATAAATATAAGCTTTATTAGTTGGAGTATTAATTGAAAGGTAGCAACCTGGGGTTTTTTAGAATATTAGTAGTTATATGAATTAGAGGGCCCGGTTTCCCAGTTTGCATGTAAAAAAAAAAAAAAGGATCATTGCTGGTAGTGTATTTCAAAGGGTGAGAGATGGCAGGTAGACTACTTAGGAGCCCACTAGTGTCAGGGAGCATTTTTTTTAAATCTCTCTACATAAAAGTCTTTTTTGAATTTGTTCAGGTAGCTAGGTGAAATTTAGAAAGAAATATACTGGATGATAACATTTGAAACCTCAAGGTGGATGTGCATTTAAGAGTCACAGAGTCAAGAAGAGGTGGAAAAGTTAGCCCGAGAAAACAGGAATGGATTGGGGTTATTCATAAAGGAAATGAAAAGGCAAAGATAGGATCAGGTATTTGCTGTTCTTAGACAGTAAATTTAAAGCAGGCAGTGTGTTATGCATGAAAGTAAGGAACTGGCTCTTTGTACCTGGTTTTGTTACTGACGTTGGTGGGACTTCATTTACTTACCTGCAAATTGAGAGAAATGGCCTAAGATTTTTTTCAGATTGAGAATTCTGCGACTGCCACTAAGAATTTAAATGTATAATGTGTGAAAGACTTTCCTCATAAAATCAAACGTTCAAATGAATCATCAGGAGTTGATGTTGAATTTTTTTATCCTAGACTTTATAAATAAGTTAGACTTTGGGTGGGATGTTAAGGGAAAGAAGCTAAAGACAGTCCAACTTGAGCAGTTGATCTGACCTTCAGAATTAATTTGACTAAATTGGCTAGTAGGCCTGAAGGTATCTGTGCCCTTTCCTTGCCTTAAGCCATCTCTTAAAGTTGAATGATACTGGAGGAGAAAAACTTTGTATTGGCATTTTCTTTAAGAATTTGAGTAGTAGTTTTGTTGGCTTCAGTCTGGTGCCAGGATCAGCAAACTGTAGGACTCTGGCCAAATATAGCCCACTACCTGTTTTATAAACAAAATTTTATTAGAACACAGCGACGCTTATTTGTTTATGTCAGGGGCTAACAAACTTTGATAAAAGGCCAGATTGTAAGTATTTTAAGCTTTGCGGGTCACATACATATCACCCGTTGTTATTTTTGTCTTATTTTTACAACACTTTAAAAATATATAAGCCATTTTTAGTTCCTGGCCCCATCGTTTGTAAAACGATGTTGTCTATGGATGCTTTCATGCTTTAAGCAGAGTTGAGTGGCTGTGACAAACTATGTGGCCTGCCAAACCTAAACTATTTATGATCTGATTCTTTTTTTTTTTTTTTTTAATGATCTGATTCTTTATAGAAGATTGCCAACTCCTGGTCTCAGTAACTACTTTGGACCCATTTTCATTTCTTTCTTTGTTTTGCTTTTCAAAAGTTAAACTGCATTTTTTTTTTCATTGTTTTAACACCAGGCAATATTAATGACAACTTGGTAGAAATAAGTTTTTTGCTTTTATAATGATTTGTCCATATCTTAGTATCTGCCTATAATCAAGATGGTTATTTAATATGCTGTTAATGGAATTGCTTTTGGTTAGCAATTAGCATGAGAAAGTCTGTAATATACTCTGTATTTTAGAGAGACTTTTGTACCTAAGACCCTAGTTGCCATGATGAGATGTTTCTTTGCTCAGATGATTTATCCTATCGTCTTTGGTAATCTTGAACTTAAATTATAGGGATTTTCGCACGTGAACATGGATCAAATAAAAAACTGGCAGCACAGTCCTGTGCCCTGTCACTTGTCAGACAACTCTACCACCTTGGAGTAATTGAAGCTTACTCTGGACTTACAAAGAAGAAAGAAGGAGAGACAGTGAGTCTTTAGACTTAGTAGCCCAGAGGGATATTTTGCAATTCCATTTAGCTTTTGATTAGTATTTGGCTAAAGAAGTTTAATTCATAATTCTTAGAATCTTATTTCAAGAAATGGAAATGGAATGATCATCTGTCTGGCATGATACTGTGTTCAGAGTAGGCAATAAGTAAATAATTATTAAACTTTTCATGGGGAACTGACTCATTGTTGGCTTTAGGAATATTGAGGCTTAATGCTGACTACATGACCTTAACTCTGGTAGATTTGAGTACTGCTCATATGTTTGTTATGTAATTCTTATGGCTATCCTTTTTCTGTAGGTGGAGCCTTACAAAGTTAATCTCTCACAAGACTTAGAACATCAGCTGCAAAACATCATTCAGGAGCTAAATCTTGAGATCGTGCCCCCAGTAAGCATATAATTATTTAGTTCACCTTTGTATTGAACATTCCTAGTCAGACAAGCAACTGGTATTGCTTTTTTTGTTTTTTATTTTTTAATAGCCTGATGATCCTTTTATGCCTGTGGTACTGAACCTTGGCAAATTGGCTCACTTTGAGCCATCTCAGCGACAAAACCAAATGGGCGTGGTTCCTTGGTCACCTCCACAGTCTAATTGGAATCCTTGGACTAGTAGCAACATTGATGAGGGGCCCCTGGCTTATGTAAGTCCATCATTGTTTTTGAGCTCAGACTCCTTGTGTTTTACTTTTGAATATATTTCATTAAGATCTCTAGATTTTTAAAAATGTTTTCAATTTGAAGCTGTTATGTGCTTTTGTTTTACTGTTGCCTTACGATTTTATAGGCTACTCCAGAACAAATAAGCATGGACCTCAAGAATGAGTTAATGTACCAGCTGGAACAGGATCATGATTTGCCAGCAGTAAGTCACTGAAGTATTTAGACATAAGGTCCCCAGAGTTCAGAACTTTCTAGGTATGGGCAAAATAATAGTGAAAAATACATTTTGCCCTTTCTAGGGAGGTAGATCAAAGGTATTTACCAAACTTCTAATTGTAGGTACCTCTGAAGATAATTGCTTTTGAGTTAAGGGCCTGGGATTCTTAATGTAATGGAGATTCAGATAAGTTTTTTTGGTGTTTTTCACTATTTTTAAGGTAAAACAATATTAAAATGTTGTAAGAAGGGGAATGTATGGAATGTCCAGGGAGAAAGGAGGAAAATAAGGATGTGGACAAAGCCACAAAAGAGAGTCTTCACAAATTCAGTGAAGAGGAGCATATATTCTGTTAGAGATATAAATATATACATTGTTTTATGAAAATATATATTTTTGAGTATGAAGCCAGTGGGAAGGAATGTTTTCATAGAGATGGGAAACTTTTCTTAGGATTAAGACAGTCGCTTCTAATGTATATAAACTTCGACTGCTGTGGAGCTTTTCTGAAACAGATCTTAGGGGAGTGCCTGGGTGGCTTACCTGGTTGGGTGTCCTGACTCTTGGTTTTAGCCCAAGTTACAGTCTCAGGGCCATGAGACTGAGCCCCATGTTGGGCTATGTGCTCAGCACGGAGTCTACTTAAGATTCTCTCCCCTTGCCCTGCCCTCTCCCCAGCCCCACACCTACACACACACTCTCTCTCTCACTCTCTTCTCTCTCTTCTCTTTCTCTCACTCCCCCCCCCCCAAAAAAAAAAAAAAGATCTTACAGGAGAGAGAGTTGCTGCCTGTGAAGAAATTTGAAAGTGAAATCCTGGAAGCAATTAGTCAAAATTCGGTTGTCATTATCCGAGGTGCTACTGGATGTGGTAAAACCACACAGGTTCCACAGTTTATTCTAGATGACTTCATCCAGAATGACCGAGCAGCAGAGTGTAACATTGTAGTAACTCAGGTAAGTAGTGAGCCAGCTTACAAGGGGGGTGTCTGGTGTTGATAGAGTTTGAGAGGTGGAAACACCTAGAGGCCAGGCTATTTCTAGTTACTTTGTAACTCCCCTTTGTAGCCACATTAGGCTCTTTAAAATTATTTTTTTAAAAAAAGAAGTCTGGTTCTAATCTCCTTCACTGATAAACTGAACTGAACCATGTAAATCATTCTTGTCTGGGCTAGAGGTAATCTTTGGTCCTAGAATCAGACAAGACTGAGAATATTTTCTCCTTAAGTTAATATGTAAATGTTGGTCCTCTCCATCTTAAGATCCACCTTACTACTCAGAGCAAGAGTAGGCAAGCCAACAAAACAGGTAATGGTTGACTCTAACTGAATGCTTTATGTATGCCAGGTTCTATTTGAAACAGTTGGTATTTTTTTAAACTCATTTGAAGTTTATTATGACTCTAAGATGTACATACATATTATCTTATTTAGTATTTCTCCTTCATTAAACTAAGGCACAAAGAACTAAATAAATTGCCCAAGTTATTAACACAGGAAGTAGTGGAACTAGGATTCAAAACCAAACGATTTGCCTTCAGGATTCTTCATTTAACTACTACATTGTATTACCTTACCAGCAATAAGTGATGCCTGTGAGTTTGTCCCAGAGCTTAGGGAAGAACTAATTAGCCCTTTCAAGCCTTGGGTTGAAGCAGTTCCCGTCCATTCTAACCCTGTACTTCTGGCACTTAGAAGGAGAACACTGTATAGAAAGAAGCCAGATACCACCTCGTAGGCAGCCTCAGACCTTGACTTAGGGACTCTTAACCTGGGACACATAACTGATACTTGGGGAGGAGTTGTGAACCTCAAAATAGCAAAAATTGTTTATACCTATGCATTTATGTGTATGTACACACCGTATTTTTTAAAATTTTTGAAATTGATGTAGATCTTGATTGTTGTCTTATGTTTGATATAAGAGTTGGGTTTTTTGGGACACTTGGGTGACTCATTGGTTAAGCATCTGCCTTTGGCTCAGGGTGTGATCCCAGAGTCCTGGGATCAAGTCCCACGTCAGTCTCCCTGCATGGAGCCTGCTTCTCCCTTTGCCTATGTCTCTGCCTCTCTCTCTGTCTCTCATGAATAAATAAATTAAAAACCTTTAAAAAAAAAAGAATTGAGCTTTTTGACTTAAAAAATTACTAAATTATTGAAAGAATGGATGTTGCATTTAAATCAATGACATTTTAGGCTTAAAAAGTATCATAGGTCTACATTGTTCTGGGAAAGGACTCTTTTTTTAAAAAAAATATTTTATTTATTTATTTATTCATGAGAGACACACACACACACACACACACAGAGGCAGAGACACAGGCAGAAGAAGAAGCAGGCTCCATGCAGGAACCCCGACGTGGGACTTGATCCCGGGACTCCAGGATCACGCCCTAGGCCGAAGGCAGGCGCTAAACCGCTGAGCACCCAGGGATCCCCTGGGAAAGGACTCTTAACTTTCTTCTTAAAATGTTTGATTGCATGGGATCCCTGGGTAGCTCAGCGGGTTAGTGCCTGCATTCAGCCTAGGGCATGATCCTGGAGTTCCGGGATCGAGTCTCATATCAGGCTCCCTGCATGGAGCCTGCTTCTCCCTCTGCCTGTGTCTCTGCCTCTCTCTCTCTATGTATCTCTCATGAATAAAAAAATTAAAAATCTTTTAAAAAATGCCCTTCCCATTCCCAAAACTGGCTATGAATCCTTTGCCTGATAGTGAAATTTCCAGCACCCAGTACTGTGACCAATAAAATGTTTTGTTGTTTGTTTTGTTAATATCTTTGCTCTTAATGCTTACCTGTCTTATAGGAGGTATATTTTTCAGGAAGGCGTATTGTTTAGAAGAGGAGTCTTGAACTCTGCTCTGCCCTCCTTCCTTACTGCCACTCACCCTTTTCATCTCAAAAAACAGTTCAGTCATATAGAAGGAGATGCAGAATTCAGCAGATGAGCTGAAAACTTGTCTTCTCACTCAGAAGTTGATCACATGTCATGAGTAAAATAAAAGTCATTTCCTGTTGAAGTGAGAAGCTGTTTTTTTCACTAGCCATCTAATAGATATCAAAGCCAAGTTGATCTAGCCAAAAATGGCTTTTGTATAAACACTTTTTAACTTTCACTAGGTTGTGTCCTTTCCCAAATAATTTGGTCATTTCCACTGGTTTTATCTGTGAAATGCACAGGTTTTAATATATAGGCTATAACAAATGTTAAGTAATGAGTTACAGAATGGTATTCTCCTTTGCATAGGAACACACAGCTTTCACTTCTATTAGTCCTCTTTTATTCTTTCATAAAGTGATAGAATCATAAAGTTGAAAGATACTTTGGAGAATTATTCCATCTTTTTCTCTGGGTGGAATGTTTATTATAGATGGTCACTTAACTTAAGCTTGAAAATTTCCATCTGTGGGATGCCTGGGTGACTTAGTGGTTGAGTGTCTCTGCCTTTGGCTCAAGGGTGATCCCAGGGTCCAGGATTGAGTCCTGCATCAGGCTCCTTGCTTACTGGGTAGTCTGATTCTGCCTCTGCTTGCCCTCCCTTCACTCCCTCCTACCCCCACTTGTGTGTGCTCTCTCTTTCTTTGTCTGACAAGTAAAATCTTTAAAAATAATTTTCCATTTTATGCACATGCTGTTATTCTTAAAGGATGGAGATTTTTAAAGACTGTTTCTAACATTTTGGTATTATATATACTGAGATGAACATACTTGCACCTAAATCTTTATGTATTCCTTTGATTATTCCATTGAAATAAATTCACAAACATGGAATTTTTGGGTCAGATGGTATACATATTTTAACTTTCTTTTAATTTTTTTTTTTAATTTTAATTTATTTATGATAGTCACAGAGAGATAGAGAGAGGCAGAGACACAGGCAGAGGGAGAAGCAGGCTCCATGCAGGGAGCCCAACTGGGATCATGTCCTGGGCTGAAGGCGGCGCTAAACCGCTGAGCCACCCGGGCTGCCCCTATATTTTAACTCTTAATGCACTTGGCTCTATACTCACCTTAGGAAAAATCCCATCAAATTATTTATGAATAAAAGAAATGTTTCTTTTCAGTATGTAGCTAAAGGGGTTTTTTGTTTTAAAATCAGAGCTGTTAAGGATACTAGAAGCTGAAAAGTCAGAGAAGCATACAAAAATATGGGAAGATTGCAGAGTCATTTGTTTCTTTAGCTGTTTGAATGAATAGTCATCTTGATGCTGATTTGTGTGCATATTCAAGGAAATGTGGCCCGTAGTGCTTCTGAAAATGGTTTTAGAACCTCTTATGTTAATTTTTAACCTCGCCCATGGATGGCTTTCTTGAGTCTCTCTCTTTTTTTTTTTTTTTTTTTTTTAAGATTTTTATTTATTTGACAGAGTGCCCCAAGCAGGGGAAGTTGCAGAGGGAGAAGTGAGGCAGGCTCCCGCCTGACGTGGGGCTCGATTCCAGAACCCTGAGATCATGACCTGAGCTGAAGGTAGATGCTTAACTGAGCCACCTAGTTAGTGCCCCTTTCTTGAGTCTCTTAAGACCATTGTATTTGGAGGCCATATACTTAAGAACTGTAGTAAGTACTGCTTAGGGAATAGGCTATCTGCTGTCCATGGTTATTTTAGAAGGCTGGAAACATAAAGATAGTAGACCTGAATGTAGCCCCAAGGAGATAAAAGCAACCCCTGAGTACCCAGTAGTAACTTCCTCTGAAGAGTCAAATAACCTAATAGATTTGAAGTTCTTCTAGAAGCTATCTATTTAGTAGGAATGTTGAAAACTTTAGGAAAGACCAAAATGGAGCAAGGAGACAATAATGGGGTCAAGAATTTACCTGATTATAGAAAGCTGTGAACTTGAAAGGTCCCAGAAAACAATGTATTTTTGTACCTTTTGTGGAATATCATTTTTACATTTCCTGATGTAAGTATATAGTCAAACTCTTCTCTTACAGGATACATACAGAGCTCAATTCTTCATGTAACACTTATTCATAGTTAGGTGCAGAGTACAGGTCAGTAGTAAAAGCTAGCATAACTTGGCAAGTCAAGGTGCAAAAAACGAAAAAAATAAGCTCGAGAAAACCCAACACCATGTTCGAGGGGGTATCTTTTAATCCCTTCCCTAAAGGACTCTTAAATTAGGGTTATGGAAATGAATAGATCATGTCTTATTTTGATTTAAAGATAATTAATAGCTTTAGTGAAGTCACTGAGGTTTTGTTTTGGACTTTTTTTTTCTTTAAAGATTATTATTAGTCTTAGATTTCCTAGTCATGTCCTAACCTGGAATAACATTGGTATTTAATTATGAAACTCAGAAAAGTTTTCTCTAAGCAAGGAACTAAAGTACAACCTGTTATCAAGAACTTTTTACAAAATCAAATTCAAGGCAACTTAACATTCAGTGTTTATAAATCTCCATCTACCTCTGTATCTTTACCTTTAGGACATAATAATAGCCATCATATCCACCACATAAGTATTGTTTGTATACCTATAAGAATGTGAAATAATTTAGAAAATTTTATTTTCAGAAAAATTAAAGTCCAACACTTAAAACATTAACATGACATTCTCCTTGGGCTTGACGTCTTTATTGCTGGAAATAGTAATAAACACTCTATTTTCCTCGCTATGTAAGCTCATCAAGAACAAGAGTGATTTCATTCAATTTTCTGTCTCTAGCACTATCTATAGCACCTGATATAAATATGCATGAAGAGTTACTTTATGAGTTAATAAAATGATTAAATGAAAGGTGGCCATAGTAGATATGGCAAAGAAGAAGCTAACTTTCCTAATACCTATACAGCTCAGTTAAATAATTTTTTAAACATGTGCCTTTACTTTGGTAGGCAGTTATAAGAACAAGCTCCGAATACATAATCTGTTTACTGGAAAATTACTCTGAATATTAAGAGTTTTGGCCAATGGTGAAGAGTTTATTTTCTATAAAAATGTAAGAATTAAAAAAAAAAGTAAGAATTATTTTAATATACAAAATGAAAAACTTTTTAAGACTGTACCATAGAATTAAGTGGTAGTTTTTTTGTTTTGATGTATTCTAATAAATTATAGAGCTTGCTAAAAAAGATCGTTACTATTGTTGGTGTTGATTGACAAGCTGGGAGTAGGACAGATTTACTATAGTAATTTAATAACCCTAATAAGTGTAACTAATTTTGTGTCTTGAATCACTTTCTTTTTTCTTGTCTCAGCCCAGGAGAATAAGTGCAGTTTCTGTGGCTGAGCGAGTTGCCTATGAGAGAGGAGAAGAACCTGGAAAAAGCTGTGGCTATAGTGTTCGATTTGAGTCTGTCCTTCCTCGTCCTTATGCCAGTATAATGTTTTGTACTGTCGGTCAGTAGTATGTTTTATTTTGTTCTTTCACTTGGGATTTATATAGTATTATTTATGAAGAAACTTGGTAACAGTGCAGAGTGACAAGAAATAAAAAGGCAAGGAGCCAGTCTCAGAATTCTAATTTCAGTAGAACTTTTGGCACTTTTCTCTCATGATGAGAGCATGATGTTACCCATTGATTGTTGCAGCTTAGAGAAGATTAAATCTGCTTAAGTTACTAGAGTTATGTCTTTTAATACTCTATTTCAAATGTGTTTCAGAGCACGCTGTTACCTTTTTAATAATAACAGCAGGTTACTATTTCTTCCCTAAAATAATGCTGGGGTTATATTAACTGAAGCATAGTTAATTGTCTAGAAGTTTGTTCCTTTGCACTTTTTTATACCTCCCTACTTTAATTAACATAGAAATGCAACCCCAGTTAGTGGGCTCATTTCTTTTTCCAGGTGTGCTCCTAAGAAAATTAGAAGCAGGCATTCGAGGAATCAGTCACGTAATTGTAGATGAAATACACGAAAGGGACATAAACGTAAGTAAATTGAAAGTTATAGCAAACCCCTAATATTCTGAATAAAAAAAAATCAAAACAATGTTTTCTTTCCCTTTTCCCACTTTTTACATCTTTTATCAAAATCAGGAACTTCAGTCACTAAGATAATGGATACTTGTTTTTAGCAAGCAGATAAACCTTTTTTTCTTTGTTAGCCCAGAATTCTGAAAATAAAGTCCTCTCATTAAGTATCATTACAGTGAGAGGTAGCATAATTCAGCAGCTGAACAGTTGATGATTGAATCATTCATAGAATTGTAATAATTAGTTTTTCTTTGAACTGGAGATTTATCTGGGATAAATTTTGTAAGTTATAAATTCAATATGATTAGTAATGTCTTTTTGGATGTTTGCAGCTCTGATCTTTTCCAATATTAATGATAATCATGACAAATTAGGAAGAAACTAGAATTTCATAAAGTCAGTAGTTGTGTTTTATGTATTACAAAAAAAAAAAACACAGCTAGGAAACCACTCAAAAGATCCTATTGCAATAATCAGAATGTCAAATACTTAAGAATAAGTCAATCCTGTAGATGTTAATTCTCCCCAAATTGAGCCAGTTTGAATGCAGGTCTAATCAAATTCCCATCAGAATTTTTCATAGACTTTTAGTAAGGTGATTATGAATATGTATGGAGATGATTTATGGCCAAAAATAACCAGGGTTTCTAGAGAAGAGCAGAATGTATTGTCTTGGCTTGACAGATATCAGGACTTAATTCAAAATCATAATAATTGAAATAGTACATGGATTGACAGTTTGAGCATTGAATTATTCAGAGTGTAGAAATAGGTGGTGTGTTGAATGGAGCTTTGGTATAAGAGGGTGATATATGTTGGGTCATTGGGAAAGGTGAAGGTTCTTCAATAAATTGAGCTATAAACAAATGGTCATCATAAGGAAATAGTTGCATTTGTATCCTTGCCTTCTGTCCAGATACAAAAATCATATCCAGATAGATAAAGACTTAAGTGCCAAAGCAATTTAAAAAATCTTAAGTAAAAAATATAAATAAGCATCTAGACAGCACTGTCCAGAAATAAGACCTTTTCAGCATTTTAGAGATTAGTTTTGCAGGTGATCGGATAACTGCGTTTTGGCTTATCATGACTTTTCCCTCTTTCCTAAAGTATGTATGTGTACAGATAATAAAGTTCAATGAAAATTTTGAGATGAATTCTTTGCTGTCATTAATTTTTTTTTCTCTTCCCTTCTCCTACCCAGATAGCACTTATTTCTAATTCCCATAGCTGTTAGGCTACAGCTGTTCTTAAAAATACTATCCCCCCCCCCCCCGCCAAAAAAAAAAAATACAATTGAATCCCACCATAACCCTTTATCTTCTACTTCTACAAGCCACCAAAGAATTTCACTGATGTCTGCCTAACACAAGAAATCTCTTAGGTGTTGATTAGCATGAATTTCTTAACGCAGTTTTTTCATTTGTATTTTAATAGACTGACTTCCTCTTGGTAGTGTTGCGTGACGTGGTTCAGGCTTATCCTGAAGTTCGCATTGTTCTCATGTCTGCTACTATTGACACCAGTATGTTCTGTGAATATTTCTTCAATTGCCCCATCATTGAAGTTTATGGGAGAACTTATCCTGTTCAAGGTAAATAGTTTGGAGGTGGAATGGGAAGGTGAACAACTTTTATTTCATTGTGTTTGGATTTTCTTAATCCCAGAGGTTGGAGTCATAGTTCAAAAGATATTTAAAATACAGGCCAGAGTAGAATATCAAATACATTATAGCATTCTCAGGCTTTTTGGTCCAGCAGTAATGAGTATAGTCTCAGGAACAAGAACAAGTTTCATTCACTACTTGAGGAGTTGGCATATCCAATAGATTTCTTGCCTTTTCCTTACAGCTAAAGATAACTTTCAGAATTACATACTGTCAAGTGTAAATCATAATAGCATGTAGATGTTTATGGGAAATACTACTAGAAAGTTTAAGCAGCCAGAGTCAAATTATAAGAGAATCTTTCTTAGAGTTGGAGCAGGCATGTTTTAAAATGACATTAAGATGGGTGTTTCACGATAAGTATTTCTGATAAGGGTATTTTTTAGCTTTTTTACTTTCTTTTTTTTTTCTTCTTCTTCTTATTTACTTTAGAGAGAGAGCAGGGGGCTAGGAGAAGTATGCTCCCCACTTAGCGTGGAGCCTTAGGAGCCTAAGGACGGAGGGCTTGATCTCCCCCAAGGATAATGACCTGAACCAAAACCAAGAATAGGACACTTAAGTGACTAAACTACCCAGGCAGCCTGTTCCTTTACTTTCTTTACCTTCACCATTTTTTAAGGACAGTCCTCTAATAGCTTGGTTAAAAAAATATATTCTATCTAGCAGTCAAATTGAGGGCATGAAAATGAGCTAAAAAATTCTCTGTGTGCATATGAAATTATAAATATTGGCTACATGGGGGTGCTATTTTTGAAATTCAGAAGTAAGGTCAGCTCTAGCTGTACAGTAAAAGCCAACTGCAGTTGTATCTTATGAGGGTATAGGTTGACAGTTTTAAAACTGTTTACATGTATATTGAGATTGATAAAATAAGTGGATGGCAGATGGGGGAGCCACGTTTACTGTTGGATTGAGAGGCTGTAGGTAAGTAGGAGGGAAAGCTTGAATGAACCATGTGGTATATAATTACATGTGGAAACGTCAGTAAGAAGTCCAAGTTCCAATACCAGGGAATAGATACAGAAATCATTACAGATATGTATGAATACATGGGTAAGAGTGCATGTGTATATTTCTTAGCTCTGTCTGCTGACCACAGTGATGGAGATGGACACAGGAGCCAACCTGAAAGAGCTGGAATAATTTGAGCAAAAATAAAACATAGTACTGGACTATAACCCTAGGGATAAAATAAATACCCATGAGTCTATATGGTGGTTGAATAAATAAACGGGTAATACAGATCTCTCATATGGAATAATTTCAAAAAAATTATGTAGATATTCTCCTTCATACCTCAGAAAAGTGAGGCTTACCTCCCTGTTCTGGAGTGTCTTGTGTTTAATGATTTGCTTCCACAGAGTAAAGTATGGAAAGAGAAACAATAATAACTTCACAGTGACTTGGAGTATGTTTGTATACTCTCGTATATACTATTTGCAGTAACTTGGAGTAACTTGACAGTCACTACCTCAAGTGAACAAGTTTAACATCATCAGTGATGAGTCATATTGGTTGTGTGTACCCTTGATATAATGTGATGAGTAGCACTTTGTGGGGCTCTTTGCATATAGAGGAGTATTGTTTATAGATATGAGACATTTCTGGGCCCAGCAGAGAACCACAGGAATAAAATTGATCAGATATTCCAGCTTTGCTGATGTCCTTTTTTATAGTAGTGACTAAAAGGAACCCATTTTATTTGTGCATCCTGATAGAGGAAGGATGGGTTACAGTATGTTACCATATACACATTGTTTCCTTGCCTAACTGCCATACCATGGGAGTGTATTGGCATAGTGTATACAGTGTATACATAGTGTATACCTTGTAGACATTCCACAAATGATTGAGTGTTGTATACAGACGGTACCTTATCTGGCTTAGGGGGACCATGTAGGACAGATATCTCACCTTCTTTCAAAGCCCAAGTTATTGGAACACTGAGTTTGGAAAAAAAGGTTTTTTATTATGACTGGAATTTTTTGCTATTTATGAAGAATCAGATTGAAGGGTTTTAAGGTAATTTTGATTTTGAATGATATTTACCTACTGGATTGTCTTGGCAGAATATTTTTTGGAAGACTGTATTCAGATGACCCACTTTATTCCTCCACCAAAGGACAAAAAGAAGAAAGATAAAGAAGACGATGGTGGTGAGGATGATGATGTAAGTGAATCTTCATTGAAAATTTTTGTTAGTGACAAATTGATATTATCACAAACAATGATTTTAGTAAAAACATGCAGTGAGTTAGCATTATAGAAAACTTTTTTGGGGCACCTGGGTGGCTCAGTGGTTGAGCATCTGCCTTTTACTCAGCTCGTGATCCCGGGGTCCTGGGATCTAGTCCTGCATCAGGTTCCCTGCAGGAAGCCTGCTTCTCCCTCTGCCTATATCTTTGCCCCTCTATGTCTCTTATGAATAAATAAGTAAAATCTTTTTTAAAAAACTTCTCTAAAAAGTGACTATCGTGTCTTTTTTTAATTGATATATTTTACTCCAAAGGAGTCCATGTCGGGTGATAAGCTTTTTTCATATTATAAGTTAAATCCTCTCTAGATAAAAGTCAGAAGAAGAAGGAAGAAAGAGATGTTTAAAGGCCACATGTGGTTAGAAATAACTCCCAATTTTACAAGGGTTTGTTTTCCATGGGTCACAGTACCTAACAAGCTGGTAGAAAAGTAAAATTTTATGCTCCACCCTAGATCTACTGTATCACTGTACATTTTAACAAAATCTCCACTTGATTGATATGTACAATAAAGTTTTCGAAGCAGCAGTTCCCCTCCTAGGTTATAGAGCCTGTGTAGTGGTGGCATCAGATGGAGAGTATTAAACCAGGGAGTCATGAGGGATTTCCTAAGAAGACCATAAAGGAAAATGACACTTACTTTGAGATGTGGACCAATAATAATATAAAAAGACATCTTGTATATGGAAATTTGAACAGACCATGAGACAGCAATGCAGAATTTGATAGGAAAGAACCTGGCATGTTTTTATTATTTAGCTATTAAAGATTTTATTTATTCATGAGAGACACAGAGAGGCAGAGACACAAGCAGAGGGAGAAGCAGGCTCCACGCAGAAGGCCCGACGTGAGACTCGACCCCGAGTCTCCAGGATCACGTCCTGGACCGAAGACAGCGCCAAACCATTAAGCCACCTGGGCTGCCCCTAAGGCAGACTTTTTAGAAAATACAGACCACATTATTTTGGAAATAGATGATCAAATGAAGCTGCCAACAGGACAGTGATTTAAGAATTAAAGGACTTGGGACACCTGGGTGGCTCAGCGGTTTAGTGCCTGCCTTCAGCCGAGGGCATGATCCTGGAATCCCGGGATCAAGTCCCACATCAGGCTCCCTGCATGGAGCCTGCTTCTCCCTCTACCTGTGTCTCTGCCTCTCTCTCTCTCTCTCTCTCTCTCTCTCTCTCTCTCTGTGTCTCTCATGAATAAATAAAATCTTTAAAAGAAAAAAAATAGAATTAAAGGACTTCATATTTGGTATGTGATGAACCTGGGAATTACACAGGTTTTGTGTATAGATAAAGCAGTTAATTGATACACAGGCAGGATTTATAGGAGCAGTTCATTAATCAGAAGAATATTTTTGAGAAACCAGTGGAGTATGGTCATAAGAGAAATGGACTTGGTAGAAGAAGCCATTAGAAGTTTCAGAGTCAAATTTAAAAGTTTGTGCTTGAATTTTAGACATTGCTTATGGGAAATACTGGTCATGAGAAAAATTCAGTATCTCAACATGTAGTAGGTTCTACATTTTTGGAAATTGTTTCTTCTATATGCCAGATATGACTAATCAGCAGAATTAATAAGAGCATTAGGTGTTATTTGAATGTTAAGAACAAATCTAGAGACATCTCGTGAGCTGTAGTAATTAAAACAATTCAAAATATGTCCTCCTGTTTATTTGCAGGCAAATTGCAACCTGATATGTGGTGATGAATATGGTCCAGAAACAAAGACGAGCATGGCTCAGTTGAATGAAAAGGAAACTCCTTTTGAACTCATTGAAGCTCTACTTAAGTACATTGAGACCCTTAATGTTCCTGGAGCTGTGTTGGTTTTTCTGCCTGGCTGGAATTTGATTTATACTATGCAGAAGCATTTGGAGATGAATCCAGATTTTGGTATGAGTATTTTTGCTTGTGCCCTAGGCAGCATGTGAAAAAATGTAGTGTTGTGTCAATATTTGAATTAAAATGTGCATAATGTAGAGCAGTTTTCAAATAGACTATTATTTTTTGGCCTTTACCTTTCCTTATTGTTATAGGAAGCCACAGGTATCAGATTCTACCTCTGCATTCTCAGATTCCTCGCGAGGAACAGCGCAAAGTATTTGACCCAGTACCAGCGGGAGTTACCAAGGTAAGTATAAACATTTACACTTACGGGGTTAGAAGTTACATTGATATTAAGCAGGTATTAGAGGCCTTCAGAGAGCTACCTCCCTCAAAATTGTAATTCATCTAAATTGAGGAGGGAAAGAAAGGGTCTTCTCTTCCTGAGCTTACTAATAATAATTAAGTTTTTTATTAGGCAGTGGGTGAATTTTTTTTTTAATGCTCCTGGAATTCTCATCATTTGTTACATGAGCAAATGATTCTTTTAAGTGCGTAAGAGGAAAATATTTTCTGAGGTATAATTTTTCTTAATATGTCTTCACAGGTTATTTTGTCCACAAATATTGCTGAGACTAGCATTACCATAAATGATGTTGTTTATGTCATTGACTCTTGCAAGTAAGTTTCCAAGGAACCTATTTGCCTAGAATAAATCTTTAGAATGTTCCATTCAAAAATCACACCTTTTTTTTTGAAATCCTGTGTTCTGTAGTGTCTATATTACTATGACTATATATACTTGGTTATAGGCTAATTACTAATACTTGGTGTTGATTTATCACAAATCAGCTATCATAGAAAGTGACCAAGCTTAACACTAACTTTTGAGCTTTCTCACTGCTCTTGTTAGTGGATATTTGCTCATTTCTCATTGGGTGTTTCCATTGATCACAGCCATATGGTAGTATACTGTTCAGTGTATAAAGATCAATATTTATCTTATGGCAAATATCCCACCTATGGGACATTCACTCAAGAATTAAAAGGATTCATATTCGATAATGCAATGAGCTGGGGAAATACACACGGATGCATTATGTAGGGATAAAAAGTACACAATTACATGGTAATTGATACACCGAGAGGACAGAAAAGTCAGAACTTTGTTCTGTCTGGCCAGCTTGTGCCCTGTGTCTTTCTACATAGTACCTCAGCCTCCCGGGGTAATTGAGAAAGATCTACCAGTGCCCACTATAGGGAATGGTGAATAGCAGGCAGCTCGTCTGTGCCAATTCCAGTCATTTAGTGCCAGCTGCCTATGTGGAACGTTGAAGGATTCTGAGGTTGCCTTAGGGGTTCAGCATAACTGTGTGAGCACTGGTTGGTGAGGTCATCAGAAGTGCCACATACTCAGGTTTATCACCTAACTTTTAGATCATAGATATGCTGGAGGTTATACGAAATTTTGAAATAAATTTTGCTTGAGTAATTACTGATTACTTAAATATATGCGCTAAATCCTATTTGCTTTCCATTCATTAACTCACTTAATGTTTATAAATAAAAACCCTATGAGGTCAGTAAGAGTATGTTAGCCATTTTCAGATGAGGAAAATGAGGCACAGAAACTCATAACTTGTCCAGGACCTGTCCAGCTGGTAAGTGGCACAGACGTGTTGTAACTGCTTCTTAGGAGGTTGACCGCTCAGAGTGCAGTCCCATTCTTCCTGCTGTTGCTCAGGCTTCATGTCAGCATAGCTACCTGAAAAGTATCCATCCTCTAGTGGAAATACCATAGTTATGTACGGGTGATACATGTGAATCTTAGAATTAGCCACTGTTCCCTATTTAGGCAGAAAGTGAAGCTGTTCACTGCTCACAACAATATGACCAACTACGCTACAGTATGGGCATCCAAAACAAACCTTGAGCAGCGGAAAGGACGAGCTGGCCGCGTGCGGCCTGGATTCTGCTTTCACCTCTGTAGCCGAGCTCGTTTTGAGAGGTAAGACTAATTCTTGAATCAAGATTACAGATTTTTTTTTTTTACCCCTTCATATAATATATCCCCCCACTCTACCAACTATGAACTTAATAAACTCAGCACATAAATGCTTTTGGTTATATATATTAGAGGATAGATACTTGGCTTAAAAAACAAGATTGTCAAAAAAAAAAAAAAAAAACAAGATTGTCCAAGAATGAGATTGTCAGTGATTTGCATGTTTGATACTGTTTCCTCCTTACTACAAATCATTATTTTGGCTCCACATAGGTCACTTTAGGATTACTGATACTTACGGAATGGTTAACTTATTGTACATTTAAAAAATACTGTATGCCATTTGGGGAATGTTTGTGGTTGGGACTTGTTGATTTAAAAAAAATCCTTATCTCTGAACTCCAGGTTTATTTATTTATTTATTTTTTAATGTTTTATTTATTTATTCATGAGAGACAGAGAGAGGCAGAGACACAGGCAGAGGGAGAAGCAGGCTCCATGCAGGGAGCCTGATGTGGGACTTAATCCCGGGACTCCAGGATCACCCCCTGGGTCAAAGGCAGGCGCTAAACCACTGAGCCACTCGGGCTGCCCTGAACTCCAGATTTAAATAAGATGCATAGTTATATGTTTCTGAAGATCTGTGTGTGTGTGCATTAGCTTTAACTGATTAACCATAAGATAGAGTTAGGGCTTTTCTACATGTGTATATTTATCACAATAAAGAATTGCGGGACAGATTTAATTTAGGTGGCCAAATGTGTATATAATGCACTGAAGAGAAACCAAGGAAACTTTGACTTGTTTTTGTCCTGGTAACTTAAATGGCTCCCTGGTAAATTGTAAATGTGGGTTTATTTGAGCATCAGAAGTTGGCTCAGGAGACTGGCTGCAACATTTGGAAGATACCTACTTTTTAAAGGTTAGATTGCCCTTTGAAATTTTTTTTTTTTTTTAAGATCACAGAGCGAGAAAGAGGCAGGGACACAGGCAGAGGGAGAAGCAGGCTCTATGCAGGGAGCCCGACATGGGACTCGATCCCGGGTCTCCAGGATCATGCCCTGGGCGGAAGGCAGCACTAAACCGCTGAGCCACCCAGGCTGCCCTAAATTGTCCTTTGAACTGAAGAAACAAGTGCCATACTTGAACATCTTAGTGAAAATCACCTACTAATTAGCAATGGCATGAACCCATAATAAAAATTTTTGTTCTTTTCTCTATAGGATAAGAAACAGATAACACTGTATGCTTTTTTTTTTCTTTTTGCTATCTACATTTATGTAAACTTTATTTAAGCTGACTTAAGTGTCTTGCCAGCAGTGTTGGAATCATCTGTAAATTGTTCCATGAATTTTCATCATGAACAGTGAATAGTAGCCAAGAAGTGAATTAGAAATGTAGAGAACTGAGGGCCCCTGAGTCATGGCTCAGTTGGTTAAGCAGCCAACTTTTAATGTTAGCTCAAGTCTCAATCTCAAGAGTTGTGAGTTCAAGCCCCATCATGTTGAGCTCCTGCTAGGCATAGACCCTAGTTTAAAAAAAAAAAAAAATTTGAGACCTGGATTTTAATACCATTTATACCTATTATATCACATAAACCTAAATATTTACAGTCTTGTAGACCTTTTTTCCCATTTTGTAAAGTGAGATCAAGTTGCTTAACTTTGTTTCTTCAGTTGAAAGAGGAAGATAGATAATACCTAACCCACAAGATTTGAGAACTAAATGAGTTAATGTAAAATACTGAGAACAGTGCTTGGCACATGGTAAGCTCTCAGTAAATGTTAGCTATTATCATTGTTAATATTAATTTGTAATAGTAACATATTACTAAAATTTTAAGGGTTAGATGATCTGTAAAATACTTTCTGGTGGCACTAAATTTTATGAACCAGAAAGGGAAGGTGATCGTGGGGAAATGTTAATATTAGCCCAAGTCTCCACAGAAAGTCTTATTACCATTTAGGGGTATGAGGGGGTGAGAGGTGTTTGTTTTTGAGTATTGTTGATAACTGATATTACATTAGTTTCAGGTGTACAACATAGTGATTCAACAACTCTATACATTATGCTGTGCTTCCCACAAGTGTAATTGCCATCCGTCACCATATAACACTTTTACAATATAATTGACTATATTCTTTGGGGTGTACCTTTCACCCTTGTGATTTATTCATTCAATAACTGGAAGCCTGTATCTCCCACTCCCCTTCACCCATTTTTGCCTGTCTCCTCACCCTCTCCCTTCTTAGCCATTGTTTATAACTCAGGTTTGTCAGCAGGCAAGATCTGAAGTCATAGGTATGGGTAAAAACATTAAGAATTCTTTTTTTCATCCTCCTTCACTCTTCAGACAAAAATGCTATCAAGCTGTAAGTGGTAAACCACTGCTCAAGCAGTTAAAAGGGTCTTGTCCAGAGAGTCTTTGTGGTAAATACAAAACATTTTTTGTTAATTATAAAAGGGTGAGGGAAGGAGAGCTCTATAAACCTGATTATCTCTCTGCAAAGATTTTGTTAAACAGACGTGTATATACAAGAATGGATGGTTATTTTATGCTTTTCTTCACTTAGACTTGAAACCCATATGACACCTGAGATGTTCCGAACACCATTACACGAAATTGCTTTGAGCATAAAACTTCTGCGTCTGGGAGGAATTGGCCAGTTTCTGGCCAAGGCGATTGAACCTCCACCTTTGGATGCTGTGATCGAAGCAGAGCATACCCTTAGAGGTACCTATAAACACAGAACCTACCTAACACATGTTAATTATGCCATTTGTCTTGTCCTGGCAACTAACATGTAACAGATGAATCAAGATACATTTTTGGCAGGCTGTGGTAAGACTTCCAGTGCTACCTTATGTATTTAGTGTGGTCAGTTTTATAAAATGAGCAACATGGGGTAAGAAAGGGGTAACATGAGTCTTCTTTTGGTAAAAAAAAAAAAAAAAAAGAAAAAGAAAAAAGAAAAAAAAAACAAAAAAAAAACCCCACAAAACTCTTCACCAGTATTTAACAATTAAAATATGAATTACTCACTATTTAGTATTTTATGTATATCTGTTAAAATATCTATTTGTATTTTCTAATCATGTCATAGAAGTGGTGTAGTATCATGGGAAAAACTAAGAACATTGGCCAAGGGAATCTGATTTTGAATCCAGTACTCATCTGCTATATGAACTTTAGACTTTGGCTCTTCGCATCTCATTTCTCTCTAAAAATTACCTGTAGATGGCATGAGACTTGTTTAGGGCATATGTACTTATGCTGTTATTTTAGTTTTTATTTTATCTATAGAGTTTGCATGGGCTGTATTCAAGCTTTACAGCTTACAGGACCTAATTCTAGTACCTTCTTCCTATTAGGTGCTCCAGAATTTGGTTTTTTTCTATTTTTGAGTGAAGAGAATTATTGGCTATGGGCATGGTGCTGGCAGTTGACTTGACAAATATTAAAAACTCAATTAACCTTAAATTTTTCATCTTTGCCTCAGTTAAAGGAGTGTTCATTACTGTTTCTGCTCATAAAGAAATATTTCCCCACAGAACTTGATGCGTTAGATGCCAATGATGAGTTGACTCCTCTGGGACGAATCCTGGCTAAACTCCCCATTGAGCCTCGTTTTGGCAAAATGATGATAATGGGATGTATTTTCTAGTAAGTGCTTTGTTTTATTGCTGATACTTAAATGGTAGAAAAACAATTTCAGGATCTTATTCCCCTTACCATAAAAAACAGGATGGGCTCAGAAGAAAAAATTAAATTCTTAGAAGTGGCATACTTCAGATATTAAGCAAAGTATGAAATGAGAATGCATGATAGCAGTAGATGGGTACCAGGGCCCAGCTTTTTAGGGGAAAGAGCACAAGGTTCTCAGAAGGGAAGCGCAGTTCCTCTGAGGAGCATAGTGGTTGTCTTTAAAAGAGAAATGGAACTAGGAAAACAGGTATACTTTATCAGGAAATATTGAAGATTAATTAAGAGATTTGAGAAGATGGGGAAGAGAATAAGGAAAGGAAAAATAAAATACTTGGTCATAATTTATGGTAAATATTCATCCATTAATATCAGGGCTCCTTCATTTTTTTTCTCTTTCTGCTTCTGGAGGGAACAACTGTAAAAGTTCTTTGTTAAGCCAGTCTTGGTGCTGATAAAGCAGTATCACAGCCAGTAAAGACTGACCCACAGTGACAGTACGGCTCGTGAACTGCTGGAAAGAAAGTATGAGACTGAATTCTCCTGTCTATTTCAGTGTGGGAGACGCCGTCTGTACCATCTCTGCTGCAACCTGCTTTCCGGAGCCTTTCATTAGTGAAGGAAAGCGACTGGGTTATATTCATCGAAATTTTGCTGGAAACAGATTTTCTGATCATGTGGCCCTTTTATCGGTCTTCCAAGCTTGGGATGATGCTAGGTATGCATTTGAAAGCAGAAAGTTGTAAAGCTGTGAGAACTCTCTTTAGTTTCTAATGTGTTTTGGGGCTTTGAGAATGACTCTTAAAAAAAGAATGACTCTTATCTATTTTAGAATGGGTGGAGAAGAAGCAGAGATACGTTTTTGTGAGCACAAGAGACTCAATATGGCTACACTAAGAATGACCTGGGAAGCCAAAGTTCAGCTCAAAGAGATTCTGATTAATTCTGGATTTCCAGAAGGTATGACTCTCAAATTCTAAGGATCTATCTAAAGTGACATTTATGTAGCATGTGCACATTGACAGTGCAGTATCTTTTAGCTTCAGACTTTAGACCCTGTGCTCGTTGAATAACCTCAAATAGTGTTTTGTGAAGTGATTGATCATTCTGCCCACATTTGTGTTTAGACATGAAATTTACCATGTTAAATTTTAAGTGCCTTTAAGTGTGCTGGAGAGTAAGGAGGCTTCGATATTTAATGGAGAGAGAGTAATTTAGCTGTTTATTTCTTATATTAGTTGAGCTTTTAAACTTTTGTTCTCCAACTATATTAAAAGAGCATCATTTCCTAAAGTTGGGAATTGAAGCACACAACTGGACATAGCTGTATTATAGTTGAGAGACAGAGAACATAGTTGGGCAAGATGGCAAATTTCAAAAGGATATAATCTAAGTAACTAGACAAATGTTTTCCTCTGTTGTAAGTGGACTGAATTTGTAATTTTTTAAGTCAAAATCAAAGGAAAAAAGGAAGAACATATCTTATATGATAGAATCCTCACAATAATCCCAAGATACAGATATTACTCTGTTTTATAGAAGAGGAAACACAGAGGTTTAAATTACTTGTCTAAACTCATTCAGTTAATGGGATCCCTGGGTGGCGCAGCGGTTTGGCGCCTGCCTTTGGCCCAGGGCGCGATCCTGGAGACCCCGGATCGAGTCCCACGTCGGGCTCCCGGTGCATGGAGCCTGCTTCTCCCTCTGCCTGTGTTTCTGCCTCTATCATAAATAAATAAGTCTGTGACTTTATTTGCGATAGTCTGCGACTATCATAAATAAATAAATAAAAATTTAAAAAAAAATAAAATAAACTCATTCAGTTAAGTGATGAGACTAGAACTTAGGTTTGTCCAGCACAGAATATTTCCATGTTCTTAGTGGTCACTGTCATGCTTCTCAACCATGAGGAAGTACTTCTAAAGCATAGTGTGGGTGGAAACATCAGCCCTCATTCCAGTGGGCTCCCCTTGAACTGTCCTTCTTCTCTAAAAAAAACAGCTATTGAGGAACAGTAGATGTTCCACTTTACTCACCTGTTAGGTCTGGCTCACTTTTAGCAAGTAGATGATAACCTGAGAGTGAGGAGTTGGCTTTTGTCTTTAAGTAATCACTCAACTCTTATGGTTGAGTCTATAAGAGAATGTAAGTATTTTAGTTTTTTGTTGTGGAGACTCAGAATTTCTCCTTGAACTTAAAATGTGGGTGCAAAAGTTCTGAGAAGACAGGAAATCTGAAAAAAGAGGTGGGAAGGAGTCAGTCCTAATTTTCTTAACAAGTTTACATGCAATCCGAGGATTAGCCAGATAATCTGATGTTTTTACCCCATTCCTCTTAACAGATTGCTTGTTGACCCAAGTGTTTACTAACACTGGACCAGATAATAATTTGGATGTTGTTATCTCTCTTCTGGCTTTTGGTGTGTACCCTAATGTGTGCTATCATAAGGAAAAAAGAAAGATTCTCACCACTGAAGGGCGTAATGCCCTTATCCACAAGTCGTCTGTTAATTGTCCTTTTAGCAGCCAAGACATGAAGTACCCATCTCCCTTCTTTGTATTTGGTGAAAAGGTAAGAAAAGATTAGTTTAGAAAAATTTGCATTGAGGGGCGCCTGCGTGGGGCTCAGTATGTTAAGTGTCCAATTCTTGATTTCAGCTCAGGTCATGATCTCAGGGCTCTGTGTCGGGCTCTTTGCTGAGCATGGAGCCTGCTTAAGATTCTTTCCCTTTCCCTCTGCCCAGCACACTCTTCCTCTCTCTCCCCCAACCTCAAAAAAAAAAATTTACATTAGAAATCTACGTTGTCATTACTTATTAATGCGCAGTGGGAACGTGAGTTTTTATTTTTAAAGCATAATTCAATAAATTATATGGCATTTGACAACCTGGAATGTCATCTGTTTCCTCTTGCCTCCTTTTCCATCTGCAGATTCGAACCCGAGCCATCTCTGCTAAGGGCATGACCTTAGTCACTCCCTTGCAGTTGCTTCTCTTTGCCTCCAAGAAGGTCCAGTCTGATGGGCAGATCGTGCTCGTAGATGACTGGTATGGATTTTCAGATGTGAACTTCAAACCACATTCTTAGAATTGAGGTGTAATGGGATTTAGCTGCTAATCTAACTTTATTTGTGGAATAAACATGACAAAATTTCATGGCAAAAATGAAGTGTTTTATAACATTGTCTCTTCTTGGAGAGTGGTATATCTTGGTAGTACAGTTCATACTTGATAGTCATACCAGTGGAAGCAATTGCATAGACATTGAAGCTACATCTGCCCCGCATGAATATTACCCTAGGGAATTGGAATCTACTTGAAACTTGGGTACCTTTTCATGTACTCTGTATGTTGGTTAAAGACTACTGGTAAACATGTAGTAAGCACTTGACGAAAAGGGAATAGATCTTAGTTGACAAGTCAGTAGGCTCAGTCATATTCTTGACAACTCCAGCAATGTGAGTCTCTTTCATTCTTTTATTGGAAATGAATGATCTATATTGCTTACAGTATTTTGCTTGATAGACTTCTTGGTTTACAATACCTGCCAGTAGCCTGCAGTGGATCTTAAAAACTGTTACCATTCTTCATACCTGTGTTTGCCTAAGTGTAGGGTTCATTGCAGGAGTTGAAAGTATTGGTACTTAGTAAGAAGTTAAATTTATTCTATCACTTAACCATGTGTGAAATTGAGAGATAGTAGTCTTTGCTATATATACCCTTCTTTTACCTTACCGTTTTTCTTTGCTTTAGGATCAGACTGCAAATATCTCATGAAGCTGCTGCCTGTATCACTGCTCTCCGGGCAGCCATGGAAGCTCTGGTTGTTGAAGTAACCAAACAGCCTAATATCATTAGCCAGTTGGACCCTGTTAATGAACATATGCTAAACATGATTCGCCAAATCTCTAGGCCCTCAGCTGCTGGTATCAACCTCATGATTGGCAGTACACGGTGAGTACCACAGTAACTTCTCTTTGAACCAAGCAGAAGACAGTAATCTTATACTGGCCTAAAATTCACAGTTAGCTAATAGAGGCCTTGTTTATTTACGTTAAAATTCTAGACAAACACTGAATATGAGATTTAATGCGGGTTAACACATTCAGAAAAAAGGATGTTACTAACTTTTGTCTGTGTTAATAGTATATTGTATCAGTGCATGTCAGAGAAAGTCCAGGGTCGGTCACATGACAGGAAAGTGACAGAGCCCAAACCATTCTCTTTCCACGGTACTCTTTTGCTTTCTCCAATGAAAAAGTGTTGATTGAGGGGTTAAATTGGAGCTTCTTCAAATGAAAAGCCTCAAGGTTCATCTTAGTAGGGGAATGCAAGAATGCAAATATCTTAAGTGTGAAATTTCTCTTAATTCTTAAAATGTCTTATTTGGTTGACTTTTCCCACCTTTTTAATCTTTCTTTGCTTACAACTTTTTATTTGGAAATATTTGATATCTGCCGAGAAGGCAGAAGAATAGTACAGTGAACACCAATAAAGTCTTAGAACCTAAACTCACTAATTGTCAGCGTTCTGTGACACCTGCTTTTATACATTTGTGTGTGCACACACCTACTTTTGCTTAATCATTTGTGACTAAGTTGCAGAGCTTAGGACATTTTACATCAGTATACTTCATGCATCTTTTAAGCACATAGCAATACCATGATCACACCCCAAAATTTTAAATATTAACCTATCTAATATTACAAACATACTAAAATTTTTCTAATCATCCAAGAATAATTCTTTGATCTTCCTTTCAATGATCACTTACTGCATTTGGTTATAAACTGTTAATAATTTTATTATATAGAACTGTGTCCTGTGTGAATTCTGAGTCCCATTTTGCTATAACTAGTTTACTTTTTTTAAATTTATTAATCATACACATAGTATTCAGTGTGTACCAGGCACTGTGCCAAGTGCTTTTCTGATATTAACTCATTTTAACATTTTATCTGTGATGTAGGTAGATCTTTTTCCCCTTTAATATGAGTAAGGAAACTAACACAGAGACATTAAGAGCCAAGGCTATACAGCCAGTGAATGGTAGAACTGGATTTGAAACTAAGGCAGTAAATAGCTTCTAAAACAGCGCACTTATTTATTGTGTATACTTTCTTCTCTCAGTGGGTCAGATATATAGAATTATTGAGGAGAGTCTTCAAAAAGAAAGATAAAGAAGTGTCATGGGTAGATAACAATTGTAGGTGTTTAGAATAGGAGAGATTACTTTCAGCAGGAAGGATGGTGATTAAGGAAGCTTCACATATAATCCCTGAAGGACAAAATTCCAGAACCTACAAAGGATGGGATAAATATCAGAGTTTAGGATGCATGAATATAATGGTGGCTTGAATGTACAGTAGGGAGAATTGAAATGGGGAGGAGTAGATTAGACAGGTTTGTAGGACAATTGGGAGGAATGGGTAATGGATTGAAATGGGAGGGTGGGAACAGAGGAGCGGTGAAGGAGTGAAGTTAGATCCCAGCTATATTTCTGACTTGAAAAGCTGTGAATTTCATAGTGTTAGTCTATAAGAAAAGCTGCATAGGAAGAATAAGGGTATGCTGAATTGGAGTTGTTAACAAGTGAGACATCTTGATTTATGCAGTTTTTCATTACACCTCATTTTTTTGTTTGCCACATGAATCAGATTTAGGTGTAAATAAATCACAGGCATTTTTCAAAAACATATTTCAGAGTTAATGCAAAAAAGTACTTGGTGATAAAGATCAAACTGCCAACTCCAGGAGCCTCTTACATATTACTGCTTTTGTAGAATGCTATATAGCTGAGGCTCGGTAAGTTAAAAGCCTCGGTACCATCTAAAGCTGTAAGGACCTACTGTCAAAATGTAAGATCTTTGAGAATGAACCAAAAAGAATTTTAGAAAAACAGATGGTTACAGTCGATGCATTCTTCTGTGGAGAATTTATTTTTAGTCAGATTTTATTTCTTTTTGTATTTGTGCACTTGGCTTCATCTCCTTTATGTATTAAATTTTCAAATATGACTAAATGTTTATGCTTTGTGACTAGTTGAGATGTATTAAGGATGCTTTGCTAAAGTGGTGATTTTGTACTTTTCCTAGGTATGGAGATGGTCCACGTCCTCCCAAGATGGCTCGATATGACAATGGAGGTGGATATAGACGAGGAGGTTCTAGTTATGGTGGTGGAGGCTATGGCAGCGGAGGCTATGGAGGTGGTGGAGGCTATGTCGGTGGCGGAGGCTACAGTGGCGGTGGCTATGCTGGTGGCTCCAACTCCTATCGGGGAGGCTATGGCGGAGGCTATAGAGGAGCTGTCGGTGGTGGCTATAGAGGTGGTTCTGGGGGAGACTATAGAGGATCTGGTGGAGGAGGCTACAGAGGTTCTGGGGGATTCCAGCGAGGAGGTGTCAGAGAGGGCTATGGGAGTGGTTACTTTGGACAAGGAAGAGGAGGTGGTGGCTATTAAAACTTGTTATGTCAGTGCCTATGCATAGACAGTTAAAAAATGCATGCAACCTGTTTTCCCAAGTTGTTTATTTGATGCCAGTAAGTAAACCCATTTTCCACCCATTTTGTGGTTCATTATAGTTTAAGGAAACCAAGCATATGGATACATTAGTGGTTTTGTTTATATTATGTAAAATATACTGATTCTGAAACTACCAGTTTGTATTCTTTTCTTTAAGGAGTAAAGATTTGCCTTTAAAATTAACTTGATATTTTCTTGGCTTTAGTTTAATACAATAGAAAATAAAGTATTATACCAAATACTGGTCATGTAGTTCATTGTTGACATTACACATTAGAATAATTATGCAATGCCAGTTACATCTTAGTTTTATGCATCACAGGAAGAATTGTATTGTTTTTCAAAGTATACCAAGTGATACTGTTACTTGTATTTAGAATAAATAGCCTTGAAATGGAATTGTTGTTCTTCTAGTAAATACTGGTCAGTGCACAATTTTACATGAGCCTCTGATCCCTGAATAAAACTTTGGACCTAGGGCTGAACATTTTGACTTTTTCCCCAGTTTTGTCTTTGAAATAATCTGAGACCAAGATCCACATTCTCTTTTCTAAGTTAGTTTGCAGTGTAAAAATTAATTTTAATTAGAATTTAAAATTAATCTACAAAATTCTTGAATTAAGGTTGTATTTAGTCAAAGAATGAAGTAAGTAAAGCTTCACCCATGCATCAAGTTTATTTTCATAGAGATATTTATGTTTTTAACATATTAGGTTTTCAATAAATTTTTACATCGCTTATTTGAGATATAGCACAGTACAGTAGAGATCACAAAGGCTTTGGATTAAATAGAACTGGACTCCTATCTTAAAGCTGCTCTAGGGCCCATGAGTGATCTTGGGCAGGTTATATTTTACATTAGTACCCTTTTCAAAATCTTCTCTATGTCCCTTTTTTTTGTAAGATTTTATTTATTCTTGAGAGACAGAGAGGCAGAGACACGGGCAGAGGGAGAAGCAGGGTCCATACAGGGAACCTGATGCGGGACTTGATCCTTGGGTCTCCAGGATCACGCCCTGGGCCAAAGGCAGGCGCTAAACCACTGAGCCACCCAGGAATCCCCTCTATTTATGTGCTTTAGATCACCTGCTGTTGATTATCTGATGACTCCTATCTATTTAGAGTCTCAACTCTGTATCCAGCTGAGATTTCCTTTCTGGGCATCAGATCATACTAACAACTGTTTGCAGTTTGACATACATTGCTGCTTAGGTATCCCACAGAAATAAAGAACTCAGCACTTTACCAGACTGAAGAAAACCACCTAATTCACCCAGCACTTTACCAGACTGAAGAAAACCACCTAATTCACCCTGTGCCCTATCCTATACTCTCTTCCCTGTTTGTTTGTTTAAGTCTCAGGAGTTTCAGCTACTTAATTTTCAAAACTTTATAAATTGCCACATGTAGTTAGTTCTCCCAAAACACCTTCCATTTGTACTTTTGTAAGCCCAACTACCTCTTCTATTCAGGCTATCGATAACTTGGATGTACAGTGATGCAGCAACCTCTTAACTGATCTTCCTGTTGGAAGTCCTCCTGCTGTCTACAATCCATTCTCCATACTACAGCCAGAATAAACATTCCCATTCAAATGTAATACCACTACCACCCACTCCCACCTTTAACCAGTGATTCCTAGAGCCTTGAGAGTAGAGGCTAAACTTCTCACCTCTTCTACTCTAGCCTCAGTCCTCCTTACCGACCATACTGAACTTCTAGCCTTGTCATTGGACCATGCTTTCTCTTGCCTTTTGCACGTGTTGTGAAATCTTGTACCACAGAATGTATAAATTCAGTGCCTCGCTTAACTGGTACTAATTTCTCCACAAACTTCAACCACAAACGAGAAATCAAGATGATCAAGAATGACTGAGATGTCAAATTACATCCCCTAAAGGTTGAAAGAACCACTTCAAGACCTTTAATAATCTTTTAGTCTTTAACTAAAAACCAAAGTAAATGCCTATGCAGATTTCTAGAACCCTTCTCTTTGTGGCTGCCTCCTGTCTGTATTCTGCCCTATAAATTGTAGCTATCCTCCCTAAACCGGCCTTTGTCTCTTCTTTTCTGTGAGACTGTGTGTGCTTTGCTTGGTTCTTTCTTCCTCTGCCATGATCTACCAAAGTGCCTCCACACAGAAAGGCAGAGTGATCTTAGGGCTCATTTGTTTCCCTTATTTTGGTGATTATACAGTTCTGCATTGCTTGTCTGAGGGGTGAAAGCTGTTGATTCAGGTATATATATATATATATATACATGCAGAGATACGTATAACTGTGTGGAGATTGTTTTTAAAAAATAGATCATTTGGTTTTCTAGTTGTTTCCATGGGAGTGGGAAGGAAAATCAACTGTCAGACTGTCATAGCTGTAGGTGAAAGTCAAGTCCATTTTAATTGTCAGTCCATTATAACATCATATCCAGAAGTAACTTCTTTGAAAAAATTATCAGACGTGTGGAGATTGCAACCAATGTGTTATGTTTCCTTTCTCAAGCATCCTTCTACAGTCTGCCTAGACCAAAGAGAATATTCAGTATAAGGGATGTTGCAGCAGGTGCAAGGTGACTGGAAAGTGTTTCCAAAATGAGAGCTGATTGAACCCCTTTCCCATTCAGGAGATGGAAAGTAGCTAGACACAGTAAGGAGGAGAGAATTTGGAGAGAGAGAATATGTAGACCACCACACACATACATAAGGGTTTGGAAGTATGAGAGTTGGCACTGACCAAATTGAGTCTGCCCTTCTAGAAATTTAGGCAGGAATGAGAGAATAGACCTTTTCTGTCTATGATGACATCTTTACTGTGTAGAAGCTGGAAGATTGTAGCAGTTATGACTCAGCAGCTTTCTCTGAGACTGAGGGTGATGTAGAAGGGAATTATAAAACTCTGCTGGGCCCAGAGCAAGGCCAAAAAGGTAACCGGGGGAATCTGTTGGAAGCCGTGCCGAAGAGCTGTCAGTCAGGAAACTGTTGGCACTGTGTTAAGTAACAGCTACAATTTGATGGAATCTCCCATGTTATGGAGCTGCACATACAAAACCCTCTGGACATCACCTATGCCAAAGGAACAGACCAGGACAACATAAACAGTGGATCAGCTTAGGGTCAGCACAGACAGCTAGGAAGGACATCAGCTGTGGCAAAGCACCTATTTTTGTTTGTTTTTAAAGAGCTTTATTTTTTAAGATTTTATTTATTTATTCATAGAGATAGAAAGGCAGAGACACAGGCAGAAGGAGAAGCAGGCTCTATGCAGGGAGGCTGACGTGGGACTCAATCCCTGGTCTCCGGGATCACGCCCTGGACTGAAGGCGGCACTAAACAGCTGAGCCACCCGGGCTGCCCTAAAGCACCTATTTGAAAGCTAGTTTCCCTGCTTCTAATTCTAGAAGCAGAGTTGGATTGTAGGACAGTAAGGACACTAAAAATGGAATTCTGAATTGCACTGAAACTGACGGGTTTTGGTTTTGATTGAAAATAAGGTTTCTGAATTCCACTGGATTTACCTGAAAGATTTGGCCGGGAGACAGGAAAATTTATTAAAAGTGTGTTTGCGTGCCTTAGATATTAGTGGACTGTCCTACTAGGTATAGTGTAAAAGCTGACTCCTGTGGGGAAAATTTACTATTGAATCTTTCAGAGCTAACTGAGGTTATCAGATTACTTCAGTAATAATTTAGCTTTTAGGAAAGAATCTCTTCCTGGGAACTAATTAGGGTGGCCAACTGGAACAAGTTGGTCACCCTAGAATTAATCTTAATGGGCGATCATTCAGGAATCTCCAAACTTTGAAACTGCGTATTTCCTTCAAACTAGAACTAAATTTTAAGTAGAGAGGCAATAAAGGAAATTGTCTACATAATCCAGTGTTTAACACTTCTCATTTTAGCTGGTAAACACCTGTGTTTTCCATGTTAACCTATAAAATTGTAAAATAACTATATTTTTAATATTTTAGTAATTATTCAAATGATTGAAAATGTAAAGCTCTTTTTAAAATAATAGGATTTGTTTAACCTAATCTAAATAAAATCTAAATTTTTTATTTAGATTATAAAGTTGCCTGAGTTTTCTGTCAGTGTTTTGTAGAAAAAAACATTTGGTTAAAAACAAGTGTTTAAGGCTTTGACCAAACAATGAAGAATATGTGAAAGGAAGCTTAAATATTACCCAAATCAGTGGGCGTAAGCTTCTTTTTGGCTAAGAGGCTCCTTTGAGAATAAATTGAAAGCTGTGGACTGTCCACCAAAAGGCATGTACACAAAATTTACTTAAAATTTCAGTACTGGGGATCCCTGGGTGGCTCAGCGGTTTAGTGCCTGCCTTTGGCCCAGGGTGTGATCCTGGAGTTCTGGTATCAAGTCCCGCATTAGGCACCCTGCATGGAGTCTGCTTCTCCCTCTGCCTGTGTCTTTGCGCCTCTCTCTCATTGATAAGGTTTTTTTTATTTTTTTATTTTTTCAGTACTTCACAGACTCTTGAAACCTGTCTATATATAGATTTGTTTAAGAAACTTAATTTGGTTTAGTCCCTGAAAGTATACAGTATATTTAGTTTTCTCATTTTTCACCTTAATAATTTAGAAAAATTAGACCCCTCTCCTCAAATGCAATGCCTTTGGTTGTAACTGTTCAGTCTAGAAGATAATACTTAGGCACTTCAGGTGGGTGTCTCACCAAGAATGGCAACTTGCTCCAATAATCAGAGCAGCTTTTCTGTGCCCTGTGCTGCCAGAGGAATGCCTTTCAGTCCTTTGATTTGTAGCCACCTGCTACTTTCACTGCTTTTACTTCATAAACTGAAAACATGCACTAGCATTGTGGGTCCCATTCTTCTCTTCAGTTGAAGCTCTTTCCTAGCTGCTGCTGGCAGAGTAACGGAACAAAGAAAGTCCATTCCCACTGCCAGTCTTATAAAAAAGCAAAAAAGGATTAAAATTCATCCCTTTTTGTTTACCATCAGAGTCCACTCTTCTAATCTTGATTTGTACAGTTTTCACCTTCCGAATTCTAATGTTTCCATTTCCAGCAACTGTGATGAGATGTCCTTAAAAATCCTGGATTGTAAATCTCATTTCAGTCTTTAGCATAGGCAGAGACCCCTTAGTATCACTTTAAAACTAGCAGTTATTACTTGGAATGCACATACAGTGTGGGATGTAATGTTCCTAAAACCCATTGCCAATACTCTTAAGAATAAAAGGGAAGGACAGAACGGAAATAGGGAAACGCAAGCTATGCATGGATTAGTTAATCCTGGTGGAGGAAACATTTTAAATCCCATTTGAGGAATAGAATTTGGATTTGTCTTCCCCTGACCTAGAAAATGGGTTAAAATAAGTGGTAAGCAGAATAATGGCCCCTCACTGAATATGTCCATATCCTAATCCCCAGAACCAGGGACTATGTACATGTATCTTTCATGGCAAAATGGACTTTGCAAGTGTGATTAAAGTTGAAGACCTTGAGATGAATTTATGGATTATCCAGGTGGGCTATATCTAACCGCCAAGTCCTTAAAAGTAAAAGAGTAGGTCAGAGCAGTGAGACTGAAAAAGGCAGGAGAGGGACTCAGTTGTTAATGCCTCAGAAGACAGAGGAAGGAAGCCATAACCCAGGGAATGTAGCTGGCCACTAGAAGCTGGGAGAGCAGTCCCTGCCTGACAACCATCAAGGAAACATCTCAATCCTACAACTGCAGAAAGCAATCCTGCCAGCCACCCAAATGCACAGGAAAACAGCTCCTCCCCTGAAGTCTCCAGAAAGAAAATTCCTGTCAACAGCCTGATTTTAGCCCCATGGAAGCCATGTCAAACTTCAGCCTACAGAATTGTGTGATAATAAATTGGTGTTACATCTTTAAAGTTGTGATAATTTGGTACACTGGAGGGGAAAGTAGAGATGGAAGGTGAGGGAGGGAGAAAACAGATCAAATTTCTTAGAAAATCTAAAAAATGCTTTTTCATTCTCGAGAGAATAGGAAAGAAAAAAACCTGCTCTGAAGAGAGCCTTGGAAAAAGAGAAATCGGAAACAACGGTGGCAACAGATAAAAAGGCAAATGACTTGTGAGTGAGCAGTATGCTCATGCAAAGCTCTTGCTCTTTCTGCTCCCTCTCAAAAGATCCTATTTTTGTCTATGGCCTCTTCCTGAAGCCAAAAACAGGGAGGTGGAGAAGACTGGAAAGGAAAATCCCCCCTCTTACAGTTCATTAAACTCATTATAGAAAGACTACTCTTGTTAAAGCCTCCATGACAATAAGTAAAATTATCTCATGTTAACAAGACCTTGTGTAAAAAATACATGAAAAGGCCACTGATGAAACTGAAAAACAACCATTCAACCCAGCCTCAACAGATTCTCTATGGCAACACAGAGTGACCTGCAACTTAGATAACATGACATGTTAGGTTGTGTTACCTGAGTTACATGTTGCTAAGCTACGGATCACATGACGTAAAAGGCAAATTGAGGAAGGAAAATAAGTGAGCCTGAGTGCTTATTTCCTTTTGTGTGCTAAAATCAGTATATGAGTTCTTTGTGAAAAAGACCATTGGTTTTATCTTAGAAAACAAACACCCTATTTTAGAGGACCCACAGCAGTCCAATTAAAAGACTCAAAAAAAATTCTTAGCAATTAGGTGAAGCCATGTAATTAGCTCATGGCGGGAGGGAGGCATGAAAGTTGGAATAATGTAACTTTGTAGGAAGGTCCTATCCCTTCTGCTTGGCTGGAATTTAAACATAATGGCTTGAGCAACAATTGCCATCTTGGCCCATGTGGTGATTTTGAATGGGAAACCCTACAGTGGTAAAACAAGATAGAAAACATTTTAATTTCTAACATGGACAGCTACCTACACTAAGTACAAACACAGAACATCTATTTACCCTATACTGATTACCTCTGGCCTTCTTGAATATGAGGAAGAAATCTGTTTCTATATTCTTTAACTCTCTTTGGATTTCCTTGTTTCCTACAGTTGAACCTAATTCTGCATAAATACAGTGAGTGCTACAGTGCTTTCTTACCTAATTCCAGTTCCTAACACAGATAAATGGGAATGAATCAGGAATTGGCTATAAATTTAATTTTTTCCTATTATCTGCATAGAACACCTAATGCTTCTTACTGGACTGAGTATCAAAAACAATGTTTAAAACCACATTTGAAAAAAAATAAGACCACATTTGTTTTGGAATTAAATAGTGATGATGGTGGGGTCTATATAACTAAAAACAGTAAATACTGTTAAACTATATACTTTAAAAGGGTGAATTTTGTAGTGTGTGAATTATATCTCAAAACTTATATTAAAAAGTTAAAATGAATCATCCAATGAAAGCTTTAGAATGCTTAATAGTTTTAATAGGGTTTGAATTTAATTAAAGCTACCATTTCTGTGGGATATGAGAATTATTTACTAAACAAATATCTGAAATATAAAACATAACATAAATCCAGATGCTTTAACTTGTGACTATTCTGATATCCCCCTTCAAGTTTGCTTCTATCTTATTGTTGTTCATCTCTAGGTTCAGATTCTGCATTACCCTGGAGAGCATACTGTCCTCTTTTTTATCCCCTGAAGCTGCCCCTTTGTTGAGGGCTTCTTCTGCTACGATAAAAAATTGTTCAGTTGGTTGAAGAATGCTTACACCATAGCCATTGTTGTTGTAAATATGATTATTAGTCATCTTCAATTTTGGTGCTGGAAGAACCTGTTAAATTATTCAAGGAAATTAGTTTTTCAATAATTTCTATAAAAATAAGATATGAACTCTAGAATTCTTGGGTTTACACATTTAAAACAACTGCATCTCAAAAGTAATTTCAAATAATTATATGTAACCTACAGTTCTAGGGAAAAACTTCATTAACTACATTAAGTCTAGAAAGGAATCTAGAAAGGTAGAACTTACAGAAGTAGAAAGGAATTGGAAGGCACTTCACTTATAAATTATTGCTATTATAATTGGTTGTTTTAACTGGCTAGCTTATAATCTTTGAAAGTAAGACAAATATTTCTTAATATATTCATTATTTTTTTATTTGCCTTACTTCCCAAAACATAATACACAGATCCACCCAATGAAAAATCTAAAACATTTTTATAAAAGCAAAACTATTCACTAAGAATTTAAGTTGAAACTATTAAATTAGAAGGTTAAACTTGTTTTATAGCAGCCATCATTTAAACCATATTTTAATTATCTTTACTATTTTCCAAATCAATGATAACATTTAAACTAAACTTTGTCTAAAAGTAATACTTTAGTATTTTTGTGATAATTCTAATTCTTATAACAACTGTATATTAAGAAATATGAGAATACCTTCATATTAACTCCACCTAAGGTGCTTTTTGAATTGTCACTGGTTCTGAGGTTATTACAATGATGAATTTCATTCCTTTCTAAAACGGCTATGCTCCCAGGATACAGTTCAACACCAGCACCCTGTAAATTAAAAGCAAATAAAACAATCTCAAAACACACATGTACCTCTCCAAAATTTTCTTTAGATACAAACATTGTAATTCTATATTAGTACTCACAAAACACTAAGTTACACAAAAATATAATTCAGGTAATGATTTATTGTAGAAATAATGTTTAAAAATGTTGAAAACTAGTATTATCTGTGTTAGAAGATCATTGGGCCTAGAAGGAGTGTTAGGTCACATAGTCTCATTGAGTCACGTTGCTCTCCCACCCAAGTGAAATCTCCAGAAGGGAGACAAAAATCTCTTTAAGCAATTCTTTCAAATAGTTATAAAAATGTATTTATATGTATTCTAAATCCCTTAATGCTGCTAACATCTACTTCCTCAATTTAGTGGAAATTCATTCTATAAAAGGATACTATTATTTTCATTCTTTAATCTTTCCATTCCCCACAGGGAGCCTGATACTGGGACTTGATCCCAGGACCCCAGGATCATGATCTGAGCCAAAGGCAAATGCTTGACCACAGAGCCACCCAGGCATCCCTCAATTTTCTAATCTTTTAATGCTCTGTGATTCTTATCTGAAGACTTGAACTCTTTTATTTTTAACTAATCTGTTAACAAGTTAACTGACTCATGATCTGTTTTGTAGCTGCCAATTCCTAGATTATAAAAAAATCACACTTAAAGCTAATGATTCTTTACTTTGGACTTAGTTCATTTTTCCTACATGTGCTATGATGCTCTGTACTTGTCCTTTACCAGATTCTAAGCTTGATTGTAACTCCATACAAAGATAAAGTAATTGTTGTCCTTTGCACATTAAGATCACTCATAGTTATCTACTATCGTGTAAAGCTGTTTTTATAAAATGAAATACCTGGGCACCAGTTATTTCACTGTCTGTAATTGTCAAAGCAGCCCCTGTAAGAACACACACTCCTGTTCCTTCACATTTTAATATACAGTTTTCTAGAGTCATGTGGCCAGACTCCACTACCACAATACCATCAACTGTCCCTTGTTGTATCAAAGATAGATGCATTAGCTTCACATTATCAGCTTTAGACACCACGAAACTGTCATGAGACGGTTCAGAAGTAATCATAATTTCCTCTCTCTTTCCAACTCCTGATTCATAGAGACAAAAACGAGTCAGTAATCCCAAAGTTTAAAGTCCCTCAGTCATGCAATAATACTTGCTATTACTAATTGTCCTTTTCACATATTTTTAATAAGTAATATATGTAATTATCTACCTGTTAACTAATTAGATACTTTAATCTTTTGTCCATATTTTGATGCCATGATGGAAGAATCTGGGTTTATTGTCAATACAAATGTACCTATGTATTTAGTCAACATACTCATTCCATAATATATTTTTCTCAATTTCCTATTACATAATCAGCAGTCATTTACAAAATGTCTAAGATATAAAAATTGTCTTAACCATAACCTGATTTCAAAACCATAGTAAATTACCATAACTAAAAAAGATTGTCAGAGACTTGTGAATTAGAGGTTACAAGATTAATCATATCCACAATTTTGATCTAGAGTAGCCAAAGCAATCATCTAAATATAAAATCAACCCAAAAATAAGGATTGAATCTTCCAGAAAGCTATGAAATTTGAAAATGACAAGGATAGTCCTTATTACCTATGCAGTTCAGCAAATACTACTGGTTAGTTATCAAGATCTAGTGAATTTTTGCTCAATTTTTGAATTGATGGGCAAAAAAGCCTAAGTTACCTGGTTCTTTTCTTTTGGCCTGACAGTGGGAATATCCTAACTTCAATGTCAAAGGGCAGGATTAAAATTACTAAAGAGGTTCAGAACCTAAAAGAAATTTAGTAAACTCTTCTATTTTAGCAAATTTGCGTGTGAATTGACCGGAGAAAATGTTTGAATACATTTTAATATAGCCTTACATTTGGGTTTTCTTACTAAAGTGGTAAGTGCAATAGAGATAGAAAAAGTAGTTTGGATAAAAATATAGATGGAGTAAATTAAAAATGTTACCAATAGAGTTTTTTTTTTTTTTTTCTGGTTTTGATCTTTTTAGAATCTGCTTATACTGCTACATTATCATGGGGAAGTAGTCATCTCATTGATTCACTCTGGTACATTATGTCCTAATGAGGTCACCTGTACAGATAGTATTCATGAACAGGTGAGAAAATCTTAATTTAAAAGATACGTAGGGATTTTTGTGTTAGGTAAATCATGTTTCTAATGCACATTTTTTCCCGTATACATTGCTATAAAAAGATTGCAAAAAATGCCCTGCTAACCCTTTATAATGATGTCATCAGTCAGTAAAGCAAGATTTACAGCTTGATATTCTCCTGGAAAAATAACTACTGTATCTCCACTATAACAACTATCCAAAGCCAAATCTAAATCATCATGCTGTTGGAGAAGTGTGTCTGAAGATAAGTCCTTTACCTGAAAAGAAGAAATAGTACATTTTTAACAATGAATTAAACTGAAACAGGTCGTTTTAATCAGTTGAGTTATCAGTAACGTGCTTTTCTCAAAGAATTACCTTGTTTATTACACTGTAATACACTGTAAATACTGTATGTATTTGTGTTCATTAAATGTTCCAAATATCTTCAGTCCATCAACTAAGGAAATGGTGATATGGGATTTTCTTTACAATCACTAATAATTTTACAGACACTAAAAATTTTTAATTTTAAAGACTGTGTGCCAGAAGGCAGAATTTGAACTTAGCATATTACCTCCCAAGCCTCACAATAGTTCTTGGAGGGGAAGTAGTAGTATCCCGTTATCAGGTGAAGGACACTGAAACTCAGTGAGATGAAATGATTTGCCCAAGGACATAGAATTGGTGAGTGCTTAAGCAAATTTTTAGATCCAGATCTTTATGACACCAGGTCTCTTTCCAGTCTACTACTTTATTTTCTTTAACTCGAGCTAATCCTATAATTTTAGTAAATCAATACAACTTTATATATTAAATATTGTATAACTAAAAAGATACCAAGAGTCTGCACTGATAATAGAAAAGAGGAGAGAGGGATGCCTGGGTGGCTCAGTGGTTGAGCTCCTGCCTTTGGCTCAGGGTGTGATACCAGGATCTGGGATCGAGTCCCACATCGGGCTCCTGGTGGAGAGCCTTCTTCTCCTCCCTCTGCCTGGGTATGTCTCTGCCTCTCTCTCTCTGTGTGTGTGTGTGTCTCATGAATAAATAAATAAAATCTTTAAAAAGGGGGGGGGGAGAAGAACTTCATTATTAGGAAGAGTGAGGACCTTTCAAATTAAATTTGAAAACTAAAAATATATCCTGAGAAAATATCTACTATTTTGTTCAAATACAAATGGCATTATCATTCATATATCCTTTTTCTTATAAAAGTGGTTATAAGAAAAACATAAAAAACGAAAAGATAACAAAAGTGGAAATCTGAACCTAAATATGTATTTATATAGATATTTCCTTTTAGTCTTTTTCCCATGCATATCTTCGTTGTAATACCAACATATCATACCATACATGAACATGGCTTTGAATCATGACTTAAAAAAAAAAAAAAGTTTATTTTAGAGGGAGGGAGAGAGAATCTTAAGTAGACTCCATACCGAGTGCAGAGCCCAATGTGGGGCTAGATCTTACAACCCTGAGATCATGACCTAAGCTGAAACCAAGTCAGATGCTTAACCAACTGCACCACGAGGTACCCCTGAACCCTGACTCTTCATTACATCATATTTTCCCATGTCTTTAAATATTTTTCAAAGCCTAATTTTTAATGATTACATAAAATGTATTATATGGACATATCATAATATAATTGATTGCATTACTCTTTAGATGCTTTACAGTTTTTCAAAATGAAAATACTACACCAAATAAATCCTTACACATATCTCTAGTTATTTCTTTAGGATAAATTATTAGATGGGGAATTACTGTGTCAAAAGTATAAAAGACTAAGTTTCTTGGATACATATTGCTAAGTTGCCAGAAAAGTTTAACCAATTAACATTGGGTTTGAGACCTCATTTTGCTGCAAACTCATCAGTGTGGGGTATCTTTTGGTGTCCATCGAAAGATGAATGGATAAAGAAGATGTGGTTTATGTATACAATGGAATATTCCTCAGCCATTAGAAATGACAAATACCCACAATTTGCTTCGACATGGATGGAACTGGAGGGGATTATGCTGAGTGAAATAAGTCAATCGGAGAAGGACAAACATTATATGGTCTCATTCATTTGGGGAATATAAATAATAGTGAAAGGGAATAAAGGGGAAAGGAGAAAAAAGTGGGAAATATCAGAAAGGGAGACAGAACATAGAAGACTACTAACTCTGGGAAACGAACTAGGGGGTGGTGGAAGGGGAGGAGGACTGGGTGGCGGGCACTGAGGTGGGCACTTGACGGGATGAGCACTGGGTGTTATTCTGTATGTTGGCAAATTGAACACCAATAAAAAATAAATTTATTATTAAAAAATAATAACTTTATAAAATGTTTACCACCTTAATAGGCAAAAATCCTCACTGCCTCATTTAAATTCCCTTTGATAACCAAGAATGAACATTTTTCCCAGATATATTTGAAACTCAATCCTTATTAAATCAACAAACCGGGCAGCCCCGGTGGCTCAGTGCTTTAGCGCCTGCCTTTGGACCAGGGTGAGATCCTGGAGACCCAGGATCAAGTCCCACGTCGGGTTCCCTGCATGGAGCCTGCTTCTCCCTCTGCCTGTGTCTCTGCCTCTCTCTCTCATGAATAAATAAATAAAATTTTTAAAAAATCAGCAAACTCTATATTCATTCATGTGTGTGTTCTAAACACTTTGGTGGCGGAGGTTACCAGAATTACCCTCTGCAAATAAATAATTTGGAAGAACTCTAGAATCCATCTCATTTTCCTTATTCATGAAAATAGGAAACCCAATAGAGGAGTTTGATGGAGAGCATGGATTTAGTTTTGGTGCCATTTATTTTAAAATACTGGTGGAGTCTCTATGTAAACGTATCTAGTAGACTGTACATTAGAGTCTAGAATATAGGACTGAAGGTGCCTGGGTGGTTCAGTTGGTTAAGCATCTGCCTTTGGCTCATCCCAGGGTCCTACAATCAGCCCTATGTTGGTCTTCCTGCTCAGTAAGGAGCCTGCTTTTCCGAACTCTCCCTCTGCCATTCCCCCAGCTTGTGCTCACTTGCTCTCACTGTCAAATAAATACAATCTTAGAATATGGGACTGAGGTTTGACGAAGCATAAAGATCTTGGAGTTGTTTACATATAAAATAGGAACGGGTAAGATTAGCTATAAGATTATATAAAGAAGGAAAGATAGCACTCTAGGAGAAAAAGCTGAAGAACATGTATAGAATAGAAATAAAAGAATATCTCAGGGATCCCTGGATGGGTCAGTGGTTTAGCGCCACCTTCAGCCCAGAGTGTGGTCCTGGAGACCCGGGATTGAGTCCCACATTGGGCTCCCTGCATGGAGCCTGCTTCTCCCTCTGCCTGTGTCTCTGCCTCTCACTCTCTCTGTGTCTCTCATGAGTGAATAAATAAAATCTTAAAAAAAAAAAAAAAACACAAACTTAAAGCTGAGGAGTAACCAGAGAGGTAGTGAGAAAATCAGGAGACCAAGATGTCATGAAAGGAAGAAGTAGTTGATAATGTCAGATGCTGAAAGGTTAAAGGAGATGGTGGTAATCTTTGTGTTGTGCTTGCTGCATTTAGCCATAGTTTGATCCCACATTGGCTACAAGAGCATTTTCACTGGTATTCTGGAGGCAGAAATAAGATCACTGTGAGTAGAGGTATGATTGGGAAGAAATAAGAGACAAGTACAGATAAATATCTCAAGAGGTTTTGCTGTGCAAAAGAAGAGATGGAGGTATGGTATTTAGGATACATTGTTTTGTTATTTAAAACAACTGAATACATCTCAATGCATTTAAGAAGGAAATAGAAGAGAGAATGATACAAAAGAGAGGTAATGTCATGGAAATGGTGGAGTAAAGAGCTCCAAAAATTGGTTCTTCCACTGAAGCAAATAATAAGTTGGAAAAAATGACAGAATCAGCATTTAAAAAAATAGATTTTATTTGACAGAGAGAGCATAAGTAGGCAAAGCAGCAGGCAGAGGGAGAGGGAAAAACAGGTTGAGCTTAGAGCCTGATGCAGGGCTTGATCCCAGGACCCTGGGACCATGACCTAACCAAAGGCAGATGGCTTAACTGACTGAGCCACCCTGGCACTCCATAATCAACATTTTTGGAACTCTGAAACCTAATTAAACACACCAACCAAGGAAGTGCTTAATGAAGAAGTTGTTAAAATTTGGTTTCAAAAAAAAAGTGTTGTTTTTGCCTACCTGCCTACCATTTCCTATTCCCCAGCTTGGCAGAAGCTGTGGAAAGAACAGCCCATGTTTCTGTGGCTTGCTGGTGCTGGAGCAGGCATGGGGTGGTGGCAATATGAACCTTTTTTTTTTTTTTAAGATTTTATTTATTCATGAGAGACAGAGAGAGAGAGAGGCAGAGACAAAGGCAGACGAAGAAGCAGGCTCCCCACAGGGAACCCAGTGTGGGACTCAATCCGGGGACCCTGGGATTAGGCCCTGGGCCAAAGGCAGGTGCTCAACCGCTGAGCCACCCAGGCATCCCATGAACCTTATTCTTAAAAAAAAAAAAAAAAAAAGTGTGGTTGTGAGGGGCCCTTGGGTGACTCAGCCAGTTAAGCATCCGACTCTGAATTTTGTCTCAGGTCATGATCTCAGGGTGGTGAGATTGAGCCCCACACCAAGCTCCACAGTGGAGCTTAAGATTCTCTCTCTTCCAGGATGCCTGGGTGGCTCAGTGGTTGAGCATCTGCCTTCAGCATAGGGCAAGATCCCAGAGTCCTGGAATCGAATCCCACTTTGCGATCCCTGCAAGTAGCCTGCCTTTCCCTCTGCCTATGTCTCTGCCTCTCTCTGTGTGTCTCTCATGAATAAATAAATAAAATCTTGAAGGAAAAAAAAAAAAGAATTCTCTCTCCCTTTCCTTCTGCCCCTCCTTTGCTCTCTTTCAGGAAAAAGAAAAAAATGTGGTTGTACATTTTGACCTGTCAGTATCTCACAGGAAGGACTGACAAAGCTACCTTTTTCTCACACCTCCCTCAGAATTTAGTGGCAGTATAGGTATCACTTGATGAAAGCATTTAAAGACATACAATACACATAGCTATCTGGGACAGAGAAAAAGTCCACGATGGAGCAGGGTTAGAAGGAAGATTCTTGGAAGAATAAGGGCTACCTCATAAACTAGGACATCTAGAGTGAAATGCACAGGCCCAGGGCTGGATGCATGCTTGGAAGAGATCTGAAAGGACTCTAGGCTTTGCTTCCCACTGATAATTGGGCCCTATGCAAGCAAGAGGTGAGGGCCAAGGCACAGTTGTAGGAGCCTGGCTTAATGTTGAAGGAGTGCCTCAGCTCAAAGCTAATCTGCAAAAACAGAGATTTTTGTTTTTGTTTTCTAGCTATAGGTGTTTATGGAAATTTGTCAGGTCACTGGCTACCTGCTGAGATAACATAATGGAACTTCAGTAGCCACACACAAAAAGAAATACAGCTTTTGCAAAAATAGTTTGGAGAATTTGCTAACCCAATGTACAACTGCAGTCCTCAACAACTAATACAGCAAACCCTGGGTATAGGGTAGACTCTACTTTCCAAAGTTATTAGATTATAATATTGAAAATAACCAGTTAACAACAAAAAAATTACCAGACATTCAAGGAAACAGGAAACTGTGGCCCATTTACAGGGAAAAAAAATTGACAGAAACCATCTCTGAGGAAGCCCAGACAAGCCTTTGGATTTATCAAACAAAAGCTTTAAATCAACTGTCTTAAATATCCTCAAAGGGATAAAAGAAACCATGGACAAAGAACTAAAGAAACCAAAAGGACAATGAATGAACAAATTGAGACTATCAATAAAGAAATAAAAATCACAAAAAGGAACCAAATAGATATTCTATTGTTGAAAATTACAATAGCTGAAATAAACCTCTCACTAGAGAGGTTAGATATCAGGTTTGAGTGGGAGAAGAAAGAATCAACAAACTTGAAGATAGGACAAATAAAATATCCAGTCTGAAGAGCATAAAGAAAGAAGCATAAAGAAAAATGAACAATGTTGAAGGGACCAGTGGCATACCATCAAGAATACAACATGTATTATAGGAGTCCTAGAAGGAGAAGAGAGTAAGGAACAAAAAGGATATTTGAAGAAATAATAGCTGAAACATTCCAAATTTGTTGAAAGATGTTAATCCACACATCCAAGAAGCTTAATCCGCATCAAGTAAGATAAACACAAAGAGAACCAAACCACATATAATCAAACTGTTCAAAGTCAAGACAAAGAATGAATCTTGAAAGCAGTGAGAAAGAAGCAGTTCAGTATATTCAAACAATTGGCAGTAAGATTAATGGCTGATTTCTCAACAGAAGCCATGGAAGTCAGAAAGCAGTGGGATGGCATGTTTAAGGGTATGTAGGTATTATCAATCAGGAATTTTATATCTAGCAAAACTATCCTTCGAAAATGAAGAATAATTAAGACATTGCCAGATAAAAAGAAGACTGGATATTCTCTATAAGATATATTAAAGGGAGTTCCTCAGACTGAAGGAAAAGGACATTAGATAGTAACTCAGAATCATAGGAAGAAATAACTCCAGTAAAGGTAATTACATTGGTAAATACGAAGCCAGAAATATTGTAATCTTGGCTTATAACTCCTCTTTTTGTTTCCTAGATTATTTTACTTTATTTTAAAGATTGTATTTATTCATGAGAGAGACAGAGAGAAGGTGGAGACATAGGCAGAGGGAGAAGCAGGCTCCTCGCAGGGAGCCAGATGTGGGACTTGATACCAGAACGCCAGGATCACACCCTGGGCCAAAGGTAGATGCTCAACTGCTGAGCCACCCAGGTGTCCCTCCTAGTGATTTAAAAAAGCAATGCATTAAATAATAAACATAAATATATGTTAATGAACAGATGATGTATAAAGATGTAATTTATGACAACAGCAATGGGGGAAATGAAGCTATATAAGAGCAGAGTATTTATATCAGTATTATATCTTCCATATCAGTAGTCACTTCAAATGTAAATGGATTATCATTAAAAGACAGAGACTGATAGAATGGCTAAAGAAATATGATCCAACTATATGATTTCTACAAGGGAATCTACTTTGGAACCCAAGATGCAAACAGGTTAGTACTGACAGAATAGAAAAATATATTCCATACAAACAATAAACAACAACAACAACAACAAAACTATGGTGACTTTACTAATATTAAGCAAAACAGACTTATTTTAACTTAACAACTGTTACCAGAGACTAAAAGGGACATTATTTATTGACAAAAAAATTTATCAAAAATATATAACAAACATAAATGCACCAAACAATGAGGCCTCAACATATATGAAGCAAACAGAATTAAAGGGAGAAACAATTCAACAGCAATTAGTTGGAGATTTCTGCACTCCTCTTTAGGTAATAACTAGAACATCTAGACAGTAGGTCAATAAAGAAATAGAGGTCTTGAACAACACAAATTCTAGCAAACAAACTCAACAGCATACTAAAATAGTTACATACTCTGATCAAGTGGGATTTATTCTAGGAATTCAGGGGTAGTTTAACAAAAAAAAAAAAACAACAAAGAATGTAATATACTACTAGCATGAAGAGGATGTACTTGTGAGATAATTAAGTGGTGATGACCAATAGGCAGCGGGACATGAACGTTTTGGGCTAAGAACAAAAATCTAGGTGCACCTTGGTGGCTCAGTTAAGCATCTCCCTTCAGCTCAGGTCATGATCCCAAGGTCCTGGGATGGAGCCCTGTCAAGGGAATCCCTGCTCAGCGGGGAGTCTGCTTCTCCCTACCCCTCTCCCTCCGCCCCACCTCCATCCCACCACCCACTCATGCTCTTTCTCCCTCAAATAAATAAAATCTTAAAAAAAAAAAAAGAACAAAAATCTGGGCTGTGGATACACATTTTAGATTATCAGTATATATAATCAAAGTAATGGGAAGAGATCAGATCAGATCACTTAAGGGTAATACAGTGTAAAGAAAAAAAGTAAGTACCAAGCATTTAGAAGAAAGAAGAAGAAAAAAAAATTACAGAGAATGAAAATCAGGAAAAGTACAGTAATAGAAGACAACAGAAAAGAATGTTTCAAGGAGAGAGCTGTGAAATACTAATGAGCCATCAAGTGAGATGGAAATATTTACTTTTTGACTTAAAACATTCTTCCCTCTTGGGCTGGTTTATGTTCTCATCTTTCAGGTTTCTGCTGAGTTATTTCTTCCTTCTAGCATTACCATAATTCCTCATTCTGACTTATATACCTGTCCTATGTGCATTCTGTACATATTCCTGTCATACTTTTATCATTCTGTGTTGTCTGTAACTGCCTATTTCCATGTCCATATCTCCACCATAATTCAAACTTCTCAAATCTATGAAGCAGCAAGACTGTGGATCTGTTTCAAAATTATATCCCCTTCAAATGCAGTCTTTCTCATATTTGTCTCCTATCCTTCCCATACTACTAGCATAGTACCTAGCAACAAGGTTTGTACTCAATAAATAGTTGTTGACATTTATTATTTAGTATCTATTCTATGTTAATCACTGAAGTGGATGTAATAGGAGAAATAAGACATTAATATCAGACAAGAACCCTGCCCTCAAAGAGCTTCCTTTTTTATTATAAACAACTGCAACTTAAATGAACAAATAGAGATAAAGTGTATTTCTTACCATGTCAGTAGTCATGACTTTTGCCACAATATGTGTTATAGTCTTTCCAAAGTCTCTTTTTCCCTTCCTGCGCCTCAGAATTCTTGGAAAGAAAGGTCCATGAACTCTAGAGTTGAAAACATTGATTATGATTAAGTTAACTGGAAAAGACGCAAACTATACTTACTTAGAAAATAAAACTTGGCACCAACCATCTTTGAGAAGTAGGTTTCACTAATTTTAAGCTCTTTGAGATCAATGAGCAACTTGAGAGCAATGAAATGATTAAAATCTTTTAGATGGGGGATCCCTGGGTGGCGCAGCGGTTTGGCGCCTGCCTTTGGCCCAGGGCGCGATCCTGGAGACCCGGGATCGAATCCCACGTCAGGCTCCCGGTGCATGGAGCCTGCTTCTCTCCCTCTGCCTATGTCTCTGCCTCTCTCTCTCTCTCTGTGACTGTAATAAAATAAATAAAAATTTAAAAAAAAATAATAAAATAAAATCTTTTAGATGACCATGTGTTTAAATCCTTAAACTCTAAAATCTTTTCATTTTCATTGTTTGTACCTGAAAATCTATATACATAACCATTACAATCAATACCTGTCACATCAACTGTTCAAATACAGTAGGAAATTTTCTTAATTGTGCTTTCATAGTCCATTGCCTTGTGAACTCACAACAAAGCAAAGGTGGGTTATGCCTATGATACTGAGGCTTAAAAATGTTTAGGGACATGCCAATTTTAGATACTGTGTTCAACTAATAGTGTTTTGTTTCAAAGGATATGGTATCCATAGATATGTTGGCTGTGGCCTCCCAACAGAACAATTCTAGCTTCTCTCTGACTTGTGTTTTTTTTATTATTATTGTTTGCTGTTGAGCACTTCTAATTAATTCCACTCTTTCTGTTCTTTCTGCTCTTCCTTACAATCCCTGTTTCCTATCTCTTAATCATGTGTCAACAAAAGAAAGAAAGTTTGAGTATAAATTTTATCATTATTATCAGCTGAAAGGGATTCCTTTACCAACTGATGTAGCTTTACTAATAATCTCCTTAGGTGTCATATTTTGGGTTCTCTGTAGCACTTTATTTCTTGATGCTAATAAGATGCAGCTTTACTACCAATGTTTTTCAGCTTCAAAAGTTCCACTGAACATTTCTTTTTCTTTTTTTTTTCCACTGAACATTTCAAAAGTAAACCCATTCAGCATTTTTTATACCTATTTAAGCAAGTGGTTATGATCTTGAGAAAGAGAACTACTCACACATTTCTTCACCATATACTTTATCAGTAGCTGCTCAAAGAGTACAGCATCCTAAATTCAGGAAATACAGTTTATCAAGCAATCCTAGTTTTAAAATCAAAAGTATATATCAGTGTTTTTTTAAAAATCAAATTTATTAAGGTATAATTTACATAACATTCATTTTAAGTAAACCATTCCATAAGGTTTTACAAATGTGTATACCCATTTTACTCAATCACAATGATCAAGATATAGAACATTCCCATCACATTGATAGGTTCCTTCATGTATCTTTGCAGTCAGTCCTCCAAAACTATTCCCATGCAACCACTGATCTACTTTTTGTCATAGATTTCCCTTTCTTGGATTTTTAAAATGAAACTTTAAAGTGAAATAATATGAGGTACTCTTTTGTGTCTAGCTTTTTAAATTCAGTCTATTTTGAGATCCATCATGGTATTTTGTGTATCAGCATTTTGTTTATATTGCTGAGCAGTATTCCTTTACTGAATTTTCTGTATACAACAAAATCCTCTCTTCTGCAAACAGAGACAATTTTATTACTTCTTCTTTTCCCTCCGGATGGCTTTTCTTTTACTTACCTGTTGCTCCAGCTGGAACCTCTAGTACAATTTGAGTAGAAGTGGTAACAATGGACATCCTTATCCTCTTCCTGATCTTAGTGGGGAAACACCCTTTCCTTCACTAAGTAGGATTTAAAGGTTTTCCATAGATGGCTTTAAACAGGCTGAGAAATATCCCTTCTATTCCAAAAGTTTTGAAAATTTTTATCATTAAAGCATTGAATTTTGCCAAATTCTTTTTCTATTGAGGTGTGGCTTTTGTCTTTTATTTATTAATATGGTGTATTATATTGACTCATTTTCATATGTTAAACCAACCTTACAACCCTGGGACAAATCCCACTTAGTCATAGGGTCTGATCCTTTTAATATGCTGCTAGACTCAGGTTTGTAGTATATAATTGAAAATTTTTGCATCTATATTCATAAGGGACATTATTCTGTAGTTTTCTTTTCTTGTTATGTCTTTGTGGTTTCAATATGAGGGTAACAATAGTGGCCTTACTGAATGAATTGGGTAAGCGTTTCCTTTGATTTTTTTGAAGTGTGTAAAGAAATGATGTTAATCCTTTAAATGTCTGGTAGAATTCACCAGGGAAGATTCTGGTCTCTGGCTTTTCTTTGTGGATAGTTTTGTTTTCTTTAATTTTTATTTATTTATGATAGTCACACACACAGAGAGAGAGAGAGAGAGAGAGAGAGAGAGAGAGAGAGAGAGAGGCAGAGACACAGGCAGAGGGAGACGCAGGCTCCATGCAGGGAGCCTGATAGGAGACTCGATCCCGGGTCTCCAGGATCACGCCCTGGGCCAAAGGCAGGCGCTAAACCGCTGCACCACCCAGGGATCCCTTGTGGATAGTTTTTAATTTGCTAATTCAATCCCCTTACTTGCTATAGGTTCACTCAGGTTTTCTGTTTTGGCTTTAGTCAGTTTCTTTTCAGGAATTTTGCCCATTTGATCTGGTGATCTAATTTTCTGGTATATAATTGCTTGGAGTATTCCTTAGTAATTTTTTTTTATTTATTCATGAGAGACACACACACACACACACACACAGAGGCAGAGACACAGGCAGAGGGAGAAGCAGTCTCCATGCAGGGAGCCCCACGTGGGACTCAATCCCAGGTCTCCAGGATCACGCCCTGGGCTGCAGGCGGCGCTAAACCGCTGAGCCACCGGGGCTGCCCTCTTTTTTTTATTTCTGTGTAGGTTTTTATGTGGATGTAAATTTTCAACTTAGGTGAGTAAATGCCAACTAGGAGCACTACTACTGATTCATATGCTCAGACTACATTTAGCTTTTGAGAAACTGCCAAACTATCTTCCAAAGAAGCTGCACTGGTTTGCATTCCAATCAAGAATAAATGAAAGTTCTTGTTTTTCCACACCCCTGCCAACAATTGGTATTGTTGGGGCGGGGGGGGGGGGGTTGTTTGTTTATTTCTGCTTTTGTTTTGTTTTTGGATTTTAACCATTCTAATAGATAAGTAATGATATCTCATTCCTTCAATTTGCAATTACCTAATGACAGTGATGTTGAGCATCTTTTTATAGACTTTTTAACCATCTGTATATCTTCTCTGTTGAGATGTTTGTTCAGAATGTTTATCCATTTTTGGAAAAGTGTCTATTCATGTCCATTTCCTAATTGAATTGTTCCTTGGGTGTTGAATTTGATGTGTGTGTGTGTATGTGCGTGTGTTTAAGATTTATTTATCTGAGAAGGGAGAGAGGGAGACCGAGACAAATCCTCAAGCAGACTCCCCACTGAGCATGGAGCCGCCTGATCTGCAGCTTGATCCCATGACTCATGAGATCATAACCTGAGGCAAAACTAAGAGTTGGATGTTCAACTGACTGAGCCACCCAGGTGCCCTGAGTTTGAGAAGTTCTTTATACATTTTGCATACTAGCCCTTTATACAATATGTCCTTTGCAAATATCTTCTCCCTTCTGTCAGTTGCCTTTTAGTTTTGTTGATTGTTTCCTTCACTATGCAGAAGCTTTTTATCTTGATGAGGTCCTAATCACTTTTGCTTTTGTTTCCCTTGGCACAGGCAGGAAACCTGTCTAGTAAGAAGTTGCTGCAGCCAAAGTCAAAGAGGTTGCTGCCTATTTTCTGCTCTAGGATTTTGATGGTTTCTTGTCTTTTATATTTAAGTCTTCCATCCATTTTATTTTTTAAAAATATTTTATTTATTTATTTGAGAGAGAGAGAGAGAGGCAGAGACACAGGCAGAGGGAGAAGCAGGCTCCACGCAGGGAGCCTGATGCGGGACTCGATCCCGGGTCTCCAGGATCATGCCCTGGGCCGAAGGCAGCGCTAAACCGCTGAGCCACCCAGGCTGCCCTTTCCATCCATTTTAAATTTATTTTTGTGTATAGTGTAAGAAAGTGGTCCAGTTTTATTCTTCTACATGTCACTGCCCAGTTTTCACAACATTATTTGTTGAAGAGGCTATCTTTTTTCCACTGGATATTCTTTCCAGCTCTGTCGAAGATTAGTTGGCCATACAGTTGTGAGTCCCCTTCTGGGTTCTCTATCCTCCTCCTTACCTATGTGTCTGTTTTTGGGCCAGTACCTACTGTCTTGATTACAGCTTTGTTAATACAGCTATAAGTCTAGAATTGTGATGCCTCCCACTTTGCCATTACTTTTCAAAATTACTTTGGATATTTGGGGGTTTTGTTGTTCCATACAAATTTTAGAATTATTTGTTCTAGCTCTGTGAAAAATGCTGTGTATTATTTTAATAGGGATTGTATTGAATGTGTAGATTGCTTTGGATAGTACAGATATTTTAACAATATTTGTTCTTCCAATCCATGAACAAGGAATGTCTTCCCATTTCTTTGTGTTTTCTTCAATTACTTCCATAGTTTTTTATGGTTTGCAATGTACAGATATTTCACCTCTTCGGTTAGGTTTATCACTAGGTATCTTAGGGTTTTAGGTGCAATTGTAAATGGGATTGATTCCTTGGTTTCTCTTTCTTCTGCTTCATTATTGGTATATAGAACAGCAACAGATTTTGGTACGTTGATTTTATATCCTGCAACTTGCTGAATTAATGTATCAGTTTTTTGGTGGAGTCTTTGGGGTTTTCTATATAGAGTATAATGTCATCTGAAAATAGTGAAAATTTTACTTCTTCCTTGCTAACTTGGATGCATTTTTTGCATGTATTGTTGTTGTCTGATTGCTGAGGCTAGGACTTCTAGTACTGTGTTGAAAAACAGTGGTAAGAGTGAACATCCCTGTATTCCTGACTTTAGGCGGAAAACTCTCAGAGGATATTAACTGTGGGTCTTTCATATAGGGCTTATAATATTGAGGTATGTTCCTTCTATCTCTACTTTCCTTAGGGTTTTTATCATGAAAGGATGTTATGTTTTGTCAAATGCTTTTTCTGCTTCTATTCAGAGGATCATATGGCTCTTAGCCTTTCTTTTATTAATGTTAGTGTAAACACACTAATATAAGGTATGTATCACATTGATTTGTGGACGTTGAACCACCCCTGCAGCCCAGGAATAAACCCCACTTGATCATGGTAAATAATCCTTTTTACTGTTAGATTCAATTAGCTAATATCTTGTTGAGAATTTTTGCATCCATGTTCATCAGGAATATTGGTCTATAATACTCCTTTTTAGTGGGGTCTTTTGTCTTGTTTTGGGATCAAGATAATGCTGGCCTCATAGAATGAGTTTGGAAGTTTTCCTTCCATTTCTAGTTTTTGGAACAGCTTCAGGAGAATAGGTATTAATCCTTCTTTAATGTTTGGTAGAATTCCCCTGGAAAGCCATCTGGCCCTGGACTCCTGTTTGTTGGGAGACTTTTTAATTAATGATTCAATTTCTTTGCTGGTTATAGGTCTGTTCAAATATTCTATTTCTTCCTGTTTAAGTTTTGGTACTTTATATGCTTCTAGGAATATACCCATTTCTTCCAGATTTCCCAATTTCTTGGCATATAATTGCTCATAATATTCTAATTGTATTTCTGTGGTGTGGTTGTGATCTCTCCTCTTCCATTCCTAATTTTATTGAGTCCTTTCTCTTTTCTTTTTGATAAGTATAGTTAGGGGTTTATCAATTTTGTTAATTCTTTCACAGAACCAGATCCTGGTTTCATTGATTTGCTCTACTATTTTTTCAGTTTCTGTATCATTTATTTCTGCTCTAATCTTAACTATTTCCTTCTGTTGGTTTTAGACTTTATTTGCTGTTCTTTTTCCACCTCCTTTATGTATAAGATTAGGTTGTGTATTTCAAACTTTTCTTGCTTCTTGAGGAAGGCCTATATTGCTATATACTTCCTTATTATGATCGCCATTACTGCCTCCAGAAGGTTTTTGACTGTCATATTTTCATTTTCATTTGCTTCCATGTATTTTTTTTATTTCTTCTTTAATTTCATGAGAAACCCATTCATTCTTTAGTAGGCTGTTCTTTAACCTCCATGTATTTGTGGTCTTTTCAAATTTCTTCTTATGGTTGACTTCAAGTTTCATAGCACTGTGGTCTGAAAATATGCATGGTATGATCTCAATCCTTTTGTATTTGTTGAGTCCTGATTTGTGACCCAGTACGTGATCTATTCTGGAGAATGTTCCATGTGCATTAAAAAATAATGTATATTCTGATGGGTTAGGATGAAAAAATGCTCTAAATATGCCTATGAAGTTCCTCTGGTCCAGAGTGTCATTCAAAGGCGTTGTTTCCAGGCAGCTTGCGAGCCCAGTGGTTTAGCGCCACCTTCAGCCCAGGGTGTGATCCTGGAGACCCGGGATCGAGTCTCACATCCCTGCATGGAGCCTGCTTCTCCCTCTGCCTGTGTCTCTGCCTCTCTCTGTCTCTCATGAATAAATAAAATCTTTAAAAAACAAAAAAACAAAGGCATTGTTTCCTTGTTGACCTTAGATATCTGTCCATTGCTGCGAATGGGATGTTAAAGTCCCTACTATTGTACTATTATCAATTAGTTTAAGTTTGTTAATAATTGATTTATATATTTGGCTGCTCCCAAGTTGAGGGCATACATATTTACATCTGTTAGGTCTTCTTGAGGACAGACCCCTTTAAAATGATATAGAGTCCTTCTTCATCTCTTATACAGTCTTTTCTAAAACTCTAGTTTATCTAAGTATGACTACTTCCTCTTTCTTTTGATGTCCATTAGTATGATAGATGGTTCTCTACCCCCTCACTTTTAATCTGGAGGTGTCTTTGGGTCTAAAAATGACTCCTGTAAGCAGCATATCGATGGATTTTTTAAAATACATTTTGATACCCTATGTCTTTTGGTTGGAGTATTGAGTCCATTTACATTCAGAGTAATTACTGATACAAATTTAGTGCCATTGTATTATCTGTAAAGTCACTCTTCCTAAAGATTGTCTCATTTCTTTCTAGTCTTTATTGCTTTTGGTTACTCTTTCCTAGTCAAAGGGTCTCCTTTAATATTTTTTGCAGACCTGGTTTAGTGTTCACAAACTTCTTTAGTCTTTGCTTGTCTTGGATACTCTTTATCTCTCCTTCTATTCTGAATGACAGCCTTGCTGGATAAAGTATTCTTGGCTGCATATTTTTCCCATACAGCACTTTAAATATATCATGCCACTTCTTTCTGGCCTGCAAGTTTCTGTAGACAGATCTGCTGCTAACATTGTGTGTCTACCCTTGTAGGTTAAGGATTTTTTGTCCCTAGCTGCTTTCAGAATTCTCTATCTTCGTATTTTGCAAGTTTCACCAGAATATGTCTTGGTATTGACCTGTTTTCATTGATTTTGAGGGGAGTTCTCTTTGCCTCTTGGACTTGAATGCCTAATTCTTTCCCCAAATTAGAGAAATTATCAGCTGTAATTTGTTCAAATAAACCTTCTGCCCCCTTTTCTCTCTTTTGGGACCCCTACGATACAGATGTTATTGTGCTTTGTGGAATCACTGAGTTCCCTAAGTCTATATTTATAATCTAATAGTTTTCTTTCCCTTTTCTTTTTAGTTTCATCATTTTCCATAATTTTATATTCTGTATTACCTATTTGTTCCTCTGCTTCTTCCATTCTTGTGATTACATCCAGTTGGTTTTGCATCTCAGTTAAAGCATTTTTTATTTTGCCTAATTTTTAGGTCTTATCTCTGCAGCTAAGGTTTCTCTGGTGTCTTCTGTGCTTCTCTCAAGCCCAGCTAGTATTTTTATGACTGTTTTAAATTCTTGTTCACTTATATTGCTTATATTGTTTTTTGTTTGTTTGTTTGTTTGTTTTTTGCTTATATTGGTTTTGAGCAAATCCCTAGCTTTGGTTTCTTTTTGATCTTTCTTTTTGGGGAGAATTCTTCCATCTTATTATGTTGAGGTTTCTATCTTTTGCACATTATGAAAGCTTTTTACGTTTCTGCTTTTGAGAATGATACTATATTAAGAAGGGGTCATACACTGTCCAGAACCCAGTGCTTCAAGAAGTGTTTCTGTGTATGTTGTGTGCTCTCTGCTGTTGTGTTTTGGCTGCTCTTTCCCACAGGTCAGTCCTCCACAGAGTTCCTCTTTGCTTGCAGTAGGGAGTGTTCAGACCTTTAACTAGGTATGTTTTGATTTGTTGAGATAAGCTTGATTAAAAAAAATTTTTTTTTTAAAGAAACTTGAAGCAAGAAAAGAGAAAAAGAAAAGGAACAAAGAAAGCAAACAGAAAAACAAAAAACTATAAGCCCAATTCCAAAAAATACAAGAAGGAAAAAAGAAAGGAAAAAAAAAATCCTGATTTAAAAAAAAAAGAAAAAAGAAAGAAAGAAAAGAAAAAGGAGAAAAAGAAACGAACAAATGAATAAAAAACCTATAAGTCTGATACCAAAGGAAAAAATTATTTAAAAAATTAAAATAAAAAAATAAAGTTATAAAATAAAAAGCAAGCAAGCAAGCCTGGTCCCAGTTCCATGAGAACTGAAACTGACACTTTGGAGCACTCTATGATCAGCAGATCTATATATGCGAGGGTGGGAAGGTTGATGGAGGTGTTCTGAGCTCATTCACAGTCAGACCTGCCTTTGCAAAGATGCCCTTCCTGGGCACAAAGGAGGCAGGGTTTTGTGCAAGCAGCTCCACCCTCCACTGGAGGTGCTGTGCTTCTCTTTGAAGTCCAACCATGCTGTAGGGTGGGGGGAGAGATGGCATCATCCTGCCCCCCTTGTCTTCAGGGAGGGGAACCTGTGGCCACAGCTATTCAGGAGGCACTCACAGAAAAGCAAACAATCTCCTCTTCTATGTCCCAGGCTTTTGTCAGAATACTGTTCTCAACCTGTGACCAGCCGCCAGCATGCTTGACACCCCAGTTCTCTTGTGTATTCATCTCTGTCATATGGCTGAGATTCAAAATTCCAAATCTTAAAGGACCTGGCAAGGCAAGGACTGCTTCCCTCCCACAGAGGAGAGACTTGCAGCTGGGTGGGTACCATTCTATCCCAGAAAATCAGTTGCATGGCACATGCTTAGTGGCTAGAGTCTTGCAATATACATTTAAAGTTAATCTTAGTTCACCTTCAAATAACACTATCATATTTCATATATAGTGCAGGCACTTTTTAACAGAGTATTCCCATTTCTCAGTATGATATTACTGTCACTTAATTTACCAATCCATACATTATCAACCAATACCATCACAAATACTATTAAACAGCTATTTTTAATCAATTGAGATAAATAAAAATAAAATATTTTAATTTACCTTTGTTTATTCTTTATCCAAAGCTCTTCCTTCCTATACACATATCGGAGTTTCTGACTTTTAACAATTTTCCTCTAAAGAATTTTTCATTTTTCTTGCAAGGTGATAAATTCCCTTATTTTTTTTCCTTTTTGTCTAAAATAGTTATTACCCTTTCACTTTTGAAAAATATTTTCACTGCATACATAGAATTCCAGGTTGGTAGTTTTCTTTCAACACTTTGAATATTTCACTCCTTTCATCTTGTTTGCATAGTTTCTTATAAGAAGTCTGTTGTAATTCTTATTTTTGTTCACCTATAGATAAGCATTTCCTCCCCCCCCCCCCGCTCCTTTTTTATAGTTGTCTTCAGTTTGAATATGATATGCTAATGTATAGAATTTTTTGGTATTTATCCTGCTTGGTGTGCTCTGAGCTTCATAGATCTATGGTTTGTTGTCTGCGTTTAATTGTGGAAAATTCTCACCATTATTAATTCAAATATTTCTTCGGCTGCATTTGCTCTTTTTCTCTTCTTGGCATTCCAATTACACATATGCTGCACCTTTTGAAATGGTCCCACAGTCCTTGGATGTTTTGTTTTTTCATTCTTTTTTTTCTTTGCATTTCAGTTTGAAAAGATCCTGCTGACATACCTTCAAGCTCACTGATTCTTTCCTCAGTTTCATTCCATCTATTAGTTAACCCATCAAAAGTATCATTTTTATTTAGTGTTTTTTATTTCTAGCATTTATTATTATTTATTTATTTATTCATGAGAGACAGAGAGAGAGAGGCAGAGACATAGGCAGAGGGAGAAGCTGGCTTCCTGCAGGAAGTCCAATGTGGAACTTTATCTCAGGACCCAAGGATCACGCCCTGAGCCAAATGCAGAGGCTCAACTGGTGAGCCGCTCAGGCATCCCGCTAGCAGTTTCTTTTAATTCATCCTTAGAGTTTCCATCTTATGTTTACATGATCTGTTCTTACATTTTGTGTCCCATTTTCATTAGACTAACATCAGTTAGGTATTTTAAATTCCATCTAATTCCAGAATCATAATTGAGTCTGGTTCTGATGCTTACTTTCTCTCTTTAAGCTTAGTTTTTTTCTTGCCTTCAAGTATGTTTTATAATATTTTGTGGAAAGCCAACCATGACGCATTGACTAGAAACTAAAGTAAACAGGCTTTTAGAGTGAGGTTTTATATTAATCTAGCCAGGAAGTAAACTGTGTTTAATGTTTGTTATAGCTGTAGGTGTCAGACACCTCACATTCCTATGGTTTCCATTATTTGTGTCTCCTCTGTTGCCTTTGAGCTTCCCTAAAAACTCCTCCTTTTGTGTCTTGTTCTTTTAGCTATAATCCAGTTATTATACTGGAGCCTAACTGGTGTGGTTGGAAGGTATAATGGAGAGGAATTGTTCTTATTAGTCTTTTAGTGCGTCTATGTCCCTGGACTGTGATCTTTACAAGTTTCGTAGTGCCCTCCTCTTCCCAGATAGGAAGGAAGGCTAGAAGAGGCTGGAGTCAAGGAAATACCCTTCTCCCCTAGATGGGAAGATGCTATGGTAATCTTTTCCTCTAGTGAATGAATCTTTGTCATGGAGATGCTCTGGGTATATTTCACAATATTAACTTTTCCCATCCCCAACTAGAGGCATAATGGGATTTTTCTTGGCTCTCACCAGAGAACCTAGAGAGATTCCTGGAGGCAAAAACCCCACAGAGATGTGGGGTGTCTCGCTAGGAAATGCATCCCTCCAGGAATTTCTCACTTGCATACTAGTCCATACTCAACCTCCAGCAGTTTATCAAAATTACCATTTGTGTTCTTACAGTTTATGGCTCTAGGGGATTATCTGTTCCAGGTAAGGAGATCCTGGCTGTGATTCTGAATTTACTTCTCTCTCCAGATTTCAAGGTGGCAGTTTGCCCTATGACCTTAGTTTTCTTATGGGTCCAAGAACATCATTTTAAGTTTTGTTCACCTTTTTTCTTGTCTTAAGGATGTGAGTGATAACTAACAAGCTGTTTACATGTCAGAGCTGCATCTGAAAGTATTTGTTTTTTAGTTTCCATTTCTCTGTTGAGATTCTCTGTCCATTTATTAATTCCAAATTTTCCTATAATTTGTTGAACATATTTATAATAGCTGCTTTGAAGTCTTGTCTGAAATCTTAACATCTGAGCCCACTCAGAGTCAGATTATATTAACTATCTTTTTCCCTGGGAATGGATCTAATTTTCTGGTTTCTTTCCATGCCCATAAATTTTTTGGTTGAACACTGGAGACTTTGGAAAATACATTCTCATAACTTTAGATTGTGTTGTGTTCTTCTAAGGATTGTTAGTCTTGTATTCTAGCAGGCAGGTAACTTGTCTGGGCTCAAAATCAGCTGATATATCTGTTTAGTTCTCTCAACTTCCACGCTTCAACTACAGACTTTTTAAAAAAGCATCGTTCCCCAATTTCTCCCCCCCCCACCAATGCTAGTATAGTTTAGTGGTCAGTCAAGAATTTGAGCAGAGTTTATGCTCAAATTCTGGATCTGGCCCTTTTTGCAACTGTCTTCTTTCAGGATACCCCGCCTATATTTCCAGCTGTTCTGCCAGCTTTGAACTCTGTGCTTTGCCATCTTGAAATAGTTGGACTGCATTTTTTGCTACCAAAGCTATAAAACCTGGTGATCACTCTCATACTGAAAAGCCACAAATTCCCATTTCTTACCCAAGGATATATTTCAAGGCTTGTTGCCTACTTTGGTTATTTTACAGTGCCTTCAAATAGCTGGATGCTTTTAATATATTTTTGTTCAAATTTTATAATTGTTATCTATGCAAAGGTTTGACCAGTTACCTTACTCTACTACTCCCAGACCTAGATTCTCTGTGATTTAACTTTTAAGATGAGAGAACCCCACGTTGTCCCATGCTATTAGAATCTGAAGTCTAATAATGATAAGTTGTATTCAAATTCAACTTTTGTTGACTCTGAATTTCTAGATAAATAGATTTCAAAAATCTTATCTATACCGATTTCCCAAAGTAATCCCAAGGCTTCATTACACAAGAATCCCAGTAACATCAAAAATAGGCACTGAAATGAGATTCTTAATGATTAAAAAAATAAGTGAAATTTGAAAGAAAATACAAAAAGAAAAGATTTAGGCTAACAGTTAATTGTTGGACAAATAAAATGTGGCTCAGAATTCCTAAGGCAAAGAACGTGTATAGGTGGAACATAAAGAGGTTTAACAATCTAGTATGAAATAGTCAGATGTCCTTTGGCTCCATTCAAAATTTTCCTTTAATTTTGAAACCATGGGCAAGAATTCCTGTTTCCTCTCTATCTAAAACAAAGACAGAAATATATACTTTACTGCATAGTAATGTAAAAACATTTTAAGACATTTTGAAGTATTATGGAGAATGATGCTGGTTAAATCCACATTGTTTTATTTATTATAAAAACAACTTATCAATATCTGTGAGAAAAAAAGAAATTAAGAGGCAGCCAAATTATTCAACTTTCTCTTTACTTTGTATATTATATGTGGTGGAGCTCTCCCTCCTCTTTTCTTAGGCTTTGGCCAAAATCAAGAATGTAAAAATGAAAGATAAGGAAAGAACTAGATTGATAATATTTTTTAATCCAAAAAGCCAATGATTTCATTGAATTCAGTTATATAAAAATGATTTTCTAATACTGATAGTTGCACTTTGTTCTTATCTCAAAAATTGGACATCTATTTTTATAATCTACTTCAGTCAGGGTAACATATATCCTAAGTTAAGTAATATGATAAAAAAATAACCATGTAATTTTTTTGTTTAAAATAGAGTATTATTACCGGAGACGTAAATCTTCCCACATTTTCAATAATCCACAGAGCATTACTATCTCATAGTATTTTTTCCAGCATTCAACGGCCTCTGCTGCAGATGGATCTTCTGTAATATTACTCTGATACTCAATGAGCTCAACACGCTTGTTCTTATATTTCTCCAAAGTTTTTTTGAAACGTTGTGCAATAGGACCAGGTATGGTTCCATCTTGTATATCACACCACCTGAAAAGTATCAATATAATTACCATGTTTATCTTATAAAATGTGCTAAATTAGCTTTTAACTATACTTACAAATTAATTCTTTCTTCAATTAAAGCAGTGTAATTCTCACAACTTTCTTCATCATCCCAGTCTCTCCAAAGAAAGTCATAAAAAAACCTATGATGAATGAAAATAATGTAAAAGTGATCAAAAAGAGCCAATAATATGTATATAATTAAAGACATTCTCATGTCAGAATTCTTTATATGAATTCTAAGAAAAATATTTGTAAATGACCTTTCAGTGAACTAATATTAAAATCAAACCTTTAAAAATTGGGTGATCTACATTCTTTTTTTTTTTTTTTTTAAGATTTTGTGTATTTATTTATGAGAGACCCAGAGAGATACAGGTAGAGGGAGAAGCAGGCTCCCTCACAGGGAGCCCGACATGGGACTTGATCCTGGGGCTTCAGGATCATGGCCTGAGCTAAAGGCAGATGCTTAATGGCTGAGCCACCCAGGCATCCCAAGATGACCTACATTCTATTGAAGGTTGCTACAGATCATGTTTCTTGAAGTGGGAATGTAAAATGCAGGTTCCAAATTTCATAGATTTGGCTGTTTTGTTCAACAAAGAAATAATACTTAAAATTTTATTTATTTATTTGAGAGAGAGAGATGAGGTGGGGGACGAACAGAGGGAGAAGAGGGAGAAGCAGGCTCCCTACTGAGCAAAGAGCCTGAAGTGGGGCTCAATTCCAGGACACTGGGATCATGATCTAACCAAAGGCAGATGCTTAACCGACTGAGCCACCCAGGCACCCCAGAAATAATACTTCAGGTATAATCAAATTTGTATATTCTGGGGAAGTATTAGAAAAACAAAAATATGGGCATTCCTGGGAGGCTCAGTGGTTGAGTGTCTGCCTTTGGCTCAGGGCATGATCCTGGGGCCTGGGGATCAAGTCCCACAACAGGCTCCCCATAGGGAGCCAGCTTCTCCCTCTGCCTATGTCTCCTGCTTCTCTCTGTGTGTCTCTCATGAATAAGTAAAATCTTAAAAAAAAAAAAAAAAAAAAAAAAAGAAAGAAAGAAAAGGAAAAGAAAAAGAAAAAAAGATGCCCCTAAAATTCTGAATTATGTTTATGGATAACTTCTCTCAAATTGTATCACCTTAAGAAGCAATCATAATGTGGATGATGACATCTAGTATTTGTAATGTCCTTACATGTGAAACATAAAATGTAATATATTTAAGATGCTTAAATATGAACAAAATTTAGTGTTACTTATCTCTAGAACTTTTTAAATCAATTTTTGAAAATGCAAGATCAAAAAATGGCAAACTTTTCATTGCCCATATATAATACTTCTGCAGGAGAATGTTAAGAGTTATAAATATGTTCATTAAAATCGACACCTAGCTGGCTCAGTCAGTGGAATATGTGACTCTTGATCTCAGTCATGAGTTCGAGCCCCATGTTAGGTGTAGAGATTACTTAAAATAAATAAATAAACTTAAAAAAGGACAAATTGAATTCAGCAGTGAGAAAAATTAAATCTATAACTATTTATAAAGTGCTTGTATACTTACATATTAACTTTTTGAATATTATAACTTTAAGAGGTGAAAAGGTCTAATACCTTACAACTTCCAAGGCCAAAGCAATATCATGTATATCGGAATCTTGTCCTTCAACAGGATACACTTCCAAGAGAGGCACACTATGCTCCAGTTCTTCCAAAATCTCATTGACCAAACCCCTTGGAATATTTGCAATGTTAGAAGAAAAAGGCTCAGCAAGAGATACACTAACTTTGAAACAAGATGATGAGCTTTGGCGTGGTTTACAAGTTACCTAAGATAAATATTATAAAATTTGTAATTACAAATCAAAATGAACGACAAAGATATTTTCCTCACACATGATCTACAAAGTTTCTTCTTTTAAATTTGAAGATCTCTTTACCACAAAGTAATTATAGATCAATATTAATTAAAATAACACAATTTTTTCAAACCTTATTTCTATCTTCCTTTTTTTTAAGTTCCAGTGTAGTTACTAACATTATATCACTGTACAGTACAGTGATTCAACAATTCCATATATTACTCAGAGTTCATCACGATAAGTCTTAATCCTCTCCACCTATTTCACCCACCCAAACTCCCTTCTGGTAACCATCTGTTTATTCTTTATACTTGAAAGTTTGTTTTTTGGTTTGTCTCTTTTGTTTTCTTTCTTAAATTCCACATATGAGTAAAATCATGTAGTATTCGTCTTTCTCTGACTTATTTCACTTAGCATTATACTCTCTAAATCCATCCATGTTGTTGCAAATAAGATTTCATTCTTTTTTGTGGCTGAACAATATTCCATTGTAAATATATATACCACATTGTCTTAATCCATTCATCTATCACTGCATACTTGGACTACTTCTATAGTTATTGTAAATAATTCTGCAATACACATAGGGTGCATGTATCCTTTTCAAATTAGTATTTTTGTATTCTTTGAGTAAATACCCAGTAGTGTGACTGCTAGATCACTAGTTCTATTTTTAATTTTTTGAGGAACCTCCATACAGTCTTCTAATGGCTGTACCAGTTTGCATTCCTACCAAGAGTGTACAAGGGTTTCCCTTTCTCCATATCCTCACTAACACCTATTGTTTCTTGTGTTTTTTATTTTAGCCATTTGACATTTTAGCCATTAGCCAAGGTGAGGTGATATCTCATTGTAGTTTTGATTTGCATTTCCCTGATGATCAGTTTGAGCAACTATTCATGTGTCCGTTGGCCATCTGGATGTCTTCTTTGGAGAAATGTCTGTTCATGTCTTCTGCCCGTTTTTAAATTTGATTGTTTTGAGCTGTTGAGTTGTATAATTTCTTTTCTATTTTGGATACTAACCTTTTATCAGATATATCATTGGCAAATATCTTCTCCCATTCTACAAGTTGTATTTTAGTTGCTTGTTTCCTTTTCTGTGCTGAAGTTTTTGATCTTGATTTAGTCCTAGTTGCCTATTCTTGCTTTTGTTTCTCTTGTCTCAGGAGACATATCTAGAAAAATGTTGCTATGGCGATAGCAGATAAATTTCTGCCTGTATTCTCTTTTAGGATTTTTATGATTTCAGGTTTCACATTTAGATCTTTAATTCATTTTGAATTTCTTTTTGTGTATGCTGTAAGAATGTGGCCTGGTTCCACTCTTTTGCATGTGGCTGTCCAGTTTTTCCAATACCATTCATTAAAGAGACTGTCTCTTTCCTGTTGCATATTCTTGCCTCCTTTGTTGAAGATAAATTGGCCAGATGGTTATGGATTTATTTCTGGGTTTTCTATTCTGTTCCACTGATCTATGTGTCTGTTATTGTGCCAGTACCACATTGTTTTGATTACTACTGTTTTGTAGTATATCTTGAAATCTTAGATTGTCATACTTCCAGTTCTGTTCTTCCTTTTCAAGACTGCTTTGGCTATTTGGGTTATTTTGTGGTTTCATACAAATTTTAGGATGATTTGTTCTAGTTCTGTGAAAAATGTTATTGGTATTTTGATAGGGATTGCAATAAATCTGCAGATTGCTTTGGATAGTGTGGACATTTTAACAATATTTGTCCTCCCAATCCCTAAACATGGAATATGTTTCCATTTCTTTGTGTTGTCTTCAATTTCTTTCATCAGTGTTTTATAGTTTTCAGAGTACAGGTATTTCACCTCCTTGGTTAAGTTTATTCCTAAGGAATTTATTATTTTTGGTGTAATTGAAATGAAGGGGTTTCTTAATTTCTCTTTCTGCTAAGTAGTGTATAGAAATGCAATGAATTTCTGCATACAGATTTTGTATCCTGCAACTTTACTGAATTCATTTACCAGTTTTAGTATTTTGGTGAAATCTTTAGGATTTTCTATACACAGTATTTGCAAATAGTGAAAGTTTTACTTCTTTCTTACCTATCTGGATGCCTTTTATTTTATTTTTTTAAAAGATTTATTTATTTATTTATGATAGACATAGAGAGAGAGGCAGAGACACAGGCATAGGGAGAAGCAGGCTCCATGCAGGGAGCCCGATGTGGGTCTTGATCCCGGGACTCCAGGATCGTGCCTTGGGCCAAAGGCAGGCACCAAACTGCTGAGCCACCCAGGGATCCCCAGGATGCCTTTTATTTCTTTTTCTTGTCTGACTGCTGTGGCTAGGGCTTCCAGTACTATGTTGAATAAAAGTGGTGACAGTGGACATTCTTGTCTTGCTCCTGACCTTAGTTGGGAAAGGCTGTTTTTCACCAGTGAGTATGATATTAGCTCTGGGTTTTTCATATATAGCTTTTATTGTGTTACAGGATATTCCCTCCAAACCTACTTTGTTGAGGGTATTTTTTAAAAATCAGGAATGGATGTTGTGCTTTGTCAAATGCTTTTTTTCTGCATCTACTGAAATGATCATATGGTTTTTATCCTTTGTCTTGTTGATGTTATGTATCACATTAATTGATTTGTGAATACTCAACTACCTTTGCATCCCAAGAATAAGTCCCACTTGGTTATGGTGAGTAATTTTCTTAATGTACTGTTGGATTCAGTTTGCTAAAATTTTGTTGAGTATTTTTGCATCTATGCTCATCAGAGATATTGGCCTACAGTTCTCTCCCTCTCTTTTTTGGCAGTGTTTTGGTAGCTGGTTTTAGTATTGGAGTAATGCTGGCCTCATAGAACGAATTTGAAAGCTTTCCTTCTCCTTCTATTTTTTTAGAATAGGTCCCAGTTCATGGATGACTTGTCTTTTACTTCTGAGAATATTAATAGGTTTTTAATATATGTGTGTGTGTGTATATATATATATATATATACACATTTCCTTCTCCTTATCATTTGTTTCTTCAAAATGTCTTTTCTGCTGTTTTATTTTTATTTTATTTTTTTTTATTTTTATTTATTTATGATAGTCACACAGAGAGAGAGAGAGAGAGGCAGAGACACAGGCAGAGGGAGAAGCAGGCTCCATGCACCGGGAGCCCGACGTGGGATTTGATCCGGGGTCTCCAGGATCGCGCCCTGGGCCAAAGGCAGGCGCCAAACCGCTGCGCCACCCAGGGATCCCTTTTCTGCTGTTTTAACTATTTTTTTTATTAGAGTTTCTTTAGATATCTGGTGATCCTTGGCTGTCTGCTCATATTAAAAGGTGGAGCATTAAAAAAGAGGTCTGGGGATCCCTGGGTGGCTCAATGGTTTAGCGCCTGCCTTCGGCCCAGAGCGTGATCCTAGAATCCCGGGATCGAGTCCCACATTGGCCTCCCTGCATGGAGCCTGCTTCTCTCTATGCCTCTCTCTCTCTCTCTCTCTCTCTCTCTCTCTCATGAATAAATAAAATCTTAAAAAAAAAAAAAAGAGGTCTGTGTATATGGGTGGAACAAGTATGGATGTTCTATCTGTAAATGCAGGATATTCTGCACTGGCTCTTTCCATGGGAACTCAATATGCCAATTATCTTTAGGTCTTTTCTTTTGAGCTGAACATAGAAAAATCTTCCAAATCTCATGCCTAAAGGGATATGCCTTAACTGCCTGTATGCTAGAAGCAGAGTCAGAATAGAAGGAAGAGGATCCTAACATTCAGTACCAGTAAACTTTGACTTACTCCCTGCTCAGTAGGATACTACCATTCAGCTTCTTAAATCTGTACATTTTATGTCTTTTTGCCAAATTCAGGATATTTCAGCCATTATTTTATTCAAAAGTTTTTTTCAGCCACATCTTTTCTTCTCTTTTTCTGGGACTCAGAAGACATGAATGTTGGGTCTTTTGTTATAGCCCAACATGTCCCTGCAGCTCTGTTCATTTTGTTTTCCAGTCTATTCCTTCTGGTGTTCAATTAGATAATTTCTAACTTTCTATTGTCAAGTTTGCTGATTGTTCCCTCTGTCTTCATTCTGTTGTTCAGCACATCCTTTTGAGTTTTTTTCAGTTACTGTATTATTCTAGTTCTAAAACTTTGTTTTTGCTGAGACTTCCTATTTTTTCATTTGTTTCACATGCACTCATAAATGCTCAGTAATGCATTTTTATAGTGGTTGCTTTAAAGTCCTTGTCAGTGGGCAGCCCGGGTGGCTCAGCGGTTTAGCACCCCCTTCAGCCCAGGGTGTGATCCTGGAGACCTGGGATGGAGTCCCATGTCGGACTCTCTGCATGGAGCCTGCTTCTCCCTCTGCCTGTGTCTCTCTGCCTTTCTCTGTCTCTGTGTCTCTCATGAATAAATAAATAAAATCTTAAAAAAAATAATAAAGTCCTTGTCAGGTAAATCTAACATCTAGGTTACCTCAGTGTTGGTGTCTATTGTTTTATCTCATTCAAGTTGAGGTTATTCTAACTCTTACAAGGGATTGAGAAGAGATAACAAGTGATTTTCTATTTAAATCTAGACATTTTGAATATTATGTCATGAGATTCTTGACCTTATTTAAATCTTTTATTTCATCAGTCCTCTTCTGACACCAATATGGCATAAAAAGGAAGTTCCCACCCTGTTACTGCCAGATGGGGAGTGAAGTCCAGATTCTCCAGTGTCTGTTGACTGTAGGAATGGGGAGAGGTATTTCTTCTTTACTGCTATTCTGGGGTAGGAGTTCAGGTTCAACATGAGATCTCTACTGATACTTCCCCCTAGCTTGGAGAGAGAGGAGCATCTCATTTCTGCTCCCCATGTTGTTTCCATTGACATCACAGTAGGGTGGAGTCCTGATTCTCTACTAGATCTTTTCTGACACCACTGCTCCAGGAAGTGGAAGGAGTCTCCCCTTACTGGTGGGGGTGGTAGTCCAGTCTTCCCATGTAGTCTACATTGATAACAGGGGGGTGGGAGAAGTTCTTTATCACTCAGCTCCCCATTTTCTCCCCACTAGGTCTTCTCTAACACCACTTTGGCATTGGGGTTAGTGTGCCTTGTTACAACTTAACAAGAGTGGAAGCCTAGGTTCTTCACTTGGTCTTTTCCTGCAGTGGGGAAAGAGGGACAGCAGGTTTGGTTTTTTTTTTTTCCTGTGGTGTTGCCCCTTTCCTGGTCCTTTGACTAGAGAAAGCAGGCCTTTAGGAGTGGGGGACTTTTTATTTATTTTTTATTTATTAAAAAAATTTTTTTTTAAGATTTATTTATTTACTCATGACAGATACACACACACACACAGAGGCAGAGGGAGAAGCAGGCTCCATGCAGGGAGCCCGACATGGGACTTGATCCCGGGTCTCCAGGATCACACCCTGGGCAGAAGGCAGGATGGAGTCCCCTGTCGGGCTCCCTACATGGAGCCTGCTTCTCCCTCTGCCTGTGTCTCTGCCCCTCTCTCTCTCTCATGACTAATAAAATCTTTTTAAAAAGGGGGGGGGGCGGGCTGAAGACATGAATAGACGTTTTTCCAAAGATGATATCCAGATGGCCAACAGAAAAGATGTGTCTTTTCATCAATATCACTGATCATCAGGGAAATGTAAATCAAAACTACAGTGAGATATCACCTCACACCTGTCAGAAGGGCTAAAATCAACAACACAAGAAATAACAGGTGTTAGTGAGGATATGGAGAAAGGGAAATCCTTGTGCACTGTTGGTAGGAATGCAAACTGGCGCAGCCTCTCTAGAAAACAGTATGGAGTTTCCTCAAAAAAGTTAAAAATAGAACTACTCTATGATCCAGCAATTGCTGGGTAATTTAGTAAATAATACTAAGTACCCAAAAGAATACAAAAATACTAATTCAAAGGGATACACGAACTCCGATGTTTACAGCAGCATTATCTATAATAGCCAAATTATAGAAATAGCCCAAGCATCCATCAATTGATGAATGGATAAAAATGATGTGGTATATATACACAATGACACATTGGCCATAAGAAAGAACAAAATCTTGCCATTTTGCAAGGACATGAATGAAGCTAGAGAGCACAATGCTAAGTAAAATAAGTTAGAGAAAGACACCATATGATTTCACTTATATTTGGAATTTAACAAACAAAACAAGCAAAGGAGGTGGGGGAAGATGGAGGGAGGCAAACTAAGAAACAGACTCTTAACTATAGAGAACAAACTGATGGTTACTGAGGATAGGTAGCTGGGGGGATGAGTTAAATAGGTGATGGGGATTAAAGAGTGCACTGTAGTGAGCATTGGGTACTGTATGGAGGTGTTGAATCACCACATTGTACATTTGAAACTAATATTACACTAAATGTTAACTAACTAGAATTTGAATAAAACTAAAAAAAATAGATTCTCTAAGTTTATTGATAGTAACTAAACATGCTCTTTGTTTAAAAATGTTTAAAAATCAACCATAATCTTATCAACAGAATAGCCAACCACCATTAACCTTAACCTTTTTATCTTCCAGTTTTATTCCTATGTACTTATATAATTTACATAATTGGATCATACTGCATATCTAGTTCTATAATCTTTTATTAAATACATACACAATGAGCACTTTCCTTTTTTTTAAAAAAGATTTATTTATTTATTTATTCAGAGAGAGTGAGAGAGAGGCAGAGACACAGGAAGAGGGAGAAGCAGGCTCCACACAGGAAGCCCGACGTGGGACTCGATCCCGGGACTCCAGGATCACACCCTGGGCTTCAGGCGGCACTAAACCGCTGCGCCACTGGGGCTGCCCCAATGAGCACTTTCTTAATCATGAAAAGTTTTTTTAACATAAGTTTTATGACTATATAATATTCTATTTTCTGGATATATCATCATTTATTTGACCAGCATCTCATTATTAAAGCTGTATGGTGGGATCCCTGGGTGGCGCAGCGGTTTGGCGCCTGCCTTTGGCCCAGGGCGCGATCCTGGAGACCCGGGATCGAATCCCACATCAGGCTCCCGGTGCATGGAGCCTGCTTCTCCCTCTGCCTGTGTCTCTGCGCCTCTCTCTCTCTCTCTCTCTCTCTGTGACTATCATAAATAAATAAAAATTAAAAAAAAAAAAGCTGTATGGTATTATCAATATTTAATTTTATAAATATCACTGTGAACATTCAATATATAAATCTTTTTCTGCATTTCTGATTTCTGTAGAATAAATTTCTAGAAATTAAGTGAACTTTTCCATTTTCATTTATTATTCTGTGCAGGGGAGTCTATTTTTGTTATTTTTATTTTTTTTCCAAGCTTTACTTGAGATAACTGACATAAAATGAGTGAACTACATTAAAATTCCTAATGTATTTTGGCAAACTGCTTTCTACGGAGGTTATAAAAAGTTTCCTTAATTTCTGGACCACTTTGTAACCAAGATTAAGGATATGCTAGATTTCCTTCCAAATAAATATTTCCAAATTTTTCTTTGTTATTGTTGTGAACCTGCAGCAGGCAGAATAATGGCCCTCAAATATATTCATGCCTTTAGCCTTGGAACCTGTGAATATATTAATATTATTTGACATGGTAAAAGGAACTCTGCTGATGTGATTAAGGTTAAGGAGTTGAGATGGGAAGTTATCCTGAATTACCCAGTTGGGCCCATTCTAATCATGAATCTTAAAAGACATGTACTTTTCCAGCCTGCAAAGAACCAGACAGATAGTCTAAGAAAGACTTTGGGGCAGCCTGGGTGGCTCAGCAGTTTAGCCCCTGCCTTCGGCCCAGGGTGTGATCCTGGAGACCCAGGATCCAGTCCCATGTCAGGCTCCCTGCGTAGAGCCTGCTTGTGTCTCTGCCTCTCTCTCTCTCTCTCTCTCTCTCTGTGTGTCTCTCGTGAACAAATAAAATCTTAAAAAGAAAGAAAGAAAGAAAAGAAAGAAGAAAGAAAGACAGACTTTGAAGATGGAGGAAGGGGGCCAGAATGTAGAAAAGGCAAAGAAAGAGATTTTCCCCTAGAGCCTCCAGAAGGGAATGCAGCCTTGTCTGCATCTTGATATTAGCTCACTGGGCCCATGTCAGATTTTTTTCTATAGAATTGTAAGATAATAAATTTTGTATTGCTTAAGCCACCAAACCTTATGGTAAATTCTTTCAACAGCAATAGAAAACTAATTGAGGACCTAAATAAAAAGAGAATGAGGTCCATAGAAATAAATTATTGTGACTTCAGAACAAGGAGCATCATATAGCAACTGCTGATACTTTAATCCAAGTAAGACTTCAGAAGCAGAGGCAGACAAAACAATGTCTGAATTGTGCAGTGCTACCTTCAGAGGTCCAAAGAGCTAGTTTGACTGCCACATAATTCAAAGTATTAGAATCTACCAATATACTATTTTCCCTCTGTTCACCCCTTTTCTTCCTACCTTTCTAGTGTTTAAAGAACATTGGCAATCTCTAGAGGATTCTAAAGCAATCTATCTGTAATCTTGTTATTTTAGGAGTAAGAAAGAGCAAATAATCAATATGTTGCATATTAAATCTTAGAACTTGGTAGAATTTCTAGATAATCTAATCCAGTGAGTTTTCACACAACTTTAAGGATCTTTTAATGTTTTATGGAGTATAGGGGCTATCATGAGGTATTGGGAGAAAACCCATTCCCTTCATTTCAGTCAGAAATGTCCTGCTTTAACGTATTATGTCTGTCAGGCTTCCACATAAAACTTGACTAAAAAAATCCCCCCCCCAAATGTTAAAGATACCCACATACTACACCTCCTCTTACATGAAAAAAGGTCCAGAGAAGTTATGAAAGTTCCAGGGAAAGGCTACTCAAAACCTGAAATTGAGCAAACCTCAAAGAAACACTAAACACAGAATATTATTGAAAAACTAATCTCAAGTCTCTATTATATTTTTTGTATAGTCTCTATGATCAAAAATATGCCAATTTTTATCTGTAAAAATACCACTAACTTACTTTTCCACGGAAATGGAACTGAATTGTTTTCAGGTAGTGTGCAATGTAATGAACTTCAAATTTTTCTTGTGACCAAAACTTCAAATTTTTCTTGTGACCAGATTTGAGATATCTGTGGCAGGGATACCATTTGTGATTATAGATATTAATGTATACACAAGGATAATTAATCTTTAAGGGAATCAAATTTATGACATTAAATATGCCACATTTAACCTATAGACCTAAAAAAGTAAAATGTTATAGGATGAATGCTTGAAAGTTGATGTATTATACTAAAAGGATATTTTCATGGAAAGAAAATAATAGTTTTCTTCTTCTTTTTTTTTTTAAGATTTTATTTATTTATTCATGAGACGGAGAGGCAGAGGAACAAGCAGGCTCCCCACAGAGCAGGAGCCTGATGTGGGACTCAACCCAGGACCCCAGGATCATGACCTGACCCAAAGACAAACACTTAGTTGCTTAGCCACCCAGGCACCCACCAATAGTTTTCTGATCCACTTTTTCTGTCTTAATCTAACTAAACCTGGTAATTTATCTTCACAGATAAATGAAGATTAAAGTGATAGAAAAAGAAGCCCCAAGTCTGTTAAAGCCTAAGTTACTAATTTTAAAGAAATATACTTCTGTTATTTGAGCAACTAAAATTAAACTAATAAATACTGTCTGATACACTAGATTCCATTTAATAATTAACTGTGCACAGGTAAATGGATGCTAATATCCCTTCTTTTTACACTATTAATTTGCTTAGAAACTTAAAATAGACATAACCTTTTGTCAATCAATCTCCGTTTAAGAGTCAAAGCCCCAAATCAGTAATGCCATATTTTAGTGTTAAAAAGAACTGGTAATTTCACTCAAAAGAACAAAGATCAGGTAAAAATTATTTACCTCAACCAGTATAGCAACAAAAGGGATAGAAGCTTCTTCATATTTCACAAAGAATAACTCAGGGTTAGTCTTCCAGACTCCAAGCCATCTGTCTTTCAACTTTAATTTTTCTGATAGATATTTACTCATAGCCTCATCAGCATCTTCTGCCTAGCAAAAGAAAAAAATATAGGTAAGTTGTATAAAATTATATACTTTTATAAATTGAATCTATGTTTGCTGGAAAATATCATAAACATTAAAAACTTAAAAGAGATCCATTCACTCAACAGAGTAATTCAGTGCTAAGACATGTACTTATTTATATTTAAGTAATTTGTTTTATTAATCCACTGAGGAGAAAGAACTGTAATTATACATTAAAAAATGGTAATTATAATATTTAAAAACAGCAATTATTTTTTCTGAACTTTAAAGATAACTATTTAAAACAGTACATAAAAAATAAAAAAAATAAGACACTACATAAAAATTTAAAATAGCACCTCATTGTATAAAGCAAATGAGCATGCTAAGCATTCAACAAATACTGCCCATTTGATTTTTAAAATTTAAATCCAGCTACCTCAAGGATAATAATGTAAGCTATTGTGAAACACAGTCCTTAAGAGCCTGTCTGATTAATGGCACAAAAATTTACATAAACGTTTTTCAGTTGCCTTTTGGAGACTTCATCTCCTCCAACTCTCAGTATCAGATATAAGTTGGCCATTAATACTGTCCTAGTTTTATGGTAACTGTGTTCTTAAAAAATTTTTCGTCCAATTATAAAATACAGTTCACCTGCAGAAAATGTAAGGAAATGCAGAAAATGTAAGGAAAACCAAAACCACTTCTGATCCTGACAGCCAAAATAACCATTGCTGCTACTTCCTTCCAGTCACTTTTCTATGTATGTATTCATCCATACATATAAATCGTGTTTGGTTTTGTCTCCTGGGGCATGTTTTTTAACCTTAAAGGATAAGCATAACTAACGTTCTTGAAAACCTCATTTTTACTCTGCCTGGGTCTCTCCACTATATGCTGCCACCACACATTCTTTACTACCCCCACAGTCAGAAATTTAGTTTCTAATTTTTTTAAAGATATTTATTTATTTATTTATTTATTTATTTATTTATTTATTTATTCAGGAGACACAGAGAAGCAGGGACAGGCAGGGAGAGGGGGGGGGGGGGGGGGGGGGGGGGGGGGGGGGGGGGGGGGGGGGGGGGGGGGGGGGGGGGGGGGGGGGGGGGGGGGGGGGGGGGGGGGGGGGGGGGGGGGGGGGGGGGGGGGGGGGGGGGGGGGGGGGGGGGGGGGGGGGGGGGGGGGGGGGGGGGGGGGGGGGGGGGGGGGGGGGGGGGGGGGGGGGGGGGGGGGGGGGGGGGGGGGGGGGGGGGGGGGGGGGGGGGGGGGGGGGGGGGGGGGGGGGGGGGGGGGGGGGGGGGGGGGGGGGGGGGGGGGGGGGGGGGGGGGGGGGGGGGGGGGGGGGGGGGGGGGGGGGGGGGGGGGGGGGTGGGGGGGGGGGGGGGGGGGGGGGGGGGGGGGGGGGGGGGGGGGGGGGGGGGGGGGGGGGGGGGGGGGGGGGGGGGGGGGGGGGGGGGGGGGGGGGGGGGGGGGGGGGGGGGGGGGGGGGGGGGGGGGGGGGGGGGGGGGGGGGGGGGGGGGGGGGGGGGGGGGGGGGGGGGGGGGGGGGGGGGGGGGGGGTGGGTGGGGGGGGGGGGGGGGGGGAGGGGGGGGGGGCCGGGTGGGGGGGGGAGGGGGGGGGGCGGGGGGGGGGGGGAGGGGCGGGGAGGGGGGGGGGCGGGGGGGTGGGGGCGCTGGGGGGCGAGGGGGTGGGGGCGCTGGGGGGCGAGGGGGTGGGGGACGCTGGGGGGGCGAGGGGGTGGGGGCGCTGGGGACGAGGGGATGGAGGGCGCTGGGGGCGGCGAGGGGCGGAGGGCGCTGGGGAGGAGGGCGAGGGGGTGGGGGACGCTGGGGAGGGGGGGGCGCTGGGGGACGAGGGGGTGGGGGACGCTGGGGAGCGGGGGCGGGGGGCGCTGGGGTGGGCGAGGGGTGGGGGCGCTGGGGGGACAGGGGATGGAGGGCGCTGGGGGGGCGAGGGGGTGGGGGCGCTGGGGGCGAGGGGGTGGGGACGCTGGGGGGCGAGGGGGTGGGGGCGCTGGGGGACGAGGGGGATGGAGGGCGCTGGGGGGCGAGGGGGTGGGGGACGCTGGGGGGATGAGGGGATGGGGGCGCTGGGGGGCGAGGGGATGGGGGCGCTGGGGGGACAGGGGATGGAGGGCGCTGGAGGGCGCTGGGGGGCGAGGGGGGTGGCGGCGCTGGGGGGGCGAGGGAATGGATGGCGCTGGTGAGGGGGTGGGGGCGCTGGGGGGACAGGGGATGGAGGGCACTGAGGGGCGAGGGAATGGAGGGCGCTGGAGGGCGCTGGGGGGCGAGGGAATGGATGGCGCTGGTGAGGGGGTGGGGGCGCTGGGGGGACGAGGGGATGGGGGCGCTGGGGGGCGAGGCGGTGGGGGCGCTGGGAGGCGAGGCGGTGGGGGCGCTGGGGGGCGAGGGATGGGGGCGCTGGGGGGGCGAGGGGATGGAGGGCGCTGCGGTAGAGGCGGTGGGGGCGCTGGAGGGGGCGAGGGGATGGAGGGCGCTGGGGGGAGAGGGGGTGGGGGCGCTGGGGGGCGAGGGGGCGGAGGGCGCTGGGGGGACGAGGGGATGGGGGCGCTGGGGGGACGAGGGGGTGGGGGCGCTGGGGGGCGAGGGATGGGGGCGCTGGGGGGGCGAGGGGATGGAGGGCGCTGGGGGGAGAGGGGGTGGGGGCGCTGGGGGGACGAGGGGGTGGAGGGCGCTGGGGGGACGAGGGGATGGGGGCGCTGGGGGGACGAGGGGGTGGGGGCGCTGGGGGGCGAGGGGATGGAGGGCGCTGGGGGGAGAGGGGATGGAGGGCGCTGCGGTAGAGGCGGTGGGGGCGCTGGAGGGGGCGAGGGGATGGAGGGCGCTGGGGGGAGAGGGGGTGGGGGCGCTGGGGGGACGAGGGGATGGGGGCGCTTGGGGGCGAGGCGGTGGGGGCGCTGGGGGGGCGAGGGGATGGAGGGCGCTGGGGGACGAGGGAGTGGGAGCGCTGGGGGACGAGGGGATGGGGGCGCTGGCGGGGTGAGGGGGGTGGGGGCGCTGGGGGGCGAGGGGTGGGGGGCGCGGGGCGGGGCGGGGGCGTGTGGCGCTCAGAGCGGCGCACCCACTAGGTGGCGCGCACGGGCAGGGCGCCGGCCAGAACGCCCCGCCGCTGCCCTGGGCACCCCCTGGAGACAATTCTATTCTGCCCCGGGGCCCCGAGGTCCCCAGGGGGCTGTGGGGCGCCCTCAGGTGGCCGTGCCGCACTCCTGCGCCGCCTGCCACTGTTGACGCGCGCACCCACAGACGCCATCGGAGAGAACCTTGGGTTGCCCCTGGAGCCGGCGGCTGGCACCCCTGCTCCGGACCAGGGACCCCCAGGAACAGGTGCGGCCACCTAGATTTCCCCCAGCCTGTCCACACGGCTCCCAGTATAAAACCTCCTTTCCATTTTGAACACGCCACTTTGTGCCAAAAACGGTAGGTGAGTCTACATTCAGGTCCCTGTTGTGCTGCTCAGAATTCCCCTTAAAGACTCTGATTTATGTAACTTCTCAACTGGACTCAGATTTCCAGCTGGGCGTACTGTGTGCAAACTACGAATTCCCTCACCGTAGAGGTCGGCTCAAGATAACACATTTTGGAGAAGAAATGAGCCCCCTGGTGTCTGTTGGATGACTATTAAGTGTGCGCGGAGCCAGTTGGGATGAATTCTGTTTACACCCCAGCTGTGACTGCTGCGTGGGAGCCCCCAGCTGCCACAGAGCAGCGCTGGGAAAACACCTGCCTCCCTTCACAGCCCTCTGGAAGGACACTGTGTTACATTTTGAGTTTATTTTGAGGAAAATATTAGTCTTCATTTCAATGTCAGGGAATAATTACGACATTTATCACGTTTTGACCCTAAGTTTATGCCTTTGGTCAGGAGTCCTGGATTTTGTTTAAAATTGTGCTAGCCACAGATTTCACTCACCGAAAGTAAAATCTATTTAGTCTAGCATTTCTTCAAAAAGTTGTGTGTGTGTGTGTGTGTGTGTTTAAATAAAGTGTGGGGGTTTCTTGTTCTTAGATTCAGAATTAACAGAGACCATTTGTCCTAGTTGAAAGTTTGCAACCAACAGCCTCTTTCCCAAACAAAAACAAAAACAAAAACAGGTAGGAACCTGGTATGTGCTAGGCAGTGCACAGGTGCTAAAGTTCTAGAAATACAAATAATTCTTATTCTCATAATCTTGGTGAAGACTGCAGATAGGTCGATAGATGATTGTGTTTGGTAGGGACTCTGACTTAATATTTATATATTGCGAGCGTATACATGTACTTTAACCCTCTTATGGGGAAAAAGAGACCTTTCTTACCAGAAGTGATACATAAGCTGAGTCTGGATTATGAAAGCAATATCTGTGCTGTTTTGAAACAGAAGAAAATTTAAAACAATTGTACTTCCAATGCTTGGCAATAAGCATTTTGGATTTAGAAATGCTGTTTCTAAATCCTGTTAGATTTTGGAACATTTCCTTTCGATGTTTCTTCCTATCACATTATTACATAGTTTATATCATATTAACTTTTTAGTGTAGTCTTTTATTTAGGATAAACGTTTTCATATTACAAATTATTTAAATATGTTATTTTCAATAGCTGCATACAGTTCCTTTGTATGGATATAATTTCCATAAACCCATACTTTCAGATGTTGGGGGTACATTAATTTTTATAATAATATGCCATTTTTATATATTTGTGCATAAGTTTTGCCTGTATTTTGTATCCCCCACCCTCATCCCCAGCAAAAAGTGGGATTCTCAAGTCAGGATGTGTAAACATTTTTAGGCTGCTAGTATTGCCAAGTTGTTTCCCAAAAAGGATGTGCATGAGTTTCTACTTCCATTAGCAGATATAATTTCCAGATGGGCTGTGTTATGAAATACAAGTAGACTATAGGCACCTAAGGCAGGGATGGGATAGGAGATAGAATAGGATAAACACTCCGGGCAGAGAGAGTCGTTAGTGATTTTACAGAAGGGTAAAATAACTTGGTCTAGGTAGCTTGTTATGACTGAAAAAAGAAGGAGCAAACTGGGACAAAATCTCAAAAAGCTGCCTCACGGAGGGTCATATATGTTATGTGAATGAGTTGAATTCTAACCGTATTGAGAAATGCTTCCTTACCCAACTTTATATTCTACTCTCTGATCTAACACCCTCAGTATCGATTCCCGCAGAAACTTTCCCAGGTCATGCCAGTACAGGTTGGCCAGTCCTCGTTCTCCCTTAGGGGACCCAGTGCATCTCTGGCTGGGTTATGTTGTCTCTTAACGCTATTTATTGGATTGGTGGCCAGGAGGGGATGCGGGTAGGTCTTCAGGGGTGTTGCCTGTAGTCTTCCAAGGCAGAAACCTATGTATCATCTGTAAGCATGGGGGACTCTAGCCTTTAATGCAGAGTAGTGAGCTCAGGGGGTTCAGGGGATTCTGGGGGTTCAGTATCTCCCAGTGCATCAAACAGGATGTCTTCATGCCAGATCTCAGGATCTCTCCTTCCCAATCAGAGCCTGACTGGTTTAGTAATCCTGCACCTGAGAACTCAATCTTCTCTGGAACTCCCTTTTTTTTTTTTTTTTTTAAGATTTTATTATTTGAGACAGACAGAGAGAGAGAGAGAGCGCGCCCAAGTGGTGGGAGGGGAGGAGAGAGAATGTCAAGTAGACTCCTTGCTGAGCATGGAGCCCAATGTGGGGCTCAATCCAGGACCCTGAGATCTGACTTGGGCTGAAGGCAGACACTTAACTGAATGAGCCACCCTGGCACCCCTAGAACTTCCTTACTCTTGTAAAAAACCTGGAGTTTTTTCTGCCCTTCAGCTGGAAACAAATCTCTTTATGTGCTGCAATGGAGGCCTCCTGGCTTTGACACTTCACCTTAAATTGGTTACCTCGGCATGTCTTTGTCTTGTGCCAGTAAATACATAATGCTCAGCAAGACACAATTGAGTCCACAGGCCTTATAATTACTATGTCCACCAAACTTCTCAAACTCCTGACATTGCACCACCAGTGCATTCTCTTCCCTTTCACCCACAGTGGAAGTTTTGACAATTGCACCGGCATAGCCTGCTGGGAACTATTAGGATTCCACTCACCACCAATGACAGCGTCCTCATCGATAGCTGGCTTGAAGATGATTCGGCTCCAACCTGTCATTTTATGATCTGCTTCCATACCATTTGTCTTAGGTTGGGTCTCCTGGGAAATAGGACCTGAGGCAGTGATTTGCATAAAGAGAATTTTGTGGGGGAGGTGCTTTTGGGAACATCATCTATAAGGGAATGAGGGAATCAGGAATGGGCAAAGAGAACTACGAACTGTGATGTGTTTATAGCACAGTTCTCAGCCATTCCTACTGGAAGCTCTGGACTAGGGTGGCCCTTTAGAGTTATGGCAATGGGTGGGCCTTTGTACATTCATGCATCCTCCAGTCATTGGAAGTGAGTTGCCCACAGAGAGAGGCCTTACCTTGACGCGGCAACTCCCTTTGTAAGAAACTGCCAGACTGTCTTCCAAAGTGGCTGTACCAGTTTGCGTTTCCCCCAGCAAAGAATGAGTGTTCCTGTTGCTCTATATCCTCACGAGCATTTGGTGGTGTTGGTGTTATGGCCATTCTAATCAACGTGTAGTAGCAGCAGCACATTTTGGCTGAGAGTGACTCCCACAGAGGGATTTAAATGTGAGTTTTCAGCAGCCAACACTCCCAGCATCCAGGAGAATGAATGTCCTGGTTCCAAAAAGAGGATTAAGGCAGCAAACCATAGTATCCACTACACACAGTTCTCAGACTGCCATTTAAGCTAGAACAGAACTCTACCAAAGTGGACTTGCTGCTGACTCACCAGAGCCCTTGGCCTAGAACACAGTGTGAGTCTAGCATTTGAGATTATTGTCTAGAAGTCCATCGGTGTTAGCCCTGGGTATTGATGGGAAACCATACAAAGTGTTAACCACCTCTCCCCAAGGCTGGAACTCAAGGGACTTGAGAAATGGAGATAGGCAGAGAACTTGAGAAGTTTCTGAATGTCATAGTAGCTGATCTCACAAGGCTCCTGTCTTTGAGCCTTCTTTTCCTCCAGCACTTTCTCTCCATTCATTTCTTTGGTGAAGTCATGTTGTAAAATGAAAGGTCAAGAGCATGGACTCTGGCCAGACTGCCTGGGCTCTATGGCTTGACTATGATGTAAATGTCTCCCCCTCCTTAAGGTCTTTTCCTAGCCAGTAAAATGGGACTTAAATAACAGTTTGTGGTAAGGAGTTTCTGGGCCCTCGGTGTTTTGCTATTTAAGTAGCGCCTGAGGCACACCCCATCAGTGTTAAATCAGCTTCTGCTAGCTCACAGCAGTTAAAACAATTCTTGCATTTGATTAGTGATTCTAATTAGCACGTCCTGGGTGTTAAATGAGGCCAGCTCTCTTCTGTTTCTTGGGGTGGAAAAACTCATCTTCCCTCTTTTTCCTTTGGAGGCTTTTCCTTGAATTGGCTCTTCCTTCCGTTTGAAGCAGTAAAATACTTGAGGTTGATTGTTGAGCAGGGCCCCAGGCAGAGGGCAGGCTGCTGCCTGGCAGTGTGGGCACTAGGAGGACTCAGGCCTGCCTCAGTGGTACACGAGAGTCTGTGGTTCCTGCATACACAGGCTAGTTTCCACATTGGGTTTTGTGGCCAAAACCTGCTGGCCTTGTCTTATTTCTCACAAAGACCTTGAAGAGGATGCCTGGCTATTGCAGAATTGAACTTGAGAAATCTGATGTCCTGGGTATCTTTATCTCTTGTTTCCAGGGATACAATGACCAGTAGCCATTGTCCTCCCTTGCTCATGCTGTTTTCTTCACCTAAAATGTCCTTCTTGCTTGTCTCTGTCAACAATCTCCTGGGCCAGATTCCAATATACATCCCTCATCAGAACTAACCTTTTTCTCCCCTGTGTTCTCAGAGTACTTCCTGCACAGTATTATAAACACTGAAAACACTTCATGTGTAGGGACAGATATATTTTAACCCCAGTACTTAGCACAGTCCTTGGCACATAACTAGTAACTTGTATCACTATAGGAGTGTAATAAATATTTTTTCCACTTTCTAATTTGAAATGTGTATCTGTTCTCCTTGTCCCCTAGGATGCTCCTTCCTTGATGCTCACCCAGGATCAGGTCTACTCATTTTTATGGCCATTGCAGAACTTATTTAGCACATGGGTTAAATTCTGCAAATTAATGTGAATATTCACAGGCTTTTATTCTCCTCAGGTGGGGCTATCTGGGGAGCTCTAAGTTAAATCCAGAGGCTGTCTCCAATACACACAAGATTTAAATTACAGCAGCTTATTTAAAAATTAGAACTCATTATTGTCTATCTGAAAAATATTTCTGATTAAAATTTCTTTTCTTCCTAGGTCACTGTGAAGCAGAAAGTAAGCTTATAAACTCAGTCTTCCAATCCCTGAACATTAATTAAGTCGTTGGGATTTTTTTTTCCTCCTCTTTTGCTCTTAGAGGGAAAGAGCAAAGCACTGATGAGTAACAACACCTGGCCATAGACAAAGCAAGAATAGATAAGACTCGGGGCACCTGGGTGGCTCAGCCAGTTAAGCGCCTGCCTTCAGCTCAAGTCAGGATCTCAGGGTCCTGGGATGGAGCTCTGCTTCGGCTTCCTGCCCAGCAAGGAGTCCGCCTCTCCCTTTGCCCCGCCCCCTGCTCCTGAGCTTGCTCAGCCTCTCTCTCTCTCTCTCTTCTCTCTCAAATGGATAAATAAAATCTAAAAAAAAAGAATAAGTAAGAGTCACTGACATTTCAGAGATCTACCCAGACTCAGAGTTTCCTTGAGCTTTCATTATTTTCTGGAGTAGGGACTTTGGGTCAGGAGCAGACACGTCTATTCAATAAAAGTACAGAGATGAAATAGGGGCTGGAGTGTAATAAAACCAGCTCTGGGACTGGGCAGATGTACGGGAGAGACAGCAGATACCAGGAGGATACACCTTCGTTTTCTCCTAGTGATAAGTAACCTAAATTTAGGGGAAGAGTTGGGAATTAAGAGGACCTGAGGGACTTCATGTAGCAAAGAGAAAAGAGGAGAACAGTTTTTCACTTGACAGATATGAGTCATCCACCTACTTTGTGCTGGCATGGTGTTAGGTGCTGGGGATGTAACAAAATATACCAAAATCTCTGAGCTTGCTTTCTGGATGGGGAGATAGACAATAAACATTTTTAAAGTAGAATTCCCAAGAGAAACAAAAAACACATCCACAGGAAAACTTGCACAAGAATGTTCAGAGCATTATGATAGCTAAAAAATGAAAAGAACTCAAACATCCATCAGTCGATAAACAGAAAAAGGAAATGTGGTATAATCCATACAATGGATATTATTTGGCTATTAAAAGAATGACATACTGGGGCACCTGGGTGGCTCAGTGGTTGAGTGCCTGCCTTTGGCTCAGGGTGTGATCCCAGGATCCGGGATGGAGTCCAAAGTCGGGCTCCCTGCATGGAGCCTGCTTCTCACTCTGCCTGTGTCTCTGCCTCTCTCTCTGTGTCTCTCATGAATAAATAAATAAGATCTTTAAAAAAAACACACACAAAGAAATAATGTACTGATACCACAACATGGAAGAACCTTGAAAACATGCTAAGCGAATGATGTCAGTCATGAAAGCCCACAGAGCATATGATTCCATTCGTATGAAATATCCTGAATAGGCAAATCTATAAAGACAGGAAGCAGATTACTGATTGCCTAGGATTAGAGGCAGTGGGATGGCTTGAGGGGAAAGAAGTCCTGCTAAATGCTACTGGGTCCCCGATTTTTTTAGGGGTGATGAGACCCTACTATAATTGATTGTAATGAAGGTTGCACAACTTTGAGAATCACCAAAAATCATTTAGTTATAGGTGTTAAATGGGTGAATTGTGTGGTATGTGAATTAAAGACAATTTGAGAAAGTAAAATTTAGGGGTACCTGGGTGGCTCAGTCAGTGAAGCAACTGACTCTAGATTTTGGCTCAGGTCATGATCTCAAGGTTGTGATATTGAGTCCCACATCAGTCTCTGTGTTCAGTGGGGAGTCTGCTTGGGATTCTTTCCCTCTCTCTCTCTGCCCCTGGCACTCATGGGTGTGTGCACCCGGGCTCTCTCTAAAATAAACAAACAAACAAACAAATAAATAAATCTTTAAAAAAAGAAAAGAAAAAGTAAAATTTATACTGGTAAGTGTTATGAGAATGATAAAAATATGACAGGGAATAGAGATGGGGGAGTTTTTGGAGGGTAGGGCTGGTGATACAGATTTTACATGGGGTGGGGGTAGTCCTACCCATAGAGGACATTTTTTTTTTTTTGAGGACATTTTTTTTAAAGATTTATTTATTTATTTATGATAGACATAGAGAGAGAGAGAGAGGCAGAGACACAGGAGGAGGGAGAAGTAGGCTCCATGCCGGGAGCCTGACGTGGGACTCCAGGATCGCGCCCTGGGCCAAAGGCAGGCACCAAACCGCTGAGCCACCCAGGGATCCCATAGAGGACATTTGAATGAGTAAAGATCTAAAGGGAGTCAAGAGGAAAATCTTGATTTTGACAGTGCAAGGGAAATAAACTTTTTCCTATCATCCAGTTATTTCCAGAGGACAATTCAGATAAAAGGAACTCAGGTAAATAAGGAACAACTGCAGTTTTAGAAAGTCCATAATACTACTAGCATATTATTTTCACATTTCCTTACATGATAAGCATTTAAGTAAGGCTCACATGGGTCAGAAAGCACTAAATGAGTACATCTGGGGGTTTAGGAATTTTAGAAGTTTTGTATGGTGGAGATTGGTTTCTAACGTTTTGGGTAGGATTCTGTGTACTGCTGCTCTATTTGTTTCTCCGCTTGGTTTTCTCAATTGAATAAATAAGTAAATAAGTATACTTATTACTTATAAGTAATAAGTCAGCAATTTATTGCTGAGAACTTTAATTCTTCCTCTCTTAGAACACACATTTTTCCCTCTTCCTTGACTCTTTGACCTTAACTTTGTCAGCAAATACTCTGGTGGGACCAGACAGGAGCAGGCTCTCTTGGAAGCAGGTAACTCTTCATTTTTGCCAGAGGAGGGCACTGGAGAGCTTTGGGGCCGTGTAAGGGTTCCAATCCAAAGAGCCAGGTGAAGCCTGAAGCCTTAGGCCCAGGCTGCTCCCGTCCTGACTCAGGATCACACCATCACACCACACACCACCTTGCTAGCAGACAAGCTCAGACACATCTCTCTCTGGTCTAACACTTCTTTAACCACAAACGTGACATTCTGGTAAATCTTCAAACTTTGACAGTGTGCGTACTGACTCCCTGATACTTGTTCTGTGTCCTGCTTTTGTTTTTTAAGCTCTTTTTGAAGAAACTATAAGATTTTAATTTTACACGAACCACACAAAAGACAAAAATCACCAGATATGTTTGGGGGCACAGGATGTGGACAGGGAGCAACCTCAAACCGCTGACAACAGCTTCCCTGGCAAACAGCTAATGGCCCAAACTTGCCTTAGTAATGCTCAGACGTCTTACATTTCAACCCGACAGCAAAGGACGCTAAGAATGACAGGGACAATAGCTAATTAGCCTACATTTCCAGAAGTGCATAAATATCTAAGAGGAGCGCAAACACTTAAAATTGATCGCGACCACTGTAAGATACTCACTCTCAACCACTGTTGATAGAAGTAGAAATTGTAAAAGACACTGAAGAAGGCAACTTGGCAAAAATCTTTCAAAATGTTAAATGTGCTGACCTTCAATCCAGCAATGCCATCTTTAGAAATCAGTTCCCCAGAAATGGCTTGTCTCTGTGCCTAAAGTTATGTGTATTAATTATAAGGATGACAATTGCATTTAGCACTTAATATTTGTCAGACAGGTTGAAGAACTCTGTATATTGACTATTGTGATTCTATAAATAGCCCAGTGACCCCCACTTCACTGATGAGTAAAGAGGCACAGGGAGGTTGAGTAACATCCATAAAGTGGTGGAGGCTGGTTTCCAACACAGGCAGGCTGATGGCAAAGTTTATGCTCTTAACCAAGACACCAGGCAGCGCAGGGTATTGACTGTAGCATTGTTTATAATAGTGTAAAACTGGGAACAACCTACCTCTATCACAGGTGGAGTGCCTAAGTCACTGATGATACATCCAGTTTATCAAAACAAGGTCAATCTAGATGTGCGGACTCAGAAAGAGTCCCGAAGACATATCATAGGGAAAATGGCAGGGGGAGCAATTGTCAGGATAAAACATACAATATGTTCCCATGTATGGTTCTTTAAAATTCCTATTTGTATTTGGACGTAGATACAAGCACAGAAAAAGGATGGAAGGATCTTTTGGACGCCAAACTGTACTAGTTGTAACCTTTGGGGAGGAGAGCGGTACTGGGGATGGGGGTGTCCATAAAAGGGGGATTTTGATGTTTGACCCTATATGATTCTGAATTATTTAAGTGTTTTGAAATAAAATGTATTTATGTACTAGAATAACACCCTTTCAAAGAGGAAAATGACATCGGGTAAAAATAGCAGGCAATCCTGGCAAGCAGTCTAATCATCCCCTTCATATCACAAATAAGGAAACTGCAGCGTTAAGTAAAGTGGAGTGTGTGCTGTTGCATGTGAAGCGGCTGAGCTGAGCTAGAGCCTGCCAACCCCCTCCTGCACCATTTTGCCTTCACCCTGGTGAAACCTCTGAAAATGACCTATGCTCATCACATCCTAATGGGACTTCATGGTTACGTTTTATTTCAGAGATTCGTAATTATCTGGCCTTTAAAAAGTTTTGGAAGGCTGGGTGGCTCAGTTGGTTAAGCATCTGCCTTTGGCTCAGGTCGTGATCTTAGGGTCCTGCGATCGAGCCCCACATCAGGCTTCCTACTCAGCAGGGAGCCTGGCTCTCCCTCTCCCTCTGCTGCTCCCCCTGCTTGTGCGCACTCTCTCTCTCTCTCTCTCTCTCTCTGTCAAATAAATAAATAAAATCTTTAAAAGTTTTGGAAGGTATATAATATCAATCATTTATTAAATCAAATAATTTGATATTACTAATTAGATGCTCATTGTTATATGCCAGGTATTGCATTAGGCCTGTAAGTACAGTGGGGGTTTTTTGTTTGTGTTTTATATCAGTGTTGTTTTTTTTTTTTTTTTTTAAGATTTTATTTGTTCATGAGAGACACAGAGAGAGAGAGAGAGGCAGAGACACAGAGACACAGGCAGAGGGAGAAGCAGGCTCCACGGAGAGAGCCCTTTGTGGGACTCGATCCCAGGACTCCAGGATCAGGCCCTGAGCCGAAGGCAGACGCTCAACCGCTGAGCCACCCAGGTGGCTCAGGTTTATTTCAGGTTTTCATTTAAATTGTAGTTAGTTTGGAAGTACAATGTTGATCAAGAAAGAAAAAAACCAAGTTTTTGCCCTCCAGAATTATGGACACACGTTCACCACATAACCATATATGGAATAACTGAAAGGCCAAGCTGTGCAGGCTGGAAGAAAATGCACAAAAATGTTAGTGGCATTGTCTTAGGAGTGTTAGGGTGATTTGTGTGGTTCTTTACAGATTTCCATGTCTTCTTTATTCCAGAAGTTTCCAATTTGCACGTATTTCACACTCCAAAAAACAATATTTTAGGGACTCCTGGGTGGCTCAGCGGTTAAGCGTCTGCCTTCAGCTCAGGGCGTGATCTCAGGGTCCTGGGATCGAGTCCCACATCGGGCTTCCTGCATGGAGCCTGCTTCTCCCTCTGCCTGTGTCTCTGCCTCTCTCCTCTGTGTGTGTGTGTGTGTGTGTGTGTGTGTGTGTGTGTGTCTCATGAATAAATAAATAAAAATCTTTAAAAATATATATTTGAAAAAATCAAGTAGTAGCTCTTTGTCTGCATTTGAAGCATGTTGAATTATATGAAAAGGGAAGAAGGTCATTATACTGGAGGAAATGAAATGTTTCCGGGGGAAGAAAAGGCTTGGCAAGCTGTTCCCTCCCTGACACTAAACCGTAATTCTAAGGAATTCTCAGAGAAAAGACTTCTTAAAGGGCACTGTATGGAAGTGGGGAACATCGTTTGTCGCACCCCAGGGAACCTCCAGCAGTGTGCTTCAGGGGAGAGGGCGCAGCGGCTCAGTCCTTAGGCTTTGGAGACAGACACACCTGGCCTTTGCAACCTCGAGAAATATAATTGCCTTTCGGAACTTCAGTTCCTCCTTCCATAAATGGGAAGAAGATAGATACCATATCACTGGGGGGTGGGGGGTCATGAGAATTAAATGAGATAACGTGTGTAAAAAACTCAAAACCAAAAACAAAATTAAAAAAAAAAAAAAAAGCTCTAAACCATGATTGGCCCAAGCTAAGCTATGCTTAGTTTGTGTTTCCTGCTGCAGATTTCAGCAGCAGGACCTAATTCTTGCTTCTTCCTTGACCACCCTCCCACGCCCACATGCAGTCCAGACACACATATGCACTCACACACTAAAAACTCAGGCTGGGACGCCTGGATGGCTCAGCGGTCGGGCATCTGCCTTCGGCTCAGGGTGTGATCGCGGGTCCGGGGATGGAGTCCCTCATCGGGCTTCCTGGGAGAAGCCTGCTTCTTCCTCTGTCTATGTCTCTGCCTCTCTCTGTGTCTCTCATGAATGAATAAATAAAAGCTTTGGGGAAAAAACCCACAAAAACACAGGCTAGGCCACAGAGAAAATGTCATCAATGCTATTTCAGGCAGTCATACAAATTAGCTCATATTCCTAACAATTGGACCACAAATAGAACAACCTCACATATTAAAATGTAATAAGAGAGAATGACTCCATGACATTTCTTTTCCATTATTGCTTTGGCGTCCTCTATGTCCATAGAAATAGATCCTATGGCGCCTGGCGGGCTCAGTTGGAAGAATGTGCAACTCTTGATCTTAGAGTTGTGAGTTCGATTCCCACATTGGGTTGAAGGTTACTAAAAAAAGATAATAAACTAAAAAAAAAAGAAATAGGTCTTAATATTTTACTATATCCATTGCTTTATTTTTCAAATTTCTTAAAAGTAACCAATAATGGAAGGACTCTGAAGAAAAGTTAGCCACATAGTAGTGTTAGAAGGGTTAGCCTTGAGTGCCAGGGCGTCCAAATAAGTAAAGGCTTGGATGCTCCCCTGACATGTGGTCAGCAGAGCTATCTAATTTGAAGAGATCACATGAGCTCAGACAAGGAAGAGATCCATGGCACTCATCATGACTTAACCCTTACTCATTGTCCAGCACTAGAAGTCTGGTGCTTTAGCACTTTGATGCTTTGAACCATGATTTGTAAAAGACTCCATCTTCGTGTAATACTGTACCACCTGCTAGATTTTGAAGGAAAGTAAAAGAATTCATTAAACCTACTGTGAAATCATAAGATCACTTTCCAACAAGTAGTCCTACTGCTAAAAAGCCCTCTTTGCAATCACGAAGGAAGCCAGACTGTGTGCAAAGCCAGCAAGAACAAGAAACAGAGAAAAGGAAAGCCAGAGCCTGATCCAAATATTCCTGAAGCTTGGAATCATTTCTGGACTCTCTACTATATTGGCCAATAAATCCTAATGTTTTTTTTTTTTTTAAAAAAAGCCGATAATACATAGTTCATATTACATGTATTCATGAAGCAAACAGGTATTCAGTAGAGTTTCCTATCCTGCTTTTGGGTCCTAGAACCAAATTTATGGAGCATGAATGTATGCAGAGTCACACCAAAGTTTTTACGGTAGTATGCTTGTTCCCAATCACTAGCAATACCAAATTCTTTTCCTTTTTGGAATACTTAACTCAGATTCTTTTAATGTATATTAAAAATCAAAGCTGTAAGTATGTCTTACTGGTGAACACATTACTGGTTGGAGGTTTGGAAGACTCACCAAGTAAAGGAAACCCTGCTGGGTGAGAGGTGCCAGAGCACTGGCTGACCTAGGGCTCTTGCCAGAGCTGGGCTGGCTGAGGAAACAAACACTAATCGAGGGAGTCACTCACCCACCTTTCTACTGCAGATTTGTTGCTGGAGGGAACATACCAAACACGAAGGAAAGGGGAAATGAGCTACATTTTAGATAAGGAACTGTTTGACTTAAACAGGATTTCTCCATGCCCTTCTCTTTGATCTCCGAGAGAATAAGAGGAAAGAGACATGCTAGTGGAGAGGCAAAATGAGAAGAGCAGCCATGTCTTTGCATCATGAGTGCCAAGAGACTTGAGTCACTGGATATTGCTAACTGGGTTTTGCCTGTTTAGAGTTAAAAAACAAACAAAACAAAATAAAAAACAAAAAACCTCCTTCAGATAGCCCAAAGAAGAATATAGAAACGGGGAATTGGAAAGCTCAAGCAAGGCTAGTTCAAAGCAGATTCCAATTGGACTGATGACTGTAACTCATTTTATCTTGTAGCCTTGAAAAACTAATGCATTTCTAAAGAACTTAGAATCAGAGGGTAACTAATGGACTACAAAAAATGGAATGGTTTGAGGTAGAATGATTTGGGATGTCTTGGGACACACACTCCCTCCTTGGTATGAAACAACTGAAGGTTCCCTTGCATTCATAATCGAGTACATCTCCCAAGCCGAGAGCTGAACGCACCCCACAAATTGGTCCATACTTCTTTTCTCATCTTGTCTCCTGCTAAACTTTCTTTATCCCATACCTTCTGTACCGTTTCTTACCTTTGGCCTTTTTTTCAAGCTGCTCCATTCCTGCTTGGAATTTCCTCATCTTCTCCCTCCATCTAGAACCTGCCCATTAAATTTGTATATATATATATATATATATATATATATTTTTTTTAAGTCATAACTGCAAAATGACATACCCCAAGTTCCTCACAATGTTCTTCTGGCGGGAAAGAATCTCACTGTCCTTAATATTCCCATAGTATTTTGTGTGTACTGGTATTGTACACTTATTGCTGGCTGTCTTGTAACAGTTATTTATATGTTTATCTTCCACACTTGGTTACTTGCTCAGAATGCAAGGACCGTGCCTCTTTCACCTTTGAGGCTCCATCTATGAGCTTTGCACATATTGTATAACTCTTAGATTCAGTGCATTCCCATTTGCTTATATTATTTATGTACTACCCATAATAATAGCTTGCTTTTATTCATTCAAACATGGTTTTATTTTTTTTTCAAGCATGGTTTTAAAAGCTCTACATATACCAACTCATTTAAGACACACAACACGAATGAGATAGGTTACCATTATTATCTGAAGTTTATAGTTGAAGATACTGACATGTTATAATAAATTCCCCAAGGTCTCACAGTTAATAAGTAGCAGACAGGGATTTTATTTTATTTTATTTTATTTATTTATTTATTTTAAAGATTTTATTTATTTATTCATGATAGACAGAGAGAGAGAGAGAGAGAGAGAGAGGCAGAGACACAGGCAGAGGGAGAAGCAGGCTTCATGCCGGGAGCCCGACTCAGGACTCGATCCTGGGACTCCAGGACCGCGCCCTGGGTCAAAGGCAGGTGCTAAACCACTGAGCCACCCAGAGATTCCCCAGACAGGGATTTTAATCTAGAACGTCCGGTTCCAGAGTCAGGCTCTTAACCGCTAAAAGACGTGTGTGTGTGTGTGTGTGTGTGTGTGTATGTGTGTGTGTGTGTAAAATCACTATTATTTTTAATTATTATATCCTTTTGGAGAAATCAAAGACTTGACAAGTTATATATTGCATGTGAAATTCTGGAAGTCTGACATCATAAGTACTAGATTAGGAGAATCTGACTGAAAAAAAAAAAAAAAGGAGAATCTGACTGAACATAAGTAAATCCATTGACGTTGGAAGCTGTTGAGACCGACAGTTCTTATATTTTTAGGCTGCCCAGCATTTTCTTTTCTTTTTTTTTTTTTTTGCCCAGCATTTTCTGATCACTCTTGCTACATTAGGAAATCTCTGAGTTCTGCTTCCTTAGGATAGAAGCCCAGAAAATCACATTCATTGGGATCCTTTGCAGCTAGCCCATAGGCATGTGAGACTTTATTTCTGAAGCTGTACAAGGAAATAGGCTCAGTGGAAGCCATCCGTTTTCCAGATTAGGGTAGAAGCAGAGGGGATGGCTGTGGCCCTAAGGTTGGTTTCCCACCTAGGAGTTGGCTGTGGTGCTGGCCAGCAGTATGGACGCTGTAAAGTCAGTTCCTGGCAGAAGGAGCATGATGTGCCCTTCATGGTGGGGACAGCAAGGCCAGGAGGTTCCTCAGACCATTCCTGCACTACGGTTGTTGCTGTTGCTCCTGGAAGTGTACCTTCAATTCAAATCTGTTTTCTCAGGATCCCTGGGTGGCGCAGCAGTTTGGCACCTGCCTTCGGCCCAGGGCGCGACCCTGGAGACCCGGGATCGAATCCCACGTCGGGCTCCTGGTGCACGGAGCCTGCTTCTCCCTCTGCCTGTGTCTCTGCCTCTCTCTCTCACTGTGTGCCTATCATAAATAAATAAGAAATTAAAAAAAATAAAAGAAAACAAATCTGTTTTCTCAGTCCTCCTACTGATTCTGTGAGCCATCCTGTGATATTATGATTTATAATAAGAAATATATATTTGGTTTTTGCCCATGGGGGTGTCTTTTGTTATGTTAATGAGGTGACTTTTGAAAAGACCCTAAAGTTGGGGTTGGTCACTAGAGGAACCAACCAAGCAATTACAGGGCTGGAGTATTCAGTGGTCTCCCAACCCCGCCCCCCCCATCCTGAGGAAGGGAGAGGGTCTGGAGATTGAATTCAATCACTAGTGGCCACCGATTTAATCGATAATGCCTGTGTAATGATCCTTCCATGAAAACCCAGAAGGATGGGGGTTGGAGGGCTTCTGGGTTGGTGAATACTTGGAGATATATGTGGGGAGAATGGCAGGCTCAGAGAGCAGGGAAGCTCCATGCTCCCGTCCCACATACCTTACCCTGTGCATCTCTTCCATCGGGCTCCTCCTGTTCCTGTATATGCTTTTATATAAACTGACAATCTAGTAAAGAAAATGTTTTTCTTAGTTCTGTGAGCTGCTCTGGTCAATTAATCAAACCCGAGAGGGGGTCATGGGAACCTCTGCTCCATAGCACAAGTGACAACCTGGACTTGTGACTAGCAGCTGAAGCAGGGGATGGGGGATGTGGGGGTGGACGGGTGAGGGGTGGGAGCATGGGGAGCAGGCTTGCAGGACTGAGTCCTCAACCTGTGAGATCTAATGCCATCTCCAGACAGATAGTGTTAGAAGTGAGTTGATGGCTTGGTGGTGCTAAAGAAAAAAACATACACTGGACACTTAGTGTCCTTTGTTTTTCTTTTCTTTTTTTTTTTTTTTTGTCCTTTGTTTTTCTTTTACAGCTTTACCAAAGTATAGTTTACATGTCATCAACTTCATCTGTTTTAACCCACTATTCTTTAAAAACTTCTTTTAACAAACTGCTTCAGTATTCAGAGTCAGTATCTACTGTTTGTAACTAAAAACTCTGATTGAGTTGTTTATAATCATGAGGGGATATGGCATTTTCTTTGGGATATTTTCTTGCAAGCTTTATTATCATCATTATCTATCAGTCTTTCTCACTTAATTTGTCCAATTGAATTTCTTTGGCACATTTTATCACACTTTTGATGTATTTTTAAAATAAAGAATATAATAAAAATGGTTTAAGTCAACATTAAAATAGATTCTTTTTCAAGGACCTCCACCTAACTCACCTACCCAATGGCCACAGAACTCTTATAGTGAGATAGCTACTCTATTATGCTTAGAGTGTTTGTCCTCAGACCTTTTTATGCCAGTTTTTTTTGTTTATTTTTTAACCCACATCTAATTTGACAATAAAATAATTTTAAGTGATCAGACCTTATTGTTTTCAGGACATTTAACTTAGTTTTCACAGAAACAATATTCTTTCTTTTCACTCTTAGATTTTATTGACTTACACAGGTCTTTTATTTTTATTTTTTTAAAGATTTTATTTATTTATTCATTCATGAGAGACACAGAGAGGCAGAGGGAGAAGCAGGCTCCCTATGGGAGTCCAATGCAGGACTCCATCCTAGGATTCCGGGATCACCACCTGAGCCAAAGGCAGACGCTCAACCACTGAACCACCCAGGTGCCCCTATACAGATCTTTTTAAAGATTTTATTTATTTATTGAGAGAGAGAGAATGTGAGCAAGGGGATGGGCAGAAGGGGAGAGAGACAATCTCAAGCAGACGCTGAGCTGAGTGCAGGGCCCCACATGGGGTTCAGTCTCACAACCCTGAGATTATGACCTGAGCCAAAGTCAAGAGTTGGCTCAACCAACTAAGCCACCCAGGCACTCTGACTTATATAGTTTTAAAAATTAAATTATGTAGTAAGACAAATATAGATGGAAATATCATAATGAAATGTTACCAATCAAGAAACCCATTTTGGGGGGCCACTCCTACCTAACGTCCTTGTGGTATTAGATACTGCATACCTCATGAAAGAGCAAAGTGTCCTTATATCAGTGTTAGAAGCTAGGACAGCTCAACAGGTGTATCTTTCTTATCAGCAAAAGAGAAACTGAAGACTGACCAAGGAGCCTGATACAGTTCAGGCATTTAATTGAAAATTGACAGATGCAGCAAAGGAATGAAGAGTCTCATCCCTTATGAGTTTGGTATTTACATGATAAGAAGATTAAATCAGAAATGATAAGCTGCTGGGTTTTTCTGTTTTATTTTTTATTTTTTATTTTTTTAGTCTCGGGATGTGTTATATATTGAATCATTTTGTCTAGAAATCTTGTGTAAAATTCCAGACAGTAAGACATGGATTATATTTTCAAATAGTATTTTGAAAAAAGATTTTATTTATTTATGTATTCATGTATTTATGTATTTAGAGAGTGTGTGCAGGAGCAGAGGGCAGGGGCAGAGGGAGAAAGAGAATCTCAAGCAGACTCTGCACTGAAACTTGGAGCCCACCACCCGGAGATCATGACCTGAGCCAAAACCAAGAGTCCGTTGCTTAACTGACTGAGCTGCCCAGGCGCCCCTCAAATAAAGTTTTATTTTTATTTTTTTTTAAAGATTTTTTAAAAATGTATTCCTGAGAGACAGAGACAGAGAGACAGAGAAGCAGAGACCCAGGCAGAGGGAGAAGCAGGCTCCATGCAGGGAGCCTGACGTAGGATTCGATCCTGGGTCTCCAGGATCACAGCCTGGGCTGAAGGCGGAGCTAAACCGCTGAGCCACCGGAGCTGCCCTCAAATGAAATTTTAATGAAAAAATCCAATCATGCCTTTTCAGCACTCAGAACTCAACCTCAGTCGTACCATACACAGCTGTACCACTGTGAGCAAAGATCCAGCCTAAGAGAGATTGAGAGAATAAATACTCCTTGGAAGTTATTTCCAGCCGGAAAGTAAACATGATCAAACAATGGAGCATGGTTGTGGTATTTTTCAGATATGAGCTAAATTCAGCATGGTGTGTTACCAAGCTCAATTTACTCAGCACGAAATGTTCCAATTCACAAGAAAGTATGGGGAAGAGTCCTAGTTTACTTTGCCTGCAACTGGAAATTTTGGAGGAAGATTACATTTAAAAGTTATTTTTTCTCATTCTAAAGTTTACTTTTGGTTTTTAAGGACTCCATGGCTTCTCAGGACATCAAGGCCAAGCATGCTTGTGTTTTTCACTGTGAAGTTACAGTGACTAACTGGTGGTTTTTAGAAACACACAGTATAAAGTTGCCTTTGTCAGCGAGCTATTAGAAATAGACTGTTGATTAACCCCTACTCAAGGTCTGATGTTTAACTTCTTGAAGTAAACATTTGCAGGTCACAGCAGTGACTGTGTAGGTTTTACATTATCGCTTCAGGTGAAGAGGTGAAAGTATTAATGGTAAACTACACATTTGGTCAACGTATCAGTTCCCCGTGTTTAAGAGTTGAATGTGAATTAAAATTAGAAATGAAATCAGTCTCTTAGATTCTAAACTGTAAATTCATAATAATTTCAAGAAAAATATTTAAAACTTTATTTCCATTTGAAACCATGACTTTTGGAACTTAAAAGTTTGCAGCAGAAAACTACAAAATCTTTAAAAAGTTTTGAACACATTCTAAGTTTGTTTTTTAAATTTGCAGGACACAATAGGAATACAAACATTCTCGGGGTTGCTAGATTTCTGGAAATAATTACCTGCAAGGAGATTAACACCTCTCAACTAGTTAGTGGCCCAGCTGTATGCTATTGTTTGTTGGTAAAGGAGCTATTCATTCATAGAGCTGAACCCACCAAACCAAACAAAGAGACTGTTGGTGGCTATTCAGGTAGCTCCAAGCCAAGAAAAAAGGATTGCCTCATTTCCTCAAGACTGAACTTTTGATCAGTGCTGTGTGGTCAAGCTAAAAAGTTTGATGGAATTTTAAACAAGGTTTAGTGGCATTTCGGAAGCCACCATCAAATATCCTCTACTAAGGAAGTAGGGTAACAGATGGAGTCAGACAGGAATTTATTAAGGAAACTCATCTTTATTACTACAATATGCATAGAACTCTTTTTTGACATCAACTGTCAAGGCTGATGGATATTTTAGAAATAATAAATTATTCGCTTGGGCAAAACTGAGATGCAACATGGGTCTTATTCTTAACTTTTAAGTTCTTCATAACTAAAATCAGGTTGAGTTTGCAAGATGCTGGGCTACAAGAGAGAAAAGATTGATGAAGCTCCTGTTCCCATGGACATCATATGCTAGTGGTAGAGAAAGACCATAAATATCTTTTTAAATTATATTTGTACAAGCTGTGATTAGTGTTTTGGAAAAAATAGGGTACCAGGAAGAAAATAACAGAGGGAAACTAATTAAATAGGGTGATCAGGGAAGTCCTTTCTGAGTTGGGGACTTTTATCTTGAGGCTCAAATGATGAAAAGAAACCATTCATGGGAAATCTGCTAGGAGGAACAATGCAGGCAGAGGCATTGCAAGTGCAAAGGCCCTGCAAGGCAAAGGGCTTGGCATGTTATAAAAGAACTGCAGAGGGATCCCTGGGTGGCGCAGCGGTTTGGCGCCTGCCTTTGGCCCAGGGCGCGATCCTGGAGACCCGGGATCGAATCCCGCGTCGGGCTCCCGGTGCATGGAGCCTGCTTCTCCCTCTGCCTGTGTCTCTGCCTCTCTCTCTCTCTCTCTGTGTGTGTGTGACTATCATAAATAAATAAAAAAAAATTTAAAAAAACAAACAAACAAACAAAAAAAAACTGCAGAAGGCTCAGATGAGGGAAGCATCAGGACCAGGGAGGGTGGCATGAAATGAGGTCAGATGGATAGTTGGATACAGATTCTACAGGGGAACTTTTCTCAAATTGTTTTTTTTTTAATTATTTTATTTTATTTTATTTTATTTTATTTTATTTTATTTTATTTTATTTTATTTTATGATAGTCACAGAGAGAGAGAGAGAGAGAGGCAGAGACACAGGCAGAGGGAGAAGCAGGCTCCATGCACCGGGAGCCCGATGTGAGATTCGATCCCGGATCTCCAGGATCGGGCCCTGGGCCAAAGGCAGGTGCTAAACCGCTGCGCCACCCAGGGATCCCTTCTCAAATTTTTTTGACAATGACTCATTGTGGGAAATTTTTTTTTAAAATTTTTGTTTATTTATGATAGTCACACACAGAGAGAGAGGCTCATTGTGGGAAATTTATATCTTATTCAGTACTTAAAGCAAATGCACAAAATAAGGCCTACTCTTACAGTGTAGTGCGTATGATACATTCTATTCTGTTCCATAATTATTTAAAAAATGCTTATCATGGGCAGCCCGGGTGGCTCAGCAGTTTCGCGCTGCCTTCGGCCCAGGTTGTGATCCTGGAGACCTGGGATCGAGTCCCACGTCAGGCTCACTCCATGGAGCCTGCTTCTCCCTCTGCCTGTGTCTCTGCTTCTCTCTCTTTCTGTGTGTGTGTGTGTCTCATGAATAAATAAATAAAATCTTTTAAAAAAATGCTTATCATTACCTACGAAATTGATTTCCTGACCAAGTAATGGATTTTTGCAAAAATACAGATAAAGGTCTTTGTAGGCCAGGATAAAGAGTTTGGAAAATTGTTGCAAGTCTTTAAGGAGGGGGAAGCATTTTGTTTGTTTGTTTGTTTTAAAGATTTTATTTATTTGACAGAGAGAAAGAGAGAGCACAGCCGGTGGAGCAGAAGGCAGGGGGAGAAGCAGACTCCCCACCAAGCAGAGAGCCTAATGTAAGGCTCAATCCCAGGACCCTGGGATTATGACCTGAGCTGAAGGCAGATGCTTAACCAACTGAGACATCCAGGCACGCTGGAAGCATTATTAATTTAAAAAATCATTTTAGGAAATCCCCATGGGGAGCCTGCTTCTCCCTCTGCCTTTGTCTCTGCCTCTTTCTCTGTGTCATAAATAAATAAATAAATAAATAAATAAATAAATAAATAAAATCTTAAAAAGAATCATTTTAGCTGCTGTAGGAAGAATAAACTGAAGGATTACAAAAATTGAAGTGAGGCTCAGTCCTGATATTATTGCAGAAGGCCAGGTAAAAGCTAATATAGTAGGTTGGGATAGGGTGGTAGCAATCAAAGTAGAGTGATGTGTTCAGATCCAGGATATATTTTATAGGTAGAACTGACAGACATAGTGATGAATTGGACGGATGAGGATGAAGGAAAGGGAGCCATCAAAAGTCCATCCTGGACTTCTAGTTTTGGTAAATGAAAGAATGATAGTGCTAATCATTAGGATGGGGGAGTCTGGAGCAGAACAAGATTTATGGCAGAAAATAGAAAGTTCCACTTAAAGCATATTAAGTTTGAGATGATTCTGAGTCATCTAAGCAGTTAATATATAACTAGAGTTTAGAGAAGAAAGCTGAGGACCAATAAAATTAAGGTTTAAAAAGAACAGTATTTGGAGTCACAAATGGATGGGTTCACCTAGAGGTAGTATGGATGTTAAGGAGAAGAGGAAGGGCTGAGGAAGGATTTCCAAGAAGTTCCTCTGTTGAGAAACGGGATAGAGGAGCTGGAAAAATAGATCAAGAAGGATCTACCCTGGAACACGAGCAGTGTCAGTCTGCACTCTCCTAAAAACCACAGGGCAGTGTTGCAAGGAAGGAAGAGCTGTGTTGAATACTCTTGAAGAAGCAAGCATAAGGAAGATGGACAATTGCCCACCTGGCACTATGGAGGCCTTTTGCAATCTTGACAAGGGTGTTTGAGTGTAGTTGAAGGGACCAACGCTAGATTAAACCCTATAACCCAGAAATTCCACCCCGCAGTTACTAGAAACAAGAAACTCTTGCATGAGTCCACCAAGAGACCCCTCTACAAGAAGGTCATAGCTGCTTTGCTCATTGGGGCAAATAACTGGAACTGACCCAAATTTGCATCCTTGGGAGGATGCATTCATGGAAAGGAATAGCATTGAGTAGTGAAAGTGAATTCTTCAACATGGGTAAATCATGTGAAATTAATATTGATGGAGAAAAAAGGCATAGAAAAAAGTATTGATTCCATTTATATAAAGACTAAAAATACATTGTTTAATGATGTATAAACAAGGGAATGACAGGCAAAATTCAGAAGGGCTGTCACCTGGTACATATGGAAATGTTGAAAGATTAAACTGCTTACGTGTTGTATACATTTTGATGTATATAAAAAAATAGCTACCTAGCTCTGTCCATTGAATAGGCCTAAATGCATTAACCAAGCCCCTAGCAGTGAGTACCACTAGCGCTCAGACTCTAGTCTCCAAATGCTATTTCCTACTGAAAGAATAAGGACTCTTTGAGAAAAGGGCTGATTTCAGGTACAGAACAAGGACCTGAAACAAGGAATATATAGGACAAGCTTGAGAATCTTGTCTTAGACCACAAGGAAGATCTTGGGATTGCTAGGGTCGTGTCTAAAGAACTCAGAAGCCAGCCTGAAGAAGCCCCCATTGGCAAAAATTGGAAAGTTTGAGTATGCATGAGAATAAAAAGGGCAATAAATTGAAAAACACATCAAATATGCTTACCTACTTTACATCTATAAGTGCTTAGTATTGGTTATCTAAATGGTAAACAAGGGAAGTTTCTCTTTACAATATTCCAGATAATAAATGAAGAAGAAATGAGAAAATATAACCATTTTGCAATTTGTACTCAATTAATACACCTAGACATTGCTCATTAACTGCTAACATCACAGAAACAGAACCAGACATTATGTGCCAGAAGTCAAACCTGAATCCGATCAAGCCTCTAGATCCAACTACCAATTTGTAGGAAATGCAGAAGACATAGCAATATCTTAAATCCCACCACAGGGATGTAATCTGCAAAATGAATACCGTGGGAAATTCCCAAAGACAAATAATTTGGGTTTCATTCAACAACAATCAGAACAAATGTAAACTGGTAAAGGAAACTGAGAGATGAAGGAGGAACCTATTGATTTAAAGAGATTATTTATTTATTTATTTTTAAAGATTTTATTTATTTATTCATGAGAGACACAGAGAGAGGGGCAGAGACACAGGCAGAGGGAGAGGCAGGCTCCATGCAGGGAGCCCGATGTGGGACTCCAGGATCACGCCCTGAGCCAAAGGCATATGCTCAACCACTGAGCCACCCAGGCGTACCTAAAGAGATTTCTTTAAATGATAACTGATCCCAATATGTGAATATTATTTGGATTCTCATTCAGAAAACTTTTGAACGTTTCTAAGTAATATATGAGACAATTGGAAATTTGAATACTGACTAGGTATTTATGATGTTAGGAAATTACTAAGTATTTTTGTATGTGATAAGAGGATTCTGGTTATATTAAAAATGAATTTTACATTTAAAATGGCTTTGGGGGATCCCTGGGTGGCTCAGCGGTTTAGCGTCTGACTTCAGCCCAGGGCGTCATCCAGGAGTCCTGGGATCGAGTCCCTCTGCCTGTGTCTCTGCCTCTTCTCTTTGTCTTTCCTGAATAAATAAATAAAATCTTTAAAAAAATGACTTTGGTTTGGAGATAAAATTAATTTTAAAAAGGATAAAATTAATTTTTAAAAAAATTTAAAATTTGGGGTGCCTGGGCATCTGCTTTCAGCTCAGGTCAAGATCTCTGGGTCCTGGGATTGAGCCCCATGTCACAGTCCCTGCTTAGCAGGGAGTCTGCTTCTCTCTTTTCCTCTGCTTCTCTCCCCCACCTCTTAGCTCATGCTCTCTCCCTCTAGCTCTCACTCACTCTCTCTCTCTCAAATAAATAAAGAAATAAAATATTTTTTTTTAAAAAAAGGGGGAAAATAAAATCTTTTTGAAAAAGGGGGGGGGAATTCAGTATCACGAATCAGTTATTAACATTCTTTAAATGTATCATAAAATTTACTGGTAAAGGCAAAGGAGCCTAGACTTTTCCTTTGTAAAGGCTTGAAATTAAGCATTCAACCTTTTTGTTAGCTGTAAGACTATCCATTTGGTTAAATTGTGTTTTTCTAGGAATTTGTTCGTTTCATCTAACATTTAAAATTTTATTGTCATAAAATCATTCCTAATATTCTCTCATGCATTTTTACAACATAAATTTTTGACTTTTTATTTCATTTTAGATTGTAGTACAATATACATACTGCTTGAGCATTTTTACATGTAAGGTTCACTAGCATTAAGTACATTCATACTGCTGTGCAACCATCAGCACCACCCATCTCCAGAATTTTTTTCATCTTTCCAAACTGAAACTGTGCCCATTAAACAATTACCCTCCTTTCCTCCCTCCCCTTAGACCCTAGAAACCCCCATTCTACTTTCGTATGGATGAATAGGACTCCTCTAGGTAGCTCATATAAGTGGAAGCATACAGTAATTTGTCCTTTTGTGTCTGGCTTATTGCACTTAATATAGCCAAAGTTCATCCATGTTGTAGCATGTGTCAGAATTTCCTTCTCTTTTTCGCTGGATAGTTTCATTGTATGCATATATCGCATTTGGTTTATTCATTCATCAGTTGATGGATGCTTGGGGTTTTTGTTTTGTTTTGGTTTTTCTTTATTCTATTGTCTATCTTCTTCGGTGGCCATTGTGAATAATGCTGCTGTGAATATGGGCATACAAATATATTTTCGAGTCAGCTTTCAAATATTTTAGGTATATTCCCAGAAGTAGAATTGCTGGGTCATATGGTAATTCTATTTTTAACTTTTTTTAAAAAAGATTTTATTTATTTATTCGTGAGAAACACAGAGAGAGAGAGAGACAGAGAGAGAGGCAGAGGGAGAAGCAGGCTCCATGCAGGGAACCCCACATGGGACTCGATCCCAGGTCTCCAGAATCATACCCTGGGCTGAAGGCGGCACTAAACCACTGGGCCACCGGGGCTGCCCTATTTTTAACTTTTTAAAGAAACTCCATACTGTTTCCAAAGTATTTTACATTCCTATGAACAACGCACTGGTTTCTAACTTCTCTACATTGTTAGCAACACTTGTTATTTTCTAGTTTTGTTTTGTTTTTGTGTTTGTTTTTATTTTGCAATAAGCATCCTAATGGGTATTAATTGTGACTTTTTTTTTTTAAGATTTTATTTATTTATTTGACAGAGAGAAAGGGAGCACAAACAGCAAAGGGAGAGGGAGAAGCAGGCTCCCCGAGGAGCTGGGAGCCCAATGCTAGTATCGTTATGTAATTTAATTCTACATATATTTTTAAATTCCATGAGGCATTATTATTGTTTCATAAAGTCACTGTTGATTTATTTTCCTGAAAATAAGAGCTAAGAAACATGCACTGTGCCACATTGGCTGTTTGTTCTCATATCCATTTTTCCCTGTTCCCCTGCTTTCACAAGAATTGCATTTCCCAGGCTCCTGATCCTGTGAGGTTCAACAAATGGGAAAAAGATTAGAAGGTGGCAGAAAGGGAGAAGTCAAGCCATTTTCCTGTTTCTCACTCCGCTTCAGGTGATATGTCCATCAGTCCTTGTCCCTTCTCCGGGGCTGATGGATGCCCTACTGGGTGCCCTTCTCCCTGGCACCCTAGCACCCATTGGGTACTTCTTACTGTGGTTCTATCTCCCTGCTGCATGGTCCTGCCCTCTACGCTCTGATAAAAAGTCCTTATCCAGGGATGCCTGGGTGGCTCAGCGGTTGAGCATCTGCCTTTGACTCAGGGTGTGATCCCAGGATCACAAAACATGAAAATCAACACACCATCAAGTCCCACATCGGGCTCCTGCAGAGAGCCTGCTTCTCCCTCTGCCTATGTCTCTGCTTCTCTCTCTCTTTCTCTCTCTTTCATGAATAAATAAATAAAATCTTAAAAAAGAAAAAACCCAAACTCCTCATCCCATTGTCCCTGCTAATACCTAGGCTACCACCCTATTCCTGTGAGGCTTCTCAGGGCCTTCATCACTTACATAACCAATTCTCTGTACTAAGGTCCTTTTGTTCATAGTTCTTAGAGTAGTTTCCATTCCTTGACTGGACCGTATTATTACACTCTATGAAATACATTCACTCACCAAGGTATAGCATTAAGAAGCTGTTACATAGTTATCCTGAACAGAGATCCAAAAAGAGGAATGCAATAAGGTGTGTTGATTTTAAGTCTTGAGAATGGTGTGAGTTGATTTTCATGCTTTGTAAACCTTGGAAGCCCCAAATCAATGTTTGCCAAATAGGAAAAAATAAATACATTGGTATTTAGGGGAAGGAAATGTTATTTTTAAGAATCTAAGTTACATATTTAAAACAATAGAATGCTTAAAAAAGAAAACCTTAAGAGTATATAAAAATAAGTCAGTTTCCTCTGAAATATTGCATTATTTCCTTTATGAAAAAATCAGCCAATACTTATTTAGAAAATTAAAATATTCAATTGTATTTTTAAAACCAAACTTAAATTTATTAAGTTTTAAAATTTTAATTTAAAGTAAATAATAAGGGCAGCCTGGGTGGCTCAGGGGTTTAGCGCCGCCTTCAGCCCAGGGCCTGATCCTGGAGACCCGGGATCGAATCCTATGTCAGGCTCCCTGGATGGAGCCTGCTTCTCCCTCTGCCTGTGTCTCTACCTCTCTCTCTCTCTCCATGTCTCTCATGAATAAATAAAATCTTTAAAAAAATAAAAATAAAGTAGATAATAAAAAATTATAGGCACCTGTTACATGCTAAGTGAGTATTATGAGACATACAGGATGAATAAGACAAAAATAATTCAAAAGACAAAACACAGGATGAAAAAAGAAGTATGTGTCTGGAAATCCATATATAAGATTAGCCATCACTTAAGTTAAATTTATTTATTTTTAAAAGATATATTTATTTGAGAGGGAGAAAGAGAGAGAATATGATGGGATGGAGGGGCAGAGGTAGAAAATTTTCAAGGTGACTCTCACTGAGCGTGGAGCTCTACATGGGGATTAATCTCATGACTCATGAGATCATGACCTGAGCCAAAACCAAGAGTCGGATGCTTAACTGACTGAGTCATTCAGGCGCCCTGGGTTAAGTTAAATTTAACTAACTTTTATATTCTAAAATATTCTATTTTATCATAGAATCAGCAGGAAGATTTAACATTAGGATACTAGTGATATAATGCTGATTTCATTTTTTACCACTTTCCCTTTTGATTCTTCCATTCTTGCTACCTTAGAGTTGCTGCTATTCCTTAAACAAGCATGCAGCAGAGACAATGGGAGATAATACATAATAATATATAAAATGCAAGCATAATATATAAAAAATATATTAATGATGAGTGCCAGGTTCCTTATTTTGTGAAGAAACAGATATGGAAAAGGACAAAATTAGAATGAACACTTTGGATTGGATTGGAATTAGAAATATTGGTGTGAACTCATGGATTTCAGTATGTGTAGACAATATGAAAATACATATAAATTTAAGGTACATTCCCTAATTTTGGCCTAGAGCAAAATTGGCCATAGGAATGAATACACCAACTGTCCAGAAATTGTCTTCTAAATACTATTATTCTCCACTAAAAGGAATCAAGACTTCTTATAAAAATGGCTGATTCCAGAGTTGGTGGGAAACTAAAAGATGAGCATGGGATATTTTATTATTCCAGACCAAAAAAAAAAAAGAAAGAAAGAAATACTCAAAGAATGATCAGAATGATGGGAGCATGTTAAGAGGATACATAAGTCAATTTGAACAGAGTTCCCACTGACCAAAACGGGGACCATATGAATAACAGATGCTTAAAACAGGTAATGAATTCATGAATCCATCGCAACATAAATTAATAAATGAATAAATTGGAGGTTTGGTGAAACTTCACATAGTCTCAAAGTACCACTTTATAAAATGTTTATTAATGATAAAGGGAAGAAGAGGAACTATAAAGTGAAGAAGCCTGGAGACATCACCTTAATGATCAGAGTTAAATGGAACAAATAACAATTCTATGTGCCTGGATTGGATGAAATGAGAACAGAGCATTACTCTCGTGATGTTCCTGACAAGATTCAACACCTGACAGCATAGGGAAATCTAAGTCAAATCCAAATTCAAGGACATTCTATAAAATAATTTGCAAATAATGCTAAAAAATACCATGATCATGAAAGTGAAAGAAAGACTAAGGAACGTTTGGTATTGAAATTGCCTAAAGAGCCATCACAAGTAAATGTGATAGGTGATTCTGGCTTGAATCTGTTTCCTATGAAGGAGATCATAAGTATTAATTTCCTGATATTGATGGTTGTATTGTGGTTATGAATTCATAAAGTATTCCTACATTCATAAAGTATTAGGACATCGAGTCAGAAATTTATTTATTTTAAAGATTTTATTTATTCATGAGAGACACACAGTGAGAGGCAGAGACACAGGCAGAGGGAGAAGCAGATCCCCCACAAGGAGTCCGATGTGGGACTTGATCGCGGGATAGGGACCACTCCCTGAGCCAAAGGCAGACACTCAACCGCTGAGCCACTCAGGCATCCCTTGAGTCAGAAATTTAACTCCCAAATGACTTAGGAAAAATTTATTTGTAGTATATTTGCAAATTTTCTCCAAAATTTGAGATGATATCAAGATAATATGATGTATACAAAGAAAAAGAATGGAACTCTTTCACGATTCTCTGGGTCGGGAATTCAAGCAGGACTTAAGTAGTTTTTGTGTTCTGTGTAGCAAAAGCTGGGGTCACTTACTCAGCTGCATTCAACTAGAAATTGTGCTAGAAGTTCCAGGATAGCTTCATTCACTGTCTGCTCCTATGTTCTCCTCCATGTGTGCCTCCCTACACCTCCACACACAGTGTCCCATCACTCAAGAATCTAGCCCAATCTTCTTTCCATTTGATGGCTGGATTCCCAGAACAACAGAAGAAACAGCTAGGCCTAGTAAAGTCTTCACCCTGGCTGGTGGTTGCATAGGTGTATTCACTTTGTAAAAATTTAACCAGGCTGTCTACTTAAGATTTTATTTACCTTAGGGCAGCCCAGGTGGCTCAGTGGTTTAGCACTGCCTTCAGCCCAGGGTGTGATCCTGGAGACCTGGGATTGAGTCCCACATCAGGCTCCCTGCATGGAGCCTGCTTCTCCCTCTGCCTGTGTCTCTGTGTGTGTGTGTGTCTCATAAATAAATAAAATCTAAAAAAATATATTTTATTTACCTTATATTATGTTCTATGTACTTCAATGAAAAAAAGAAAAATAACTTATAGTTACTGTTTGCACTGTTCTAATTGCACATCCTCCTTTTTTACCTTTCCAATTAAAAACATGTAATACATAAATTCTTCCTGGAATGAACCTAACATAGTAGCATAAGTACATGTATTTGGCAACCTTCCCTTCTAAATATCTACCAAAATAGTCTAGCAAATGTAAAATGGATATGTTTTGCCTAATCCTGGAAAATAAAGACCTAGCCCACCTACATATTTTAAGACCCTAATAATTTTCACTGAGCTAACATAAGCAAGAAGAAGGAGCACTAACATGTTGGCAGTTACCTTTAACCATTCTTTCTAGGGAGAACTAGAGAATGGCTTTGACTCATATCCTTTTTGCTTGAGAGGAGAACTGGCTGGTTCACAAATATTTATTAGCCTCCTACTCTGGAGGAAACCTCTTTACAGGTTTACCCCAGGGACAGACATGCCTGGTCATGTTCTCAAAATCACTCAACAAGAGGAAGCCTGCTTAGAAATATGCTCCAGGGAGATTGCAATCCTGTAGCCACAGGCTCTGCTCCGGCTCAAAGGAAGAAGTCTGAGAATAAGAAAGAGAAATATAGGGATGCCTGGGTGGCTCAGCAGTTAGCTTCTGCCTTTGGCTCAGGGTGTAATCCTGAGGTTTGGGATGAGTCTTGCATGGGGTTCCCTGCAGGGAGCCTGCTTCTCCCTCTGCCTGCGTCTCTGCCTCTCTCTCTGTCTTTCATGAAAAAAAAAATCTTAAAAAAAAGAAATAAATGTATTAAACAAACCTAATTAAGATAGATTGTAACTGAATGAGCACCAACTTATGGAAAATTAAAGGTGTGAATTATGCCATAATGGAGAACAAAAGGGCCAATGGAAATTATTAGATAAAAGGTAAAAACATGGAATGCAGAAGTAAGTAATCTAATGTTTCATTTTGTTTTGTTTTTAATGAGTTGCTGGAAGTGAAAATAAAGAAAACAACCAAAAGAAATTTATAAAGAGATATGCAGTCAGGTTCACTGAAAAAGAGATGTACAACTAGATGCATTCTGATAAAATTTACATATTTCAAAGAGAGAAATTTTATATACTTCAAGAAAGAAGAAATCTTATCTACAAAGGAATGATAATCAAACTGGTAGATTAGTCCATGTGTTCACAAAGATGTATGAAGTTTTGGAAACAAATTAAATATCCTTTGATAGCACTTATAGGTTATGTTTTGAAGGAATGAACAACTTCACAGTATTTAGTCTGCCTATCCTGGAACATGGTCTGTCTCTCCAGGTGTCAGATTGTCTTTTGTGTCTTTCAGTGAAATGTTATAGTTTTCTTCATTCAGGTCTTGCTCATGTCCTAATAAATTTAATCCTTGGCATTAAATGGGGTTTTATGTGTTTGTTTTGACATTGCTTGTTTATTTTTTTCATTACATTTTGTAAGTGATATTAGTACATATTGCTAAAAATAACAATTTGTCTATCCCATTTCAAAATTCATACTGTATTTTTTTCTTATCTTATTGCACTGTTCAGTACCTCTAGTACAGTATTGATAGTATCAGTCTTTATTCCCTCCTGACTTGAATAGGATTTATTTAATGTTTCACCATTATGTATTAAATTTGCCATAAAGTCCAGCAGATCACTTTCATCTAGATATATTTCTAGCTTACTAAGGTTTTTCTTTTAAGATTTTATTTATTTATTTGACAGAGAAAGAGAGAAAGAGCACAAGCAGGGAGAGCAGCAGGCAGAGGGAGAGAGAGAAACAGGTTCCCTGCCAAGCAAGAAGCCTGATAATAGGACTCCATCCCAGGAGCCAGGATCATTACCTGAGCAAAGGCAGATGCTTAACAGACTGAGCCACCCAGATACTCCTAGATTACTAAGGTTTTTTATAGATGTAGAATTTTCATTGCATTCCTTTTCATCATTTTTTTGAGATGATGATCACTTTTATATAACTTTAATCTGTTAAGGTGGTAAATCTTATTCTTAGATTCTGTAAAGCTGATGCATCTTTATATTCTGGTGATAACCTAACTAGGCAAAAGTATTCATCGCTTCATATACTGCAGAATCTAATTTGCTACTAATTACTTAGCATTTTTGCATCTTTGTTCATTAGTGAGGCTGCTTATAATTTTATTTTTGATGTGCTATAATTGTATTTTAGAACTAAAACTATGGGTATGTAAGATTCATTGAATGGAATGGAAAGATTTTTTTAAGCACATGTTTCTGAACAGTTTGTACAACATAAAAGTTGAAACTATGAAGAATTGCGTAAAATTTGTTAATTTTTTCAGAGTGGTTCTTTGACAGATTCTAATTTTTTCTCAAGTTTTAACATATTTATTGTTTCTATTTCTTCTTGAGTCAAAAGGAACATGTTTTCCTAGAAAATCATCCATTTCAAATGGTTTGTCAAGTTACTTTTCCATAATAGTTAACAATATTACCTAAGAGCATCTAATCTTGCTTTAAGCAGTTGTGTCCCTTTCTTGTTTTTAATGGTGTTTAGTGATTTGTACTCATTGTTTTGTTGATTTTTCTTACCAAATGTTCTATTTTATTGGTATTTTTTTAAAAGATTTTATTTATTTATTCATTAGAGACACACAGAGAGAGGCAGAGACACAGGCAGAGGGAGAAGCAGGCTCCATGCAGGGATCCTGATGTGGGACTCAATCCTGAGACTCCAGGATCAAACCCTGAGCCAAAGGCAGATGCTCAACTGATGAGCCACCCAGGCATCCCTTATTGGTATTTTTAATGAAGCAACTTTTGGTTTTTCTCAATTAAGTTTACATTTTTATTTTTGGTTTTAGTTCTTATATATAAGTTCATTTCTTTGTTCTTATTAATTATTTAGTTTTACTTATTTGGCTACATTTTGCTATATTTTCCTCTAACTTCTTGAGTGGAATATTTAATGCCTGTATCATATTTTGTTTTAACTTGTAAAAATTTCACCAAGGTAATATATACAAAGAGATAAATTATCAAGTAGTGTTAAAGGCTTACATCAAGAAATAGTAGCTTTAGTGGTGGAGTGGGGGTTGGTGTTTCCAAGTGCCAACTGCCATGTCTGGCCCCACAGCCCACCCTTGGTGGGTGGCTGGCTTACCAGCCTCACTCCCCCTCCATCCCCCACTAGAAGGCTTCAGCCCTTGCCAGATCAAGGCCAGCCAGAGCAGGAAGGAGCATACAGTGCCAGCTTGCCTGGAAAGAGGGGCCCAGGCTCAGGGGTGGGGTACACCTCCGAGCAAATTATTGGAATGAACATAAGAAATGTGTGTGATCTGGTCTGGCATGAAATGTAGGTGTTCCAGGTGTACCTGCTAGGCCACTGACCTGAGGCAGGGACCTGGTACCCTCCAGTGCCCTCTGTTCCCCACCCCTGGGGTCTACCTTGCAGACAGTGCAGCGCCAACATGGTTCTTGCACTTGTTGCAGATGTAGGCAAAGCAGTCCTGGCTCTGGGAGCGCAGCTCCACTAGCATGCACATGGTGTACCACTGAGTTCTTCGGAGTAGAGTGAACTCCAGGTGCTTGTCCCTTGCAAGGGTAAGGAAGGCATCTGGCCATTCCATCAGATAGCAGGGGATGAGGAGGTCAGGATCAGCGACGTGAGGCAGGGAGTTGGCGCCAGGGCAGGTGATAAGTAGGATCACAAAGACAATCTCAGTCTGACTCTGGAACAAGAGCACTGCATGGTGCTGCAACAACAGCAGCAAACAGGCAAGTCTAGTTGAATGCCCGCGAGGCTGGTGACGCTTGAGTTAGTTTACAACCATACAAGTTCCCACGATATAGCCCTTGCTTTTTCCTGTTCACAAACCTCTGGTCTTTTCTCTGAAAAGGACTACAATGAGCCTAAAATATACATCTTTTTATGTTCTCATTTAATAATTCCTTCAAAATTAGAACCAACTAGGTCAGGTACAGTGCATGTAGAGTGGACATGTCACCTCAAACGGTTTACTCTAAAATGTAGCCCACAGTTGAATCTGAATCTAATCACAAGGAAACATGTCAGACAGGTCCAAATTGAGGGACATTCTATAAAACAATTTTTGGCCTTGACTTTCAACAAAATGCTCATGTTATGAAAGAAAAGAAAGTCAAGAACTGAGACATGGTAACTCAACCTGGCACATAATCCTTGATTGGAGTGTAAGGACCAGACATTAGATAGTGGCACTGGGGGAGGTTTCCTAAGTGAGAAGCCACAGTGTGATTAAGCAGAGGGGGTCTTCTTTCTTAGAAAGTACTTGCTGAACTGCAGATAAAGAAATAGAGTGGGCAGCCCCGGTGGCCCAGCGGTTTAGCGTCACCTTCAGCTCGGGGTGTGATCCTGGAGACCAGGGATTGAGTCCCACGTCGGGCTCCCTGAATGGAGCCTGCTTCTCCCATTGCCTGTGTCTCTGCCTCTCTCTTTCTCTCTGTGTCTGTCGTGAATAAATAAATAAAATCTTAAAAAAAAGAAAACTCTTCTTTTAAAAAACAAAGAAAGAAATATAGCAAAATGTTAGGAGTTGGTGAACCTAAGGGAAATGGGAGGGGGGGTTCTACTATGCAGCTTCCTGTAAGTTTAAAATTTTAAAAGTTGGTGAGGGTGGGAAAAATAAAAAAGCAAAATGTACTTAGTCCTTGCTGTGGAAACAGCAAAAGTTTTGTTCATTAATGTTTGAAAAGACACAGCCACCATTAATTCCCATAACCATCAATGTAAAGGCTGCAACAAGAAGCTGGTATTACGTATTTATTTTACATTAATTAGTATATAATTGCAAACTCTTATTAAACTGAAAAATGTAAAATGGTACTTTGAAGAGATCAGGAACTCATGAACAACTGCTATACTGCCTACTACATTATACCAGTTTCTTAGAGACTGAAAATCTGTGCAAACTGTCAATAATGCTTCTAATATACTTGGGCAGCCAATGTTTGCATAAAATAGGAGTCTTAAGGTAAGACACATTTCTAGAAAAAGAATGTAGGGCAAAAGAGCACACTAAGTAGAGACACCTCTCAAACAGTTGCCAAAAGTTAAAAAGCATCAAGGGAGGACTGTGACATCTGTGACCTTGGAATATCGGGTATAAGATTGTGGCTCAAAGAAGTACTCATGAGGCAAGGAAGATCATTTAGAAAAGATGATGCACAGGAAAACACTGAATCTAACAAGTGGGAAATGCCTGTAATAACTCGTTCAAAATAGAGATAAATAAAATCATCTGGTGACACAAAACAAGGAAAAAGAAAGGAAGGAAGGAAGGAAGGAAGGAAGGAAGGAAGGAAGGAAGGAAGGAAGGAAGAAAAAAAGAAAGAAGAAAGAAAGAAAGAAAGAAAGAAAGAAAAAAAGAAAGAAAGAAAGAAAGAAAGAAAGAAAGAAAGAAAAGAAAGAGTAGCCTTTTTTCCCTAACACCAAATATAACTCCCTAAGAGCAGCCATTTTCACTTTTTCTTAGCTGTGTCTTCTGCTATTCATCTCTATCTTTCTAAAATTATGCTTATGTTGCCATTTCTTGACTTATCAATTTCAGGCAGAACTTAAAGATTACCTATTAATGGTAGTTGAGGATTTATTTCTGTACTTCCCTTTTTCCATTCTCAAAAACTTTTATGAAAGCAATATCCAATGTTATATATCATTCTGATATGCAAACTTTCACTATTGGGTAAAATAGTGTACTTGGATGATAGATCCTTTCTGTAAACCCTCTGGTTTTCCTGCAAGTAATAATTGCCTCCTTTTTTTATTTGCTTAAGTTCTTTCTGTACTTAACCCTAAATGTTTTCCAAATACTACTACCATTTATTTTTCCAAATCGCCTAGCAATTTTTCCAAATACTCTATCACATCCAATAATCTATAAGTTCCATCAATTTTGCTTGATTCCTTTGTCTCAAGGTCCACTGTCTTCCTATCTAATATGAACCAATTGGCCTCTAGGCCTGGTATGTAGTTGTTAAGATGGGCATTTCTTTGTCATTCTCTTGTGACAGATCTCCTGTTTCTTAGTTCCCATGTGTTATAGATTCTTAACAGTCTAGAGGATTTACTCTAGCTAGTTTAAGTCCAAAGAAATCTATTTGATTTGTACAATCATTGAAAGAGCTGAAGAAAGAATCTCTAGGCCAAGCTTTCAGGACCTCTGCCAAAGTCATGACATAAAACTAGGTAGTGTCTGACCCTGTTATGACGAGGAAGCTGCTGAATCAGGAAGCTGCTTCCACAATGGCTGGCACCAGAACCAGGCTACCTCCGCTACATCAAAGTTGCTGAATCCAAAAGCCCCCTGCTAAATCAGAAGGATCTCTGGGAATCAGTATGCCCCAGACATAGCTACCAAGTCTAGAACACTATCTCCTCTTTATAATCTGTATCAGTCTCTATACTCAAATAATTCAGTTCCAAGTCAAATTCTTTCAAAGTGCATACGCTTGGTCCAATACACACAATCTGAATCTAGAACCTTAGCTACAATTTTAAATCTAAATTCTGGGGTGAATGGCTCTCTGCTCTTCAACCTCTGCATTATGGGAAGGCATTCTAGGACAAGGGTGACAACACATTAGGTGTTGTGCAAACCATTCCACAGTATGTGTGATGGTCTTCTTGGTTACCCAATCTAGACTCACCCTTCCTCCCATACTTAAACTTCCAATGACAATATATCCTCACTTAATACAATGCGACTATACTTTGTACAAATGAGAGTATCCTTGCCATCTTTCTAAAATTGCAGTCACTGCAGCCATTTCTGGATGATGTTCTTTCTTCCTCTAGTTCAGTCACAAACTTCTCTTGATAATCTATGACATGTGGACTAAATACACTCACCTCTACCAATACACTTTGTATAAAAGCAGAGGAAAGGAAAAGGGAAAAAAGGAAATTTAGTCATTATGCAGATCTTCCATGATTTACAATGGGATTATATAAGGATAAACCCATCATAAATTAAAAATATCCTGTCAAAAATGCATTTAATACACCTAACCTACCAAGTATCATAGCTTAGACTAGTCTACCTTCAAAGTGTTCAGAACACTTACACGAGCCTACAGTTGGTCAAAATTACCTAATGCAAAACCTATTTTTATTTTTTATTTAAATTCAATTGGCCAATATATAGTACATCATTAGTTTCAGATGTAGTGTTCAATAATTCATCAGTTGCATATAACCCCCAGGGCTCATCGCATCACCTCCTCTCCTTAATGCCCATCACCCAATTGCTCCATCCCTCCCCACCTCTCCTTCAACGACCCTCAGTTTGTTTCCTATAGTTAAGTCTCTCATGATATTTCTCCCACTCTGATGATGTCCCATTCCGTTTTCCCTCCCTTATTCTATGATTCTCTGCGCAGTTTCTTACATTCCACATGAGTGAGACTATATGATAATTGTCTTTCTCACAAAACCTATTTTTTTAAGCAAGTGTTGCATATTTCATGTAATTTATTGAGTACTGTATTGAAAGTGAAAATGGGTACGGAATGATTTTAAGTATGTCAGTTGGCTCATGATTGTGTGGCTGACTAGGAGTTGGGCTCATTGCTGCTGCCCAGCATCACAAGAGAGTAGCATACTGAATATTGCCAGCCCAGGAAAAACCAAAATTCAAAATTCAAAGTATGATTTCTACTGAATGTGTATTGCTTTAGCACCAATGGCTTTATAGGTTACTCAGTAGAAGGTCAGAGCTATACACCCAACTATGGCAAGTATTAACTCCAAAATGCAGACAATCCCACTAAGTGTTGTGCCTTTTTCTCAAAGTAGAATTTTAAGATAGATCACTGTATCTTCCCTTTTGGATGGAATATCCTGCTGTGACTCAAACAACTGGAATCTTAGAAACTTTACTGAGGTAGCAGGACCACGCATTTTTATGGGATTTATTTACCCTTCTTTGGCACATATGACATCAGCTTATCAAGATAATGAAAGTGTACTACTGTTCACATTAGTAAAAGCAAGCTGTGTTTAGTGTTCTCAGCTTATTAAGATAGAAAAAAATGCACTTAAATCAGTAGCTGCATACAAGATGTAGAATCATGTTGATTTTACCCAGTAAAGAGACCATAGGTACAAGTGTCTACTGTCCTTGATTAAACTTACAATACCAGGACCTATCTATCTTCAGCACAGGCCAATGTCATCTTCCATGGAGATAAGATGGGAACTAATCTTGTTTCAAGTTATTTAAACCTTTTAAAGAACTAATTTCAAGCAGTATTGCTTTTGGTTTGCCATTTTGGTTGAGAGGGGTGTTCTACTTGACCCTTTCTGCCATAATAGCCCTTACTACTTGGATTGGAGGCCAATGTTAGGATTCTACCAATTGCTAAGTATACTATTTCAATATATACTCTGGAATAATAGAAGTAATGATAGAATGGTTTTGTAAATGTCAAGACCCATTGTAAGATGCACTGGAGCCCAACTCCATTTATGACCTGACCCTATAAGTCAAACTTAACTGAGTGACCACTGTAATGTTCTGGGTTCCCTGGGATTCATAGCAGCTCGTAGCCATTGGTGTTCAATAATCCTTGAAGAGTATTCCTCTTTCCCTAGTGTACAGTTACCTCAGTAAATGACACAAGGTCTTTTGGAAAAAGCCAGGAGCTCTGGGTTTGAAACAAACTCATACTATGGTGAGGGGTCATGACTCAGGTCAGGCTCTATATACCAGACCTAAATTTTTTTGTTTAGTTGGTTGGCTTGCTGGTTGGTTTGGTTTGATTTGGTTTGGTTATATAGACCATATAGAGCCTTAATGTGCTTCCCAGTTATTTAGCCCTACATTGACCAATTAATGATTGCAGAAGATCTTTACAAAATATTTTATTTATTTATTCATAAGACACACACACATAGGCAGAGGGAGAAACAGGTTCCCCACAGGGACCCTGATGTGGGACTCAATCCCAGGACCCTGGGATCACAACCTGAGCCAAAGGCAGATGATCAGGCACTGAGCCACCCAGGTGCCCCCACCCCTTTTTATAAAGATTGCAGATTATTGAAGATAAATTTAGTCTGTCCCTCCAGTCCTGATGCCTATTGCAGCAACCATGCCCTTTTGCCTCTGTGGCTAAGTACTGACAATCAGCCTTTACATTCCAGGTTCCTATCATTCCTGTTGAAATTAGAGACCCAATTTAAATGGTAGCATCTTCTTCCTTCATTCCCAGCTTATAAGGACAGGCACTTTAGCAACTCTCAAGAATAGTCTTATTTTGTTTATCCATTAAACTTTGTTGGTTTTTTTTTTTTAAGATTTTTTTTTTTGAGACAGAGATTGAGAATGTGTGGTGGTCGGGGGGCAGCGAGGGAGACAAAGAGAGAAAGAGAAAGAGAGAGAAAGAGAGAGAAGCACACTTCCTGCTCAGCAGTGTGAGCAGGGGCTTGATCCCAGTACCCTTCGGGGCTTGATTCCAGTACTCAGTACCCAGAAATTATGATTTGAGTGGAAGGAGGACGTTTGCCGACTGAGCCACCCAGATGCCCCAACCATTAAACTTTGTATGTCCAAGTAAAGGAAATATCCTTTGGGATCTCCTGAGAGGAAATAGGGGGTTGTTGTGATCGTCACACATTATCAGTCCACTCTAATATCTCTGTATCTCTGAGTGTTTAGATTTGTTCTTCTGTATCAGTCCTAGGATGGAGCTACCTCTTGTGGGAATTTTGGGAATCTGTGGAACCATGATTAGGGATGTTGTTAGCATTTGTTGGCAGGGGCCAGGAGTAGTAAATGTCCTGCAATTCATGGGACAGACTTACAAAGCATTGTACTGCATCCTGCATAACATTCAGTGGTCTTCGAGACATTACTGTCTGTGAAAAATCTGCTTAAAAGAATCTGAACTTAGAACCTAACTCCATCTCATATATAAATACAAAGTACTTCTGCAAGGTTTTAATATACACTAAATTTTCTGGAAAGCAAGAATCATGTAAATAAAGACATTACTATATTATTTTGTTCAGAACTTCACCAACACTTGTTTCATCATTTTGGAAAAATCATCACTGACTGCAATACTGCTTGCGAACTTTTATCTTCAAAAGAACACGTCTGTATCAGTTTGCCTCTGGAGCTGTTCTTATCAAGACAATTCTGAATATAGATGCAGACATAGGACTACTTTGCTGTGTCTTTTAGCAGAGTTGTGCCTAAGCGGTCACACACCAAATTATGAGAGTTTCCTTTTATTTACTGATGTCACAGAATATTGTATTGGTTTAAACATAATATGTATACATAGATTATATTAACTATGAATTTTATTTAGGAATAAAGGAACTATTCCTTTATTCACTTACCATGAAAAGGGAATGGTGGGTCTAACAGGGTTGAGAATCACTGTTTCATATAAGACCAAAGAATTTCTGTTATCTCAGTTTAACTCAGCATTGAACATTGTTAAACCAAAGCCAACAATTAGAACTATTCTCAGCTGCTTGAGTTAGCTCACTGAATCCAGAATCTCTCATGGATACATGCCAGTTGATAAATACAGCCCAGACTAAAGCTATGTTCCTGCCTCCTGATCTAACAACCTTAGAATTTATTACCACACATATTCATTACATTTGGATGATGTAAATTAGCACTTAGAAGCAGCCAGCCTGCCTGACAGTTTTTTATTCCTTGTGTTCACCATCCCCGACCTTCTCACTTAAGATCTATTGCAGCTGAAAAAAAAAAAAAAAAAGATCTATTGCAGCTGATGTGACATCTGCTAAAGCCTTGCTTTAATAGACAATTCCTTCCAAGTTATCACAGGTGGTAATTTATGTTTTTTTTAGCACTAGTCCTTACTACCAATGTCCTTTCCTTTTCTCATTATGGTTTTCTGATACTGTTTCATAGAGGATAGATCTTCTTGCAAAAAAACGGAAATTTCTTCTTGATAATGCTCTAGGTGATTTTCAGAACTATGTTCCACTCCTTATTCCCCATTGGATTGTGAATCAACAAATATTTATGGAAAATCTATTTGTGCTAGACATTAGGTATGTGTCAGGACTATAAGACTGGCATTGTCCCAGCTCCCATGGCATGTTAAAGGTACTGTTCTCTCCTCTTTTTCAGTAGAACAGAACTGTAGAAAAATTTCTGTGGAACTTTTTCATGGTCTTCATTTCTTTATGAAGTCAGACCCTTCCAGACTTTATATTTGTCTTTGTTGAGAACAGTGGTAGTTAAATGCATCCTTGTCAAGAACAATGACAGTTGAATGGATTCTTTTATCTGATTCTGGATTATATCCAAGCATCTGCTAATTCAATTCAAAGAGCATGTATCTATTATACGTAAAACATTGTGCTAGGAGATAAATAATAGTAATAGCTAGCACATACTGAATGCTTAATAAGTGTCAATCATTTTTAAGTACTTTGCATGTATAACTTGTTTAGTTCTCCACCACTTTATGAGGTGTTGCTGTTATTATTCCCATTTTACAGATGAAGAAACTGAGGCATTAAGTGGTTTAGAAGCTTGCTCAAGGTCACACACCAGTAATTAAATTAAACATAGGTTAAACATCCACATCCAGGGCCAAATCTCTTAACTACTTCCTTGCTTCAAACAACTTGCCACCAAGGGGAAGCTTTGAAAATTACTATAACTTATTATTAGTTGAAAAAAAGTTAACTAAGATTCTTGAAGTTTTTTAGAACAGTTAATTCAGGTAGCCTTTCTACTGATTTTTTTTTTCTTTCACTTTTTCCCCCCTAGTGATTCACTTGACCATTCATGAAATTGTACTTCTTTACATTGACTTTTTTATCTTATTGCTTATCTTCCCTATAAAAAGGGAGAATTTCTTGAAGGTAGAAACCATATATTATTTATCCTTCTATCTTCAGCACCAAACATATAATAAAGGCTCACTAAAAATATAGACTAAATAAATCCTTATATTCAAAATAAATAGCAGTAATCATTCACACTCAGTATTTATGAATACATTTCACCTAAGGGTGCAATAGTGTTTCAAAGCCTTTGATTGAATAAGTCTCAGTAACATTTTCATAGGAGAGTTAAACATTATTATCCTGTTTCACAATCAAGGGCTTAATTATCAAAAGGTCAAGTGGTTCACAACCTATAAAATCAGTAGAGGAAAAAAACAATCTAACAGTTTCTTTTTTCATTATGAAAAGATTCTCCCAAAGTTAAATGAATTCACACAAGAATTCAAAAAAATAATAACAAAGATATTTATCAAAACCCCAAAAATATTTTAAGCCGAAAACAACTTATGGTAACTTCAGGAGTAAGTTATTTTGAAAAGCAGCTATAAAGATCATGTTCAGAAACTTCTTTTCAATGCTATTTTTGTTTTCTACACATTATTTTAGTAATAAGGGCTATATCCTCCCATGAGATCTACAGGGCGGATATGAGATAAGCCACAGATGAGTTAACTTGTTTTGGCTTGAATAAGGAAATGTGGCTGCTCCAGATGCTTCCATGCTCTAAGCACATCGGATCTAGTAGGCAATAGAAACTGGACTAAGACTCAAAGAGGGGGGTGGTTTTAGTTAATAACAAAGTCTACTCTTTTAGTGTTTCCCTAGACAAATATTTTTTAAAAGAAAAATACTACAACCTAGTTCTAGATTAGCTCTTCATAAACAAATTTCAACAAAATTTGATCCTAGAGTCTTGAAATTTTTTAACTACAGAAAAGTTATTTTTACTCTTTAATCTGTTTCAGTGACTGCTTTCCCTACCTCTGTTCATGGTTTCACTATCCATTGAACGAACCAAGCTAGAAACTTTAGATTTATTCTCCAAAGTACGTTCTCCTTCACCCTGTCAGTGGTTTTCCAGGTCCTGCCCTTTTTCTTTTCTTTTTTCTTTTTAAAGATTTATGTATTTATTTGAGAGAGAGAGAGAGAGAGGGAGCATGAGTGGGAGGAACAGAGGGAGAGAATCTCCTTAGTAAGATATTCATGCCCTCCCTCAATCTTTATAATACTTAGTTTTTTCTATTTCCTTGAAACTCTCTATTGTAACTACAAATTCCTCCTTGCCATTATCTAGACATCTCCAACATCTTGAGCCCTTTCATGCTTCAGTGTCCTTGCCTGTGACGTTCCCTTGGCCTGCAGAGTTCTTCCCCTATTTATCGAATGGCCAACCTCCTAGACCTCCCTCAAATCCCAGCACAAATCCTATGAAGGATTTCTTGACTCTTCTATTTAATTAATCACTCTTATTTCAGACCCACAGCAGAAACTTCTGCTTCTCACTGAATAATCTTTTGATGTTCCACATTTCATAGCTCCTTTCTAATGAGGTAGGGCCATGTAACTTCTGGTCAAAAAGTTAAAAATACAAGTAAGATAGGCCACTTCTGGTCTAAGACATGACCTTCCAACTCTTTCTTCTCTTCTGGAAAACTAGTGGGAAATTTTGACTGGACTGTAGAACCACAAGATGGAAATGGCCTAAGCATGCCACACTGGGGGAGCTGCTCTGGAAAATCCTTTGAAACTGCATTAGAATTCACATAAGCAAGAAATAAATTTTTGTTGGTTAAGTCACCAAGAATTGGTGTTTGTTCATTACCGTGGTGTAACCTCACGTATCCTGACTAATCCAGTGTTCTAACTATTTCTATTCAACCTTTCATTATGCTAAATTATGATAGTGTGTTAATTATTTTTCTCCTATACTATAAACCCTCAAGATCTGCCACAATACCTGTTTTGCATCTAACATAGTTATGACCAAACTGAACTTGTTGAAAATTGAACTCAGTATCTTCAAACTTTACCCCCAAACTTGTCCTTTAGTATTTCTTTTTTTTTTAATTTTTATTTATTTATGATAGTCACAGGGAGAGAGAGAGGCAGAGACACAGGCAGAGGGAGAAGCAGGCTCCATGCACCGGGAGCCCGACGTGGGATTCGATCCCGGGTCTCCAGGATCACGCCCTGGGCCAAAGGCAGGCGCCAAACCGCTGCGCCACCCAGGGATCCCTGTCCTTTAGTATTTCTTATCTCAGTGAATGACATCACCATTTAACACAGTCACTCAATTCAGGATCTGGAGTTACTTTTCTTAATTATTAAGAAAACTTATTCTTAAGTTACTCCTTAATCATCTTAACTCAAGAATATCTAGGAGAAACTTATTCTACCTCCCAAGTATGCCTTGAGTTTGCCATGTTTCTCATCTCCTTATCCCTCATTATCTATCTCTTATTGGGATGGTAGCCACCAGCTTCCTGAATGGCCCTCTTCTATTGCTCCTTTGTGATTTGTTTTTTTATCTGCAATAAGAGGAAGATGTTTTAAAATTTGAAAATATGATCATATAATTTCCATGCTTAAATAAAAGCACATATATATGAGAAATATATTTTGGCCATCTGAATGACCAAACACATACATTCACACATTCATATATACATACATACATATAAATCACAATATCATACCTGCCCGGGGTTCAAGTGTGTTCAAGTGTGAGTAGCCCAGTCTTGCTTGTACACTGCTATTTTTCCAGCTTCTGCCACACAACAGGCAGTACCAAATATTTGTTGAATAAACGAATGAATAAATACTTGGAAACTAGGAGGTGCTCAATAGGTGCTTCTTGAAAAAATAGCCAAGAGCTAGATCATATATATTCAAGTAAATATAAATTTCAATACATTCTGAAATGTTTCATCAGTACGTATCTTAACTTTCAGTGCTCTTTCTCTTCTTTTATGTGAGCCTTTGCAACCCTTAAAATTCTAATCCATGGCTCATTTATTTACATTTTATTGGTGAAGGAGGTTCTTTGCATATTAATTCTTATGCACTTATGTATCTGAGTTGCATAATATCATTTAAAATTTTGTGTTATTTTGTAAATGTGCTTCAGCAGCTTTAACATTTATATATCTGTCTTTCTGACTGGATTATAAAATCCCGTAGAATTAAAACTATGACTCTATTTTGAAACTCTTATTTCCCCTCACAACCTTAACCTCCCTGGTACCTAGCCTTCTGCATAAGCAGATCACTTAGTTAAATAATAGTAGTTGAAAGATTGGCGAGAGTTAGCCTACAAGAAAAATGATGGATGGGAGAAATGCTCAGCAGACAGATAATTGGAATGGATTCCTGGCTTTGCCTTAAAGGTAGAAATGAACTTTGGGGCTGGCATCTACAGCTTGGGTCAGAGATATAGGTACCTTGCGCTCGCAGTCTTAGTTTTGTTGGGTTTCATCCCAGCATGCATTTTTTCCAACAATTCAATTATGTTTAATGACCCCATGTTATGTATAAGACACCTTAAAAACAATACATGGAGAAGAAAATTGTTTTTCTAAGGTCCTTTTAAATTTGTATGAAACTCGCAAAAACTTAGTAAACTACATTTATTCATTACAAATTAGTTAATGTTAAGATCTAATTTATCCTTACTTTTTTTCTTACACCCTCCTGTCTCTCATTAGTATTAATATTTAAAATGAAGCAAAAATCAAAACAAAAAAATCTTGGTCTTTAACTTCAGGTGATCTGGAATATAAAAGACCCATCTCATATGAATGAAATCAGGCACACATGTGAATTTATTCTTTGTGTGTCACTGGCCATTGCTTTGATCCTGCCTGTGCTAATACAGACTCTTGCATTGGCTGTTCTGGCACAGGAGTGGGAAACACATTTTACTTTCTGTAGCTCCAGTGCTGCTATGTAATTGTATATTTCACATGAGGGGATAAGACTGCTCAGAAAGGCAGCCTGATGACAATGATTCTTTCATGCCCTCAAATGATATTAATATGATATTTTTGTAATGACCTATTCAACATGGAAGTCCCAGAATAGTAAGTACTCCAGGATTTGAAAATAATGTAAAGCTGTCCTGTTAACTAAAATGATCCTCTATACAAAATGAGGGGAAAGTACTATAATTATCAGTTTTTACACCTTATTTCCATGAAAATGTTCAGATTTTATATATTCTGAGTGAAGAAAATCCATTCTTACCATTATTGGAATTAAATTAAACCACAAGATTTCAAAAAGAAAAAACCCAGAAGATTTCAGAAGCTGAAACATACCTTAGAGCTATAGGAAAATAGGATTTTGGCATCTTGCTGTGACTACTTGAACTTTACCGGGTTTTGAAATTGTTACTTTTATTGGTATATGTTAGAGGTAAGAGAATATTAGATCGTGACAAATTTGGGCATATTAAGTTATAATTTGTTCTTATTTTTAGGTCCCACAACTGATTAAGAAAAGGCAGGCTCATTTTCAGTGCATACACAGCATCACAATTTCTGAGATACAGCAGTTTCCACTTTGTGTGTACTGAAACAAAGTAAAGATAGTTTTTGACAATTGTATTAGGTCAGCTGCCTTAACAAATGCCATAGACTGGGTGGCTCAAAGACAGAACTTCATTTCCTCATAGTTTTGGAAGCTCAGAGGTCCGAGATAAGGGTGCTGGTCAAGCTTGCAGACAGCCACCTTCTTGATGTGTTCTCACATGGTAGAGAGAGAGAGAGGGAAAGGAGAGGGAGAGCTAGAGTGTGAGCTTGCTCTCCAGTGTCTCTTCTTACAAGGGCACTAATCTCATCATGCCAGGGCCCCACCCTCACGGCCTCATCTAACCCTAATTATTTCCCCAAAGCCACATCTCCAAGTATCATCATATTAGGAGTTAAGGCTTTAACATATGAATTTTGGGGTCCACATTCAGTCCATAGCAGTTACTTAAAGCCCTTTTTTTTTTTCCTTGAAGCATTTATGGCTGTTGCCATGGTGCCAATTTCTGGAGTGTGTTACTTTTTTTTTTTTTTTTTTTTAACATTCTGCTGGCTTTTATTTCTCAGATTTTAACAATTTGCTTTGACCTCTACTTTGTGAAATACTGGGAAGAATTCTTTGGAAGTAGTTATTTTCTTTTTCTGCTTAAGAAGCCTTATGGAATATGTTCACTTATTTGTCTTATGTAGTGATTATGTTGTATTCCTGCTTTATAGCCCAGAGTATTTTCTTTGCTAAAACTGCAGTCATGTCATAGAGGTTCTTTCTGTTCAGACTGTCCTTTCCACAACTAATTCCAGAATAAGTGATCGATGCTTCCATTAGCACAAATGTTCACATGCTATTAAAAACAAAACAAAAAGGATGCCTATGTCTAAAAAGTTCTACTAATGTGTGTGCAATAGACATCCAAAAGACCATCTCAATCTTTGAAAGAAAATGTCCTTCTTGTACTAAGTTAAAACTGATGTCAAATTACTTTCTGGAATTACTTCTGTAAAATTAGAGTCAGTATTCATTCTTGCTTTAGAAAAGTGTATCCTTTGTGATTAACAAAAGGGTATAGTGAACACCCCCCAAAGCTCAAAGGTGAAAGGTTAGTAGAAAACTAATATTACTTCAGTCAAATATGATTAGAGAAAGGATTTAAAGTCCTATATCTATAATTGTGGCACACTTAAAAGCAAGTGAAGGACTTCAATTACTGTATAATTTACTGGACACTTTAAAAAATGTCATGTATGGGAAGAGGATTGTTTGATTTTGCTGCCATTAGGCTTAGTAGGCTATTAGGTGACCCAGTCTCTGGACTTGGAAGAAAATGGACCCTTTCCCCCTTCATGTGGAACTAACACTGAATAAGCCTTGTCATTACAGCATATTTATGAAGTCCTTGAGTGGCTTAACATTAACATTTAACTTCCAAACTTTAATAATTTAGGTTTCAACTGTGGAAAAAATAACCTGTGTGCATAACTTAAAGCAAATTGAAGTTTTCTTTCCCTCAGCCAATCTTAGCTGTAATACTCATTGCTTTTTGTTATAGAATTCAAACCAAAAATATAATGTGTATTTTTGCATAGTGATCTTTGTCTTAAACATTATTGTTTGTAGGTTATTTCTATTATGTTTATAAATTATGTTTTTAAATTTTAAAAATTGGAAAGAACTTTATAAAGACTTTATGAGCAAAGCATCTGTTCAGAAATAAGTGTCTCATCATTCCTGACGTAATTACCAAACTTACGTGATTTTTAATTTGATAATATATGTGAACCGATGTGTCTGACACTGGCTGTGTCTTTGCTGTTTTATTTTTTTAAAGTTTTTATTCAAATTCCAGTTAGTTAACATACAATATTACATTAGTTTCAGGGGTACAATATAGTGATTCAACACATCCATACATCACCTGATGCTCATCACAAGTGCTTTCTTTATTCTCCATCACCTATTTCACCCATTCCCCATCCACCATCAGTTTGTTCTCTATAGTTAAGAATCTGTTTCTTGGTTTGCCTCCCTCTCTCTTTTTTCCCCCTTGCTCATTTGTTTTATTTCATAAATTCCACATATGAATGAAATCATATGGTATTTCTCTTTCTCTGACTTATTTCATTTAGCATAATCCTCTCTAGCTCCTTCTATGTCATTGCAAATGGCAAGATTTCATTTTTTATGGTTGAGTAATATTCCAATGTGTGTGTGTGTGTGTGTGTGTGTGTGTGTGTGTGTGTGTACCACATCTTTCTTATCCATTCATCAGTCAGTGGACACTTGGTCTGTTTCCATAATTTGACTACTGTAGATAATGCTGCTGTAAACATCAGGGTGCACATATTCCTTTGAATTTGTATTTTATATTCTTTGGGTAAATACTTAGCAGTGCGATTGTTGGATCATGAGGTAGTTCCATTTTTAATATTTTGAAGAATGTTCCATACTGTTTTCCGGGGTGGCTATACCAGTTCGCATTCCCACTAGCAGTGCATGAGGGTTTCCCTTTCTCTGCACCTGCTGTTTATTGTGTTGTTGATTTTAGCCATTCTGACAGGTGTGAGGTGGCATCTCATTATAGTTTTGATTTGTATTTCTCTGATGATCAGTGATGTTGAGCATCTTTTCATGTGTCTGCTGGCCATCTGGATGTCTTCTTTGGAAAAATGTCTATTCCTGTCTTCTGACTGGCTGTGTCTTTGATAAGTCAATATAATTTGGAAGCAGTATTATATAACATTGAAGACAAAGACACTACAGCCAGATTGTCCATGTTTGAGTCTCAGCTCTGTCACTTACTAGTTTTCTGGTCTTCAGCAAGTTACTGAAATATTCCTATGAAATGGAATGATAGTAAAAATACCTGCTTACAGAGTTATTGCAAAGATGAAATGAGTTAATATACACTGAGCACTTAAAATGTTATTGCTACTTAGGAAATTCCAAATAAGCTTGTTATTATTATCCACAGTGGTTAGGAGCATTGGCTGAAGTGCCAGACCTCCAGAGTTTAAGTCCAGACTCCCCTACGAGCTGAATGACCTTGGGTAAATTGATTAATATCACAGTGCCTTCATTTCTTCATCTGAAAATGGGGATAATAATAGACATGAGAACTAACTGAAATAAGAGAAGCAAAATAATTTTAAATGTCCCTGGCACAGAAGTGCTGAGTAAATATTAGCAATGGATATAATAATCATATTATGGAGACTAAATTACATTCATATCTCCTAAATATCAAGTGAAATATGATACCAAGTGAAAAATACTATATCCTGTTTCACCAGCCTTGAGAATAATGTAAGGTCACATATTTTTAGTAGTAATATGACTCTAAACATCTATTCTGCTTATCATGAAAATGTCTCTCCTTTTCTAGGTTCCTATGTCATGGTAAATGCAGGAACCCAGAGGTTGTTATTTAGTCTCCAGGGGTCAGTGTTGAAAGGCCATTGCTGCTTCTACAATATAACCTCAGTGTTCTGGGTCAGAGAGGTTCTGGTGCCTACCCTCCCTTTCAATTTGCCCAAACCACAGAGTCCTTTTTCTCACCTTTTTAATGTACCGCTAAGGGCAAACTCCATGATCCAAGCAGACCATCATGATAATTAAGAGCATGTTTCTTGGGATCCCTGGGTGGTGCAGCGGTTTGGCGCCTGCCTTAGGCCCAGGGCGCGAGCCTGGAGATCCGGGATCGAATCCCACGTCGGGCTCCCGGTGCATGGAGCCTGCTTCTCCCTCTGCCTTTGTCTCTGCCTCTCTCTCTCTCTCTGTGTGACTATCATAAATAAATAAAAATTAAAAAAAAAGAGTATGTTTCTTAAGGTTTCAGTTATTCAATTTTAAGCAAACAGTATGATAACAAAGATAACTAGAAAATATCAAAATGTTTGGAAATTAAGCAACACACTTTTAATAATCTATGGGCCAAAGTAGACTTTGAACAGAAATTAGAAAATATTTTGAATTGAGTAATAATGATGATGATGTGGCACATCAAAACTATGGAATGTAGCTAAAGTGGTGATTAGAGGGAAATTTGTACCCTTAAACACATATATTATGGGGAAAATGGCTGAAATTAATTATCTGAGATTTTACTCAAGAAATTAGAAAAGGATATCAAACTCAAAGTTGAAGGAAGAAGATAATAATAAAAAGCAGATATGAGTGTCATAGTAAACAAATAATAAAGAAAAATTAAAAAGTCAAAAGCTGATAATTTGTGATAATTAATTAAACTGATAAACCTAGTAAGTAAAAAGAGAAAAAAAAAACATTTTCAGGAATAAAGCTCCTGCCATCATTAAAAAGAGAATAAGAGGTTATTATGAGTAACTCCATGCCAATAAATGTGAAATTTAGATGAGATTGACAAATCCCTTGAAAAATATATTACTAAAACTGACAAAAGAAGAAATAGAAAATTTAAATAGTTCTGTATTTTCTTTAAATAAACAAATTAAAAACAGAACCAAGATGGCTTCACTGGTGAACGATTTCTAACATTTAAAGATGAAATAACGTTGAAAATAATTTTCCCAGAGAATAAAGAAGGGATACTTCCCAACTTGTTTCATAAAGCCAGTATAATCTTGGTACTAAACCTGACAGAGATGTAAAAATATGGGGGAGCATATAAGAGGGCAATTTCTCATTGACACAATTTTAAAAATCCTAAATATAATATTAGAAACTAAATTCAGTGTAAGATAAAAAAAGATAATAGCACAACCAAACTAAGTTTATTTCAGGAATACAAGGTTGGTTTAGCATTTAATAATTAATGAGTGTAACTCAGCACATGAACCAACTAATAATATATAGTATGGTTAATAGAAAAGTCATGAGCATTTCAACAGATGAGAAAAATCATGACCAATTCCAACTTTCATTCATAATTTTAAAAATGAAAACCTCTCCCCAAACTAGTAAAATAAAGAAATTCCTTAATCTGATAAAAGGTAAATGTAGAAAATGTATAACAAACGTTATACTTGTGAAATGTTGAAAACTTTTCCCCTGAGATCAGGAACAAGATAAAGATATTCACTATCATCATTTCTATTCAACATTATATGATGTTCTAACCAGCACAAGTAGAGAAGAAAAAGAACTAAAAGGTATTAAAAAGGAAAATAAATAAAACTGCCAGTATACACAAATGACCTGATTCTTCAATGAAAAATTTAAAAAGATTTACAAGGTATTGGAAATGAAATAAAAGTATACTTAATAAGATTGTTGGATTGCTGGATATAAAGCCAAAATAAGAAAATCATTTCTATTTTTATATTCTAGCAACAAACAATAGGATAAAAAAGCAAATACCTAGCAAAATATTTAATTTAAAATGTGCAAATTTCTACACAGGAAATGATAAAAGATTAACAAGATAATCTAAAGAAGACCTATGAAATATCTACATCTGTATCTATATTACATATAGATATTGAGGGATATAAGACTCAATGTTGTATAGATGTTATTTCTTCCCAAATTAATATATAGATTGAATGCAATCATATACAAAATTCTACGTAGATCTTCTTGGTAGAAATGGAGAAGCCAATTCTAAAATTATACAGAAATGCAAAAGGCCAAGAATAGTCACTATGTTCTTTAAAGAAAAAGAGTGTTGGGAACCAGCCCTAGTGGATATCAAGACTTATTACAAAGCTACAGTAAAGCAGAACCAGATGTTTGAAACAGAGGACTTGGTTGTTTGGTGACAAAGTTAATTGCTACAGAGCAATGGGGGAAAGAATAGTCTCTTCAATAATAATGATTTAGTAGTAGGGTAGCCATTTGGAAAAATATATTTTGATCTCTACCCCATACATACATAAATATCAATTCTAGTGGATTAAAGATTTATTTATTTATTTATTTATTTATTTATTTATTTATTTATGGATTAAAGATTTAAATGTGAAAGAGAAAACAAAATTTCCAAATCATAGCACAGAAGGATATGCTAATCACCTTGAAGATTTTATTTTATTTTTTTAAAGATTTATTTATTTGTGATAGACATAGAGAGAGAGAGAAGCAGAGACACAGGAGGAGGGAGAAGCAGGTGCCATGCCAGGAGCCCGACGCGGGACTCGATCCCAGGACTCCAGGATCAGGCCTTGGGCTGAAGGCGGTGCTAAACCGCTGAGCCACCTAGGAAGCCCCCAACACTAGTCTTAAAGTTCAAAATTAGAATACATTTAAATGAGGAATTTCTTTAATCAAAGGATACTATTAAATGAAATAGTACAAAATCTGTGATTTTTGCTTCAAAGTAATTAAGTGGTGATGGGAAGGAGTGAGATGGAGGAGAAATATGAGAGCATAGCTGAAACAAGATTGGCTATGAATCTTTTTTTGAAACTGAGGTTTTATTGCATACTTTTCTCCACCTTTATTTATGTTTGAAATTTTCCATAAAGTTTAAAAATGAGAGGCACTATTAAAGAGGAAAAAGACAAAGCAGGGTGAAAGAAGATATTTATAATACATAGAACCAGAAAAGGGGTCTATGTCCAAAATGCATAAAGAATATCTACACATGATTAAGAAAGAGACAGTCAGCTCAATAGAAAAATGAGCAAAGGGGGCACCTGGGTGGCTCAGTGGTTGAGCATCTGCCTTTGGCTCAGGTAGTGATCCCAGGGCCCTGGGATCAAGTCCTGTATTGGGCTCCCTGCGAGGAGCCTGCTTCTCCCTCTGCCTATGTCTCTGCCTCTCTCCCTGTGTCTCTCATGAATAAATGAATAAAATCTTAAAAAAAAAAAAAAAGAAAGGGCACAAAAGAGGATTCCCAAATGGTTAAAAAATATATGAAAAGGATGTCAGTCTAATTAGTATTTAAGGAATTGGAAAACAAAGCCACAGTTTAATACTACACATTCAATGACACAAGCATTTACCATTTATTTATAGATCATTTGTGTGTATATATATATATATATATCATATATATATAAACACACACACATATAACACACACACACATACACGCTGGAGTGAGAGGCCCCAGAGTTCAGCACCAAGGATGGTGAATATTAAAAACATTGACAATACCATTGTGAAGCGGTGGTATTTGTCGGTGGAAGTTGTCACCACAACTCTCATACACAGTTAGTAGGCGAGAATATTGGCACAACTAGCTTGGAAAAACATTTTTGGGAGTATCTACCAAATTTGAATATGCCTCCCCCTATGACTCAGCAATTCCATCCCTACTAGATAAATGTGTGTGCATATATATATATATATATATATATATGCATATATATTTCTACAGGACAAATAAGAATTTTGGCAGTAACAAGTAATATTAGTTATGATAGCCGGAACCTGGAAATGACTGAAATGTCCACTAACAGTAGAATGAATAAACAATGATAGTTTATTTATACGATGGAGTACCATTCAATAAAGACAAATATTGAACTATTGCTACATACAGCAATACGGACAAGTATCAAAACATAATATTGATCAAAAGAAGCCCCTCCCCAAATACAAACCATGTGATTTCATTTAAATAGTATTCAAAAAAGAACAAAATTAATCTAATCTGTGGGAGACAGAAGTAAGGACAGATGTCACTTATGGGGAGAAGCGAGGGGTCCTGATCATCGAGGGACAGGATAGGGCTTTTGGATTAGGGCAATAATCTGTTTCTGGACCTGCGTAGTGATTACAGAAGTGTTTGTACTTTGTGAAGTGAGCTATTGAATTGAACCCTTGGAATTTGTGCATTGTTTTTGATATGTAGAATGTGCTTTGATAAAGGCTATTAGAATAGTAGAATGATATGGGCTGGGAGGAGGAATTCTGAAAGATGACAAAGTCACTTTAGCATAGCAGAATTATGAGTGAATTAAAAAAAATCTTGCTTTTAATTTGGTTATTATGATAAATAAAATTTGCATTGTTATGATAAATAACAGTTGCACGACAAGAAAATTAATTTTGCCTTTGTTTAAATACATATACAACCTGGAGATGGCAGCCCTTGGGTTCTGGGCCAGGACCACAACAATTACAGTCAGAAAAAACTATAAAGCTGGTATTATAACAGCCTCCCCAAAAATCTTGCTCAAATGGCATAAACTTCTAATTTTATTTTATTTTTTTAAAATTTTTATTTATTTATTATAGTCACACACACACACACAGAGAGAGAGAGAGAGAGAGGCAGAGACACAGGCAGAGGGAGAAGCAGGCTCCATGCACCGGGAGCCCGACGTGGGATTCGATCCCCGGTCTCCAGGATTGCGCCCTGGGCCAAAGGCAGGCGCTAAACCGCTGCGCCACCCAGGGATCCCTAAACATCTAATTTTAAACAATATAATTTTCAGGCACATCCTCAAAAAAAAACCTATTGCAATATATACCAAAGTAGTTGAATAAGGTAATGAACTATAAGGCAATCAAGCATTGGGAGAAAAACTATTACTAATAGCAACTTTTTTTTTCTAAAGATTTTATTTATTTTTTCATGAGAGATACAGACTGAGAGAGAGAGGCAGAGACACAGGCGGAGGGAGAAGTGGCTCCTCTCAGGAAGCCCGATGCGGAACTCGATTCTGGATCGTGGGATCATGACCCAGCCAAAGGCAGGTGCCTAACCACTGAGCCACCCAGGCATCCCACAACTTTGGTTTTGAAAGAAATATCCTTTCTTTTTCTTTTTTTTTAGGATTGATTTTTTTTTAATTGCTGTGTAACTGACATATAACACTATTAGTTTCAGTTGTACAACATAATGATTTGATATTTGTATATACTGCAAAATGGTCACCACGATAAATCTAATTAATGCCTATCACCATTCATAGTTTGTTTTTCTTGTTGATGAGAACTTTTAAGACCTACTCTTTGGGATCCCTGGGTGGCTCAGTGGTTGAGGGTGTGCCTTTGGCTCAGGTTGTGATACCGGAGTCCTGGGATCAAGTCCCACATCGGGGTCCCCACAGGAGCCTGCTTCTCCTTCTGCCTATGTCTCTGCCTCTTTCTGTGTGTCTCTCATGAATAAATAAATTTAAAAAGACCTACTCTTCTAGCAACTTTCAAATATATGATACACTATTATTAACTGTAGTCAATGCTGTACCCTTTCTAACAGTATTTAACCATTCAGAGTCCACAATTTATTAGGGATATTCCAAATTCTCATAATAAAACCATGTCATTTGCATGTAAAAAATTATTTCTCTGTCTTTCCTGTATGTTGGGATGCAGTCCACATCTGGTTAGTAGAATAACTTTTTTTAAAAAGATTTAAAAAAATTTTTTTAAAGATTTTTATTAATTTATTCATGAAACACACACACACACATAGAGAGAGAGAGAGAGAGAGAGAGAGAGAGAGACAGGCAGAGGGAAAAGCAGGCTCCATGGAGGGACCCCAATGTGGGACTCCATCCAAGGTCTCCAGAATCACGCCCTGGGCTGAAGGTGGCGCCAAACTGCTGAGCCACCCGGGCTGCCCTAGATTTTTTATTTATTGATTCATGAGAGACACAGAGAGGCAGAGACACAGGCAGGGGGAGAAGCAGGCTGTCTGTGAGGAGCCTTATGTGGGACTCGATCCCAGGACCCTGGGATCACCACCTGAGCCAAAGGCAGATGCTCAACCACTGAGCCACCCAGGTGCCCCGAATAACATTTTTGAGTTGTGACGTTCTTTGTTCCTTTGATGGGAAGATTTTTGGGGAGGAGTTGGACTTTGTTCCTCATTTTGGGAAGTATTTCCTTTTTTAATTGTCTTTGTAATAAATAAAGTTCTAAGTTAAATTTTATGAATTATGATTTGTGTCCTTTTCTCTTCCTTTAAAAACTACATCACAATATAAATAAAGATGGTTTAGGGTGCCTGGGTGGCTCAGTTGGTTAAGGATCTGCCTTTGGGTCAGGTCTTGATCCCCAGGTGCTGGGATTGAATCCCATATTGGGCTCCCTGCTCAGCGGGAGTCTGCTTTCTTCCTCTCCCTTCCCCCAGCTGATGTGTTCTCTCTCTCTCTCTCTGAAATAAATAAATAAAATCTTTCTAAAAAATGATTTAAATCAGGTACGTGGAGCTGGGTGGGAAGGAAGAGCTTTACCTCATACAAGAAGAATCCTGTCTCTACCTGAGCATAGCCACAAAAGATATCTTATCTTGTTATGCTTGGATTTGTACCAAGGACCCAGGAAGGATCTATAAACTTTAACACAAAGGATTGTGTGTATCCCTCTTTGAAGAGGGATATTGTAATTCTCTTCCAGTACCACATTAATTTTCATCTAATTGAGAATTCCCATTTGATAACCTAATAACCTTGAAAGTCTGAGGTAGCTCTTCCTCTACACTCGGCCATACAAGAGAAAAGGAAATAGCACTGGACAGAGAACCAGAAAGTGCAAGCTCTAGTCTTGATCTTGCTGCTTAGTAGAGATTACTTAATCTCTTTGATCCTTAGTTTCCTCAACTCAACATCATTAATATCTTCAGTTATTACATTTTGAAAAATACAAGACAGAAGGTAAATATAGGCTAACTTCATATTAGTAGTAACTGTTGTCTTTAGATTGCATTCTAAATATAAAAGATAAATCATATATTACAGTGGTCCTTAGGCTTGGGGAAAATACAGGGAAAGGAAGTCAGAAAAGACTAAAAAATGGGAAGACGGGGGATCTCTGGGTTGCTCAGTGGTTTGGCGCCTGCCTTCGGCCCAGGGCGTGGTCCTGGAGACCTGGGATGAAGTCCCAGGTCCAGCATCTTGCATGGGGCCTGCTTCTCCCTCCGCCTGTGTCTCTGCCTCTCTCTCTGTGTCTCTCATGAATAAATGAATAAAATATTTTAAAAAAATGGGAAAATGAACATATTGGTAATTACAAAAGATTTTTTTTTTAATTTTTATTTATTTATGATAGTCACAGAGAGAGAGAGAGGCAGAGACACAGGCAGAGGGAGAAGCAGGCTCCATGCACCAGGAGCCCGATGTGGGATTCGATCCCGGGTCTCCAGGATCGCGCCCTGGGCCAAAGGCAGGCGCCAAACCGCTGCGCCACCCAGGGATCCCACAAAAGATTTTTTAAAAGGGCAAAGTTTCAATGTTAAAGTTTAAGTTATTTTTCTAACTATATCACACATTCTCAGTTTTGATGTAGTAGACATCTGTTGCATTTTTCTACCTTGTAACCTGCCCCCTTCTGGCAACAGAAAACCCTTTTCTTGGAGAACTTCTTTTCTCAAACTCCATGGCTTTTTGGCAGGGTGTTTAGTTACTCTATTCCACTAGCTAGGGGGTGGGTGGGTCCAGGGATTTGCAGGTGACTCAAGCCGGGAAAAATCAGCATTCTTCCTTGAAATTGTTTATATAGCTCCTGATAGGGAGAAATCTCTTTTCTCTGGAGTTCTAGGTGGGATTTAAAAAATTATTGAACTCTTCTGTCTTATTATTATAAATAAGCACCTCTATTTTCTTTCTTTTCTTTTTTTTTTTAAAGATTTTATTTATCCATTCATAGAGACACAGAGAGAAAGGCAGAGACTCAGGCAGAGGGAGAAGCAGGCTCCATGCAGGGAGCCTGACATGGGGACTCGATCCTGGTTCTCCAGGATCAAACCCCAGGCTGCAGGCGGCGCTAAACCGCTGGGCCACAGGGCTGCCCTCATTCTACCTTTCTTGCTGCATAGAGACCCTGGTGGTCAGGCACTAACATCATCTTTTAAGGGATCTGAAACCATTTCTCCCACATCTTTACATTTTTCTTCTAAATACCACATCTGTGTACTAGATAATAGAGTTTCTAAGCAGTTAAGAACATGCATTATTAAAGGGCCATGGAATTTTTTTTTTTTTTTTTTTTTTAACAGGGTAACAGTGAAGCTCCTGGGTGGCTCAGTTGGTTAAGCTCTTGATTTTGGCTCAGGTCATGATGTAGGGGTTGTGAGATAGAGGCCCACATTGGACTCCATGCTGGGCCTGGAGCCTGCTTAGGATTCTTCTCTCTCTCTCCCTTTGCCCCCCCTTCCCCCCAAAAACCGCTCAGGGTAACCTTAAGTTAAAGAAAATCTCATACACTCACTTTTTTAAAATACCAAGTGTAGTCAACAGTAAAATCTTTAAGTACCTAAAATACCTATTTTTTTAATAAAAAAAATCTAATTAGCTTTAAATTTTCCAAATTGTCTTAAAATTTTTGTTTTGAGTTTTTTTGTTTGTTTGTTTGAACCAGGATTTAAACAATGGAGCAAAGTGTGTGTGTGTGTGTGTGTGGTTTAATCAAGCACATGGCCTGGGCCTGGTTACATTTTACCTCTCTTAAAAATAGATATTTTCTTGCCACATTCCCCTGAGCAATAGAATTTAGAAATTAATTCAAAGTCTCTTTATTCACTTTACGAAATCAGATGAGGCTCTGGTAATGAAATTATGGGGCAGAAGTCATAGTTTAGTTACTCTTGGGCATTACAATCTAAAATGGAGGGATGCCTGAATGGCTCAGCCGTTGGGTGTCTGCCTTCGGCTCAGGGCGTAATCCCAGAGTCCTGGGATTGAGTCCCACATCAGGCTCCCTGCATGAAGCCTGTTTCTCCCTCTGCCTGTGTCTCTGCCTCTCTCCTCTGTGTGTGTGTGTGTGTCTCATGAATAAATAAATAAAATCTTTAAAAAAAAAAAAAAGAATCTAAAACGCAGTAGTGACAAGCAAACATTTATGTTAATTTTGCAACCTTTGCTGTTTCCTTACCTTTATCTGTTTTGACTTAGTGGAAAACAAAAGGAGCCCCACTGTTTGGTTTGCCAATATCTAATAAAATATCGAAAATTCCTAAGGGCGAATGCATTAATATATCTACTTAAATATATTTATTAGAAATATCTGTAGCTTTATTTACAACTAACCTTTTTCTCTTCCTCCTATATGCCTTTGTTCTCAAATACAATAAGACACTGAGAGATTATCATCCTAAGTATAAATGAATATTTTGCTTCAACTCAAATATGGAAGGATTAAACTACTGTTACGCACAGTCCCACAGCTTTCTTCTTCCAAAGTGGAGATGCCAAAGGATGAGGAGTTAAGAGACTTTTCGGCAGGCATCATCTTCACCCATCCCATTAAATAAATGAACAATGTAAGGGATCCATGTGCCTGCTAAGCAAGCTCAGCATTTTGGCAAGACCACGCCCCCAACAACCAGACCATTATCTTTGTCCTCCAGGACGTAACACTGACCCCAACCATAGTAACCTAACATTTACTTACTTATTTCAGATCCCCACTATCCCTCTCTTAACGGAACTACTGGATGTAAAACCAGGTATGGGTTTTTGTTTGTTTCTTTTTGTGGGTTTGGATTTGGGGGGGGGGGCATATATTTATTTACTCTCGCTTAAGATCTGGAAAATTAAAAAAAAAGGGAATTGTGTCTCACGAGCATCCACTTTGCCCGGGGACTCCAAACGTGTAAAAACCACCCACCCCGGGGCGGCCCACTTTCACAGCACCCTCCTTTCCCTGTCCTTACTTGTCGTATCAGCACTGGGGTAAGTGCCCGGGGTTCTGATCTGGGACTAAAACTCATGATCTTCTGGCTCAGGTTCTGTGAACTGAGTCATCCTGGCACGGAGAATATTCCGTGACTCAGCAGGCCCGAAGAGGAGGATGTCAGATCCAGATAATTTCGAGTCTTTTAAAGGCAAGATGGGAACATAAACAACACAGTGGAAGAATTTCGCAGTGGGTCTGCCTACCCAGGGGAAAAAATGTCATTCCATTCCCAGCCCTTCCACTTCCTTCTCTGCCCCTGTTAAACGGCGGGTTACACTTTAATTTGGAGGCAGGAAATTGCTTCAGGAAAGTCATTCTAATGCTGAGACCAAGGCCCTTAATTCTGGGGGTGGGGGTGGGGGTGGGGGAGAGGGACCGTGTCAGTCCCTGGGGACACCCCGGGACCTCTGCTGGGAGAAGGTTAGAGCCGAGCCCCGCGCAGCAGCGGGAGCAGGCGCTGCAGCAGGAGCAGCAGGAGGAGCAGCAGCAGCAGGAGGAGCAGCAGGAGCAGGAGCAGCAGCAGCAGGAGGAGCAGCAGCAGCAGCAGCAGCAGCAGGGCGCATTCCCGGGGGGCGGGGCGGGGCGGCGGGGCCGGGAGCCTGCGGGCTGCGCCCACCGTCAGGTCCCTCGAGCCCGGCCCCAGGGCGCCGCCCGCCGCACGCAACCACCGACACCTGGCGGGGCCAAAGGCCGGTTCCCAGGGAGCTCGCCGACCCAGCGTCGCCCCTGCAGGGCTCCCTCCAGGGCTCCCTCCACGCCCCGCGGCCCCTGCCCCGGGCTCTCCCCGGGCCGCGCAGCCGGGGCACCCCGGGCCGGCTCCCGCAGGGCGCGGGCTCCCCCGAGCCTCCCCTTCCCTCCCGGCATGCACCGCCCCGCCGCCCCTCCCCTGCCCGCTCCCCGCCCCCCGCCCACCCCCCGCGCCCCCAAGGCCCCTCCCCCGCCGCCCGCGCGCCGCGGGCCCGAGCGCGAGATGCCGCCGCCCCCGCCCCCGCCCCCGCCCCCGCCCCCGCCGCTCCCGCCGCCGCGAGTCGCCGGCTCGGCCGCGCAGTCCACGGCGCGAGGAGGGCGGGGGAGCCGCTCCGGGGGCCGCGGCAGCCGCTGAGCCGAGGCCGGGCCGGGCTTGCTCCGCCGCCAGACCCCACCCCCCGCTCCTTCCTCCGGGGGCGCGCGCTCGGGGCCGCGCTCGGAAGTCGGGGGTCGGCGCCCAGGGCGGGCGGCGTCGCGGGCGGGAGCCGGGCCGGAGTGTGCAGTCCGACCCCGGGCGCCGCGCTCGGCCGGCGGAGCGGCCTCCCCGGGACCCCGCGGGCCGACAGGAACGCGCCCGCGCCCTTGCCTTCGCCGCGGCCCAGCGCGCGGGCGGGATGGCGGGCGGCGAGCGCGCCGCGCGGGCGCTGCGGCCCCGGGGCCGGCTCTGGCCGCTGCTGGCGGTGCTGGCGGCCGCCGCGGCCGGCTGCGCCCGGGCGGCCATGGACGAGTGCACGGACGAGGGCGGGCGGCCGCAGCGCTGCATGCCCGAGTTCGTCAACGCCGCCTTCAACGTGACCGTGGCGGCCACCAACACGTGCGGGGCCCCGCCCGAGGAGTACTGTGTGCAGACCGGGGTGACCGGGGTCACCAAGTCCTGTCACCTGTGCGACGCCGGGCAGCCCCACCTGCAGCACGGGGCGGCCTTCCTGACCGACTACAACAACCAGGCCGACACCACCTGGTGGCAGAGCCAGACCATGCTGGCCGGGGTGCAGTACCCCAGCTCCATCAACCTCACGCTGCACCTGGGTAAGCGGGGACGCTGCTGCCCCTGCCCCCGCCCCGGCCCCGGCCGCCTCCCCCTGCCGGCCGGCCTGGGGGCCCGCACCGCCGCGCGCTGGCGCCCCGCTCCCGGCCCGCGGCTCCCGGCCCCCGGCTCCCTGCTCCCGGCGCCCCGCTCCCGGCTCCCGGCGCCCTGCTCCCCGGCTCCCGGCGCCCTGCTCCCCGGCTCCCGGCGCCCTGCTCCCCGGCTCCCTGCTCCCCGGCTCCCCGCTCCCCGCTCCCCGCTCCCCGCTCCCGGCGGGGGCCGCACGGATCGCCCCTTCCGCAGCTTCCGAGCTCATCGGCCACCTGCCATCCCGCTAGGGCCGGGACGCCTCCCCGCGCTTGCCCCTCTGTCTCTGCTTTTCTGTCCTTTGTAACGTAACCAGACTCTCGCTCCCTGGAGGATTCGCCATTTGGGCTATTTCTGTCCCCCACCCCTTTTTTTTGTCCCCCACCCCCCGAAAGCGTTCATCAGAAACCCCTATGCTCGCTTCTTCTGCCTCCTTGCAGGGCCAATCACGGAGCATTCCTGAATCAGAGATAGGAAAGTCCACCTTAAATACTCTCACCTTGGTTAAATGCCTCTCCAGGATTGAGCCTGAGTGCCGTTTGCTCTATTGAATAAGGTAGAGAGCAGAGGGGTCTCTAGTGAAGGGGATTGGAGGGAAGCAAATGCTTTTTTTTTTTTTTTTTTTTTTTACTACAGGTATGGCCTGTGTGTAATTAAAATAGAAATTCACTTTTAAAGCTACTGTGCTTCAAGAGTTGTTCAGCCTTAATTAGGGGCCACAAAGCTATTACACTGCTACTCCTGGTACAGAGAGAACAAGAAAGCGTGCACTCACTGTAATTTCTGGCCACTGGTAAAATTTCTGGTCCCTGGGTAATTTCTGGTCCCTGGGTAAAAAGGCTCTCCTTACCGTCTTTCCTCTTACTTGGATTCAGAACAAGCGTACAGACATGTATGAATGACCTTTTAGAAATCAGGAAAAGGATGTATAGAAAACTTTGTTGCTGGGTGGTGGATGAGGATGGACATGTTTATCCTAAGCTATCAAAACTCACATTTGATCAAAGTTTTTCTTCATCATTGAAATATATAAACAAGCAGAATAATTCATTATTGTGTTTAACAGAGTAAGGTTTGCGTGAGAAACTGGCGTCTGATTTGTCCCCATTGCACTGAAAGAATGGATTTTACTGGTAGCTGGTAACGAACTTGCAGAGACAACATAGGGCCCAAACCATTCTTCAGTCAAAGGATAATTCTGTTGGGCTAATATTATTTGAGTGTCTTTGAAAGGAATGTTTTATAGGCAGATAGTTCTTTTGGTCATGGTGTTGCATCTTTCTTTCCACCGCTCTCTGGTTCATTAAACTTTACATAAGTGTCAAGATTCCAGAGGAAGAACATAAAAAAAGTACTTTGAAAGGTAGTTAAATTACTGTGTGTGGAGTTTAAGAAAAACAGTGTTTAGCACCTTTGTAATACCATTTTATTTCTAGACAAGTTATTAGGAAGATGAACTTCCGTGGAAAATAAGTTCACACGGTGAAGCTCTGAGGCACCTGTTTTTCAGAGATGGAAGGAGTGAACTGTACTTCAGTGTTTTAAAGGTTTTAGAAATGCATAGAACCAGCAGTACGTTGGAACAGGTGCCTTTCTAAGACACAGCAAGAGACCTAGGGCCTTCTAAGGTTTCATGGGAATACCCTTTAACTCTTTAGATAGCTATATGCTCTTAGGTGTTATATTTTTAAAATTGGCCAAATTTTTTTTTTTTAATTTACATCCGATTATTTTTGTGGAGGTTTTGACTTCTTAAAGTTTCTTTTTTTTTTTTTTTAATTTTTATTTATTTATGATAGTCACACACAGAGAGAAAGAGAGGCAGAGACACAGGCAGAGGGAGAAGCAGGCTCCATGCACCGGGAGCCCAACGTGGGATTCGATCCCGGGTCTCCAGGATCGCGCCCTGGGCCAAAGGCAGGCGCCAAACCGCTGCGCCACCCAGGGATCCCAGACTTCTTAAAGTTTCTGTGTTGAATTTGGAATGCTCACAAAGTCATCTATTTTCAGATAGTAAAATACCATTTTCACATACTAAAAATTTCAAAGCAGAAGCATTTGCTCACTGTCTCAAAGTGCCTGAGATTCAACTGAAAATCTCTGAATAGGAATCTGTTATTTAGGTAAAGGTCAGGCTGTCAATCTTGGCCTTCTGAGTTTTCTGCTGTGGGCACTGTGTAGCAAAAGGTTATTTCAGGTGATTGCAGAGGTAGGTAGATAACTCAGAGATTGTTTCTCTGTTACAAAGGTAAAAGTAATGTAGTAGGTAAGACAGTCATTTTAGGTTGTTACTACTGGGATATATTACTGGAGCAGATATATTAATTAGGGGTCATGGTGATTTAAAGGTCAAAAGAAATCTCAGAGGTCATCTAGTTAGGACTCTTACATGACTTTGTACTCTAAAAATGTTATATGCTTGGACTTGCTTTTGCTGAAAAGAATCCTCAGTTTTTGGTAATAATATTCATGGTAAATGAAGTTCATAAAACTGTGGGTTTGAAAAAAGTTATTTAAAATAGTTTCCATATGAGTATTGTGATTGTGAAACATATACTTAAAACTTTTAAGTTAGACGATTTCTAAAAAAACTTGACTAGAGCTTATTGTACTTTTTCTTGGATCAGAGATGATGTCCTGGAGGAAGTTGTGTGTGGTAGAGTAGGTGGAAAAGAGGAGGGAGATTTTGTGTGTTGTGGGGGTGATGTCTTAATCTCTCTCCCTATCTCAGTGTCTCCCCTCTTTCTCCCCCACCCCACTTTCTCCTGCTTTTTTTCTTTTTAAATCACAAGGATGTATGTGTACAGGCAGGTTATGATCTATAATTTACAGGCAGGGCTATTTATGTACCATTGTGTGTTTTGATGTTTAGCATATTCAGTCCCTAACTTCAGTTACTCCGCGGGCTCTAGCTAGCTATTTCCCATGAATTCAAGTACCATGACTGTTTGTGCATCTATTAAATCTCCCATCCAGTTCAGATTTCACATACCCTTAAGCAAGTGATGCATATTGTGCTTTGCCCTTGCAGAGCCTGTGAAACTCAAAGTGAGCAGTGTGAAAGAAGCAGGGCTAGCCAACACTTTTCTCCCTTCCCTTTTGATGTTGTTGAACTTTTAATGCAGTAAACTTTAAAATAAAGCAAAGTTAGCCTGCACTTAAGTCATCACAGGAAACATACATGTTTTGGCATTAATCGTAGGCCATTTTTTTCATCGTAAAAATAAAACATGACGTGGTGAATTAAAACAGTTAAGTATAATGACTAGGGAGTCTCTTCCTCTTCAGTTGCTAAGTTGTAGGAGACCACAGTTCACAGTTTGTCATGCAGCCTTCCAGAAAGTTTTCCTGCATACACACGTGTATATATAAAATTATGTTACTGTTTTTACTGCTACTGTTTGGGGGGTGGGGAGGAGGGGTCAGGTCAGTAAGGCAGATTTTAACTGACGGCAAGGACAAATTAGATCATGGTACCGTTATCATCACTTGTATAAAAGCCAGGAAAATCAGTGTTGGTTCTGAGAGCAGCCATGTCTTAAGCACCATATACAGTAATCCAGGGGGCAATGTAGCCTCAGATATAATCACTTAAAGTTGCTGTGGGAACAAGAATTGCATTTTCTGCCTGTTGTGGAGAGAAATCTCAGCCAGGCACCCTGTTCTAAAAAGAAGTCTCATTTTGCATTCAACTTCTGGATCTTTTTTCCTAACTTCTGTATGGATTATTCAGCTGCTATTTAAAAGTTTGGCTTTTGTGTAATATAATAAGTCATAATAAGTTTTATTAGTATCAGTGGGATAGTTGATATAAGATTGTAGCTGAGGATTTGCCTTTTATTAAACAGCGTTTTTAATTAACTTGATAGTCATTGCGGATGGAAACTTGGCAGGCTGGGCCTTGATCTGAGAGGAAGGTGGCTCTCCCCCTTTCTGAAAACAATTAGATTAAGGAAGAAAGTGCTTATAAACCAACTCAATCAAAGTTTATGGAACTCCTAAAATTTACACCAAGACCAGATTTATTTCCAGCCTCCTTCTATAAGCTTTAGGAACAAACAGTGTTTAAATGAGGCTTTTTAGCTGTATCCCTTTTGTGTGTCTAAATCAGAATAGTTGATACACAAGGATATTAACATTTATTCTGTTTCTTCCTTTTAATGTATATTTAAAATGAAACAAACAGCAATTTTTTTTTTCCTCCCCGGACAATCTTTGCAAGGTAGGTTCTGACTGTGTCAGGGAATAGTTCACTCTGGTGACTTCACTGTGGTATTTGCACACCCCGAGGGGACACTATTTTAGTTTGTCTCACAAAGGCCTGATTTACATGATGCAGGTTTCAACTTGAGAAGTTAGGGAGCTCGTCTTTAATGGCCAGTGCACAGTTTTATAAAGTTGCTGTTGGCTGTTTTCCTTTTCTACAATTCATTGCTTTTTCTGTAATTACCTTCTCCATGTTTCTAAAGCATTCAGGGAAACAATTTACACATTAGGAGAGAAGTTGGAATGATACCCCCCCCCCCCCCCCATTATTTTGTCATTAGCCACAATTGTGGGAAGGTTGGTTTGACTCTTTCAGTTCTAAATCCATTTAGGAAGTTGGATATGCCTTTTGCTATGTGCTCCTTCCCCCCCATGCATACATTCTCATGTTACTGCCAGATATTCTGCAAACATTTTTTAAATACCTACTAAATACATAGACTAGTACCTGATGAAAGGTGTACAGGGTTGAAGGTCCTGTCTTCAGAAGTTTACACTCTATTAGATGGAATTTTCATACTCTGTTGTAATGACAATAATGGATCAGGAGTGCCTTTATAATATTTTACACTTTATGAAACTTGCAGTTTATCAGTGATTAGATTTCCACAAACTCAGTGAAAGGAAAGATGAGGATCCTGAGGTGGTGATTTGTCAAAAGTCACAGGGGAGGTAGGTTTTTGACACCTTAGTCTATTGCATGAACTCCTGCATCTCTTAGCTTCTCCAGCAGATCTCTCCAAAGAGTAACGGGTCTTTTCTAGGCCAGCTTTAAAATACAAGTTCACGTGCCCACTGATTCAGATATACCAGACTCCCTTGCCTTTCCTCCTTTTCCCTCTGTTCTTTTTCACTTATAGTTTTGGGTTCCTTTCTTTTTCATGCGACCCCTTCTCCTCGAATGAATTCCTCTTGGTCTCAAGGCTTTATTTACTGTTTGCAAGTCGATAAGTTCTAAACTTGTGTCTCTAGGCCATCTTACTCCAGTCCTAAAGACTTGTTGGACATGGTCACTTTGGGGTGTCCACTGGCCATGTCCAATATTCATTTGTCACTGTCTTACCCAACTCAAAGTCCCATCTCAATGATTGCACTACTATTTAGCCCTGAGGCTCTAGACAGTTTTTTCTTTTTTCTTTTTTTTGTCAAGCCTCTCATAAAAGATAACCAGCCTTGATAGGCTCTCATCATTAAGATTACTCTGTTTGAAGAGCAGATAGGGTCCACTGCTGGAGGCTGGTCAGTTCTGGGCAACTGTAACTCTACCCTTTTCTTTCCCACCATCCTTACTACAATCTAAGATGCTACTCCTACCTCCTATATCCAGCCACCGTGTCTCTTGAATCCTCTTTTTCTCTACCTTATTGTAGCTTTCCATTGAATTGCACCTACATTACTGCAACAGCTTTCTAACTTACTGGTGGTCTTTCTGCTGCCACTTTGCCAAACCTTCTGTTCAGGCAGCCACACTATGGATTGAGCAATGGTTCTAAAATACAAATCTAGTGATATCATCTCCGACCTAAAATTTTTCAGTGGTTCCTCAAACCTTTAGGATAAAGCCCAGACTCCTTGTCATGGTGTACAGGGCGTTAGGATCTGGACTGTTTTTTTTTTAATCTGTAGGTTTCTCTTTTGTCATTTTACATGCTCAAAGGACGGCTTGTTTGGTTTGGAATTCTTCTCCCAGTTTCTCTGTCTTCTACTCTTTCTGTCTTTCTCCCAAGTCTGGATTAAGTGTCCTACTCACATCATGCTCACAGCACTTATCATGTGGAATTATATGTTTCTTGATTGGTCCGTTACTGCTTCTTGACCATGAAGTCTTTGAAGGAAGGGTCAGGGATAGTCTTTTTTTTTTTTTTTTTAATAAATTTATTTTTTTATTGGTGTTCAATTTGCCAATACAGAATAACACCCAGTGCTCATCCCGTCAAGTGCCCACCTCAGTGCCCGCCACCCAGTCACTCCCACCCCCCGCTCTCCTCCTCTTCCACCACCCCTAGTTGGTTTCCCAGAGTTCGGAGTCTTCCACGTTCTGTCAGGAACAGTCTTTAATTCAGTTCAATATAACTAACATTAGTTAATTGCTTGCCATTCCTCAGCACTTTACTAATAATACCTGGATGTATAGTGATTCATAGGACATTGCCCTGATCTCATGGAAATTGTGGCCTAGACGTGGAGACCTATATCTCTAGACTGAGATGTAGGCAAATTATAGCGTACTGGCCAAATCCAGCCCAGAGTTGCCACCTATTTTTGTAGGCACCATGCAAATATTTTTTACGTTTTTCATTCAACAGTCAAAAGAAGATTGAATTTTGTGGTGTGAAAATCCTATGAAATTAAAATTTTGTTATCCATAAAGTTCCATTGGAACACAGTGAATTTCATTTATTAACCTATTGTCTATGGCTGCTTTTGTGCTACAAAGGCAGAGTTGAATTATTGCAACAGTTACTGTTTGTTTTGTCCCTCAAAAACTAAATTATTTGCTGTCTGGGCCTCTACAGCATACATTTTGTGACTTCCACCCTAGACCAATGCATTCAATGTTATTGAACTTACATATTCAATGTAAGTTCTAAGTAAAAGATGTGAGCACAGAGGGCATTCATTTACCATTTTAATAGAGGTTATAGAATCTTTGTATCTGCATTGCTTAGTGTGTCTGGCATAGTGTTCAAAAAATATATGCAAAGTGAAAGAATAAATGAATGCCTGAGTTATAAGAAGTCCCCAAACACTGCACGTTATTTTAAATTCTTCTCAGCAATACTTTAGAGTTTGTGTTAAGTACTGAGTTAGGTATGGAACTGATACGGAATTGAAAGATCGAGGAGCGTGTCCTTTTGTGGGTAAAAACTAGAAATTTTTATGTGTTTTGAAGCCATCTAGATAAATAATACGAGTCGGCTGTCTTCTCAGATTTGAATCTCATAGTGAATATGTATTTCTGAAAATTTAATGTTAATATGGTGTGTGTTTTCTTTAGAAATGGACCTTTAAAACCTGCACTCACATCTATTGTTGAAATACTTCCTTCAAGGATATCTTAAAGGACAGTTGTGGGGGAAAGTTACAATGAAATATGTTATTTGCTTATTGTGTGTGGCATCTTTAGTTTCTCTGATTCATTGGGGATACAGTTAGAAGACAGAGCTACTCAGGCTCTCCACAGGGAGCCTGCTTCTCCCTCTGCCTGTGTCTCTGCCTCTCTCTCTGTGTCTCTCATGAATAAATAAATAAAATCTTAAAAAAAAAATGAAAAAAAAGGCGGACTTATTGAGGGACCCTTCTCTGCAGGCTAGTGAAGGACCATGTTATAGTCGTGAGGCCCATGGACAGTCATCACTCACTTGTCTAGCGTTAACAGGCGCGGAACCAACAGATGCTTCTTTACTTACATGTACCTTGTTTCCAGCTGTACTTAATTGACAGTTCTACCGCTGTTCTGTTTGAGTTTCAGGGAAAAGTGTCAAAGTTTAGAGCAGAGCTGTTTATTTTTACTGCCCAAAATTCCTGAGAAGATTTTTTAAAAATAAGGGATTAGTCTGTCCCTTATCTGAAATTGTCAGTTTCAGAGGGTAAGTTCCAAGATGACTGTGTGCTGGTTCTATTATCTCGCCTACGCTGCTTGCTCTTAGAGGGCCTTGCTTGGGATTTGCTCTTAGAGGGCCTTGCTTGGGATTTGCAAGCATCTCCTTTTTTATGAAATGATAAAGTTAGATGTTTGCTCATTAGGGCCTAAAATTGATAGCTTGCTAAAAAGGGTTACCAGAAAACTCATTTATAGAAACGTTTCTGAGGTTTTAGAGTATTTTGCCAGACTGTGGGGACACTAATTAAGTACATCTGCTTTTCTTTCCATGGACTCTTCCAGGAGACCATCCTAAAATAACTGGGCCCAGTCAGCCTGGTGCCCTATGAAGCTACATATTCATGAATTAAAATAAAGCAGACTTATCTCTTTCTTAGACAATGGGGCTCTCAGATCTCTCATGGGAGGAGATCCCTGTGGCAAGGCTAGGAGATGAATTAGGGGATTTACATGATTTCTTTTAAAACTTTAGGAGTCATATTCCCTGGGCTCCCCTCTTTTACTCTTTGTTTCCAACTGTGTGGCTGCTTCCTGTTACATTGAAGGCTATGTGGAATTTTTGTTATATCATCATCTTTGGATTTTTGTTATTTTATCTTTTTGTTTTGAAAGTTCTTTGAAATATTAATCCAGAATCAGCCTCCTTCACATTTTTAAAAAATTTCTTGAAATAAAAATCCCACTTTATGGGAAATAGTATTGATACAATATGTAGCATTTTCTGGCTGTGAAGTGCTTACAATAAGCTACATGTGAAATGGACCATAAGTTGCCTTCAGCTGGGTAAAGTTACATGCTCAAGTAGATATTTGCACACTGATTTTTATATATACAGTATTTATATAGATTTCTTTATCAGTTCTGGTCATCAGATTTCAAACTTATTTTTTTAATTTTTGTTTATTTTTAAAGATTTTATTTATTTATTTATTTATTTATTTATTTATTTTTAAAAGGAGCTCTTCTTTATTATTTATTTATTTATGATAGTCACAGAGAGAGAGAGGCAGAGACACAGGCAGAGGGAGAAGCAGGCTCCATGCACCGGGAGCCCGACGTGGGACTCGATCCTGGGTCTCCAGGATCGCGCCCTGAGCCAAAGGCAGGCGCCAAGCCGCTGCGCCACCCAGGGATCCCAAGATTTTATTTATTTATTCATGAGGGACACAGAGAGAGAGGCAGAGGCATAGGCAGAGGGAGAAGCAGGTTCCCTGCAGGGAGCCCGATGTGGGACTCCATCCCAGGATCCCCAGATCATGCCCTGAGCCCAAAGGCAGATAGATGCTCAACCACTGAGCCACCCAGGTGCCCCACATTTCAAACTTTTAAAATCAATAGTTATTGATAAAAATATGGAGTATACACCTATAACACATATATATTAACTTACAAGTCACATGCAACTACTATTCTAATCAATTATGTTAACAGTAAAACACAAAAAGTTATAAATGTTTGAGATAAACTATTATGTTTTCTCATTGTCTATGAATTTTCAGATATTGCCTAAATCTGTATCCTTGATATGTTCTTTCAGAAACTGAAACAGTTTAGTCAGAAATTAGAGAAAAATATCTCATTTGAATTGATGGATTGTTTTTCCAGTGATTTGGCACCACTATTTTAAGCCAAAATCATACCAGAACCAAACAAAACCATGCATATATTATTTTGTATAACTGACTGAAAAGATTTTAATTTGAAGAATAATTTACACACAACAAAGTGTACAATATCAAATGCATAGCTCTGAATTTGTCCATATGCATATACCTATGTAACCTCCCCCCAAATCAGGGTATAGAATATAAAGTCAGAACTGTAAAGGAGCTAAAAGACTGGTCATTAGTCGTATCTCTGAAAACACTGACAAGCACCTCTATAGTCACTGTCACAGACAATCATTCTGGTTAGGAGAAACCTTCAGGCACTCTGTGATTTATCATTACAGAACAAAATTCACTGAGTCCCTAACTCTATAGAAGACCATTTGGATATGTGGAATAATTACAGAAGATGACTAGCGACTTCTCTGAGGGCACTCACTAGTGGCATGCTGAGCTTAGGTTGGAATCTAGACCTGTTGTGGATAGGTTATGCTCTTCCTGGTCTAACTAACCATGTTAGACCCCATGAGTGACAGAGAGTTGTAGAAAGACCTTTAACTGAGGAGTGAAATGAAAGTAGACCAAAGCAAAGGTTTCTCTGAGAGAGCACTGCTTGGGGGGCTCAGGATTTGGATTGCTGCTCTTACGAAGGGCTCTGCACTTGTTTGTGAAGAAGGAGAATTGTGGCAATGGAAGAATTTTAGGTTTGGGTACTTACACCAGTTTTATAATATTTAGTTGTTAATGCTTCTAGGAATTTCTAAAGAATTTATTGAATTTCAGAATGAGATCCTGGGTTTTGTCAGTGTCTACTGATAGGAAAAGTGTACCATATACCCCATCTCCTGAAGGGTGGTCAGGGGAGTACCACCTTATCTCCTTTCTGCTCTATCCATGACTCTCTTCTGGTTGTTGAGAACTGCTGGATTTAGTTCGGTTGCTTACTTTATCTGACATCCTTCAAGATAAGGCTGCCAGGTCTATCTCCAGGTTTGATTTAATTTCCATTCTGCTCCAAGTAAATTCTCTTACATGGTGGCTTTTTTTTTTTTTAAGATTTTATTTATTTATTTGAGAGAGAGAGCACGCTCAAGCAAGTATGAGCAGGAACAGAGCAGAGAGGTACAGACTCCCCGCTAAGCAGGGAGCCCATTAAGCAGGGAACTCTATCCCAGGACCCTGAGATCAGGACCTGAGCCTAAAGCAGATGCTTAACCGACTGAGCCACCCAAGCATCCCACATGCTTTTTCGTTGTTCAGGTTTGCTAACTATATAGGTCTAACCAACCTTTTATTGGTTGATTGACTGATACAAAACTGTGGTCCTAGAAGATTTCTTCTTTCAGGCTCAGAAGTGACTCCCTTCACCTTGGTTTCTGTATGTGGTAATCTGTAAATCTATAACTGTGTATTTAATCCATGTATCTTCTCTGTGTATCTATCCTTTATTCAATTTATATCTCCGTAGTTTCACCAGAGCATGCTGAGCTAAGGTTCAATGAGGGGATTCTCAGATACTTAAATTTTTTTCTTCTTGATTGCTGAAGGAGAGATCATAGATCCCCCTTAGATTTTGTATTTTGTGCTGCTCCCTCACTACATACAGTCTCCACTTCTTGAACTCGAGTTTCTAAGATTGTTTTTTCTTTACAGGTGTGAGTTGACTGATCACATTTTAAATGTTACTGAACACAGTCTTAACCTTTTCTTTTTTACTAGCTGCTCAGTACACTTTATGTTTTCTGTGATACATGTGGTTATAGCATTACATCCTAGTGACTAATCATTTTTAAATGTGCATGCTCCTTTCTTATGGGAGGTTGAGTGGGATGGCATCCATTGCTACATATGAGGGCTGAATGTTGGGCTTAAAATACACCCCCTCTTTTTTTGCCAGTTGGTAAAATATAGAAGCATTAGTATTTTTCTCAAAGCTTTTCCATCAGTTTTCTTCAGAGAGAATGAAAGGGATCCTACTTCCAAGAGAAGAGTTTCACAGTTTTTGAGGAAGGGGTAGTGATATCTTGGTGAAAATGAGCTGAACAGCTTTTATTGTAAGGGCTTTCTATTCTTTGGTGGGCCTGGGAAGTAATATTTTCCTGCTCTGGCTGCACAAACCCTGATTACAGGGAAGAGTGGTCTGCCCAGATGTTCTCAAGATCTGAGATTTTTTTATTACCAAAAACTGTTGAGGAATAAATGAAAGTGACTTGGTGGTGTAAAATGATTCAATCTAGATGTGGATTTTCGTGTTAGGGTATACTTGTCTTGGCTTAGCAGTTCATCTATCCACCTGTGCTTCAGTGCTGTAGCTCTTCTCCCAGCGGCTCCTGCTTGTCATGGACCTTATTCTGATTTGATTGCTGACCTCTGGCATCATTTTGGTGTCACTAGGTTTTTAGATTATTGCTATTTTAATGCCAGACCATGATCTGGTAGAGATGAGTATACTTGGAAGTTGGTGGGTGGCTGGGGGGAGAGAGCGGGGAGGGGAGTTGGAAACCAAAAGAGCAATTTTGTACTTTAATTGCTTTGGTCATCTGATTGCCTTTCACGGGAAAAGGGGCACGTTCTGTGGGGTTGAGTGTGTAGGATTAACTTTTAGAGTAGCTCTATACACAGTTTTGAATTTATAGCGAATATTTCAGATAAGTTCATGGGATAGAAAGTCTGTTGAAGACCAAATTCGTAGAACTCTACTAGATTATGAAAGTTTCTGGGAACATCTGTAATACAGCTGTAATAAAATTTGTTTACTTTATCAGGATTGCTTTAGAGGCTCGAGCTGGTTTGTTTACTGCTGTTTTCAGCATTTTTGCCACATGCCAAGAAATAAGCATCAACTCCTGGTGGAACTGGGGGTCATTCAGTTTTATGGCCATTCTAATAACATTTTGGTTTTAACCTTATGTCCACTTTAAAGCTCTTGTATCCTGGCACAAGACACAGATGGTAAATTCAGGGTACCGAAAGATGGACCGATTCTGGAAATTAACATACTTTGCAGATGTTTGGAGAATGCAGGCTTGTTTTCTGTTCTGCTTTCTGTGTGAAAGCTTTTTTGCTTTTCCTTTTCCTGTGTGTACCTATATCTGTGCTTTCCTGTGTTTTTAAAGGAAAGCCCCTCCTGGGGAAGGGGAGATCTGCTTTTTGGGTTGGGAAGTAAAATAAGTATTAAATTTTTTTGCATGAAATATTTTGAGTTGGTACTGCCACTTCTGAGAGAAAGGAGAGACAGCTTTGTTCCCACGAGGGAGGTTGTTGGGAAGGGTGGCAGTGGGGGTGAGATTCTGGAAGGAGTAACTGAAAACAGACTTATTCACATCTCTAGTGATTTTAAATTATGAAACGGGTCACTCATGCTCTGAATCAGCAGCCTTTTAACCATGCCTGACTAAATAGACCTTGTTTTTGAAATTCACAGCAGTGCCTAGATCCCTGCTGTCTTTTTGTCCATCCTGCTAACACACAGCTGTTTTTGTTCATACATCATTTTGTGTTCAACTGCCTGGTTACTTCCTCAGGTCCCTTTTATGGTGAATAATGAACACATGGGAGTTTGAACACCCAAGTGTTTGGTTATTCAAACAGGAAGTCTCAAGGAAGCACAGTAACCTTGTCAGAGGAACAAAAGATGGAACTGGAAAGGCCATTGATGATTCCAGGCTTAAAACATCTGCCAGGAAACATCTGACAGTTTCTGAGATACAGACGTTCTGCACCCTACAAATGGGATGGTTTATTTGGAACTTGTTCCTTTTTTTTTTTAATGCTTAGAGTATTAAGCTCTAATCCAAAATAGAAATGGAGGTGAAACAAGAAGTAATGTGTCATTGTTGGCATTAGAAGCAGGAAGGTAACTCTACCTGTGGGGATGGCTATGGATCCTAGGAAAGAAAGTGCTACAACTCCATCTTTACCAAAAGGAACGATGGGGCTGTCCCCAGAAACAAGTAGATGGGAATTGACAGGGGCTGCCAGAGCTGATGGGGTTGGATTAAAAGATGGGTTTGTGCCAACCCTTTGATTATTGAGCATGGGAGGAATAGGAGATAAAGAAGAATGTGGATGCTGCATGAAGCGCTGGAATGTATACATCAACAAATATACTCTGAGGCAAAACCAAGACACGCCATAGGAGAAAGATAAAATTCCCATGTGACTGCAAAGGGGATCTGATTATAGCTGATCAGGGTAAGTGACTTCCCAGAACATTTCTCCAGTGACCTTTCTGGTTCCTACCAACCTCGAGATTCCTTAGTTATACGATAGAAGACTTTTTTGGAAGGAGTCCAGTAAACCCTGATTTTAGATTAAAAATGAAAATGAAATCTGAAAGTTAAAGAAGGGGGAGCTCTGGGTAGACAGAAGTTCACATTAGGTGATGCAAATGCTAGAAAAAGAATTCAGTTGTAGGCTTAATTAAGAGAAACTGCAGCGTTCGAAGGAGTAGTAGTGTTCGTTGTAAGACTGGAACTCTGCCATTGATTCTAGCCGTAGTAAACATGTTCACACAGCATGGGTGCCACATCATTTCTTGATGCCTTACTTTTTTTTTTTTTTTGATTTGGCTACCTTCTGGTTGTCCTTCAGAACTCATAGCATATTTCGACTTCGCCAGGAAGATTGTGCTGGTTTCTCATTCCTCCTGCCCTTTCACAGCACTTGCATTATGTTGTTTGATACATGTTTCTAAAAATCAGCGTTGCGCATGTCCAGGATGTAAGAGGTACTACATTGTTTTCACTGTTTCCCATATTAGGCTGAGTTCATTGAGGACAAGACTCATTTATTGATTTCTTAATTCATTCACCTAACAACTACTTATTGAGCGCCTGTTCTGTAAAATGCACCAGATGTGCTGGAGACAGGGCAGAGAAGAGGACCTAGAGCTTACCATCTGGGTGAAAAGCACGCAGTACAGAGGACCTGACCCGGGGACGGTTTCATTTGCTTTCTTTTTTCCATGTTTTTATATCCCTAGTGTGTAACATGCTACTTTTTATATAGTGGTAGGTGGCTCAGAAGTTTGCCAAATGAATGAATTTCTGTTTCTATGAGGCTATGGCCACAAGATGCAGATGAGGATGAGAAATGGCAATTTTGTTTGGATTATCCCAGGATGGAGTTTGCCTTTTAGATATGGTCTTTAAAATTGGACAGGTGGAATGGGATGGTTTGTACATGGTGTAGCTTCCTCATCAGCATTGTTGGGTAAAGACTAAGGCATAGTAGCAAAGAGCCCCAACAGTAAAGCAGCTTAAGAACATTGAAGTTTGTTTCTCTCTCAGGTGGTAGTCCTGAGGTAAGTGGGCAGCAGGGGAGCTGTGATCCACACAGATGTCCTGGGACCCAGATCCTTTTATCTTCATGATCTGCCATCCCTTAGGGTGTTGTCCTTGTGTGTGTGGTATGATTGATGTTGGGTGATAGGCACCTCTGTGTTCCAGATGGGAGCATGCTGCTGAAGGGCGTATGCCTAATTATTTTTAACTTTTACTTTATTTTTTAAAAAAATATTTTATTTATCCATGAGAGGCAGAGAGAGAGAGAGACAGACAGACAGACAGGCAGAGGGAGAAGCAGGCTCCATGCAAGGAGCCTGATGTGGGACTCGATCCCGGGACTCCAAGATCGTGCCCTAGGCCGAAGACGCTAAACTGCTGAGCCACCCAGGCATCCCTGAGAGAGAATCTTAAGCAGGTTCCACACCCAGTGTGGATCCCGACATGGGGCTTGATCTCACAACCCTGAAATCATGACCTGAGCTGAAATCAAGAGTTGGGTGCTTCACCAACTGAGCCACCCAGGCACCCCATAATTCTTAAGACCAAGACCGGAAAGCAGCATACATCATTGTATCATCTGCCATTGGAGAGCATTTAGTCACCTGGCCACCTCACACACACAGTGGAGGCTGGAAAATGTGGACCAGCTGGGCAGCCTTGGGGCCAGCCACAGATCTGCTACCGTGACAGAGGGGGAACTGATTTGGGCAGATGGTTTTGGCATGCCCACACTTCTACTCTGGTGGTGTACTTGCCAGCTCCAGTCCTGCTGCATCTCTCTGTCTCAAGCTTTGGTCTTCCTGAAGCACCATCTTTAGAGGATCCAGAAAAACTAGCAGACATGCTCTTTGTGAACTCTCAGGCTCTAGATTTTCAGGAGAAGACCTGTGAAAAACGGGGTGCACCCTTCATACCCCAGTATGCAGCCTTCACACCCCACCTTCATAGAATTCTTTTATTCTGAGATGTCACTAGTTTTCGTTCCCGTGGTGCCTTCTTGGCACTGAGGTCTCACTGTGTTGGTGTTGGATTTACTTCACCTGATGGGCTCTGTATCCAATTCATCTTGGAGGAGCATTTCCTTGCAGGATCGTTAAGTCTTGATTTCCTTGACAATACTGAGCATGTATGTTTACCTGCAGCTGTGATGGATGAATGAAAGCTGTTTTAAAATTCCAGATGTATCTTAGATATGAGAATTCCAGAAATGGTAAAACAGTGCCTGTTGTTTGTACATTCTTTGGTCATTTGAACATTCTGTTTTGTTCTGGAATCTTTTTAAATGTGTATTTATCTTTTTCTTCAATATGTGTTCATTGAGGTGGGAACTGCATTTTATTTATTTTTAGTTTTTTTTTTTTTTTTAAAGATTTCATTTATTCATGAGAGACACTGAGAGAGAGGCAGAGACATAGGCAGAGGGAGAAGCAGGCTTCTTGCAGGCAGCATGTTACAGGACTCGATCACAACCTGAGCCAAAGGCAGGTGCTCAACCACTGAGCCACCCAGGCGTCCCGGGAACTGTTTTTAACCACTAATCAGGTCAGCAATTAGAGCTAGGCATTTGAGGAATCATAAGAGATTTTGTAAAATGGGTATGTATTAATAACACGTGCAGCAGTACCCCTAATCAAAAACTTTAGTATTTCTACAGTGAAATGTTCTCAGACTTTAGGGTGATTAAAGACTGTAATGGCCTCACACTAGGTCAATTTGTATTTTGTTGTCACATGTTATGAAAATGCTCTGCTAGTTTAGGATTTTTGAGCGCCGAATCACAGAGATAAAAGATTATGGACTTGCATCACATTTAATTCTGATGTTCTTTTTCTTCTTAGAAGCAGATGATTTTCACGATGTCTGCACCCTCTCTCCATGTCTACCTCGGTACTTAGAACTTTTTTCTTTCTGTTCAGGTGTTTTAAATCAATAAGAAATTGGTGTTTCTAGGAGTCTTTAGTATATGTGCTGCCGAAGTGAACACATTGTAGGAATCTTTAAAGAACCATTCGTGTTGGGGCAGCCCGGGGCGGGGGGGGGGGGGGGGCTCAGCAGTTTAACGCGGCCTTCAGCCCAGGGCATGATCCTGGAGACCCGGGATCGAGTCCCACGTCAATGCTCCCTGCATGGAGCCTGCTTCTCCCTCTGCCTGTGTCTCTGCCTCTCTCTCTCTCTCTCTCTCTCTCTCTCTGTGTCTCTTATGAGTAAATAAAATCTTAAAAAAAAATTCGTGTTGAATATGACTATAAAAATGGTTATAAGTTATTGCTTTTGTCTTTAGAGTTCTCTCAGTGTGGTTTTTGCTTTCTAAAATATTGTAGTGTCCTTGAATTGAAATCCTTTTTTTTTCCTCTCAAATTCATTGTCTTTATTTATTCAGAGTCCTATGCTGTCACCCTTTCCCTAAAGTATATCCCATGTCCTATGGGCTTTATCATTCCAGTTCCTTTTGGAAGGAAATTACCTTCTCTAAATTCGTTTTGGTATTCTAGAAGTATGATACACCAATGCTTATTGTTCCCACTTATTGGTCAGTTGAGCATACCACCTTGTTCTGGAATCTTTTTTTTTTTTAAGATTCTTTTATTTAAGAGAGAGCATGAGTGGGGTGAAGGGCTGAGGGAGCAGACTCCTCCCTGAGCCTAGGAGCTGGATGCAGGGCTCCATCTTGGGACTTTGGGATCATGACTTGAGCTGAAGGCAGATGCTTAACTGATTGAACCACTGAGGTGCCGTGGAATCTCTTTTTTTAAATTTATTTTATTTTATTTATTTATTAGAGAGAGAGAGAGAGAGAGAGAGAGAGAGGCAGAGACATAGGCAGAGGGAGAAGCAAGCTTCCTGCAAGAATCCTGATGCGGGACTCGTTCCCAGATCCTGGGATCACTCCCTGAGCCAAAGAAAGACGCTCAACCACTGAGCCACCCAGGCATCCATTGCCCTGGAATCTTTTTAATGTGTTTTTTGTTTCTTCATATCAGCTCACTGGTGATAGGAGCTATATTTTAAGCCATTAGGTCAGCAACTTAAAGCTAGGTACTTGACTCATGAACTCGTAGGCGTTGGAATATTCTTTGGGAGACCATGGCTTTGGAAGAGTGTTTGAAAGAGCTATGTTTACAAATATTTGGAGAAAGACCACAAAGCTATTTTCTCAAAATTTAAGATACTCTTGTGTGGGGAGACCTGAGTGGCTCAGCAGTTGAGCATCTGCCTTCAGGGCATGATTTGGGGTCCCGGGATCAAGTCCCACATCAGGCTACCTGTGAGGAGAGCCTATGTCTCTGCCTCTTTTTCTCTGTGTCTCTCATGAATAATAAATACAATCTTTTTTTTTTTTTTTTCAAAAAAAGATATACTCTTGTGTGGACAGTAGTAGTAGTAGAAGACCTACCCATTTGTTCTAATGAACTTCCTTTCAGGAACAGGAACATAGCTGAAACCAACCATAAAATTGTTTCATTTTAAGAAGCCTCCTCTTCCTTTCCAGGATCCACAATGCCAAGTTAAATACCTTTCTTTTTTTAGAATAGCAGAGTTTCTCAGACTTAGGCTTTAATAGTTTCTGTTTCACCAAGTACAAAGTCCTGTAAAGTAGGTGTTTAGGTTCCTTCTTCATGTCTTTTGGAGGTTATTACAATGTAATACTTCTCTTTTAAATACTTAATACTGATTATTAGTGAACCTAGGGACTATTCCTGTAGGGAGGAAATCCTGTTGTTACCTGGCCTAGTGGTTCTTAAGTTACTCATAAGTGATTAATGGAATCATCTTTGGAGTTTATTGTGTTTTGTCTTGAAATACATATGGTCAGCTGTGGATTAGTATGAAGTGATGTTTTGTGTTTATAGGTAAGTGCAAGATAAAATAGGTAATTACATTATTTATGCAGTATTCTGTTTTAGTGCACAGAAATTCGAAATAGAAATGAAAACTTCTCTATTGAGTGGGTTAGTAACTCTAGGAACATTTCTATCCAGCTGCCTACCCCAGGTATCCACTACCCTCAACTTTGTGTTTTATTCTCCTGCTTTGAAAAGAAAACAGTTTTATCATCCCTAGACAATGAATGGTGTATTATATGTAGTCATCTGCAACTTGCTTTTTTCTCTCAGTGCATTTCTAAAGTGTAGTTGTAATTCATTCATTTTTGTTCCTGGGGGCATTTTATTAAGTGATTATACTAGAGCTAATTTATTGATTATCCTGCTGAAGGACCTTTTTGTTGTTATTATCAATAATGTTCTCTGAACATTCTCATGTATGTCTCCTGATGCTTACATGCAAGAATCTCCTTAATTAAGTTTATGAGGTAATGCAAATTGTTTTCCAGTTATTGTGCTGGTTTGGGTGCTCACTAGCAGTGTTAGTAGGCTGTTGATCAACATTTGATATTGTGAGAATTTATAAATTTTACCCATTTGGTGGTGGAAAGTTGTTTCTCATAGTAGGCTTATTTGTAAGGATAAATATCTTTTCATATGTTTATTGGTTTTTCATATTTCCTCTCCTGGAAAATGTCTCTTCATGTTTTCTGACCATTTTTTCTTATTGATTTGTAGAATTCTTCATATATTCTGGATATTCTTTATTAGCTATATGTTCTCTGTATTGTCTTTTTATTTTCTCTGTGTTATCTTTTAGAAAGAATTTCTTAACTTTAGGTGGTCAAATGTATCAATATTTTTTCTGGTAGTTATGTGTCTTATGGAAGAAATATTTCCTGTATATTATTTTTGGATCTTCTAAAGTTTTGAAATTTGCCTTTAACATTTAAGTTCTTAATTCACCTGAAATTCTTTTGAGAGTTGTCTTTATTTCTTAGGACTAGTCCTTTTAAATTTATTTTTCTTACTTACAAATATTCTAGCTGTTTTTAGGCCTTTGCTCTCTCAACCAGATTTTAGAATCAGGTTGTCAAATTCCTCATTGGCCTCTATTGGGATCTTGATTGAAATTGCATTGACTTTATACATTGACTTTTGGGTTGAATTGACATCTTGATAACAATGAGTCTATCCATGAACATAGTATAATTTAGGTCTTCTTTTTTGAATTCTAATAATGTTTTATAATTCTTTTTTCATGAGCCTTGCCTTGTTTTGTTAGATTTATTCCTGGGTAAATTTTATTTTTTGTTGCTATTACATTTTTTTCTACATTGCTTTTTCTGTTTCTGGTATATAAAAATGTAATTGGTGTTAATGTATTAATCTTATAACCACTTGTTTAATTCTCTTATTCTAATGATTTGTCTTTAGATTCTTTCATTTTAATATGCTGTCATCATCTGTTAATAATGACAATTTTATGTTTTTACCAATCCTTAACTCTTTTATTAATCTTCCTTATTGATTAGAGCAATATACAAACTTCCTGTTAAACATTCCCACAAAGTACTATGATTTTACGAAAGCTTTGCTAATTTGATAGATGAGAAATGCTTTTATTTTAGGTTAGATTTCTTTTGTAATTGTAGAGGCTATTTTTTATTTTGTTGCATCATATTTATTTCTGCAGCTACCTCACATCCTTTTTTTGGAAAGAGATATATTAAAAAAACTTTTTTAGCTTGATTTCCAACTTTTTGCTGTTAAACCATTTTAAGATATGTTTAGTGAATTGAAATAGCTCTAAAATATTAAATGTAGTCCTACACAGGTATTGCTCTTCAGTAAAATCAGTTATTAAATTAGTTGCTGTTAATACTGTTTGGCATGATAAGTGGAATTTGGAAAACTAAAACATTTCTATTTACAAAATTCACTGAAGATTTGATTAGTACATTTGTTTCCTGGAAAAGCACAACAGAATGTGTCAGTGGCAACTCTAGGAAGCACTTATAGAGGGACCTGGGTTTTATTTTGGTCTTCATAAATCATTCTTGATATCAGAGTTTGATAAATTTCTCAAGTTCCTGAGACATTTTAGGCCAGTCTTTATGGTTTTCGTAACGTTAATGTGGGTTATATACTTTAAGCTCTTACCCCCTCTTTAAATCTTAACACACTCAGATGTTTATAAATCTAAGAAGTGGACTAAATTTAAGGGTCTTGAAACAAAGAATGGTGGATCTATGGGACTTTGTAGAAAGATTGTCTTGTACAATATAAAATATGATAAATGTGAGTCTTTTAAGTTCTTGGGATAGACAAGCACCATGTGACATTCACCTGTAAATCCCACAGAAGTAGTTTTCCAAGGAGTGTGGTACTGTCTCATTAGGGACATTTAGTGGACAAGAGGCAGGGAGTATGAAGGGGGAGGGGAGGTGAAGCAGTTCCATACAACAAAGAATTGCCCAGATCCTGCCCAACATGGGATTTCTCATGGGACATCTGTGCTATTAAAAAACCCGATTATAAATATCTGAGCCTAGAACATAACTTTGTCTTTATACATAACATAGAGTTTTCTTTTACATAATTTTATTATACATAATTTCCTATGAATACAACCAAGAAAATAAGTATTTTTTTGAGCTTAGCATGAGTTAGTATACTAATTAGGAAAGTCATTCCTCAGCCACAACCTGAACCTGTGGTGTTCAGGTTGCTCATACCATTCATGTGTAGATCACTCTGCAATTCTAGCACTCACATTCAGAGTGATTCAGTGTATATATTTGTATATTCTGATGTAGCCTGTTTTTTTCCTAAAATATCAAATGTAAAGAAAAGTGTTGATAATATTCAGTTGGTATTTTGGAACTTGCTTTTACAGCTTTTCCTACACACGAGTAGTTACCAACATGTCTGCTCTGCCAACATGTTTTTTCTTATGGAGCGATGAAAGCAGATTAAGATTAAGTGAATATTTTATAAGGAAACATGCTGATAGAGTTGGCAGAGATATCTCATTCTTCCTCATGTTCTCCATTTGAACAGTCTATAATTTGCCCTGACATGTTATACCTACTCATTTAAAGTGATAGTCCTCTTTACCATAAAACATATGGGTAAATCTGCTCTGTCATTACTTTTTCTGACACCAATTTTTATTGTGATGCCCATTTGTACCTCTACCCCTTCATTTTCATGAATGTCTTGTACAGAATAGCATCCAATCCTATTTTTAAAAGTGCGTGCTTATTTGTTCTAAGTAGATACAAATGTCAGATGGCTTTGTTATTGCCCTTTAGTGTAGTAATCCCAGGACTTGAATCTGTTGAAATGGGTATGTTTCCTTTAATTTCTGCTTTATATTATGGTTAGGGCTATACACACATATAGCACTTAGAAGTTATATATGTCATAGGTTATATAATTTGTGGGTTTCATTTTAGGATGATAAAGGGGAGGCATTACAAAATATTTGTCTCAAGAACAGGCACAAGTCTGGTAGGTTTGGTCATGATCCTACAGTGTGTCATCCTCACATACGTGGTCTTCTAACTTGTGTCTTCCCTCCATGTTCTCTCTCCCCTCTAGTCTTTTGTACAAGGGAAGCTAAGCAATCTTTTAAAATAACCTAGTGTTACTTCCCCAATTGCTAACTTGTATTAACTTTTGGTGTATATAATGTCTCAGGAACTGGAGACATGCTAGGCAGGGACTGTATCTTAAATTTATATCTCTGGGATTAACATAGTTCTTTGTGCCTAGCGTATCCTCCAGAAGTGTTGGTGATATTTTTGGTCTACTTTTTCCACCCAATGATAGAAACTATGTTTGGAGAAGGTTCTCCATGTTTCCTTACTAACTCATCCCTTTTTTGTACACGACTGCTCTTTAAAAGGGTCCCAGCAGTAAAAATCATCTTAATATTTTCTATGGTGGAATGATATGTACACCACCTCTAGATATAGAGAAGATGTATAGGAATGGAAAAGTCTTAATACTGATCTGATTGTAATTATAGTATTAGAATAAATTGTGGCAGAAGTCTTTTTAAAAAATATATTTATGATAAAAGTAGTCTTAGTTTTCAAGTTTATCTGAAAGACTATGTCAACACTATATTCTTGATTTTTGTTTGTAGCTATTTTCTCAACTTTGGAATTTGATTTATTGTATACATTTTTGTTTTTGTTTCCTGGTGAGGGATTTGTTTCTTTTCTCCTTAAACACCATACTCTCCCATTCACAGCAAAATTAAAAAAAAATCATTCTTGACCTTTTCTGTGTTACATATCTATTTTTATAAGTTTGTTTGTTTGCTTATTTATTTATGTAAGTAACCTCTACCCCCAGCATAGGGCATGTACTCAGAACCCAGAGATCAAGAGTTTCATGCTCTTCCAGCTGAGCCATCTTTCTGCTCCCTTCTGTTTTTGTTTTTAAAAAGATTTTATTTATTTACTTTAGAGCAAGCAAGTGGGGTGGGTGGGATGGAGAGGGTGAGGCAGAGAATCTCAAGCAGACTCCTTGCTGAATGAGGAGCACAAATGGGGCTCAATTGGAGATCATGACCTGAGCCAAAACCAAGAGTCAGATGCTTAACTGACTAAGTCACTGAGGTTCCCCCTTGTATCTGTTTTTTAACTTGGGTATAAAGAGTTTGGGAGGTATCAAGAGTAAGTTAGATCTGTAGTGGATAGCATTTTACATGTGTTTCTATGCATTATCTTTCAGATTCAGTATTCTTGCCTGATACACTTAGCATTCTGTGTGCTGCAAATAGAGTTGCCAGTGAACATAGTATTATGTACTAATTGATCTTTATCATCAGATTTCAGAGTTACTGTTGAACACACTGTATAGGATTTTATTACCTATTTGCTTTGCATGTGAACTTTATTATATTGCTTAATCTTTGAGAAGACATTTTTATGTATAACCTATTTCTTATTAGAAATATAGATTACTTCTACTTTGTGACTATTATAGTGTTTGATATATTTACCTAAGTTTATGTGTCTGTCTACTTGTTCTTTTAGATTAAATTCTTAAAGATAGAATTACTGAATTAAAACAATGCATATTGTAAGGCCTTTAGTGGTTCATTGTTAAAGTCTACATAACAGGGTCTAAGAGTATCTATTGTTGTGGAAATTCCCTTTTCTCCTCTCCTAATGTGATGTAGTCAGATGAAATTTTTTTTTTTCATCTGAGTTTTTAAATTCCTGATATTCAGTAGTTAGTAGATTATGGCGACCTCAGTGCAGCTCTGATTTTGGTGATTTTGTTGGATCGAAGATGACCACAAATGCTTTGATGCTCCTCGCTTTGCATGTGAGCTGGCCTGTGCTTTGTGTGTGTGCTCTGACCAATATGCAGTAGCAGGTGTGATGTTAGGCTAGTTTCAGGTGTATCCTTTGAGAAGAGGGGCAGCTGTCACCTTGGTCTCCTAGAGCCTGAGCTGTCATGTAGAAGTTCAGCTACCTTAAGACGGGCAGGTTTGGGAAGACATGGACAGGCACTCGGGTATATTCCCAACCGTGTCCAGCCTCCTGCCCATCCCCATCAAGGCACTGGGGTAATCAACTCAGCTGCCAGCTGAATAGCACCAGGAGACTTTGGTCAACACTGTGTGTAGCACCTACATCACCCAGTTGAGCTCTTCCCCAATTTCTGACTCTCAAAATAGATGTAAAAAATGGTGGTGGTTGTAAGTGACTAAGCTTTGGAGTAGCTTGCTATGCAGCAATAGATAATTGGAACAGTTACTGAGTCTAGAGTATTGAGTTGGGAGAGCCTACCCTCTTCTTCCTCAAGAGGAATCAACCTTTATTCTTTCCTGGAGTGGTTGCTTAGAAAGAACCCATGGACTCTTGCTAGACCCTATACTTCTCCTGAGCTTTAGCTAGAGAGGTGGGAGAGGAACCAGAGGTCTCCCAACGCTGCACATTCTTGTGGGAGAACTGATGCTTCTCGGAAGTTTCAGATCAAGTCACTACCACAGGACTCTTGTGTCCAAGAGAGCAAAGTCTTTTCTTTTCCAAAATCCTTTTGTGTCTACTGGATGGGAGGCAGGGGAAGGGAGCCATCTTTACTATCTCAAGGAGAGCTGTAGATGTGGGTAACCATAAGAAGACAAGCTGTGTTCAGATTCTTGGTATCCATAGGTTCCTGCAATTCCCTCGACCAAAAAACTTCCCTTTCATTGCCTACCAAAGAAAATACCCGTGCTCTGGTTGCTATTCAAGGCACTCTGGGCCTAGCACTATAGCCCTAACTCCTCCCACCCTTCTCCTACAGGTGTCCGACTAGGTACCTGCCCAATTTTACCATGCTTTTGTGCCTTTTATCCTGCCCTTCAGAGGCACCCCACTCTCCCCACTCCTCATCCTGTCTTTCCCAAATAATGTCAGTTGGTATTCATTCTAAAAGGTTAATTTCAGTTGCTTTCTTTTCCTTAAAATCTTGATCTCTTTTTTTCTTCCTGCTTCTGACCCTCTTCTCTAACGTTGAACACAGTTAGCCTGACGTTTGGGTATTTGTCTCCTCTCCTTCAGTGATTCCAAGAAGTTTGAAGGCAGAGAAGGTATTACTCGTTCATAATTTAGAAAAGTGTTCATTAAAGTATTTGGATTATTTTCTCTATTTGCACTTTCTTCTCTCTTACTCAAAGGAACTACATGAAAATTCTGTTAGGGGTTTAGTGACTAGAAACTTAAGGAATTATTGTCTTGGGACCATGAGGCTTTCCTTACGCAAACATAGGTAAATGAGGCAAGAGACTCAGACAATGAGTACTCTGTACTTCCTCTAGTGTGGGCTGGAGTTCTCTGTGATTCTGCTTCCTGTCCAGAGAGGGTAGAGATCAGTCATTTCTGAACTTATGGTACCAGGATGCTGTAAATCACATCTCTTGTTAAGGGTTTATAGTGCATTAAATCTAAATATTCAAAAAATTTACTGAAAAACTTGGTGTCCTTGTCTATTTTTATTCCATTTTTCCCAGATATTTTTGACTGTAGCCCATTATGAGAAGCATATTTTCCATTGCCACCTAGTCAGAACATATAACTGAAACAAGTTCCTTAAAACAAATCTTACCATTGTTTCATTCTTTGTGCTCTGATGTTTTCTATTCTTATGTTTTTAAATACTGGTCTTAACCTAGGGATTTTCTGTTTGTTTCAGACTATTGTATTATCTAAAATATATTCATATTATAAGAGCTTGAATGGTAACGGTCTGATTCTGAAGCTACTCAGCTTCCCTGAGAGAATTAGTGTTTTTAAAGACCACACTGGTAGATGAATCTGATCAGAACTGTCACATTTTGTAAAGATCTTGTGTAATGGAAAATGTACGTAGTAAAAGGTAGATTTTCTTTCTTTTTTTTTTTTAAAGGTAGATTTTCTTATTGGGAAGAAACATAAGGTGGGATCTATAGTCTGCTCAAATGCTGCTTTTTATTTTCTTAGCACTATCACTAGCTTGAGGAATGCTCAAAGTAATGGCACTGCCTGCCAAAGCAGTTTTTGTATTTTTTTCTATAAATAGTTTAATCATTTCCCATTTTCATTTTAAAGTTGTTGATTTTTGAAAAAAAAAAAAATAAATAAAGTTGTTGATTTTTGGGTGTATCCAGAACTCTAGCTTCTTTATTAGTACCAACACTTAAGAGATAACATTTATTAAAAAGTTCTTATATGTCATGCATGGTGTTGAGTGCTTTTCTTAAGTTTAATCTTCAGAGCACACTGATGGGGATGGTAAGCTCTCCCAGTTTACAGAGGAGGAAGCCGAGACACAATGTTGTCTGTAGGGAGCCATAGGTACATCCTGGGGTCTGGCTGCAGAGCCTCTGCTCTGAACTGGCCTGTGATTGATGCTACCTCTCAGAATAAAATGCCTTGTATAAAATGTAGCTATACTGTTTATGGCTTTTGACGACTTGTTAGTACTTGTAATTCATCCCTAACGTTTGAGTGTCATTTCCAGCATTCTAATGGCAATGACACTCTACCACTGCCCCTAGGGTGTTGATATTCTGGGATTATGTTAAGAACGAAATATAAGTAGTAATTTAGGTCTTGATATTTCAGTGGACTTGATTGCTTAAGGGTTCAAGATTCATCTACTTTGTGTATCTCACAGTAAATCTATGCTGAAGTTTCTCTTAGCTTGAAATATACTTTCATTTGCTAAACACTGAACGTTAAAAAAATTTAGTGTCTACCATATGCTAGACCACATAACTGGCTCTAAGATTATAATGAGTGTAGAAAATTGGACTCTGATTAGAGGATAAGACATGGACTGTTCATGGACTCCTAGAGCTACAAACATGAGAGATTTTTTCTTGTTCACGTAACCTTTTCTACCAGTGAAGAAACATGCCAGGTTATCAGGGTCCCTTGTTTCTTTGTGTTCTATTGTGTTGCCTTCTCTTCTACTGTCTTATTCCTTTGGTTAGTGAGAACCGTGCATATTCTCTTTTTGATTACCATTTTGTTTTATCAGTTTGTGAACTGTGGTGATAGGTATTTTTAACCATTTACTAGTGATTGAGCTGTGTTGTTGACACCTGCTGAGCCTGTTTTTTTTTTTTTTATTTGAGAAAGTAGGGTAATAATGACACCTATTGGTAGGATTGATGTGAAGATTAAATGAAATAAATGTATTGATAATGTTTACATGGTGTTTGGCACCAATGCAAATATAATCAGTGGTTATTTTTAATGAGCTTAATAAAAGTGAGACTCTAATTGGGGACATTGCTTAAAAGGAGCATTAAGTATTATAAAGACACTGTTCCATTAAAAAAATCTTGTGTAGGAAATGGGAATTAAGTAGTATTTTAATATTTTTACATTCCAGTCTTCTTTCCTTAGCAAACTTGACTGGAATTGGCCCAGCCCTGTGAGTGGACAGTGTGGTGCAGTGGAGAGAGCATGGGCTCTGGAGAGAGTATGGGCTCATGTTCTAGCCTGGTGTCAGCAGCTTGCTACCATGGGACCTTTGAAAAGTCTCCTCAGGTATAAAATTCTGTAATTTTCTCGAGTATACAAAGTGAATTATAGTACTTCCCTTACAGGACGGTAAGGATTAAATAGAGCAGCCAGTGCAAACCTTACCACCCTCTCCTTGCTTTGCCTTTTCTCTGACACTTAAGGCTCATCATATTCTGGCTCCTTCCTTTCTCAATCTCCATTTCCTCCTTGTATGAACAACCTGACCTTACCAGATGTGGTGTATTAGTTGTCCACTGGACAAGTGGCACTGTTTTTCAAGGCTGACTTGAGCCATTTTCATCCTTGAAGGCTTCCTTACTGTCCCCATCCTCACCTTGTAGATCATACCCTCCCTCATGAATTCCTCAGTACCACTGTCTGGCACTTAATGAGCCCTGAGAGGTGGCTGGAAGATACCTCAGAGCCCTCAGAAGATGTTTCATTGGCCATACTAATTTTATAGATGAAGAAACTGAGGCCCAGGGGAGATAGTAGTTGCCTAAGATGAGGTTTCCCACTTCTCATCTAGGGTTCTCTCCATCATGGTGTGCTCCATCTCAGTTTTGAGCTTATTCAAAAAACAAGCAAAACAACTACAACAGAAATAGGAAGTTATACATGCAGCCTCTTCTGAGTGTGCTCAGAGTCTATCCTGCTCACAGTTTATATAACTATTTTATTTAATATTTGAATAATTTTTATTGAAAATCACAACATAAGTGTTAATAATTGTAATCACTAATACTCACTAAGCACCTATTATGTGCAAAGCTTTGAGGACTGTGAACTTTATATAAAAGAGGGTCTGCGCCTTTGGAGAGCTCACAGCCTACTGGGCTATTAAGAAACTGGGGATCTGGAAGATTCTGGAGCAGGACCGAATGTTCTTGAGCTTGCTCGTGTTCTTTTCCTACAAAACAGATGCAGTGAAGCACAGATTGGTGTTCACCTTGTTTGCATCTCAGTTGCTTCAAGAGAAAGTATTTGATAGAGGCAGGTGTGTTTATTTTTCAGAACCACAGTGGTGCTCACCTCCTAGCTTTCTGGATGCCTCCAGGGACTCAATTTGGTCAGGTCTCATTCCTTACCACTCCCTTAGCCATTTTTGGTGGTAAACAGATTTTATGATACAGGCTAATGTCCAGCTTGAGGAGGTCGCCTGTCTCTCTGGAAACTTCCCAGGCCATCCCATACTGTATAGAAATTCATTTAACAATTTTAACAGCTGTCAAACTGCAGCCTAAACTAGCAGGGTTGGGAAGCCGAAAATACATGTATAAATCACCCTCATTCAGTCTATTGGAGTGTTCCTTATTTTCTCTTCTTAAATAAATATTGTGTGCCTTAACCAAACATAGCATATATTTTTTGTGTGCCATTCAGCACCTAAGAAGTAACTAAGTCGTAATCAAAAGTCATCTTTAGAAGGATTATGCTCTTGTTTAGCAAATAATAGCAGACCTCATCTCTTTCTAAAAATAAACCATCAGTTTATGTCACTGAGTATATTTGATCCTTCTAAAAAGAGGCTCTCTCCTAACATGGGAGGACATTTATTTTTTTTGTCTATGATGTAGTTTTCCAAAAGTTTGTCACTATTGGCTGCTTCATTTCTGTTCTAAATTTAGTAAATTCTTGGAAGTATACTTAAACAGGCAACTTAAGGATTTTATCTCACACGTGGTTGTGTGGTTGCAAGTGGTCTGTCCTTATATTTCATACTGACAGAGTAAGGATATTGGGAACAACTGAATTTAAAATGCTTTGCAGTTCTCTACATTTTTATGTCTGTTTCTTGAATGCATTCCTTTTTGTGGTGAAGACTCCTCTGTGTTTATTTTATTTATTTAAATTTTATTTGTTTATGATAGTCACAGAGAGAGAGAGAGAGAGAGAGAGGCAGAGGGAGAAGCAGGCTCCATGCACCGGGAGCCCGACGTGGGATTCGATCCCGGGTCTCCAGGATCGCGCCCTGGGCCAAAGGCAGGCGCCAAACCGCTGGGATCCCATATTTTTCTTTTTTAATAATAGAGAGCCAGGTTGTTTTTTTGTGTCCCCAGAAACACTCATTGGAGTGGAGAGTGATGGATTTGGTATTTCAGGAGTCTGGTGTGTGAATGCATCAGAAAACACACATTGAGGACTTCAGGCTTAGGATTTGTAGTTCTTATGGTTCTTCTACATCTCCCATTTTCCTGTAACATTTTCTCATGTCTCAATATATAAATATTTCATCTTTACTCATACTTGTATTTCTTGTTAACCAAATTCTTTCCTAAGACTGTTGATGTAGACTTGAAGTATTTTTAATGTCTTTGGGTGTGGGTGTTCTAAGTACCTCCCAGAGAACTCCAGTAATTTTTGCCCACCTACTTGGTTTCCCTGGAGGGTGAAAGAAGGTGATTAGTGGAGGAGAAAAACCTCACAAAAAGCCACCGACAAAAAGCCGCCTGCATGTTCATTAAAGGAAAGACCCACGGGCTGTGGTCTCCTCAGCCCCAGGGGCTCTTCAAGTAAGGTAATATCCTTGTGCCGTTCTGTTTTATGACACTTACGGCTTTCTTCCCTCAGAATCAAGTCTCCAAAGATTTTCTTGAAAGATAGGTATATTGTGGGACGCCTGGGTGGCTCAATGGTTGGGCGTCTGCCTTTGGCTCAGGGCGTGATCCCGGAGTCCTGGGCTCAGGTCCCACGTCGGGCTCCTAGCATGGAGCCTGCTTCTCCCTCTGCCTGTGTCTCTGCCTCTCTCTCTGTGTCTCTCATGAATAAATAAATAAAATCTTTAAAAAAATAGACTGTGGCAGGAGCTGTTTTTCTTCTGTGTCTCAGCTGACTGAAGTTTCACGTGGGTAATTGCTTCCACTGTGTTCCTTGCACCCTGTTGCTTATCTTGTGATTTTCTTAGATTCACCTGGTAGTGAAGTGGCCCCAGATCCAAGCCTTCACAAGCCAAGCATCTATGCTTAGAGAAGGCTGTTAGAATAAGAAACCTGCTCAGAGGTGAAAAGGGAAGCTTCACGGTTTGTAGCTTATATTAACCGCAGGTGTGTGGGAGGAGAAAATGGAAGTGACCTGAGAGACCACCTGGTCTAATTCTTTGTTTCACCTGCGGAAACTAGACAAGATACGTGACTTGCCCAGTGTAAGTCAGTGCCTAATTTGTGGCCGCTGTGGGCATGGAACCAGATCCTACAACAATTTGTGAGCTAGGTAAGAGAAAAGGTACACAGAGAAGACAAAAAGAGCACACTCCTACTTATGTTAGGAGTATGTGTGGCATTGTGGATGGGGACCATAGGATCTGGAGTTAGGTTTGAATGGCAACTACCACTTACAGGCTATGTAATACTTGGGCAAGAAACTTAATTTCTCTAAGTTCCTTTATCACAGAGGTGTAGTGGTTAAACAGGGTGATGGTATGAAGTGTCTGGCACAGTGCGTGGGACCTAGTAAGTGTACCGTACATAATGGTAGCTGTTATTGTTCTAGTAGTTCAATGGGGGAGGGAAGCATGGAGAGAAATGTGACCATTGTTGTAGTAGGAGATATATTGGCCAGGGCTGTCCAGAGAAACAGACCCAATGGCAGATACACATAAAGAGATTTAGTATGAGGAATTGGCTCATGCTCTTATGGAGACTGAGAAGTTCCATGATCTGCTGTCTGCAGGCTGGACACTCAGGGGAGCTGGTGGTATAATTCCAGTCTGAGTCCAAAGGCTGAAAACCAGGGAGCCAGTGGTGTAAATTCCAATCCAAGGGCAGTAGAAGACAGATGCCTCAACTCAAGCAGGCAGACAGGAAGCAAAAATGGTCAATTCTTCTTTTTCTCTGCCTTTTTCTGTTCAGGCCCTCAGCAAATTGGATGACGCCTGCCTGCACTGGAGAGGGCAGTCAGTCTTACTGAGTTCACACATTCAAATGCGAATCTCCTCTGGAAACACCCTCACAGACACACCTAGAAATCATGTTTAATCTGAGCACCTCGTGATGTGGCCCAGTCAGGTCAACACATAAAATTAGCCATCACAAGAAGGCTTTCTTGATCTTGAAAGGAGAATCTTTTGGAGCATGCCTTTAAAATCTTCACATCTGATTGTGTCACTGCTTAAAAATCATCCTTGGCTCCTCATCATGTATCTAAAAGTTCAGGCTGACGTGAACGTACTTTCAGCTTTACTTTTTGTGCTTTCATCATGCTGAGTCTCTTGCAGTTCTTGGAACACACTTTGCATTTTCTTTTTTTTTTTAAAGTAGCAGTTTCCCCTTTAACCTGTCCCACCACTCCCCATTAGTTGTCTTTCAACACTTAATTCAAATCCCATTTCTTCTGTGTAGTCTCTTAGACCGTGATCTCCCCATCCCACCTTCCTTTATAGTGAATCACTACTTGTATTGTGTTGCCATAGTACCCTGTACACAATGTTATAGCAGTTACTAAACTGTCCTAATGATTTGTTTACATGTCTGACTCACTAAATAATCATTACATTCCCTGAGGACAAGGACCAGGTCTTAGTCATTTTTGTATCCCTAGCACTAGACTGGTGCCAGACATATAGTAGATACTCATTAGATGCTTGTAGGTAGGTAGGAAGGAAGGAAAGAAGGAAGGAAGGAAAGTAGGGAAAGTAGGAAGGCAGAAATTATCCTAATTAGAGGTTATTCTAAGTTGGTTTAATAGCCTGAACAAAGATAAGGTTGCAGAGTTAGCATTATTTTGATGGGAAGAATGAGACAATTTGATTGGAAAAGATTTGTGTTGAGAAGTAGGCTTGTGTAAAAAAGATAAGATACGCCTTCATCTGGAGGGCTTTGAATATGAAGAAGAATTGAGATGTGTTATGGAAGGGAGCCGTTTTAGGTTTTTGTCAGAGGAGTAATATGGTTTCATAGCAGAGTTACAAGAAAAGTAGTCTAGTGGCTAGATAGTTTGGAAGGAGGGGAGGCTTGGATCCTGGGGTACTACTAAAGTTATTGCAGCAATAAATAATGAGAGTTGGAATTAGGGTGATGCTAATCAGAAAGGCAAGAGGGAAGACATTTAAGACAACAAACCACAAAATTCTGGCAGACTAGCTCATTTTAAGATTCCTCACGTTTTGGTTTGCCAGTTTTTTTATTTTCTTCCTCCCTTCAAAAGTAAAATTTTCTCTGTTTGAGTCTTTTGGTATTAGTGCCTAAAAATTCCACCTTAATCTAAAACTCTCTACTCTGATTTTTCAAAAAGGAACAGAAGTTCTTTCAGTAATTTTTGTTTTAGTTTAGTTTTTTTTTTTGTTTTGTTTTTTTGTTTTTTGGTCTGGCTCATCTCTGCTGGGCTGTGGGCCCAGAAGGAAACTTGGGAAATAATTTGTCGGTTCTCTTTGGCTTTTACAAGATGTTCCTATCATTGTCTTATTAGAGCATGGCTTCCTGACATTTTGTTTTGGTTGTCGATGAGAGTGCTTATTGAAAAACAGTACCTGTACATTTTTTTCTTTCTTTTTAAATGATTTATTTATTAGAGAGCAGGGAGAGGGGCAGAGGGAGAGAGAGAGAGAGAGAGAATCTCAAGCAGACTCCCTGCTGAATCTGGTCATCTCATGACCCTATGATTCTGACCTGAGCCAAAAATCAAGAGTCAGATGCTTAACTTAAGCAACTAATCCACCCAGGTTCGTTCGTTCGTTCTTTCTTTCTTTCTTTTCTTTCTTTTCTTTCTTTCTTTTCTTTCTTTCTTTCTTTCTTTCTTTCTTTCTTTCTTTCTTTCTTTCTTTCTTTCTTTCTTTTTCTTTCTTTTCTTTCTTTTTTAAATATTTTATTTATTTATTCATGAGAAACGCAGACAGAGAGAGACAGAGACACAGGCAGAAGCAGGCTCCATGCAGGGAGCCCGACGCGGGACTCGATCCGGGTCTCCAGGATCACACCCTGGCGGTGCTAAACCGCTGAGCTACCCGGGCTGCCTTCTTTCTTTCTTTTCTTTCTTTCTTTCTTTCTTTCTTTCTTTCTTTCTTTCTTTCTTTCTTTCTTTCTTTTCTTTCTTTTCTTCTTTAAGGTACTTCTATCTTTTAAGTTTTCTCTTTCTTTGAAATATTCTGATAAGGTCTTTTTTATGGATTATGAAAAATGTCAAATGGAATTTAGTCAGAGGTCAGTTTTGTTTTGTGAATTTGTACATTGAAAAATAACTTTTTTAAAGATAACTTATCTAATTGATTAATTTCTCCCATTTTCATTTAATATTGAAGGGAAGGAGAACGGAGTACCTACCCTGCCCCAGTCTTGGAACTAGGTGCTTCACAGACATTATGTTGAATGCTACCAAACCCTAGTAAATATTAGTAATTTATTAGGGAGATTAAGGATTTGGGCAGTTGTGTCACTGTGCATAATTGGGAAGTGGCAGAGAAGGGAAACCACATCTTTTTGACTATGCCTAGTTGACGCTGAGCATTTGAATACAGCAGTTCTCTAATTTTCTTAGTAAGAGGACCCTTTATCCAATGAGATTGAATTCCTGATACGTAAAATGGGTAAGAATAATGTCCCATTGTATACATTTATTTGATAACACTAAATTTCAGATTGAGAGTTCCGTTTCAGTCTTCAGTTTCATTATATAACTTGTCTCTATACTCGTAAGACATCTAAGAGTTTCAAAAAGAATTGAAAATCATGTGGATAATTCTAGTAGCTTGTTTTTTCCTGTATCCATATTATTGTTAAAAGCACTAAAAACAACAATATGCATCTTTAAACAAATTGTTTTTTAAATAGCTTGTCCAGGGCAGCCCAGGTGGCTCAGAGGTTTAGCGTCACCTTCAGCCCAGGGTGTGATCCTGGAGACCCAGGATCGAGTCCCACGTCGGGCTCCCTGCATAGAGCCTGCTTCTCCCTCTGCCTGTGTCTCTGCCTCTCTCTACCTCTCTCTCTCATGAATAAATAAATTAAATAATAAACAAACAAATAGCTTGTCTAGGAGTTTGAGAGCAGTTTCTGATTATACCGATACAGAAAACTAGGAGAGACAGTAGGAAATTTTGTTTTAAAGTTGAATTACCAATCATACCTAGTGATTTCCACATTACTTATCAGTTCAGTTCATGGCCCGTGGGCAGTGAGGAGCAGTCAGGGAGTTAGTGAACTCTTCCACATCTGGTCTCATTATTCATTGTTTGGCAGAAAACAATTTTTGAATATACCTTACAATATTTTAAGACATTTATGGTTACTTAAAAAAAATGAGAAAACCCTTAATTAGCTTTTCACTCAAAGTTTCAGAAATAGCCAAATTTATTTTGTTTTACATGTTGAGTGCAAACTAACTTACCTGCAGTCCTTACTATAGTTATAGTAGAGCTTGTTCCGCAGGACAGGCAAGTTAATGCATATGTTTTATTTCAGAAATAGTTAATTATGGAATTTATCAACCAAAAAGTAATTTTTAAAAATCTTGTAAGAAAAATTTAAATCAGCACATTGCCGCAGAGCAAATAGCAAGCCTTAGATATGAAAAAAAAAAAAGTTGTCTAGACACTGATTTAAATGTTAATTATATCTAAAAAAAATACCTTCACAGTAATATTTGGAGTGGTGTTTGATTAGACATTTGGGTACCATAGTCTAACCAAGATGATACATAAAATTAACCATTACAGTGTGTATTTTTAATTATAAGTTTTGAAATATTAAAAATAATTTAAACATTAAATTTTGTTCAGTGTGACTGCTTCTTTGGAAGCCCAGAGCACTGAGAAGAATGAAAAGTAGTTTGGTATTGAAAAAGTGAAGGATTATGGCTAAGCAACTTGGTTTCAGACCCCAACTCTACTGTTCAGCTTGTGGGATTTGATGGAGTTTCACTTTCTCCATTTACTTCATCAGACTAGTTTGATAAATAATTGAGAGAATGCTCATAAAGTCCCAGCGTAATGACTGGTGTATAGTGGCATTCGGTACATGATAACATCATTGTGATTATTACTATTATTATTATTACTATTATTACTATGGATTTATATTTCATTTTAAAGTTTTTAATTTCCCTTTATATCTTTTACACTGTAGCCTGATACACAAGTGTCCTGTTGAGCATGCTGTTGGTATTATTTATGAGGAAAAATGGAATCAAAATCCAGCATCTTTCAATTTTATTCTTTTTAAAAAGGAATATTTTATTTGAATAACCAAGAAGATAAATGACATTATGACCTCAAAATGTTGTTTGAGAATTAATGAGGTATGCTGAAGAGCATCTGCTACAGAGCTTGGGACAATAAGTTGTTTATTGTGTTTTTAGGTATTCGTATATAATTTTTCTGAAGTCATGGGTTATAGTAAACTACATTCTAAGAGTACATCCAAAACTTAATTTCTTATTTTGAGTCTAGTGTTCATTGAAATTTAATATTTTGTAGAAAATCTTTAAAACAGTTCATATTCTTACCTAGGGCCTTTCTAACTATTGATGACTTACTTACTGATGAACTCTGGGATTTTGCTCAGAAATAAAAAGTAAATTTTGATCTATAAGATTTTCAATTTTGTTTGGAATTCTTTTTTTTTTTATTTAATAAGTGCATTTTTAAGGTTATAAAAATACTTGTTTTGATTTTTTTAAGACTAGTGTAACTCCTCCTAAAGTTGACCATACTACTACAAAATGTATTGTGTTCATTAGTTTCCTGTTGTAGTTTTGTACTAAGCGTTCTGTAGCTTGTCATTAATGATCTTAATGGTGTTGGGAGTATATGATAGCAGAGAGGACTTTGGAAAGATCCACTATTGGAGTCTTCACGTGGGTGCTGCTGTGATAAAATGAATGGCAAAAAGAGGCTTAACTCTTTTTTAGCTGTTGCTTCTGATGAATCTCCGAGGAAGAGTGAATTTGAGCTTCCTATAGCATAATGAAAGATGTACTTAGGGTCTGTTTCCTGGTAACCTCCTTGAGAAGCGTAAGGGCAGATAGAAAGTACCTGGTAATACCAGTTTCTTACTTGAAAGTAGAGTTTAAAAAAACCAAGCTTTTGCTACAATCTTGTTGCCTAAGATGAAGTTACTTTAATGGTTTTTGTGTTGTGGTTTCTTTTTATGAAACATGGTACTGGATACAGCTGTCTCAATCTCAGATGCTTAAATGAACTTAAAAGTATAAGATAATGATTTTCATGTAAATTTAGTAGCACCTGGGATATTACAGTACAAGGTAGGAGGTAGAAGCTAGTACTCATTGGTAGGCAGGTATGTCCATTCAGGTGAGAATGAAGAAGCAGTCCAAGACAGAAGGGTTTGAAGGACATTGGTGTTCTTCAGATTTGTCCAGGAAGACTACCAGAAGTCCTTGACTCCTGAAAAGGACTTGCTGAGTGCAGGCCCTGTGCTTATATTTCATGTTTAGTCAAAACCACTCCAAGAAGTAGGTATTAAATTATGACAGGTCTGCAATCACACATATAATACTCTTGGGGCAAAACATGTTTTAGAATTTATGATTTTTTTGGATGTTTACAATATTTTAGTATAACTTTTTATTATGAGTTTCCCCCTCCCTCAGCACTTTTTGGCCGAGTCCCCCTTAATTGAACACATGACTATTTCTGTAGAGAAATACAGAAAAATTCACATGTAAATGGAATAATGAGTACAAATAGCTCCCCTGTCATTCAGGTCAAATTTTGCTACACAAGTGAGTTTTCTGCAAAAGGAGTTTGCTGTTAACTTCAAAACAGAACAGAACCTGAATTACAGAGCTTTTGAAGTTTCACATTTGAGGAAAAGGGGTTATGAATCAGTGTTTATATTTTTATAGTTAGAAAGTAATGGCAAAGAAAAATAATTTTCCCAAGGAAATTTGAATTCATACGTTTGCTATTATATCACTATAGGTAGGATGTGGTATTTCTGGAATAAGAGCAGGTACATACAAATCATGTCATTTCATTTTTTTCTCTTTTTCATCACCTCAGTGTTTCTGATTTTTTATAATACATCATTGAATTGTAGAGACCATATAAGTCAATATTGGCTTTTCCACCTCATTCTTTTCCATCTAAATTAATTGTGCACTTTAACCTTGTTTTATTGCATTATTGGGAAATTTTAGTACTGCATGTGAAATTAGGAGATTTCCTATTTTTACATACTTGCAAATGTTCTTTATAACTTACCGCCGTACTCCATGAGGGTATTTTGTTAGATATTTTCCATCAGTAGGTTTCTATTAGCCATCTCTTAATTTTGTCTCTTTCTTTTTTTTAAAGATTTTATTTTATTATTTATTCATGAGAGACGGAGAGAGAGAGAGGCAGAGACACAGGCAGAGGGAGAAGCAGGCTCCACGCAGGGAGCCTGATGTGGGACCCGATCCTGGGACTCCAGGATCACGCCCTGGACCGAAGGCAGGCGCTAAACTGCTGAGCCACCCAGGGATCCCCTCTTTTTCACAAAATATAAAAATAGCTTATTTGACAGTAAATCAGTGCATGTTCATTAGTTTATATGTAGAAACAACACAGTGTTTAAGATTTTGCTTAGTTTCTTAAGAGTTTAAAACATACCTTTTCTGTTTTCCTTGGCAGTTAACTACAATATGTCTAATCATAGTGTTTACTTTCTTGATTTTATTTGAATGAGGAAAATTGATTAGGCTCAGGATGTCAGGGGAGTGTAGGGAGGGAAGATTCTGAGGCCATAACAGCCCTGCTGCCTGCGTTCCAATCCTACTGTCATCTCAGGCTCTTACTACGACTGCTTTTGAAGGGCTACCAGGAGGACTAAGTGAAGAGGTGCTTGCAAAGGAGGGTACCTGTCATCTGGTGAGGACTTAGGGTTGGCTGCTGTTATTGTCATTGGGAGCAGAGCTAAGGTTTTTACCTAATGTTGTTCTTTATCAGATTTGCATTTAAGTTTAAGAGTTTTTTGTTGTTGATCTCACCTTTCCACTCCACCTTCCAGTAAGTGACCTTCTCAGCCTTCTTCATGTCTTCCACTCCTGAGAGCTGTAGCATGAGATCCATTCCTGGTGTGGCAGTGATGCTCCACTGAAGGCAGTGGGTTTGGGGAGTGGAGGGAGGCTGACTGTGTTAACTGGTGTCTGCTCCATTCTCTGGGGGCCCTACCATTGAATCAGTGAGGAAGTAATCTTAGTGTCTGTTTGTCAAATTCCTAGTTTGGATGTTTTCAGAAATATTTAAATATTTAAGATAGGCACCTCTGATGAGAAATGTGCCAGAATACTATGGTCTGGCAATGAAGAATTAATTTAAAGATGTGTTTCTTCATGTGACTCTTACTTCTTAAGAGAGAAAGCAGGACATGAATTTATATCTAGGTTTAGGTTTTTAATATTCCAGTTCTTTACCTTTAATTATTTAAACCTATAGCTTTTTGGAAGTTGCTTTAGGTCACGCCTATAACGTGTGTCATGTAGTTGCAAATTTCAATCAGTCATGGGTGTTTATGTTTCAATAAAAGTTAAGGTTCTTGCTAGCTTACTTGCATGAGTTTGGGGTGTTTGTTATACGCAGGTCCTTAGTAAAAGTCCTTATGCTTTTACCTGAATAGATGATTTTAGGTGCTCTGTCAGTTACAGATAATCATAAAGGAAGCTTTTGAAGACCAAGTTGTGAATTTACAAAATATTTCCAGGGTAATGATTTAAAAATGCTTTTGATACAAATCCAGTATTTGTAAAACTGAAATAGTTAAGCAGTGCACAGTGAGCTTTTCTAATCCCTACACTCTCTGTCATGGTGATCTTCATCATCTTTTTTTTTATTTTTAAGTTGCCACCAAAAGAATTAGACTTTGTTGCCACATAATGCTACCAATACATAACATAGCCTCGTACTTTGCCTTTTCCAGTGTGATGGTTTCTTTTACTTTTAGAAAATGTGTCAGAAAGCCTTATTTTGACTAACTTTGCTGGGTTCGTTTGCTAATTTGTCAGTAAATGCAAAGGAGACATTATCTCCTATTTAAGCATAAGTATGCATTATGAGCCATTTTCCAGTCTGTATCTACCATTCAGTTTGTGTTTGAGCTCACGTCAGATTCTTTTCATACTTTACGTGATGTTAGTTAAAACCTTTTAAAGCAAGTGTAAACCAACCTGAACTAATAATGAAGTTAATTTGCTCCCCTTTTAGGTGCTCAACATTATTAATCATTAGGGAGAGGCAGATCAAAACCACAATGAGATACTACTTTACACTCACTTGGGTAGCTATAATTAAAAGAAAAACAAACAGATAACAACAAGTGTTGGTGAGGATGTAGAGAAGTGAGAACCCTCATGCATTGCTGTTGGGAATGCAAAATGCTGCTTTTGAAAACAGTTTGGCTCAAGGTAAACATAGACTTATCATATGACCCAGCAATCCTACTCTTAGGTATGTTGGATTTACATGTCAAATTAGCTGGGCCATGGTATAGTTCCCAGCTCTTTGGCCAGACATTAATCTGGATCTTTCTCAGGGGGTTTTTTTTTGGACGAGATTAACATTTATATCTATGGACTTTGAATAAAGGAGATTGTCGTTCATGTTGTGGGTGGACCTCATCCAATTGTTGAAGGCCATCATAGGAAAAAGACTTACAGCCCTTGAGCAAGAAGGAATTATGCCAGCAGACAGTCTTTAGACTTAAACTGCAACACTAGCTCTTTCCTGGGTCTCCAGCCTGATGGTCTTTGGAAGGCAGCTATGCTCATCACTACACCCAAATGCCGTTGCCTGATGGTCTTTGGACTGCCATATCAGCTCTTTTGTGGGTCTCCAGCTTTTCGACCCACCCTGCAGATTTAGGCTTATCTGCTACCATAATCATGTGAGCCAATTCCTTAAGATAAATGTCAAACTATCCTACTTGTTGCATTTTTCTGGAGAATCTCCTTTTTTTTTTTTTTTTTGAGAATCTCCTTTTTTTAAAAAAAATTTTTATTTATTTTATTTATGATAGTCACACAGAGAGAGAGAGAGAGAGAGAGAGGCAGAGACATAGGCAGAGGGAGAAGCAGGCTCCATGCACTGGGAGCCCGACGTGGGATTCGATCCCAGGTCTCCAGGATCGCGCCCTGGGCCAAAGGCGTGCTAAACCACTGCGCCACCCAGGGATCCCTCTGGAGAATCTCCTTACACAGTCCTCAAGCGAATGAAAACCATGAATTCACACAAAAACTTGCACAGTGTTCATAGCAGCATTATTCATATTATCTAAAATATACAAACAACCCAAATGCCCATTAACTGAATGGTTAAACAAATGTAGTATAGTTATACAATAGAATACTGTTAAACCATTAAAAAAATGAAGTACAGATATATATATCTGTTATCTATCTACCTACACACACACACACAACATGGATGAACCTTCCAAACATTAAGCTTAATGAAAGAAGCTTAGGCACAAAAGGCCACATATTGTAGAATTCCATTTATATGAAAAATTCAGACTAGACAGCTCCATAGAGACAGGAAGTAGGTTAGTGTTGCTAGGAACTACCAGGAGGAGGAGTGGGGGGTGACTGTTAGTGGGTATGCTGTTTGTTTTTGGAATGATGAAAACGTTCTGGAATTGGATAATGGTGATGGTTACACAGCCTTGTGAATATACTAAAAAATACTGAATTACATACTTTGGGTGAATTTTATAATATGTGATTTATGTATCAATTAAGAAAGACATTCTCAGAGAGCTCTCACCAGGTACATTATATTTGGCACAACAATCTAAATCTCTTGGGCTTTGTACTTTTTTTATTTACACAGTAAATACTGAGTTAATTCAGTTGCTATGTCCTACATACTGTAGGGAGTAGAGATACATCAAATCACAGATGCCAGCTTATATATTATAATAAGGTAACCCATATTTGTGGATGAATTTATCACTTATAAAAAATTTTACAGGGATCCCTGGGTGGCGCAGCGGTTTAGCGCCTGCCTTTGGCCCAGGGCGCGATCCTGGAGACCCGGGATCGAATCCCACGTCGGGCTCCCGGTGCATGGAGCCTGCTTCTCCCTCTGCCTATGTCTCTGCCTCTCTCTCTCTCTCTCTCTGTGTGACTATCATAAATAAATTTAAAAAAAAATTTAAAAAAAAATTTTACATATCTCATTTGATCCTTACTACAGTCCTGTGATTTAAGTAGGACAGAATTAATTGGTTTCTTATCTGTGTTTTCCAAAATCTTTTCATACCTTTTACGACTACATCTTTTCTTCACAGTAGTATGTTTACATATTCTTCTTAAACCATAATTTATCTTGTTAGCTAGTAGGATCTTAATAAATGCATTGTTACTGGAATGATGTATCCCCATTTTCTAGTTGAGGAAATCGACTCTGGGGTTGAAGGGACAGGCTCCTCTTTCCAGACTGCATAGGAGCATAGCTGTAGGGTGGAGTCTATGCTGGGACCTTTCCATTTTTCCTCATTTGACCATACACAAGAAAGAAGATGATTATACGTCATAATGGAAGCTCTACCAGAGGATTTCTGAGGTTGGGAAGTGAAGGCAATGAGTTCTGAAGGAAGGTTGTGAAGCGGGCATTTTTTTTTGTCTTATAAGAGAATGCTTTTAATGTTTCACTGTTGAGTATGATACTTGCTGAAGGCTTTCTGTAGATTCCTTATTAGGTTAAAGAAGTTCTCCTCTCTTTCCGTTTTGAGGTGCTGGAGGCACTGGAAAAGAAGTGTACTCATCAGATACTTGTTATTTTTTGTCCATTTTTGTTAACCTGGTGTTTGGGAATGTAGTCTATCTAAAGTGAAAGAATCATTTGAAGGCAGAAATTGGAAAATGTCTCAAAGCCATTATGCTGGTGAAAAATGTCTTGAGGAACTAATGATTGCAACATTGTGCTTTTCCTACTTTGATGATACCTGTACAAACACCTTATACCTGAGGTGTAAAGGTTTTTAAAACTGCATTTCAAGAGTTTGTCAAAATTGATAGCATAAACTCTAAATATGAGTTTTGGGAATAAGAGAAACTTGAGTAGGCTTAAGTTTGGGCATATTTAGAAAAAAGTACTATGGGGGGTGTTGGACAAGGATTCAAAATCTCTACTGTGTCACTTAAGGATGATGTGACATTTTTAGATCTCAGTTTCCTTAAATCCAAAAACCAAGGTTCTGCCAGGGAATGACTTTCCATAAATCTGGTAGTTAACCTTATCGTCCTGGGATATTTGAAAGGATATCCAGGTGGTAGGTTGTACTTACAAATTTTGATAAATTGATTACTAGAAAGCTTATCAATTACTGCGAGGTCTCAGCAATATTCCTGTTTTAGGGGGATTTAATAGGGAATGGCCAGAGAGTAAGTTTTTTTGTTTGCTTGTTTTTAAAATTCATGGTTGAACTCTGCCTGGCTTATATATTTTAAAATTTAATTGTATGCCTTTACATTACAAACTGTGTTGTACCCACTATAGTGCCTATTACAGCAACTTCTGAAAAACCAAATGAGTGGTTTTTAGGCTCATTGTCAGGGCTTAAGGTCCCTTTATACACTGGCAAATAGGCATATTTTATCTTGTCTTTTTTGCCAGACTTTCAAAGCAGCCTTGTATGTATCTGAGAGCAGTAACTGTGGACTCTCATGCTTACTCTTGTGCTAATGCATGTTCAAAGTAAGACCAATGGGAGCTATTGATCAAGATATATAAAACCTGGGACGCCTGGGTGGCTCAGTGGTTGAGTGCCTGCCTTCAGCCCAGGGCATGATCCTGGAGTCCCCAGATCAAGTCCCACATCAGGCTCCCTGCATGGAGCCTGCTTCTCTCTCTGCCTGTGTCTCTGCTTCTCTTTGTGTCTCTCATGAATAAATAAATAAAATATTAAAAAAGATATCTAAAACCTAATTATTAATGAAGCTTAATATTCTGTGTATGTTTAGAAGTAGAAGTGGAAGATAGGAGAGGGCATTCCAGATAGACTGAAGAGCATGGGCAAAGGCTCTGAGTCCAAAAAGAGAATGGCCTAATTGAGTACAGATCTTCCTTGACCTTCAGTGGGTTATGTCCCAATAAACCTATTCTAAGTTGAAAATATCCTAAGTTAAAAATTCATTTAGTACACCTAACCCACTGAACATCATAGCTTAGCCTAGCTTTCCTTAAATGTGCTCACAGCACTTACACTCACCTATAGTTGGGCAACATCATTTAACACAAAACCTATTTTATAATACAATGTTGAACATCTCATGTAACTGATTGAATACTGTATTGAAAGTGAAAAATGAATGGTTATTAGTGTATAGGTTGTTGGACCTCGAGATCACATGCTGACTGGGAGTTGCAGCTTGTTGCTACTGCCTAGCGTTAGGAGAGAGCATCATACCGCATATTTCTAGCTTAGGAAGAGATCAAAAATCAAAATTCGAAGTATAGTTCTACTGAAGGTGTATCGCTTTCACACCATCCTCAAGTTGAAAAATCATAAGTCAAACCACCTTAGGTCAGAGACCGTAATTTTAAGTAATTTAGGATGACAGTGCCCAGCACACAGTAGACTCTTCATAAGTAATTACTCAAAAAATAATTGAGTGAATGAACTGGTGAGTGAATGAATGAATGAATGAATGCACTGGATTGTAGAGTGAGCATAGGATTAGGTAAGAGATGTCTAGACTTGGCCATGAAAATCCTTTATGCCATATATTAAGGAGCTTCTTAAAGTCCAGTGTGCTTTGGGAAATTACTGAAAGATCTGAACTAGGGAATGAAATGACTAGATATGTTTTCTAAAACTTGGGTAGTTTTATTGCCTAATAAATCATCTGTCTTTCCATAGTCCCTTTATGAGGCAAATGCACAGATAGTTCAGCCTGTGATTCAGTAGTTCTGTCAGCACATTTAACCTCTAGGCTATTTCTTCACCTATAAGTGAGGCAGGTAGGCTTGGGAATTTTTCTATTTTTTCCTCCGTAGAACATCTATGATTTTAAGTAAAGGGACAGGGAGCATTGCTTCTGATGGGGCTTTGGACCTGAGCCTTTCTGTTGGGTTCCATGTTGTGGCTCTGCAGGCATCACTCTGGGCTATCAAAGGGCTTAGAAGACTAAGGTGCTTTGTGGATGCCCAGATGTTCCTGGGAGGCTTCCAGTTTTGTGGGTGCTGGTAACATCTGTGTGTTCTTCCTTTGTTGTCTGCGTCATGATCTCATGGGTATAACCATCGTTTGTATTTATTTGGCCACTTTGATCTCTGGGGTAGTGAGGTAAAAGCTCCTGTTAGATTTTATAACTAAGTAGAAAAGAGCTGTATTTAGTTGGTAACTAGGGAAACCATACTCGCTGGAAGTGGTTAGGGCAAAAGGGTTTAACAATTCCTTGAGAGATTAATGTTTTTAAATTTAGGGCTTAAGGAGAAGATGTAGTTTCAAGATTTTTAAAAAGGAATTTAGGAACTTTTTTTTTTAAAGATTTGTTTATTTTGAGAGAGAGAGAGAGAGAACACACACACACACACACACACACACACACACACAAGCAGGGGGAGTGGCAGAGGGTGAAGGAGAGGAACAGATTCCCCACTGAGTATGGAGCCTGACATTAGGTCTCTATCCTAGGACCGGGAGATTGAGCTGAAATCAAGAGTCAGATGCTTAACCAGCTAAGCCGCCCAGGCACCGCATTAGGAATATTTTTACTTGAAATCAGTGGGAACTTTCTCATCGTAACGTCACCCTTGGCAAATTTCTTCTGCTAGTATGTAAAGAATTAATATGTAAAGAATAGTGGGACAGATGGAAAGAGTCACTAAGCAGTGGGTGAGGGTGAGTGAAAGGGAGAGAAGTCCTACCAGATGATGGCTGGTTGGATGATAAAGATGTGGGATTGTGTGCTGATATATTCCCTGTGGTGGTCTGCAAGTTTGTGTGGGAGACATTTGTTCTCATTTCCTGTTTCATCACACCCTGCCACCTGCTGCGTCGCTATTCAAAGTAACAGTACTTTTCAAGATTGCTGTTTAGGAAATGTGTTTTATGTGTCAGGAAGCCAATTTTGTTGTTGTTCCACAGAAGGCTGATCCAGGAAATGTCTCTTAAAGCTCTAAATTTGAAAGGTGTGTACGTGTGTGCACGTGTGCGCATGTGTGTGTGCCTGTGTGTGTGAGGGGGAGGGTCAAGTTAGGGAATTGGTGATTGATGCCAGAAGAGACAAGAGTAACTAGGAATTGTGTGTGTATAGTCTACATGTGGGTGGAGGAAGATGCTTTACACTGTTCTGTAGCTATTATCCTGTGGGATTTCTCACTTAAAAATTGAAACTGTATCCAGATATAGCTGTAATTTAAAATAATAATGATAGCACAGTCTGTATTTTTCTCTTTGTGGACACTGGGAAGACAGCACAACTACATTGCTGTTTGAGGTCAACACATAGACTTTGTAGATCCATCTTCATTATGCAGAAATGGTATTTACAAATTAACCTACTCATAAAACTTTACTTGTAACCCCCAAATCAATATTCATGACACTTTTGCAATTATTTGGAGACATGGGCAGAGCAGTGAAAAAGTTGAGTCCCCTGAGCAGGAAACACGTTTCTTAAACAGCAACTTTAGCTGAAGTTGAAGAAAATGATGCTTTGCCTTCTTTTTTTCAGCTCTCATACTGTAAATAAGTCCTTTTCTTGGCCTATTTAGTGCCATGTTTTTCTTTTTTTCTTCTTTAAAGATTTTATTTTTATTTATTCATGAGAGACAGAGAGAGAGAGAGAGAGAAAGGCAGACACAGGCAGAGGGAGAAGCAGGCTCCATGCAGGGAGCCCGACATGGGACTCTATCCTGGGTCTCCAGGATCACGCCCTGGGCCGAAGGCAGGCGGCTCAACCGCTGAGCCACCTGAGCTGCTCTAGTGCTATGTTTTTCATTTTTGTGCTTTTTCTTGGTGATTTTGCTAACCTAAAATGGCCCTCAAGTGTCTGGTGTTTCTAAGTGCAAGAAAGCTTTGATGTGCTTTCGGGGGAAAATACTTGTGTTAGACAAGCTTTGTACAGGAATGAGTTTATAAGCACAGTTGGCTATGAGTTCGATGTTAATGAATCAACATGTATAACAAATAAGGTGTCTAAAACAGGAACATACATAAAATAAGGTTATAGATCTGTTGTTGAAATGTGACTAGAGGCTTGCAAGAGTCAATCCTGTAGTTCCTCTAGGAGCAGTGTATCAGTATTCACAACTTTATGGAATCTAAGTACCAGGAATATTGAGAATGGAGTCTATTTAGAGTAGGTTATTGGTCTTACTTGTGGGCCATATGTCTGGGTAAACGTGGGGAATTTTTATGCTTTTGAAAAGATAAAATAAAAATCTCTTGAGAATTAAAGGAACTGTTTAATTTGGAGCTAAGAACAAATAAAAGCACATAGGTAGAATTTGACTTTCCGAGTTCTTAAAGTTTGACCTTCTGAAGTCTGTTATTTGGGGGCACCATCTGCGATAATGTGACCATGGTGAGTTTCTGAGTTTAGATAAAATCTTACTACAACACATTCCAGAGATTATGAGGCTTGGGGACATTTATTTGAAGTGGTCCTTGCAAGGCTACAGACAGCTCTTGGACTATCTCAGACTCTGGGACATGGTCCTGGCTGACTGTGTGTGTGTGTGTGTGTGTGTGTGTGTGTGTGTGTGTGTGTCTGCTTCATAAGAGTGCCTGAGTTGACATCCAGGGAGCCTCTCGTTCCAATGGTTTCAAACACTGTATTTTTTTTATAGAGACCCTTCTTTATGAGTATGGTGCTTCCAGAGCGAATGCCTGACTTGAGTCCAGGAAATGGTAGGAGAGAATTTTCCCACATTACTATTATAACAGAACTGTGAGAGAATGGACTTAGGTATGATGAACGGATGACTTTTGGGTAGAGCAGGTTAGAGGACAGAGTTAGCAGGACATTAGTGTAGCATCATTGTTTGGTATTTTCTTTTAATAGCATTGAGACTGAAGTTTTGTTCTTTAAATTCACCTGTAACCTTCCCTGTCCTTTCTCTTTATTCTATCTCATTCATTATTGTTTGAAGAGTACTCCTTAAACCAGTTGTTAAGATGAAATGTTTATGAGAACTTAAAAAGAAAGTACTAGGCAGTGTCACACTAAAAATACTCTTTGTATAATTGAATCTGGAAGATGCTCTTTGGTCATATGATAAAGGAACCTAAAGGAGATAGATGCATTTTTATGTGAATCTGATATCTAGGAGTCAATCCTCAACGTTTGTATGAGTTCAGTATACTCCAAATGAGTTCAGTTTGACTATGAACATTTATAAACTTGTAAATTTTTTCCATAAAAATTAATAAATGTAAGTCAGCTTCCAAAATCTGTTTGAAATGATACTTATTATGGACTGAATGTTTGTATTTCCCTTAAATCATATGTTGAAACTCTAATCCCCAGTGTGATGGTATTTGGAAGTGGAGCCTTTGGGAGGTAATTAGATTTAGATGAGGTCTTGAGGGTGGGGCCCTCAGTAGAATTAGTGCCCTTTTAAGAAGAGGAAGAGCGACTAGAGCTCTTTGTTCCTCTCTCTGCCATTGAAGAAACAGGGAGAAGACAGTTCTTTGCACACCAGGAAGAGGGGCCTCACCAGGAACTAAATCTGCTGGCAGAAGTCCTTGATCTTGGACTTCCCGGCCTCCAGAATTGTGAGAAGTAAATGATTGTCATTTTGTTCTAAAAAAACAATATTTTGGCATTTTGTTGTAATGGCCTAAGCTAAGACAATACTATATGTGCTATAATAATGAATACATTTTAACTGTACATGGTTCTTGGTACAGAGCTTCAAAAACTCTGAATTTCATGAGTGAAGGAGTACGTTTATTATGCTGGTGGGGTGACTCATGGCTGGTCCCTAGGTAGCTTCAGGATGCAGTCTTGTCCCTAGGAAGAACAACCTTGTGAATAGAGGGTTGGAACTTTGGGTCAGTTTGACCTCCAGAGAGGGCATAGGGACTGAGCTCACTCATGGGGCCTATGATTTAATCAGTCATGCCTGTATAATGAAACCCCGATAAAAGCTCTGGTTGCTGAGGCTCAGTGGAGTGTCCTGGTTAATACATTGATATGTTGGGAGGGTGACTGTCCTGGATTCCATGAGGAGAAGCACTGCATTTTCCTCTACCCCCAACTCACTCTATGGGAGTCTCCATTTGGCTGTTTCTGACCTGTAAATAATTGTAAGTGTAATACCTTCCTGAGTTTTGTGAGTCTTTCTAGGGAATTATCAAACCTGAAGGAGTTGAGGGAACTCCTGGATGTATCAGAAGTATGGGTAGTCTGGGGACACCTGAAGTAGAGCTGTAATCTGAAGTAGTGGCAGTCTGGTGGAGGACTGAGCCTTAAATCTGTGGGATCCAAGGCTAACTCCCAAGTAGTTGATGTCAGAATTGTATTGCTGTACACCCAGTTGGGGGTGAAAATGGAATATTGGATTTATGTTCAAAACAGTGGAAAGCTCACTACTAGCTCATATATTTAATAATACTTTACATGGATGAATCTTTAATTTTTACTGATTAGATGGGTACAAAATGGTATCATTGTGCTTTTATTTTTTATTTCACTGATTTAAAAGCCTGAACATTTTTTGTTTATTGGCTATATATGTTTCTCTAATCCATATCCTTTTACTTTTGTGCTGACTAGGGTTTCTGGTATGATGTCAAGGAGTTAAACATCTTTATTTTGTATTTTTATGGAATTCTCCTTGCCATTGAGTGTGATGATGGTATAGGTTTTTTTTTTTGTTTGTTCGTTTTGCTTTGTTTTGTTTTGGGTCAATGCCTTTATTAGATTAAAGAAGTTCTCTTTTATCTTAGTTTGAATTTTTTATCATGAAAGAATATTCAATTTAATCAAATGTGCTTTTACCTATTTATTAGTAATTTTTCTTTAATTTCTAAAAAGGATAGATTATATTAATCTGTTTTAAAAATTGTTAAGCCAACCTTGCATTCCTCGAATAAGCTAACTTGGGCAGAATGCAGTATCTTTTTTGTATGTTATGAGGGAGTACTTTTACCCCTGGTAATGTTCAGCTAGGTTATTTAGCACAGTCTTTCTGAGGGGCAAAAATCATCTCAAAGTGTTACCAAAATAGGTTGGAATTTCTGAATAAACCTAGGAAAAGGCAGGAACCACCAAAGTCAGCCTTGAACACATTTTCCAGTCTGAAGGAAATACAGGTTTCCTCTGCCATCTGAAAATAGAGTGTTTGTATGAAACCATTCTTAAGCTGAAATGGCAAAAGCAAAGAAGCAATTGCCCTTAATTGATATGGAAACATTTTTGAGCATTCCCAGACCCAAAAAGTAACTTCTCTGAAGATTTTCTGATACCTTAAGACATATCTTGCTAACAGATATGCAAAATAAATCAAGACAGGGCACAGATGCTCACAGACACAGTTCAAAGCTCTGGCAACTTGAGGCTGAGATACTGAGTGTAGTTCCCAGGGAAGAAGTTTGGTGGGGCCGCTCTTTTTGCCTGGGGTGCACACTGTCTCTCTAATGGGTCGCTGCAAGACAAAGTCTGAATGCTGCTTTTGTTTTTTTCCATATTTTCATAAAAGCTAGTATCCTTTTTGAATTTCTTTGGGTTAGTGAAAACTAGTATTTTAAGATTTTATTTATTTATTCATGAGAGACATAGAGAGAGGCAGGCTCCATGCAGGGAACCTGATTTGGGACTTGATCCTGGGACTCCAGAATCATGTGCCAGGCCAAAGGCAGGTGCCCAACTGCTGAGCCACCCAGACATCCCCGGTGAAAACCAGTATTAATGCAGGTCTTCTGTAAAATCAAAGTAGCCTAACACAAACTTTTGAAAAGTAGCGTATACCTATAGCTACAAAACAGGTTTTGGTAGCCTCATGGGGCAAGGGAGACAAAGTCAGAGTCCAGGACCTATCAAAAGTAGACCATCTGACAGCCCTCCCAAACCTCTCAGCTGGGTCCCTAAAAGGCCCTTATCTTTTGGGTAAAGTGAAAACAGAAATATGCCATCTTGAAAATAGATTTAGAGTCAGTTTTGCATCACCTGACTAATCCAGGGGCACTTAAGCCTTGAACTTGGATTCAGGTTGAGCCAGTTTGGAACCACTCCCAGGTGCCTGGTATAAACAATTGAACTTTTGTTTTTAAGAAAGAGAGTGTATGAGCAAGTAATGCAAGTTGGTGCACAGAGGGAAAGAGAGAGAATCCCAAGCAGGCTCCATACTCAGCATGGAGCCCAACGAGGGGCTTGATTTCACAACCCTGAGATCATGACTTGAACTGAAATCGAGAGTCAGGTGCCTAACCCACTGAGCCACCCAGGTACCCCTTAAACATTATTTTGTAGGAAGATACTGCATCTCAAATTATTTTTATGTGTGTGCATTTTGAAAATACATTGTCTAGCAGATAGTCAAAGATAAGTAGGCATATAAGAAAACAAGATATAATGAAAGAAAATTAGCAAAATAATAAAGAGAAGCAGACACATATTTTAGTTACTGAAATCATTAGTCTATAAAACATCTGTGTTTTGTACTCAGAAAAAGTACAAGTGTGAAGATTTCTAAAGAGAGTGAGAAATAGCAAAAAGGGTCATCAATTAGAAAACAACCATACAATTTTATAACTGAAAAATACATTGCTGGATTCAATTTGTGCATGTTTTACATCTTTATTCATAGTGATTAATGGCCTGTAATTTTCCTTATTCATCTTGCTCCTGTCTGATTTGATATCAAAGTTATACTAACTTCATAATATGAGTTGAAAAGTATTCTTTATGTTTCTATTCTCTGGAAGAATTCTAAAGAGAAATTTAATTAAAATTAATCATGAAATTATTCAGATCAAATACATAGTAACAGTCATATGTGTCTTATAAACTAACGGGTTGGTGCCATTGAGTATGCATAAATTTGTGTTATTCATATATTATTTAAAAAATTATTTATTTTAGGGAGAGAATGTGTGGGGAAGGGCAGAGGGACAGGGAGAGAGAATCCCAAGCAGACTCCACAACAAGTGCAGGGTCCAACATGGGGCTTGATCCCATGACACCAAGGTCATGCCCTGAGCTAAAACCAAGATTCAGACACCCAACTGACTGAGCTACCCAGGCACCTCCATATAGTATTTTTATAAAGAAAAGTGATTAATTGCATTTCTTACGCTCTTATTCTCTTCAGTTCTGTGAATCTATAACTTAGAAAAGGCTGAGTATTCAGAGTCCAAGAATGATACTTCCCTGCAGAAAAGTGCTATTGTCTAAGAAGAATATCCATACAAGCTTATCATATAGTGTGTGATTCACTATGTGCATAGAAGGCAAAAGCATATAAAGCCTCAAAGGCATGATTTATTGAGCATTTCCCCAATCTTTATGGGGTCCCTTAAAGCTCGAACTGTCAGGTTTTGAAAAATTTAGTTCATAGGGACTTTGAGCAGAGAGCCAGAGTCACATGTTTTATTAACGAAGGGGAAGCAGGCTTACTTCCCTAAGAAAGAGCTGCGTATCAAACTTCTTTTCCATCTGCCCTCTATTACAGAGCATTTGACACTTTATAAGTTAGAAAAAGTTGTCTTTTTCATTCTGGCCTGATCATTTTATATTTTTAATTCCTAATCTTATTGGAGTCTTACAAGGAAAAAAATGTTGGAAATTTTGTATTCAGTGCTGCAAGAATAAAAGATGAAACTTTTCCTAAATATCAGGTATCTGAATAGAAGTAATTGAAACCACTCCCACTTATCTACCTTTGGGTATACAGATGGGCTTTTATCTCATTCCTTTTACAAAAGGAAACATTTAAATTCAAATACAACCTCAATCTCACTTAAGTTTCAAAGAATTGTACTGAAATAGTTTGTCCACTGCTTATATTTTTCTTGCCTAATGGAAAATATTTTCCAAGAACAGGTTATTAAAATTGTGGATATATTTGAGCAAGAATGAAAGGATGTTAAAGTTAGGAAGTGAACTCTCAGATTATCTCAAAGTCCTACCCAGTATTTGAGTCCCTTCACAAGCACAGGCTCTAAGTGGCTCTCTGGCTCCATGGTCTCACAACATTTTTAATCAAGCACACTAGTAGTAAAATATTTCTTGGCATATATCCACAGTATATGCATACTAACTTATTTATAAATGCTACACATATATGCTATAATAATATATACATCACAAATATGGTAAATGGAAAGTTTAGAAGAATAAGTCAAATTTAAACGTAAACAGAGTTTCTAATATTTTCTTCCCACCGCATCCCAGTGGACTGTCTTGTTTGCTCATTTTAGATAGGAATGATCTGGCCTCCTCATCCTTCCCCAGAGATAGGGAATTTACAATTTCTGGAGTTAGCTTACTCCAGGTATGGTGTTAATTTGTGTTAGCACAGTGACTGGAATGAACAAACATTTGGTATAGAAAACTCTTGTATCCTTGGAGAATTTTTAAACCTTCCGTTTCTTTTACATTAAATCCTCAAATTCTCAATTCTTGAAATGTTTTGGCTTGTGACTCTCAGCTGCCTTCTGTGTGGAGAGGAAGGGTAGGAGGTAGTGAGTACAGTCACAGTTTCTTCATCTCTTGGCACACTGAGACATATGAAATCAGTGGATTCGACATCATGTTGTCTGGCCAGTTTCTATAAATGCTTCTGCAGCTGTCATAAGCCATGTATCACAAAACCTCATTCTGTCATTTTACCAGATCTTATAGCTATTATAAAGAGAGAATTTTCTTCCCTTGGCAAGTCATTCCCAATAGTGAATCTATAAATATGTCTCCACAGTGGTAAAGAAGGATGGAAATGAGGAATCCATACACTGTTTAAAAGGCTATGTGCTGTCCAACTTTTTTTTGATTGTAAGACACACCTCCTGTTAACTTCTTCAGCTCAATTTCATTTGCCTTTACCTGTGAGTAGGGAAGGATATTTTGTTCAACTCAGCTGTGGCAGTTTTATTTTTCAGCAGTAAGGACCAAAGGAATACCGTCATGGTGGTTTTGATGAAAAATGAGAAACACGAGAGGAAACACCACAGTAATTCTATTTTGTTCCATGACATGTCCAATGACTATTAATTTGTTCATCATCCTTTCCTGTGTTTTACCAAGCCCCCAGGGGAAACAGCGGAACCAAGCTGGGGTTTGGGGTAGTAAGGCAGGAGGGGTTAACTTACTTTCTCTCTTCCCTTACTCTGATGGTTGAGAACCAGCTTTTATGCATCAGCATATTCCTGCTTCAGGACCTCTGTAGACCTGTGGGACACTGTACTTGGACCACACTTTCTTAAGACTGCTTCAGAGCAAAGTCAGTCTATACTTGTTTCTCTTGCTTTTCTGTCATCTCAATCACCAATTCATTATTATTCTAATTAACCCTACAGGTTTGATCACTGGTTATTGAAGCTTTGAAGCTTGAAATTTTGGCAGAAAATCACTTAGCATTCAAAACATTAGTGCACATGCAAAATATGAAAAATTAATTTTTCTCTTAGAGACCCCAATATGTCCCTCTCCACCATTTAATGCTTTATAAAGTATTTATTTATTTATTTATTTTTTCTTTATAAAGTATTTAAACACAGAAAAATATTTTAACTCTATAAAGAAGGGCCTGTTGATTTTAGTTGTTACCTAGTAATTGATCTTTTCCTTATAGTCTCTTGAAGTAGCTTGAAAAGCCAGTGATGTCCTTCATGAGTTTGGGAAGTTGGTGTAATTAAGAGGTACTCTGCAGAACAGTGAGTGTTGCTTCTTTATAATTTAGAGAGAACAGAAGAAAGGACCTAAACATGCAAACAGGTATACTTGCTAAAAGTTTTGGAGAAGTGGAGCTTTCTTTGATGTACCGTGCAGAATAATTCCATAGCAATTTTGTTTTTTAAACACTGTGATCTCAGAAATAATCCTATTGAGTTGTTTTGAACAGGGGAGACTCATGGTTGGGGGCATTGCTGACTGTTTGCAAGAATGCCTTTTCCTGTACTCTCTTGTGGGTTCTGTTGCGTTGTTCTTGGTACTGTAGCTTGTGTTGACTTGATCTGATCAGTTTTCTCTCTTCTCTTTGGAATTTACTTGTTTGGAGCAGTAAAAGTTCTTTCTTAGATTTATTCAATTTATTCTGTTGTTTATTCCTTAACCTTTAAAAGTTGTGTTTTGCTTTTTGTTTGCTTGCTTGTGTGTGTTTGTGTATTTAATATGCTTTTTGCGTTGATATTTTAGATACAGATTGAAATTATGGAAGATACTGGTTCAGAGAGATTATTCTTTATTCTTAATAGGAACCTTGTCATATTTGTTGTTTTTGACTAGTTATGGATCCTGTGAATTTCTGCATCTGGAGATAAGGAGTTAACTAGAAAGATATGTATCACATTGGAATGTTAATTGCTTTTTTAAATGCACTTAAGTCTAAAAACCCAAGTTAATGAGATAAGATCTTCAAATCCCCAAATCTGGAATCAAGGTGATAAAACTAAACCTCTAATAGATGGAGCAATTTTAGCTCATTTTAATGTTATGGTTAAAGGCAGCATTGTGAGATTAAGGGGATTATGACATATGGTTAATGTAAGAAGCTTTAGTGACATATGAGGAACATTGAAAAAGGAGAAATGAGTAAATATTTTATTTTATTTTATTTTATTTTTATTTTATTTTATTTATTTTTTTGAGTAAACATTTTAATCTGTGCCCCATTCTTAGGAACGGAGAGTTTTCCAATTTTAGATAACTGGTCTGATTATTTTTAGAATTATCTCTCTATCAGACATGGGCAGTTTTCTATAATTTGATAGGACTGCTGCCTAGGAGTGTTCAACTCCCATTGACTTGCTCCAGTTTTCTGCTTACCCACCAACTTACTGATCTCGAAATTTTGTGAGGACTTGCCCTGTGTAGATAACTGCCTTTATTGTTTTGACAAAAAAAAAAAAAAAAAAAGTTTCATTTAAAAATGAGCATGCAGTTGTTTATGGTATGTAAATCAGTTTGGTTGAGTTTGGTTAGCACAAGTCAGTTCCCAAGAGCCTAATCATTTGGTGGACTGATAAAAATTAAATTTCTGAATTTCTAAAGCTGATGATCAGATGATTTTGCTTGAAATAACCAACCAGTATTGCCAGTCTTTATAAGAGATTCCATAGAATTCTATTGAATAGAAATATAAATATTTATTACTGTAGTTCTTATATTGAAGGGATATCTTATTGAATAATAACAGTGCCATGAAAATGGGGGGAAAAAAAGGGTTTTTTTAATTGTTCTTGCTATTTTTTCCACAGGTGAGGTTTAAGATACCAGCATAGTTTCTGTAGTTTCTAGGCCATATCTTTTATCTTTGATTACCCATTTCCAAGGGCACTAGATTGAACAGTGATGAAATATACATGGGCAAAATCTGGAGGTGTGGACATTTGTTTTAGGTCTAGCTCCTGAGGGAGTTGGATGGGATGTGGCTTATTTCTGGAGTCCTCAGAGGATCAGCCCCACCTTCTTCCATCCCCAATACTTTGCCTGGCCCTTCCTATGGAAGCTAATGTTCCATTCTTACATTTTTAGATTGCAGCCTTGGAGGTTAGGACTGTTGAGAATACCCTCAACTACATTTAATAGTCAATGAGTTGAGTCATATCTTCTGGGAACCAGAGATTTTGTTTCCTCCTGTTTGTTTTCCCCAGATTTAGTAGTTAGTATGTTAAATATCAGCCATTTTAGTTTAATGCTAGTTTTTGGTATTATGTTACTAGGGAAATCTATGCTGTTAGACTGTGGTTTTATTGGTGTTATTTATGTTAGATTGGTAAGATTTTTATTAGTTGCTTTTTTTTTTTTTAATCAACACAATCCTTGTCTTTATTTATTTGGATTTTAAAAACTGGCAGTAGGACAATGTTTTGGCAGTCTGTTGTTCTAAGATTTTAATACTTTTGAATGAAAAATGCCTTTGAAAGGCTATAACAAAGTTCATTTGGTTTCTAAAACAAGTCTTTGAAATGAAATTTAGTAATGCTCTTTTTTAAGTTAGTAGAGCTTTATTTTTAGAGCTGTTTTAAACTAATAGCAAAATTGAACTGTAAGTAAAGTACAGAAATGTCCCATATACTCTCTATCCCCATCTATACACACAGCTTCTCTCATGGTCAGCATCCTACAGCAAAGTGGTACATCTGTTACAATTGAAGAAGCAATAGTGACTACATCAGTATCCCGCAAAGTGCATAGTTTATATTGGGGTTCACTGTTGGTGTTGTATATTCTGTGGGTTTGGACATGTAACCACCATTACAATATCATACAGAATAGTGTCACTGCCCTAAATATACTCTGTGCTCCACCTATTTATCCCTCTCTCCTCCCAAATCCCTGGCAGCCACTGATTTTTTTACTATCACCATATTTTTTCCTTTTCCCCAGAGTATCATGTAGTTGGAGTCATACAATCTGTATCCATTTCAGATTGTCTTATTTCATTTAGTAAAATGCATTTAAGTTTCCTCCATGTCTTTTCATGATTTGATAACTCATTTGTTTTTATACCTATATTATATTCCATTATGTGGATATACCACAGTTTATCATTTCATCTGTTGAAGAACATCTTGGTTGCTTCCAAGTTTTGGTAATTATGAATAAAGCTATTGGAAACATCCATGTGCAGGTTTTCATGAGGATGTAAGTTTTCACCTCATTTGGTTAAATACCAAGCGACACCATTGCTGGATCTTATGGTTAAGAGTATGTTTGGTTTTGTAAGAAATTGCCAGACTGTCTTCCAAAGTGATTATACCATTTTGCGTTCCCACCAACAATGAATAAGAGTAGTGATACTTGTAATCCTGAAGAGATTGATATGCTAACTGTATTTTTGATGACTTCCTTGCAAGGATATTGTATTGGCAAAGGACTGTGAAGTTTAAAGGGTCAGGGTAAAAGGGTTGACTGTGGGGTGTGACGTGTATGTGTGCATGCAGGTGCCTAAGAAAAGTCAAAGATCAAGAACATTCCAACATCCTCCTTTTCCAGATTACCACAGCTCATATCATTGGAATCATTGTTAGAAAAAGAGTCATGCAGTTAGTGTGGGTATAGCACTGATGTTCTTTCACTATAATAGTACTGATGATGAATATATCTGTGGCATTTTAGGCAGAGGCCTGGACCTCTAAAAGATGGGTAAATCTGGAGTTTATTGTGATCTGTGCCAACCGTATCTTAGTGCTGAGAGTCGAAGTGAGAACCATAACTTTGGACAGTGCTCTTTAGAGTCAGGATAGTTTCCTGGTGAAGTTCCCTCACCCCAAATCTTGATGTGGACAGTATCATCATCTGTCATGTTGATGATACAATGGAGTGAGGGCCGGAGGCAGATGCTTTACCAACTGAGCCATCCAGGCGCCCCCTTATGGAACCATTTTATTCTAATCCTTTACATACATCTTTGACGTCAGTGATTATTAAAGTCACCTTTTTAGCCATCAGCACAATTTCCCAGATCATATTATATTCATTTCCATGGATAAATTATTTATGATAGTGTACTTTAAAAATTTGTGTAAGATTGTTCTCATTGGAAATTCTGTTCTAAGCCATATGTACTGATTCATGTAATATTAGTATGCATTTTTCCATTTCTTCTTTTAGTTTATATTTGGGATCTCTATACTGTAACCACTTATTCTTCTGCCTCATTAAGTATTCTTTAAAGACTTATTATTTTTAAGTCTTTTATTTTTAAGCGCTGTTAATTTTAAAGCCATACCTCCCAGGGATAATTACATAAATCTGGGTTAATCTCTTCGCCTCTTAAAAAACAAAACAAAACAACAAAAATCTTCTATTATGTGTCCTATAAGCTTTCAAAACTTGTATTATTTTGAGGTCATTTCAAGCTAATTTGATTTCCCCTCAGTAATTTGTGGTCTAAAATGAGTAACTGGGAAGCTCTGTAAGAACTAGAATATAAAGCAGTTCTTCCCTTTCTGAAAGGATAATTTAGAGGAGAAATTCTTTTATTATATTCAGGCATATGTGGTATGTAGAACTAGCCTCTGTCCTTATCTGTACATGTATTCATAGAAGTTCTCTCTGTGAGTTCCGTACAATGCTCCCTTCTTTTATTCTGGCATTAAGATTGACAATGCCAGGCATTTTGCTCAATGTCAATATTCTAAAAATGCATATAGTAAGATATCAAGAGAAGCACTGAAAGAAAATACAGTTGAGGGTGCATATTATTATTCATCTATTGTGTCAAAACCATCCACTTATATTTCATCAGTTATTCAGAAAAATCTAAATTTGTCCATAACTGCTTTCTAAAAGTTTACGAAATCATCCATTTGCAATCAGTCTGCTCTGATTATGCCTTTTCTAAAACTTTGCACTTCCTTCTTTGCGTTATACTTTGATTTGTGGTCCCACTAGATTTTTACTTTGTGAGGGCACAGAACACATTCATCCACATATACTCCGTTACTTCAGGCATTCAGAATGTGCTTAGAAATTAAATTAGAAAGTAGGTGCCACTAAAAAAAAGTTTATAAACTTGGTCGTAAATTCTAGTGAAAATGGATGAGAATTGGTTTACCCTCATGCTGTCCCTTTGCTATTGCTTTTACCATGTAGCTCCTTCCCGTTTTCATTGTTATATATATTATTAATATATTACTAGTAGCATATTATATTTTATTATATTCATATCTATAGGCTCTCCCTGGGCATTTATGAACTTACAGTTTTGTTTGACTTTTAGCACATGTCTACTTAGTTTGGCCTTTTATGAGACTTTGACAAGGGTTGGAAACAGCACTAAGTATAAGCAGGCAAGTAAAGTAATGCCTGTCTCTCCATTTAAAAATATATAAACAGGCCTGTTTTATGCCAAATTATACATCTATGTTATATGGTATATTTGAAATTTTATTGCTGTGGAAGGAAGGAAAACAGGAGAAAAATCTAGAGAAGGCTTCCTTGACTTACCAGCATGGAATCACTGTGCAACAATGTGCTACATGCTGCATTGCAATTCTAATCCGCCTACATGCGTAAGTCAATGGGGTCTTTGTTCCAAGCTTGTGGAACAATGCAGGGAGCCAAGTAGTGGTGGGAGTTGAGTTTAGTTCCAGTGTTTTATAGATTGGGCTAATTTTCAAAGGGATCCAGACATTTACTTTTTCAAGTGAGAGGAGCAAGAGCAGAAAATCCATTCTTTCTTGCTACTGAAGAACTTAATCTAAAACAATACGTGTTATTTGTCCCTCATAACCAGATGTGGACAAAGATGTATGATTATTTGTTCAGAGACTGGAGATTGAACTGCTTCAGCTTTTGTGGACATAGAAACCAAGAGTTACCTTTTTCTCATTTAAAGATGGAAACAATTATTTGAGAACCCTGTGCTCATTCATTAGGAAGTTTTAACCTTAAAAATTGTATCTTAACTTCTGTTATCCTTTGCAGGTTATTCAATGTAAATATTTACCTGCAGCTGGGCTTACAGGACTTGACTGAGCACAGAATAATGGCAAAAGCACTATGTAGGTTCAGAAAATTATTTAATTCTTTTTAGAATTTAAGTTAATTGGAAACCAGCAGATATGATGTAATCTGTCTGTGAAATCAGTTCTTATGGCATTTTTAACATTTCTCTAGAATATTCCCATAAGAAAAGGAAGTATTAAAAAGATCTGGTGAGGAATGCCTGGGTGGCTCAGCCATTGAGCATATGCCTTGGGCTCAGGGTGTGATATCGGGTCTGGGGATCGAGGCCCGGGTCAGGCTCCCCTGTGAGGATCCTGCTTCTCCCTCTGTCTATGTCTCTGTGTCTCTCTGTGTGTCTCTCATGAATGAATAAATAAAATGTTAAAAAAGATCTGGTGAGGGAGATGTCTTTAGAAATGTTACTGACACATAAGATTATAGAATCAAGCAGACTTTTTGGATCTGGGCATCTTGTCAAGCTCTTTATTTTACAGAGGAGAAAAACAGATATATGGTTAATCCTTACTCCCTAGTATAGTATGTCTCCCACTTTGGATTTTAATTATTTGCATCTTCCTTATATATCATACAGAATTACTGTAGGGTAAAGACAGCCCTTTTCATCCTGTATCTTCCATGCCTAACCAGCCACCTGGCATGCAGGACTTCTTACCATATTTTTGCAAAATGAGTAAATCAGTGAATGAAGAATGAAACAACAAACCAGGTTTACCTGGGCCTCTGTCTTTCTTATATGGGATTGCTGCTTATTTTACAAGTCAGACATTTCTCTCCCTTTGAAAGACAACAAAAATGTACCTCATAGTGAAGGGATAGATAAGGCAAGACCTCCCGGTCCACAAAAGGTTATCCTCTTGTGTGTTGGAGAGAGGGAGGGGGAGTGGACATATAAACAAAACATGCAAAAATACAAGATAATCTCAGGTGCTGATAAACCAATGAAAAAAGTACCATGAACATGAGATATACAGAGAAATGAGTTTCCCAATAAGTAATCAAATGTCTTGTCTTTAGTAGAAACCTAACCCCCAGCACTGGCCATTATTCCTTCCATCCCACAGAGAAGAAATCCTTGCTACTACCCTGAAGGTTTATCACATGCCCATGGTTGAAGTTCTTCTGGAACCAGAGCTGCTAAGAAGAACTTCTTTGGAAGGATTGGTTCATCCTCTTAAGGATGCCATGTTGATGAATGGAATTTCTGGCCTTTTACCATTAGGAAAAGGGGGTTTTTCCTTTGATCTTGTTAAAGGCTGCCACAGATAGGCTCTTTTAAAAATATTGCCCTGATTTAAAATAATTGGAATAAGGTCTTAAAGGCAATCATCTTAAACTTTGTCAGTGTCCAGAAAACATAGTTTCATTGTAGAATTCTGACTTGCTGTGTGTAATAGATCTGGTAAACAAATATTTATTGAGCACCTGGTTTGTGTCAAGGACAGTGCCCGAGGGATGGTGGGTTACAACTCCCTAATGTCATAAAACCAATTTAGTGAGCTGTAACTAGCATTTTATAACAAATAAAATAGAGATACCATATTATAATACCATAGATAGTATTGTTTTATCAAATTTGAGTTTCAGTTCTGTGTGTATGTGTGTGTTCAGGATTGCAATATAAGATGTTTTTTGGTTCTTCTGTTGCTGTTGTTTTTACTATGTCTCATGCTCAGAAACACTTGAAAAATACTATTATTGAGGATACCCAAAAAGTATAGATAGATTCCTTACTTTTGAGTAAGTTTATAGCTTTTAAGGTAAAAGAAACTTATACAAAGGAGTGAACACTCAAGTACTGAATCCTGTGGTTTGGATACTAGGTAAGTAAGATGATAACACAAGTGTCAGATGTCATGGAGACCATAGTACTTGAATTCAACCTAGAAGATAGGTAGGGTCTGGAAGGAGTAAAGGCTAGAGAGTGACTGCAGGGAGAAACAGTATATGGATAAAAAGAGATGGCAAAGCTAGAATAGACGTTTTAGTTTATGCTGGAGAGTTTTAAGATCCAGTTCAAAGGTATAAAATGAAGGACAGTTGTCCAGATTTATGAATGCCTTGCAATAACATGCCTTAGGAATTTGCACCAGATCAAGTAACTTGCACAGATTGGTAAGCTGGGGAGTGATAGGATGTAGGATGGGTTTATACAGTATTTTCCTACTCCTTCCCAATTCCTCTTTGGTCATGTTGCTCCTAAGGGAATGTCTTCCAGGTGGGTGTTAGATACCAAGTCTCTGGCATCAGATCAAAGAGCTAGAAAGGACTTTGGCTGTCCTCCAGAATGTAAATAGAAAGGTAGAACAAGTCCCATTGTGGTGCATGTGAAATACTCCCATGGATGAGAACTGTAGTGCTGTCTGTTTGAAATATGGTGAAGGATGGATTTGAAGAACATTTCTTCTGATATCACTGCTAAATGTTTGCTCTCAATGTAGAAGGAAAAGCAGATAAGAAAGGCTTATGTTTTTGAAGTCCTAGGAATTTGACTGACCTACCTGAAGTATGCTATGTGAATAATTTGTCAGATGGTCTTTTTGCCTTCGACATCCCCTCACTGAGTGTGTTACATACATAATTTATTAAAACAGTTTCAGTCGTGATCATAAAAAGTTTCTTCTTGCTGGAAAGGGGCATTGAAAACTCTTGACTACTTTCTAATTGAAGAGAAATTTAAAATGAGTTTTGGGGATTATAATGTACGGTAAAGGGAAGGTGATTTAACTAGAAAAAAGCAAATTTGAACAGGACTGATCTATAACACTAAATATGCCAATAATTTAGATTGACTTCTAGATGGAAGTTTTGATTCTTGTGGTAGATTATCAAATGTTCTAAACTGAGGCTACACTGGAGAATATTCAGAGTTTAATTCTTCAGAAAAAATAAGCAGATGCTTGCACCTGGAAGTGCTAGATTGTTTACAAATAATCTAGGGAGATTGCATACATGCTAGATACTTGGTGGGGCCATAATTTAATCAGGAACGCAATAGCAAGTTCAAGCACAGCCCATGAGAGATGAAGGGATGTGAAGAACACAAACTTTGGTTTCTAAAAGATAGTGTGTAGGGTGTGCATTTCCATTCCTCTGCAAAGAGGGTAGATGAATGAAAAATGAAGAAGGGGGTATTCGTTTATACTTATCTTATGAAGGCATCTGCTCACAATCAGTCACTTGTGGAGAGAGTGCCAGCTGGCAGAGTATTTTCATGATGTAAATTGTCCATCCGCTCAGAAGAGCAGACGCACAAGGAGGGCTGTGTGTAGGACTGAATTCCTCCCCAGAGAACAGTGGAAGGAGGTTCTCGCAGAGATCTAAATGGGATCTACTCGCATTTTCCACTTTATTTGCAGTTATCAACATGTTATTTTTCCTGCTGTCCCAGAGATGATTGCTGTTTGAGCTGATTTCCCCATGTCCCTTCTTTCTTTTTTTTTTCTTTTTTTTTCTTTTAAGATTTAGATTGATTCATGAGAGACAGAGAGAGGCAGAAACATAGGCAGAGAGGGAGAAGCAGGCAGGCTCCATGCAGGGAGCCTGATGTGGGACTTGATCCCAGGAACCTGGGATCAGGCCCTGAGCTGAAGACAGACACTCAACCACTGAGCCACCCAGGCGCCCCTCCATATCCCTCCTTTCACTGCTGTTACTGCTCATTAAGTCTCCACTTGGGGTGGATTCCAGAGAGGGCACCTCTGGAAAAATGGTTCTGCTTTTCACAGCACTGTTGTCTCCTCTCTTTCTGCTTGGCTGGTTTAATTTTTGTGGGCTGTAGAAGATAATTACAGATTTGACTTTCAAAATGAGTTACATCTCTATCCCCTCATCCTGTAACAGCTGATCTTTTTGCCTGTTCATTTGCCAGGAAAGATGAAGGTGGCATTTTCCCCCCTATCAAGTAATAAGTAATTCTCATATCAGATATATTATAATTGTTATTAATTATTTAATTCTTATTAAAATTTCTGAATAAACTTTCTTCATGTTTTTTTGTGGCAAGAGAGGAGTAATTCAGATTTTCTTGGACATAATTTTAAAAACAGTGTGCCTTGCAGAAAAGGAGGTAGAAGAGCTCTTAGTAGAAATCTTTGTTCTTATGGTCTTTGATTTCTTAGATCAAGATTGGCAAATGGTTTCTTTGAAAGGCCACATAGTTAAAGGCCATGCATTCCCTCTCACAATTGCTCACCTCTGCCCTGGAAGCCAGAAAGCAACCAGAGCCAGAGTGCAAATGCATGGGCGTGGCTTAGTTCCAGTAAAACTATTTACAAAATAGATGGTTGGCTACATTCAGTCTGTAGGCTATAGTTGATTCTAAACTACTAAATGTGTGTCCTAAGGCTTGAGTCTGGAAGGAGATGTGATCAGTGACTTCAAAGTCTTTCTGAAATGAAAAGAAAGCACTTCCTGCAGGTCAGATGTGAATGCTGTGAGAGTATTTAAAATCTAGACTATCAAGTCTAGATTTTTAGAGTGTTCTTATAATTCCTCAGCCAATCTCAATCTCCCCCTTTCCTCTTCCTCCCCTTTTTTCTTACCCTCTCCCAGTTTCTTTCCCTCTCTCCAGTATCAGTAACTCTTGGTGCTTGGCTCTTAAGCCCCCCTTTATAATGTATATAAAATTATTACTATTTAATTACATATATGTATGAAATCTAATTTTTTATACATGAAATTTCTTTTCTGAAAAGTAAATATTTCTACACTGATCTTGAACCAACAGAATGTAACTTCCTCCCTGAAAATGACATTACCTGGCACAGACTAGGATTAAACAAATTTAGGCTTTTAGACAAAGAAGAAAGAGTGTTTTCTTATTTTTTGAGTGTACCGAAGTAGAAGTTACTTCTTTGCTTCCAGATTTGTTTCTTTGCCATTGAGAATTGCTGTTGGTTTTGTATCATTTTATTAAATATTAGCCATTTTCTGGAGGAGAAAGGAAGAAGTATGGGAGCCAGAGGTGATAGGGAATTTGGTTTTCAGGCAATCTTGACCAGTATCTGCATGGAAAAAATAGCACTGAAACCTCCAGCAGCAGGCGAGTTTTCTCAAAAATCAGTATATTTCTACTTGCCTGGGAAATAGGGCCTTGAGGCCCTATTTGACGGACAGAGGAAATTGGTGTGGAAAAAAATGTTGGGGAGTTTGGGTTCAGCTGGTCTAGTCACCTGGCCTCCTTGGATGGGAAGTGAGCAGCCCCCGTGAGTTGAACATCTGAATGTGTCTAAAGAGAGACTGCTGTTACTCTGGTTCACTGCTCATGCCTGTGCAGTTAATGCTTGCAATAAGTTTCACCTTGACATACTGACGTGTGAGAATCAGTTTCACCACTTAACGATTGTCTCAGTTCATTCTACAGGGCAGCACCAATGTCAGAACTCCTTTCTTTCTTTTTTAAAAGAAAGAAAGAAAGAAAGAAAGAAAGAAAGAAAGAAAGAAAGAAAGAAAGAAAGAAAGAAAGAAAGAAAGAAGGAATTTATTTATTTATTTATTTATTTAAAAAAATAGCACACAAGCGCTTGGGGAGCAATAGAGGAAGAGGGAAAAGCAGATTCCCTGCTGAGCGGGAAGCCCAAGACCCCAGGACATGCCCCAGCCAAAGGCAGACACTTAACCAAATGAGCCACCCAGGTACCCCCAGAACTCTTTTCCTACCTAAGTCTTTGAGAACCAAGAAGAGTTCACAGTAGGGCAATATGGCTTCAACGTAACTGTACATAAAACTCACCTAGGGTGCTTTTAAAAATACAGATTTGGGGAACTCACCCAGAACCTATAAAAATGGAACTTCTGGGGATAAAACTCAACAATTTGCAGTTTTTCCAGATGTTTTCTACAGATTCTGACAGGCAGTCCAGTCCTCAACATGGGCCAGATTGTGAGACTACTGTAGCAGGAAAGCTTACCCCTAGCCTGGCTCTACTGGGGAGTGGCCTTCCAGAGCTCCTGTGGTTTTGAACTATTTGGGTACCAGATAGCTCTTTAATCTAGAAGCTTACAGTGACCCTTGTTAATTCCATTATTCTTTCTTGAGGGAAATCTTTGAGAAGTCTCAAAGAACTTTGCGGCGGACCAAAGTAGGTGTGTTTTGTACATATTCATCCATGTCCAACACCAGGGAAGAGACTCACTGTTCAATATAAATTCAGCTGCTGCAGTGGGTCCTTCCCATCAGCATAAACAGTGCTGTCTTCCCACCTTAAAAAGCAATTTATCCCCAAACCCCCTCTTCTCTCCTTCATCTATACCTTATTTCTTTATAGCAAAATTGCTTGGAAAATTCTCTTTATTAGTTGTCTCCAATCTCTGGCAACACCCCCCCCCCCCCCACACACACACACCACTCTGGCTTTCATCCCTTTTCATTCTACCACGCCAGTTGTTGTCAAGGGCATCAGTAACCTCCAGGTTGTCAAATCCAGTGACCAATGCTCAGTCTTCATCTTTCTTAGCCTTTCAGGAGCATTTGGTTCTATTGACCATCCCCTTCTTCTTAAAACATCTTTTAAAACTTGGCCTCTTGGGACACCTGGGTGGCTCAACGGTTAAGCGTCTGCCTTTGGCTCAGTCAGGGTGTGATCCCGGGTCTGAGGATTGAGTCCCACATGGATCTTCCTGCGAGGAGCCTGCTTCTCCCACTGTCTATGTCTCTTTCTCTCTGTCTCTCATGAATAAAGAAATAGAATCTTAAAAAAAAAAAAAAAAAAGAAAAAAAAAACTTGACCTGAAATTCTGTTGATTTTCCTCAGCTTCAGTGGCTGTTCTTTGAGTCTCCTTTGCTGAGTCTTCCCTGTCTCCCCCACTTCTGAAAGTTGGTATGTCTCAAGACCCAGTTCTATACCTCTCCTCTGTCTGTATGTATCCAGTCCCTAGATGTGTTTATCTAACCCCATGGCTTTCAATACTATCTGTAAGGCATTGACTTCCAGATTTCTCTGTCTTGCTTAGAGCTCTTCCCAAAACCCAGACTTGTATATCTTCTTAATTGTCAACTTGACATCTCCACTTAGAAGTTCTGTAAGCATCTCAAACTTGAAATATCCAAAACTGAATTCCTCATTTTCTTGCTCTCCATCCCCACACCTGTTCCTACCATCTTCTTTGCTCAATAAAGGGCAGCTTCATTTTTCTAGTTGCTTCAGCCACAGCTTACACCCCATTTCCAATCCATCAGTAAAACTGATTTGCTCAACCTCAAAAAAAAAAAACCCCAAAAAACCTGATTTGCTCTACCCTCAAAATATGCCCAGAATCTGATCAACACTCACTGCTCCTAGCCTGGACCAAGCTACCATTATCTGGTGCCCGGGTGATTGCAAAAAGCCCCTCATTAGCCTTCTTATCCATTTTTGGTCCCCTCTATATTCTTTTGTCAATAAAGCAACCAGAATGATCCTTTAAAATACCAGTCAGGTCATGTTACTCCCTTGTACAAAATCGTCTGGTGGGTTTTCATCTCCTTCAAGGTAGAAGCCAAAGTCTTAACAATGACCTACAGGGCCTACGTGATTGGCGGTCCGTGCCTCCTGTCGGTTTCTCTGACCTCATCCCCTATACTTTCCTTTATCTTACTTCAGCCACACTGGCCTCACCATTCCCCAGAACTTGCCAGCATGCTCCTGCCTCAGGGTGTTTACATTTGTCCTTTGTAGAATGTAGAATGCTCTTCCCTCTGTGTCTGTTTCACTTCTTCAGATATCACCTAATATAGGTCTCTGATGACAGTGTATTAAATGGCACTTCTCTGTGCTTTCCATCTCCACCCTGTTCTTCACTGTGTCTTTTATCATCAAACACATAACATTTTTTTTTTTTTAATTTATGATAGTCACACAGAGAGAGAGAGAGGCAGAGACACAGGCGGAGGGAGAAGCAGGCTCCATGCACCGGGAGCCCGACGTGGGACTCGATCCCGGGTCTCCAGGATCGCGCCCCGGGCCAAAGGCAGGCGCCAAACCGCTGCGCCACCCAGGGATCCCAAACACATAACATTTTGTTTTGATTTGTAACTGTCCTTTATCCCTTACCTACTCCATCCCCTACTGTGCTGTCAGCCCCACAATTTTGGGACCTTATCTGTCTTATTCTCTGTTCTAGCTCAAGTGCATAACAGGTGCTCAGTAAATATTTGTTGAATGAAATGGAAGAATTTGGACTTGCAGTTATTAAGACCAGTTGGGCTACTATCCTTGACCTAATGGGTGGCAGTGGTAGGAAATTAAGCAATTGTGAAAACTGAGAAAAATATTTTAGTATGTAACATATTTTATAGTATTTGTAGTTTGTTCTTTTGAGGACAGATACAAATAATATATGATCTAGGGGAATATAGGGGAAGTTTATGAGGAGTTAAATAAACTGGAAAGTAAAAGGCATTCTAGCAAAATGAAGCATTGAGTATTCCAAATAGCATGCTTGACTTTCACTTAAATTCACCTAGTAAATAGTTGAATAAATAAAAGTACACTGTTGGTCAACTTTCTGTGACTTTGGAGGAGAGGGGTTTACCAGAGTCAGTCTCAGTCTATTATTGCACCATTGTAACTATATATTAGGATCTTTTCTCCTCTAGATTTTCTCACTATTCTTTTCCCATTCTTTACTCTTCTGTTGATGAAAACCAGAAATTAGTCAATTCTCAATAGCATGTGGATGTCACAGAACAAGAAATAGCTTCCCAAAAAATTATGGTGTCTTTTTTTCTTTTCCCTATCTTAACATTTAGACATTTCTAAACTATGGGTTTTATGCAGCTTGTATTTTCATTGTCTGTTTTTTTATTTCCTTAGTATTATAATTAACTACTTTCTCTATGGGATTCCATTAAATTCCACATGTCAGTCAGTTCCTTGTAGTTAGAACTCTGTTGTTCAGCAGAGTAGATTTTTTGCCTTAACTGGGATGAGTGGGAGTAAATGCTGGCTTCATTCCTTTAGTTCAGCTCAAGGATTTCAGGCATGCCTGTGACCCACTAGCCTGAATTAGGGCTGGTATTGAATCTTGTAAACATGAGGTTTGGGTTAATAAGGCATAGGCCCAGTTCTTGGCTTGGAATCTTACTTGGGAATCTTGTTTCTCCTAGTGAAAGTTTCAAGTAGAATTATAAAGATATACAAATTAGGATAAATTTATTTTATATATAAATAATAGAAAATATCTATCTTCAACAATAATTTGCACCTATTTGAAATTACCACCCGCCCCCCCAGACTTTGATATTCTAGTCTTCAGTTAAGAATTCTCTGTTCACATAATGGCTGGCTGATGATCTCGTATTTAATTAGTGTATTAAGTCAAGTCACTTTTGACTCTCACTTTGCTGAAGAGTACATGGCATTTCTGGGTATTGCAATTGGGTAATACAAGCAGGAATATTTATTTTTTTGTGAATTGCTATACCAGGTTAGTGCCTGGTCTTATTCAGCAATAGCACTAAGCGTTAGTTCTTGGGGGTAGTTGTAGGGAGTGAGTAGAACTGTCTTCTTTGGCTTACATTTTAAACTGGTACTTTATGTAAACATCTAGTTTCCCTAAGAGATTATGGGTTTATCTTCCCCCAAATCATGCCAATCAGCTTCAAAACTTTTGTTTTCCCCATAACTCCATTGCTATAGCCATAACATTGTTTTTATAAATAGCCTTTGGTATAGAATTTTAGCTTTTTTTTTTTTTAAGATTTATTTATTTATTTGTTTAGGCATGGCAGGGAGGGGTAAAAGGAGAAAAGGGAAGGGAGAACTCTAAGCAGACTTCACACTGAGCATGCAGCCAGACGTGGGGCTTGATTTCACGACCCTGAGATCATGATCTGAGCCAAAATCATGAGTTGGTTGCTTAACTGTCTGAGCCACCCAGGTGCCCCTAGAATTTTAGTTTTTAAAAGAACTCAAGTAATTATCGTAATTACTTTGCCACTACTTCATCTACCTGCTTTGTATATTTCATAACGGCAGTTTGGAATTGAAACTCTCCATAGTCCAGCGCCACTAATCTCAGCATGTCTTTCTGTCAGGACAGTGGCTCATGTATGATTAGAAGTGCTTATTGCATGTATTAGGAAATTTGAATTATGGAAGCATTTTCTTCATTTGAATTTCAATTCCATTTCTCAAATTGTAAATTCCATTGTATTTACTTTAATAAATTCAATTTAAAATGACTATTTCATGCAAAGCTATACAGTTTACTTATCCTCGTTCATAAGTTGTGCTGATTGAGATGTGCTTTGTATGGAATTGTCTGCTTGCACTGTTGGCATTTAGCTGATTGACAGAGAGAGGGTATGAAAAGGAGCACTGAAATTTAAGGGAATGAAACAGGATAAAAAGTTTTTAAAAACAACCTATTTTGAGGATGAGTTTTAGACCATAGAAACTAGCTTTTCAGCAGGCAATGAGGGCTGGGTTTTCTAGCAGTTGGCATGAACTCTGTGTACCCATATCACTTCAACACATTCTGTGTGTGACTATTCCTCTTTCCTCTCTGATCACCCATCTGTGTCTACTTGAGGATCCCACATTCAGCATTAATTTGGCCCTGGGTCATCTTGATTGGCCAGGCGGTATTTGTACAATCTGTCTGCCGAGGTGGAACAATAACAGCTGGTATGCAGCTGTACACGTTGTCCTGGGAACTCTTATTTCAGCCAGCAGTTATACTAACAAAAATGAAAACATTTTCAAATAGCTGCTTTCTGTGACTACTGTTTGTATTAACTATTTGGAGAATCCCATTTAGTAGCCTAAACGTCTACCATCTCTAATTGACTTTATGTACTACAACCTTATTAAAAGTTTTATATAACTAAGATCAAATTTGGCTTCAAGAACAGTCATTTTCTGACTCTCAGGAGTTAGCACATGAGAACAATAGTGAATCAGTGACTCCTAATTTGATACTTTAGAATGAACTAGTTTTCTTTGTTGAATTCAGGCCACGGAAAGGCATTTTGAAGTTTTGTCAAATTCTGTATAGCCATTGTCATTCATTACTTCATTGTAAAGGAGGCTGTTTCACAAGATCCTCATGGAATTCCTCGGAGTTGCACATAACAGAGAGGCATTTATGTTCTCTAGCAGTCAGTACTTGATTCCAAGTCTAAGGCAGGAAGGGTTTCTCCCCTACTCAGAGAGATTAGAAATACTTCACCACGTAGGAGGCTTAAGCAGAATTCCTTGGCTTTGCCCTGCATTAACAAAGGCTGGATTCTCATTGTTCAGAGGGCCCCCTCCACTTCTCTCATTCCCTCAGCCAGCATGAACTGAAGGAGTCAGAACAGGAAGTATTAGTTAATTTTGTGTGCTTCATTCTAAGCATCTGTACTTGAGTCTTTTTGTTTATGGAAGGAATGCAGCAGGAGAAAGGGAAAAGCAGTAGAACATTCAGAAGCTAAATATTTTCTTGAGGGTGTGTATTAGAGATTAGTCTTCATGCGCACGAACATGAGGTGAGGGGAGGGGGAAGATGTTCTAGTTATATAGTTGCTCAGTACTTTCTAGACTTCTGTTTGCTGATTTTCTTAATTGTTTGGCTTAGAGTCATACTGTCTACTTTTGGATGCTCCCACAGGGTAAAAATAGTAGAGTAGCTATCATTGGACTGGGAATCCAGAGACTTGGTCTTGTGTTCTATTGATCTACAATTTAGATCTTTTTACTTTGTCCACTGTGAAACGAGTAGGATAGATAGATAAAGAGTAGGGAGGTATGGTGAGGGAGAGAGAGAATGAGAGCAAACATACTTGACAGGTCTCAATTAGCAGTTGTTTTATGGAATAAAACCCAGCTCCTTAGTTTCACAGTTCTTGGTTATGCAGGACTCCAGGTAATTGTGGGTAGATAAACTAACAATTGACTCTTCTCCATTGTCCGTATTGGCTTCCCATTTTATTCAGATTAGATTCCAAATTCCTTGAAGTGATTTCAGACCCTTTGTCTGTTATCTATAAAGGGGGTGCAAAGTGACTATGGAAAATTATACCCACACAAAAATGTCTATACAAAGTCATAACCTATTGCCCTTGTCCCGGCAGCCCTGTCTCTGCCTAGCAAGCCTTCTTTTCATCTGGTCTGCTTCTTCTGCTGGCCTCTTCAGTGGCTCTTAGGAAGTCTCTCCCCTCTGCAGATATTCCCCACTGGCTTTGCTCTCAACCCCTCCCCCTTAGCAGGTATCTTTAATTTTCATTGCACAGAGAAGATGAAGTCATCAGAACTCTTTTTCAACTTCCATCCCCTAAAACCTACTCAGTCACTTGCATTGGAACCCAGAGAGAAAGCAAGGGTGCAGGTTTTCTCTGGCATGGAACCAGTTCTTTCACCAGCACAGAATCCTGTTCTTATTTCCCCACCTGTATCCACATTTAGCCTTCCCCCTTCGGGAACTTGAGCACAACAGCATGTAATACAGCATCATATCTCCTATCTAAAAAAACAAAAAAGAAAGAAAAATCTTCCGTGACCCAGTGTCCCGTCCCACTATTGTCTTCTCCTCTTCTTCTCCCCTTTAGCCGGATGTCGTTGACTACATCCTTACCTCATATCTGCCGTTCATCTTCAGTCCCACCCACTCTGCCCACAGGACTGCTCTCAGGAGGTACAGCAGCAACCTGTTTGTAGCTTGAAGCCAATGGACATCTCAGTGATTGTCTTACACGACTCTTAGCATATTTTAACACCATTTATTATTTCCTCCTCAAACCCTCTTGCCTTCCATATTTATACTCTTTTACTTGCTGTCCTCTCTTGGGCCTCACAGCCTTCTCTGCAGTCCTACTGTGCTTAAATGTTAATGCCCTCAGGGTGATCTTAAAAGTCTGCTCTCTCCTCACTCAGCACACTTGCCTCATTGGTCTCACCATACCCAACCTTCATTATCCATCCACCTGCCAATCTGCCAATCTGTGTATCTAACTCAGACATCTCTCTCAGGCTTGCAGACCACTTATATCCAACTCCCAACTAGACATTTCCTCTTGTTTAGATGACCCTTAGGCACCTTACAACTAGCATATCCAAAGTTGAACTCCTCTCCACATCCCGCCCTCTACCCCTGCCTCCAATCCTGCTTAACCTCCCCTGGCCTTTATTTCGGGGATGGTTCTACTCTCCATCTACTTGTTTTTAAATTAGAAAACAATGTGATTTTTAATCCTTCCATCTTATTTCTGGAAAAGGAGCTTTGACAGTGAAATAGCATGTTCACAGACTAGAAGTAGAGAAGGCTTCAGAAATGGCTCCCTTTCCCCCTTACAATCCATATGTTACTGTTACTATTGAGGTCAGCCTCCTCCACCTCACCCAAATCCACTCATTTCTCTCCATTCTAGCTGTCAGCCACTGTCATCTCTACAGGACTACTACGACATTGTCTTAACTGTTCTCCCAACTATAAGTCTTGTCCTTTCCAACCTCATCTCTACCCAGTGGTAGTGGCAGAGCGATCTTTTTGAAAAGTAAATCTGGGGGCACCTGGGTAGCTCAGTCAGTTAAGTGGCCAACTCTTGATTTCAGCCCAAGTGATGATCTCAGGGTCACCGGGTTTCATACTTTTATGGAGTCTGCTTGGGGTTGTCTCCCTTTCCTGCTCCTTCCCCCTCTGTCCCTCCCTTGGCTCTCAGAGACTCTCTGTCTGTCTCTCAAAATCTTTAAAAAAATTTTAAAAAATCTCATCATATATTTCCTGTGTAAATGCTTCAGTGGCTCACCATTGCCCTTAGGCTGAAGTTGCTCTTTACTGTGGCCTCAAGGCTTGGCCTGCTCTCCTTCCTGGTGAACCTGTCTCCAGCCACCCTCCAGTTCTTGATCTATTCACTCCTCAGTAATCACTCCTCTGTGGTCTCTGGGCTTTCATACATGCTGTTTAATTTGCCTAGACAACTGATCACTGTTTGCTTTAGGTAATTCCTCTGCATTCCTCAGGTCCCGGACGTAGACGTCACTTCTTCTAGAAAATGTGTTTTGATCCTGCAAATCCAGCTTAGGGGACTTTCCTCCATGCTCCCAAAACTTTGTACATGTCCCCTATCAAAGCACTCATCACGTGGAATTGCAATGGTCTGTATCCACTCCTGGATTGGCTTGAACTCTGAGGGTGGTACCCGTGGCTGTCTTGTCATGTGGAATGTGTGAGCCTCCTTTACAGATTGCCACAGAGCTCTTTTTTCTCTTCCAACTGTTGCTGTGAGTTAGAATGAAATAGGCAGCTCTGAAAACAAGGCTTAGTGAGGTAGGGCCAGTGCCAGCAAACTAGTTTGCTTCAAAGTTTAAGGCTAGCAAAGTTGCTTACTCATGTTCTGCTACCCATTGCTCTGTGTCTGTGGCAGCAGTGAGAGTGACCACATAAGCCGGTTTCTTTCAGAGTGTGGCTCTGTAGTGCAGATTTTAGTCTGGAACACAGTATACCCTGCTCCATTTTTATCTTCTCTCCTTTGATCCAGTCTCCTGCAGGTTGACTTGTTAAAGAACAATGAGATGTCAGAAATCGAGACAGAGTAGAAAAGCAGGGTAATCCATAATCCACAGATTAGTGAGTCAGACTTTGAGCATCCCAAATCACCTGCTCCTGAATAAAACTCAATTGTTTTACCGTTCCAGAATATCTTAGTCTCTGGAATGCCATAGATACTATATTATGAATCCACACCCTCATTCAAGAGTAACATTTTAACATTTTTGATAAAGAGATAGAGGTTAAATTTTCATTCTTTTAACAGGTAGGGTGTAAACTAGATTTGCGTAACCTGTGTCTAGGCAAAACGTACTGAATCTTAGGCGGAAGATTCAGATTTGTATAATGTTCTTAGGCAACTGTATGTAGTCACTCGTACAATCAGACCCTTATATGTGAACATATCCAGGATCCTAATTCAGGAATTTTCTTCTAAACTCTATTATAATAATGCCTCATATTTGTATAGAGTTTTGCAATTAGCCAAGTATATGCAAGATCTTAGTTTGACCTTCCAACAGCTCTTTGAGAAAGGTGGCACAGGGATCATCACCCTCATTTTTGCAGAAGAGAAGATGGCAGAGCAGAAATCACACATCTAGTCATTGAAGGAGCCAGAACCTGAGCTCTCAGGTCTCACAGTGCCTAGTCCTGCATTCTTTTCCTCATGCCACGCACCTTTGAGTTCAAAACTGTGTGTATGTTTCATGCACAGTTAATCGAACTTCTCTTTTAAGATCTAGACCACCTACAAATTAGTTATGGCTCATCATATTAATTTTATTATAGATAATACTGTATTAAAGAATAGAGCCTGGATACATGACTTACCTGGGCTTTCTGCTCTTTCCCCTCCCTGGCATTAAGGCAGACATACTGTCTTGCGTTGAGGAGGGCAGGAGGGGAGGCCCTCCCGCTGGTGGCTGGAGAGTGAGCCGAGAAGCATCCTGGCCACAGGTGACCGTCACTCCTTCTCCCCTAGGGATGAGTGGATATGAGGAAGTAACAAGATGGCAGAAGTCTCTCCTCAACACTTCTGAGACTGTGCAGGAATTCCTTTTCTGTGGGCTTTGTAGGAGAGGACAAGTATGGTACTTCCTGCAGTATCAATTCACTTGGGGAGGAAAAACTGTCAGCTCCTTGAGTGCAAGGACCTTCTATGTCTAACACATCCTGTCCCCCAAAGTACACAGCAGAGGACTGAACGTGTAGTTGTGCCCAACAAATACTTGTTGGCCAATCTGTGATTTTCACTATAGCATAGAAGTTGTAGAGAATCTATATTGTCAGAGATGGAAAGATCCAGTTGGTGAATGAAAGGTGATTAAAAACAGTTCCATTTTATCATTTTGACCCACCTAACAACATGCTGGCTGGCAACCAAGCTGTCCCAGCCATTAGACCGTGCCCTGGCTGCCCTAGGGAGCTGTATGACCAGTGGTTCTTCCTCCAGAGTGACAGCAGACCAGTGGCTCCTTCATTTTGCTATCCTTTCTTGCTCAGTGTTTGGATCTTGTGTATTCTTTGAACATACGCAAACAACTTCTTCAAAGTCCCCTCTCTCCTTTTCTCTTTTTTTCCTTTTTGTTCAGCTGCTGGAGGAATTTTTTCTTCGTTCCTGCTCTACTCTCTGCCCCATCTCTTAATCACTGTCCTTTTCTCTTTCTCAAATTCCTCTCTTAACTTGATAGATAAGTAGAATAATAGTGCTCATGATAGTCTTCTGCATTGAGAAGTAACATTATAGTTAATAGAATGAGTTTTTAAATACCTTGAAAGTTTCCAGAATACCCATCTAGAAAGTCAACAAATATTTTCTTTTCTGTTTTTTTTTTTAATTAAATTGCTTTTGCTGAAGCACCAGCATTAAGAATAAATGCACTATTTTATTCAGTTTTGGTTTTAATAGTGTAAGTACAGCTGCCATTTTTCATGGCAAACAAGATTTAAACAATGCGTGTCCTAAACAAGCTTTTAGGAGCCAACTTATGAACCCAAGTATAACTTGTCAAAATGCACACTCTTTCCAGGGTTTTTTTTTTTTTTTTTTTAATTTCCAGGTTAAGAATTGCCTATTGGACATAGCCAATGTGTTGTGGGTTCTAGAACCATCTTCGTCTAGGGTGTATCCTTCCTTTTTCAAGTTCCAAAGCAAATTGGGAATAGAGGGAATTTCTTTGCTTCATACATATAACGTATGAACTTCATGTTTGTCCCACAGGAAAAGCTTTCGACATCACGTATGTGCGCCTCAAGTTCCACACCAGCCGCCCAGAGAGCTTTGCCATTTACAAGCGCACACGGGAAGATGGGCCCTGGATTCCTTACCAGTACTACAGTGGCTCCTGCGAGAACACCTACTCAAAGGCAAACCGCGGCTTCATCAGGACAGGAGGAGATGAGCAGCAGGCCTTGTGCACCGATGAATTCAGTGACATTTCCCCTCTAACCGGGGGCAACGTGGCCTTTTCGACCCTAGAAGGAAGGCCCAGTGCCTACAACTTTGACAATAGCCCTGTGCTGCAGGTAATGTGTCCAGAAGTTGGCTTTGTAGCCCGTTAGTTCTTTTATATGCGTACAAGATGCAGCAAGATTGCTGTATGGAGGCCTATGGTCCTACTTCAGAAGTAAGGGTAGGAGTAGCATCTATTCCAGCAGGACAGACGGTGGATTTTATTCTCTCCTGTGTATTCTCAGTATATGAAGGAAAGTTGCTTTGTTCCTGCCACCCACGTGATGTTCTTGTGTTCTCGTGTACCTGCCACTATATTCTGGGAAATAAATTTTAGAAATATTTTTAAAAACGGAATAATTTTGACTGGGTATTTGCTCGCAGTGGAAACATTTTGCTTCTGACCTTTTGAAGATAGTATTTGAATCTATCCATTCTTTTTTTTTAAAAAAATTTATTTATTAGAGAGAGAGAGAGAGAGCACGAACAGGGGGAGGGGCAGTGGGAGAGGGAGAAGCAGACTCCACGCTAAGCAGGGAGCCAGCCACAAGGCTCTATCCCAGGACTTTGAGATCATGACCTGACCTGAACTGAAGGCAGACACTTAACTGACCTTGTGCACCAATGAATTCAGTGACATTTGAATTCAAGCAGACAATTAACTGACACTGTCACCCAGGCACCCTTTTATGCTTTTGTGTCTTCTCAGTCTTTCTCTTGAAGTTTTTTATATTCAAGGACTCTTTCTGATTTGGCCATGTGGTTTTGTTTGGATGGTGGCAAAAGATGAGAATATGTTTCTCTGTGGGCCTAGTTCTTCCCTTCTGTTGTATTTCTGCAGTTTGCTGGGAGATCGTGAATCTTGATCTTGGTAAACTCTGAGGTTATGGTGAGCAATGAGTATGTTTGCAGATGCCTTTCAGTAAAGTGTTTCTTGCAGTGTCCATAAGATGTGTTCAAATGAGTAGAAAGAATAACTGATTTTGATAGATGAAAAAGCAGAAGACTGGTCTAGAGGAGGTGTGATCTACAAATTTTTTTAAGTTGATAAACTAGCAAACATTTGTTAGCATAGTTTCTTCTTACACAAATTATTGTATTTTACTATCCTACAGAGGCAGTGGTGTAGCCCTCAGGAAAAAGCAGCAACATATGTAGTAGTCATGTTCTGGCACCTTTGCTAACAATGTGCCTTGTCAGGCTGTCTTGAAGCAGTTCCCTTAGCTGTAGGAATTCTGGTGTTTGCTACTGTTTTTTTTTTTTCTTTTTCTTTTTTCTTCCTTTTTTTTTTTTTTTCTTAAGTAAACTCTATATGTGGCATGGGGCTCGAACTCACGACCCTGAGATCGGGAGTCACATACCTGTTAACTGAGCCAGCCAGGCACCCCTGATGTTTGCTACTCTTTATGCCATAGGAACTCATGAAGCTAAATGTGGTAAAAATGCTGTGGGCATCTGTAATAGATCTAGTCTGTTGCTATCATTATGCAAAAACATTAATTACGTGTCTCTGGATGTAAGAGCTCTAGTTTTCTTTCTTTTTCTTTTTTTTATGTTTTTAAAAAATTTTTATTTATTTATGATAGTCACAGAGAGAGAGAGAGAGAGAGGCAGAGACATAGGCAGAGGGAGAAGCAGGCTCCATGCACCAGGAGCCTGACGTGGGATTCAATCCCGGGTCTCCAGGATCGCGCCCTGGGCCAAAGGCAGGCGCTAAACCGCTGCGCCACCCAGGGATCCCAAGCTCTAGCTTTCATACCCAGTTGCCAAGGAGAGTTAACTGATTTGACTTGAGCTTATTTGACAATGATAACTGATTTGACAGGATAGCTGATATGACCCTTTCTCCAGAAGCTGTGATCTCCAGATGGGAGAAGAGGCCCTGGTTTCATTGGATACGAATATTACTAAGCATATGCTGATTTATAATAATCATAATCAGCATTTATTTTTATTGTTATTTTTATTTTTTTATTTTTTTTTAGATTTTATTTATTTATTCATGAGAGACACAGGGAGAGAGAGAAGCAGAGGGAGAAGCAGGCTCCATGCAAGGAACCCGACATGGGACTCGATCCTGGGTCTCCAGGATCACGCCCTGGGCCGAAGGCAGGCACCCAACCGCTGAGCCACCCAGGGATCCCTATTTTTATTTTTTTAAAAGATTTTATTTATTTATTCATGAGAGACAGAGAGAAAGGGAGAGGCAGAGACACAGGCAGAGGGAGAAGCAGGCTCCATGCAGGGAGCCCTATGTGGGACTCAATCCCAGGACTGCAGGATCACACCCTGAGTCAAAGACAGGTGCTCAACCGCTGAGCCACCCGGGCTGCCCAATAATCAGCATTTATTTTAGCACTTACTGTAGTGGACCATAATGTGCCAAGCAGTGTTCTAAGCCCTTTAGGTATATTAGCTATATTTACTATATACATATATATATATATACATATATATATATATATATACTTTATATACAGTTTACTTTTAACCCTCATGGTAACTCTGCAGGTAGATACTTCTTTTATCTCCATTTTACAGGTGAGACATTAATGTCATTTATCAGAAGAGATCAAATAACTGGCGCCAAATCGCACAGTTTTAAGCAGCAGATCTGGCATTCAAAACCTAGAAAGTCTGGCTCCAGAGCCCGTTCTTTTTAAGATGCCCGTTATGGAAAAAATGGGTTAGACTCAGCCCTTGAGAAGCTTTTATTTAAGGAGAGCAGTGATAAAGATGAAGCTCAAAGGAGATATAATAAGCATGAAATACAAAGATATGTTTAGCTATTTACATTATAGACGACTAAAAGATTCCTAGCATTGTGGCCATGAGTGGGAGTTGTTATTGGAGTTCCAAGTTTGGATGCAGTGGAATCATCATCTCTTCTCCTTTCTAATTATACTTGGAGGCTTCACGGGGATTAGCTTTTATGAGCCCTCTGTGTTGCTCTCTATGCCAGGTGTTTGGCATGGTTTGAACAGTGCTTCTTAATCAGGGGTGTGCCTCCCTGTCTCATGGGGAGCCTTCTGAAAACACAGACGCCAGCAGCTCTGCACTTGCTTGTTGCGTCTCCACGGGTGATGCTGATATGCAGTCATGGAATAGGACTTTACATGGAAATGGTGTCTTGGGTGGTCATACATGATACGCTACTCTAAAACTTAATGATTTACGTTAAGCTTTATGATTTCTCATGATTCTCTGTTGGTCTGGGCTCACTCGCTGGCAGGTTGGCTGGGAGTTGGATTTCTCTCTCCTTGTGGTCTTACTAGCTTCAAGGAAGCTAGACTAGGCTTCCTCACTTGGTGGCAGAAGTATTCCATTGGGTAAGTCCCAGTGCTCACATGCTTATCAGACTTCTGCTGCAGCACATTTGCTCACGTCCCCTGGGCAAAAGCAAATCACATGCCCTAGCCTAGAATCAGGGTGGAAAGGGACTACACGGGGTGTGGACACTGGCAGACATGATTCATTGGAATCATTATTATAACAATCTACCACAGATGTAAACATCTGACTAAAATTAGCTCGATGAAAGGGCATTTATTATAAGGGCTTAGATCTCATAAAACCTAGAGAAAAACTAGCTTTCATTCTTGTCCTCTGTCATTATAGCACACGTACCAATTTGATCAGTTGTGGTTTCGTCAGATTTTTTTCATTTGCTTAGCAAATGTTATTTGAGCACCTACTGTATGCTAAACAAGGGAACTGCAGTCCACAAAGCAAATAAGTCCTGCCCTCCTGGGGCTTACCGTCTTGGTAGTGGCAGCAGTAGCAGGGTGGCAGGGGCTGTAGTGGAAACAGACAATATAAATAAAACAGGGAAGTGAAAAAGGGTGCTGGGGTGGGCAGTAATTTTAGATTGGGTGGCCAGGGAAGGCCTCCCAGAGAAGTGACATTTGGAAAAGATCAAAACAAAAACTATATCTGGTTGGTTCTGGCCAGTGTAATGCTTTATTATTTTGTACTTGAATGTCTCTCCCAGATCTCTTCAGTAGTGGATTGGGGATGGAAGAAGAGATAGATGGTACAAAATGGGCAGGAGAAGGCGATGACCAGCATACCTAATGCCACCGTGGTGCCCCATGAGCTCTGTGCTGGTTTCTCTGACTGAATTGGGGGTATGGATACAAGGTGGAGAGAAGGGACATGTGTGTTGAATACCTCCTGTATGCTAAGCATTTAAAAGTATATTTCATTTAAGCTTCTCAACATCCATGTGAAGAAACGAGTATTATTCCTACTTTTGGGACTCTGAGTGGTCACACAACTTCAATAAAAGAAGAGAAGAGTCAAGGAGAAAAATATTAGGAAATTAAGGAAGTCATACTAAACATTATAACAGATTTAATGCTAGAAGAGGACATAAGTCACATTATATATTAACTGAAAAATTAAGAAAATTTTGTTCCATTTATGTCTCTCATCTTTAGTCCCTTTATTTTTTTTCTGTTTTCTCTTTTCTTTTCTTTTTTTCCCCTCCCGACAGGAATGGGTAACTGCTACTGACATCAGAGTAACTCTCAATCGCCTGAACACTTTTGGAGATGAAGTGTTCAACGACCCCAAAGTTCTCAAGTCCTATTATTACGCAATCTCTGATTTTGCTGTGGGTGGTAGGTAAGTAAACTATTAAATAACTTTCAAAGTGACTGGGGTTTTAGGTTAGAAGTGAAGGCAGCAACTTGCTTACAACCATATTAGTAATGTTGTTAGACCTCATTATCCTGGAAACAAGGTAATTAGGTTTTCTAAAACCTTGTCAAATCAGCACACTTGGTGAATTCCTCCTGGGCACTTCAGTGCAAAGCTCTGCGATAGAATCTCTGAAGCCACCAAGGAAGGAAATATGAGACATTCACCTACTGAGAAGGATTTGACCTTCTTGGACCCTACAAAGTGAATGGGGCAGGCGATGTATGAACATGTGAAAAATGAAAACATATTTTAGATTAAAAGAGGCCATAGGTCAGAGAATGAGACAGAACTGTCAGTCTAGAGAAGCAGATGGGGGAACTAAGCTAGGCTTTAAAGAATGGGTAGAGTTTGAATAAGGAAGGAGGTTGTGTGGGTGGGATGCAAGAGGATGGGCATGTAATGAGCAGAAATGTAGGGTTGGGAGATTATAGACCTACGAGGCTTAAAGAAAATCTCTTCTGTGAATTTGTAGAATTGATGGAGTGAAAGGTGTTAGAGACTAATCAGTGATAAATCATATACTATTTTAGCGTAGGCCTCTGATGTCTAAAGAGTGGTGAGGAAAATTAATTGCAGGCAAGGTGAAAGTAGAGTACTATTGAGAGAATTCATATTCTTGTTATGATGCTGTGATCCAGGTGTTAGGTGACAAATACCTGACATCAGGGTGGTGACAATAGAATGGAAAGGAACGTTTTAGATGGATTTTATTGTGAGGCGAGAATTATCAGGACTTTAGTCAAAGATGATTTTAAGGTTTAATGATCAGGAGAATGGTGGTACTATTAAGGAAATGAAGAAGATGGGCTAATGTAGGGAGATGATGAGTTTAGTTGTAGACGTGTAAAATTTTAGGTTATGGGGGACATCTGAATTTGTGTACCAATCAAGGATAGAAAGATGAAAGCTGGGGATATGAATTTGGGATTTATCCTGGTATACTGAAGATGTTTTGGAAAGGTTTGAAACGTATTATGAAGTAGTGGTGGGAGCTATGGAACAGCTTCTATCTATAAAGAAGCCAGTGAGGGAAACATCAGGGCACCAGAGCATGTTTCAATATTCATGGGCATTTCCATGAGTCCTTTATGATTGTACCTGCCTCAAGGGATCCTGCAGGGATCCTTGCCCCAAACAACCTGAGGGAGTATCAGAGTTCCATATGGTAGTGAGGTGTTAGATGTCTCTTATTACCTTCAGATCTGGGTACTTTAAAATCATTAGGATGGGTAACAGTTGACTGAATTTTTGACTTGTAATGTGCCTGCACAATCCTAAGCACATAAATTAAGCAGCTTCTTGATCCTCCCAATAACTTGTGAAATTGACATTTTCATCATCCCTATTTTACAGGTAAGGCATAGGGGTTAAGTTACATTCATAAGTCATAGGGCAGGGTTCCAAACCCATGCAGCCAGGCTCCCAGGTCCTTGCTCTGCTTGACCTCCACACTTGGCTGCTGCTTGACACAGTTGACTTCAGGAAGAGATCCTAGAAATTATTGAAGCCTCCAAATTTTTAGACACTTTCTTTCTGTGTCTGGTTAATGCCCCATTCCCTGTTAAATACAGATGTTTTAGGGTGGGGGAGTTTGCTTGTTTGATTTTTCCTTTTTACCTGAAAACTCAAACATTCATTATTTAATTTTGTTTAGTTCCTCAGTTTGTAAACTGAGTCTTGAATGGTAAAACTAAAAATACATCCTGGGGTTGTGTTTAGTTCTCTTTGTACATCATGTTTCTGCATCCATTTCTGTGACTTTATGGCCCCTTCATATTTTTGATTGTCTGTTCTCTTCCCAGGTGTAAATGCAACGGACATGCAAGTGAGTGTGTGAAGAATGAATTTGACAAGTTGGTGTGTAATTGCAAACATAATACTTATGGGGTAGACTGTGAAAAGTGTCTGCCTTTCTTCAACGACCGGCCGTGGAGGAGGGCAACTGCTGAGAGCGCCAGCGAATGCCTGCGTGAGTGCCCCTTGGCCTCAGTCTGTTAAATTATCTTGAGAACTTCCAGAGTGGGGAGAAGGAATGGGTGACTTCCTTCTGTTCCTCCTTGAAAGGAAAACTCTGAAAGGCAGTGCTGCTTCTGTAATTTGAGAGCAAAGAATGGTAAACTACATGCACATCAGAGGAAAATCATAGATGCAGGCAATTGGCTACCAATATAAAGTAGGTTCGTTTGTGTTTCCTTCATGAACACACATATCAGACTGAGAGCAGCATCTCTAAGGTTCAGAACTTCACTTAGATCCAAGTCCTGGGCCAGTATAGCCTACTATAAAACATGGTTTCTCTAGTCTTGTCTTTGGTGCACGCAAAATATTCTCCTACCAATGGTCATTTATGCAAGCAGTCGGGATCACTGATTAACATGTGTTGGGTAGGTCAAGTTCTAAAGTAGGACTGCTATTCAAATGATTATTTTTCAAAATTATTTTTCCTTCGTTTCTTAAAACACATTTCCTTCTTTCTTTCTTTTTTTTTTTTTTTAAGATGTTATTTATTTATTCATAGAGACAGAGAGAGAGAGGCAGAGGGAGAAGCAGGCTCCATGCAGGGAGCCCAATGCGGGACTCCATCCCGGGTCTCCAGGATCACACCCCAGGCTGCAGGCGGCGCCAAACAGCTGCACCACCAGGGCTGCCCCATTTCCTTATTTCTAAAGACCACAATGGGGAGGATTTTCTTACTCCTCCCATGCAGAGGTGGGTGACTTTGGGAAGGAAAGTAGGTCCTAGTAGTTCTAGAAAAGGGTAAAAGAAAAAGATTGAACATCATTTTATCCTTTTGTAATGGCTTGGTTTATTTTGAACAGATAGAGAAAGAAGCCTCAGAAAGGAACCACGAAACTACGCAATCATGCTTTGTCAAGGACTTAAAAATAAGAAACTTTTAAAGCAGCGATAATTTTTTTCTGACCTTATAAATATTGCCTATCATATACTCTTAATAAAGGAATAAGAAGAAGGGGGATCCCTGGGTGGCTCAGCGGTTTAGCGCCTGCCTTCGGCCCAGGGCGTGATCCTGGAGTCCCGGGATTGAGTTCCAACGTCAGGCTCCCTTCATGGAGCCTGCTTCTTCCTCTGCCTGTGTCACTGCCTCTCTCTCTCTCTGTCTCTCATGAATGAATAAATAAAATCTTTAAAAAGAAAAAAAAAAGGAATAAGAAGGATACTCTGAATTCACTGGAATTATTGTTAGAAACCTTGAGAAACAACCATTATCTTGACTCATGACTATTTGTTAGTTGCCTAGAGCAGTTTTTCTTATCTTCCCTTTTCCTCAGCAAATCTCAGATTTAAAGATAAATTGTGCAGCCTCCTCTAGAATTCTTAGGCACTTGCTTGAGCTTCAGTTCCTTTACTGAAGTGTAATAGCTAGTGTTAGAAGCAACATGATAAAAATCTTAACAGAAACACTGAAATACCCCTATGATGTGATATTTAAATAAATGTACACATGTATTTCAAAAGTATTTTGCTAAGTGATAGGGTTATATTTTGAGTCTTTCCGGGAACATTATGAAAAAAACATAACCATGTATTGCCAGTTTACCACCGGGAAATGGACTGAATATAATTTCTAAAGGAGTTTGATGAGGAACTAAATCAATTTGCCTTCTTCCTTGGGTCACTTCAGCTTTTCAAAGAGTGAAGTTTCTGGAGGTTAGAATAGTACTACAATATTGTCAGGATGCTGGGGTTGGAGAAGAGAAAATTAGAGCCTTCTCTCTTACGAAGGAAACAACAGTGTCTGCTTCACCTGTGTAGACAAGGGAACTGTTCTGCTTCATAGTCCCAGAGCACCAAACCATTTAGGGTGGGGATGGGCTGGGTTTGGCTGGGGATGGGATGTGCAGGATTATCTAAGGAGGCTTGAGGGAAGAGAAATAGCCAATGAAGAAGAGAAAGGCAACTCTACGAGTTACTTAACACAACTCTAATATTTGGTGCCAGTAATTCAAGTTTCCAAAATGTTTTCAAGTATAATACTACAAAAGAACAGATTATAAAGAAGGAGGTGAAAAACAGAAAAATATATTCTAACATTTTTTAAAAACAATTTGCTTTATCTGAAATCAAATAAAATTGTGTTTAGTGCTCAAGATACTGCCTATACTTAGTGTAGAATCAATAATTCTAAGAAAATAAACTTACTATAAGTATGGAAAAGAAGTTCTATAACTCCATATACTTGTTCTTAAAATATAGTTGTGTTCTGTAGGGAATATAGCTACTTAACAGAGGACCCAGTTGGCGTTGTGGCTTCCCAGTAGAAGGATGTGTCTGGTGAAGCTAGATTTCCCTTCAGTTCTGCTTCCATCTACAGAAGTGCTAATTTTAACCCATGTGTCTCAGGTTACGCCAGTCTGGCCATGCAAGTAATCTGGCCCTTCGAAAGTTAGTGTCTTACTGTATTTCAATTGTCTGGGACCTGAAAAGTTAAGGTAAATTAAAGCCTGCATATAAAGCCCTCTGTTGTTGGAGTTGGTATTAGAACGAAGGATAAAGATTCAGACAAGTTGCAATTTGACTTGCCTTTTACTTGCATATAAACAATTCCCTGGAGATTCCCAAGTTTGGGAATTCTGGTGTTTTATGATGGCATTGTTTTTGATAAGAACGTTTCTTAGTAAACTGATAACCTGGCTATCTAAAGCCTTTATTGACCTACTGTTTTTGTTTTTAAATGAACGATGCATTAAGTGGGCGTTCTTATTCTACTGCCCATTGTGCCACAGAGATGTGGGAAATCATGGTTTGGTTTTCTTAGTCTTTTGAAATGCCATTCATCAAAGGAAGGTGGATCTGACTCAACTCCTATGTTTTGGCCGACAGCCTGTGACTGTAATGGCCGATCCCAGGAGTGCTACTTTGACCCTGAACTATATCGGTCTACCGGCCATGGTGGCCACTGTACCAACTGCCAGGGTAACACAGATGGTGCCAACTGTGAGAGGTGCCGGGAGAATTTCTTCCGCCTTGCGAGCCATGAAGCCTGCTCTCCATGTCACTGTAGTCCTGTAGGTAAGTCCTCCAGCATCAGCCTGATGGATTGAAAGACAAACAGAAATACTCCTTGTCTCCCCTGAAAAAAAGCTCTGCTTCCTGGGCATCTGCACAGGTGAAGTATGGAAGTGTGTACATTATTGTAACACGTAAACGACTCCAGATCTGCCTGACTCCCCAACCTCCACTCTGTTTAATCAAGTTAAACTTTCCGATGATTTTTCTGGTGTATATAAATAAGTGTGGGGCTGGCCTGAGTAATGGTTTTGTGTAAATAATTAGTAACATGATCCTAGAGACCATATGAACTTTGACTGGAAAAGGTTAACTGCTTTGTGAGTCCTTCCCTGTTAATGATTTTGTTTAGTTTACGATCCGTAAAGGGCTGAACTTTCTCAGTATGTTCGTGTGTGTTCACAGACGTGGAGTGCTCTGAGTTTCTTCTACTCTTTCAAGGATGACCTTTATTTTGTTGTGCCTGGAGATACTTAAATTCTAGACATGGGCCTTATGGAGCCTGTGCTCTGCTCACAGAGAAGTGACTGGTTTTGTGTTCAGTTAGTTTATCATTGGGTGCAGAGTGATCTGTTTTTCAACATTGATGAGTAGGGTGTGTTTCCGGAAAGTTAAAATGTTATGGCTCAAAGGAATATGATTTTGAGACAATTAGGATTGAAAATTTGGTCTTTATTCTCTCTGAAACCATCTAGAGATTACATATTAGGTTTCAAGTATTGTTTTTAGTTACCTATTTTTTTTCTTTGACATACTAATTTTACTTACATTTCTGGTTGCTGACAAGCTCTTTAAATTTTAGGCTCTCTCAGCACACAGTGTGATAGCTACGGCAGGTGTAGCTGTAAGCCAGGAGTGATGGGTGAGAAGTGTGACCGTTGCCAGCCTGGATACCATTCTCTCACTGAGGCAGGATGCAGGTAAGACTTCTCAAAACTGGAAAAGGAGGGGAGGATCTAAATGTAGTCGATCCAGAGTAAGAGATCTTGTGGCTTGTCTGCAGCAGTATAAACATTTTTCCCCATAGTAATTTTCAAGAACTTCTAGCTGTAAGGTTGATCCAGGATTGGTTTGTAGCAGAGATGAAGCAGGGTTTTTAGTATCAAAAAGGTCTGTGTGATAGGTCTCCTTGACTGAACCAAATCCAAATGTGAAACTGACTTTAGGACTCTTTTTGCTTTTTTATGTATTTCTTTTTTAAAAAAAATGTATTAACATGTAAAACAAAAGGTAGACTTTAAGAGTGGAATTCCTTTCTCATTTCTCTTCTCTGTTTTATTCCTTTTTCCATCTAATAGGCCATGCTCTTGTAATCCTGCTGGCAGCATAGATGAATGTAATGTTGAAACAGGAAGATGTGTTTGCAAAGACAATGTTGAAGGCTTCAATTGTGAGAGGTAGCTCATTCTTTCTCTAGCTGTGTTGTGTTTCTTCTGGTCTCATATTTCAAGTCCAAAAAATTCCTGATTATATCTTTATGTTTTTCAGATGCAAACCTGGATTTTTTAATCTGGAATCATCTAATCCTAGGGGTTGCACACCCTGCTTCTGCTTTGGGCATTCTTCTGTCTGTACAAATGCTGTCGGCTACAGTGTTTATTCGATAACCTCTACCTTTCAGATCGGTAATTTGGATGTTCCCTTTCTGTCTCCCAGAATTATGAAACGAGACTTAACGGTATTTTTTTAAAAATCAGTAAATTTTGAGGATTTTTTGATGGTGGCAACATTTTGTTTTTTTTTAATGTATGTGATTTTTTTTGTTTGGCTCTTTGTTTGACTTTTTCATTTAATGAAAACATATGGCTTTAGAATTCACTTTAGTATAAATTTATGGAAAATCACAATACAGCCTGAGAGGTATAACATGTATAGGCACTGTCATAAGATCCATGTATTCAAAAATGTTTACTGGTTACTTTCTATATATTTTTGTGGTCTATAGAGGTCCTGCACTCAGGATGTTTAGAGTGTGATGGCACTTGTGTTTTCATCCTGTGCTTGCAGATGAAGATGGGTGGCGTGTGGAACAAAGGGACGGCTCCGAAGCATCACTGGAGTGGTCCTCTGAGAGGCAGGATATTGCCGTCATCTCAGATAGCTACTTTCCTAGATACTTCATTGCTCCTGGTAAGTAAGGCTAAGAGGCAGTCTGGTGTGATGTGTGCTCCTCTGTAGTCTCATTCTCACATTCTTGCACACCACTCTGTCTACTTTCCAGCAAAGTTCTTGGGCAAGCAGGTGTGGAGTTATGGTCAGAACCTCTCCTTCTCCTTTCGAGTGGACAGGCGAGATACTCGGCTCTCTGCAGAAGACCTGGTGCTGGAGGGAGCTGGCCTGAGAGTGTCTGTGCCCCTGATTGCTCAGGGCAATTCCTATCCAAGTGAGACCACTGTGAAATATGTCTTCAGGTAAGACAGTCGTCTTTGTAAAATCTTTCTTGACCAGAATTATAAAAGTGGTTTCTTTACCTAAGCTTATCAAGCCTCAAGCTGTCTGTTGAAGAAGGTGATTTTATAAAGGTGCCTTTGGAGAAGGAAGCCTTCAAGCCTTCTCTTTATTTACCTGTACCCTTTCCAGTTGTACTGTCCAACCAACAGACCTGTTTCTGACTTGGTTAGATTGTCAGAGCATTGCATTGTTAGTGGATAAATGTGTAAGAAGTGCTTTCTCGGCACCCAGGATTGCCCTTACAGAGGTTAATGTGGCCCTTTCTTTCTAGGCTCCATGAAGCAACAGATTACCCTTGGAGGCCTCCTCTTAGCCCTTTTGAATTTCAGAAGCTCCTAAACAATTTGACCTCAATCAAAATCCGTGGGACCTATAGTGAGAGAAGTAAGTTATGATATAATTTAAGAGCATTCTTAAGATGATTAGGTAAAAGGATCCATAATAATGCAAAAGTTTATCTGTAAAGTCCCAATACTATAGCATTGATCCTAAAGAAGTGGTATAAATTATTTCATTATATGTGAATTATGTATAAAAAGAATGCATTTGTTTAAACACTTTCAAGGACTTGGAGAAAATTTGCTAAAATTAATAAATGGCATTGTTTCATAATGAATAAGCTTGATGAGGTACTTTATATCTAAATATAAGAATCTTACTGTAATTCTATTGGCTCACATGCTTAACCTTTATTTCTTTTTATTTATTGCTAGGTAATTATCAAGCCCTTTAAACTATTGGCTAAATATGAAAAATTACAAATTCCTGAGTGAAGGTTCATTATATTGTTAGATAAACAAAGCTGTTTTAAGTATGCCTTTAAAATTTTTTTCCTATAATTTTTTTTTCTTAATGAGGACCTTTTTCTGTAGAAAGCTAAAGCTGTTTGGATGGAGTCAGAGTGGTGGTGTGGCATTGTAAGTGGTATCAGCAGCTTGCATGTGTTGGTTTTTAAGAGGCCTTCATGAATATCCAGATGAAAATATCATTTAAGTCGTTAGAAATAATGGTATGGGGTTTAGGAATAATTTAGGACTGGAGATCGAAAGGTTGACCACCTATGGGTAATAATTTTTAAACTTGGAAATAAGACAAAAAATACAGAAAGAGAACAAGTGCAACCCCAGAAACATTGTTACGTAAGGACCATGTGTTGGGACTCAAGGGAGAAAAAGAATTTTAAGGAGGAGAAACAATTAGCGGGTTTATAAAGATGGTGCATTGGATTTTGAAACAGGTAAGTAAGGAATCATTGGTGAAACCAGGGGCGCTTGAGTGGCTCAGTCCATTAAGTGTCTGCCTTCAGCTCGGGTCATAATCCGAGGGTCCTAGGATGGAGCTGTGTGTTGTGCTCCCTGCTCAGTGGGGAGTCTAGTCTGCTTCTCCCTCTCCCTCTGGCCCTCTCCCCTGCTTGTGATTTTGCTTGTTCTCTCTCTCAAATGAATAAATTAAAAAATCTTTTTAAAAAAGTGTTGAAACTGAAATTATTTGCAGTGCTTTGATAAGTAATTTGAAGGAAAAGAAGTAAAACTTACTCTTTTAAGAAGTTTGTAAGGGAAGGAAAAGAGATGGATTATAATTCAAGAATATACATAAGATTAGAGGAAGAGTACTTTTGGGGATGGGAGACTTAAGAATGGTTAGAACTGGAAGCATATTAGCCAACGGGTAGATCTCATGATCTAACTGTTGACAAAATCCATAAATATATCAAAAGTAACTATGTTCAAAGCAATCATAGAAGAGATGTCCTTCACCCTGAGGTTGTCAATCTCTAAGAATTTTATAAAAGGCAGGTTGACATTTCATAACATAGGAAAACATGATGATATAATTAAGGACTGACACTTGATGGAATATTCCTGCTGGGCGATTAAGTGCCCTGTTGCATTGGATGATCCATTGGTCTAAGCCAGTATATGGTTTCCTGTTTCTATTTTCTTCTGAAAGCGGGAAAGCTTTGTGATATATAACTTACTGGCTTTGGAATAATTGCCTATTTGCCAAAGTAGCCCTGAATATTAAAATTGGTTACCAATTTTTCCTATTTTATGCAGGGCAAAAAAAGTATAGTTGAGTAGTGCTTGTTGGCAGGTACTTTTGTTGCTTTCTTATCCCTGAACTCTGTAGTCAAGACCTGCTTTTGTGGCAAAAGAACAAAAACACTGCTTAATGGCTATAGCCCTAAACTCTTCTTGTCCCTTACACTCTTGCTCTGATCTCTTCTTGCCCCAGATTATTGCACAGTGCTTCTCCTTTCTCACATTGGTGATTGAGACAACTGTAAAATCCAACAGATCTGGTTGTGTGTGTGTGTTTAAAAACATGTTTGCCTCTCTGCCCTACCAGATACTTAGCACCAGGACTGCTGTGAACACTGTTTTCTAATTATCTCCTCTAATAGATAAGTTAAACTAATAGCTGAATATCTCTGGGATTTTGTGTCTGATTACTCTTTAGCTTTATTAACGTTTTGTAGGCTTTTGGAAAACAGAAGCCAGTTCAGTGATTCTCTTATCCACACCATTCACAGGTGCTGGATATTTGGATGATGTCACCCTAACAAGCGCTCGCACTGGGCCCGGGGTGCCTGCCACCTGGGTGGAGTCCTGCACCTGTCCGGTGGGATATGGAGGGCAGTTTTGTGAGATGTGCCTCTCAGGTTACAGAAGAGAAACTCCGAGTCTCGGGCCATACAGTCCATGCGTGCTTTGTACCTGCAATGGACACAGTGAGACCTGTGACCCTGAGACAGGTGAGATGATGATCTTTGGTGGCTACAAGACCTAAATCTTCTTCAGTGGATGGGCAGGAAAGTGCTCCTAGTCTTACTTGCTTACTCACTTGCCTTTTCTCTCATACCCACTCTCCCAATAGGTGTTTGTGACTGCAGAGACAATACAGCTGGCCCCCACTGTGAGAAGTGCAGTGATGGGTACTATGGAGATTCAACCACGGGCTCCTCCTCCGATTGTCAGCCCTGTCCATGTCCTGGGGGCTCCAGTTGTGCCGTAGTCCCTAAGACCCAGGAAGTGGTGTGCACCAACTGTCCTACTGGCACCACCGGTAAGTCCATTCTTCCCATCTGCTCTCGGTGTTCCAACCTACAAAAATAACTTGGCAAGCAGAATTTTGAGGGTTTGCAGACTTCAGCTGGTTGTTTGGCTCAGTGATGACAGTTTTCTGAGCAGGTGAAATTTTGCATGAAAGAGATTTATTATAGATTCATAGAATACATATTGGATACAAGTAATAGCTAACATATTTATGGCCACATACTTTTCTGAGCACTTTACACATTGTACCTCATTAATCCACCCAACCCCATAAGGTAGCTTCTGCTATTATCCCCATGTTACAGCTAAGAACACTGAGGCACAGAGACATGAAAGTTACATGTCCAAGCTGTACGGCTGGTCATTGGAGGAGCTCATGGCCACTACTGTATACTCTCCCACCTAAGATGAGAACCAACATTTGATTTTTAGTCTGTGGGGCTATCCTGGGATTCTTGATATAAAGTGGCAATTTTTACATTCTTTAAATTCTTTCTGTTCTTTCTTTAAATAGTCTTTTCAGTGCATCGGAGCTCAGTGCATTTAGTTGGGAAAAAATATTTTTATAGTTTTGGATAGACGTCTGTTCCCATTCTCTGAGTTTCTTTCTTTCTTTTTTTAAAAAAATTTATTTATTCACGAGAGAGAGAGACAGAGACAGGCAGAGGGAGAAGCAGGCTCCATGCAGGGAGCCCAACGTGGGACTCGATCCCTGGTCTCCAGGATCACACCCTTGGCTAAAGGCGGTGCTAAGCCGCTGAGCCACCCGGGCTGCCAGAGTTTCTTTCTTTTTGATAAGAATGTAAAAGTAGATCTTTCCCAGCTACCTAAGGAACTGTCGTGCTGACCAAGGAGACCAAGGCTCATTAACGACCATTCCTCTTTTTCCATTGACTTTAGCCTCCATGCAATGGTGAGGTATTGGCAAGGCTTCTCATACAACCATTGACTCCATTACAGACTTTTTGTTCAGAAGAGACTGCTCCAGAGCCTGGAAATAAGTAAAAAAAAAAACAAAACATACACAAAAAAACCACTGAGCTAATTATTTGCCTCTCTTGTACATCAGCAAGACACTTTTTAATCCTTGGGAACATTGAAACACCCCACCTTCCTTTTCCTACTCCAGTGACCCCCACACTGAGCACAAGGGCATTGCAACACAGAACGATTCAATCATTTGCTTAAGGTAGTTGAGAAAATAAGTAGAAACTAGCATAGACTTTCAGATTTTTTACTCTTTTCTGTTTGTGTGTTTTTTAAAACAATGGCCTGATAGGGGCTCACAGATGGATTTCTCTGACCTCATTCCCTTCCACCTACTATTGCTGTCACTCTCTCTGCTCCGTCCATCCTGGGCTTATAATCCATCAAATGAGCCAGACTCTATGGCCTATTATACACAGTTTTCTTTTTTTTTAGACTGCCTTAGCCCAAGACTCAAACCTCACTTTTCTTGGCCAACTCCGATCTTTTTCATGGAGTTGGGTTGAAACATCACTTCCCCAGGAAGGCTTTCCTCAGTAAACCCTCCCTGCACCACTACCTCAGGATTTTAGGACCCTTTACTCTACTGCCATAGCATAGAGCAAGCATCCCATTTGCAGAATCTACTCTTATATGTACTTAATACGGTGTTTTGGTGAGAGAGCCCTTTGCTTACTCTGTTGTTCCATTGGGTAGACTACAAACATAAACAAATTAAGCACTGTGGAGGTGTTCTCATAGCTATGCTGAATGATACCTATGGTGAGTTGAGACCACTTGGCATATGTAATAGAGTGTAATATAGGAGATCTTGCAAAATGGTATAAATTTATTAGTCTGTCACCAGGCGTCTCTCACACAAGACTTGTGAGATAGATTTGTTCGTTATCACCTGGCTTGAAGGGAATGAGCTATAGCACTTCCTGAGGCTATTAATTAGGGTCTAGAGGTCTACGTGAAAAACAGCATAGACTCTGAAAGATAATGCCCTCACTTGTTAGTCCTATATCCTTCTTTACTTTTTTCATAGCACTTTTTAGCCACTTGATAGTTTTCTGTTTATTCATTTGTTTATTGTCTATATTCCCCATCCTTCACCGCTGTTAAGCTCTGTGGCAGCAGGCATTTGTCTGTCTTAATGACTTTTGTATTCCTACACCCAGTATAACACTTGACATGTGTTTGTTGAATGAATGCAAATATTTTTTGGATAACGAATAGAGATTGCAGATATGGGGTAAGATGTTCTCATTTAGAAGACTGCTGAAGAACAGGAATAACTCGATAGTCCCTGAGATCTTCACACATGGTGTGCTTTCACGTTTGATCTTTAAAATGATCTCTTGAGGTAAATTAATCAGAATAGTATTCTTTTTTCATCACATCTATTTGAGTGCCTGACTTTGGTTCTGCAAAGATGAATAGGGATGGTCCCTGCTCTTCAGGGGCTACAAGTATGGGAGAAACACAGGTACTTTTAAGATAGTATTGCTAATTCAGGTAAAGGAATGCACCTAAGAGGGCTAGGAGAGGAGGAACAAAACCTTGCCTGGGGTGGGGAGAGGATGATAAGGAAAGCCAAGGCAAAAGAAAAGTCCATAACTTGCCCAAAGTCACATAAGTAGTATATCCAGGACTTGAACTGACATCCTGGACTCTAACACAAAAGGATAGGTTAGCCATTGTTGCCAGAAGATATTTTGGCGTGAAAGCTTTCCACGGGCTACCATGCAGCTCTGTTTTAGGTTTCCTACCAGATTTTTAAAATTGTTTTATTCAAAACAGATTTTAAGGCATTTTGAATATAGATCATATCTAGAATGGCCAAATGATCTGATGAAAAAGCAAAACTGACATGCTGTCCTAATCCTGGTCTGGGGAGGGATCTCAAATGAACATCCGTTTTCATCAGAGATGAGAAGGGCCTGTCGTGTCCTGTCTCTTCCCCTCCTGGCCTGCCCCCAGCCCCAGATCCTGTTCACCTCATCAGCAGTCTCCATTTGCCAAATGCAAGGATCAGTTTTCAGTCCTCCTCTGACCCCGTCTCTCAGCAACTGGGGACGCTGATGACTGCTCACCCACCCCAGACATTTCTTCTCCCACCTTTGGGGACACTGCCGTCTCTTGGGTTTCCTTCCTTCCTTCTTCACTTGAGGCTCCTTTCATCACTTCTGATTCTCAGCCTAAGGCTTCCATGTCAACTTTATATGTATTCTTCCCTCAGGTAAACAAACCTCATCTTCTGCCTTCAAAAACCTTTCAATGCCTGCTGAAAAATCTGTGACTTTGGCCCCAACTATGCTGTCTCCTGAGTGCTGGCTATAGACTTGCCATCTCTGCTTGGCTGGTGGGCTGGAAGCCTTGCTATATGCTTGGCATATAGTAGATGCCCCCCATATCCATTCTTTATTTTTCTCCACCATGCCGAGACCTGTATGCACTACTCCAGATGGGCCCTCCGCTTGTGTTCAGGCAGCAGGAAGCACATATAGGAAGTCACAGAGAGGGAGGAGGGTGGGGACAGAGTATTTAGTCCACAGCCCCCTCTGGCGGGGCGGGGGCGGGGGGTGTCCTTGTGCCTTGGTGACCTTAACCAAGGTTCTCCAAACAGCCCTTTCTAACGTAAGCTTCTTGCTAACTGCTCCCTGCAGCCACCCCGTGAGGCCCAGGCAATAGAGCCCTGCAGTCACTACCACTTGTGACACGCTGTCCTTTGGAATTCCTGACACCCTGCCCATACTTGTATAGAGAGGACCTTTATTAAACTCTCTTTGGGTCTTGCTAATTTGAATGTGTCTATTATTTTCTGCCTATGCTCTTGAGTCAGATGGCTAAAGGCATCTCTAAGCAAATCCAAGCTAAATCTTTGATTTCTTCTCTTACTCTCCACCCTGAATCTTGTCCTTCCCCAGTCTTGTTCATCTCAGTGAAATTACTACCATTCATCTATTTGCTCAGGCTAAAATCTTAGGCTTGTCCTTGATTCTTCATTCTTTCATTTCCTGGGATCAGTCACTCAGTATGTGTGATTGACTCTCACTTCTGACTGCTTTTCGCTGCCTCCGCTGCCACCACCCAGGTCCGTACCACTGCAGTCTCTCGCCTAGAATAGCCTCCTCATTGGTCTCCCTGCAATCCTACCTCACTGGGCAGCCAGGATAATCCTTTTAAAATGTAAATTGGGCACCTGGGTGGCTCAGTCGGTTAAGCATCTGACTTTGGCTCAGGTCATGATTTTGGGGTCCTGGAATTGAGCCCCACATGGGGCTGCATGCTCAGTGGGAAGTCTGTTTCTCCCTCTCTTCTCCGCCCCCCTCCCCCTGCTCATACATGCTCTTTCTTTCAAGTAAATAACTAAAATCTTTTTAAAAAATGTAAATCAGGTTATATCACTTAAAACCCTCTAATACCACCTCATTGTGCTTGAATTTAAACCATATTTTTTTATTGTGACCTGCATGATCGACTCTTACTACTTCCATAAGCTCATAGTGTTTTTCTGGAACGTTCTTCCCTTGGATATTATCATGGCTGTTTTTTTTTTTTTCATGTCTTTCCATGTTATTCCAAATATCTACTCCTTACAGAGCTTTCTCTAACCACCGTCTGATGTAACTACCACTCTGTCACATTACCCTGTTTTTAAAATTCTTTATGCTTATCCCTATCTGAAATAATCCTTTTTATTTATATGTCTGTGGACTGGCCTCCCCCAACCACAGTGTAAACTTCATGAGAGGAGAGATCTTGTCCACCTTGTTCACTACATCATCTTGATAACCTAGAATAGTGCCTGTATATAGTATAGATGCTCAGCTAATATTCATTAAATGAGTACATGAGCAAACTTTTGTTTCTCTAGAAAGCTTAGGCTAATTCAGTCCTTGTCTGCTACAAAGATATCAAGAACCCAACTTGGGCTAATAGTGATGGGAAAGTGGAAAAGGGAAGAGGAGGAACAGTGAGCTTAGTATGGTGGCAAGAGTTCTGGATCCTAGATGTTGGATTGTGGGCAAGTTACTTAACCTCTCTGTTCCCTTACCTATAATGGAAGCTGGTGGCAAATGACAATCTCCGAGTTCTTTTCTAAAATACTCTGATTCTGTACTAGTTGAAATAGTTCAAACAAGGATTAGCACATACCTTTTATTTTTGTGAAGAAGATTGTCCTGCTTACTCTGTTGTATAGGAAACTTACGGCATTGAGTGGCCCTTCATCTTTTTTAATATCATGAACCAATATAAACATATGAACGTGGAGAGGTTAATAAACCCTGAGTCTGACTCATTTACAAAGCACTTTTAATGCATGATTTCAGTTAATCCTCAGGACAATTGAAGTGAATGAAGTAGGCAAAACAGGTGCTATCTCTCTAATAACAAAATGGAGATGTGCCCAGAGTCACTCGGCTGATCTAGCACAGTGCCAGGACTGCAGCCCAGGTCCTCTGCTCTCCTGGGCTGGTGCCCTGTCTGCTGTGGCGTACTGCCTCACTTCTGATGGTTCACCTAGGCTCTTTGTAACCAGACCATTTGTGTCCAGTGGCACCAGGAATGTCTGAAGCCTCTCTTTTCTAACATCAGATTGTTTCATGACCAGGTAAAAGGTGTGAGCTCTGTGATGATGGCTACTTTGGAGACCCCCTGGGTAGAAATGGCCCTGTGAGGCTTTGCCGCCTCTGCCAATGCAATGACAACATCGATCCCAATGCAGTTGGAAATTGCAATCGCTTGACAGGAGAATGCCTGAAATGCATCTATAACACTGCTGGCTTCTACTGTGACCGATGCAAAGACGGATTTTTTGGAAATCCCCTGGCTCCCAATCCAGCAGACAAATGCAGAGGTGATGTAGCCGTCGGCCAGGTTCTGTCACAGTCATACTAATTTATCCCGAGAATAAATTGTGTGGACTCTTTAAATACTTACAGTTGTTTGGTCTGTTCAAAATAAAAAACTAATAAATTTTAAATTTTTATTTAAATAGTAAAATAAAGAGAAACATTAAAGAGAAAAAGGTGAAATTGATTTTAATTTATAGTTTATTTAACCTAATCGATCTACCATATTATTCATTCCAATGAGTAATCAATAAAAAATGATTGAGATCTGTGCTCTGTTTTTTCCATATCAAGTCTTCAAAATCCAGTGTGTCTTTCACATTTGCTGCATATGAGACCAGCCACATTGCAAGTGCTCAGTAGCCACAGGAGACTAGTGGTTACTGTACCGGTCAACTTCATCCAAAGAATCTGTATTGTTTATATGTTAGTATTTCTCTTAGGTGATTTGCATCTTTTTCTGTCTCTATCTTCCCACCTTAGCTTGCGCTTGCAATCCCTATGGAACCGTAAAGCAGCAGAGCAGCTGTAACCCCGTGACAGGGCAGTGCGAATGTCTGCCCCACGTGACCGGCCGGGACTGTGGAGCCTGTGACCCTGGATTCTACAACCTGCAGAGTGGGCAGGGCTGTGAGAGGTAAGGCACCAGGTGCCTTTGCTGGAAGTAGTCTTCACTCTTTTTATTGTGAGAGGTGGATTTTTATGAGTTATCTATAATAGTAGTCTTGATTTTGTTCAGGAATTATTTGAGTGTCTAATTCAGGCAAGGTACCCTTAGAGGCAGTACTGGACAGTGGTAATGAAGCTAATGGGAGAAAGAGTGAAACGAAGCTGCTCTGGTTGTGTCAGTCACCTGAGTACATTTAAAACACTACAAATTATGAGGTGCTTTCTGAGATGCTTAGAGTCAGATCCTCTAGGGCTTGTAGCCTGGAATTTCTATGTTCAACACTTCTGGTCAGCACCTAGGTGATGTCAGGTTGGAGAGCCCCTTTGTAGTGGTTTTAGGAGTGGAATAACTGTTTGTGGGTTAGGTTAGAAAAAGAGGTTCTGAGTAGAACTCATGGAAATTACTTGAACCTCAGGTGCTTAAAAACCCTTAACATTTTGTATTAATAGCCTTTTAGATTCTGTTTTCCAATACAAATTACATCAGTTCTGTGCTGAAAGGGGGTGAAGGTTTGCTTAGAGTCTGTTTTTCTGACTAGAGAAATGTCACATCTTCATTTTCAGGTGCGACTGCCATGCATTGGGTTCCACCAATGGGCAGTGTGACATCCGCACTGGCCAGTGTGAGTGCCAGCCTGGCATCACCGGTCAGCACTGTGAGCACTGTGAGGTCAACCACTTTGGATTTGGACCTGAAGGCTGCAAACGTAAGGAGCTGGGAGCATAGAACTCTAAGTCTTTCCTAATCCCAGTTAGAACCACAGTCTCTCACCAGCTCAATCTGGCCCCATGGCTTACAGTCAAGGCTGCTGACCTAGTCATCACAGATGCTCAACTCAATGAAATTATCCTTTTCTAAAACTGGGGATTGAGAGCTTCTCTAGTTCCTTTACAGCCGCCTTATTTACATCTTCTCATATAGTGTTTCTGATTCTTTTCCAGTCTTTTGTCTTTCTGAGGAAAATCTCCCTTTGATTACTGGGTTTTCCCACTGTACTTAATGAAACATTTCTGTTGATCACCTCCTTAGAGCAGATAATGCAACAGTGAGAGAGACTGCTCACAACTTACTTGTTGGTTGACTTACTTGCTTCCCACCCTTGGGGCCCTTTTGGTACGGTTACATCTAAACATCTGCTTCTCCTTGGCATAAACACTTGCCTGGAATTAGGCCTCAGAACAGTTTGGTGTTTTGCTTTTTGAATTCCTTCATTTCTCCTGTGGAATGTAGCATAAATCATTGACCCAGTTCAGAGAACAAAGCGAGTCAACAAACTATAAAATAATGCAAAATAAGTATTCTCATTTGGGTTTTCTAGTTCCTTAGTGAGAGAAATATTAAACAGAGAGGTGAAGGTAGAGAATTCTTAATGTGCATAAAAGGACACTGATTAGTGTCATGGACTAATTTCTATAATTACTAAGTATCACATGATATGTCCCCTCCAAGGGATGCACATTTTACTTTAAAACTCACTTTTGCTTTAAAAATCTTTATTTTCCAAAAAAAAAAAAAAATCTTTATTTTCCCTACTGAGCAAACTTAACCAAGTTCTCATAATTTGGCCTATTTTTTTAAAAAAAATCTACTTATAATAATAGTACAGTCAGTTTATTGATATCAATCTGAGTTCAAAGAAAACGCATTCTTCCTTCCTTTGTCTATCACAGACTCTTTTTACTTTATTCTGCAGCCTGTGACTGTCATCCTGAGGGATCTGTTTCACTCCAGTGCAAAGA